>NC_090922.1:1192533185-1193743925 GCF_040938575.1 Ambystoma mexicanum
AAAAATAGTATCTTTAAAGAAATGTCAGAAAGGTAACAACTACCTTCCCCACGTTCAGAAGCACAGGTCTCGAGAGTTTCTTAAAAAGGATAGGTGGATGGCACAGTTCTATCAGTCTTGCAGAATCTGGCTTGCTGGTACAATTCAACAGTTCAAGCTTAGGCTTCAAGCTCTGGACAGTCTAATCAATCTGTTAGGCATCATACGTCTTACCACAAATATACAGTTCTGCTCTTGGCTTTCACTTTGCCACTATTCAATACAGGCTTCCCTCTGCCGGACTCAAGCTTGTCTCTCTTTTCAGATTACTCTTCACTTCATCACAGTTCAGCACAGGCTTCCCTCCACGAGACTCAAGCCTGTCTTTCACTTTGTGGGGTCCCCTTGCACACGTTCTATCCTTATCTCCTTTTTTACTGTCAAAGACTTTCGAAACTGCAAGGATTATATGTAGACCACTGCATGACCATTTTAACCTCCTTTTCAACAATTTGACAATCAACAATCTTTACAACGCCAATGCTCCTTGGTACTTGTAGTTTCCTCATTCTCTTTCCTTATGCTCTCTTGGCATCTTTCAAAGTTTACATTGGCGATTTGCAAAGTTCATATTGCTTTTCACTCAATCAACTACTGTTCGGGATTGCGGTTACTTTCTTGCCTTTGTTTCCTGCTTTCCATAACTCAGAACATTTCGCATAGACTTCCGAATGTGCGACTCTGATTCGCAGGACCACTCTGCAACTTTGCATACTTTTCCCAGTTATTCAATCATTGTTCTCTTCCTTACGCGTTTTATCGGCACACGCGCAACCTTCAACTCTTATTGCATGCCTCTTTTGCTCTTAACACAACCCAGGCTTTTGTTTGCCTTCGATAACTCACTGGTCGTGTTAAGTGGGCTTCTATCTTCAATGTTTTCTCGCAGCAGTCAAGGCCATAACCAAAGCCTCCTCTGCTCCTGCCCAAGTCTGCCATTCACCCGGGAGGATAGCAGGCTGCCTGGAAGCACTTTGAAGGTTTCTCTTTTCCGCTCACTCCTTTTAGGTTGTTGAACAATTAAGGCTTGCCGAAAGCATGGAATTCTCGCCCGGCTCTCTCTCGTTCTCCGCTGCAGTCGATCAGCCCCTTGGTCTTCCAACTTCGATAGACTGGTTTGCATCATCCCAGAATTAACTGTTCCTTCTCGCACCCAGCCTTGCTCCGGTGTGCATGTGCCCGCCACCTTTTATCCTCACAGGGAGTGTTAACAAGTGCCAGGTGTATGTGATTTGGATTGCATGCTTGACTCTGCCTGGTCTAATTAGAGGGACAGAGCCATTGCAAGTCAGTAGAGGTAATCCTCCTGGCCTTATTCCTCATCTTCCTTGGCTCGGTAGTGTTGTAAATGTAATTTGGAGAGGAATTATGGGAAGTGTAGTTTCCCATAGAATAAGCAGGGATTAGGGATTAGCTGAGTTAGGGGAAAAGTGGGATAGCATGTCTCACCATTAGGTGCTTCACCCTCACTCCCGAGGACCCGCTACCCAAGTGATCCTCCCTCGCTTGTCCACCCCCAGGATCGGGATCCAAAAGCAATGGCCTTTCCCTGGCCACCTGAGTATGATAACCCCAGGGACTACGCTTTGAAACACCCTCGGGTCTTTCACATACCTCAAACCAAATCATAATAAAACTATGGCATGGAAAAGTGAAAGTAATTGATAATGAAAAAATTGATAAGAAAGGGGAAGTAGACTCTTGAAAGGAATTTGCTTGTTACATGACTAAAACAAAAATTAAAACATTGAGATATAAATAAAATCAAATATTTAGAGACACCTTAGAGTTAGAGAAAATAAAAGGAAAATAATAACATTTGTAAGTGGAAATATCAACACAACATAAATAAAGGTATGAAATACCTGTATCCCCAAATTGGAAGGATGAAGTCCTTCGTGAAGACCGGTTTGAAAGTCCAAATTACGGAAGTGGTCTTCGAAGTCAACATTATAGCCTGGAAGAAGGGGGTTTATCTGTGAAATACAGGTACATGCAGGAAGGGCTGCCCTTTTAATTGGTTGAATCAGTTGTATAGTGTCTTTTGTATAGTGTGTGATGGGGGCACGAAATACAATGATGTCTAATGGCAATATGCTATGGCAAAACTTAGTAGTGGGATGCTGGGGTGGTGTCAAAATGATGTGGGGAGAAATGTTTTTGGTGACCGATGACATATGTTTATTCGCTGGGATAATTTTCAAAGTACTAGATGGGTGCACATGTGTCTAATGTGGCCATTTGGCCAATAACATTTTAACCTTTATTTCTTCCCTTCATGTTGTACTTCTACTGTCATGCCATACACCTTGTCAGATGTTTGCTAAAGTGAGGCTAGACGAATGACGTATGTTTATTTGCAGGGACGGTCTAGCAGTGAACACTGAGACTGTGCTGGTCATTTGAAAAGTGGCATATGGACCTTTATTCCTTTGTTTTGTACTTGGACTGATGAGGGTGGGCCTTTCTCGCATCCACTAGGACCAGTGGCGCAAATGCCTTGACAGATGTTTGCTGACGTGAGCCTAGCTCCTGTATTTACCTACTGTCTATTTCATTCCTTGCCCCCAGTTAGCCCCTGTTTGCCAATGGGTGCCACCAGCATGTCTCAAACAAAGCACGCAAGCAACATTTACATCAAACTCCAACAAAGCACTCTACTGAAACAACTAATCACAAACACTTGGATTCTGCTCACCTGCCACCATGCACTTACCCACACACATGAAATCAATGAGCACATATGTTCTTGCCGCCTTACTACCCGGTGCTCCTCCTGCATTCCCTGCAGTCTCCCGCTACTGTGGTGAATTCGCATTCATAGGCCTGTTGGACACCAGTGAGATTTCTCTTCCAGGGCACACAGGCCGACAAACATTTCTGCATTCTCCTTCCCTACCCTAAGCCCTCCCTCACTTCCTTCCTCAGAAACCCCAGAAAACATTTGGCTGCTCGTACAGGGTCAGTTGACCCTCCCTCACTTCCTCTTTACTGGATCCCCCAGGGTAGCCTTACCTGAGCAGCCAGCTATGGTCCAAGGCAAAGGGCACCTCCCTGGGCATCTCCATCACCTGTTTGCCTGTTCTCCCAGGGTTCCCTGTCAGGCCCCAATTGCTGTCTGCTGTGACACACAGGCAATCAACAACGGAAAAGTGTACCCTTAGAACTGCAGTAGGTCTGTATTTTGAAATATAACCATACTTGATTCTAGCAGCTGTTCTCTAGACCTGTGATTTTAATGGTACCTGTATTTTGAATCTAGCCACTGTTTTAGGCCACTACCTTGCATCCTTTCCCAAAGGGATAGTGCTATAGGCCAGTGACTTGAAAGTTACCTGTATTCTGATTCTAGCTATTGCGCTTTAGGCCTGTGATTTTAAAGTTAAATGTATGTTTAAGCAAGCTACTGTTTTGTGCCACTTTGCTGCATCCTTTCCCACAGGGATAGTGCTATAGGCCTGTGATTTTAAAGTAACATGTATTTTGATTCTAGCTACTGTTCTGTAGACCTGTGATTTCAAGGTTACCTGCATTTTGAATCTAGCTACCGTTCTGTGCCAATACCCTGCATCTTCCCACAGGAGTAGTACAGAAGGTCTGTATTATTTAAGTTAACAGTATTTGAATCTAGCTACTTTTTTGCCCCTACCCAGAATCCTTTCCCATTGGGATAGTGCTATAGGCCTCTAATCTTGAATCTAACATAGTGTTTTCTTCAATGGGCTGTAATATTGAATCACATTGCTCCTCAGTCCCGCCACCTTGGATATCTTTCCACAGGGTTAGTGCCGTAGGATTGCCTTCTTTCCACAGGAATTAGGCATGGCTCCTTGGAGCTCTGACCCCCGCCTTTCCTCCCCCCAAACGAGCCTACACAGTACACCACACAATAGATCCTGCTGCATTTGACTAAGGCTGCTGGTGGGCCCCCTTCCACCTCTGCACCCACTCAGCCCTCTGTGCTGAGGCAGCTGATCATCCATCATGTCAAGCAGCTCCAAGGTTAGAAAGGCACTATGGCACACTACTCTGGCCCTTTCATCTCTCCACACGTCACTGTATCTCTCCCACAGGCACATGACATCACCCCTCTCTTACACCTTCACAACCTCCCCCTATTCACCCAACCTATTGAAATCGTTCTTCAACATATCCCACAACACTCCGGGCACTGACACCAGATACTCCCCTCCCTGCTCCCATAGAAATCAGCAACCTGATCCCATTTCCGACCATAGAAGACACTGCCTGACCTCTCCCTTACAACATCAATCACACACGAACACCCCAGTTACTGCACTGCAACCTTCCCCTCACACCCACCCATCCCAGCTTCCACAACACTTTCCACACCTCAAAACAAGGACTCCACCTATCTCACACTCTACTCCTTCCACAGCCCCACCCGCCCTCTCCCTAAGGACCCCCGCCTAACAAGCCCCCTTCTCACGCACTTCAAGAACACTCCCAGCATCCTTCCACATTACCTGAAACAGGGACACTACACCCGCCCTTAGTAGCCCCTCGCCTCCCAACAACAAGAACACTCTATCCCACCCTGCCTGTCCAAACCATCATCCACTTCACACTGCTGTTATCCATTCCCCCCAAGGTGATCTCAGCTCCAGCCCTAACTCACCTCCTTAGACAACCCATCTCTGCTCCTCCTTCCTGTGGCAAACAACCACCAGCAACCACCATTCCCCTAATCTCCCGTCATCCCTCCTACCCTCACAGCAAACGCCCATCTCAGCAGCAGACTTTCATGCATCCTAATTACCACCAGATCTGTTGGCAAAAATCACCTTATTATATGCGACTTAAGAGCCTTAATATCCTCTGAAAGCCCTGACATCCTTTTCATCACAGAAACCTGGGTCTACCAGGAATTCCGACCCATTTTGCATGAGGCCTTTCCCCCGGGATAAATCCTTATCATGCACAACAAAACCATCAGGGTAGGCGGAATGGCAAGGCTCTTGTCTTGGATGCAAGACTACGCAGAGCAACAGAGGGTTGAATTCCGGATCCGTGCTTAGAAACCGAACGCAGGTATGGTATTAGGTGCGTTATAAAAATCATCACCTCCACTATTATTCACAGCTTCTTACTCATATACAGTCCCCCAGGCTAAGACACACATTTTGCTGACACCCTCAGGGACTCCTTAGTGGTCATCCTGGTCCTCACGCCTCCCTCACCATGCTAGGAGATCTCAACATATGTCCAGCTTAACCCCATAACATGACCAATCCTGGACAACCTTGAATCCTGCCACATCACTCAACTGTTATCAGGGGCCACACACTCTGCAGGTCACACCCTAGATGCAATCTTCTGCTCTTCCTAACTGATTTCCATGCGCCCCCCAACCACTAATCTGGACGGACCACATTGTAATATTCTTCACACTCTCGACAGCAGACACTCCTCCCTGCTTGGCTAACCCTGGCCTGGGCACCTGCTTCCTACTATGGAACAAGTTCAAAGTAACTCTGGACTTGGCTGACTACCTACTTGCCTACCTACCCTCCCTCCCTCTCCATGTATGTCAGCTCTTATCAGCCATTTTGACCAATGGCTCCCCAAAGCTCTCATATCCTTCACCCCTTTCAGATCCTCCTCCAACAGACACAGCAGCTCTCCCAGATGGTTCAACCCAACCCTCAAATCCCACAAAACACAAAACCACATCCTGGAAGCAGGTGGCAGGCTGACCCCTCACCTCCGAATAGAACTGCATACACCCAACAGATCAAAGCCTACAAGGCAGAAAGGCCAAATATTCCTTCTACTGGAACAGAATCTCCAATTCCCACAATACCAGCAGGAAACTCCACCTGATCGTCTCAGAAATCAAGGCCCTCCTTGCACTTCCTCCCCCCTATATCTCTCCCAAGCACTCTGTGATGCTCTCTCTGACCACTTCCACAACATAGCCGTGGAAAGAAATGTCACCATTAGCTCGAAAAAACAGTGCTCCTGCCCTTCTCCTTTGCACCCAGATCCAGCCTCAGAGACCCTCCCACTATCCACCCACTCTTCTCTACATTTTCTCACATCTCACATCTGGAGTTCTTCAAGCTACTTGCCAGCAGGCATCCCTCGGAATCCCTCACCTCAGGCACATTCCCAGCTGTTTTCAAGACATTCCACATCAGACCCCTGCTCAAAAAACCCTCCCTTAACCCCTTCTACCGGCCAGTTACAGACCTATCTCAGACAACTGTTTCATAGTTCAGCTAATTGACCAAACAGCCTACTCTCAGCTATGCCTTTTCAGTGAATCCAACCTCCTCCTTGACCCCGCCCAGTCCGTCTTCAAACAAGGAGCTGAATCCTCCCTAATCTCCATCCTCAGACTCTGAAGGTTGTGCCACACTTATCCTCCTCTACCTCTCGGTGGAATTTGATACCATTGACCACTGCACCCTCGCAGACAGACTCCACTCGCTCAGCATCAAGGATACAGCATTGAAGTGGATATCTCCCTTCCTCACTAACAGATAGCAAATTACTCACATGACCCTGTTCTCCTTGATTCTTGTCACCAACAGAGTTCCACAGGACACTTCCCTGTCACCCCTACTCTTTAACCTCTACCTGAGCCCCCTGCCTGCTCTTATCCGTGCATATGGCCTGACTTGCTACAACTACGCAGATGACAAAACCAAACCCCAACCCCTGACCTCGCTTCATGCCTCACAGAAATCAACGACTGGATGACGGCTAAACACTTTCTTCTAAACCCTGGACAAAATGAAATCCTGATCTGTGGGAAGACTGCCCTCGTCCCCCAACACAAACCCTGGCCTTCCTCCCTAGGCCCTCCACCCACTCCCTCCAACTCAATAAAGAATGTTGGATGCAACATGGACGCAGATCTGACACTTTCACATCACATCAACTCTGTGTCTAAATCATACTATTGACACTTATTCTGTGATGCATCTTCCCCTACCTCCCCTACCCTCCCAGAGTCGCTGCAATCATGACTATCGTCCTCTCTCGTCTGGACTACGCCAACTTCCTACACCTGGGTGCCTCTGCATCTCAACTCATAAGCTCCAAACAGGTCCAAAACGCTACAGCCAGGCTCCTCCTAGACCAAGGTCCTAGAGAGCACATCACACCCACCCTCCGTGTCCTTCACTGACTCCCTGTCTGGTGACGGTCCACCTTCAAGGCTTTCTGCAACACCCACAGTGTTCTGCACAAGACAGGGCCAGAACATCTACAACACAAGCTCACCCCTTACAGACCCAAAAGAAATAATTTGAGATCAGGCACTGCTCTCTTCCTTGTCATCCCTTCCACCAAATGGGCCAGAATAGGGGGATCCTCCTTTTCCATCCAAACACCTGCAATATGGAACTCCATCTCTTTTAGCATCCGCCACATAGAGGATCACCTCACCCACCAGAAGGCACTCAAACCTGGCTTTTCTGCCTTGCGTCAGAAGAATTTCACAGACAGCCAGGTAGGCTGGGGCACCGATGAGTCACTCCAAGTAAACACTGAGCACTCACAGGAAGGATTCCGCAGACTGCCGGACAGGAGCTACGCTCCAGCAGTGAACCAAGAAATCAGCCATGACACAAGTTCTGTAAAACAATGCTCTTAGGGTGGCCCTTAACATTCCTAGATCTAGACATATTACTCAATTTAGAGTAAATGCCAACTGGCTCCCGATTAAAGATAGGATCACCTTTAGAACACTCATGATCACTCACAAGTGCCTCAACAATTCAGCCCCAAAGTATCTAATGAACAAAATATCTAGAAAAGTAGCCTGTAAGCCTATGAGATCCATGTACGCCCACTGCCTCAATGTCCCATCCTTTAAACTCAACAAAGCAGGAGGAATCAGTTTCCCAGTCTTAGCAACCAAAATCTGGAACACACTTCTCCCACACTAAAATCTGATCCTGTGTTCCTTTCATTCTGGAAAAAAATCAAATGCTGGTTATTCTCACTATCTAACTAATAACCAACCGGCTCTCCCGTGACTTACTGACCCTGGCTACTGGCTACAGATCCTTACCCCAGGCTTTTCAGCCAGCCACTTCCCTTCACATAGGCGCTACTGTATAATATGTCTGACCTGTATAATACTGTATGTATTTATAAATTTGTAAATGCCTATTACTGTCTATATGCCAATGTATAATAAGCATGTGTATCATACTGTATCTTTCCCTGGAACATGGACTAAGAAAAAGCGCCTAGATACCTTCGGGCTCGATGCGCTATAGAAGCAAATAAAACAAACAAACAAACTCACAGGTACATACCACACTCCAACTCGATGGAAGATAGCCATTTCCGCCCGAAGGCACGGCCACCCACTCGCACCCATCTGCAATCATCCGCTATTTGAAGACACATCACACAACAGCTTTGCCAATAGAATGCAGCTGAGTCCCACAGTAAGAATTTGGTCCGGTAGGGCACTTAATCAGTCTCCTTGACTATCATACTCTGTCAACAGCCTTCACAGCAACAATTCACAAGCCAGCTCTATATGGTTTGCTAGCAGGTACTTAGCCACCTCTACCTATCACTCATCTATTATTCCTGCCATGCTTCCCCCACAATATCTCATCCACCATGGAAACCACCCACGCAAACAAGGTGGTGGCATTGGCATAATTTACAAAGATTCTGCAACCCATACCAATGTCCCACCTCATCCATACACCTCCTTTGAAGTGCTCGCACTCACTCGCTCCCCTCCATCACACCGACACCCGACCTCTATTCACCTCATTTACTGCCCCAAGACACAATGCTAACTTGCATATTGACTGGACTGACTTCATAATCAGAAACCACAACCCCTCTGCACCAATATCTGCTTTGGTGACTTCAACCCTGGCAGTTACCATCAGGACATCAACCCCATACTAAACAGTATCCTCACTCCACTCACACATATGACCTCACACTTCTCATCACCTAGCCCACACTCATAGCTGGCAACATCTTGGACTTTTGATTTCAAGGAAAACTCATGTCTTTGTGGAAAATTGAATCTAGGTGTCATGGTCTGACCTCTTCGCAACCCCCTTCATGCTCACTCCACCACTTAAGATCCTCCAACCTGCCGTCCACCCCTCTCAACCTTCTAACCAGACAAACCGAACACATTTCAGATTCAACCTTAGTGCAGCCATGCCACCCCCTCCTCCCCATGCCCACATCCCTCCATCCTCCTCAAAAATTACAAGACCATTATCAGAGTCACTCGACAAAATTGCACGCCTCAAATCACAAAAACCCTGCATCTATCACCAGTGGCGTCGCCAGGAATCAAATTTAGGAGGGGCACAGAGGGGGCCAAAGACAAAAGTAGGGGGAGAACATGGTCACTGCTCGTCTTAGGTAGGGGAGTACAAGGGGGGGCACAGGGTTTCACAGGGGGGCCCTGGCCCCTCCAGGCACCCCGCTAGCTACGCCACTGTCTATCACCATAAACTAAGGTTCAGCAGGTCTCACCTCTCTATCAAGCAGGAAGCCAGATGCCTAGAAATGCTAAAGAACCCATGCCCCGCTACCAGGCCACTAGGATACCTCTCAAGGACTGCTGCACCAAATAAAAGAACAGCCATATGCAATGCAAAAGCCACACACTAGCTTCAAGAACTCCAATGGGCCACTGATGGTGCACAGAAACTATTCAATATAATCAGATTCCGCTCAAAACCACCACCCACACCCCCAACCACTACAGTATGCATCTCCCTCATGGACTAATTCAACTTGAAAATACACGACATCAGAAAAGCCCCTCCCCCCCTTCTGCTCTCCCACTCCCACTCTGAACATTATATCACATGGCACACCTTCCACCGCATCAACACACAGACCTGCATTTCCATTACTAAAAAGACAAAACCTGCATACTTCCTGTGTGACACATGCCCACCTCTAGCCATATCCAATTTCATCACCACCCTCGGACCACACTTGCTCAAAATCATCAACTCTGTCTCTCACATGGTACTATATTAGACAAGTGTGATGCCCTGTGGAACTGAAACAACATTAGTGCTGTGTTTCATACATGGAAGACTGGGGTTTGGAGAAAAGACTAAAACTGCATTCTTAATAAATTATTATTCAATTTTATTATTATTTCATAAAAAACATCATAGAAAACCATTTAATAAAACATTATGAAACCTACACTTCCATTCATTCATACACAATACATTTCAAATATTGAACCTTAAATCATTTAATCGTTAAGGACCATTTTCCTGCAAGTAAAGGCATGTATAGAGCAGCATACTCTTGCTATTAGTCCACACATAGGGCCTCATTACACGGATGGCGGTAAGGATTTACCGGTACCGGTAAAATACTGGTACCGGTAAATACTTACCGCCTTACTACGAGGTCCCTTTGCGGGTTGGGGGATTTAACGCCTGCTTTTTGCAGGCGTTAAAAACCAACCCGCAAAGGGACCTAGGGAGCTAATTACGGTACCGCAATTTGCGCTACCGTAATTAGCGCCTTCCCCATTCCCATTGAGCCCTATGGGCCAAAAATGGGAATGGGGAAGGGCAATGGTGGAAGGGGGAATTACCACCCCGCCAACCTTGGAATGGGGCGGTAATTCCCCTTTCCGCCAAGGCAGTGCCGGTATTTTACCGGCATGAACCATGGCGCTAATAGCGCCATGGTTCTCCGCCATCCGTGTAATGAGGCCCATAATCACTTATGATTATGTGTGGACTAATAGCAAGAGTGGTTATACCACTCATAGGGGGTCATTCCGAGTTTGGAGGTAAGTAACTGTCCTTACCGGCATGGAGCAAATAGCATGTCCGTGTAGTCACAAGCCTGCTAATAGAGAGCTATTACGACTTCGCGGGCACGAGCTTTGCGCCATGCCGGTAAGGGCATCACCGCCATGCTGCCTGAAAAAGGCCCTTAGCGGCATCATGTATAGCGCAGATTGCACTACCAGCATGAACCAATGCGGCATTAGCGGTCAGTGCTATTAGCGGTGACCGCTAATAACGGTGACCGTAAATAAGTGGAACCGGAAGTAGCGTCATCGCACAGGAACGGGAAGGAGCATGGCGGCCATCTTTAAAACACAATCCATTGCCATCCTCAGCAGCCAGGTCGGCAACACCCCCCGCACTATCAAGGATTGCAGGAAGCGGTGGGACGACTTGCGGCTGCGAGTCTGCAACATACTCTCTGCCAACAGGAGCCAGGCAATGTCAACTGGCGGAGGAGCAAGCTCCCCCATTAAGCTGTCCCCATGGGAGGACATCTGTGCTAGGCTGATTGGCATGGAGGGCATAGAAGGTGTCAGAGACATGGAGTGTGGCGCCACAACATCGGCGGATGGAGAGTAGTGTCCTAAGAAAACACTGTAATGCAGAGTCTGATGAAAGTCCACCAATATGTCTGTTCAAAGAGGGGTCCTGGGAGTCTTTCTGCCAGACATTAGTCCTGGTTATGAGAGACTTACCCAGAGTCTTTAGCTCACTATCTTTCACAGAGAAGAAATATCCCAAACATATCAGTCTTTTTTCTGCCCTGGGGCAGTCCAGCACCGAAATGCTAGGCAATTCTCCTCTGAACAAGAGTACCAACAGCATCCCCAGACACATGTTTCGGTCTGGTTGGACCTCATCAGTAGGGAGGAGCTGTGCCTCTCTAAGAATAGTGAGCAAGGGGTCCACGTCTGGATTCCCCTAGTAACTTAGGGTGAAACCCAAAGTTACTTAAATATGCAAATTGACAAGGGGGGTCCTGGGAGTCTCTCTGCCAGACATTAGTCCTGGTTATGAGAGACTTACCCAGAGTCTTTAGCTCACTATCTTTCACAGAGAAGAAATATCCCAAACATATCAGTCTTTGTCCTGCCCTGGGGCAGTCCAGCACCGAAATGCTAGGCAATTTTCCTCTGGACAAGAGTACCAACAGCATCCCCAGACACATGTTTCGGTCTGGTTGGACCTCATCAGTAGGGAGGAGCTGTGCCTCTCTAAGAATAGTGAGCAAGGGTCTTGTTGCTTGTTCAAAGAGGCAAGCCATGGCCCAACACAGACACATTCTCAGCAAAGTTGTCGGACACAGCACAGACACATGCAGTTGCCTGCAGCAAGGCAATGCCGTACCTGAAGAGGGTCCGAGATTAGGCCAACAGGCCTTCCACCTCAAAGGGCCAACCCAAGGGCCACCGTGCACCACCACTGAAACCACCTCAAGTCGCCAGGGCACCGGTGCTGCCAAGGGCCGTTGAGACGGAACTGCCAACACCTGTTGCATTGCCACAGGACACAGCTGGGGCTCCACACTCGGTAGAGTCCAGTTCGATTGGGGAGGTGGCAGCCACAGCACCCCTGGCTGAGGAGGAGGCACAGGAAGAGGTGTGGGTGCCTGTGGAGGATGATTCCTCCAAATTGCCCAACCACCCAGTCCACTACCATCCCCCCAAGTCACATCATTGGAGTCTGACCACGGCACCACCCTGGAGCAGTCTGGGGGCGAGTTAAATCAAGGGTCCATGAGTCCCATAGTGGAGCGCATTGAAGCCGAACATGAGAGCCAAGCACCGTCCACCTCCACAGGTGCACTGGTGGGGGCCACAGCGGCATGAGGAGCTGATTGCCCTGGTGCGTCAGTTTGTGGATGACAATGCACAATCAAGGCTTGAGTGGCGTGAGAACACTGCCACTGCTATTAGCACCATGGTCCATGCCGGTGTCTGCCATGGCGGAATGGGGCATTACCACCCCATTCCGAGGTTGGTGGGGCGGTAATTCCCCATGCCGCCATGGCCCTTCCCCATTCCCATTTTTGCCCCATAGGGTTCAATGGGAATGGGGAAGGCGCTAATAACGGTACCGCAAATTGCGGTACCGTTATTAGCACCAAAGTCCCTTTGCGGGTCCCTACTTTAACGGCTGGAAAAACCAGCCGTTAAGGTCGGGTCCCGCAAAGGGGCCTCGTAATCAGGCGTTAAGGGTTTAACGGCGCCGACACCTTTTACGGCGCCGATAAACCCTTAACGCCAGGGTCATAATGAGGCCCAGAGTTTCAAAGCTCCACAAGGCAGAAGGGAAGCTAACAAGGGAGCAAATAAACAATGAGATTGACAATGAATAAATAGAAACGGACAACGGGCCTACTAGGCCTTGTGACATTTGGAGCGTGCAAGCGCACTGAAGAAAGAGGGGATAAAATGGGTGGGGTGGGGGTAAGTACTATTTTTAGGGTCCCCTAGGGGAGGAAGTGACAGAGGTGCTTGATGGGGGAGGCAACCGGTAAGTGCATAGACGGAGATCTCCCAGGTGAAGAGGGAGGTCTACCGGCCAACAGGTAAGTACAAAGTGGGGGCAAACCACCTGTCAGGTGGCTGTGGGCCCAAGGGCAGTGCAGTGCCGGCTGGGTGCTAGGGGCGATTGGGCAGACAGCCAGGACACTACTGGACTCTTTAGGGACCAGGCCACCAATCTCAGCAGCAGAGGGGATGGCAATAAGAAAAGGTTTTCATCCCCAGCCGACTCTTTGCCCAAGAACATTGCTCCAGTGAAATGTCTGCCATTGCAGCCAAACTAACCAGCACATTTAAATAAAACTGTGGTGTAGTCATTGCAATTTGTTTTGTACTGGAAAAATGTCCAGTTTAAAAATACATTGCCGTTGCAGAGAAATATAGAAAATTAAATGTATCTTTTACATTCAATCGTAAAATGTGGTCTGTGTATTTTTCATTGTATTTTTTCTAAAGTTCTATATGTGTCAAAAACCTTTCAGATGTTATGTAAAAAAGGTTGAAATCACATAGTAAATCCAAACTGTCTGTTATAGTTTCAAGTGAGTGTTGTTTGACTTCATGATTAATATACAGTTCAGTTAACAATGTAAGGGTGCAGAAGGAGAAGACTGACACACAGGTGGCAAAGTCATTGGCGTAAGCCTTTATTATACCAGAAATAAAAGAGAAAATCTACCTCTCCATAATTCTAAGAGGGGACTCCCTTCCCCTGGCTTGGACCAACTTGGTTCACCAACCTGCCAAGTCTGGTCCTCGTAGTCTTGGTTTGGTTGCTCCCACTGCTTTTATCTTATTCTTCAGTCTTCTGCCTAATACTGTGACAAGGAAGATGTTCTCTACCTTCCCTTTGGCTTCCCACAATTTGGGTAGGGTTTCCCAGCTGACCCTTTCTGCCTTTCTCTGCTTCCCAGACTTCCCCACCAGTCCCACCAAGAGTTTGGCAGCACTCCATAGCCCCTCAGTATCTGCCCTCTTGGGTCCCCAAAGCCTTCCCAGTAACCTGAATACCTTTGCGTGTGGTCTGTGAGGGTTTGCGGCTTCTCATGGGTGTTTTCCAACAGCTGTGGGGTCCCTGTTGCTTCCATGGACTTCTGCTGTCCTGTGGCAGCCCCGCCGCAGTCATTGACTTCTTCCTGGTTACACTGCTTTCCTTCTCGGCACCTCCCATGCTTCAAGAACTCCTGGAGCTTCCGCATGGCAGCTTGCCATGCTATCCTTCCTACTTGGACCGGCCTTGTACCTCTCGGCTCCCTCCTCTGCATCCCAATCTCCTTCCTCTTCTCACGCTGTACCATCTACAGACTCGCGGTTGCTCCAGGGAGGGCTAGCACTTTGGTTAGTTCTTCATCTGTTTTTATTTTGAAACCAGCAAAACAATTAGAATGTGTATGTATGTTCTCTTGGGGACCATTCATTGTTGTGCCTGTTCTCCTTGTCCCAGTACTTTCCAGGGAAGTCTTTCTAAAGTCATCCCTACTCTTTCTCATCCCAGTATCTTCCAGCGAAGTCTTTATTAAGTCAATCCTAATCTTCCTTGTACCAGTTAATGTTGGTTTAATGCTACAGAGGCAAATGGAAGTGTGGGCTACAGAGGGTTGAGTGAAGGGATAAGAGGATGGGTATAGGGCAGGTGAAGGTGATAAAGGGTTGGCATACTGCGATTGCCATAGATCGTCGTCCTGGTCCCTAGAGGAGGAGTCTCTCACCATGAGATCCTCCTGCTCAGTACCACGCCTAGGGGGACTATCGGGTAGCAGCCTCACCTTCTTAGCCTCATGGGCAGGGCCCAACCTGTGGAGAAGTGACAACATCTAAGGATTTGTTACAACAAATAGAGCCTTATTACAGTTTAATCAGAAGTTGCAATGCAAAGCTACATTAACTTGTTAATAAGCACAATGATGAACATTATTATAAACTTTGAGAGAAGCAGTGCAGCTACGAATATTACATCGACGTGGGCCACACACTGACTTATCCATTGCAAGTACTTAATTCAGCAAAATCTATCTGTCATTGAACAAAAAGCGATTATGCTACAGAATGCTCAGTGAATAAAGACGGAAGGTGCACGGGGACAACTACCATTTCTTATTTTTTGTGTCGGATGACAAAGATGTACTGGAGTCAGGTCGAGACAACCTTAAGTGAATTCACGGTCACAGCGATGCAGGCTAAACTCCTGATACAAGTGACAAGATGATGACAGCCATGACTTCCAAGATAACGATACCATTGCCTTTTGTTAAAAAATAATATATATTTTGTGAATGAGACTCCAGCAACATTCAGTTTTGCTCCTGAATGCAGTGAATCTTGGTGTCGTTAAACACGTGACCATTGATAATTTATGTGACACAGAGGCCAGATAGGCCAAAAAACCCTATAAGGTTTGCAATCAAGCAGGAGGGCAAGACAGCGCTTTGCTTGGTGTCTTCAGAAGTGGTTCCAATTACAATGTACTAATATGACATTTTTGAATAAATAATCGATTTGACATTTTTTTATTGTTCAGCAATTAAAAAAGGTAGAGATTTTGATGGTGAAATTGACTTATTTTCCAATTGGAATTTGTGCAAACGACAAAGCATGATGACAACTCCTTAGCTAAGCTAAATTTGAAGTAAAATATCCAGAGGGTCTCCCTAGGTACTGCGTGCTCTCCAAATAAGACTCAACAAATAATTCATTGCATTGATAAATAGAAAATGTCTTGACAATAACAAATTAAAACATGACTAAGATGACTCAATAATTTAATTCAAATGAACATACAATTAAAAAGCGAGGATAACAAATGTGCTGAGACCAGCCAATGGCGTGCATCCTCAAGGCCGAGTCTGTATCAGCTCTCCCTGCGGCTATGAAGGATTCTCAAAAAGTGTCACCAAAGTATGCTTAGACACAAGTAGATGTACCAGTGTGGTCCTAAATGTGTGACCCGGGAAGAAAAAGAAGAACAGCCTGCCCAGACAGCCCAAATAGGCACAGAACGCTGCGCACTGGTAGCTCTACTAGTGGGGACATATGTTTTCGCTGCATCTGTTGTGTTCATTTATTTTCCAGCTGTGGAGGAACACGTTGGCTGCCAGGTGAACGTGAACTGCAGCTTTTAATTTCCGTTTAACACACGTGGGCGTGTCAAACCGCCTGTGCATCAGTCAGCTGATAGGGAAGCCTTTTAGGAACTAAGCTACTGTCATTCAAAATGCACAGCAATACAGAGCTGAATGCAAAGGATTGTGAGCACCCCTATTACAGATGAATGACATACATGACACAGCTAGCTAAGGCGAGGAGCCAGCTAGCAGAGGAGGAGCACGTGGTATGGTCTGATTGCAGAGTTCAGCCTCATTCCGTGATCTTGTTTCCTAACAGTACCCCATGGGGGTTGAAGAGCTATACATCAAAATGTAACTGCATCAGTGCTGTTTGATATTATCCATTGTGAGGAAGTCGGTTGGATGGTGGGTGAAATGCAGCCTTCAATCTCCAGTTAAGCTTTCAGGCCAATTTGCCAAGTCCCCAAAGTGCAAAAGTGAGATGTAAAAGTAAGCCACCTGCACTTCACTTTTACACTTTGAGACATTTTCGTTTTATTTGAAGGCAGAGAAGGGGCACAAAGCAGAAATCATTTTTTTCCACCATACATTCCCTGATAGTTGTCTAATACTGCATTATTTAAACTGGGGGTAAAAGGAAAGATTGAAGGGAATTTTGCCTGATTTTACTATGCTACGGTTGGTGGTCCACTGCGTGCAATTACCACTTTTACCAAAATGGCCTCCTTTGTGTCCACGTGTGATCTTCATAGAACGAGTCAGTAACCAGAGCAAACAGTTTGACATTCCAGTATGGTGCCATTGGAAAATGCTGCTTTAGTTGAAGGTTATGGCACAAGACCCCAAATAGTCCAAAGAGTGTGTTCTTTGGATCCTAGCGATCATGCTGTTTAACCACACTATAATGTGCAAGTAGCATGGAATCAACACAAAACATGCTGTTAAAGCTTCAATAAAAAAAATAACCAGCAAGTACCCGCTTTGCCCATGAAACCTTCGGTGAAGCCCTTTACACGACTTCAAACTGCTTGAAGTTTTTGATCTTCTCTACTTTGCTGTGGAGGTGAACACCACCAAAGACTTCTTTTCTAATAAGAAGAGACTTAATATGCATATATAGACATCGATACTTATTATCTTTTCGCTTACTAGAACAAGCCACGCTGACGTCTACTTAACCCGAGAGCCCACGTGCACCAGCACGTCTGCACCAGGGCAGTACCAGCAAGCAAGACCAAATATCGAAATTGGATCCGTGGAAGAAAGTCTATATTGTTCCAAAATGATGGTGAATTGATGTTAAGAGCAATTCTGAACAAAAACTCGGCTCAAATATGGGCCTTGGTTAACCAAACTACTATGGACTTGCTGTTGGCTGTCCAAATCAATGGTGTTAGTGAGTGCAAATAGCACATTTTTTGACCTTATATGCAGAACTAGAGAAGACACTAGTGACACAAACTGTTGCAAAAAAAAGAACACTTTACCTGACAATACTCATTTAGCGACATTCTGTATTATATCAACATGGCCAGTCGCTCGAGGGCCCCTGGAACTGATGGGCTATCAAACTTCACGTTTAAACAACATCCTGAAGCTTGGGACACTACTCTTTGTACATCGTTTGCACATATCATTAAAGCACAACAAATACCCAAATCATGGTGTCACTCAATAGTCATTCCAATATTCAAGAAGGGCGATCGGCAAAATCCTGCTAACTACAGGCCGATCACTCTTCTATATGCTGCTGGGAAAATCCTTGCAGGTATAATGCTAGATGGGTTTAATGCATGGACTAAGAAAACAAAAACACCACAGCCTTTCCAGACCGGGTTTGTAGCTGGGATGGGAACTGCAATATATATCATAATATATATATCACAACCAGTAAAAGCTCAATGTACCTCCCAACAACAACCGCTCTCCCTAGCCTTTGTAGACTTTATAACGACTTTTGATTCGATTGATAGGAATTTGCTACAAAAAAATCTATGTGAACATCATTGTCCACCATCATTACTAATTTTAATAGATGCATTGCATTCAAATACCTCCATGCAAGTAAGAATGACCCTAGAAGGACTTTTAACAGCTTCCTTTCCAACTGTCATGATCTCTGCTTCCAAAAGGTCAGGGTTTTTCCCAACTCCCTTGGAAGCAGATCCATAACCCAGGTTCCGAGTGCCAACCAATCCCAATTGGGACCTTTTGGACCCAGTCCTGGCGCCAGTGGCACCAGGCTCATAAATATGCCCAGTCCCAGCGCTGGAAGCGCCGGGCTCATAATGCTTGGGTGGACTTACCTGCAGCAGACCATGCTGCTTACTTGCCTGCCAGTTAGGCCTCTGATCCTCTTCTGTTTGGAACTACTTTTCCTGTTGGGTGGGGCAGGAGCCACTCCCTAGATTCAGAACACTGGAACTCTTCTGGAAAGCAGGAACTCTTTTCTTACCTAGGCGTGGCTGTGGAAGGAGACACCTAAGCACTACAGGAGGCTATTTAAACCACACCCGATGGATGAATCTTGCTTTGCGTTATTCTGCATCCTCTGCAGCAGAACGCTCATCGTGTCTTCTGCATCTGATCCTGGGCCTAAGGAAAAAGGCTTACCATCCTGAATCCAGTCTTCAGCAACACCTATAAAGACAAGAAAGAACAGGTTAGCATTACGGTCTTCAGTAACAGCTCTTCACTTACCTGGTCCATCGGCTGTCTCCAACGCCTCGCGCTGCATTCCGGCATCTGAAAGACAAAGGCTTACCTACTCTTCGTGCGCTCCGGAGGTCTTCACACTGCATTCCGGCATCTGAAAGACAAAAGCTTACCAACTCTTCGCACGCTCCGGAGGCCTTCGGCGCTGCATCCTGCATCTGAAAGACAAAACAAGGTGCGTTTAAAGACATTGGGGAACTTTAATACTCACGTGCCATTACTCCTTTCCACATCTAACCCAGTGGGTATTCCGGCACCCTGCAGCCGCTCCAAACTTGTACCTGCAAAATAAAAAGACAGTTAGAGCGCATCGTGAAGCAGGCAACAAGCGCTTACTTACGTGCTTCCAGGCGCTTCTATTCATCACACGGGCTCCATCTTCAACTCACTTCAGCCCGTCATCCGCCATCGCCGGAACCCTGCAAAACAAGAAACATCATTACTAAAGACTTTAAAGACATTAGAATTACTCGAAACTTACCGTTCGTGCAGTAAACGACGGACAGCAGTCCTCTGAAGTCAAGAGGCCTGCTCCCCTTATCCAGTGAAGAAACTGGTTACAGCACCCTGCCCCGAGGCAGATGGAGAGCACGGCGTTCACTTACCTAAGGTGAGAGCGTTAACCTTTGGGGTTCTACAGGAGAAGAGAAAGGGAAGAAGAGAGAGACATTCAATAACCCCGTTCATTAATCCCATATTTTCTATCTGCAGACATCTTACCCTTCGAGTCAGACATACAGTGCACAGAGGTCCAGCCCAAAGAGCCAGCCGTGTGTTACACATCACCTTTGAAGATACGGTATACGCCCAGTCAAGACCGGCGCCTCTACGGGAATCAGGAGAGCGTTACACCAACTTTTTCCGTGGATTAAAGCAAGGATGCATATTGGCAGCTATTCTTTTTAACTTTTATATCTTGGATATGAAGGAAATATTTTTATCAATTTTATCCGATATTCTGAAACTTGGTTTTATAAAAATACCTTATTTATTATATGCGGACGATCTTGTGCTCTTCTCTAAAACACAAATGGGTTTGAGCCCGTTTGCAAGAGATAATAATATGATAATACATTTGGATAAAACTCAGGTCATGGAATTCCTAAACCCGTGTGACAGGAGGAAGAAAAAAAAACCTTTCAATGGGTTTCGTAAGGAAACGAATTACAGGTCATTAACCACTATAAGTATCTAGCGGTCATTATAAATAACACATTAAATGACAAACCATATCTGATGAATATCGAAGGCAAACTGGCCACCAATTATTTTGGGATAAGATCGAAGGCAAGTTCTGGAGAAATGTTTTAAATCTGCCAAAATGTGTTCCTGTGACACTAATCCGGTATGACTTGGGTGCGCCTTCTATGCACGCAATATACACATGGAAATTGTGGTCTTTGTTTAGAAAAAGTTTACTTGCAGAAACCTTTTACAATCTTTTATGTATTTTAGCAAACTACCTTTTAACATCACAAAATGTCTTTCCATTAAAATGGAGGAATCAAGTTCTGGACACGCTGGCAGATGCAGATGTGAAACTACTTATAGAGAACCCTGTACAAGCGCAAGTTAAATTATACCAATGTGATTGGATACACACCCAGAATAGATGTATGTCATACAAAGACTTTGATATATCTGTAGTTGGCCACAGAAAATATCACCAAATACTTTAGAAATCAGTATATGCGATTTCGGATAAATATATGGCCTACAAGAGACATTTTAGCTCGCCGAGACATAATTTCCAAAGCTGAAAATGTCTGCCGCTTTTGCACAAATTACCTAGAAAAGGAAACTTTAAAACATCTAATAGTAGCCTGTCCAGTCTTGAATCTCCAGAGACATAGATATTTTCAACGGTTGATATCAGAATACAGAACTATAAAGCTTCATGACTTATGGAGACATATATTTTGTACGAATGCAATATCGATTAGAATAGCTACAGTTCAATTCTTGGAGTCTCTGGAACTAACAAAAAAATAATGATTAAGGAAATACTTAGAACCTATATGGAAGTTTCAAAGTCATTATTGCCATTGTAATCTATGTATTTAATTTATTTAACTCTATTGATTTGTGATAGCTCTGGAGACCATCTATTGCTGATTTTATATATTGTAAAATATTGAACTTACTGTTATATGAGATGTCTATTTGTTTAAATATTATAAATACATGAAATGTTTAAAATTGAAAGGTTGTTGACGCAGCCAAAACAATAAATAAATATATAAGTGTCAAGAGTTTCACTCCCTCCTACAAAATTGCTGTCACTATAAGAGCTTTCAACAAGAGGATCTCATTCTGCATCAAAAAGCAGCTGACTGCAAACAGGGTTTCCCTTATATGTATCATTAGTAACAGGCGAGAGTCAAGCAGAATGCAACAAGCATTCTGATTAGCCCTTTGCTGGCCATTACCCGGCCGAGAATCCCTCGATTCTCGGCTGGGATTCCAGCTGCCTTGTTCACGGCGGGGGGCGTGGCAGCCTCGCAGCCTATGAGGAGGCTCGAAACGGGGCCATCCCCGCTCTGAGACTCCCCACAGCTGAGAAGCTGCTGTCGCCCCCCGCCGGGGACTCAGGTAAGGTTTTTATTTTTTCCCCTTTCCTCCCACCTCCCTGCCATCCCCATCCCACTTACCTTCTGTCTCCTTTGTCCACGGCAGGCGGCTACCCATGTCCCCCGCTGGGGATTCTGGTGCCCCTTTTTTCTTTTTTTCGCCTACCACAGTTTTTTTTTCGCCTAGCCCACTTACCTTCTTCTCTGTCGTCTTTTGGGAGCGGACGCGCTGGGAACACTTCTGTTCCCAGCACGTCTGCTCCCGATGGCCGCCATGGAAAGGGAAAATGTCTGTTTTTCCTTTCCCGGCTGCCATTTTCTTGGTCATTTTTTCTTTTTTTTCAGTCCGAAATTCTGCAATGTTTCGGGACAGGCAAAACAGCTTTTTAGTGCCCTGGTCACGCAGCTCTTGTGGGCTGGTGTACTGATAGCAATATGCCACCCCTGCTCGGGGCATATTGCTTAAGAGCTCTCTCAAAACAGACCTGAAAATGGCTGCCTGAACCGAGAAAACTCTTCCTCCAGCTCACATCTAGTACACACTCAGAAGATAAATCAAAAGGTTGTTTGTGGAGTGTAGAGCAAGTGTTTGGCAGTGTTCGAAAAATGTACCCCTGAGGAACACATGATGAAACTTGTTATCGGCATTGTGTGCCAGGGCTGATGGCACTGACATGGGAACAGGTCCCTCCTCATTTGACCATGGACATGTATGCCCCAGAGTGCAACATCTCTCAACACAGTTACATTTTAGGTACACAGTAAATAGGAAGCCTTAAAAGCATGAAGAATATTGCAGATGAAAAGCTTGAAATAACGTTTACTGAAAGTAACTAAGATACAAATAAGAAATACCCACACTTCCCAATGTTAGAATGTGATAAATACATCTTAAAATAGTAAAAAGGAAAAACACTCCTGGCTGTGGTCAATATGGCTAATAGCACATGAGGAGGCAGAGGAGGATTGCAAAGTCACTTGAAGGGAGTGGTGGGATTTCTGCCAATTTGAAATGAGACCTTAAAGGAATGGTTCTCTCGCGTGTTAAATTTGACCAATCGGAATGACATCTGCCTGGCACCACTTGAATGTGCATTCATTGTTTTCACAGTACATCATCAACTTTTTGAAAAAATAATAACTGCACCGGGCCCCACCTGCATTTTTGTGATAATTGAATCTGCTGCTGATCAACCTTTGGTCCAGTGCCCTGGCAGCAATACATCATAGCACACGCCCGTTGTATGGGACATCAGCTGCCACATCCACTCTGCAACTCCCCTTGTCATGACGTTATTTCAGGATAGTGCTTAGAGTCCTCTGCGTTTTGTACATATCAACACATTCTGTCTCTGTTGACAGTATTATTGTCGTGTGGGGCTCAGTGTTAGTTTTATTTATTTCTAAGGATCAAGAATCGTAGTTTGTGAAATAGATACTCCAAGTAATACCACCATCGCCTACACTGAAAGAAGTGTCTTTATTTCCGTATTTCTGCTACTGCAAACTTCCAAGGGCATCTAATTAATATTTTATGTATTGTGTAATTACTATTTATCCCAATGTGTCATTAGAGATGTTGCAGTTGTCTTTTTGGGACCATGGGCACATTGATAAGTTCTTTTTTTTTAGAACGTATAGCCGTCCTTTTTCTAAAACGAGATATTTATGCTTTTATGCATAATGAGAAATGAACTTTGATTTTAAATTTCATTTTTCTTTTTTTTTTCTCTTGTTCAAATTTATTTTCTGGTTTCATTCGTCAACAATCCTGGCTGGTATTGAGGGGTTCATGTTTAACTGGAATAAATGAACAAGGACATTAATTCACGGCAAAGCCAGAAAGGAATGGTGGCGGTTACTGATGCCGGAGACGGTGTAGCTGGCCAAGAGATGCAAGTTTGGACGTAAATATCTGTTGTTGCGAACACTTCACCTGCATGGCACACATATATGAAGATGATCTTCTGCAGCTATGTGTTACTCAGCAAACTGATTACATGTTTGGTTCTTAGAATGCTGATGTGCTTATGCACACACGTCATGGCATCATTTACCACGTGTTCCCATCAACAGTGAGTTTCCTGTCTATCTGTTTTACAGATTAACCGATTTGTAATTAGTTTGAAATTAAAGTACAATTCTTATGCCCAAGAACCTCAACTGTTTTGTTTCTACATTTTGCATCTAATCTTTCTTTTTTTTGCAACCGTCAACTGATCATTGTTCTCATGTAACTTGTTTTTACAAAGAGTCTACGAAGTGTATGTTCACAACAAAAATCCCCCCAAAAACGTGTAGTGCACCCAGATTCCTTTTTACACTTTCATCCTATTTATGGGGCCTAATATTTAAATTTCATATGGCTTTATTCATAAATATATATTTTTGCTGTTGAATCCAGTTTGCCAGTCATTTCATTTTCCGCTGTTCAAGCAAAGCACACATTTCAATAAGAAAAGCAAAAACTTCAACTGTATGTTTCTCTTCAGTTGACTGAACAATTTCTGTTTATTTCAAGAGGGCTCGAGCCACGATTGATGGAAGCCTGCTGGTCACAGTCCACAGGATCCTACATGAATGGGTAGAAATAGCAATAATAGTGGAGATTCCTACCGTAACCGGTCTATACAGTGAATGTGTCGACACACAGGCAAATCAACCTGGAAGCAACGTATAGTCTTTTAAATTATTATATGGACTTGGAATTGTGACAAACAAAAACAAAGAATAATCAAAACCACCTTATTTGTGATCATATTGCTTGTGATCCATTACAATGTGTAATGATCAGCTTTGAGAGAGCATGTGTCAAGGGTCCACATTATTATGTATTCAGGCAAAAGGGTCCATCCTTGGCACGTTTGCTTGTGCGTCTCATTGTACGAATTTTGAAATGCAGGATCCATAAGAGAAAACGATCAGAAGTATATACTTTAATGCACTTACAGCGAACAGCGCAAAACGTCATTAGTAGATGCTGATGTTATATGTACAGTATGCTTATGAATGTTATTACATGACCTCTCAAATGTAAACAAAGTAATACTGTACAACGTCTTTTTTGCACTGTTTGTTGCGTTACTCTGAGTGGATGATAAAGAAAACAAACGGAAGGGGGTGTTCTTTAGGGGGGCTTTTGGAGCTGCTGATGCAAAACAAGTTGTGTGGATAGGAGCAGGCACTCTGCATTGTGTTCCTTACTTTCCCTTTCCTGGTTAGTCTAACAGACTAGAATGCGTTTTGTCATCAAATGATATGCAGGCAATTACATTTCAAGAACTATTCTTTTCTTTAAACATAGCATGACTTCCTTCATAAACCACCTACTCCTTTTTACTGTTTGCTGGGGATGCGAGAAAAGTCCTCCTTCCGCAAAGTACAACCCAAAGGAATAAAGTTTCAAATGCAATTAGCCAACATGGCAACCACAGATCTGGTTTCTACTGCCAGTACTTTGAAGACTGTCCTGTGAATAAACATATGTCATCCTTCTTGCTGGCCACTAAAGATATTTCGCTTCACATCATTTTGACACGCTCCCCAAATTCAAAGGCTATGCTCACTTTAGCAAACATCTGACAAGGCGTAGTCATGGTGGATGCGAGAAAGGGCCTCCCTCATCAGTCAAAGTACAATACAAAGGTATAAAGGTTAATTTGCCATCAGCCAAATGTCCCACAGAGACGTGGTGTCTACAGCGGTCTTGAAGACTGTACCTTCTAAGAAACATGTCATTGGCCCTACTAACCACAAGAGACATTTCTCCTCACATCATTTTGACACCCTCCCCGAAATGAAAGACTATTTTATTTTATTTTATTTTTATTTTTGTTCAGTTCTGGCCCAATCCCCAGTGTCTCGGATGACATAAAAGGCTGAAATGTTCAAAAGGTGGGAGGTCAAAGAAAAGTTAAAAAAGTTGACAGGATAGGAAAAGAAGATTAGGACAGATAATTGGTATAAGGTAAGCTGAAGGGCCAGGTTTATGTGTATGGTTTGAGGATCTTTTGGAAAGTGGTGATGGATGGTGCAGAGCAAAGTGAACTGGTAGGGTGTTGAATGCTCTTTGTGCCCATCGGTTAGAGGCTTGTTTTTGTGCGCATGTTCGTTTGCAGCGTGGAATGTGTAGAAGATGCTGGCTCACTTGTCTGGTGTTTGTGTGGCTGATGGTTTGTGTTTGTGGTGAAGGTAAGATGGGTTTTGAGGTGAATGGCTTTGAATACAATGCTTTGAAGGCAATTCTCTTTGGTATGCAGAGTCAGTGGGTGTGAGCGTTAGCTGAGGTGATGTGGGGATATTTGGATAGGTAAAGAATTACGTCTAGCTGCTGTGTTTTGTATGGCTTGCAGGCAGGCAAAAGTGCAGTTTGGAGTCCATGAGGAGAGCATTCCAGTAGTCAAACTTGGTTAGAATAAAATGCTTAGTGAGCTGTCCTAGTCCATATACAAATTTGGCCCACTGTGTGCGTGTGGATTTCCCCCATGTCCATTGTTACTTCCAATTCCAGGGTTCGGAGTATGCCCTGTGCTCATCGTCTGTGATGATTGCAACAACGCCTGTTGGGATTGTCCTTGTGGAAAATTCCCCATGCTTTGAGGTTGCACGCCTTGTTGCGCTCCTGGCACTTGTTGTTGCACTGTGTGATTCTGTGCAATACCCTGCTGTAAAAATGCAGGAGGATTCACCATGCCTGCTCCTGCTCTAAGCCGTTTTGCATCATGCCTTGGTTTCTGCATGTGCGAACTAAGTACCCTGTCATTCCACACAGCCAACATACTGGCGGTGGTCGATCATTTGTCCGTTTCACATATCTTGGTTACCGTTTTGCATATTTTGAAAACCTTCTTGATTATTTTGGAAACCTCCCTGTTTGCTCTTCCATCCTCTTCCCCTAAATCCTCTTCCCCTGGGGTAAAACCCTGTATTGCCCTGATTATTCTGCTGTGGATTAGTCACCTGCTGCATGCTCGATTCAGCTGCGCTAGTTATCATGCCTCCCTCAAGAGCATATTTTGACAATTTCTTTTGCACCAATTTCGCTTCTTCACCTTTACGTGGAGCTTCTTTTTTGCGATTCTTTTCTTGCAGCAGTCTGCAATAATGTGCGATGGTCAACTGTATTTCAGCCCCAGGCTTGGCCTCAATTCCCACCAATTTCTTTAGTTGTTTCTGCACCAGCACAAATCCAAAGCAGTGTATTACTACATGGCAGGCCCAGCTGCACTCAGTAGGGACATAAAATCCCTCTATTTTCAATTAAATACACTTAGCTATTGGGTGCCTAAAAGGCATATATTCTGTGGTGTGTAGACACCACTTGATAGTTTATAATTTCCAAACGCAAATGTAATTACTGCTTTGCACAGTGTTAGGTAAACGATAATTTGTAAAGTGGTAAAGAAAATGTAACAATCAGAACCCAAACATAGCAGTTAGCTTGTGGACTTTAATCTTCAAGATCCAACAAGTCATACCAGAATAAAAATAATGCTAGTACAGTTAGTGTTCTCTAATGTACAGAAAACGGACACTCATAAATATACAATGTAACATAACTTGAAGCAAACAAAGGTGTTGATAAACAGCATCTCTTATAGAGCGACCCTGATGTAAATCTGTATGACAGTTACAGTACACAATGCTCCAAATGCATAGATTCAATTGTTTCACATGTACAAATGAAATCTCATATTAAGATGTTGCAAATAAGGCCGACGCGTTTCGGTTCAAAGAACCATCTTCAGGGGATGGATTTCATTTTTCAATTTCCATATTCATAATCACAAGGTAGTAACACAGTCTCTGTAAGGTAGTAAAGAGAAAAGAGAAAGGATTTCTTAGGTAAACCTCTATAGTAAATGTACAGTCTATTTAAAAAAAGTGTAGAGAAGGTCAAAAACACTAACCTTGCTGAAAAAAGAGCCAGGCACAGAAAGAGAATCCAAACACACACAACGAGTGGCTGAAAGACACAGGCTGCTAAGGTATCTAAAAAGTAAAAACAGAATGACCAATCGTAAAGTAACGAATCACAAAATACCGGTCCAAATAAGAAGTAAACACTGTAAAATAGATAAGCATGAAAATAACCTCAAAGAAAAGGAATTTATAAAACCAGTACCCGAGGTAAGCTCAAAGATGCTAACCCCATTAAATCGTGGAGAAAGGAACCAAAGGTCTGTGATAAAGTTTAGCATCCACCAGGGTAGCGTGCATTACAGGCGAGTTTAAAAGCAAAATGCACAAAGAGCCTAAAAGAAACGAAAGCGGGCGAGCAGATGTGACAGAGCATCACCAACGAGTGGGTAAATCAGGGCGGTCCTGCATCCAGGAGCAGGAAGCATGAACCGGGAGGTTCAGAAAATAAAGTCTCTAATAACGGATAAATGCATACCCGAAGGCGCAGGAGTAAGACGGTCATCTCACTACAGCCGTACGTGGAGACTAAGCGTAGTCAGACAACAAAAGCATTGTCAGGGTGATCTCGCGCATGCGCACGAGTACATGGAAACGGCGTCCATATTGGAATGGGACGTCGAAGGTCGGCGTTACCATAGGGATAGCAGCCGAGAAGTTACGAAGAGACGTGAATCGGGCAGCAACAAAAAAGACCTAGTGAGGTAAATACGACATCTGGAAGGTAAAAGTGTAAAACAGTAGAAGTAATATCGAAATCCATATAGCGCGCACGTGGGGGCAATACCCGTAGCTCAGAGGAACTACGGGGTGCCCCCACGGCGCGGTGGTGTCAAGAGTGGGGGAAGACACTCAGGGGCCACCAAACCACTCGCGGAAAGGCAGCCAATAGGTCAGGTCAACAGCGGAGGCGAAAGGACAAATCGGAAAGCAGATCATTACATCACCATCTTGGCAACAAAAATAGGGACTAATTGGGGTATAGGTTGAGAGAACAGCGAGGTACATGATCAAAGAATGAGGAAAACAGAAGAATAGAGGCCAATGAACAAAAATCGACCTTTAAAGTGAGGCGACAGGTATGAAGAAACAGACCAATCATCGGGCAATGACATGCGCTCGTCATAGCCCAAGAGGTTGCAGTGATATTCAACTCTGGTTACTGAAGGAATTACATAGTGCGTCATGCTGGAAGGCCATATGTAGATGGTACAGGCTATATCTCTACCTACAGACATTAGTCAACGAGTGTAGCACTATTACAGTGACATAATCATACAGTAACATACTTTTAAAAGCAACACATACAATTTGACAATTTTCAAATATCCAGTTTACACAAAGCACATAAGGTCAAATTCGGTATTCATGCCTCGTGGGAATAGAGAGTCCAGTAGTTCGATCCATAAAATTTCACGTTGTAACAGTTTACGCTGTATATCACCTCCCCTACTTCCTGCTGTGATTTGCTCAAGTATAACATAATTGGGCAATTGTATGTCGTGCTTCAGAGAAGTTTAATGATACTGGTGACTTGAGACTCTTGGTGCGAATATTGGATTTGTGTTCTGACCATCTAATTTTGACTTTTCTTGTGGTCATGCCTATGTAGTATAAACCACATGGGCATTGTAATGCATAAATGACATTTTGAGCATCACATGTACACGAATGTTTGAGAAAGATGGGTTTACCAGAGTGAGGGTGTGATATGCTGTTGCCTTTAATGATGTTGCCACAATGTTGGCAATTGTGACAGGGGATGGTACCTTTATAGTTTTTCTGTGAACTAGAAGCTGGAACTTCTGCATTTTACTATCAAGTGGTGTCTACACACCACAGAATATATGCCTTTTAGGCACCCAATAGCTAAGTGAATTTAATTGAAAATAGAGGGATTTTATGTCCCCACTGAGTGCAGCTGGGCCTGCCGTGTAGTAATACACTGCTTTGGATTTGTGCTGTTTTTCTGTCCCAAGTGGCCTTGTGACATTAGCCCGATTGCACCATAAGACTATGTGTAACTTTTCTACACTATCACTTGTTGATACATTTCTTTACAATATCTCTATTCTCTAAATTTGATTTAACCTGTCTGTGCACCCCTATATCCCCCATTTTTTGTTTCTGCACCAGCTCTGGCAGCCCTTGGCACAATATATGGTGAAACACTGGTATAGATTTCGTCCAAGATTCGTCAGTCTCCAGCACCCAAGCGTCTTGAAAATTCTGTATGTAAATTAACGGATCCTCAGACGCCTTAATTTTTCGTGTCATTATAGCTCACATATCGTAAGTATCTGGGTATAGCACTCGTAGCGCTTTCTATACTGCATCTTTATAATTATTAAATGGAGCTTCGTCATGCACGGTATTAATTGTGGTTACACCAGGGTAGCCTGCTCGTTCCCACACATCGTCTGCTCTCTCACCAAGTATGGCGATTAGGAGACCTTTGATGTCCCCGATGGCTAACATGTTTCCCCCTGTCATTTTTTCTAACTCATGTATCCACTTACCAGCTCCCGATGTCAGCATTGGAAGCTTGTTTTTCAAATGTTCTCGATCCATTTGTTGCCATCGAATATATTGCGGTGTTATTCCCCTTTCTCGAGCAACGGAAATTGGGATGCATAGCCCTCTCTCTCTTTTCTCATTGTTCTCCTTTCTATTGCAGGGGTAATATTCCTACATCGCTGTCTTCCTGGCAATGTCCTGAGCCTGTCTACATAGGGCGGTGAAGACACCCCCCTCTGACCATGAGATACTTCTTCATGTCAGTCAGACTGCGTGGCTAACTCTAATGCCCTCGGTGCAGACTCGCTAGTGTCTGACCATTTTATTCCTTTTTCCCCGGGGAGTCGTCTTTCGCTACCGTCTCTCTTCCTCGTTTTCCTTGTGCTCCTCCCTTTCCGAGTTGGACATTGTCTGTCCCCAACTAGTGCCTCTTTTGTGTCCTCCTTACTCCTACTTATTTCTAATCTATCCAGGGATAGTTCTCTATTCCTACTACTTCAGGAGACATCCTCAGTGTCGTACAGCTGAGTGCTCTCCAGGCGCTTGTCTCCCCTCTCCCCTTGGGGTGTTTGTTCTAACCCCATTTCATCATATATTCTATCGATCATTTCTCTGATGCTTCTGGTGTCGAAGTCATCTTCCATATTTGCCCTAGACGTGCCTGGTACTGAATCGTACGCAGGAAAGAATTCTTCTATATCTTCCCATCTACTACTGGATCAGGTTTTTTAACCTCTCTCCCCAGATATTCAAGATCGCGTGCTCTCTGTCTCTGCTTACTTTCTATGTCGTCATCAAATTCTCTGCGCTTCCTCGCCTCTTCTCTCACTCTTTCTAATTCCTTATTCTTTTTATTTCTATGTTCATCTGCCCTTTCCTCATCTCTTTGTCTCTTTATTCTTTTCTCACCTATCCTTTGCTCTTCCTCTAACAGTTGCTGTTCTGTCTGTCTAGATTATTGTCTGTGCCTGTTCTCTTCTTTTGTCATCATGTCTCCCCTTGTCCCGTGGGACTGTGGAGGTAATATTCTTATCCTTATCTTTCACTTGACTTTCATCACTACTTTGCGTGGGTGACTCATATGCAGTGTTGCTGTACCCCGTGGCTGCTTTAAGCTCTCTCAGTGGGTATAATCCCTCGTACTTACTTTCTTCAACTTTTGTTTTGGATGGTTTTAGGGTGAATTCTCTTCTACGGCTAATTTCCCTTACCTATAGAGTCCCCCAGCAGCTTTGCTGGATTTGAAGGGTTTATTTTTTTCTCCTGCTAAGAGTGAGACCTTTTTTTCCCACTCTTAGACAGATTGCTACTGTGTGTTTTAGGCTATTTTGTGTGCTTATGGTCTATGGGGTTTTTCTAAACCTCATAGGAATCATCTTTTTAACATGTGTGGTACACAGCACGCTCCGTGCCGTACCACAGGGGTGTCGTAGCGACCCCCAAACATAGACTCCATACTCTGCGACCGACTACTCTCTCCCATGGCATGTAAAGTCCCCATTGACTTTACTTGTCAATAATTATGATCTAAACCAGTACAACCCATCTTACTATGGAAGTACTGGAAAGGGTTAATAGATTTTCCCTAACGTTCATTTTCGAGGGGGTACTGTACAGTCCCTCTCTCAAAAGTTTCTGGCTGGTGGCAGTGGTTACTACTGTAAATATTCGACCGCAAATATTTCCCTATGGGATTTTTCCATTGTTTGAGGCTACCACTTTTACTGACAGCCTCTAACATACCGCCAGTTTATTTTAATATTAACTTTACTCCGGTAGGTTTTTATTGCCAGAACTTTAATAATATTTCTTTCTCGTGTCTTTCCCTATAATCCTAACCCAGGTCGGGGATCCTTTGTTCGTCCTTTTGGCAGGCTTCTGCACAGAAGCCCTCCTTTTTGCACCACTGAATCTGGGGTAGACAGGATATGTGGAAGGGGGAATAGGCACCCTGGACAGGGTTGCCTACGCAACCCAAGTCGCGCTCTGCCCTGATAGGCTGGGGGGTTCTCCCGCTAGGAGAGCCACCCCACGGTGTGAGTGACAGCTAGGCTGTATGAATGGGGGTCTTGCTGCATAAAAGCAGGGTCTTGAGGACTGGAGGACAAGACGTCACCACTGGAACTAAGAAACCGAAGAGGAGAGAAGCTGAAGACATCTGCAATGACTGAACCACCGGTGAAGCCCTTCTGCAGATCCTCAGCTCTTTTCCCCAATGAGTTGAGAAGATCTTCCTCTGAAAGAGTCTTCTTCCCTTGAGCGGGTGGGGCCAACCAGTTTGCCAATCGCCTTCCAGGACCTGCCTTGGTCGAATCGCCAGTGCCCTGCACTCGAAGACCGGATAGCCAGGAACCCGTCCACCACGACCGCGATTTAAAGGAGCGTACCTTTTATTTGTTTTGGCAGCACCGCGGCTGGTTTCATCCCTGGGCAGTGCAGTAACTTGCACCTTCCTCCACTACGAGAGTCTCTCTTCCTCTGCTGGATCCCCCGAACTGCAGGAACTGCCAGGAACTACCACCACCGCAGGAGCCTCTTCCACTTTAAAGGTACATTGTTCCGCCAGGCTTCCCGTTTCGTTGGGTATCGCTAAAGGTGTTTTAAATCCTTTACTTACCTACTGGGTTGGCCGCACCTATCATCTAACATTGTCTTTCACCTTCTGCAACCGTCTTTTCAAATTGCTAAACAAAGACTTGACTGCAGCTACTAGAACAGTTTGATCCTGGGCACATTGCCTTGTACCATTGACTCTGGCACAGGCCTATTGAATCTTGCTAAATCTGTTACAACTGCCTTCTCTAGATTGCTTCTCACCTAGAAATGTGTTGGTGCACCTAACTCTTATAACGACCCTTTTTCCCTCCCCTCTTTAAACTTGTTAAGTGCCATTTTGCTCGGTTTTCACCTCAGTATTGCATATGCTAAAGTATTGCCTTGCCTAACTTGTTCACAATCCACTTGGGAAGTGTTGCTGGTGTATTAAAGAGTCTAAACCTGTATAACTTGTCCTTTCCCTCCCTTCTGAGAAATTGTTAAGAGTGCCATTTCTGCTTGGTTTACACTGTGCCGTTTTGCTCAGTTTTCACTCTTGTTCAAACTTGTCTACAATTTTTTAGGGAGTTGTGTTTACTTTTCTCGACTGATTTAACTTTCTTTAACAATAGTGATTTGTGTGTGAACATCAGAGTGTGTAAAATAAATATATATATATATTCTTTTTGATTCAAAGCTTTGGTCAGTGTTTCCTTGTTCCATAGTGCTGAAGCCCTAAGGTGTAAACCCTGAATACTGCTCATCTCCCTCTTGAAATAAGTCTGACTGCTTAGCCACAGCTACCAACTAAATCTTTGTGGTACAGACTGATACCAAAGGGGATTTATTGCATATACCTGTAGTCTTAATCTTCTGTAGTGCTCCCTAAGAGAACTGCACAGGATTCTGCCTAACAGATGGGGCGGGTGGTGCGGTAGGTGTCTCACCCCCCTCTGTGCATACATTAAGTATCCAATCTATTGGTGGCTCCTCTTCCTTTCCCTGGTCATACATTTTCCAAAGCTACAGAACAGCAAGGTGTTTTCGTAGCTTTTTGCCCGTGTAGGTGGCATGCAAATATGTCGTCATATGTTGCAAGATGGCTTTAGATAAGGACCCACCTTGTGGCCATGGCATAAACATTTTGTGGCCAGTCCCTTCAACCCACTCTATACTGTATTTCTTCAGTTTGGGTGCCTGTTTCGGCAACTGTTTGCATAAGTGTGTCAATGGAGTTATGTCCTTCATGCTCAAATCTGTTCCTTTTCCTCTTATATAACACTTGTCAACACTTTTGTGTGGCTTAAACGGTGTCCAGTCATAATGTCGAACCAATAATGTCGAATTACAAAAATGTCGAATCCAAAAAGTCGAAAACAAAAATGTCGAATTTTTATTTTTTTTATTTATATATTTTTTTGGGGCTCCGGGGGTAAAAAAAAAGGGGTAAAACAAAAAAAAAATTTAAAAAAGGGGGGTTGGGGGGGGACCCCCCCATTTCGAAAAAAAAGCAACCAAAAAAAAAAATTCGACATTTTTGTTTTCGACTTTTTGTTTTCGACTTTTTGACTTTCGACATTATTGGATTCGACTTTTTGACTATAAACCGCTTAAACAGTTCCAACAATATGAGCGAGCACCAAACACCGCAAGCTCCAATCAAAATTTTTCACAAAATTTTATATCTTCCTATTTACTCCAAAAACATCAATTCGTATGCGATTTTATCTCAGCTGTTAAATCGCGTAAAATTTAAATCAGTTTTCTTAAAGACAAGTTTTGATATATGACGTCACAATAAAAGACACGTAAGACAGATGCTCGATAGACTAGATGAACACCAGCTGGTCACAGTTATATCTGCCTCTAATCATTACCCCTTCATGGTGTCTAAACGTACCCCTTTCACGATGTCTTTAACCGTCGTGGTAGTTCACCCTTTAGCTGGGACTCTGGGTACACGTTTCTTCTAGCAGCTTGTATTAAAAATGTAGGAATAAGGCGAATCCTCTCACTTCTCGGGTGTCTTCCCCGGTAACCTCTCACTTCTCGGGTGTCCTCCCTGGTAACCTTTATTTACTTATTTATTCTCGAGTCATTATCCCCTTATATATATACAGTCTTCTCTACTTCTAACTATATTTAGTTTTCCCTCTTCCCTCTGTTACCTTTTCCCTTTACTTGTTCTAAAGCATGCACTTTTGCCAGAACATTTAGTCTTTTTCACTCACTGTTCCCATGGTTCCTCTCTGGAGCCTCGGGATCACCGCCTTCGTTACCGCCTTCTTTGGTTTTTCGCCCGCTCAGCTGCCCGTAGGAATGGGAAGGGATGTGTAGGGAACACAGGTCCCTTCAGGCCCTGTCTGCAGTCTTTCTTATACTACCACTGTCTACGGGGAGCTTCACGGTCTACTCAGCCGAATGGCAAAGGACTCGTGATACTGCCGAAGACCTAGAGTTACTTTATGTCGACGGTCAATGGGTGTCTTATTCTAATCAATAATCGATAATCAATAAACTATCCTCTGCTATCAAGTGTACTCCGGAGATCCATAGAGCTGAGGTTTGCTCCGAAGCACTTTAAGACGAGATAGCTGCACCTTTGAGATGGATGGGGGTGCAGCTTTATTACTCCAACACCAATCAGTAAGGACAACTCAAAGGTTTGGCAAAGGGAGTCCCTTAAATGACAAGTACAAAAAACAGGGAGTCATAGAAATCAGCAGTGATGCGATTGTCATTCTCGCTTCAACTCCAACAAACTTCATACAAATCATAACCTTTATACTCAAAACGCATCATAATAGACATGTAACACTCAAGAGTTTAACATGCAATTCTATTGGTTAGGAAAAGGTAACTTTAATATAGGTACTATATCCGTATATGGTAACGGAGTGAGGAGATTGGGTAAACACTGTCAGGTGGGTGTCTAAGCCCTTCCTTCAAATATGACTACTGTAGACATCACTAAAAGTACGACGTCCCATTGGTTCTACTATCTATAGGACCCTAGATTATTTGGTCCATCGTGATTGGGTTGGCACCAACCCCATACATAAATTTCGACTTTGCTTAGCAGCACGCAGAACGGTCAGCCAGGTTCAGGGTGCCCCTCAGCTACCCGGCCTTCCTCCAATTAAGGTTACAATCAATCATCGCTTCAGAAACTATGTGTCAATTATTTTACTGTGGTTGGCCTCGAAACTGCATCTTATGTCTGGAAAAGTTCTGATATGTCTGCCTGGGCGGATGCCAAGCGTAGGTGTCAACGCATGCTTCTTCTCGCTCGGCTGGTTACGTGCTACCCACACCGTGAATTTGTCTAGTTTCTCTCAATTTGTGCATTTAATTCTTATTCAGCTTGCCACCTGCGTATGCCTCCTTATCTCGACCTTTCAAGGACAGGATATTCTGTTCTTAAGTTTCAAATATATGTAGCTACTGTTCGTTTCTTCTATTGGTATGACCTTGGCTCCCCTGGCACGAGTTGCATCTGCTGAGTTTCGATTCAGCCGTCTCCTCTCGTTTTGCTAGAATATGAATATTGTCTTGTTTGGCCTCTAGTAACCTGAGTTGATTCTGCTTTTCGTGCAAAGTGGAATCGCACTTATAATACTGTGCTTCGTTTTGAGGTAGATTGTGTATAATGGCGCTTGCCACGCTATTCTTCTACTTAGCATAGTAAAGCCGCACTGTTTTCTTAGCTTTCTTGTGGTTCCAAGCATATGTACAGGTGTTAACTGGTTGAATATCTCCCTCCTGCTTACAGCTTAAGCTTCGTTTGTATTTCAACTCCATTCTCCTCCTTTAGGTTCACAATATCTTTATTCATGGCGTTTCGTCTCTGTGTGTCATTTTTTGGTTGTCATTTCTTCAATCTGTGAGTCTGTCCGGGCCCTCGTGATGTCACCATTCGTCTTCCATTAAGGCCTTTTTGGTTTCTTCCGGGACGGTACTTAGGCAATCTTCATTTCATCTCATATGCTGGTAGGGATTTCTTAATGGATACCTTACTGTCCATGGTTTTGTGGGTACTGGGACTTCAATAGGCATTGTTCTTCTGATAGGCACTGGGCAGAACCCTAATGCGGCTCTCTGCTGGTTTATTTGCTCATCATACATCACATATCTTGGTATGAACATTCCTGGTACTTCAAAATGGGCGACTGGAGTGCAGGTTTTATTCGGGACCTCCTCTACAGGATCTTTCAAGTACTTCCTGGTACTACAACCATGACCTTTCCAAATTGACGTTTTCAGTAACAGTCTCTATCTGCCTTCACATTGGAGGCAACATTCTCTGAAAAAGTTGCTAATAGCAGACGGTACTTCAAGGCTTCCCTCAGTTACATGGAAAGAAGTGACCCCAACACAACTTCAAGACAATCTGTGTTTGCCTGGTTGATGATTGGCACAGACCAGTTGACATCATTGGATTATAAACTGCCTATACTACATATGTGATGATTCATTTGACTCACCAATTATCTTCTACTTTTCATTATGGCTAAATTACCAGCTTTAGGTATTCTAAATTGTTTGCCCTCAGCACCAGAAGTGACTATATGTATTTGGAACCTACAGCCTGTAAGCATACTGGCACACGTATGCAAATGCTCATTGCTTCACGAGAGGTGAATAAGCAATAAATATTGTCGGAATGAGGAGATCTAAGAACCATGCAAAGGGTGCAAATATGAAATTACTAGGTGCTTAGGGGTCAACAATTGGGAGAACTTAAATCTGGCAGGTTAGGCACCGCAAAAAGAATAATAAAAACGATGAGTTGTATGACTCAGCACAATATAGGCAGCTTCTAATCCAATGAGGGAAAGCACTGTGTGCCAAACATTACTGCAGGAGCTGATGACCTGTACTGTAGCCAAGGTTCCTAACCAGTTGCAAAATCTCTTGTCTTGTACCATCACTTCTTCAGTATCGGACCAAAACAGACCTGGCTATCGTCCTTCTGAAGAAAGGTTGGATATGCCATAACAGAGACACAGAGACTTATATTGATATTCACTACAAAAAGAAATTTGTTTAGGGGAGGTTATGGTTAAGTTGCCCTACGAAAACCCTGTGCACTTCACTAAAAAAAAATGTTGCCCTCCCCATTATGGTTCAAATTAAAACCGAAAAACCCCTGAAATTCACCAGTTATGGCAGACTGAGCCCCCATACTTGCCGTCACCACTGTGCACTGCTAACAGTCACACCCAAAACATGAAAGATGTATCTCAAATCTAACTGATGACATCACTGACCACATCACATGTTTATCCCCTTTGTTTTCATTCCCTGCTCTATATATATATGTACATTCAGTAAAAAAACTTTGTTAACGGGATGTTATATTTCACAGTGAAACCAAAAAACACTGCATATTCCCCCATTATGGTAAGCTCAGCAACCATAACTCGCAGCATCTACGTGCATTGCTAAGACTAACACCCAGGACATGAAAGATGATATCACAAATATCATTGAACCAGGACAATAGTTTACTGCAACTCCCATATGCACAACAACATCAGTGCCATGGTTGGGAGGCGACCAAGCGGTAAGGGTGGCAAAGGTGGCCGAGCCTCAAGAGGTGGGCGTGGTGGGCGCGGTAGGGGACATGGCCGGGATTTGCAGGGTACCCCTAGCCCCCCATGTGTGGAGGACCAGTCAGGGACACCCATGCCCCCCCCATAGTTGAGGGAAACGTGGCTGACACCATCTCTGATCAGCCCTTGTTGGACCGGCCCATTGTGGCACCTGACCTGGCAGAGGGTGACTCCCAGGCTGACTTCCAGGTCGCCAAGTCTAGGCCACGTGTGGCGGTGCAAGTTGGTGTCACCAGGCCACGTGGATCAGGGGCAGCTATGTCATCTGCTGCCCCGAGTAGGCAGGGTGGGGAGGCTGCAGGGGCAGCTGCAGCTCCATCCACCCCAGCTCTGACTCTCCCAGCCAGGGCAGTGTTGGTCCCAGTCCATCTTGCTAACGTTCCCCCTGACTATGTAACACTTCAGCCAATGCCTGCACCAAGTCCCATGCTCAGTGTGCATTCCCAAACTCTAACTACCCAGTCCACCAGTGCTCCTGCCCCTAGCGGCCAGAGTGGCGTAGGCCGCTCAGGATCCCCACCACCTTCCAAAAAAAAGAGGAAGAGTGCTCGTCCACTACAGGCTGATACCCCAGACACGGCTACGCAGTCCGGCACGCAAAGGAAGCCTAGCTTCAATGATGCCGAACGTGATGCACTTGTGCAGTATGTGTCCGCACACGACAACGAAATGTTGATCACTTCAGGGTGCAAGACCACACCTGCCCGATGTCAGGCACACTGGCAGACCGTCACGGACATCATAAGTGCCCTTGGATCAGTGAGGCGCACAGCTGGTGAATGCTACAAGCGCTGGAATGACCTTAAGCGCAGGGCAAAGAAAAAGCTGGCCTCAAGTCATGCCGCTACTCTGGTGACTGGAGGTGGGTCTCCACAAGAGGACATTGAACTCACTGTACATGAGTCTGTTGCTGGGACCTACGTCACAGAGGAACAGATCCAAGGTGTGGGAGATCTGCCAGATTACGAGGCATTGTCCGGTGAGTGCACATGCATGTGTGTGTGATCCATGTGTATGTTGTGTGTGTGAGGGGTTCTGATTGAGTTCCAGGTGAGGGTGTGTGTGCCTGAATAGTTTGGGTCACCCATGTGCTTCATCCAAAACATTCTTCCCCCCTGGATTTGGGTATTACAGTATCCCTTCTGCCCACAGTAGACTTTTTGTGCAACATCACGCCAGTTGCCCTTGAAGTGGCATCTTGCAACAACATTGTTCCGTATTTCTCATTGTTCATTCAGGCTGATTGTTTCGATCCCCCCACTTTCACTACGCATATCTGAGCCCTATTTTCAAACGATATGTGACATGCCTATGGTACATGCCATTTGTGTGATGGCATGGTCATGTATGTGGATTGGACATGCCCCTCACAGGCCAATGTGTGATTGCTCTGCTAGCCAGCATGCAGCTAATGTGTTGCTCTTCCATCTTGGTGTCATCAGTGGCTGACATTTTCCTCCCCTTCAAACTCAGTGACAGTGCATACATGGGAGGGTTATAGTCATGTGGGACATGTGTCAATCAAGTACTGGCTCTGTACCTCTTGAGGCCTAATTGTGTGCCATGTTGCTAATGCCTGTTTCCATTTTTTGTCCTTCATGTTTCTGCAGGGGATGACGCACTTGATGCTGTTGAGGGTGAGGAGATGGTGCAGACCCAGGAGAGATCTCAGGCACGACTGGGCACCAGTGGGGGACGGGGTGTGGTGGTGGGTGAGAACCCACTCTTGCTGCAGACCGTTCTCTCCAGGGGTGTCTCTGGGTGCACCTCACCAGACCTCTTTTCGGGTGTTGATTCGGATGATGAGACCTATGTGGCTTCGCAGGTAGGTTTTTGTGGGAGGGATTCTGTTCTGTCTGACCCACCTGCACCAGGGGTACAGCCCACTATGGGAATGTCAGTGTTGGTAGAGCCGCCTTTGGTGGTTACGGATGCAGGGCCACACTCCGCAACATCTGATCCTGTTCCTGGGCCAGCAGATCAGAGGGGGAATGCAGTCCTGCAACCTCAGTCAGTGCCGACACAGCAAGGCACAGTTCGCCTTGCCCCAGACAGGTGTGGTGCCCGCCAATGCGGTGGCCGTACGCCACCAGGCAATACCGCATGGGAGAGATCCATATATGGTATGGCAAACCAATAGGCAGCAGCATCTGAGATGATGGCTCAAGCTATGGCGAGGGTGGCCACTTCCATTGTCCCCCCAGAGAGGCAGATGGAGCAACTACAGCAGGCAACAGACTCCATTTGCCAATCACTCAGGGATGACATGTTGGCGTCCAACAGGGACAGACGGGCGGCCCTGGACACTCTGCGGGAAGCCATTTCTTTAGAGTCCCAGGGTCAGGGGGAAGCTCTGAGGGTAGAAGTCCGTCACCTCAGGCAGACTCTTGTGGAGCTTGAGGCTTCCACTGTCACGAGGACAGAACAGCTGCTGGAGCGTGTCACACGTAGGCTCTCAGCAGAGATGCAGGCAACTTGGGAGGAGGTCCGGGCTTCACGTCAGGTGGTGCATGGGGATCTCCGCACCATAATCCTCCTGAACAAGACCTTCCACACCCGCATGCTTGCTGCCATGGAGGACCAGACTAGGGCTTTGCGTGGGCTGCCTCCCATAGCACCACCACCTCCTATGGCGGCAGCAGCACAGGGTGATGAGAGCGACCACAGCGATTCAGAATCTCTCACATTAGCGTAGCCGTGCAGGCCATGAGCCCATGGAGGTGTTTTTTTTCCGCAACATCCACACAGGTGGCTGTTGGTGTGCACCTTGTCCTCGGACCTCCTGGGTGGCCTCCCCCACACCCCTGGCCCTCTGTCACGCCGCCCGCATTGGGGTCCACTTACTTGAAGCGGCGCGCCCCGTCCTGGAGGCTGTACCCGCGCTTTCGCTTAGGGGTCCCTGGGTTGTTCTGGTCATCGGGCGCTTCCGGGTTTCCTGGGCAGGTTGGTCAGCGCATGCGCGGGCGGCCGTTTCGCGATCTTCGCGCATGCACGCTGCACGGAGTACTCGCTTTGGAGGACCTTGCGGTCCACGCCTCTCTCCGAGCCAGCCAACGCTTGGGGGACGGCACGGCGTGCGTTCCAAGCCTCCTAGGGGTTGGCAGTCCTATTTAAGGAGCCCGGTTGTTCATTCAAACTGCGTCTCAACGCGGTTTGATTAGGATCGTGTTTCCTCGCCGGTTCCTTGTGCCTTCCTTACCTGTTACCTGATTCTTGTCCTCCTTGTTCCTGGTACCCTCGGGTACATCTGTAGTTGCCTTGCCTTGTCCTCCCTTCCCTTGTCCTGTGGTTGGGTGGTTCCTTTTCCCCTCTTCTGAGTTGGGTGGTTCCCCTGTGTCTATTTAGTTGGTCCTTGCCCTTGTACCTTGTCTGCCTGCCCATTCAGCCTCCCTCTGCCTTGAGTTTACCTTGTGAGCCATACTTCTACCTTCCTTTCCCGGATCCTGCCTCCTACCAACTTCCACTGTGTCCTCTTCCTTGGGACTTCCATCTTCCGGATCCAGTCTTCCTTGGGACTTCCATCTTCCGGATCCAGTCTTCCTTGGGACTCAGTATCGTCATCTGGAAAGGCTCCCCCTGTCAGTGCTTGCACTGTCCTGACGCCACGTAAATCAGGGGTGAGCAGACTCGTGGCGTTAGGAGCTGGTTCATCTCCAACCCGGTTCCATTCGGGCGGGAGCTGGGCTGGCTTCTCGCGTCATCAACCACATCAACGCAGGACTCCTGACAGCCTGGCATCATCATCAAGGTCTTCAACCAGACGAACAGGTACGCAACGTCCTCGTGACGCAGTCTATAACAGATTGAGACGCCTGCCTTCGGATACTTCGGACTCTGAGATGGAAGAGGACCCAGGTCTTCGTATTGAAGTACAAGCTCTTCGTGCTGAGATGACAGCACTCCGTCAGGAGAACGTGACTTTACGTCAAATGGTGACACAGAACATAGGGGCATCTCCACAGTCTGAAAACACCATGGCCCACACCGCACCCATCAAGTTCGATGGAGATCCCAGACGTGTGGGTGAATTCTGCAATCATTGTCGGATACATTTCCTCTACCGTTCGACTCATTTCAACAATGATAAAGCCAAGATCAGCTACATTTTGGGCAATTTATCTGGGAATGCTCTTGCTTGGGCTACACCCCTGGTTGTTACTAATAGCCCCATTCTTAGCGATTTCTTGGCCTTTGAAAAAGCGTTCTTGGATGTTTTCCAGTCTCCTAATCTGGCTTCCACAGCACAGAATCTATTGATGGATATTCAACAGGCAAATTCCGATATAATAACTTATATCAGCCGTTTTCGTCAGCTGGCGACTGATTCCCTATGGCCAGAGATAACACAGAAGACCTTGTTTCGCCGGGGATTAAGAGAGGAATACAAGAACGAGTTGTTGCACATTCCTGAACCCGAAGATCTACAGAAACTTATTGAACAAGTTTTGAGGATAGACCAGAGATTGGCCGAGAGAAAGGGTGAGAGACGTGGTGTTCCCCAGGCCTTCAACCCTACCGACTGGACTGCCAGTACCTTCGGATTCCTCTACTGAACCAATGCAATTAGGTGCAGTAAGGGGTCCCTTATCAGAAGAAGAGAAGAAGCGCAGAAGAAGTCTGCGATTGTGTCTATACTGTGGAGCTGCCGGTCACTATCTGGGTACCTGTCCTTTGCGTCCTATCAAGAAAGGGGGAAACTAGGAGACCTGTCGTCTATTGGAAAGGCTACGACAGGTCCTTCTTTGCTACAAGTCCTTTCTTGTGCCAGTACAGCGTTTCCGCCTATGCAGACAGCCGTCTTGATGATTTTGAAAATCAGTCTGAAGTGGCAGGAGAAGACAATTGATGTTCATGGATTATTGGATTGTGGGGCTTCCGGTAATTATATTGATAAGGAATTCGCCATCAACAACGGCATACCATTGCTTACCAGAAGAGATGCGATACCTATGGAGGTCATTGATGGTACACCTTTATCTTCCGGACCTATACGATTGCATACAGTTGGCATGCTATTGCGAATCGAGGCTCATGAGGAGAAAATTGCTCTCGATGTCATCAAATCGCCTTCATATCAAGTGGTGTTGGGATTACCTTGGCTTCAGCGACACAATCCCTCGATCAATTGGAAGTCTCGTATTCTAGTGTTTACCTCTACTCTTTGTATTCAGGAATGTTGTGGTTCCAGCACGTCATTGAAGTCACCAACCTCAACCTCTCTTACCACTGGTAAGAACCCACTTGGTTTGTGCTCCTTGTCCCAGATTCCACATGCGTATGCTGACCTGAGGACAGTATTTTCTGAGCCTGGAGACATACCCCTTCCACCTCACAGAACTTTTGATTGCTCCATTGACCTGATCCCAGGTGCGGTGATCCCACATGGGAAGGTTTATTCCTTGACTCAGACCGAAAGACTGGTACTTCGGAACTACTTGGATGATTGTGTCAAGAAAGGATACATCGTACCTTCCAAATCCCCCGCGGGATTCCCGCTGTTTTTTGTGAAGAAGAAGGAGGGCACTCTACGGCCATGTATCGATTATCGTCAATTGAATGACATCACCCTTAAGGACAGGTACCCGTTACCTTTGATTCGAAACATCATGGAGTCATTACGGTCAGCCAGAGAGTTCACCAAACTAGACCTTCGGGGAGCCTACCATTTAGTCAGAATCAAGGAGGGCGACGAGTGGAAGACGGCCTTTAAGACTCCATTTGGGCATTACGAATACAGGGTAATGCCCTTCGGGTTGTGTAATGCCCCGGCCGTCTTCCAGCGGTTCATGGATCACATCTTCAGTGACTTGATTGGCATCTCGGTTTGGGTTTATCTGGATGATATCCTGGTCTTCTCAGAAAATCCGGAGGAACACGTTTCACATGTACGAGAGGTCCTTCTACGTTTATCACAGTATCAATTGTTCGCCAAAGCTGAAAAATGTTCATTTCATCGGAACAAGATGGAGTTTCTGGGGTATGTAATCAGCGAGGCTGGAATCCACATGGATTCTGATAAAGTACAAGCAATCCGAGACTGGAAACAACCTCATGACTTGAAGTCCCTCCAAAGATTCCTGGGATTCGCCAATTTTTATCGGCGCTTCATTCCTCAGTTTTCTCGTATCACGGCCTCGTTGACTCGTTTGACCAGCGTTAAGACTCCGTTCCTTTGGGATTCAGAGGCGTTAGCAGCCTTCAACCGTTTGAAGACGGCGTTCAGTACAGCTCCTGTTTTACGTCATCCCAACGACGAGATGCCTTACATCGTTGAGGCTGATGCTTCCAACTTCGCTGTTGGCGCTGTTCTCCTACAGAAGCATCCAATATCTGACGAAGAACACCCGGTGGCCTATTTCTCACGAAAGCTCGCTCCGAGTGAACAGAACTACGCTGTCATAGAGAAGGAACTCTTGGCCATTAAGACTGCGTTTGAGGAGTGGAGGCACCACTTGCTGGGAGGTCGTTTTTCTGTAGAAGTCCGCACTGATCATCGTAACCTGCAATTTTTACGATCCTTGCAGTGTCGCACCGCTCGCCAGGCCAGGTGGGCTTTTTTCTTTTCTCACTACGACTTCAACATTTCTTACATCCCCAGCTCTCAGAACCTGAAGGCTGACGCCTTATCGCGCTCTCTGGAGAAGGAAGAGAAGGATTGCAGTCAGAACACTCCAATGTTTTCTCCTAAGCATTTTCTTTTGACGATTTCTCCTCATCTGCAGAGAATAGTACAAGAAACATTGGTGGACCCTGATCGAGCCGACATTCTGAAGCGACCACAGATCACTGAACACAACGGTCTTTTGTTCTTTTTGAAACGTCTGTACTTACCGACGTGTTCACTCCGGTTAGACATCCTTCAAGGGTTACACGATTCACATGTTGGTGGTCATCGTGGCGTCAAGGCCACTCAGGAGCTGGTTTCCAGACAATTCTGGTGGCCGGGTTGGGCTAAGGAGGTCAAGAGGTATGTGGAGAGTTGTCCAGTTTGCGCTCAAACTAAGACGCTAAGAAGAAAACCTTTGGGATTGCTTCAGCCTACTGAAACACCGCCTTACCCATGGCACACCATCGCCACTGACTTTATCGTCGAGCTTCCGCCTTCTGAGGGCAATACTTGCATTATGGTAGTAGTGGACTGTTTCACGAAGTATGCTCACTTTATACCTTTTTCTAAGATACCTACCTCCTCTCAGATGGCTCTGGCATTTCTACACAACATTTACCGGCTACATGGATTACCGGAGAAGATCATCTCTGATCGTGGCTCGCAGTTTCTCTCTTCGTTTTGGCATCAATTGTGCAATCATCTTGGTATCCGCAGAGCCTTGAGTTCTGGTTATCATCCGCACACAAACGGACAGACGGAGAGAACTAACCAAACTCTTGAGCAGTACCTACGCTGTTATGCCAATGCTACTCAATCCAACTGGGTGAAGAATCTTGATTTGGCTGAGGTGTCCTATAACAACGCAACGCATACTGCTACTGGTATCAGCCCTTTCTTTTGCTCTACTGGACTACATCCCAAGTTGGTTCCTTTTACTCCAGTACTACCTAGTGCTGTTCCTTCTGCGGATCAATTGGTTTCTGACATCCAAAAGCAGCACGACCTGGCCCGGGGTACCCTGGTTGAGACACGGAAGCGCATGAAAAAGCAGGCAGACAAGTGTCGGACTACGGAGCCGGATCTCCAGGTGGGCGATTTGGTTTGGTTGTCCTCTAAGAACTTGCCAGTACGCAATCTGCCCACCAAATTGGCACCCCGATTCTATGGGCCTTTCAGGATTTCTAAACGTTTGTCCTCAGTTGCTTTTCGACTGGTGTTACCCCAATCTTGGCGAGTGCATCCAGTGTTTCATGTCTCCCTTTTGAAACCCTTTGTGAAGGATGTCTTTGGGCGTTCCAGTCCTCGGCCTTCCTCCATTCAAGTACGGGGGGTCCCTGAATTTGAGGTACAGGAAATATGTGACTCACGGATTCGTCGGGGCGTGCTCCAATTCCTTGTTGATTGGAAGGGCTACCCTGCTTGTGATCGCACTTGGGAGCCACGCTGTCATGTGCATGCGCCCCGTCTGGTTCGTGACTTTTTCCTTCGTTGTCCCTGGAAGCCGGGGGCTCCGGGTCTTTCTGGGAGGGGGCATAGTGTCACGCCGCCCGCATTGGGGTCCACTTACTTGAAGCGGCGCGCCCCGTCCTGGAGGCTGTACCCGCGCTTTCGCTTAGGGGTCCCTGGGTTGTTCTGGTCATCGGGCGCTTCCGGGTTTCCTGGGCAGGTTGGTCAGCGCATGCGCGGGCGGCCATTTCGCGATCTTCGCGCATGCGCGCTGCACGGAGTACTCGCTTTGGAGGACCTTGCGGTCCACGCCTCTCTCCGAGCCAGCCAACGCTTGGGGGACGGCACGGCGTGCGTTCCAAGCCTCCTAGGGGTTGGCAGTCCTATTTAAGGAGCCCGGTTGTTCATTCAAACTGCGTCTCAACGCGGTTTGATTAGGATCGTGTTTCCTCGCCGGTTCCTTGTGCCTTCCTTACCTGTTACCTGATTCTTGTCCTCCTTGTTCCTGGTACCCTCGGGTACATCTGTAGTTGCCTTGCCTTGTCCTCCCTTCCCTTGTCCTGTGGTTGGGTGGTTCCTTTTCCCCTCTTCTGAGTTGGGTGGTTCCCCTGTGTCTATTTAGTTGGTCCTTGCCCTTGTACCTTGTCTGCCTGCCCATTCAGCCTCCCTCTGCCTTGAGTTTACCTTGTGAGCCATACTTCTACCTTCCTTTCCCGGATCCTGCCTCCTACCAACTTCCACTGTGTCCTCTTCCTTGGGACTTCCATCTTCCGGATCCAGTCTTCCTTGGGACTTCCATCTTCCGGATCCAGTCTTCCTTGGGACTCAGTATCGTCATCTGGAAAGGCTCCCCCTGTCAGTGCTTGCACTGTCCTGACGCCACGTAAATCAGGGGTGAGCAGACTCGTGGCGTTAGGAGCTGGTTCATCTCCAACCCGGTTCCATTCGGGCGGGAGCTGGGCTGGCTTCTCGCGTCATCAACCACATCAACGCAGGACTCCTGACAGCCTGGCATCATCATCAAGGTCTTCAACCAGACGAACAGGTACGCAACGTCCTCGTGACGCAGTCTATAACACCCTCACATGGCCATTTTTGATTTTTGATTTTTGGATTTTGGTTTTTGATTTTTGATTTTTGATTTTTTGTTACAGTGTGTTGCCTTGTGTGCCTCCCCTGGGCATCCACTGTATTGCGGCTAGGCACATGCAGGCTTGTCCTGAGTTTGGGTTAGATGCTTGGGTTCCTGAGACACACACCCCTCCTGCTTCCCGTTACCATGGGCTTGCAAAGGGTGTGCCCAAGTGACAGTAACTTACACAGTGACGTTGGACTCCCATGACATGTGTGGGCAGTCTGTAGTCAATACTGTGTATACATTCCTAGCGCATATTGTTGTAGTATTGTACACTGCATGGTGTATTGATGTGTGCTTGTGCATCCATGTCTCCCTCCTAATTTGCAGGTTCATTCCGCATGTCTTCACAAGGCCGTCTACTTTGGAGATGGAGTTCATGTTGTAAGCAGTGCACTTCCAGATTTGCGTGGCACCAACACTGTACAATTGGGGGTGGTCGATGTGCTAGCATCACCAGGTTGTAAGTCTACGTATCCTTTAACTTAGTACTGTCATGTGAATGCTATGTTTGGGGTGGCTAGCTGCATTGTATTGTGGTAATTCTTTTGTCATGTGCGTTGTCAGTTCTACATTAATGGGAGCACATTGTGTGTCACTATTTTCCCATCGGGACACTATACTTTGTGACACTTGTGTCATGTTTTGGGGATTCCTTTGTTTGCTCTCACATAGCATGACATGCCATGGTGTGTTGGGGGGCGGTGCTGGGGAGGTGTTGGGTTACATGGCACTGTTGTCATGTTGTATCTTGCAAGGGGGTAATGATTTTAGCAGCATAGAAGTGTGTCTTTTGATGACACAGCATTGGTGGTGTTTGTGTAGGTAGGGATGCACACAATGGAACACTACCAGGTGAACAATCTCAGGCTGGTTGTGACAGTTGACTGTCAGTTGACTCATCATCATTGATAGTCAGCTGGTATGTGCCAGGGCTCAGGGCTGTGTGCACTCCACAGGGTTGTGATTTTAGGTGAAGTAATTAGCCACCAGCTGCATACGGGCTGCCTCACCCCGTGCCCTTTCCCCTCCCATGCAGCGGGCGTGCATGTGGTTGGGGATGTGGGGGCACCACCATATCCACCGGCAGGCCCCTGCGTGTTGCAATGTTGTGCAGGACACATGCTGCTACTATGATCCTGCACACTACTGGGGGAGCATATAGCAGCTGCCCACCAGAGCAGTCAAGGGAGCAAAAGCGTGACTTGAGCACTCCGAATGTGCGCTCCACTATGCCCCGGGTTGCAATATGGGCTCTGTTGTATCTTACCTTGCGTGGCGTGGTGGGGTTCCGAATTGGCATCATTATGTGGGTGCTCAGAGGGTAGGCACTGTCCCCTGGGGATGTGGTGATGGGTAACATTAGTGGGGTTGTGACATTACTCAGTATCTGACATGCATGCATGTGCTGTGGCATTTATACTCACCAACCAGCCATGTATCGCCATGCCGACCAGCTTCTAGGTCCCGGTTGAGGGTTGATATTCTGTAAATGAAACTGTCGTGGGTGGACCCTGGATAGTTGGCATATACTGAGGTGATGATTCCCTTGGCATCACATACTACCTGGACGTTGATGGAATGCCAGTGCTTCGGTTTCTATAGATGTGCTCTGTGGCCCTGGGGGGACGTAGAGCCACATGGGTGCAGTCAATGGCACCTAGCACTTTGGGGAAGTGTGCCACCCTATAAAAATCCTGGATGACAGCCTGCCTTTCTGCAGGTGTTCTGGGCAGGTATATGTGCCTGCGTACTGATGGGCGTGCAGTCATGATGGCCAAGACCTGGTGTAGGCAGCGTGACTGCGTGGCCTGTGACACCCCCCCCACTATGGCACTTGTCCGCTGAAATGATCCAGTGGCCAAGAAGTGCAGTACATTAAGGACCTTCACCAGGGGGCTGAGTGCTTGGGAGCATAGGGTGGGTGATGTGAGGTCATCCTCCCACTCACTGACCAGGTCGAGTATTATGTGAGGTGGAAACCTATACCTCCCATACAAGTGGTCATCAGGCATCCCAAAAAGGCTGGTTCTGGGTGTAAAAATTCTGGCCCTGGCTATCCTCCTCCTCCTCCTGCGGTATCCCACAGCCACTGCTGCTAGGAACGGTATATTCATCCTGGCGTCTGAGCTTGTTTGTTGTTTGCGCACACTTTTATGCTGCGCGGGTCAACGTACGCCTGCTTCCTGCTTCCGTATGTGTTTCCGGATTAGCGCGACTTTTTTTGCATGTGCATGTGGGCGTTCCGCGCATTTGCCTCCTGTACTTCCACGCCCACCACAGTGATACACGTACCCCGCTCGGCCAGGCCCAATCGCGTGTGAAACTTCACGTGAGCCCCTGAAGTACACGTAACCTGCTCGCCCAGGCCCAATCGCGTGTGAAACTTCCCGCGAGCCCCTGAAGTACACGTACCCCGCTCGGCCAGGCCCAATCGCGTGTGAAACTTCCTGCGAGCCCCTGAAGTACACGTACCCCACTCGGCCTGCCCCAATCGCGTGTGAAACTTCCTGCGAGCCCTTGAATTACACGTACCCCGCTCGCCCAGGCACAATCGCGTGTGAAACTTCCCGCGAGCACCCGAAATACATGCTATTTTTGACACAGCGGGTGTCCGTGTTTGTTGCATACCCCTTTGCACGTCATTTGTCCTAGAGGGCCACAGTATGGGACATTCATCGAGCTATATATACGGCTTTTCGTTAGCGCACTTTTTTTAATGCGCAGGGACGCTACCACCTGCCTTCATGTGGCGGACATGTGTTGATGTACATAGTTGACTTTTGGTTTGTGTCACGAGGACATGTGTTGATGTACATAGTTGACTTTTGGTTTGTGTCGTGGGATCGCCATTTCACTGCTGGGGGTGGGTGTGCAAGGGGACATGAGTGGGGGCCTACTGGCAGGTGCCCCGCACTGGTGGGGGGTGGGTGTGCAGGGGGACATGAGTGGGGGCCTGCTGGCAGGTGCCCAGCACTGGTGGGGGTTGGGGGTGCAGGGGGACATGAGTGGGACATGAGTGGGGGCCTGCTGGCAGGTGCCCCGCACTGGTGGGGGTGCAGGGGGACATGAGTGGGCCATGAGTGGGGGCCTGCTGGCAGGTGTCCCGCACTGGTGGGGGGTGGGTGTGCAAGGGGACATGAGTGGTGGCCTGTTGGCAGGTGCCCCGCACTGGTGGGGGTGCAAGGGGACATGAGTGGGGGCCTGCTGGCAGGTGCCCCGCACTGCTGGGGGGTGGAGGTGCAGGGGGACATGAGTGGGGGCCTGCTGGCAGGTACCCCGCACTGGTGGGGGGTGGGGGTGCAGGGGGACATGAGTGGGGGCCTGCTGGCAGTGCCCCGCACTGCTGGGGGGTGGGTGTGCAAGGGGACATGAGTGGGGGCCTGCTGGCAGGTGCCCCGCACTGGTGGGGGGTGGGGGTGCAAGGGGACATGAGTGGGGGCCTGCTGGCAGGTGCCCCGCACTGGTGGGGGGTGGGTGTGCAAGGGGACATGAGTGGGGGCCTGCTGGCAGGTGCCCCGCACTGCTGGGGGGTGGGTGTGCAAGGGGACATGAGTGGGGGCCTGCCGGCAGGTGCCCCGCACTGGTGAGGGGTGGGTGTGCAAGGGGATATGAGTGGGGGCATGCTGGCAGGTGCAACGCACTGGTGGGGGTGCAGGGGGACATGAGTGGGACATGAGTGGGGGCCTGCTGGCAGGTGCCCCGCACTGGTGGGGGTGGGGGTGCAGGGGGACATGAGTGGGACATGAGTGGGGGCCTACTGGCAGGTGCCCCGCACTGGTTTGGGGTGGGTGTGCAAGGGGACATGAGTGGGGGCCTGCTGGCAGGTGCCCCGCACTGGTGGGGGGTGGGGTTGCAGGGGGGCATGAGTGTGGGCCTGCTGGCAGGTGCCCTGCACTGCTGGGGGGTGGGGATGCAGGGGGACATGAGTGGAGGCCTGCTGGCAGGTACCCCGCACTAGTGGGGGGTGGGGGTGCAGGGGGACATGAGTGGGGGTCTGCTGGCAGGTGCCCCGTACTGCTGGGGGGTGGGGGTGCAGGGGGACATGAGTGGGGGCCTGCTGGCAGGTACCCCGCACTGGTGGGGAGTGAGGGTGCAGGGGGACATGAGTGGGGGGCTTCTGGCAGGTGCCCCGCACTGCTGGGGGGTGGGTGTGCAAGGGGACATGAGTGGGGGCCTGCTGGCAGGTGCCCCGCACTGGTGGGGGGTGGGGGTGCAAGGGGACATGAGTGGGGGCCTGCTGGCAGGTGCCCCGGACTGCTGGGGGGTGGGTGTGCAAGGGGACATGAGTGGGGGCCTGCTGGCAGGTGCCCCGCACTGGTGGGGGGTGGGTGTGCAAGGGGACATGAGTGGGGGCCTGCTGGCAGGTGCCCCGCACTGCTGGGGGGTGGGTGTGCAAGGGGACATGAGTGGGGGCCTGCTGGTAGGTGCCCCGCACTGCTGGGGGGTGGGTGTGCAAGGGGACATGAGTGGGGGCCTGCTGGCAGGTGCCCCGCACTGGTGGGGGGTGGGTGTGCAAGGGGACATGAGTGTGGGCCTGCTGGCAGGTGCACTACACTGGTGGGGGGTGGGGGTGCAGGGGGACATGAGTGGGACATGAGTGGGGGCCTGCTGGCAGGTGCCCAGCACTGGTGGGGGGTGGGGGTGCAGGGGGACATGAGTGGGACATGAGTGGGTGCCTGCTGGCAGGTGCCCCGCACTGGTGGGGGTGCAGGGGGACATGAGTGGGACATGATTGGGACATGAGTGGGGGCCTGCTGGCAGGTGTCCCGCACTGGTGGGGGGTGGGTGTACAAGGGGACATGAGTGGGGGCCTGTTGGCAGGTGCCCCGCACTGGTGGGGGTGCAAGGGGACTTGAGTGGGGGCCTGCTGGCAGGTGCCCCGCACTGCTGGGGGATGGAGGTGCAGGGGGACATGAGTGGGGCATGAGTGGGGGCCTGCTGGCAGGTACCCCGCACTGGTGGGGGGTGGGGGTGCAGGGGGACATGAGTGGGGGGCTGCTGGCAGGTACCCCGCACTGCTGGGGGGTGGGTGTGCAAGGGGACATGAGTGGGGGCCTGCTGGCAGGTGCCTCGCACTGGTGGGGGGTGGGGGTGCAAGGGGACATGAGTGGGGGCCTGCTGGCAGGTGCCCCGCACTGCTGGGGGGTGGGTGTGCAAGGGGACATGAGTGGGGGCCTGCTGGCAGGTGCCCCGCACTGGTGGGGGGTGGGGGTGCAAGGGGACATGAGTGGGGGCCTGCTGGCAGGTGCCCCGCACTGGTGGGGGGTGGGTGTGCAAGGGGACATGAGTGGGGGCCTGCTGGCAGGTGCCCCGCACTGCTGGGGGGTGGGTGTGCAAGGGGACATGAGTGGGGGCCTGCCGGCAGGTGCCCCGCACTGGTGGGGGGTGGGTGTGCAAGGGGATATGAGTGGGGGCCTGCTGGCAGGTGCAACGCACTGGTGGGGGGTGGGGGTGCAGGGGGACATGAGTGGGACATGAGTGGGGGCCTGCTGGCAGGTGCCCCGCACTGGTGGGGGTGCAGGGGGACATGAGTGGGACATGAGTGGGGGCCTACTGGCAGGTGCCCCGCACTGGTCGGGGGTGGGTGTGCAAGGGGACATGAGTGGGGGCCTGCTGGCAGGTGCCCCGCACTGGTGGGGGGTGGGGTTGCAGGGGGGCATGAGTGTGGGCCTGCTGGCAGGTGCCCTGCACTGCTGGGGGGTGGGGATGCAGGGGGACATGAGTGGAGGCCTGCTGGCAGGTACCCCACACTAGTGGGGGATGGGGGTGCAGGGGGACATGAGTGGGGGTCTGCTGGCAGGTGCCCCGTACTGCTGGGGGGTGGGGGTGCAGGGGGACATGAGTGGGGGCCTGCTGGCAGGTACACCGCACTGGTGGGGAGTGAGGGTGCAGGGGGACATGAGTGGGGGGCTTCTGGCAGGTGCCCCGCACTGCTGGGGGGTGGGTGTGCAAGGGGACATGAGTGGGGGCCTGCTGGCAGGTGCCCCGCACTGGTGGGGGGTGGGGGTGCAAGGGGACATGAGTGGGGGCCTGCTGGCAGGTGCCCCGGACTGCTGGGGGGTGGGTGTGCAAGGGGACATGAGTGGGGGCCTGCTGGCAGGTGCCCCGCACTGGTGGGGGGTGGGTGTGCAAGGGGACATGAGTGGGGGCCTGCTGGCAGGTGCCCCGCACTGCTGGGGGGTGGGTGTGCAAGGGGACATGAGTGGGGGCCTGCTGGTAGGTGCCCCGCACTGCTGGGGGGTGGGTGTGCAAGGGGACATGAGTGGGGGCCTGCTGGCAGGTGCCCCGCACTGGCAAGGGGTGGGTGTGCAAGGGGACATGAGTGTGGGCCTGCTGGCAGGTGCACTACACTGGTGGGGGGTGGGGGTGCAGGGGGACATGAGTGGGACATGAGTGGGGGCCTGCTGGCAGGTGCCCAGCACTGGTGGGGGGTGGGGGTGCAGGGGGACATGAGTGGGACATGAGTGGGTGCCTGCTGGCAGGTGCCCCGCACTGGTGGGGGTGCAGGGGGACATGAGTGGGACATGAGTGGGACATGAGTGGGGGCCTGCTGGCAGGTGTCCCGCACTGGTGGGGGGTGGGTGTGCAAGGGGACATGAGTGGGGGCCTGTTGGCAGGTGCCCCGCACTGGTGGGGGTGCAAGGGGACTTGAGTGGGGGCCTGCTGGCAGGTGCCCCGCACTGCTGGGGGGTGGAGGTGCAGGGGGACATGGGTGGGGCATGAGTGGGGGCCTGCTGGCAGGTACCCCGCACTGGTGGGGGGTGGGGGTGCAGGGGGACATGAGTGGGGGGCTGCTGGCAGGTACCCCGCACTGCTGGGGGTTGGGTGTGCAAGGGGACATGAGTGGGGGCCTGCTGGCAGGTGCCTCGCACTGGTGGGGGGTGGGGGTGCAAGGGGACATGAGTGGGGGCCTGCTGGCAGGTGCCCCACACTGGTGGGGGGTGGGTGTGCAAGGGGACATGAGTGGAGGCCTGCTGGCAGGTGCAACGCACTGGTGGGGGGTGGGGGTGCAGGGGGACATGAGTGGGACATGAGTGGGGCCTGCTGGCAGGTGCCCCGCACTGGTGGGGGTGGGGGTGCAGGGGGACATGAGTGGGACATGAGTGGGGGCCTGCTGGCAGGTGCCCCGCACTGCTGGGGGGTGGGTGTGCAAGGGGACATGAGTGGGGGCCTGCTGGCAGGTGCCTCGCACTGGTGGGGGGTGGGTGTGCAAGGGGACATGAGTGGGGCCTGCCGGCAGGTGCCCCGCACTGGTGGGGGGTGGGTGTGCAAGGGGACATGAGTGGGGGCCTGCTGGCAGGTGCAACGCACTGGTGGGGGGTGGGGGTGCAGGGGGACATGAGTGGGACATGAGTGGGGCCTGCTGGCAGGTGCCCTGCACTGGTGGGGGTGGGGGTGCAGGGGGACATGAGTGGGACATGAGTGGGGGCCTGCTGGCAGGTGCCCCGCACTGGTGGGGGGTGGGTGTGCAAGGGGACATGAGTGGGGTCCTGCTGGCAGGTGACCCGCACTGGCGGGGGGTGGGGGTGCAGGGGGACATGAGTGTGGGCCTGCTGGCAGGTGCCCTGCACTGCCGGGGGGTGGGGATGAGAGGGACATGAGTGGAGGCCTGCTGGCAGGTACCCCGCACTAGTGGGGGGTGGGGGTGCAGGGGGACATGAGTGGGGGCCTGCTGGCAGGTGCCCCGTACTGCTGGGGGGTGGGGGTGCAGGGGGACATGAGTGGGGTCCTGCTGGCAGGTACCCCGCACTGGTGGGGGGTGAGGGTGCAGGGGGACATGAGTGGGGGGCTTCTGGCAGGTGCCCCGCACTGCTGGGGGGTGGGTGTGCAAGGGGACATGAGTGGGGGCCTGCTGGCAGGTGCCCCGCCCTGGTGGGGGGTGGGGGTGCACGGGGACACGAGTGGGGGCCTGCTGACAGGTGCCCCGCCCTGCTGGGGGGTGGGTGTGCAAGGAGACATGAGTGGGGGCCTGCTGGCAGGTGCCCCGCACTGCTGGTTTGTGGGTGTGCAAGGGGACATGAGTGGGGGCCTGCTGGTAGGTGCCCCGCACTGCTGGGGGGTGGGTGTGCAAGGGGACATGAGTGGGGGCCTGCTGGCAGGTGCCCCGCACTGGTGGGGGGTGGGGGTGCAGGGGGACATGAGTGGGGGCCTGCTGGCAGGTGCCCCACACTGCTGGGGGGTGGAGGTGCAGGGGGACATGAGTGGGGGCCTGCTGGCAGGTACCCCGCACTAGTGGGGGATGGGGGTGCAGGGGGACATGAGTGGGGGCCTGCTGGCAGGTACCCCGCACTGGTGGGGGGTGGGGGTGCAGGGGGACATGAGTGGAGGCCTGCTGGCAGGTGTCCCGCACTGCTGGGGGGTGGCTGTGCAAGGGGACATGAGTGGGGGCCTGCTGGCAGGTGCCCTGTACTGCTGGGGGGGTGGGTGTGCAAGGGGACATGAGTGGGGGCCTGCCGGCAGGTGCCCCGCACTGGTGGGGGGTGGGTGTGCAAGGGGACATGAGTGGGACATGAGTGGGGGCCTGCTGGCAGGTGTCCCGCACTGGTGGGGGGTGGGAGTGCAGGGGGACATGAGTGGGACATGAGTGGGGGCCTGCTGGCAGGTGCCCCGCACTGGTGGGGGGTGGGTGTGCAAGGGGACATGAGTGGGGGCCTGCTGGCAGGTGCCCCGCACTGGTGGGGGGTGGGGGTGCAAGGGGACATGAGTGGGACATGAGTGGGGGCCTGCTGGCAGGTGCCCCGCACTGCTGGGGGGTGGGGGTGCAAGAAGACATAAGTGGGGGCCTGCTAGCAGGTGCCCCGCACTGCTGGGGGGTGGGGGTGCAGGGGGTCATGCGTTGGTGATCAGTAGTAGTAGTGGTGCAAGCTGACATGTGGCTTGCCTGGGGGGCATGCCCATGGTGGATGGTCTGCCTGCGGAACATGAAGTACCTTGTGGTGTGGGCTGCCTGCAGGGGCCGTGGAGGGTGTAGAGGGAGGACCCACACTGCCAATTCACGTGTAGGACTCCCCTGCACCCCAGATATACACGTACCCCACTCGCACAGGCCCTGTCGCGTGTGATAATTCCCGCGCACCCCCGAAATACACGTTCCCTGCTCGACCAAGGCCAATTGCGTGTGAAACTTCCCGCGCACCCCAGATTTACATGTACCCAGCCCAATCGCGTGTGAAACTTCACGCAAACCCCAGGAATACATGCACCCCACTTGCACAGGGCCTATCACGTTTGAAACTTCCCGTGAACCCCTGGAATACACGTATCCCGCTCGCCCAGGCACGATCGCGTGTGGAACTTCACGTGCACCCCTGAAATACACGTACCCCGCTCCCCCATGCCCGATCGCGTGTGAAACTTCACGCGCACACACGAAATACACGCACAAGCTAATTTTTCACACAGCGGGTGTCGCTGTTTGTCGCGTACACCTTTGCACGTCATTTGTCCTAGGGGGGCACAATATGGGACATTCATCAGAGCTGTTTATTCGTGCTTTTTGTTAGCGCACATTTTGGCGCACATTTTTTTCCTGCGCAGGGACGCTACCGCCTACCTTCCTGTGGCGGACGGGTTTGGGTCAGTGCGCGTCTTTGCCTGTGCACTGGTTTGCCCTATTCGATACCATGAATACGTGTTGTAGGCGAGCGTGTGGGCATTCCGCACACTTGCCTCCTGTACTTCCCCCGTGACGCCCACATTTTCACGAGTTGTTCCCCATTCCGAGTGTTCCGCCCTGTGTTCCGCCTACTTCTGTTATGTGCGCCGTGCTATGTGCGCTTTCGCTGTGGCCTTGGCGCACGCCGTTAGATGACCTGTGCACCAGCGTGCGCGGTGCACTTTTTCAGCGCACATCCCTGATTTTACTCGCACACGGACTTCCATGAATAGATGTGCGATGGTTTCTCTGCGATATTCGCACTTGCACTGCGATTTTCGCTCTTTCACTGCGAATCGCACGTTTTCGCACGCTTGCACCGGAATTTTCGGCGCACATTGATTCCATGAATCGGCCTGATAATGTCAATTCTGTATATAGGCGGGAAAAATACACTTACATGATGTGGACCGACTCCATTGCATTAGCTGCAGTCAGACAATAGTGTAACTAATATTTCATGGTTGGTGCAAACGTTTTTGAAGCATAACCTTTTCAAAGGATACGTTTTTCTAACTGTTACTCCCTACATTCTTTCTGCTCTTTCCCTGCACCTCAAGGTTAAAAAACAACTGACCCTTATGGTTATCGACAAATATGCGGCCGTACTGAGCTCGTATTTCAAACAGAAAATGAAGAGGCCTTCACTGCGAATGCAAATCCATTCTCATTTTGCAACAACATATCAGCGGCTATTCATGAGAACCGCTACTCTCGTACACGCGCTGAACTGCTGTATGTACGAAATAGAGCAGGTGGCTGCCTCAGATTCCTGCCAGTCTGACCGCAGTAATGTTGTTTATGTATTGTACAATGGACGCAGTAAGTTCATTTCGTACAATGAGTAGCAAGTTTCACTGTGTTGTACGACAGTGCTAACAAGAATACTTAAATGTTTCACTTTCTACTACCAAGTCTCATTAACGCTCACCCTTCGAAACAGTGTTCCATAAGTGTAACAAGTGCATTGGTGTCTTCTTCGTTTAGGTATGTTAGCGGCGATGTCCGCTTTCAACAGAAAACGAAGTAAACATGGCGGACGTGTCGAAATATTAAAACGCACTTCACGCTGTGCCACAACCAATCGGTTGAAAGCGCAACATGGTTGCGGCCAACACGCCACGGAATAGCCAATTGCAGTCTTCTCCACGGAGCGAACAGGGAAGTGTGACCGCGGAGCGGACATAGATATCACTAATTTGTAGAGACATACTTTTTGATAGTTTTTAAAGGAACTACTGGATGAATTGTCACAAAAGCACGCTTTCGCGACCAAGCCCCTGCCCCTGCCGCAAATTTGGTTGAAATCCGTCAAGCGGTTTGGCCTGCAGCCATGCACACAGTTTTCCCCCATTCAGTCTATGGGAAAAACAGAAGTTTTGGGAGCCCCCATATAACTTTGCCCCCCCTATACCAAACCTCACCACACTTTACAAAAATATTCACAGTGGCCCATATACTTTGTTTGCAAAGTTTGGTGAGGATTCGTCCAGGGGGAGCAAAGTTATAAGCCACCCAAAAAGTGTTCTTCCTATGGAAACAGCAGCTTAACCATAACTACACGGCCACTATAGTGGCTGTGTAATAATGCACATTGTTGAGGTTCCTGTATTATCTTTTTTATGTCTTGTGGGCATGATGGTTTCTAACTTTCAGGAATTTGGAGCCCCGGATACTTTAGAGTTCAGAATCATGTGAGTTGTTGCAGGCTGGAGGGAGACACCATCTGGCAGAAAAATCCAATGCCTGGTTGAAGGGCATCCCTTTAACGCCAGGTAATCTGGTGGCAATCACAATGGTTGTCAGCTTACACACCTGTCACCAAAGGATGTCTTTATCCCACACACATCTAAGAAATCCTTTCAATGGAAGGGGTAGGCCATCTGTCGGACCAAACCCTTTCTTAACATGGTAACAGATTTCTCAAAATTGTTGGGCTAACTAACTTACATCACAGTGTAAAGGGAAACCCAAGATCGTCTCTTTAAATGCACTTCCTCCTCATGTACATATATGGAACAGATGTACATAACAAAAAACGTTGTTCCTGCTTACCTGTGAGCCCCCAGAATGGTCATCCTTCCTTTACTTCACTCAGAAGATTTCTTCTGCACTCAGCTGTTCTACAGTCACTATTTAAGACAATTACCTGTATTGACTTATTCTTGCTTTTCATTTGCGTTTATTTTGTCTGCATCTTCACATCATCAGGCTGCATTGCATATGGTCAAGGTCCAATCTATGCTTGGGGTTGTGGTCAATGGTGGGGTGGGGGAAAATTTGGGTTAGAAAAGAAGAGTGGTTACTGGGGATCTCCCCTCTAATGGCGAAGTGAATGTTATAAGATGTGAAAGACGGAAGACGTAAAGGTAAGAAGAGTAAAATGTGACAATGTTTGTGTATGGCAAAGTCAATTCAGAAGACATAACGCCCCCAGTCTCATTTATCAGTGGCTTTCTTTTTTTTTTAACTCATAGGTTCATGCTCTGTTGAACCAATGAAGCTTCACTTGGGTGGATCAAGTGTGCCTCTCTCGCCTCCTTACTGTGCTTATCTTCAACTTAGGTCCTTAGACAGGATGGTGGGCACCTCGCAGGAAGCTGACCAGATCGCTGCGGTCCCGCTTTACGATTCTAAAGGGAGACCTCTGATTTCACTTGAGAAGATGCCTAAAGTACTGTTGAGATCCCCATTTTGTATGTAGAGTGTGTGGTTTCCTCCACTCGTTCTTGCATGGGAAACTCAGTTTCTTATACTACTGCCCCTATCTGTGCTGCCGAAAACTTTCTCGTGTTTCAATGGGTCCATCTACTGTGCTTCAAAAACTCCCACACACTACCATTTCCCTTCAGGGAGTCTCAGGGAATATATTTCTTTTACCAATACCACTGTTTGACCCAGTGGATAAGATTCTCAAATGTTCATTTCATGGCTTGTGATGCTTCCATTTGCCTTTGCCTCACCCAGATTCATAACTTACCATGATGGTGTAATATTGGCGGAGCCTGATCTACTATAACATCCAAGAAGATGGTCCTGAAAACAGACCCAGGCGTTATCCCTAAAATCAATGAGTATTCTTTGATTCCTAAGTTTGCACTGCAACCATTGCTTCAGGATTCCTTTGCTTTGGGAAATGTGATGCTTTGCCTTCTATCACAAATCTACCTCTACTCCATTCATCACTTTGGGAAAGCCAAAAAATAAAGGAAATGCTTCCACTTCTTTGAGTGATGTATGCAATAGAATAGCAGCACCTTCAATGTATATATCCTCATCTCTCCTCCATGATTGCTTACTCAAGATATCTGCTGTACAGCTGCCCGGTCAGGCCAGAACCTTTTCCAACAGATTTTATGCCTGTCAAGGTGTTTTTCTGCTCTCTAAATTTGGTTTAGTTGACAATTACATTGAGCACTGTTCTTGTTTTTGGATAACTATATCACCAGGTCTTTTTTATTGCTTGCTGCATCTTCATGGAGCATGGAATGTGACGAGGATAGGGGTGAGGGGCCGGGATGTAACAGCAAATTTGATATGGTAATCATTATTACTCTTGGTCTGCCTGATCGTCATATTCCTGATGGCCCTCCCTCCTTTCTCTGTCTGGTATCATAGGCCGTCATTGTTGCACATGGCAAGGATTGGGCAGGAGAGATGGACTACTATCCCTTCCAGTGATGTTGGAAAAACTACAAGAACTTGCATGGCAAACGTCTCAATATCATGTTCACATTGTTGTCCCTTCTCGTTATTTCTGTAATGTAGTTTCAACTAGACTCAGCCACTAACACTGATTATTTAAAATTATTTTTTTATCTACAGCAGGCAACTCACGTTTTCATGTTCATGTTCTCTTGCCACAGTGCATGTTCTTTATGAACCATTATATAAAATACTTGGAAAAATCCATACAGAAAAGCTGTCTTCATTGTGTAGTGCTGACAAATACAGCCTGGTACTTACAATTAATTGATTTGTGGCAATGCGCTTGCTCCACTGTTTCACACAGCACGGCCTTCCTTTTGCATTGCATTGTAGAAGTATGTGTTGCTATGGTGTGTATATTCTAACGGTAATACACGCACGCGTGTTTAGATGCAAAGATAAGTGTGTGAAGATACATTTGCATATACATTGAGCTGCATAGGTTTTGGGGGAAACATTTATTTTGCTGGAGAGGTCTTGCCTCTGCATTTCCCTGAATAACCTAGTTTGACATATATTCTGGGAATTCCTTCTGCCACTAGGGCTGGTGTTTCAAGAAGGCAATGCACAGTTGCTGCCATGGTACGACTAGCAGCCGGACACCAGCAGAGGCGGAGCCAGGATTTTATAACAAGTGTGCCTGTAGCTAATGTAGTTGGGCTCACCACAGTGCCATTAACATCAGTAAATGCCCATACAGGGTCCATACAATGCCATTTACAGATGTTGGGTGGGCCGTGCCCACTCATGCCCTACCCTGTCTATGCCTCTGGACACCAGGCCCTAGGATGGCCAACATCTCCGGTATTTTACGGGACTGTCCGGAATTGACAGGTTGTTTCCCACGTCAGCGCACACCCTCTCCAGGATGGGGAAAAATCCCGACCTTGCTTCGGACATCATGAAAGCCTTTCCCAGCTGTCCCACTCGTGTTTAAAAGGTGGTGCTCCTAGAAGCAGAGCGGCTCCCCCACGGGCCTATGAAACATCTGAACTCCTTGCCCTGTGTCAACACAGAAATACAATGGGAGCCATTAGATATTATTGGCAGGGAGGGGGCTATCCACAGGGACCTTTCTCCCTTAAGAAATCTGAATGGTGGGTCATGAAAAATGGGAAGCGTGCATAACGCAGCATGCATCGTGAAATAAAAACGGTGGTTTTAAAACCTATGGGGATTTGTTTAGATTCACATTACTTGGAGGATGAGGAAAATAAAGCTGTTGCTATACTCTTTGTGCTCAACATCTTTCCATGCTTTCCATGACTACACATAGTGTACCGTGAGTTTATTATAAAATGCTCATTTACTAAGGGATGTGTGATTTATTTCAAGGCATTGCCATTAACAAAGTATTATTGACGCACATGAAACCCAAACCAAACCCTTAATAAATATTGAAATCAACTAAGCATATGGAGGTAGGTGGACAAGTGTTTAATTGCCCACATCCCGGTTTTACCACACTTACCCAAAGTGTGTGATCCAGGGCAAATCATTGAGTCTCACTGTGTCCTATCTGCAGTACCTATACGTGATTATTTTCTTATATTATGTTATTTGTATGTTTTTATAGCAAAAAGCTCACTCGTTTTTTACTTGACTATAGGGTTGCTCTATTTTCGACTCCATAGCAAATGGCAGGAGGCACTATAAAGATATAACATAGCATATTATATAGCATATTATAAGATAACATAGATAGCACAACTCTGCAGGGTTTACCTCTGATTTGTATCCCTCCCCGGAAGGTCTTTAAGGCCGGCAACCTTCTTCATCTTGCCACTCTAAACTCTCGCTCTGCTGTCAAACACTCCTCTGACATCTGCCACCTCCTTGAAGAACTGGACCTTGATGTCCTCGGTCTTACGGAGACATGGTTCACGCCCAGCTCTGTCACAAGCTTTGACACTCTACTCCCTGAGGGCTACAAGATCCTCTCCGCACCCAGATCCACTCAACCTGGAGGGGGCGTAGCCCTGATCTTTCCTGGGTGGATTCTCGCCACTATCATCCTGATTCAGATTTACTCCTCTTTTGAATGCCTTGTCTGCAGGCTCTCAATCTCTCCCAGCCACTCCCTTACTGTTGCTACTCTCTACCGGCCGCCCGGGCAAATCACCTCTTTTCTCTCTGAGTGGGCTGACCTCTCCTCCTCCCTCCTGGCCTCAACCACTCAACTCCTCCTCCTTGGTGACCTCAACATCCACCTCGATTCTCCCTGTCCCTCATCTCTGCTCTTTTGCAACCTCTGCGATTCCCTCTCCCTCTCTATCCTCCCCTCTGGCCCCGCGCACTCTGCAGGACACACACTTGATGTCTTGATCTTCCCTGGCCTCCCCCTCTCTATCCCTCTGACCACTCCTCTCTCCTGGAGTAACCACTGCCTTGTCTCCTCCCATCTCTCACTCTCTTCCCCCCAAGCCAACCCCACCTCAACACTGCCACTTACTTTCTCGGACATCCGACCTATGAAGCGTGTGTCAGCTGAGGCTTTCGCTTCCACCATCTCTCCCCCTCCTCCTCCTCTGGCTGACTCAAACCCCGCCACAACCCTGTCCCTTCTCTACTCTTCTATCTCTGATACTCTTGATGCTCTTGCCCCTGTCATGAGGATCCGCCTGAAGTCCAAAGCCAAGTGCAATCCCTGGTATGACTCCGACCTAGCTACACTTAAACCTAGGTGTAGGGCGGCTGAGAGGAAATGGAGGGCTTCTTGTTCATCCTCTGACAAACTGGCCTGTCGCCTGCTTCAAAGGAAATACCGACTCTCTGTCCGCACTAAGAAGAGATTCAAGCCTGTGTCTCTGCGGCATCTAACAACTCGGCCGAACTCTTTAAAATCTGCAAGCAGCTTGCCAACCCTGCGGCAGTCTCCACCCCTTTTGTCTCCCAGGCTCTCTGCAATGCCCTTGCCTCGCACTTTATCTCATAAACCCAGGACATTCTGTCCACCCTTTCCTCCACTGCCCCTCCCATTCCCTCTCAGTCTGTTCTTGCAGAACCCCCTTTAAAAATCCTCCCACCGTCCTTCTCTTCCTTTCCTATTTTCTCCCCTGGCAAGGTCGCTAGACAAGTCCGATCTATGAAAGCCTCGCCAAAAACAGGTTCATCCCTGTTCCTCTAAAACCTTCAAGGACCACATTGACACCCTCTCTCCAGCGCTTGCCGATTTTTGCAACCACTCCTTGCTTCAGGATCTTTTCCCTCCTCTCTGAAGCACTCCCTCTTCTCAAGAAACCCACAGCTGATCCTTCCTGTCCTGCTAACTACTGGGCAAACTCCTGGAAAAGCTGGCCATCTCTCAGCTTTACCTTAATTCAGATTCTGTTGGCTGTCTCCATGACCACCAGTCTGGCTTCAGAGCGGCCAGAAGCACGGAAACTGCTCTCCTGAATATCCGTGAAGATCTGCTCTCCAACCTGGACTCGAACATTCCCCATGTCCTCATCCTTCTTGATCTCTCTTCTGCCTTCGACATGGTCAACCACACCATCCTGCTCAACCGTCTCCATGATAACCTGGGCATCACTGATCAGGCTCTGGCCTGGCTGACCTATTTCCTCTCTGATCGACCATCCCAGGTCCAACTGGGGTCCTTCCTATCATCTATCTTCCTCTATACCTGTGAGGTTCCCCAGGGGTCTAACCTCTCACCTCGGCTCTTCACCCAATACCTGGCAACTCTCGCCCACTGCATTGCCATTTTCTGCTCAAATTTCCAGTGCTACGCTGATGACATTCAACTCATATTCTGGCTGCTCTCGGCCACCTCCCCTCCCTCTCTCATCTCTGACTGCCTAACTGCCATTCAAGATTGGTGTGCCGCCAATGATCTTTGTCTGAATGCCAGCAAGACTTGTGAAAACAGAAACAAAATATCGAGGCTGAGTACCCCAAAGGGAAATACACCGAACACGGGTTACAAAGGAACATACAAAGTACTTTATTCTCTACTGAATTCAATTACAAAAACAGTGCAAAGTCAGATAGCTATCGGCCCTCAGTACAACACAACAAACTCCAGCGTGGTTCAGTGTGTTCAGTGAGAGACCCTGTACATTAGAATGCATTCGCTTTTTATACATTTTGTGGGCACTATGTCCAGCCCTACTTCGGGTTAATGTTCCACTTTATACATCACCAATTTCTAGGGTTCGTTGCCGAATCCCAAATAACCGCATCTAACTGGTTTGTTTTTATTACATGTAACAATAAGCGTATGTATTAACTGTGTATTCTAAAGTTTTGCATTGCAGGTCTTCTTAAACATAAATACAATGTAGTAAAACAGATGTTCTTTGTTCAATATGTAAATACATTATCATAATATATATTCGTGGATTGGTTTCATTGCGCGAGTAATCCCTTTACACATAGGTCAATGTAGGACGAGGTCTTAGTTTATGACCTCAACAAGTAGCCTGCAGGCAGATTACACATTAGCGATGTACAGAGGTCAAGACGGCCATGTTGTATTTTTACAATGACATCGTCCACCATTTTAGATCACAGGGTGACTTTTCCACACAAATCCTAAAATGGCGGTTTGACCTAAAATGGTGGCCTACATGGATTAAAGGTCAGGACCTTGCAACACAGATTTCTCTCGCAAGCGACTTTCGAGAAGCTTGGCGTAGGCCAATATTAAATATATTTTCCAAAATAGGAGGCACGATATACTTTCTATTCTGACAAACCCTCCTTTTGGCCTATGCCAAGTGCTAAAAACTACTTTGGGTCTCCTTGCGAATAACTCCATGCATCAGTATCCATGTACCCTGAATCACTATCCGAAATATCTATTGCCATTAGGTCTTTTACTAATATATCTTTCAACACATATTCTTTAGAAGTCTTATCTGAGGCATACACCTTATGTCCTATCGAATCTATTGCTTGTGCGCAACATCCCCCCAGCATCAAACACATACCAGGCAGACACTGAATACAGCAAAAAATGAACAACAAATTCCTAAAATAGTTAATAAGATCGAAAGTACCTTCCAACCCCAAGATCGCAAGAAGTCCCAGAACCAAGCGCTGAGATCCCAATTTCCCTCGGGAACATGCACTTCGGAACTAAGGATGTGCAAATTCTGTATTGCCTTGAAGATAGTTGGGGAGGAATCCGGTACGAAAACACAGTGTGCAGACCCCACTAATTTGCATACTCCACCACGCTCAGCTAGAAGGACATCTAATGCCATTCGATTTTGGAGTGCTACTAATCTTATTGCTTTCTGCTCTAATGTCATATTGTAGAGTATATCCGTGGTCCGGTTGATGGTTCTCTCCAGTACTCTCGCTAGTCTCCTGATATCCTCTGAATTCGCTATCTTCCCCAAAAATGGCACAATTGATTTTGCTATATCTCCCAAGACTTGTGCTGGGGTGTCACCATTCTCGTCCCGCCATAGACGAGCTTTTGAAATTTCTATAGTACTTGCTATGCACACCCCAGGTAACAGGATCCCTAAATAACAGGTTCCCTGCCAATCCCTGGGCAACCATGGAAATGCTATATTACCGCAAACAAAATAGACAGGTTTGCCTACATACAAAGGTCTGTCTTCCCCAGTCAAATTTGCAACGTTGGCACAACCTTTAAAAACTTCCATTGACCGAGTGCCATTCCTCTGTATGCAGAAAGAAACTGAATCGGGGCTATGGGTAATAGTGTAAGAAGGAGGCATGGCATCCTTATTGCCTATCGGAGCCATTTTAAAGGAAATCAACGATTGAAAGGGACAAGACAGTCTATCAGAAGGCCTAATAGAAGCAACATTCGGCTTACTCCTATTTGCAAAAAGGGAGCATCCCAGGGGAGTCAAAACACGTTTCTCAAAATTATTCAAATTGGTGCCATCAAAGATCCCTGAGACGCTATCATTCCATCGGCCAAAGAACAGTGCTCTAAGAGAAGCATAGCAAGCAGTTGTCAACGGTAAAGGGTGAATATACCAACCTAACCCCTTATCCCCGTGTTGCGGTAAATGTGAACAGACCCAACAATTGGACCTATTAAAAATGGCATGTGTAGCGTTCATGATAAGTAACAGTGTGTTATTATGATACCTTTGTCTGTGCTGGGAATCTCTAGGGGACAAAGTATGCAAATGCACAAAAGGTGTGGGGACAGTGGGTACATTTTTAGTCGGTAGCAAAAATTCTAAAGGTTGAGCTTCTTCTAAAAAGTCCTACAACAGTGACTATAAAAAAACTCTAATATTATTACAAAAATACAGCAATACTTTTTCGGGGCCCAGGCATTTTGTCCATTGTCCCTGTTGGTCATCCCCTTATTTACAAGTCCAATACGAGCGGCGGCGGTAGCAGGCATTGCAGTCTTCAAACGGAAACCCCAATGTTCATTGCTGGCGACCCCCCGGTCGTGCGATTTCTATCTCCTTCCACAACCCTAGCCAACAGAATCCCTGTTCTCAATTTTGGGCAAAAGCAAGCCCTCGATGACTCTTTTCCTTCCTTGAATGCACAGCCGAACCGTGCTATATGTCTATCAGATGCACAGCAGAACCGTGCCGTATGTCTATATTCTCGGACGCAAGTGATATCTGGCTGTTCCTGGTACTGATTGATCTGGAAACAATGTGTCGTCACTTCCCGTTGGAAGCAACGTATCAGGGACAAATGAAGAGGCTGAATTTTAAACAGCCATTTCCGGGTGCAACATTTGTGGAGAGTGTGGAAACAAAATGGCAGCTTCCCCAAGCCTCCCGGGCTTAGAGATATTCTCCAACACACTCTCAGTGCTGTTTACTGCTTTGGGATCATCAGTTGCAGTATCAGCGAGGGGTTCTGCTTCTTCTGTAACATGTGGCACAGGGTGAGGAAGTTTCTTGATGTGTGACGCGTGGATCCAATTCTTTTGGCCAGCTACCCGCACCGCTGTTTGGGTGACCAACAGGACCTGGAATGGCCGACGCCAGCGAGGCGCGAGGCAGGAGATGCGCTCAAATGATTTAATGAGCACCTAGCTCCCCGGTCGTATGCCGTGGCCCGGGCCTTCGTACCGCACAGGTAAGGCCTCTCGTACCTGGTGGTAAATCAAATACAGGTTTTTAGTCAATTGGCTACAATAATCTGAAAGTAGTACTTTTTCAATATTTCTCAAATTTCGACATTTTGGAATATTCCAGATATTGGCAGGTCTCCCTATTACCACCTCAAATGGAGAGAGCCCAGTCTTAGTTTGAGGGGTTGTACGCATAGCTAGTAACACGATCGGTAAGGCGTCCGGCCATTTTAGTTTGGTGCCGGCACACGTCTTAGCGAGCTTGTTCTTGATGATACCGTTGTGTCTTTCTACTAGTCCGGCGCTCTGAGGATGTCTGGCCGAATGGAACCGTTTGTCAATTTGTAACGCTGTACATATCTGTAGGATTAGAGCCGCGACAAAATGTGGAACATTGTCCGACCAGATAACTCTCGACAAACCGAACCGGGGAAAGTACTCCTTTAACATGGTTTTTGCAGTGGTCATGGCTGTAGCATCTTTAACAGGGAAAGCCTCAACCCACTTACAAAAGGCACAAATGACTACCAATACATATTTTAAATTGTTGCATCGCTCCATTTCAATGAAATCAAAGTGAATTACTTCAAATGGGACAGAGTGTGGCCCAAAACGTCCCCTCGGAGTTGTTGTCCCCTTTCCCACATTATGTTGTAAGCAAATCATACAATTCTGGATGTAGTGCTGAGCAATTTTTGAAATTTTGTTGTTTACCCAAACTTTTTCTAACATTTTCGTCATCTGTTGGGCACACACATGCGTAGGACCATGTGCCATTACAACCATCATCATCACGTAAGCATCGGGAAGTAACCATTTTTCATCAACCGTGTCCACCCAACACCCATCATCATCAAGTTTTCCGAAGCCCTCAGCCCACCTCTTGGCTTCTTCTAATGTGGCATCGGCTTGGATATCCCGCACAGACCCCACGCCCTCATCCATCACATAAGTATTTTCAGTCTCCCTGGAAACATATATCTACGTAAAGAGATCAGTGGCAGTTTGCCTAGCTATTTGATCAGCGAAAGCATTCCCTTTTCCAATGTTATCTACAATCTTGCGATGTGCTGCACATTTTACAACTGCTAACTGAGTAGGGAGCGCAAGTGCTGTGAGTAGTGCACTATTAGGGTGCCATGTTGGATCTTGGTGCGATGCGAGGTTAGGATTCCTCTTTCCGACCAAAGTCTCCCAAAGTTGTGAACCACCCCAAAGGCATACTGACTATCAGTATATATATTTACTACAAGCCCTTCGGAAAGTTCACAAGCTCGGGTTAATGCTATAATCTCTGCTGCCTGTGCAGAATTATGCGTAATTCTCTTAGTTTCCACAACCGTGCTGAAGGTAGTGATTGCATAAGCGGCTGTGGATGTACCATCGAGAAGTTTAAAGCAGGAGCCGTCACAAAACAACTCTCCTTGCGGATTATCCAAAGGGGTATCTTTCAAATCAATCCTGCCCTTTGTTTCTTGTTCGGTCGTATACAAACAATCATGTGAGTCATCATCGCCGCAAGTAGTATCTTGCGGGAAAGGTAGGAGTTCGGCCGGATTAAGGACACAAAAACCTCTTAATCTGAATGTGAGGGGCAAACAAGATCAATTCATACCTCGTCAACCTTGCGGAAGTGAGGTGTTGCGTTTGAGTTCGGTTCAATAGAACATCTACAGAGTGAGGCACCATCAAGGTCAAATCATGGCCTAGGACCATTCCCTCACTCTGATTTCCAGAAGCGGCAGCAGCAGCGACAGCGCGCAAACATCTTGGCAAAGCGCACGCTACAGGATCAAGGGCGGAGGAATAGTAACCGCACGGCCTATTCTTCCCTCCATGCACCTGCGTTAATACAGCCAAAGCACATCCATCACATTCATGCACAAACAATACGAAGGCCTTTTCATAGTTTGGTGTGCCCAAAACTGGTGCAGAGCATAATGCAGTCTTAAGCAAGTCAAACGATTGCTGGTGTTCCGAGGTCCATTGCAACGGCGAAGAAATGCCCTTCTTCGTCAAGGCCAGCATCGGTTTTATCACTAGTGAAAAATTTGGGATCCACAACCTACAGTAAGAAGCCATACCTATCAAGGCCCTAACTTCCTTCTGCGTATTTGGGACAGACATGCCAGAAATGTGTTTTATTCTTTCAGGTGTCAATCATCTTCCCTCCTTTGACAGGAGATAGCCTAAATAGGTGACCTCCTGACAACAATATTGAAATTTCTTAAGCGAAGCTTTGTGACCATGCTTAGCTAGATGAATAAGTAGTAACACAGTGCCCTCCTTACAGGCACTCTCAGAGTCAGCAGCCAGAAGCAAATCGTAAACATACTGAAGCAAAGTACAGGTAGAGGGCAATTCAAGGTTATCAAGTTGTTCTTTCAAAGCCCTACTATAAATACTAGGACTTTCTGTGTACCCTTGAGGTGCACGAGTAAATGTAAACGAGCGTCCCCCTAAGGTGAACGCGAACAATATCTACTATCCTTGTGTATAGGAATACTAAAGAACGCATTCTTTAGGTCCACAACACTAAAGTAAGTAGCTGTAGCTGGAATCATGGTTAAGATTGTCGTCACATCAGGCACAATTGGAAATTGCGGTGCCACAACTTTATTAATGGCACGTAAATCAATTATAAAACGGAATGGGATTACATTATCGCCTTTCTTGTACACGGGTAAAATCGGACTATTACACAAACTTCCTGAAATTTCTTCAATCACACTGCGATGCACAAAATCCGAAACAATACATTTCAAAGCTTGCTAGCCCTCAACCAAAATCTTATACTGAGGAATGCGTGGCAGCTCAATTCCATATTTCAAAACTATCTTAACAGGCTCAATCTGCAAAACACCGACATCATTGTCGTCAACAGCCCACAAGTTCTCTGGTACATCAATGAATGGAGGCAAAGGTCTGGTCAGAAATTGTGAGGCAGAAGATTGCTGTGGTGAAATCGTCAAGCGCACTCCATCAGAAGAACAATAAATCACTGCATTTAATTCTTTTAACAAGTTCAACCCCAGAAAGTTTTCCCCGCAATCCGAAGTCAATAGAAAAGGACACTGGTCCATGAACGGACCCAAAGAAATAATTACCGGCATAGAGACCGGACAAACGACTGGTGTACCGGAAAACCCTACAGATACATTGGTTTGCCCTGACAGTGGAATGTTTGGAACCTGCGAACGATCAATGGAACACTTCTGTGCTCCTGTGTCTATCAAGAACTGATGTTTCCTATTTCCCACCGTAGGGACCTTTCTGATTGACGGGAATAGGTGTAGGTTCCAAACCCTGCTTCGGGCAACCTTAACGAAACAGAATATTATCAAAAGGAAGCTCTTCAGATAAATATGCAGCGGAAGGATGATCGAATATGTTCCTAGTGTCCGCACTCGGAGTCTGATTGTCCTGTGAAAAAGGCTGTTGTGGGTCCTGTGTAAACTGACCTCTACCAGGGTCCCCTACGCCCAGGTGACCTCTGGATCGCCTACCCATATTACCAAATGTATTATTCAACCTCTGTTGAAGGACGGGGCATTGTGCTCGCCAATGACCCTCTCGACGACAATAAGCACATTGATTAATATTCACAGGACCCAAGGGCACATTCCCCTGTGGGACATACTGACCTCTAACCTGAGAGTTACTCCCTCTGGGGCCTCGAACAATTTGCTGCAATAGCACCTCAGTTTTTAAAACACCTTTTCGTTTTTCAATCCTATCTTTTTCATTATTGACACGATTCTCATAGTACTGAGCCATGTGCAGTACTTCTGATTGCGATTTCGCCTGCCAAGTGTTCTCAGAGGACATAATCTGTAACTGGATGTCACGCAGCAATCCACGTACAAATTTGTCCACAAATAATCTTTTCCCAGACTCTGTGCCTAAGTCTTGTCCACTGAAATCTGAAAATACCTGTTCGAACCGATTAAATAACTCGGTAGCACCCTCAGATTTTCCTTGGACACAGGCTGTAAGCTTGTCCCAAATAATTCTTTTTTCGGGAATTATGTTTTTTTTTTAGCAATAATTCTATCAGGCAGAGTTAATATCACCTGTTGTGGTCTTTCGCCAGCTGGCCTTTCCCCATCGAGTCTAGTTAAATTCGCCCATGTACCTCTCAACCCGGGTACATCGTCAATAGTTCTAACTTGTTTCTCTTTGTTTCTTCGGAGCGTGGGAGAGCAGTCGCCGGTAGCCTGAGGGATCTGCAGGCTTAGGGAAGCCCTGCCTGGCCCTGAGGGCCTCCATGAGTTTTGTTGCCACAAGTATTTAATTTTGCCTTCGCGCTCTGAGCGCGTTGTTGAGCTGCTTCCCCCCTCCCACTTCCTGGTCCTCCTCTCCCTTCCCGCCTCCCTGACCGCCCACCCCCCCTCTGATTGGCTGCCTGGCTGCCTCCCTCCTGGCCTACTCGACAGCTGCTCCCCCCGCTCGCTTCTTTGTTTCTTCGGAGCATGGGAGAGCAGTCACCGGTAGCCTGAGGGATCTGCAGGCTTAGGGAAGCCCTGCCTGGCCCTGCGGGCCTCCGTGAGTTTTGTTGCCACAAGTATTTAATTTTGCCTTCACGCTCTGAGTGCGTTGTTGTGCTGCTTCCCCCCTCCAACTTCCTGGTCCTCCTCTCCCTTCCAGCCTCCCTGCCTGCCCACCCCCCCTCTGATTGGCTGCCTGGCTGCCTCCCTCCTGGCCTACTCGACGGCTGCTCCCCCCGCTCGCTTCTTTGTTTCTTCGGAGCATGGGAGAGCAGTCGCCGGTAGCCTGAGGGATCTGCAGGCTTAGGGAAGCCCTGCCTGGCCCTGCGGGCCTCCGTGAGTTTTGTTGCCACAAGTATTTAATTTTGCCTTCGCGCTCTGAGCGCGTTGTTGTGCTGCTTCCCCCCTCCCACTTCCTGGTCCTCCTCTCCCTTCCCGCCTCCCTGCCCGCCCACACCACCCCTCCCCTCCTCACTCTGCCTATATCCACCCCTTTCCTGGGCAGCCCCCTTAGGCAAAGGGCCGCTCCTACGGTTGCGGCTCCCTGTGTGTCTGCAGGTGTCCGCAGGGGACGCCAGGCGCCTGCACTTCTTCTCCACCTCTCCCGGCCCACCCCTTCTTTTCCTGGTCACTTCTTCGCATGGTGTTTTCACCTCACTGTGGCCCACAGTTGTGTTAACGAGGGTTTTTTCTCCCCCCGCAGGATTCTCAAACTTAGGTGGCCTCTGTACCTAATACGCTCTCACTGTTCTGAATTGTGGTAACCAGGGTTTTTTCTCCCCCCGCAGGATTCTCAAACTTAGGTGGCCTATGTACTTAATACGCTCTCACTGTTCTGAATTGTGGTAACCAGGGTTTTTTCTCCCCCGCAGGATTCTCAAACTTAGGTGGCCTCTGTACCTAATACGCACTCACTGTTCTGTAATGTGGTAAACTAGGGCTCGCAGCTCTCTTACTGCCTGCGTGCTCTCGTATCGTCTGTCTTCCTCCCCCACTCCCTCCTACTCCATGGTGCTCTCTATCTCGCCTATCTTCTCTAACTGCTTCTCTATCGACTACCCTGCTCTCCTCACTAAATCTGGTAGGAAAAAGTTTAAAAAGGACATCCTGGTCTCCAACCCAGGCCTCCCTATCGCTGACACCTACACTAGTGCCTGCTCCAAGGAAACTCTCACTGACATCCTCTTTTCCGTGCATTCGCCTGACCTATGGACCCTTCATATGGTCTCTGTGCTCTCTCCTCTTCTCCCATTAATGGTGGCACCCATTGGGATGTCCTCTTGGCCTCCTTCCACTCCTCTAAGGCCATCATTAATGTCTACGCTAATGGGACCGTCTTGGTCCAAGGCCCTCAGGCCAACCTTCACCTCTTTGATAGGCGCTTCCCATGCCTCATCAACTTCCTTTCCTCTCCTGCTGTCCCCCCTCCTCTGCCCTCGGCTACCTTGCCTCTACCCTCCCTCCCTGTCCCCTCTCTTGCTCCTTCTTCTACACCTCCACAGGGCGTACCTCTGATCTGTACCCCTCCCCGGAAGTCCTTCAAGGATGGCAACCTTCTCCACATTGCCACTCTTAACTCTCGCTCTGCAATCAAGCATTCTTCTGATATCTGTCACCTTCTTGAGGAACTGGACCTTGACGTCCTCGGTCTCACTGAGACATTGTTCACGGCCAGCTCTGTCACCAGCTTTGACACACTCCTACCTGACGGCTACAAGATCCTCTCCGTGCCCAGGCCCAACCGTGCAGGGGGGGTGTAGCCCTTATCTTCCCTGAGTGGATTCCTGCCACTGTCACTCCTACGTAGTCCTACTCCTCTTTTGAATGCCTTGTCTGCTGTCTCTCTCTCTCTCCTAGCCATTCCTTTACCATGGCTACTATCTATCGGCCACCTGGTCAAATCTCCTCCTTCCTCTCTGATTGGGCTGACCTCTCCTCCTCACTCCTGTCCTCAACCACTCAACTCCTCTTTCTTGGTGACTTCAACATCCACTTGGATGTCTCCTGTCCCCCCACGGGACTCTTTCGTGACCTCTGCGACTCTCTCTCACTCTCTATTCTCCCGTCTGGGCCTACTCATTCTGCAGGGCACACTCTTGATGCTCTGATCTCTTCTGACCTTCCCCTCTCCGTCCCTCTCTCCACTCCTCTCTCCTGGAGTGATAACTTTCTCCTATCCTCCCACCTCACCCTCCCTACCCCACTGGCAAAGCCACCCTCATCACTGCCACCCACCTTCTCGGTCATCCGACCCATGAAGTGCGTGTCAGTTGAGGCTTTCGCTGCCACCTTCGCATCCCCCCCCTTCGGCTGACTCCCACCCTGACACTGCCCTCTCCATGCTCCACTCTGCTCTATCTGATACTCTTGATATCCTTGCCCCTGTCATGAGAATCCGCCTGAAGCCCAAAGCCAAATGTAAATCCTGGTATGACTCGGAGCTCATCACCCTTAAACACAAGTGCAGGGTGGCAGAGAGGAAATGGCATGCTTCATGTTCATCCTCTGACAAACTGGCCTGCCGCCTGCTCCAAAGGTAATACCGTCTCTCCGTTCTCTCCAAGAAGAAAGCCCTTATCCAAGCCTGCATCTCTGCGGCATTTAACAACTCGGCCGAACTCTTTAAAATATGCAAGGAGCTTGCCAACCCTGCTGCAGTCTCTACCTCTCCTGTCCCCTCCCAGGCCCTCTGCACTGCACTGGCCTCTCACTTCATCTCTAAAACTCAGGACATCCTGTCCTCACTCTCCTCCTATCACCTCCCTCCCTCTCTTCCTGACTCTTCCTCTGGCCCTTCTACAGCCAGCCTTCCTCCCTCCTTCTCTGCCTTTCCCCTTTTTTCTGCTGACGAGGTTTCCAGACAAGTCCGATCTATGAAAGTCTCGTCTAAACAGGTTTACCCCTGTTCCTCCAAAACTATCAAGGACCACATCGACTCCCTGGCTCCTGCCCTGGCTGACTTTTGCAACCACTCCTTCGCCTCTGGAGTCTTCCCATCCCCACTTAAGCACTCCCTTGTGCACCCTCTTCTTAAGAAACCCTCTTCTGACCCCTCCTGCCCGGCTAACTATCGCCCAATCTCCATCACTCCCTTCCTGGGCAAGCTCCTGGAGAAACTGGCCATCTCCCAGCTTAACCTCCATGCTGAATCTGTTGGCAGTCTTCATGACCATCAATCTGGCTTCAGAGCTGCCAGAAGCACGGAAACTGCTCTCCTGAACATCCGTGAGGACCTACTCTTGAACCTTGACTCCAACACTCCGTGTGTTCTCATTCTGCTCGATCTCTCTTCTGCCTTTGACACTGTCAACCATGCCATCCTGCTCAACCGTCTCTGTGATAACCTGGGTATCACTGGTCAGGCTCTGGCGTGGCTGACCTCTTTCCTCTCCAATCGACCCTCCCAGGTCCAACTGGGGTCCTTCCTCTCCGACATCTTTTTCTCCACCTGTGGTGTCCCCCAGGGATAAAATCTCTCCCCCTAGCTGTTCAACCAGTACCTGGCACTCCTTGCCCACCGCATTGCCGCTCTCTGCCCCAACTTTCAGTGCTATGCGGACGATACCCAGCTCATTTTCAGGCTACCCTCGGCCTCCTCCTCTCCTTCCCTTATCTCTGACTGTCTGTCTGCTATCCAGGAATGGTGTGCCGCCAATGACCTCTGCCTTAATGCCAGTAAGACTGAGATTCTACTCATCGGCACACCCACTCCCTCCTTCCCTGCAGCTCTCTGGCCGGCCTCTCTTGGCCCTCTTCCTGCTCCTACCTGCACGGCAAAAAACCTCTGGGTTATCTTCGACTCCACACTCTCCTTCTCTCCTCATATATCTGACGTCTCTAAGAAGTCATACTACCAGCTACACCTCCTCAGAGGTATTCTTCCCTTCCTCTCCTTCCCCCAGAAGCTCACTGTCTCACGAGCCCTGGTTCTCTCAAAGCTGGACTACTGTAACAGCCTCTTTCTTAACCTGCCTGCCTCCACTCTCCGCCCTCTGCAACTCATCCAGAACAGAACTGCGAGACTTGTCCTTGTCCTCAAGCCCAGGGACCGTATCTCTCCAGGACTGAAGTCTCTACACTGGCTCCCAGTGGCTGCGAGGATGAAGTTCAAAACCCTCTGCATTGTCCACAAGGCCTTCTGGGGCCTGGGGCCTAAATACCTTCAACTCTCTCTTCCTAAATATCTTCCTTCCCGAGCCCTTCGCTCATCCCTCTCCAACTCCCTCGGGGTCAGCCGCTCCTTGAAGCAACGAGTTGGGGGTAGATCTCTCTCCGCGGCAGGGGCCTCCCTCTGGAACAGCCATCCTGCCTCCCTGAAACTTGAGGAGAACCATCTACGGTTCCGGAAGCACCTCAAAACCTTCCTCTTTGCTTCTGCTTTCTCTCTCCCTCTCCCCTGCTAATTATTCGCTGAATCTGCACCGAATCTGCAACTGGGCCACTCTCACCGACCTCGGTCCTGGGCCCAGCCACTCTCCACTTGCACTGCCTCCCTGGCAACCCCTGCACTGCGGGACTGTCTCTGTATCCCTACAGCCCCCGTTCCCAGCACTTACCTTGCACTTGCCACCAGCTGGCCCTATTTATTTTATTCTACTTACCTTGACTGCACTTCCCCCCTCCCCTCCCCTTGCACTTTCTCCCTTCGCCTACCCCTGCACTTGCGCGATCTGAATGACACCTGGCCTAGTAGGATCGTTGTCTGTCTTCCCCTGTTCCCGCCTCCCTGCCTCGTCGCGCCTTGAAACACTTGTGTATAGGCGTGTTACAAATGCCATATCATATCATATCATAAATCTACAGGCAGGAATACTGGAAACAATAAATCAATGTCACCTAAGGTGAACACTGAGGATTGCAAAACAGATTCCATCTCTTTATAGAACCCTGTCGGATTTTTCCTAATATCAGGAATAGACTGTCTAATAGTGTTCACTTCCTGTCATGAAAACGGGACGTGAACAAACTGTGATACATAATGTGCGGGAATGTCCACAGCGACTATATCCTGTGCAGAATCGGCCGCAATCTCAACCTTCGGGACAAATGTCGGAGGAACCTCTCTCATAGGCAACTGAGATGTAGGCAACTCCGAGCGCTTACTAAGCAACAGAGCCAAGTCGAGCGCTAAAGCAGTCGAAGAAGTGTCAAGCGAAAAAGCTCTCTTATAAATATTCAATAACTCTGTGGGACAACTAATCTTCCTCTTTACACATTCATCCTGCAGGTATTCTACCATTACCTGTATCACTTTCCTCTGCATTTCCAATGTATATTGACTATATGTGTCATATACCACAACTGGAGTTATCGATATGTCTGAAATCCATCTAATCGCATCTTTCTTACAAATTCGCATTTCCTCCGATATCGGTTTACGACACAGAAGGTACTGTTTCTGTACATACATACTTTCCTCTTCATCATCTTCATTCCGTATCCTTTCTAACTCCTTTCTATACTCAAATAACCTCTCGACATGCTCATTTACCTTCTCCACAGTGTCTCTGGAAAGTGCTAAAGTATTTAGATCCCTTAACCCTTGCGGAACATCAGCATTATTTAATCTTCCCCACATTATACATAACTGAATCCCCAAACCTTCAATAAAAACATTTTTCTCAGGAAAATTATCCGTATTAAAATGTGTGGAAAAAACACTAGCCTGATCATCCTTCTCCATACAATGCTTAGCCCATGCAATTAACTCACGGTGGTACAGTACTGTGAGTGACAACCTTCAAACCTGCACCATGATCGATTACAAGCGGCCCAAGACCACTTGGAAGAGGGGAAGCAGGCAAATTCGATGGAGGAGCTATAACTGGTGCGATAAAAAGAGGCGGAGGAGCATGTGGAGGGACAAAAGCCGGAGAAGTAGGAAGAACAGGTTGAGCAGGAAGAGCAGGAATAACAACATAAAAAGGTACAGCAGCGGGAAGAGGAACATACGGAGGTGGCGCAGAGGCACCAGGCCTTCGTTCATTTAATATTTTCTCAAAAAACTCATCAGAATCATGAAGATCTTTGGAAGGATAGATTTTCTGAATATCAAGTGCGAAAGCCCTTTCCATATTTTAAGCCGATTCAGACTGTTTATCCTGGTCACATAACAACGTTTTTTCGGCATTTGTTTTATGACGGCACGCATGTTTCTCTCTACTCTTAAGCTGTTGTAACGCTTCTTTTTTCCAATTCTGCAAAACATCAAATGCTGCAGGTCTAGCCTTTTTCTTTAACAATACTGACTCCAAATATTCAATGCGAGGGATCTCAAAACTACCATTGATTGGCCACTGAAGTTCGGACGCATGTCTGGTTTGTCTGTGCCAAATATCATTAAATACTTTACTTCCAATACCATGCTTACAGTACATAGTACATGCCGGCGACCCCTCATGTGGTGCGGGACGGCTAAATTCCAAAGATTGTCTATCACTGTGGAATAATTCCCTAAATTAGGTAGACAATTTCCCAGGCATATTTAAAATTCTTGGTGTTACCTGGTCAATAATTGTGTCTGCAGATACAATGCGCCAAAATTCAAATTGTCAGGGTTAAATTAAGAGTCGGGTCACGACTCACCTGACCAAACCTAAGGAGGACCGATCGGTACTTCTAAGAATCTTACCTAACTAATCTTACCTCGTGTATGGTGATTTCGGCAAATCTGCCCGCCTCGATAAGTGAACCCTCGTCAAGATGCCGTCTCAGACCACAGGCTAGTCGTCCAGGGATCGGATCGTGCAGCGCTGCTGAGGTGTCACGTCTCATCCAGGGGCCCCTTCCTTTTTGTCACACCGTCCGATCCCGGTCCGATAGCATGTGTCAACCTTCAACAATCCGGCATCAATCTTGAGGGTCCCTATTCGGACGCCAACTGTGAAAACAGAAACAAAATATCGAGGCTGAGCACCCCAAAAGGAAATACACCGAACATGGGTTACAAAGGAACATACAAAGTACTTTATTCTCTACTGAATTCAATTACAAAAACAGTGCAAAGTCAGATAGCTATCGGCCCTCAGTACAACACAACAAACTCCAGCATGGTTCAGTGTGTTCAGTGAGAGACCCTGTACATTAGAATGCATTTGCTTTTTATACATTTTGTGGGCACTATGTCCAGCCCTACTTTGGGTTAATGTTCCACTTTATACATCACCAATTTCTAGGGTTCGTTGCCGAATCCCAAATAACCACATCTAACTGGTTTGTTTTTATTACATGTAACAATAAGCGTATGTATTAACTGTGTATTCTAAAGTTTCGCATTGCATGTCTTCTTAAACATAAATACAATGTAGTAAAACAGATGTTCTTTGTTCAATATGTAAATAAATGATCATAATATATATTCATGGATTGGTTTCATTGCGCGAGTAATCCCTTTACACATAGGTCAACGTAGGACAAGGTCTTAGTTCATGACCTCAACAAGTAGCCTGCAGGCAGATTACACATTAGCGATGTACAGAGGTCAAGACGGTCATGTTGTATTTTTACAAAGACATCGTCCACCATTTTAGCTCACAGGGTGACTTTTCCACACAAATCCTAAAATGGCAGTTTGACCTACATGGATTAAAGGTCAGGACCTTGCAACACAGATTTCTCTTGCAAACGACTTTCGAGCAGCTTGGCGTAGGCCAATATTAAATATATTTTCCAAAATAGGAGGCACGATATACTTTCTATTCCGACAGACTGAGATCCTCCTCATCGGCACACCATCTCCATCCTTCTCCCTCACCCTCTGGCCAGCCTCCCTTGGCCCTCCTCCTACCCCTACCTGCGAGGCTAAGAAACTCGGGTCATCTTTGACTCCACACTTTCCATCTCCGCCCATATCTCTGAGGTCTCTATCAGAGGTACTACTGCCTCCTCAGAGGTACTCTGCCTTTCCTCTCCTTCCCTTAGAAACTCACTGTCTCCCAAGCTCTGGTTCTCTCTAGGTTGGACTATTGTAACAGCCTCTTTCTAAATCTACCTGCCTCTACTCTGTGCCCTCTGCAACTTATCCAGAACAGGACTGCGAGACTTGTCCTTGGCCTCAAGCCCTGGGATCGGATCTCTCCAGCCCTGAAATCTCTCCATTGGCTCCCAGTGGATGCAAGGATTAAGTTCAAACCCCTCTGCATTGTCCACAAGGCTTTCTTGGGCCTGGGTCCAAAATACCTTCAGCTATCCCTCTGCAAATACCTCCCCTCTAGAGCTCTTCGCTCCTCTACCTCCAACTCCCTCCCGGTCAATCGTTTTTCAAAGAAACAAGCTGGGGGTATATCTCTATCTTCGGCTGGGGCCTCCCTCTGGAACAGCCTCCCTGACAATCTAAAACTTGAGGAGAACCATCTCTGGTTCCGGAAGAACCTCAAGACCTTGCTCTTTACTTCTGCCTTCGCTCCCCCTCTCTCCTGCTGATCTGCTATCTCTTGGTACTGTGCACCTGGCCACCCTCTGTTCCCTGGGCTCAGGTACCTGCTCACCCTGCCACCCTCCTGCACTGCCTCCTGGCCACTCCTTGCACTGGGGACTGAATCTATACTCATAGAGCCCACCCATTTTTCTGCTTTTTCTGCACTTATCAGACTTACCCAGTCTGCTGCCTTAAACACAGCACTTGCCACTTGCTGGCTGCACTACGACTGTGTATTGCCTCCATTTTCTATTTATTTTTATTTATTATTATTTATCTGCTCTCCTCTGCTCCGCACTTTCCACTCTCCCCCTTCATGCACTTTTTCCCTTTTCCCTTTACCATGCACTTGCGCATTCTCAATGTCACTGGGCCTAGTAAGATCATTGTTGTTGTTGTGCTGTGTTCTCCCCTGTTCCCCTCCCTTGCCTAGTCGCGCTCTGAAACACTTGTGTACGAGCGCGATACAAATAAAATATCATATCATATCATATATAATCATGGTGGCCATTCATGTATTTCACTTCACACATGTATTTGTAGCTCAGCTTACTCATGGCAACTTCATGTAATGTCACTTACCATGATCCCCTCAAGGGTCAAAGACTGATGTAATTCCTTGCAGTGCCCTTTTCTGTGAAGCCCGCAGTCGCAAAGGGAATAGCTGTTTTGGGATCTGTGGTGCTTTTTCCTGCTCACCTGCTAGGACTTCTACTTGCCCCCCCATCCCTCTTGGAGACCATGGCTTTCAAAACCAAAGGCTAGCTGTCCTCAGGGTGGAGCCCGCAATGGCAAAGGGTGTCGCTGTTGGTGGAACTGTGGTGATTTTTCCTGCTCACCTGTTAGGATTCCTGCTTGGCCCTGCCCACTTGAGACCGGGGCTTTCAAAAAAGAAGGCGGGTCACACTTGCGGCAAAGCCCACAACAGCAAAGAGTGCCGACTGTTTGGCGGCATGTGGCGGCTCCATGAACATAATCTCAACCTCAAGCCTGACTTTTACATTCTCCCGGGTTTGTCTCACCATGCGAGCCCTACACTGAAGCTGTGAGTAGTGAGGATTTCATGGACAAAGATAAGGGGACAAGCAACGTTTTTTATAGTTTTGCCAGCTCAAGATATTGTATGTGCTGCTATCGACCTACTAGATCTGGTAGAATCCTTCCTCATCCAGCACTGCCCTGCCAACGTGAGGATACAGACTTGAGCAAGCTCCTTAAGCCATTTGGGGGGTCCTCGGAGATGAACAATAAACTAATTTTGACTTGGGTGGAAGAGCGGGAGGGGGGAAGACGTGGGAAACAGTCAGGCGTTCCTCCTCTCCAACTAAAATGTTGTTTCTTGTATAGTTCTTCCAAAGGAAAAGTGTTTCACTTTGCATTTTATAGTTATTATGAGCCTTACAACAATAATGGGCCTCATTCCGAGGCTGGTGGTAAGGGTTAACGGTCACCGTTAATGGCAACGGTGACCGTTAACACTTACCACCATATTCCGAGTTCCCTTTTGCGGGTTGGCATTTAACGCCTGCTTTTAGCAGGCGTTAAAAATCCAACCCGCAAAGGGACCTTGGAGTAAATTACGGTGCCGTAATTTACGGTGCCGTAATTTACTCCTTCCCCATTCCCATTGAGCCCTATGGGGGCAGGAATGGGGATGGGGAACCGGTATGGTGAATGGGGAATTACCGGTCCCTCCAACCTTGGAATGGACCGGTAATTACTCCATTCACCATGCCGGATTTCCATGGAGTAAATAGCTCCATGGTTGCTTACCATGGTGCTATTTACTCCATGGATAGCGCCAGCCTCGGAATGAGGCCCAATGTGATGAATTGTGATTTGCATTTAGCCATTATAACATTTTGCACTTTAACCACCCCAATTGCAAACCTGCACTTTGCAAGTGTACTCTGTAGTACTTCTACGTACGTTGTTTTGTTATATAATATAACATTTTGGTTAGTTTTGCCCACTTAAACAAACTAGCAGATTAGAGTATGGCCAAACATAAGCCCTCTGGCCCATTAGGATTTGATCCTAGGACTTAAACAAAAAAGAAGCCAAAAATAACAAGTTTAGGTAAAGGACGGGGAGAGACAGCGAATGACAGGGAGGTTGAGAAGTGGAGGGTAAAAGCCACAAAGCGTAGTAAGAAAATAGGAAATGGTATGGTTAGTCTGGGACATTTTTAAAAGAAGGTAGTAGAGACTCTAGAGGAGAAAATTATGCTTGCTGAAAAAATGATTTGCAGAAAAGACAATATGGAGACTACTCCTAATGATCACAAGAACATTCTCGGTTAAGCAAAGAAGACGCTGGGCAATATTGGTGGCACGGACCATATTACTATAGTAGTAAGAAGATTATAGATGAAGCAGCCAGCAGATTTTGTGCTAGGTCACAGATAGAAGAAGCTAATAATTCTGATGTTAATCTTATCTAATGAATAGACTCTTGGGAAGCATTTGACACTGATGCAAAACCAGTTTTTAAACACTCATGAAGTTCTTTTAAGATTAGGAAATAAATTGAACATGCTTACAGGGATGTGTATGGTTCTTTTGGCCAGGGACACACAAAACGGAAAGGCCACACATAATAAGGGGCTGTGGGAAGTAGGGTGAAAATCTCCAATCTGTAAGGAGGAAATTGTCTTAGAACTTGTAGCAGTAAATATAACTGGTCTATCTGATGTAATAAAAGGAAGATTAGGCTAGAATACGGAAATAGGTGTAAAGGCTAAGGGGGTTGAAGGACAGATCACAGGAAATGCTATAAGCAAGACTAGTGGCCAAAACATGCCTTTAGAGTTCCCATCTAGGATATTGATCTTGCCAAACCTTTGCCAAAGCAAAGCAGTTTGGGTCAAACTATAGACCCAAAGAATCGACGGTGGGGAAACTGTTCAGGGGAAAGAAGGAGTAGGCAAGATATGGACTCACAAGAAACTGAGAAAACTTTGGCCTGAATCTACTTCCCCAGGCAGACCCCCTAGATGTGGTATTATCCAATGTACCGAGGATTGATTCCTCTTGTACAGAAAATACTGTTTCTTTAATGAGTAAGGTCACCCACTGCATACATGAAAAATGCGGTGTCACCCTTTTCGGTGAGACAGATCTTTTCATGACAAAACACTCAACATGGGTAGGGCGCAGGGAAAAGAGTATCCACGAGATTGCATAACCATAACTTTGAAAAATACCTTGAAGGTAGCAGATTTATTATCGCAAGGCTCACTCAGATGACAAGTTAGGTCAAATTTTGGATTCCATCCATTAGGCTTTTTATTTTTAGACCCAGTGGTGAGAGGGAAGAGGCCCATATGGGTGCTCTTCAGGTAACTGCACTCCCAAGTCTGGAACAATGAAGGAAGGAGGCTTCTCAATACACGAGCCCAGAAAGGTGGCCAGGAAGTGTTGATAAATGAGCCCCAGGAATTACACTAATCAATAGATTTGAATGTCTGGGTGGGTTGGAAGAGATAGACTAATAGGACATTTTACTGAAGAATGATTTTCCCCTCAGTAGCTGCTAAGACGCAAGATCCGGCACACGTGTACTAGTTGCGTGTTAGGCTACAAAGCTACTAAGAGGACTAATCTTTTGATGGCTCAAGCGGAAATGTCAGACCTTAAGACTTTGGTGTGGAATATTGATGGCCTAAATTGCAAATAGCAGGATACTGCCTTGTGGGACTATATTAATGACTACCCGGTTATCCTACTTCAAGAGACTGCCATCTACTGGGCTTTTCTGTACATTATGTCCCATTAGTTAGACTCTGGAAAAAGTGTCATCCCTCCTGGGACCTGATAATCTATATTTCAGTAAATCAGGAATTAGTTATTAAACAGTCTGTGGAATTTAATAGAAACATCCTCTCCCTGAGTGTAAAAGCCAGAGGGAATAACCCACTTGCTCTGGTTAACTTTTATAAAAACAAAACCAGAAATGGGTCAGCAATTTTATTTAAAACATGTTATGTTAAATTAACACGGCCAACTAGGTCTTGACATCCCCGTCATAGTATGGAAAGGGGATTTTAATCTCAGGCTAACTATAGGTGAGGGTCTAATTTTGATAAGAGGAGGAGCTGGCTTCATTTGTTCCAAAACCATGTCGACTTGATCCCACAACCAATAATGATGCCCTGGAATTATGGGACATTCTAATGGGAACTAGCTATAGAGCCATACATGTCAGATTAAATTCTCATACTACTGGGAATCATCATACTTGTGCTAACAGAAGTTCCCCTAACAATTTTGATTATATACTGATCCCATGAAGTGGTGACCAATATATGTGGTTTTGAAATGCTGGGGAGATGTGAGGGTGACCATAATTCCCTCTCACATATGTTGGCAAATGGAGGGTACGAGGCCTACACTGGGTGCTTATTTGCAAAACTATTGGAAAAGGGGGGAAATGGCAGGGCGTTGCATTGGAATGATGATAAGGAGACCTGGCTTTTTAATAAAATGATTACAGCAAATAGAGACGTTTTCTTGATCTGCATAGATATCGATATTACATCAATGAATATTGTTTATATGTTTACCCATTTCATAGCTAATTGTGATAGTTTTGTATGGTTTTTCTAACCCAGAAGGGAGATACTATTATCTGGGGAAGAAATCTTGGCTCTCTAGCCGTTTTAAGAATAAGAAGAGAGCACTTCTCGAATCTCTCAAAGTAGCCTATACGAATACCAGTATGATTAGGTAAAGACTAAGGGAATGCAAAGGTGAACTTGCCAAAAGGAAGGTGGAATTCACCAAGGACATGCGATGATATGCAAGGCAGCCACTTCCTTCGACTCCACATGTTTCTGGAAGGTAATAGCCAGGATCTCAAATGGACTTGATTTGGGGTTTCAAGCTGTTTCTGAGGTTCATGTTGCACCAAGGGACTGGATCCAACATTTCTATACATTATACAATCCGGGTGCTAATGTGAGGCAGATAATGGATGGCCCGGAGGCTATCTCTCTGGGCAAGGGAACTCTAATTCCCATCACATGAAGTAGAATGAGTGTTAAGGAGGCAGAAATCTCTCAACGCACCTGGAAATGATGGGGTACCAGATGATTTTTTCTGTGTTCATATTGAACTGTGGGCCTCTTTTTTGGCACAAATCTTCACTGCAATTATTCTTATAGGATAAGGTCCCCAGACCTTGAATACAGGTAATAGTCTTCCAATTTACAAAAGGGAATACAACTTAAAATCCTGCCTATATGGGAGCCGATTAGGGAAGATGCAAACTTTCAGAAAACCACTAAAAGGACATTACTTGAATCTTCCCCCATTAGGTGGCGCCACTTTCGATGTTACCATCAAATGGTATCCCCCTTAAAACTATTACATGCAAATGGTCAGGAAACCAAAATGCAACTGATGACAGCTTTTTCTGTGGTAAGAGGAAAACACTATTTCTCCTTGTGCTTTTTTGCCCGGTATATAGTGTTATAAGGAAGCAATATCCACTTAGATTGCAAATGGGAAGTATTTGGGCCGATTGAGGCCCACCTTACTGTTGTTACTGTCTGTTCCAGATGTCAAGGCTGCTTTTATTTTTGCTAGTTATTTAAAGCGAGCCTGGCAAAGAAGATCATGGATGCTGTAAATTGACTTGAAAAATTGAGTCTTAGTAGTATTGGGTTTGATTTGATTTCGCATGTTCTGGCTTTGATCAAAGTGTTCTGTGTGGCGGCTGAGTTTTCATTTTAGGTGCACTGTGGCTTTTATGGTTTTATGCATTCTACTGTTTTTGTGAAGTTTTATGGATTACACAATCAGAAATAAATTAAAACTGATGATGACATGGAGAGGTTTTGCATGTCTTTTGCATGACACGGTCTGGAAATAACACTAACAACAGTGTCCTGAATGCATATGGATTTTTGTGTGTACTTTGTTTGTGTTAAAATGGCATTTGCCACTAATGTTAGCCAAGAAGTTGGTAGGTGGTGAAAGGTGGGTGGGAATAACACCCTATGCAGCCGCGCGCATCGCAGTCTTCTTCTGCGATCACGGATCAAGTGTAAATGTGGCCACCCTACCAGAGGCACAATTTGGACTAACGCGAATCAAGTCAAGCCCCATTGTTCTGGAACGCAACGCACTGCCACGATAGCAATTAGTCTGAAGCTTTATTTGCGTGAGGGAGGTGTCCAAAATGTACACTCTTAATTAATCACATTGGAGAGTCTCACTGCGGGGCTGTGCCAGGAACTTAGCAAACATAAATTAAAGGCAATGCTGCCCTGAGGCCACTAGGTAATCCTGTCTGGGGTGGCAACAATAATTGCACTGGCGCTGCCCTCTGCCCTCATCACACCTTCACCCAACTTGCCAGAGGCGTAGCCAGGATTGTCTTACAAGTGGGGCCTTAAGCTAATCTAGTTGGGCTCACCACAGTGACATTAATGTCTGTAAATGCCCACACAATGCTAATGAGTGGTTGATCATTGTAAAGAAGATAACATTCAATTGATACTGAGAAGTGAATGGAAGAACATTGTATTCCCAAAGATCTCTGGCAGTTTTTCTAATCAGATGAATGCAGTGCATTTTGACATTACATCGTTTTCATCATGCACTAAAATAGTACGTTGCGTGTGCCCAGTTTGTTTAAAAGGTTTCACCGCCACATTTAAAAAGAATATTTTCCATTATCTTACACCTCATGGAAAGGTTGGTGTCTTTCAAGCAATCGCTGTAAGCTCCATTTTAAGTGCATCCTCAGTGCAAATCAGAGAGATTGTCGCTCAGACCTGGAAAGGGCAGCTCAACTTAAATACTGGTATAGTACAATCACTCTCAAAAGGGATTCCCAATTATGTGCGTCAAGGAAGGTGATGATGATTTATTGTGAGGTACAGGTGGAAATTGTGACTCTTGTCCAGTGCGTACTTGAGTACTATTGAAGAAATGTCATCAACCTAAGGTCCAAAACATGTATGTGGAAAATCATCATAGAGTATCCCTTGGACCAGGCCTCTGGGAAAGCTGTCAGAACTAGCGCTATCAGCATTTTCTGTTTCATCCTCCACATGCCAAAACATTCACACATCACCCCGCTCTTGCCCAGATCCACTGGCTCGCCATGGCCCAGAGAATTGCCTTTAAAAGACTCTGCATTGTATTCAAAGCCATCCACCTCAAGACCCTATTTTACCTTCATGACAAACTAAAACCCATTACCCACACAAACACCAGACAAGCCAGCCAACACCTTCTACACATTCCACTCTGCAAACTCACATCCACACAAAAACAAGCATCTACCTACTGGGCACCCAGCGCATGGAACACCCTACCTCTTCACATCCACACTGCACCATCCATCACAACTTTCAGAAAGATCCTCAAAACATACGAGATTCCCCCCATATAGCCCTGCCCTCCTCCGCTGCTATCCCTTGCCTATACTGAACTTCCTATCCTTCCCTGAATTCTTTTTTTACTTTTCAAACTTTGAACCAGGTAAGACACTCTGAGACCCTCTAGGTAGGGCCAGAACTAAACATACAATAAAGTAAAATAAATGCAATGATTTCATTGAGAGCCTGTTGTCAACATGTACTCTTGGGCCACTGCGAGTAAATGGATTGTCTTAGGGACATGTTATAGCTTAAAGGCCACTGTATCATCAAATATATACATCCCTTTTAAAAGTCCAGGAACCTGAAATCTTATATTTGTATAAGGGCTCTTTTTAAGACTTCACCTGCTTTTATTCAGACATGGGGAGCTATCACTAATTTTTTTAGCATCCCTTTACCCTCAAGGTATACCTCGGTTTGCTACAATTCTCAAATATCCCAACATATCACCGGTCATAAAACCCAGAGATGGACAGGGCCCGGGAGTGAAGTGCTCGGGAGACTTTTATGACAAAATGGGGATTTATTTATGTAATTTATTTTATAATGCTGTTTCACCAAAGCACTGCACACAAATTACAAAAGCACAATAATAAATAATATGTAAGAATAAAAGACAAATAACATGATGCACAGTGTTTAACAATGGGTGATGGGTGGATGATGAGCCTTCAGGGTAGAGTAGCAAGAACAAGAGTGGGAGTAGAGCGTGAAGAAAGAGGAAGAGCCATCCAAAGATTCTGGGGCATAAGGGAACATTAACACAAACAGGACAGAGCATAGGGAAGATGGGAAATGACCACTAGAAGAAGGGGTGAAGTCCAAAGACTGGGAGTGTAAACAGAAACAGGAAAAGAGAGATGAGGCGGCATGGGGCCACGAACACATTACAAAATCCATAAATAGTAAATTAAAAGACAAGCAGGGAAAGCAGCCTATGAGGAGTTGCTGCAGAGAGAGCAATGTGGGAACAGGAAAGGAGCACAAGATGAACTGAAGAATTCACAATAGAGAATGAACATAAGCAGGGCACCCAATAAATAGAAAGGAAAGTAATCAACTTTAGTAAGAACACGACTGGCAGCAGTGGAAAAAGAAACAACATAAATTAAGGATGGTATACTTCTGGAAGTGGCAAGAAACAGTAAGAGAAGAGATGTGGATAGTAAAGGAAATTGGGAAATAGAAAATGATGTCGGGATTGTGGATAACAGAAGGGACATGGGGAAAAGTAGGAAGAAAAAGAACAGAAGGAAATTGAGGACAATGACGAGGAGACCGGATGGGAAACAAATGAAGTTCAGTGTTAGCTGGATTTTGGTCCAGAGAAAGTATGAGCATCCAAAACTTGATAGCAGACAGACATGCAGAAATAGAGGCGTGAAACTGATCAGACTAGCAGAGACAAGTGTAGGAGTCAACAGTTGAAGAATAACAGAGAGAGGCATGTTATGGAGAGGGAATTGTATAGGGCAAAGGACCGAGTGTTTTTGGACCTGAAACTCATAAAAAGACCACACACATGTTGCCAGCCCAAGAAACAGAATCAGAGCAGTTGGAAAGAGAGAGAAGAGCAACCAAGGAGGAGCAGAGCAACAAACGGTACAAGAAAAAAGGGAGGAACATAGAATAAACTGATTGGCCATGTCAAATGTTGAAAGATAAATCCAAGCGAATAAGAAGAGATGATGGGTGTAGAGATATTTTACAGACCCTTGGTATACATTTGGCGTGACAGCACTTGGCATATTGAAGTACATATTAGTTCTGTTAGGTGTAAATCAGGTAGATGTCCAATAGTGCTCGTGTCCCGACAAGCTGCGGATTGAGATGTTTCACATCAGCAACCATTGACTTAGTCCATTAATGCAGTGTCCAGGCAATGCTCAATGTTCTAAAGGCCTTCATCCAGACATGGAGATATGAATCGGATGAGCAAGCACTATCCAGCTATATTAATTGGTCACTAAAAGAAGCCTCTCATTATCTTACCCAGCTGATATGAAAATGCACCGGTACTGTATGTACATCCATCTGCACATACTAGATCCCTGGCATGATGTTTGAGAGATTATTTAAGTCTGCATCTACATGGGTTAAGTGCCAGAGCATGTATGTGTGACTACCTCCCCAACTCAAAATTGGGCAAGTACATAAGACTTTCTGACATACGTCTGGGGATAGCCATAGCTAGTCAAATACATTGCTAGTGTTGTGACTTGAGTGTCGTGTAGACCGGAGATACCTCTGTCCTCAAGTGTCACACAGGAAAACTCAAAGTTACTCCCTGTGCAACCTTTGAGGCCACAGGTGGAAGATGTTGATGCCTGGATCCACGGAACCTCGAAGACCCCGAAGCCACTGAAAAGGAAATATCGTTAAGTACCAGGCAATGACAGTAACTTGATACACAAAGATTCTGAAAAGGCTTACCTATTGATGTTAGCTGGGGTACGGGCAACCTATGCAATGGGGTGGTTCCGAGACTCAGGTGAGCGGTAGTCCCAGGTTTTATAAGGACCAGCTCCACTGATGAATGCAGGCAAGACCACCTGAGCTGAAGTCTTGGTTGTGTAGAGTAGCTTCCAGAAGACAAGAATTACGTAGATTCGAGGAGGAAACGGATGCCAGAAAGGGAAGTCCAGAGCAGAGTGAGAGACGGTCCAAAGTTCGGCAACAGTTTAGCAGTTCCAAGCAACAAAGCAAAAGGGCAATCCAAAGGGGTCCAAGTAGCAACAAATCCAAGGTCAAACAAAGCTGAGTGAAACGAGAGGAGCATAATGTCAGAGAGTGTCTGGAAAACAGCTGTGAAGCGAAGACTGCTTCGCGAACCAGGCTTTTCGTAGCGACAGCTTCCAGATCACGTGACGCGCATCGGCAACACGTGATTGAGGCAAGGAGTCACGTGAGCGGAGACGAGCGGTCACGTGACGCGGAAGCATCAGCCTGATCCTCCTAGCGTGCAATCTCCAAGGCAACTGCCAATGCAGAAACGGGTGTAGGCGGGTCTGCATATTGTACCTGGCACGCCATGCTCGGTCCTGTTGGCCAACCAGCCCACGTGAGTCTCGGACTGTGTAATTATTGTGTGACAATGAGGGTCGTGCTGTGGATATGCTAGCGGTGTTCTTTGTGGTATGAGTGTGCGTGACAGAGTGCATGACAGAGCCCCCCCCCAAAGGCCCACGACCCCGTGGGCAGGATGGATGATCCCTATGAAAACGGGCCACAAGCCGGAGGGCATGGATGTCCACAGCGGAGACCCAGGAGCGCTCCTCCGGACCGTAACCTGACCAGTCCACCAGATACTGCAACCGGCCCCTACAAAAACGAAACCCCAAAATGTCAGACACCTCGAAGACGTCAGGGGAAGCCAGAGACACAGGGGCAACTGGGGCACGGAGACCGGAAGAGTCAGGGCACGGCTTGAGAAGGGAGGCATGGAAAACGGGATGAATGCGCCAAGAACTCGGGAGCACTAGGCGAAAAGCCACCAGGTTGACCACCTGAGAGATCACATACGGACCAACGAAGTGAGGTAAGAGTTTGCAACAACCCACCAAACGGAGATGCCGAGAGGACAACCATAACCGGGAACCCACAGAAAATACCAGGGACGCTGTTCGCTTCTTATCAGCATGGGACTTCATGGAGGTCTGAGCCTCACGGAGATGCAAGAGGGTTCGGGCATGAACAGAAGACAGGTCCCTAATACAAGCAGCAGCAGCAGGAATCGTGGCCAAAGAATTATCAGGGACAGGTAAGACCCTGGGATGTTGACCATAGAGTGCATAGAAAGGAGAGAGACCCGTGGAAGAATGCATCGCATTGTTATATGCGAATTCAGCAAGGCGTAGCACACTAAGCCAGGTAGACTGCTGTTGCATCATTAGACAGTGTAAGTATTGCTCCATGGTCTGATTGGTTCTCTCAGTCTGTCCATCCGTCTCGGGATGATAGGCCGAAGAGTACCGCGTATCAATGCCAAGAAATCGGGTCAATGCACGCCAAAAGCGGGATGTGAACTGAGAACCCCTGTCAGAGATAAGAACGGAGGGAAGCTCAAACAAACAGAACATGGAATCAAAAAACAATTTAGCCAGAACTGGGGCAGACGGGATCCCTTTACAAGGAATAAAACGGGCCATTTTGGTAAATGAATCCACCACCACCCATATCGAATCGTAACCCTGAACCTTGGGGGGATCGGTCACAAAGTCCATGGTCAGTGTGTGCCATAGCTTCGGGGGTACGGGTAGAGGTTGTAGCAGACCTACTGGGTATCCCCTTCGATGTTTACACTGTGCACAAACAGAACAGGTGTTTATGTGACAATCTATGTCTTGTTTCATGGAAGGCCACCAACACCAACGGTTCAAGAGGTCCATGGTGCGTTTCTGGCCGGGATGACTGTTGATGTGGGCGTCATGAGACCATTCAAGAGCGAGATTGCGGGTATCAGGGGTGGGGAGAAACAGCTGATCATGCACGAAGGACAACCCGTTGCGATATACCGGATCCCATTCCACTAGTTGCTCGGGGTGACGTGCCGTCTACTCACGCACAGAATCCAGCAGTGATAGGGACGGGGTGCAAAGACATACTACGTGCCTTTTGTCTAAGGGAGTATCCGGGTAGACTGGTAGAGAACCCCCCCCGGAGAACGGGACAAGGCATCCGCTTTACCATGCGAGGCACCCGGGCGATGCTTGATGTGAAAATCAACATCAGCAAAGAAGAGGTGCCATCTGACTTGTCTGCTATTGATACATTTGATGGGAAGCCAAGTCTTGAAAATTCTGGTGATCGGAATACACAGTGATGCGATGTTTGGCTCCAAGGAGATGTGTCGCCAAACACGGAAGGCATCCATAACGGCCAAGAGTTCCTTCTCTGTTACGGTGTAATGAGACTCTGCGCTGGTGAATTTGCGAGAGTGATATGCCACGGGATGCAGCTTGCCTGAGGTAGGACAAGTTTGTGACAACACCGCTCCTAAGGCAAAGGATGAGGTGTCTGCCTCGACTACAAAAGGGAGCTCTAGGTTGGGGTGTTGAAGGACCGGGGCTGTGGTGAATGCGGTTTTTAAGGCTTCGAAGGCCTCCTGCTGTTCTTTCCGCCAATGATAGGGTACATGAGGGCTGGTCAAGGCCGGGGGGGGCGCTACAATAGCAGAAAATGACTAAATGAAGCGTCTGTAAAAGTTGGCGAAACCCAAAAAGGCCTGTAAAGCCTTAAGCGTCTGGGGTGCTGGCCATTCCAACACTGTCCGAACCTTAGATTGGTTCATAGCCAACCCCTCAGGAGTGATATGAAAGCCCAAAAACTCAACAGTCTTTACATGGAAGTGACATTTTTCAGGTTTTGCAAAAAGGGAGTGTTTTTTCAGCCAGGAAAGCACCTCTCGAACATGCTGTACGTGTTCATCCAAGGTTCGTGAAAAGATAAGAATGTCGTCCAGGTACACTACCATGAACACGTCCAGGATGTCACTAAAGATGTCATTCATGAACTGCTGGAACGTGGCAGGGGCGTTGCATAGGCCAAAAGGCATGACTAGGTACTCGTACAAGCCATAGCGAGTACAGAAAGCGGTTTTCCACTCATCCCCCTCATGGACGCGTACCAAATTGTAAGCGCCCCGTAGATCCAGCTTGGTAAAAATGGATGCGTGAGATAAATGATCTAGTAGAGGTGTGATCAGAGGAATCGGGTATCGGTCCTTCTTTGTGATAGCATTGAGACGCCAATAGTCCACATAGGGACGAAGGTCGCCCTCCTACTTAGGAACGAAGAATATGGGACTTGCGGCGGGCGAGGTAGAGGGACGTATGTGACCTAACTGTAAGGACTTCTTTACATAGTCCTTTAGAGCTTGTTCCTCTGAGGGGGATAGGGAGTAGATCCAACCTGAAGGTATGGTGGAGTCCAGAACTTATTCTATTGGGCAGTCGTAAGGACGGTGTGATGGGAGTACCTCTGAGGAACCACAGTCGAACACTGTCTCGTAGTCCTTGTACTCCAGCGGAACCCCATTGGCAACCACCCCAATAGTGTGTGAATCAGTGGACAAGGGCCCAGTGTCTTCTAGCGTGAGTTGAGCAATAGCCCCCAGATCTTGTGATGGTGTATCAACCTCCTGATGCGTGGGGAGGCAGTAATTTTGACAAATCTCTGATTCGAAATGCACACTGCCTGATTTCCAGTCTATGAGTGGGTTGTGCTCCTGCAACCAGGGGATTCCTAGAATAAGACCGAACTGTGGCATGGATAACAGATCAAAGCTTATTGTTTCCGTATGAATGTTCTGAATGGTCAACAAGAGCGGGGTTGTTTGGTGCTTAATATGACCAGATACCAGGGCAGTGCCGTCAACGGCTTGTACCGGTTCAGGTCAATTCTTAATCACTAAAGGCAAGTTCAAGGAATGGGCTAATGTGATATCAATGTAATTTCCTGTGGCTCCGGAATCTATGACAATGGTGACTGAGTGTGAGACACCTGGTGTGGGTTGAAGAAACGCCTGCACACAGACTGGTCTTATACGGCCAAAAGCGGGTGGTGTATCCGAGGGTAAAGGAGTGCTCGACCGAGCCCCCGGAGCTAAGGTCGAGCAATCAAAAAACCTGATTCTTTTTTGGGCGGTGAGGACACTCCTTAACATAATGCCCGGCTAACCCACAGTAGAAGCACACATTTTCTGTCTTCCTACATTCCCTTTCTATTGAGGTGATGGGGCTCCGTATTCCCCCCACTTGCATGGGTTCGTCTGAGGCAGAAGCGGAGGAAGAGACTGATACTGCTTGGGAAAACCCGATCTCAGCCTTGCGCTTGGATCGACGAGCGTCCACCTAGAGTGCCAAATCAACCAATCCTGAAACTGTGTGGGTAAGGAGGGGACTACTGACAGGTGCGTCTTTCATTGTGTTGTTCAAAGCCCTGTAAAAGACCACCGCCTTTTTACTCTCTGGCCATGAGGTCTCTGCGGCCAATTGGTTAAAACGTGTGATGTATTCTATTAGGGAACCCCTACTCTGGGTCAAGTCCAGTAATTCCAGATCCTGAGACTGGACTTTGTGTCTGGTGTCAAATACTCGCGACATCTCAGTCACGAGGAGGTCGCTGTCATAGAGTGTAGGGCTGTCGTTCTCTAATAATGGATTGGCCCAGGCAGCGGCAGTGCCGACCAAGTGAGACAGAGTAAAGGCAGCCTTGGTGGTTGAGTCTGGGAAGGCCAGGGGTCTGCACAAGAAGTGTAGTTTACCTTGATTTATGAAGGTCCTGAACTTCCTAGGATCATCATGATATCGTTCAGGAGCTGCAAAGGGAAAAGGTGAAGGGAGCACTACAGGAGTAGGGACTTGGGCACTGGGGACTGGAGGCTGTGTGGGTCGGGAGGCAGCATCCCCGAATTAGGGATCTGCGGGGAGAGGATGCTGGACACTCTGTATGGAATCGAGTCTTTCATGAATAACCGTGTTAGCAGCCCGTAATACTGAGATGGCCTGGACTAAGGCAGCCATGGGGTCGTCCGTGGATCCCCCCATGTCTAGCATGACATATGGCTTCACAGTCTGTTGTGACTCGAGTGTCGTGTAGACCGAAGATACCTCCGTCCTCAAGTGTCGCACAGGAAAACTCAAAGTTACTCCCTGTGCAACCTTTGAGGCCACAGGTGGAAGATGTTGATGCCTGGATCCACGGAACCTCGAAGACCCCGAAGCCGCTGAAAAGGAAATATCGTTAAGTACCAGGCAATGACAGTAACTTGATACACAAAGATTCTCAAAAGGCTTACCTATTGATGTAAGTTGGGGTACGGGGAACCTATGTAATGTGGTGGTTCCGAGACTCAGGTGAGCGGTAGTCCCAGGTTTTAGAAGGACCAGCTCCACTGATGAATGCAGGCAAGACCACCTCAGCTGAAGTCTTGGTTGCGAAGTGTAGCTTCCAGAAGAAAAGAATTATGTAGATTCGAGGAGGAAACGGATGCCAGAAAGGGAAGTCCAGAGCAGAGTGAGAGACGGTCCAAAGTTCAGCAACAGTTCAGCAGTTCCGAGCAACAAAGCAAAAGGGCAATCCAAAGGAGTCCAAGTAGCAACAAATCCAAGGTCAAACAAAGCTGAGTGAAACGAGATGAGCGTAACGCCAAAGAGTGTCCAGAAAACAGCTTTGAGGCAAAGACTGCTTTGCAAATCAGGCTTTTTGCAGCGAGCGCTGCCGGATCACGTGACGCGCATCGGCAACACGTGATTGAGGCAAGGAGTCACTTGAACGGAGACGAGCGGTCACGCGACGCGGAAGCGTCAGCCCGATCCTCCTAGCGTGCAATCTCCAAGGCAACTGCCAATGCAGAAACGGGTGTAGGCGGGTCTGCATATTGTACCTGGCACGCCGTGCTCGGTTCTGTTGGCCAACCAGCCCACGTGAGTCTCGGACCATGTAATTATTGTGTGACAATGAGGGTCGTGCTGTGGATATGCTAGAGGTGTTCTTTGTGGTATGAGTGTGCGTGACCGAGTGCATGACAGCTAGCTTTTGGCAACCACAATAGCCTGTATTTTTTATATGATATTTATCTGGCATGGGCTTTGGTGGCAATGGGGAGTTATCAATTTGACAGCACTCAGAGCAAAACATGGCACAAGGTACTAGCACTAACGGCGCATATTAAGAGGCTAATACTACATAAAAAGGGGTTGGGTATTGTAGCACTCTGCATCTCCAGCATTGAGATGTGTGCATTTTACCTATTAGTGGGTGCATTTTTTTTGTTGGTATGATCATTTATTTTCCATGTCGTTCTTTTTATTTGTGTGCATTTTTAACCTAACCATGTATTATGAAATTGTGCTGAAACTATTTTACATTAGAATGTAGTTATTCAGAATACAGAATTGGCCCCTCTTCGAGCCTCCTCTTTGGCTGAGGGGCTGCCACGCCGCCCGCCGTGGACAAGGCGGCTGGAATCCTAACCGAGAATCGAGGGATTATCGTCCGGATAATGACCCGGCAAGAGCCAACCAGAATTGGTGTTGCATTCTGCTTGACTCTCACCGGGTACTAATTTACATTAGAATGTAGTTGTTCAGAGTACAGAATTGTTTTCCTGATGGGAGGGATTTCTTTTCAAGAATAATATAGCAGAGCTATTTAATATTAGAACCATTGGAGGTTTTACAGATATCCCTTTTAGCCCTTGGATTCTCAAAATGTAATCATGCACGTGATGCTTTGTGCGGTGGGACTGCTCGTTGGATATATTTTGGAGCTTTTAGCCATCAGAATGCTTGTTAAGCTTGTTTTCTAGCTTTAATGATGTCATGCATAACATTTACTATGGCCTCGCTACCTAATCGGTGGATGCAGTGTGTGAAGGTGACATATTTCAATATGCAATGACATTTATACTGGGTTTCAGTGCAGGCCAAATTCGGAGCACAGTGGGACATTGTTACTCACGTGATCTCATGGAACAGGGACAGGGAGAGTGCAATGCATGACATGATCAGTTCTGACCCATTTGCACATTTTCTTGAAGTGTGGAACACAGGGTTGGACTGGGGCATAAAATTGTCCCGGGAAACAATTAAAAAGTGTCCCACTGTTGCAAATGGCACTTCATTCCTTTTGTGACAGACTGTTTGAGTAGTAGCCAAGGGAGAGTTTTTTGATAAATGTGATGCAAATTGTGCATTATAAAGAATATGAATTCAGCAACAATGGTCAGAACAACTATCCGCATGGCGAAGTAACTTGACAAACTGGCCCACACTGGCCAAAAAAGGGGCCCACTTTGACCAAACAACTGGCAACACTAGCATTTTGTGTTTTGGGCTTGGGCATTGCCCTATATGTCAGTCCCGGCCTGGTGGAACAGCAGTGGCATGAAACATTGCTGTTTTATCTACAGTACTATCCCTCAAACAGGGATAGGAATGAAATTCACTCCTTGGGTGCAAGGAGTGTCATCTTTGTTCCCGACACTAACGATGTATGCAAGGGGTTGCCCAACGTGTCATTTCTGCTGCAGTGGAGCCCCGAAAGGTGTGGGCCATCTTTGTAAATAAGGAGACCTGCGCATTCCCCAGTGGAACTAGAACTAGGTGGTCTTTCCATCCAGCTGGATTGCCACGTGTTGCAAAAGTCACATCCACTGTGGGCTTCTATAATCCTCATTTTATGTGTTATACAAGAAGTTTAAAAAGATTAAATGTGCGTAGTGTGAGCTTGGTGGCGCCCTGTTTCTGTATTATTGTATCAGCACTATTGCTTCCCTCAGTTTACTATAGTGCAGGTGAACCACTTGAAATTAATTAGCACGAGAAAGGGAGTCATTAACCCTCATATTAAAATCGATAGATAGCTGTCAATACTTCACTCTGAAAAACTTCCTGGACTACTTGGCAAAGTGATGCATGCAGAGAAGCGAATTTAGAAGCAGTTCCTTCAATAGGCATGCTCCTTATAGAACAACGTTATACCTCACATCTACTCATATAATTCTCGAGATTAGGACAATGCTCGGATTTAATGACTGGAGGGATTGGCAAACTGATCTGCAAAGCATCGTTGTCACGTACTCATCGGACCCATTTCTAACGAGCAAGCGCAAATGACGTGCCAAATGGAGTATTTGTGTAGCCAATAAAAGGAATGCAGCCAATGCAGTCTTATGATGTAACTAAGGGCCTCTTGTTGGTACATCTGCACTCAATGCCCAGGATGCCCTTGGGCCAGGTGCGCTATATAAATAAATAAAATACAAATACAAATACAATGAGCTCACAATTTACATTGGTTGAGTCATTGCTTTGAAATACATTATCTGGGTGATACTTTGCAGCCATTTATGTCACTGTCTGTTCTAACTTAAATCCAGCTTAGGTGAAGGTACATTCTCCAAGAGTATATTACATTTTACGATCAATTACTGCCTTTATTATTGACAGATCAATGCGAGGAAGGCAAGGCAGCAGCTTTTGCATTACAAAGACTCTCCGCTATTAACAGTGGCTGTTACATATCCACAGATAAGGCACTGGTTTTATCTTTTAAACACAAATACAGCCTTATTAGATGGGGGGGGGGGACAAAAACAAGCAAACGAGACATTATTATGTGTAACTGGCAGGCGCAGTCTATTCTGTAAATAGTTTTTCTTTTCCCAATAGTGCCTGCTGACTTACACCAACATTAAAAGAACATGCTGAATTTTCCATGATTATAATATTTAACATCATGTATGATGCGGCATGAATTATCTGTGCTATCCTCACGCTTGTGGTACTCCAGGCTCGCCTAAAACATTCTGCAGAAGCCAGCATCCCTAAAGTGAAAACTATCACAGCATATTGTTTTATGTAAACATTTTCCAGAGCTTGCACTATTTTCCCTCATTTCCTATATCTTTTTATAAAGATCTTTTGTTAGTTAATTAATACTTTATTTTGGCAAATTATGCCATAAAAACAAACATATACAATAAGTATGAAAAAACAATTAAAACCATTGAATAAAAATAAAAGCAGTTATACAATTCTCTTCACTAAATTGCAAAAACACACCGTAAATAGCTTGCCAATAAAATACAATAAAGTTCAATACACATCAATTACAAATCAATCATTCTAAAACTCTCACACGCATATGTCACAAAAATTACAATCATTGCTAGAAGAATCACCTGCAAATGAAATTACAGGGCAGTATATATTGTTGGGCATGTTTCATTCTTCTTCTCCCTGCCCTGTATAAATACTTGCCCACGGCATAAATTGCAAGAGCATCCTTGGTGACTAAACACAGTGACATATGGGCCTCATTATGAGGGTGGCGGTCAGGAAACAAAGGTCCCGGTAAGCCTACTGGGACCCTTGTTTCCGGACCGCCACACTCTGAGCCTGCCTGCCAGGGCTGCTTCATCAGACAGGTCGGAACCTGCCGGGCTCAGCAGCCCCATTAGGCAGACTGATCAAAGAAACACCGGCACTGTTAGTAACGGTGCCGGTGCTTCCATTAACCCATTCTCATGGGGACTAACATTTTCTGGCACCTAGCTTCCTGGTCTGCTGGGACTTGCAATGGCTAGGTGGCCGGTAAAATGTTATGAGCCTGGCAGCAACCACTGGCAGGGTTACCCCAGGACTCGTAATGAGGCCCATAGTCTCAACAGTTGACCCAATTACTCGAGTTTTAAAAAGGGGTTTAAGAATACTTCTCCTCAGATCACCGTAGTGAGGGTGGAACTAGATAAAGTGAATCATATCTTCAATTTCATTAGGACAAAATATACACGTGGGCATAACAACTTGGGATACATTTGGTCTTGATAAACCTCATAACCCAGAGACTTCGTCAATGACCAATATCTTAGAAATTGGTTCGATTGAGTTGATCTTATACACATTTCATCCTCCCTCACTGCATTTAGTGCATCCCTAACGAGGGTTTTTTAGACACTATACATTGCATCAGGGTTAGACCAAAAATCCATAAGCCCCCGCCTTTGTAATTCCTTTTTTAAATATTGGAGCCATGGCAAATGCATTGCTCCATCCTGGGACATCACGTCCATTAGAGCCTGCCTATACTTCATAAAATTCTCATTGCACCACAGTCTTGCCCAATAGAAAATTGGCTTGGCCTTGTAAATCACCACAATAGAATGTAGGTTTATTTTGCAGCAGGCTGCTAAATTAGATGCGCTAGCAGTCAAGCCTGGGAGGTTCTTTAAAAATATATTCTCCACTACTGCCTGGCAGCTTTCAGACCAGCCACACACCTCAGCTCCATAAAGCGTAGTATGTCTCACCTGAGCTTCATATGCTTCGAGGGCGACCCTCACAGCGCCGGCCCCATAATCTTTAGTGAACTTGGCAAGGACACCACTATTGATAGCCAAGGTAATTTGGGCTTTTTTCAAGCTGGACCTTGCATGTACAGTCCCCCTTTACTCTAAAACCCAAATAATCATACGTGGGGACTTTCTCAATCAGGCCGTCCACCAGACCTAAACTTATTCTATGGAGATCTTTTAGTCCTCTTCCTCCAGAAGACCATAACCTTGAGCTTTTGAGTACTAAGAAACAGAGCATTTGCCTGAAAAAAGGTTGCAAATATTTCCAAATGGCAACGCAGGCCCGTTGGAGTCAGGGAGAGTAGGACGACAACTCAAGCCAAAGTAAACATATGGAATATTCCCATTGACGGGCAACACAGGCACTTCCTCACAGCAACAACAACTCAAGTGTCTTGCGTGTTGGGAAACAACAATGGGATAACAACCTTAATCATACGGTATTACCCAAATTGACCTTTTACAATTGACCTTTTGCACAATTGACCTAATTATAGTGGTCCTAATTGACCTTCTGCACCATTGACCTTTGTATTATTTTATTTATTTTATAGATATATTGATTTGGTTTTGGATTATAAATAATATAAGGGTATTGGGTGGAGGGTTGCGGGGGGTTTCCCCCCCACATATGTGCCCTAATTGACCTAATTTAGGTCAGTTCTCCCAAGGTAACTTCTCCCAAGGTCAATTGTGAAAAGGTCAATTAGTATACAACCAATCATACTGCTTAATGATACACAATTCCTGTGATCGGGAGAGGAAAAAGAGTGGAAACATTCTCTGAATATGAGCAGCATGCCTCAAACCTAGATGGGAAGCAACTGTGCTTGGGGGATACATCTAGCAGGTTACAAGTAGGGTTATTGTGTAGCAGAGGTCCCTGGATGCGTAGGGAGTGCATGGGAGCGAGGAGCTCCAGAGAGGGAGAACTATGGTTGAGTGGAGCTATCAGGGATTTTCAGAACGTTCTATGTAGAGGAGGGTCTGCAGGTCTTGGCTGAAGTGTAGGATAGAGGGGACCACACTTGTCTGAATTGGCACAGAGACAGGGTGCATAACAGGAAATACCCTGTTCCCTGTTAATTTGTCCTCTTGACATTCTTTGTTTCCAGTTTAGTGCTGTCATAACAAAAGGGGGGCACTGATATCAGCAGTGTACAGGGTGAAGCCCTAACAGACTAGTGTTTTAACACGAAAGGAGGGCAACACCAACTGTGTATTGTTTTCAAAAGAGCAGTGAGTGATCCCTTAACCGGAGATGAACATTGGTGGACAGTGACTGTGGAGATAGAGGGTAGGTCTGAAAGACAGAAGGATAGATCGAAAAAACTTTCTATCCCTACCTATTCCCTAGCGTAGGAGCTTTTCTTAGGTAGCGCTGATGCAATGCTTACAAAAAAGGGGATAGGAGAAGATGGTAAAGAGAAATCATTTTTGAAGAATTGCAACAATTTCAGAATTGTTATGCCTCTGTATGTCCCAAGTCAGTGCTATCATTTTGGTTAGGTTTGGACGAAAAAATGTGTTTAAAAAGAGTCAAAAACCTAGGGTTGAAACACACACGGACAAAGGGTCGACCTTCTACTATGGGTCCAATTTTTTAATATCCCGTAGATAGATCGAACCGTCCTAGTGTAGCTCTGATTTAAGAATTCAAAAGCTCAAGAGAAATCCTGCAGCTAGCCAATACAGTGCTATAGCAGGTGTTCCCTATTCAGGGTGAGCTTTTTTCACAACAAAGACAAACAGCCCGCAGCAGCCGTCCAAAAAGTACTATGTGTTGGACAGGGTGTTGGACAGATAAAAAACATGTACACGGTTGTTCATGGTCTAGGTACAACTAGTTTTGGCCTCCACCACGTAACAACCACTGTCTACCAATTTCAGTGGTGTATAATTTAGTGAAACCACTTTCATCAGGACAGTCTTCTTAAAAAGCAAGCAAAAAAAGCAAGTTGGTGGTTATCAATGTTCAATCACCAATTTCAGCCACAGGGTGAATACTTTACCCTGCTTCTTATCGCCATCGCAGGGAAGGTCGAGAGGAGAACCTATGGACACAGAGAAATATAATCCATAGTCACTTCCCAGTCACTGCCACAGGCTCAAAAATGCTCAGAGACAACAATATAAGTTAATCTGTCTCTCTACAGTTCAATGGAATTGAGACCTATCCATTCGTCACACATAAAATATTCAATCAGAGAGTTTAGCATTTGTGTCAGGAACAGAAGTCCCTGTGCAAGGCTACCAATCAATCCGAGGGTGTTGCAAATAGTCAATTCTCTAAACTGAATGTGGAGAGTAATCTAAACAAGCCAAAATTCAGTTAGAAACAAGGAACATCATGTACTGACCTTCCAGCTGCCATGGGTCTGATGTATTTCAAAGATTTGCAAGTTTTTTGCAAGTAAAGACTGGTGTCCGTGTGTGTCCAGCAACACGGTGTCAAAAAACAGGTTATCACGACACAGGTTGCTTCTACACTTCTAGTTGTGCAATGGCCTCCAGAGACGGTGAGGAACTTGGCCAGACAGAGTGATGTTTTGGCTGTGACTGCTTTGTAAGTGATGCAGGCTGTCGTGAACATGATGCATGTTTGAAGGGGTGGCCACTGCAGCTGCTTGAGGATGGAGTTGGTGTTGTCAAATGTTCTTAGACTCGTGTTGAAGCATACTGCAGGGTGCTGGGTGATTTTCAGAGCAGCCTCGTGGCATCTGAGGCTTCTTCGTTGTTTTGCCAAAGTAAATTACTCTATGCTAATTCCCTTCAACAAAAAAAATACTTCCTATTTTTTTTCCATTTGTTAATGGGGGTCCACTGACTTACACTCCTATCCCCAACTATCAAAGTAGCTCCAACCAACCTGACCCCCAATACCCCTAACCCTTAAAAACACATCCGTATTTGCATCTGCAACGTGAGTAATTTGCTTTGGTTAAACAAAGTTATTCGCATCTTGCAAGCAGGGCGTTTCCTGTGCCCATGTGGCAGATGACCTTCTCCAGATCCATTCTCCAGATGAAGTCTACAGAGAAGTGGATTGGACATATCTTTAAGGTTGCCACCTTGAGGCATAACGTGAGCGGTTATTACGAGGAATGTATTGCAAACCACAATGATGGATTCCTGGTCCAATTAACAGAGCAACCAGGTGGCATATTAGAGGTGGGACTGGGTGGCGGAAATTAACAGTCAGTCTGGTTGTGTCTCATAACCCAGGCATGATAGCAAAGATCCTGAAACTGACATTTTGAGAAAAAAAAATAATGTTGGAAGGTGTGTGTGTTCTTCCTCAAGCCCCATTTTTGCCCAGAGACAATTGCAGTGGGACTTCATAAAGTAACTATTGGAGTTGGGGCTTCAGGTGTCAAGGTGGCAGCTAGTGATCTCAAAGTGAAGTACAAGAAAACATGTTTTCATGTTTTCACGCCTCTTCAGCTTGATGTCTGGGGAGGATAGCAAAGGGGCAACATGCTCGCCTTGGAAACAAGACGACACGAAGCAACAGCGGTTCGATCCCCGTGTCTGCACTTAGAAACCTCTGGGTATTAAGCGCGTTATAAATGACCTATCATATCATGTGGCCCCTGGTTAACTGAACGGCTCTGGGAATAATCCGGCCAACCTTCAACTCCGTGGCTATTTTACCAGATATTTGACCAGATATTACATAAGGTTTATGTATTTTAAATTTTCAATATTAGAGTCCCTTTAACTGTTTCGCATACTTTCTGCAATTTTGGTATTCGACTGGTTGAATGACGCAAATATGAGCATTGGTTGAATTAGGAAAAAAGGTAGAACTTTGTAAACTGGTAATCGCAATACGAAGTCTTTGGATAGCATTGTGGTATCTTTGTACATGTTCCAACACAGTTTATGCATATGAACTTACATTGCAAACAGCGCAAATAGAGTGCAGATATATTGCACGGACTCTTATTAGAGTGCTCTTGTGAAAACATGCTTGTGGGCGTGCGAGTAGCATTTGCACATGTGAAAACGTCCTTAAAAATGCGCTATGCCCTTTTTTCTGAAATACAAGTCATTTTAGTAATCTCTTTACAAGAGCTACAATTTTATGTTAAGTGTATTTCCTTTTTAATATAATAGTCGTGTTTCTATTGGCCCATTGTTCTGCCTTTTATTAGATACAGCTTTCCCTGCCCCTGCTCGCGTGAATTGGTAACTGTAACTTCACCAATCCCATCTTGTCTCTCAGGATGTCCCATTGGCATATATGTTTTTCCATCCATGTACATCATGTGTGCGATGGAAGGACTTCTTCACTGCAGGAGTAAAACGGTAGGCTCTAGTGAAACCTCTTACTCAGCCCTCACACTTGCACAAGCCAGAAGTGATCCCAATCATAAAGGTAAAACAGTGCATTAAGATATATACCTCCCTGCCTTTTGGGTAACATGGGCTGAGGGAAGGCTATATGCAGTGTGAATGCGATTCAGTAGTGATCCAAATCGAAACAGTTTAACCGTTCAAAGTAAAGGGAATGTCCAATCAAGATTCTATAAACAATACATCGCCTTAGTTTTTCTTTTTTGTATTGTGTACAAGGTTTAAAATTAAACCCAAAATCAGCAAATGTGCACACTCCCAATAATTCAATTGTGTGCATACAGAATCATGGGTAACGTACACAGTAAACACAGTAAATCATATTCGAATTACAAAAATACTAGAAAGAAAAACGCATCCCATTTAAAATACTAAAATACAGTACATCGCTTCTTATTTAACAATATCCTCTATACAAACATGGTAATATTAAGTTAGCTTTACTCTTAATAAAAATTGATAAAATGCGTTTTGCAAAATGCTGGAGGTGGAGTTAATCAGCCTGTTCCCCAAAAGGAAGTCTAAGATCTTTCATTAATTTAAAATCACCCAACATTTCACAAAACAGTACTAAGCGTTTCAAAGTCTCAATGGATTTCCCAGAGTAAAGGCAATTACCAGTTCTCTCTCGTCGGTAAAAGATTCAACCGAAAACGCATAATCGCGCTCCCTTAGTTCCATGCGGGAAGCCTAATAAGATGGGGTGCTAATTCCCCTAGTTTTCTGTAGGCACTCAGTAAACCGGGAAACCTTTTGTATTTCTTGAACTCCTCACACGTCAAACACCCATCCCCCTCCACAGGTACCTTGTGTGCGCAGCTAAACCATGAAATCACAGCCCCTATCATTTAATTGAGCGGCACAATTTTCCTCAAACAGGCACCGTTCAATTCCGCTTATCTCTTACTTTGAAAATGTTGTATCAAGAGTCCTCTGGAGGGTCTAAAAGCTACTTGCAGATCAGCAGCCGTTTCCACAATACTCCGGTGGTTGAAGGGTAGGAAAAGAAGTAGTGGAACTATGTTCCCTGCTGGCTTGCTCCGCACCCACACACCCTATTGCCACACCCCATCCCACGCACAATCACCCCTCCCCCAAAGAAACACATCTGCTGTTTAAGGGAATGTTCAATACAGTGCACGGAAGTGCAAGTTCCAACTTCTTCCTACACTTTTATTTTTAGAACGAAACCATTCCGGAATGGTTTCTTTTTAAAATAAAATCATAGGAACAGTACAACTTTTTTTTTAAAGTAGAGGAGCACCACTCCCAAACCTCTCCCGCCCACTTGGACCACTGCAATACTCTCAAGTTAAGTGAAGTTATTCCTAGCTTGTATCGGATAGCCACCTTAGGGGATGATTGTGCAAGGAGTCTGTGCGCTTCCATAAAAGTCCTTCTAAATAGGTCAAATCAAACACTTGATGATGAACTTCTAATCCATACATAATAAAGAGGACTGTTTTGCTTTTGTAAATCTTTAAAGCAGTGAACATTTACCAAATCACCTGTTCAAGTGCTTCATTTGGAGAAGTAAATGACTTCAAATTATTATTTAGTACAGTCTTACATGGCTTTGAATACACCTGAAGGCCCAAATATATCATTTGTTTTGCCACTTGCAGTTTTTGGCCCAAAAGCCATCAGCTATGACCTTCTTTCTTTCTACCTGCCAAGAGCCTTAGGGCCTAATTTACAAAAATGTTTTCAAATGGGAAAGTCCCATTGAAAAAATGTTTGTAAATCAAAATCAGGCCCTTAATGTCTTAGGCCTTCATCCCAAGTTGGGCGGTAATCCGGTGCAATTTCTACACAGTGGAAATAGTGTTACTGCTGAGTCGTGCAGCAGTATTAGCGCTGCATCACAACCTGGCATTAACGCGCCCCTGGCTCCCGCGGTAACGCTATTAACGCCTGGCAAAGACTTTGCCGAAATAAGGTCTACAGTTGAGCAACAAGTGCTAAAAGCAATATCGCCGGCTATCCCGGTGCTAATAATGCCGGCGGAAATTGTGTCATCCTCCAGCAGCCATCCAGTCCTGCAAAGAAGCAAGAATGTCCCAGGAGAGGATACGAGACAAGGTGGCAGAACATCACCTGCGCAAACCCAAATTCGGTGAGGGGTAGGTGGTGGTCCTCCCAGATGAGGCCATTGCCCACTGTGAGGATCTTCATGGCAGTTGGCCAACGGAACACCACTGGGCAGCGCAGGACAGCCATCTGGAATGCCATCTGCCAGAAGGTGACAGCAGTGGCAATTGTACCCCCTGATGGAGAGGACTGCCGCAAGCGGTGGAAAGACCTGAGGGTCGTCAGGGTGCAGGGACTGCTGTCCCAACACCGCCAGGAGTCCCTGGCAACTGGAGCAGGCACTGTGGAGTCACTGGACCTCACCACCTGAGAGGAGAAATGCAGTATGGTGCTGGACATGGAAGTGATAGAGGGAGTCGGCAGAGCGGAGGCTGGTACCAGCAGCCAGGAGGCAGGAGATGAGTCAACACCCCCCTCCAACACAAGCACATGCACACATGACAGCCCAGCAAACAATGCCCAGTGGACAGGGACACATGTCAGCAGATCCAGAAGCTGGGCAGGTCAACAGGGTGGAGTGAGGGGGTGGCATATCAGCCACCCTTCATAGCAGCCATGGGGCAGGGCACCAAGGGCACCCCTGAGCATTACAGCAGCAGAATGGGATGGCAAGTTACCCAACCAAATGCCATGAACACCACACCCCTACTGGCACACTCTTTGCCAGCAGGATTGAGGTATGTGTGTAACTAGGACACCGCACAGCAGTCACACCAGCATGTTGCGGGCCCAGTTGGCCTGCACCATGTTAGCATGGCAGACAAGCCACAGGGAAGTACACGTTCCCCCACAACTACATGTGCTCAGTTTGCCAATCACTGTGCACCACAGTGCAGCCTTGCTGGCTCTGCAGCAGTGCCCCATAGAGCCATGACAGTGCCTTGGGCAAATCCACCACCCCCTCCCCACCATGTGAGTGCCACCCAGGGAGTGTATGTGGGGGTATGAAGGGCCACAAGCATGCATGCCAGATGTCAGATACCCCAGCATGGACACCCTGCCCTCCCCACACACAGGCCAAAGTTCAACTGGCCATGTGTTACTCATCGCTACAAGCAACCCCATAATGCTGGGCCCAGACACAATACCCCCTGCCCAACCATGCCCATATGTGTGTGGTCCCACTCTGTACCATAGCATATGTGTCATGCATGCAAACACATGTGGGGGACCCATACCTGATGACATTTCCTATGTCCCCTACAGGCACTCATGCATCACCAGAAGCATCAGAGGAGGAGGTGGTTGCAGTCCCAGCTGCGAGCGGTGCATCAATGCCCCATAGGTCTGCCACCACCATCGCGCAAAGGGCCAATCAGGCTACACCGAGGTGGGTGAGCAGGGCCAAGCCAACCCCACACCACAAGCCACCAGGAGCAGTGCAAAGCCCACTGCACCACATCTGCAGCTGGAGGCACAGACACTGAGGCCACACCTGCTGGCAGGGCGACTAAGGAGTCTCAGGGGGACACCAGCCCGGTATTATCACCTGCCGAAGGTCCCGAGACCCTGGAGAGCCCTCCACGCCACCAGCATCCACACTTCCTGCAGAGCTCTGCACGCCGCCAGTGTCCACATTCCCTGGATAGCCCCCCATGCCACTAGCGTCCACACTCCAGCATCCACAGCTCCAAGGCAGCCCTCAACACCGCTGGTGTGCACAGTCACCTGAGCCAGACGTTGACACTCCCTCATAAGGCTCCCCTGAATACAGCCCAGGGCCAGTGCAGAGTCCCTCTCCAACACAGCACCCACTGACACGCAGCATGCTATTGCAAAGGCTTGAGGACAGCAGACAGTGGGAGATGGAGGCAATTGGCCACATGCACTCCGAATACCTGCAGGCCATTAGGGACAGCATTCAAGGGGCCACCCACAGGATTGTGCAGGCCATCCCACGGTACAATGCCGAGACAACTGCCCACAAGGACACTGTACACCCAGAGAGTCAGGGAGATGACTGAAGGTGTCTCTGCACTGGTAGAGGCCATCCAGCAGAGCACAGAGGTGCAACAGTAACAAAACCTGGGGACAGGCTCCATCCCTTCCACTTCAACCACTCCCACCAATGGGTCACAGCACATTCTGCACCCAAACTCATGGGGGGCTTGCAGGGGGGTAAAGAGGCCACATTTTATGGGACTCTGAGACACTGATTAGCATGAGTGGCCATGCTGGGTAGTTGGTGGTCTGAGGATCAGGGGGTTTAGTGTGCTGGGGAGTTGGTGGTGGGAGGGGAAGGGGGGTAGTGTGCTGGGGAGTTGGTGGTGGAAGTGGGTATAGTGTGCTGAGGAGTTGGTGGTGGAAGGGGGATAGTGTGCTGGGGAGTTGGTGGTGGGAAGGTGGTGGGAAGGGGATAGTTGCGGCACTGCATTCAATAAACACAGTTTAACCTCACCAATGCGAGGACAATCATGATTGTGTCATTGTTGTGTTTAATGATTGAGTTGGTGTCACACGTATGTGCATGGCTGAAGGTGTCAAAGGAAATTGTCTATCAGTCTCTGGTGTACCATACTCCCATACCTCAGGTCATCTCTGACAAAGCGTGCATTTGCCTCTGCCACACGCAGTGCATCCTCATCTTCTGGGGATGGTATGTCCACGTCAGTGTGTAGCAGAAACATTCTTCTTCAGGCAGATATTGTGCAGCATGGCACACACAAGCACAGTTTTTGCCTACTTTCCCCGGAGTGTACATCAGGGCTCCTCCAGTACGGTTGAGGCAGTGGAAATGTGCACACACGGGTCCTCCTGTGAACGTGGTTGTAGGTATTCTCCTGCGGTATACGTGGCTCACGCACAGGTGTCATTAGTCATGGCAGCTATGGGTATTTAGAGTCACCTTGATGGGGGAGGCACAGGCATTAGTCACAGTGTAAGGCAGAGGTCTTCAAACTTTTTTTTTTAGATTGGAGGAAATGGGAAGGGGCAGCTCACATGGTCAGACTGGACCAATAAACGGTTTTAGGCACCAATGAAAAAATGGCCAGCAGTTGCAAATGGATATTCAGTCCTTTAGTCAAAGACTGTTTGAATAGTACCCAAGGGGTTGTTTTTTTCACAAATTGTGATATTTAAAGAATATTTATTCAGCAACAATGGTCAAAACTACTAGCTGCATAGTGAAGTAACTCCTCAAACTGGCCCACATTGGCCAAAAAAGTGGCCCATTTTGACTGGCCTACACTAGCATTTTGCATTTTTGGTACGGTCATCGCCCTATTGCCCTATAGGCCAGTCCAAGCCTGCCCGCTCATCCATAATGGGTGAGGGGGCATCCACCCACTGGCCACCTCACCCATTATGGAGGAGCCGAGGAGCGGGCCCAGTGAAACACTGAGCACTCCCTCAGCTGCTTTTTCCAGCTGAGGGGGTGCTCCTGGGCTAGATTAACTGTCAAAGGCAAACACTGTTTGCTGAACATGAGTTCCATGAGCCATGCAACGCTCGGGGTGTTTTGCTTCGCCAGCCTTGCATAGCTCATTGGAAATGCTGGCTCGGGCACTGCATGTATGTATGTGTGAGGAGGTGCTCCTGCGCCTCCTCGCACTTACGGGCAGAGCAACCTGGAGCGGGGCATTTTAGCAACCACACGCAGGCCCCTTCAGAAGGTACGTTTATGGCGATTTATTTTTTATTTAAATGTGTATGGATGTGTGTATGCTTGTGTTATGGGACTGTGGTGGGAGCAGGATGGGCGGCAGCACTGGGATAGTGGTGGGAGTAGGGTGGGGAGAGCCCAGGGTCTGTACTGGGAGTAGGGTGCAGTGACGGCACGCAAAAGTTCATAGCGATTTCTACATACTGTCCATCTGGCACTTTTGGGGGGCCCGGCCTGCCCAAACTTTGCTCGGGGGGGGGCCAGGCCAAAAAAGTTTGAAGACCACTGGTGTAAGGTGTGGGGGTGGATTTTCACAATATCAGGTCAACAGACTACTTGTGCATGCACATGGGCCTTCATTTCACAGCATGTGTCTATTCTATGACTGTGCATGCAGTCTCTCGTGCCATGCATTGTTTGTGCTTCACATGCACCATGTTTCCTTGCAGCATATGTTATGTAAGGTGTATGTCGGTGACATGTTCAGCGGACATGGTGGCTGTCATGTGGTAGTGAATTTACACCATGCATGTGGCATGCTGGGTTCCCCATGGGCCATCCCTGGGCATCTGGTGCCTCGGTGTCTGGTGCCAACAGGTGGGCAATGTGGGCTGGGGGCACATGGGTGCATGTGGTACTGGCAGGGTTTTTCTTGTGTGGCGGATGTGGTAATTTTACAACATTGCTTTGGTAAGTGCATGTTGCATTGTGGTACCTGTAGTCATGTTGGTGTTAATAGTTGCTACTGCATGTATACATCAGCTTCTCCCTGCAGGTAAGTCCGACATGTGCATGCTCCCTGGCCTGTACTGTGACGTTGGTGCGAGAGGTGGTCAAGTACGGAATTTGCATTTGCTTGTCATTCCATCCTTTGTGTAGTTATTTGCATTCCCCGTCCCCATTTGGCCATGTGCTTTACAGCACATGTGTGCTTGCTTTTCTACTCACGCACTATCCAGGTCTGTTGTCCTCTATGCCTCTCCATGCATCCTGCAGTGTGCTGTTCCATAGGACCATGACATCATGGGTGGAACCAGGGTAGCGGGCACAGCAGTGGGGCGATGTACAGGTTGGGGGTCACAGGTCACCAGCACATTCATGGAGTGGTAATGCTTGCAGTTACGCTACACTGCTTCGTGTGCCTCGGGGGCCACCAACGGAACATGGGTACAGTCCAGGGCAGCAATCACATTTAGCATTTGGGCAATGGCATAGAACTCTACTTTCATGGCATTGACCTGTGCTGGGGTGGTAGGCAGTGAGATGTGGCATTGGGTATTACCCAAAATGATCGAATTCCAAAATGACCTACTCAGATATGACCACATTTCTTTGGTCAAATTCATTAGGTATTCTGGTTCATTTTGTATTAAAAACAGATGTGGGATGGGCAGGTGGGGGAGAGGCATGCAGGGGGTCTTCCCCCGCATTATAAAAAAAATGTGAACAAAAGAAATGCGGTCATTTTTCCTGTAGGTCTTTCTTTTTTGATCCAATCACAGTAATCTGTGGCATTGCACTTGCCGCAGGAGGACTTCAAGCACCTGGCCAAACACTGCACAGAATATGTGCTGTGCCATACCGTGCATCATGACCACTGAAAGCTGGAAAGTGGCAGTTGCGAGGAATTTTAGGACAGACACTAGCTTCAGCACTGGGGACACAGCTGTCCGGATGTTGTCCTGTATTGTGGTGAGAAGCTCTTTTATGGTCCCCCTGTTGCCTGGGCTCTCTTTTTTTTGTCCTCCCCGTCTCCCCCTCCCTGTGTTCCCTGTGCCAAGGCCTTGTCTTCCTGCCTCTCTACTTCCAGCCGCAGCATGAGCAGCTGCCTGTCCCAGCTCACAGTGGCTAGTGGCAACATGGTGTTGGAAATAGTGTTTGGGGTAAGGGTGTACCTTACGTAGCACTCTGGGGTGGATTAGGATCATCTGTGGCTTCATTGCAGACCCTATGTTCATTTACATCCAGCTGGAAGGTGGAGGTAACTGCACTGTGTTTTCAGCAGTATTAGCACTGGTTTTTCGGCCCTAATACATCTGAACATGGACTTGTGATGCAGCTGTGTTTGTGCCACGTGTGGCTGGCTGTAATAACACTGGCTGTAATAGCTCCAGATGATTTTACAGTCAGCGATATTTGCGCCAGCTCATGATCCAGTGGAGCGGTATTGGTGGCGCTAATTTTGTTACCGCCACTTTTAAGGGTTACCGCCAGACTTGTGATGAGGCCCTTAGTCTTGTTTGTGTTTAGAAGAAGGTAATTTGCCCTGGTAAAAGTCGAGAAAGCAATCAATAGTCTTTGGAGGCCCACCCAGGCACTATCGAAAGGACAATGTCATCGTCCTTTCGATATTACCCGCGCGGTCCTCCAAAGACTATTGATTGCTTTCTTGACTACTGCATATTATTAAAGGACTCATATATTAAAACTGAGTCATCTCTATAGCTGTATGTATGGTATTGTTATACATATTATAATATATTATTTATCTTAGGGGATACAAAAGAAGCCCATGACAAGGTGACATCCAGGTCGGCAAGGTATAATTTAAAAAGAAAGTGCGCAAATATGCCCATTGGTGCAACCCTCAAGTAACAGGAATTTCTTGTGCGAGATCTCCTGCCAGAATATTGTCTTAATTAAAGACACTGTATGCAAGAATAACTAACTAGAAAATACACTTTGAAAACCCCCCTCCTGTGGAAGAAATAGCGATGGTTCAATGATGTTGTTGATGAAAAAATTGTATCAAAGTGAGCTACCCAGTTTCTAGGACCAGCAATGCAACAGTTGGGCAGTTATGGGTCAATAGTAAATGTTTCAAGTCTTTGCCGGTTCGATAGCAACAAACCAGTTTTTGTGCTGTTGTGCGAGTGGATGGAACCCAGTTCAGTTGCGGACAGCTGTATGGGCCTAATCTGCAAGGTGGCGTTGGGAATGTAGGAACTGAGGGTAGGGTCTATGTGTGACACTCACCATTCCATCCTTCCGTCATACTCGCATTGGTGGTCGGGCCTTCTCTGTGGCTGCTACTCAACTGTGGAATGACTTGCCACCCTCATTAAAAAAGCTGCCTAATCATTTCTTGTTTAGAAGATCCTTGAAGACTTACTTATTTTAGATGGGATTGCCAGTCTGGATTTCCTCCCTCTCAGCACCATGATACTCTTGGGCAACTGTGCGCTTTATAAGTTTCATAACATAACATAACACTCCAGCAGTTCACGTCAAAGGTCTGCAATAGTTGAAAGCAGTGACCTTGATTTTCCAGTGTGCAGTTCTACAATGAAGCAGTTCTCAGTCGAGCTGGGTGAGTCGTTCGATAACTGCTGGTTCAAGTCAAGTCCGGCGATGAGCAGTTGATACGAGACAATCAGCTGACGGGCTCTGCGAGGATACAATGTGGTGCCGAGCTGGTTTGAAGTTGCAAGCATGATGGTTCAAAGGTTTGGTTGAGTGCCAAAACCAGCACCGGTAGGTCCTTCTGGTTCGATGGCAGCAAATGCAATTTGAATGTGGTTTGACTGGTTCAATGCATTGGAAAAGGGACACTTAGCTGATATGGTCCAGATACTGTGAAACCCACTGCAGGGATTCTAAGTAGGGTTGCTCTCCCAGCCTTGGAAGGTTTGGTGCAGAGTGACCGATCCTGGTCCACTGCAAGAGAGTACTCCTCAATGTGCCGTGGGTTGGGTAGGGAACAGAGCTGGTCTCTGCCTTGGATTGCTCCTTCTTCACCTCAGTGGTTGAGGGCTTTGGAAAGATCAACTCTCCCAAAAGAGATCCAAATGAATTCTTTCTCAGGTATTTGTCCAAGAGTGAATCAGTGAAGGAGTGGAGAGCCCTCCTTTTAAAGACACAAGTCTACGGGTGATCTAAGTAGTCTAAAGCTAGCCTGCTTTAGGGATCAAGTTCCTGTGTTTAGAACTAGTGGACGTTGCCTTCTGACATTATACCCAAAGTGCTTTGTGCTAAAGGAAGAGAAGGAAGAGCGGTGAAGAGAGAAAACAAGATGATGGAACCTTCCTCCATCTGGTATGAGCTCCTGCTATCCACACTAACTGTGCTCCTTTCTATTGTCAATAACATCAAAGGCACTTTTAGTATGCAGCACCTTTGTGTGAGGCTAGTCCTTTTGTGATAGATGTGCCCTTGGATTCCTTTTTACCAGGCCAGATCCTGCTGGGAGGCTCGCACACTGGAGAGAGATGTTACCAAACTTCACAAACGAGCAAAAAGCTAGGAATAGCTATCCAGGTTCCTGCCCTCTCACTTGGCAGGGCCATGCTGCCTCACCAGAATACACATAAACCTTTCACTGCCGAGCTGGGCTCACAGTGCTGGCAGAGATATCATATAACATTTTTGTGGCTGTAATACATATAAAAGAGGGTAGCCCTAACTCAGGTATGACGAAAAAGTGAATCCACATAGGAGAAGCGCTGCGAGTACAAAGAATTGAGATGAAAACTTGAGTGGAACCATGTGTGAACAAAGACCAAAATACATGACTAGCAACCAAGCAAGAGGTTGGAAAATGGAGATTTTACTATGTTGTATCAGATCTGCCGACACGTGTTTCGACCCTCGCCGGGTCTTTCTCAAGGCAAAACATGTTGAAATGAAGCTGGTTGAAAATAGAACTTCCAATAGTTAGGTGCGGATAGATGTCTGAAGACATTATTGCACAGCCATTTCTGATGTGTTGTCCTGTTAATTAAACAGATAATGCTGTAACACAAAAAACCTTCTCCTGGATATTTGTATTTCGTTCATCCAAATAATGACAACATTGGGATGCCTAAAATGCCTGTGTCCTGGAATCAATTCCACAACGTTGACTGAGACTCCTGTCCATGTTCGCACTGTTCGCAAATCCAGTATGGCTTACATTTAAATTTAACAAATGCCACCAGGACAGCAACTCTCATAAGTATGTGTTTTTTAAAAACAAGGCTGCATATATATTAAATGCAGCCCCTGTGTTGTAATGGCTTGGCTATCAGTGGAGCTGTCAGAGGGCACCTGTGCTCACAAACCCTGCTCTGTGCCATACGGGAATGGGCACTGCAGATCAGGATGCTGATTCAGCAGGACACAGTGGAACACTATGCTTTTGTCATGGAGTTTGTAGAGGGGAAGCCTGGTCAGCAAGCTACCCTCTCTGAGAGGGAATAAACTGCATACATTTACATCTAATAGAAAAGAAAAAAAACAGGGCTTCTACACCCTTCCCAGATGGTAATGCCTTACAATGTAATTATGACCAACTGATGATGTTGATGTCATAGCATTTGCATATAAACATAGCAATGTTAATGTGGGTAAGCTATACCAGAGTGCAGTGTGCCCTCACAGCGACCTACAGGTCACACTTTTAAACTGAGGTAAGAGTTGAATAACATTTCTATTATCTAAGCGCCTGGGCACTATTCATCACCTCGTGTGTGCTATGCATAGAACTCATTACTATTCTGTGAGATGTACAATATTAACGAAATGCGCAAGATTGGCAGGAAAAGATTGCCATTCTCTCCAGCAAAGACTTAAAGCTGCCTATGCCTTTGCTACTCTCTTTGGACTAAATATTGAATGAATAACAACAGAAACAGTTTTCGATTATCACTTCAATCTTGGCCTTTTCAAAGCATACTTCTATAGACTCTACACAGCACAACATTTCCCCCTTTCAGATTCTTCTCTGAATGCTTAGCACTGACTCATGCAACAATTTCAATTAATTATCATTTTGTCAAATCCAGAAAGTCCTAATGGATATGAGTGAGAGGCAATGAAAAGGGTCCCCTGCGGTCATGCAGGCGCCAGGAGACCTTCCTGCCAGCAAATCCCCATTGTTGAACAAAGGGAAACACCGGCAGGCAACAAAGACTTACAAAGGAGTTTGGGGAGAGAGTGGGTAGAACAGACCCGTGGTAGAGTAGAGGAACATAAAACACGATTAGTGCTATGTAAAAAATACAGTTGCAGTACGCTGGCATGGGTTTGGTGACATTTAAAAGGCACTGTTGTTATATATTCAATGAAAGACGGAAGCGCGAGTGACAACCAGAACATGCAAGAATCCATAAGTCATCACTACTCTATATGGAATGTTAGGCACTAGGCATGTATTCTGCCCCATTACCACTGGCGTGAACTGGGCCATAAAATTGTCTCGGGTACCAATGAAAAAGTGACCCACAGTTGTAAATGGCAATTCATTCCTTCTGTGACACTGTTTGAATAGTTTTTTTGATGAAGTGTGATGCAAATTGTGCATTTTAAAGAATAATTATTCGGCAGCACTGGTCAAAACTACTAGCCGCATGGTGCATTAACTCCTCAAACTGGCCCACTTTGGCCAAAAAAACTGGCCCACACCAGCATTTTGTGTTTTTGGTTCAGCCATGGACCTATCGGCCAATAGGCCAGTCTGAGCCTGGGCGTGGTCTCCCGGCCCTGATGCTTCCTGGAGCGGCTATTATGGATTGTTCCCATGAGGAGACTCTGGTGGGAGGATGGAATGGAGTTGGGCATAGAGGGAAGCATACAGCACAGGAGGAGAACACTGTGTTGTTGTAGAAACGAAGCCTGGAAACAACACATTGGGCCTCATTAGGACCCAGGCGTTAAGGGGTTAACGGCGCCGTAAAAGGTGCAGCGCCGTTAAACCCTTAACGCCTTACTAAGAGGTCCCTTTGTGGGACACGACCTTAACGGCTGGTCTAGACCAGCCGTTAAAGTAGGGGCCCGCAAAGGGACTCTCGAGGTAAGTACGGTACCGCAATTTGCAGTACCGTACTTACCGCCTTCCCCATTCCCATTATGCCCTATGGGGCAAAAATGGGAATGGTGAAGGGCCATGGTGGCATGGGGAATTACCGCCCCCCCAACCTTGGAATGGGGTGGTAATTCCCCATTCCGCCATGGTGGACTCCGACATAAACCATGGTGCTAATAGCACCATGGTTTTCCGCCGGAGTTCTAATGAGGGCCATTAGGTTGATATAATAACTGTTTAGTAGAGTAAATGTAAAGTTCACGCTTCCCCTCGTATATCAGCAGTGTATTTCAGTACCACTTAACAAGAAAGTATCCTATGGGATAAACACAACCACCACATCACTGTTGACATAATAATTGGGTAGGTCTATATCCATTACCCATTGGAGAAGAGTCCAGTTTTCAGTATACAGTACACTTACCTTCACTAAGGGTTTACTCATTTTTGTTTCTGCTGGTGTGATTTTGCAATGTTTGCTGGGCTTTTTCCCACGTACGACGCTGAATTTTGCACACACCATTAGTTTAAGGCATGCAATTTCATGCCAATTCTCTTGGCTTAAATTACTTCGTGTATGTGCATAAGCGTTTACAAAGTTTATTACTTGCATCAGTGCATCCATCAGAAAAAAAACGTGCATAACCATAGTTATTACAGGCAAAGGTACATTTAGCAGAAAAAGAAATAGGCCAAGTTTATTCATGCTTAGTACGCATGCTCAGACCAGCTTTTCCTGCTCTGCCTTGGGGAGCTTCCCTGAGGGCTTGTATTTCTTGTTTGAGAGACGGCCTCTGCTGCAAGCACGAAGCTCAGTGTGGTGGAAGTGAGGGGGTGGCATTCCATCTCCAAGTAAAAAAAAGCCGTGCAGGAGAAGGTGGCCAGTAAGATGGAGCTGGAGACTGGCCTGAAATGCACCCCCGCACAAAGACGTCAACACTTGGATGCCGTGTTCTTACCCCTGAGCCAGACCTGCTTGCAAGCTACTGCAGGTTGCAAAACCCAGGCCTGCAACAGTGGGAAGAACATGTCGGAAGTGAGAGTAAGTGAACTGTGCAAACTGTGTGCCATTTATCTTTTAACTTACTAGCTCTACACGAATTGCAAACTCCTAACTGCTACTCCAATCCCTAAACTGTAAACCATTCTACACTAAACTGAACTATACCATATCGTTTTCTTAGATACAAATCAGTGCAGGATGCCGTCAGAATCTTTCAGTGAGGTGGGGAGGACATGGCAGTAGAGGAAGTTTTCAAGGGTGCATGAATTGTACCCAAAAAATAGATTGCAGTCTAAAGTGACCCCACTCCTCCAAGAATGTGAAAGAGAAACTCACACCGAGCACTGCCAGCATGCCAGGCCCGCCCCATCACAGCACACTGGAGACTATGATCATCCATTTCGAGTAGGGGCGGGAAAGGACAGTCCCTAGTGATGAAGGTTTATGGTTCAGTTTTCCACTTCTTTCTTTTTTGATGCATTTGCAAGGATATTTATTTGGGTCAAGACAGTGGGGGCGTTTTTTTCCTTTTGCTTTTACTTTTTTTGTTCCTGTTTTGTGGCAAGAAATATACACTCAACTTCAGATATTTTGGCTTCTTTTGAAGTGCTGCGATGTGTGCCGTCATTCTGGGCGAGTAAATATTAAAATAGTTTCCATGCAGAACTAACCATTTCCTAGAACGTAAATCATCTATATGTACTGTCATTTCTTTGGGCAAGGAATGATAAACTAATACATCTGGGTTGAATATAGATGTTAATAATTCTGTGTTTCCTGTACCATGTTCCCTGTGGTGCAGCGTGCTGCAGTAGACTCAAGCACCGCTAGCGTCTTCTGCTTTATCTTCATCTGAGTCAGCCGAATCAAGAACTTGTTCCAAGCCTCCCAGTTCTGCTTATCCTCATCATCTGGAGCAGTGCATGCGCAGGGCAGGAGGTGTTGGTTCACCTGCATCATCCTTAGGATTCCTACATGTGTGACTGGCAGACCTGGCTCTCTGTCTCTGCTGACTGCCCCTGCTGCACCTAAAACATATCCAGAACTCGTTCTGGCAGCTGGGCACACACACACATTAGATTTCCAGTCCGCTTTGCGTTGGCCACGGCTCCATTTTGCTGTCACAATAAGGTAGAGGCTCAACATCCATGATCCCTTTACATTATCTTCGAGCTTTTGCTGCTTTCTTGAAATTGACATTTGTTCTGTGTGTGTGTATTGAGTCCCAGTTTAAGTCTTTCCAAAGAGGAGTTTGTGCTTTTAAATGAATTTAGGAATCTCTAGTAGAAGACAGCCATAAAGCTCTTGATGTACTCACTGGCAACAGAAGGCGATATTGGACATGAGATTGATTTCCACTTTTTTGGGGGTGCATTGGTTATGATAAGGTTATTGGTAGTACCACTAACACTGCTCTGTGTGGAGGTGGAAGAAGTGGGCCTTTCTCCAGTTCCTAGCCTTGGACCTTACAGGTGTAACCTCTTCCTTGCTTGTGCTGCAACTCAATTCAGGATCCATTTATTTTATTTTGCCTTATTGCCCTTGAAGCAAACAAGCAGACAATTGCAATCTGTAGAATGAGTCTTCAATTGTGGCTGTGGCACATATAATCTCATAGGACCCAGCTATGTCTATGTTAATCCTGGCATTTGTTTCTATGTGTTGGTGTATGTCAATAGCCAAACCCAAAGCTTCAAAATCCTCGTCTACCATACTTTCCTACCCCATCATCAAAATCAGGTATTTTAGCACATCAACCAAAGGGATCACACTGCTTAAGATTGTGTTGTTATTGCTGACAGCCTGCTTAGCACATGTAAAAGGTGCTTGAAGCTGGATGAGCCATTTCACAAGACCTGGGTGCCTAGCTTTGTATTCTATCCCATGCCTGTTGATGTTGACAGCTTTGTGCTGCTCAAGAGGTGTTGAAACAAATATACAAACCGACTTGAGGCCGAGCAGTAGAACACTATTCATGGTTTGCAATCTTCTTACCATTTTTGAGTATTTCACAGGATGGCACATATGGACACACCTTGTCCTAAAGCCCCACACTATGAGAGGCAGTGTGCAAAAGAGGGCATACAGTAGGTATCACAATCAACCCTTGCAAGCACAATATTGCTAATATTTTAATGATAACAAAACCAACAGACAATCCTTTTGGTTTAAGTCATCCAGAAACAGTGACATTGAGTGCTGTCAGGATGCTTGCTGCTATATGCTCCTTCTCCATGGCAAACACTGAACAAGCTTCTGCTACAGTTCCTACAATAGAGGAGTTGACTTGGTGGTGGTTGAGCAACCAGTAGTGAAAACCAGCTTGGACAAATGTCAGGAATTCTTTCGTGGCCACCAAAGAATAGGCCATCAGTTGAAATGCCAACATTTTACCAGCTTTTCCATATAATGTATCAAGGGAGGGTTTATGTTGTCCCTTATAGACTTGGTGAAAAGAATCTTGATGTTTTTTTTGTTTAGGAGGCTGTGGCAGTGTGCCACTAGTGCCAGCAGTGTTGCCTGGCAAACTGCCTCACTACATTGTTTACCACAAATGAGCAGAGATGACATCTCAGTGCAGCCTGGAGGACACAGGGGGTCTGGTGCTTGATGTGCCACTCACATTGAGGATTGTTACGACAGCTGATGTTTGTTATTCAAGTGACTCCACAGGGCCATACTGTGTGCCCAGTCTTCCCACAACCCACAGCAATTTTGTAGAGTGTACAGATCATATTTTGGTTATTGGTCTTATCTATGGTGAGAAACTTCCAAGCCTGTGATGTGGCCATTTTCACACTAACAAAGTCAGCGGCAGAGCTTTCTATTTTGGATGTTGTGCCAGCAGATTCAGTAGTGGACATTAAATAACACTGAGTGCTGCAGTTCTTAGACAACTGTCTGTTGCCACCACTGGGCTTCCAGTCATACCTGTTGTATTTGTCCTTCTGTTCATATTTTTCTTGACCCAAATATGGAGCTAATGGCTTTCAAAGACACAGTATGCTTTGCGCTGTTCTTCCGTTGCGCCTCAGTTGCACTTGCTCTCATGCTCAGGGTCAACAGCAGTCCTGCTATCATCATCACTAAAGTGTAATGTTGATTAATTCATATTATTTTTAGCATAGCCTGCAGAACCCCATAGGGAGTAATTGGCATCATTGTCTGAAAGGGATGCAGGTGGAGAATGACTTCTCTTGGAACTATCTTCACTTTCACCAGAATTCCCACCTACCTCTGAATAAATGGCCATGTGCGCAATGACTGCTGAACCATTTTTCTATTTTTCTAGTGTTGGCCCCTCCTTCTGCTATTCTATGTCAACTCCTAATATTGTCTCCAGCACTAGAGAGCCAGTCAGATGAGGCACCTTCTTTCCTCCATGATTCCAATCGCAAGACTGCTTGGGCAAAACAGTACTTCATTATTCACTATTGGGTGTACGACTAGTGATTTCATCAGATACAACAGACCTTGACAGTTGTAGTAGACTACTTCCAAAGAAGTGAGATGGTTTGATCCAAACTTAGCCACCAAGCACTTTTTATGGAAGGGGGGAATATCTTTCTTGTTCCATCTTGTTTCTTTCTGTACCTTTTTGGTCTGGCTTTTCAGGAAATAGGCTCATGCTTGAATTATTTGCCTGCAAGGGAAAGAAACACATATGAAGGTATGCGCGCACTATACATTAGCCATTTACTTGCAGTAGTCAGAGTATGTTAGGAAATATACAATTGGTCGGGAACATGTATTCACTCAGTAAATTTGATCATATATGTATAATATATACCTGTGACTCTTTCTGTGCCGCTGCAACTGGATGGAGAGACAGAAAAATGTATCCAAGTATGCCATTGAAGGGGCAATGTTAACTAAAGTGGGCGGATCAATCCCACTGCAATCAGTACCTAGGCCACAAATAAATAACTGAAGACAGTTTGATCAGACACATAATGGGTATGCTCCAAGAGGAAGGGAATATCAAGGGAGAGATTGGCAAGGTAATCAAGGATATTGGCACAATAATCGAGGAGGTTTTCAGAACAACCAACAAGGGTTTCATAGTTTTTGAAGTAATAAAAACATGCAAAATGGGCAGATGTGAAGACAACCACTTGTGTGTTGGATGTGTGTATGTGTAGCAGCCAAGGGATGGTACAGAATGCTCAGTTTACAAGACAGGGAATGCCAAATCCACCTGCATATTCGCAGGAGTACGGAAATGGAGTTGTGCAAGATCAAACAGTGCAGCAGCAAACACCAAGAGTGCAGCAAGGCTTGCAACCACAGCAAGTGACAGGTAATCAACCGCAAGGACAATTGCAGCAATCTCCTATGTAACTTCAGCAAAACACAAATACAGAGCAGCCTATGACGCGTAGAATAGGAGGTGTCACTATTGATGGAGGAAATCCATTCACCAGTGATGAAGTGAGGCTGTACCCGCAATAGGACAACTCACTGGGGGACCGGATGTGTTCAGTCTAATCTATTACGCCGAATCCTCGTGAGGAGCCGAGGATAGATGTAATTGTAGGCGGCAAAGCTTTTTCCTTCTTAGTGGACAGGGGAGCAACACGCTCATGTATACGTGATGGCAAATTTCTAATGTATGGCGATGCAATGAATACTCAGGGCTTTACAGGAGCAACGAGTTGAGTTCCTTTTAAAGAAGAATTACCAGTCTCTATAGAATAATGTGATATGAAGGTTCCACTGCTTTATTCAAGGCAAATGCCTGTCAACATATTAGGACGAGATTTAATGACAAAAATGAATATGACCATTTTGTTTACAGACGATGGCATAGTATGCTCAACACCGGGAATGCTCTAAATGTGTGAGAAATGATCAGGGCATACACAGGACAAATAGCACCTAGAGCAATACCATTGGATCCCGAAGTGTTCCATTATGGGGTACGCATTTTTGTTAACATGGCTGGCAGGTCTACTAGGCAAAACTATGAGAATACCAGACGAGTTTCTATTTAGACCGCAGATACCCATGGATGAAGAGGAGGGGCGAATTTTCCCGTTAGCCTTAGAAGCAGCTATAGTTTGAGGAAATATGGCTTTGCTTGATGCAACTGATGACGAAGGTAGACAATAGTGCATTGCCATTGAGGAAGGCCACAGAGTGACTGACGTCACTGATGAAGATTTGTTTGGGGATGACAGATCTGACGATTTTGTGATATTTGAAATGTGCATCACTTATTGGGTCAAAGCAATTAAGAGAGATGTCCCGCAGAGAATGATGCTAGCAAAGAAGCATCCTGAATATTTTGATGAAGATATGGCGGAAGTGCCAATCTCATTGTGGACTACAGGCCCCTATGACGTAGGCTTACTGAAAGGAGTTGGGGAAGTGAAGATTAAATTGAAACCAGGAGCAATTTTACCTCGAGCACGACAAAATCCCATGTCTCGAGAGGCAGATTAAGGAATTTTCAAGACCATTTCCGCCATGATGGACCAAGGTATCTTAGTGTCATCAGAATCACCATGTAATACTTCGATTTATCCAGTGAAAAAAGGAAAAGGGGGGTTGTGGTGTTATAATCCAAGACCTTCACCCAATAAACAAGATTGTAGAGGCCGAGTTCCCTCGAGTCCCTAACCCGCCCATGATTCTTTGTTATATACCTGTTGATGTACGATATTTCACAGTGATTTACTTGAAAAATGCTTTATTCTCAATCCCATTGCATAAATACTCACAAGATTTGAGATTGTTCACTTTTAGACAAGTATGATTAAAAAGCACAAGGCTGCCCAAGGGCTACTGTGAGTCCCCATCGATTTTTAACAATATTGCTTTAATACGTAGATTACATTTTAGTTTGCAGCACCACAGAGGAAGAGTGCAGACACGATTCTGTTCAGCTGATGATTATACTTGCTGACAAAGGATATAAGGTTGACAAGGAAAAGTTACAATATTGTCAACAAGAAGTGTTATAGATAGGGCAATTGATTTCACATTGAGGGAAAGAAAGTTACTCCTGAAAGTTACTCCTGAAAGAGCTGAGGCCATTCTAAAAACAGCCACACACGATAAAACCGATGCAGAGTTTTCAAGGATTATCCAATTATGTTCGAGCATGGGTCTTTGACTACAGCTCGTATACTAGGCTGCTCTTACAGGCCTTAAAGAAAGCACAGGCAACCCAAGAAAAATGTGTGTGGACTGAGGCAATGGAAGAAGGATTTGACAAACTGAAAAAAGCCATTTGCACGGCTCCAGTTTTAGGGATTCCCAATTATGCAGAATAATTCTTTTTTTTTTAACATTTGTTTTATTACTTGTGTTTAATCAAAATGAAAGATTTTTACAAGGACGAAGAGAATGTTGATTTTGATTGGCGCACAATCTGCAGTTATTTGATTTTGAAACAGATCTTATTTCCAGAATTTCATTTGTAGGAAGGAGGTTTAATCGGGCTCTCATAAAGATACTCCTCAAAGTCTTGTTGGGAAATGTTTGGATATATTCTTGAACTTGGTTTAATTTTTTTACCGTCATTGGGAGATGATGTAGCAGTTTGTTTTCTGCTGCTTTCTCTTGAGTATGGATCCAGTCCAATTCCTACAATTTTTTCTTGACTCTTAGTGAATTGGTAATTAGGTCTTCCTCGGTGCAAAAAATTGATTCTAGCTGGGATTTTTTTTAGTAACGACCCAGTTGTTTAACATTTTACAGGGGCCTCCTTTAATCTCCTGGGTGATCAGGTGGTAAGTCGGAGGACTTTCTTGCATCAGGGATTTCCTGTAGAGTTGCAGGCTGCTGGATTCTGACAATGCTGATAATGAAGGTAGGCCTAGTTCTCGTTTTATGACTGCGATGGAAGTTGACTTGGGTAGATTGAGTACTGATTTCCAGAGGTAACCTTCCAACTTCAGCCAAAATATCTAACAAATTCGTGCTGAAGGAAATCTTAGTTTCTGACCTCATGGCAATTGATATCTCCGATAGTGATTCAGGATGCATGGACATTGAGACGTGGAGTTACTCGTAAAGTGACTAGAAGTAGTTTAGCGCTTGGCTTAGGCCAAAAGGAGGGTTTGTTAAACGGAATATCATATTGTACCTCCTTTATTGTATATATTTGCCTAAGCCCAGTCGCTCTGCGAAGAAATCCACGTTGCAAGGCTCTGACCTTAGATCGACCTAGCCGCCATTTTAGGTACATCTGCCATTTTGATTTGCGTTTCAAAGCCACTCTGTGTTCTAAAATGGTGGACAGTGTATCTTGCTTGTAACCTAGCCGTCCTGACCTTCGCGCAACGTTAATGTCCAAACTGCCCGTAGGCCAAATGTTAGGACCGTGTAATGAGACCTTGTCCTACGTTTGACCTGTAGATCGAGGATTACCTACGCCAACAAGTCCAATCCGCGGACATATATCAAATACAATGTAGTTTAAATACTAAATGTGAACACTTGTTGAACTACATTGTATAGGACGTGTACTAAGGCTTAATGTTAAATTCGAAGATACACTGTTGCCATTGTGACTTTTTGTTGTACAAACTGGAAATAATCCACATGCATATAGTCGGATAAACTAGAGGTGAACTCGGCACGAACCCTAGACTGAGAATTATTAACCTGCAGAGGGGTTGGACATTACGATTGGAAACTGTATGAAAGATGCAAATGTTTAGACGTCCAGTACCTCTCACTTCTCACACCGAAAGGGCTGGTATTCGCTGTAATGTACTGAGGGCCAGATAGCTATCTGATACTTTGTTTCTTTGTAAACTGTACAGTTATTTGATTAAAGATCTGAGAATCTTTATAAGCCTGTGTTTGGTGTATTTCCTTTTGGGGTACTCAGCCTCGATATTTTGTTTTGCTTTTACACTATCACATCCCCAAGTAGGTTTTTGTAGTTTGCCACATGGTGTGACAACACTGATGATGAGTTTTGACTATAAAACTTGTGTTTTTTATAGAATGCGTTGAGAGAAATCGAGCGAATGTCCGTTGATGTCCGTTGTAATTCCCTGTTTTAGATAATTGCAACTAAAACAGTACCTTGTTTTGCCAACTTCCTGAGTTGGTTTGATTATTGATGTATGTGTAAAATCTGCATCCCCATCTATCTCTAAACATTGCTACCTCGTCTTAAAGGGCCCTAGGTCTATGGTTTCAGTCTACCTAAGCCTAACAACAGCACTAAACACCTGAGGTCAGGCTCAGGGAACAGCATCAAATAGTTCTGCATTTCTTGGAACCAGTGATCTGTGTTCCCAAAAGGATGAGTATTGCTTCAGGTTTCTGAAGTGGTCATAGTTTGCCTTACAGTCATACAGCAAGAACTTTTTCAATAGTTCACGATATAGCACTGCCTCACTTTCTGACCAATCAGGAATCCATCCTATCTTTGTTTTTAAACTTTGAATAATCATCTTGAAATGCTTTCAATATAAGGGTTCCCATTGCTTTACCCAGTGCTTCAAGTACTAGCTGACGGGAGATGTCCTTGCTTTGATGTATAGGGTGGCCCTCTTGTGTCTCACCTGACCAATAAATGAGGTCAAGACACATTTTATCTTATAGCAGCCATGGGAACATACAATTGCAACCCCAAGGAATGTTTCCGCAATCTATCATCCAATACTGATAGCCATTCCCATTGTTTGACTTCCACAGTGATAGCCACTAACCCATAAATCACAGCTGGACAGAAGATCTGATTGTACATAAGCCGTAGGCCCTTTATACTAAATCCAGAAGTCCAATGGGTCAGGCCACTAGTTAGGCTACCAAGCATAATTTCCCTCCTTCTTTTGTCAATGATAATCACCTCCAATCCCCTCTTTGGTGATATAGGTAAGCCCAGATATCAATATAGCTCAATACGCTCAATTCCACCAACTGAGGTGTTAATCCTACTACAACTCAAGTTCTTATGCCCAAAATACATACGAATGGACTTGCTGACATTTACACGCAGACCATTTTCCTGAGCACACTAACATACAGCAGGTATTAAACTTTGCATACCAGATAGCGTGTAATCCAACAGCACAATGTTGTCTGCATCTGGCAATCATACCAGATGACAGTCACCTAGTTTAGGGGGACAGTTGTTAATTGAATTCAGGTAAATCTGTCAAATATATGCTAAATAGCATTTGGGCAAGCACGCAACCCTGCTTTAAGCCTGTATCTGTAGGTATTCTTGTTTGCAATTCACCCTGATCTCTATGGAGCAACTGGAGAAAATATCATCCTTGTTACACAAGATGGGGACCAAGATGGCGCCTTCTTGATGCCGTTTCCAAAAGAGCAGATTATCAGTCTAGTCTATTCCAAGATGGCAGACGGATTGAATCACCCGGTACCTTCTCATTAAACACAGCAATTTCAAAGGGTAAGGTGCGTCGTTGCTACTTTGCTCCTGAGTGATATAGCTTGCCTTTGTGATCTTTCTGCCTTTCCCAACACTACTTGCTTGCTAGCGTCCTCTCCTTATATTTCCCTTGACTTCATTCCTAGTTTAGCAAGCATGCCGTTTCTCCGTGCACCCTTTTTCCTTACTTTCCAGTCCTATCCTATAGACGTCTATATTCTTGCGCTCTTCCACTTCCTCTGTCTGTTTATCTCCTTAGCCTTTCGTCACCCTTTTTGCTCCCTTTTTTTATTTTATTCTTACCTTTTACCTTCTTTCTCACTCGTCCTAGCTCCTTGCTTTCCGTATTTAACAAGAGCTTCCTTCCCGCACCGTTCTGGATGTGGTCTACTTTCCTTCTCTTTTTCTTCCCTAGATTCTGACTTTCCCTCTTCCTGTTAACCCTTTTGCTTGTTAATTTGTATCACAGTCTAATTTACCTGTTCTGTCATTCTCTTCTCTTTTCAACATTTAGCTTCTTCTCCTTCTACCTTGCTGTAACCCTTCTTGTCAGAAAGGAAACTCCCAGGTCTTACCCCCGGGGTTTTATCTACCTTGTCTATTGGACTTTCTTTGGAGTTTGGAGTTACCTGGAAAGATCTATCTCAGAGACTATTATCCCTATTTATCAAGTCTGCTTCCACCAACAGACAAAACCAACTCGTCCTGCCATCTATACCAGGTTTTTTTCCCCTTGAGGGTTTCCCGAGGGAGCTGCCCGTGAGGTGCACAGAACCCAGAAGATTCTGGCCTATGAATGCCCTGTGGGACTCGCTCGCAGTCTTCATTGTTCTATTGCTGTATTCCCTACTGTTGCAACTACCAAACAGTGAGTACACTGTATTGCTAACAATTCTGTGTGTGCATGCCGCTCTGCTAGACAGGCAGATTCACACACTAGTACCTTTGTGCAGCTGGATCACCAAACTCAGCAAAGTCGGCCCCCCACTTTGCCATTTTCTGCCACAGGATGTTTCTATTTACTGTGTCAAAGGGGGCTTGGAAATCGATATACGCCAGGAATTAGGGGATACTGAGCCTCATTAAGAGGATGGCGGTAACCGTGCCTGTATGGCAGGCACAGCTACCGCCATGCTCGCTACCGGCACCGCTTCCCGCGATTGGGCAACAACTGGCCCATTACGAGATGAATGGGCTGGTAATTGCCCATTCGTGGGTGGCGGTATTGCCGTGCTCCCGATTCCCATTCTGCCCCATAGGGCAAAATGGGGGTGGGGAGCATGGTTGCGCCGGAACCGTTGATAATGGTGCCGGTGCAATTACGAGTTATGCTTGCAGGTGCCGCACAGCCCGCCAGGTAACCCGCGAGCAAACCTTGTAATGCGGCGGGACGGTATGAACAGTGCCGGTGCCTTACTGGCACCGTTCATACCATTACCGCCAGGGTCCTAATGAGGCCCACTGTCTTTCCCTCTGGCTGCCGATGACAATACATTTAAAACTAGTAAATTGTGGGATGTAGAACATCCCTTGCAGAAATCCATCTGTAGGGGATTCCAAATCTGCTTCTCTTCAACCCATTTGTTAAGTTCCGGTAGTAGCAAGGTGGCAAATAACTTCCCGAGACGTCTAACAGGGAAAGAAGCCTGTCGGTTTTAGGGTTCAGTCTAGAGTTATTTTTGTGTATAGGTACCAATTTGGCTTCTCTCCTTGAAGACAGAATAATGTCCTGTATACATACCTTTTGGAATAAAAGGATCAATATATCAGCCCATATTTCACTGTCACAGGCCACTGGGCCCACGAGCTTTCGTTTTTTAAAATATTTTGTATTGTGGTTAACACCAAATGACGATGTACCCCAATTTCAGTAGCAGCCTTGCTGATGTAAGAGCTGTGGTCAATATTCCAGGGCTTATTGTTGGTCTGCAAAGCGCAAATATGCTGACGCCAGTTGACCTGACTTGTTGATCAATGTCTCCTGTTTGCTGTTTCTGTGCTGCCTCACAAGTGACCACATCCTTCTCGTATTGCCGCAGCTCAGTAGTTCCACCATAACATGCCACTGCAAAACCAACAGGGATTGCCTTCTTTGTTTAAGCCAATTATAGGGCCTGCGTTTCAACTTCCCACACACTATACCCATTTCTGGCATGACCAAGGCAGACCTCCTAAATAACTGCAACTGCCTTCTTAGGTGCCGTTTAGCATCCCTAATGTGTGGGTCATAGTTATTTTTGTGTGTCTTACCCTCTATGTCGCAGTACACTCCACCTCCCACTGCTACCTTAGCTGTCATATCCTTGAACCAACACTCCATCTCCTCTGTCTTCATGGCACATATTTTTCCCTCGTCATCATTATAAAAATACACCACACAGCGCCCCATTGGCGATATGTTTTTTTGTGACCAATATATTCGATTACCCCCCGTCCTCCCATTTATTTCAACTTTACCCATGTGTCGACCATTTTCTGTGTTGTCAGCAAATTCCAGATATAATTCTTTCGGAAAATGGCCACTGAAAATAAATCTACCAATGTTCAATTCTCGGAGAGTGTCCATTAGCCCGTGGCCCACGGAGAAGTAATCGAGCGTTGCCTTTGCTACCCCGCTTTGCCATGTGTAATTACCCAGATGACTGCTGGATGTTCTCCCATTGAGCACGCACAGGTCACAGTCTTGTAAGAAATCAACCCACCTACAACCCTGGGGGTTGGCCTGGCTCTCCCAAAAAATGCCACACGGTCTGTGGCCTGTCAGGCCATATGATCTGTGTCTTCCATAATCAGTGTGTATCTACAGAGAGCATTCATGTCACCTCCTGTTATCCTCCTCCACCCAATCAATCCAACAAGGTAGATGTAATAGACTCTTGCATAAATTCAGTTTGAACCGCCCTGGAGAGGTGGGGGGGTCATTTATGTTGACGATCAGCAGTTTCTTGTACCTTGTTACATTAGGTAATGTCACTGCCACTACCACTGCCATCACATTTTTGTTGTTATATGGTAAAGGCACCAAAGTGCCTGAAAGGCATACTTAACCCCAAGCATCATCCCACCAAAGGGCCGGCCCTTGTCCCCACATTCTGCTAAATTACTAAAAATGTTTCATCCATCCATGTGGAATGGCTCTAAAAGCCAGCTCTCCGAGAACATACAAATATCAGCATTCGTTAGTATATGGGCATAACCCTTCTTACTGCAAAAGTGACCATGTCTGCTGGTGTTCCAAGTGATTATTTTTAGGTTTCAAGGTCGATGATTAGGGTTAGCTGAAACGTATCCCTCAAACCAAAGCCAATCAGGATAATCCAATCTTTTGAGGGATACATTCCAGCAAACCCTAGCCATCGACCTTGAAGCCTAAAAATCTAGGCACAAGTACAATTATTTTTCACGCCACACTTATAAATGCTGTAAAAAATGCTGTTGCACTCAAAGAACTGATTAACTCCTTACAGTTGGATATACTTTTTGTAACTGAAACATGGTTAACAGACCATTCTACATTACATGTTCACTTACTAGTCCCAGACTAGACCAGCTGGTTATTGTGGATGACTTTAATATTTGGTACGACAGCCTTGATAACCCTGATTGCATACACCTTAATGATATATTACAATCATAGGATTTTGAGGAATTAGTCACAGCTGCGGAGGACACTGGAGTACACTGGACTCTGGAGGACACTGTTTGGATGCAGTTTCTTCAGAGGGGTACACCTCTCTTATCTTGAAACCATCCTGGTGTCATGGTCAGACCATTCTTTGGTAACTTTCTCCAAGACACTAGCTATTTCACCTGTTAGTAGTAGCTTGTCTTTTAAACCATAACCATTGCGTAAAAAGAAAAAGCTTCATCTTATTACTACTGAACATTTATTGACTCACCATAAATATGCACAGCCTGATCTTAATTGTACAGAACTTTATCGGACTGTTACGGCCAGTCTAAAATAATTGTGACATTATTGCCCCTATTCAATGTCCAAAAATGGTTAAAAAAAGACATAATACATGGTATAATGATCCCCAAAAAAAATCCAAAAAGAACAATCAAAAGAAAGAAAAGACATGGCTCCAAACTAGAGACTTTACAGATCGTCTAGCCGCCAACTCTGCATTGAAGCTCATAAGGAAGACACACTTCTAGCCAGGTCTGCCTATATACAGAAACAAATCACTTTAGCTGAAAACTAGTCTAAGGGCCTCATTACAAATCCAGCGGTTACCGTGCTGGTAAAACTGGCAGGCTGCCGCCAGAGTTGTGATTTTTTCCAGTGCCTGGCTCCACGCAAACATCAGGGGATTACGACCCATGTGTGCTTGGAAGTCAGGCGCCAGAAAAATGTAAATCTCCATTCCTATTTGAGTCCCATAAGACTCAATGGGAATGGGGATGACGGAAGCACCAGCGCTGTTTTTAATGGTGCCGGGGCTTCCCGGAAAGTCTGCGGGCGGGTGCAGTCCTGCCCGCCAGGTCAGACCTGGTGGGCGGGACGGCAGCCGCCCATAGACTCCGGGTGTGCCGGTCCAGTAACAGTGGTGCTTTAGGCTTACCAGCATCGTTGTTAATGGACTAGCATGCTCGTAATGAAGCCCTAAGACTTTGCTCTGAACTATTAAGAACTTTGTCTCTCAGTCCGGTGTGACTCAGAGTTTCTCTCTGTTGCTTCAATTGGCTAATTAATTTAATGACTTTTTAGACAAAATTAATAAGATTAGTTTGAACATTGACTCTCAGAGTGTACAGTGCCTGGACGGTACTACTAATGTTGAAACACAATTGAGTGTAAAGGTTCTGGCTCCTACTTTTGCCTTTTCTCCTGTTAGTTTGCAGAACGTTTCATCACTTATGGAAAAGCTCAAACACACATATGTTATTCATGATCCTATTCCAGCACACTTGGCTAAATGGCGCATATCAGTCCTAAGTGAGGTTGTCCACTGACTGGTTAATGTGTCATTGAGTCAAGGATGTGTTGCACCAGCCTTAAAAGATTTATATCTAACTCCACTCCTAAACAAACATCTCTGGACCATAAGATTTTATCAAAGTATTGTCTAATTGCCGGCCTTCTTTGGCCCGCAAACATTCTGGAGAAGATAGTGACAATGCAGCTCCAGAGTTGTGTAAAAGCACATGGCATTCTGGACGTATACCAATCAGGGTTTAGACATGGACATGGGATGGAGTCAGTTCTTGTCACAGTATGGGATGACATCTTTAGGGCTGCTGTTGAGGGTGACATTAGCATGCTTGTTATGTTGGACCTATCAGCAGCCTTTGATACTGTTGACTTTAAAATTCTCCTTTCCAGACTCTCCACAGCTGCATGTGTATCTGAGGAGGCTCTGGGATGGTTCTCCTCCTTTTCGACAGATCGTAATCAGCAGGTCAACTTGGGCCCATTTTTTTCTGGTCTGTTGCGTTGCCAGTGCAATGTGGAGTCCCTTCTATGTGCTGAGGCAATAAAAAGATGGATGCTGGAGAACAAGCTTCAATTAAATCTGTCTAAAATGGAAATTATTTTATTTAGCTCAAAAAACAGACCAGGTAAACGTTATGCCAATTCCTTGTCCTTCCCTCTTTAATACTAAATCAAGAATATTGGCTGTATTTGGCTGTATTTGGCAAGCAAACGTGAATTGCAATGCACAGATCAATCAGACTATCAAAACAGTTTACTATCAACTATAACTTCTGAAATCCTTAATGCCTCTCATTATGGACACAGATCGTTGCTCCATGGTTGGAGCACTTGTAAACTCGAGGCTCGATTACTGCAATTCTCTGCTCCTGGGTATCCCTAAATACCAAATCCAGTGACTTCAGGCTGCCCTAAATTCTGCAGTAAGATTAATTTTTTCATTGCCAAAGAAGGCATCTGTCTCTAACTACCATAGGAGTCTTCATTGACTTCCAGTACAGCAACACATTTTGTCTAAGACACTGTGTCTAGTCTTCAAATGCATCCATGGCCTGGTGCCAGCCTATCTCTCAGATAAAATGTTTCCCTACCAACCAAGCCGAGCCTTGAGGTCATATGAGGGACGCCTGTTGATGGTTCCATTTTCTAAATCAGCCACCTACGGGAATAAATGTTTCTCATGTATGGAGAATTTAATTCCAGGAGGCTTTCATGAAATAGTTAAAAACGTACCTCTTTCAGTCATGCTTGCCACTGCTGCTGACTATGGGCCTCATTCCGAGTTTGGAGGTAGCCATTGCGCTATTTGTGACATGGCTGCCTCCAAACTCAGGACTGTGTCCGGTCTGGGTGAATGGGGACTTACCAGGACATTCCGACCTGTGCGGACCCGGTAAGTCCCCATTCAACTAACCATTCCCCATTCCCATTTGAGCCCCATAGGGCTCAATGGAAATGGGGAAGGCGCTAATTACGGGCCTGCTAAAAGCAGGCCCGTAATTAGCGCCCTGATCCCTTAGCGGGACCCATAAAGAACTTGTGGTCCGACCACATGTCCTTTGTGGCTCCCGCTAAGGGACCTCGGAATTGGGAGGTAAGGGTTTAACGGCACCGGTCTCCTTTCCAGTGACCGTTATCCCTTACTGCCCAACTCAGAATGAGGCCCTATATCTCCTTAAATACCAACTGTGACCAGATGCATTATTTTTACTTGGATCTTTGGATATGCACACTATAAATGCCTTTTCTATTCTATTGTATCCTGGGTAGGAGGATTCCTGGTCGGCCCCTTAGCAATAAGAGACACATTTGCTTTACTGTATGGTAAGTTGGTTCAGTTGTCTGTAACAATTGGAGACTGTAGTGATATCACATCCCATCCTTTGAAAGTTAGAAGTGTGTGACATTATTAAATCTGCTGTATCACTTGTGAGGCAATGTACTTTAAATGTTGGATTTATGGCAGTCTCAATCATTTAGACATGCTCGAAGTCACCTGAGGTGGCACACGCAAAGAGGGAACAATGGCAAGCAAGTTCAACAAGCATATCCGACTTAACCAAAAGTCACTTTTTTTCTTGAAAAATACAGCTTATATCATATGATTTCAGGTTGTGGCAATCATTGTTCCTTGCCTTCTTCACCTTCGTCGTCTGGCCTAAGACATGCTGCAGGTACCGAGCTGACTTCCTCTTCTTCAAGTTGCGTTGGATGTGCAGCAGTGTTTTCCACACCTTCCAAACTAAGCTGTAATGTGACCTCAGTTTTACACACTTCTTCTACTGAATTAATGACACATTGGGCTTTCACCAACCAGCTGGTCCGGATACCTTCTTGATCACTCTGTCATTTAGACCTGTGTTTGGCCTTCCTACTGCCTTCTCTGAAGGGCCCACTGCTTTAGGTTGGGCCTTATTGCTATCTACGAGATCATTTACAAATGGAGCAGTACCTTAAATGTAGTTTCTGTTGCCACGTTTGACTTTCTGCACGTTTAACTTGCGCAGTCTCTGTCTCTCCGTGCTCCCCTCACGCCATATCCTTGTCAACGTTTCTACATACAGCTTCTTTGTTATTGGTAGAGAGAGTTACATTTTCATTTTCGGTAGTGCCATTTTGTAATACTTGGTTAATGCGGGTGTTCTTACACTGGGGCATAATCCGGGCCTGCGTAGTAATAACATTGCATACACCAAGCCACCCTCAAAACCACATCGGATAAAGACAACATTGTCCTAGCATCCATCCTCAAGATCCTCCCAACAGAAGCTCTCCTTCTCTACCTGGAAATCATCAACAGCTCCCTAACTCAATGCACCTTCCCATCGACCCTAAAAACAGGACAACACCTCCCTCTTCTAAACAAACCCACTCTGGATCTCAACAGCCTAGATAACTATCGCCCCATCACCTATTTTCCCTTCCTAGGTAAGATCATAGAGAAAGTGGTAGCCGTTCAACTGCAGCAACATATTTACACATTCAATCTCCTCCAAATCTACCAATTCATTTTCAGACCCAGATGCAGCACAGAGACAGCAACCATACAGGTGGTCAACGATGACTTCAACATCCTTGATGACAGCCACCCCTGCCACCTGGTTCTACTCAAACTCTCTACTGCTTTTGACACAGTATACCACCAGGCACTTATGTACACCCTACATCGGCGTATTGGAATTAGCAACCTTGTCCCATGCTGGTTCAAGAACTACCTCGCCAACTGCCGGCAGTTGGACAAAGCAGCAGCCAATGCTACCTGTCACCTGTGGAGTCCCACAGGGTTCCATCGTCTGCCAGTGATCTTCAATTTATACATGGAGACGCTGTGAGTTCTTCTAGCCACACACAATATCCACATCCACCAATACGCCGATGACACACAGTTATACATCAAAATAGATCCATCAAGGACATCCATAGGCGCAAAACCTGTCGCTCGCTGATCCAGTCTTGGATGTCCAGTGCATACTTAAAGCTCAAACCCTCAAGACTGAATTCTTACTCCTCACTAACAACACCGACCACTCAGACATACAGACCTGGCTATCAATCATGAAACCTGAGCTCACCTCCTGCGCCAGGTTCCTCGGGATCTACATTGACAAGCACCTCTCCTTCAAGACACACATAGCTAAGAAAACTTAGACAGCATAGTATCAGCTATCCCTCCTGTGGAAAGTCAAGCTCTTCCTCCCTCCGGACAGATTTAGATCCACCGTTCAACCACTGATCCTTTTCCACCTAGATGGGGGCAACGCACTCCTCAGAGGCTTCCCATCATCCTCCCTTGTGCCCCTGAGAAGTGCCCTACATATTGATGCACACCTCATCAAGGGTCTATGTAGATACGACTACATCACCGTGGCCCTCACCAACCTTCACTGTCTCCCACCGCATCCAGAAATCACTTTCAAGTCTTGCTGCATTATCTATAAGGCAGTCGCCCTCAAGTCACCCAGCTACCACGAGGAGAAACTCAGCAACTCTGGCAGACAGCGCACCACCAGAAGCCAGGACACCTGCAGATTTGAAATCCACTGCTGCAAAAAGGAAAGGACCAAAAAACAAGCCATATTTTCCTATGCCCCAAAACTATCGAACCCCTCCCTGTCAGCATCAGACTCGCCCCCAAGCTCTTACAATTGAGAAAAGAACTCAAGATCCACCTTTTCAAGGAATCTCTCCTCCTCAACACCTAGGCCATCCCATTGCCCCTCAAGCCACCTGACTCGCTAGACACCACCCCCCTCTCCTTCCCGCCACCTGGGACAGCTGTACGCTACCTCTATGCCCCTCTCTATCCCACCCCCTGCTGTAAATATGTTCTGTTGTTACCTCTGCAAAGCACTCCGTTATGTATCTGTACTGTTGTATACCTCTGTAAAGTGCTCTGTTACTTCTGGAAGCTAGGTCCATGTTCAATACATATAATAATAATAATAATAATAATAATAATAATAATAATAATAATAATAATAATAATTGAAAACTCCATTAATCTTGCACCACTGTTATTACTTCTGGTAGATCGCATCTGATTTCATTTTGTAGAGAGGGACACAAATTCAATAGAGAGTTGTTGTCTACCATAACAGTCTCGGTATCAGAGGCGCTACTATCTTCAATCATGTCAACATGCCGTAGCATTTGAATGTTTTGATTTCCATTTGGCCAAAAGAAAGCAGTGATTTTCTCTTCAGGGTCGCTTCATGGGAAGAGTTTTGCGTGTTTTTAGTTGGGCTAGCGTGATAACAAGTTGCTGTTTTACGCTACTACAGCTGTGCTTGGGACATCTCTAGGCAAAATGTGTTTACTTCTCAATGCATACGCCCCACCGTTGGTCTTTTGTTTTAGTTTCATTTGAAAATTAGAAAAAAACACGATGGTCATAAACGGCGTGCATAACTGGAAGCACTCTCACTTATCTGATGTAACGCCAAGAGATTCTGATTTCGTCCTGCAAGGACTTCAGAACTTAACTGGAACTTCACTGAGACGTGCACGCTTGTTATGGGTGACCCTCCCGTGAGCATTGCCCCTTTAAGGGGATGTGTCCCTCCCACGTGTATTGCCCCTTTAAGGTGGGCCATGACTGTGTCATGGCCCAAGCTAATAAAAGGAGCTCCTGCAGGCACGTGAGACAGAACGGCTGCAGACTCCCACTGAGTCAGTGTCTCCTTTACGATGTAGGCTGCAGGCCTACACGTGGAGGCACAGGCCTGCAGGCCCCGATGCCGTGGGACCCCCCCCACTGCCAGGGCGGTGGCAGAGGTCCGCATGGTCAGGGGCCTGGCAGGCTGTGACCCCACCTCATAGTGCTGATGTCCCATAGCACCCGGCGTCCTGCCGGATGTCCAGGGCAGGCTCCAACCCCCACAGGCACCGGGCCTGTCGTGTGCTGAATACCACAGCACCCAGGGGCGCCTGCCGGATGTCCATGGCAGGCGACCCCCAACAATGGCGACAAAGACGAGTCCACATGCCCCCCACCCATGCTGCCAGTGAGTGGTGGGGGGAGAGGAACGTTCGACCCCACCGCAGTCCAGCGTGGCCTGCACCCCACCGCCGTGGTGTAGGCCCGGGCTGCCCCACGGTGAGGCATACAACCCGCGGCGTTCCGCCGCAAAGAGGATGAAGGAGGAGGAGCTGTGATTCTTTGCCATGGCGGAAAGTGCAGGGGAGCCATGGCGTGCGTCACCCCGGCCGTGGTCCTCAGTAATGGGGGTGCTCGTGCGGCCGGGATCGGTGCATGGTGGCACCGCTGCGATATATGCTGCTCCTGCGACATTCGTTGCTGCAAGAAGGAGAGGATGAACACCACCCGCTGGGGGTGGGTCATGCTGTGGTGTATCCCCGGCACCCCTGCCGTGGGGAGGGTGATTGCGCGGTGCCCCCCAGAAAAGCAATGAGCAGTGTACACTGCGAAAGGAGGGGCCGATGGCGAACCCCTGTGGCACCCTCTGTGCGGGGCCGCCGTGTCGCGCCGGTGGCCCCGGCATGCCTGCCGTTACAGAGGGGAACATGCCGCTCGGGAGCAAGCAAGAAGAGGTGCGGCTGAGACGGCAGTGGTGTGCCCCCCCCGTGAGTCAAACTATCATCCCGGCGGCATCTGCCGCGAGAAGGAGGGGGTCCGTGCTGGACCCACCCTGTGAAGAAGACAACAAGCGGCATCTGCCGTGAAGGGGGAGGCCGGGCTGGCTCCGCCCCCATGAAGAGGGCTACCAAGGGTGCGCGCTCCTCCCTCTAGAAGAGATGGCCTTAGCGCACAAAAAGGTAGCAGATTGTTGACCGGGGGTGGCATTTCCACCGTCATGAGCATCAGCACCCCGAGCAAGGATATTTCGGCGTCCTACACTCTGTGCAGTGTACACCTGAATAACAGTGCCATTGAGAAACCAGACACCCATGACAAGGAAGACTCCGTGCCGGACCTGCAGGTGGCCTAGATCATCTGAGGACCAAGGAGTTGGTGGCCCTGCCTGCCTGCCGACATCACCCGGCGTGCCATCAGGTCAAAGGTCCAGGCCAGCGTGGATGTGGGGAGATACATACCGCCCCCCCGAGTACAAACACCATGGGGTCTGACCAGCGAACACGGATGACACTGACACTCCAATGAAGAAGCGGTGCACTGGGCGGGTTGGGGTGAGTCCACCCAATACAGAGGAAAATGAGTGATCACATACGCCATGTCAACACTGGCCGCAGGGCAGAATCAATCCACCAGCACCACAGCACTGCTCCATGCACAGTGAACCTGAGCATGCTGCACTCTGCGCATCAGGTACCCCACCACGGGTGCAGTGCCCAGTGTGCTGCACGGGATCGATGAATGACTCTGTGCACCAATGACAGGCCCGTACAATTGAATGATGGCATCGACCAGCACCAACCATGGCCAATGTGGGACTCTCCCCCTCACGCCCCTCACGGTTCACAGTTATGAGTGTCGGGACATCCGGCGTTCCGGGTACCGTAGGGCTGAACAAAGTGTGGGGCCCCAACTCCGAGGAGGGAGTGCTGGTGGCTGTCAGGTGATCTGAGAGGGTGGCTCCCACCACGCACCGGTGACGCCAATCCAGCCCAGCATTGCCAGCTGGACACGGACGGGTGCACAGTAACAGCAAGCAATTAAGAAGGCCAATCAGCAGAGAGGTGGTCGTCACCCGGCCTAGGGCCAGCAGAGCACAAGCCACCCTGTGCCAGCAGAACACGAGCCACCCTGCCTGCCAAACTGGTGGCCCCAACTGCGGGTCACCAAGGACACCCTGCATGCAACGCCGTCGAAGGACCAGAGTAAGCAGGGTTTGGGGGGAAAGGAAATACCTGCAGGACCCCAGTGGTCAGACAACGTGTGTCTGGCCCGTGAAGCAGGCAGCCCTGGACCCCGCTCCACGAAGCAGTGCATCAGGCTAGAGATGTGTTACAGCTCGGCATGAGTGCTTGTGCGCCCTCAGGTGCTCCTGATGGAAGGAAACACTCCGGACTGCGGAACATCACCAGAGAAGGGGCAAGTGATGACCTGCCCCCCTGGGCCCGATGAGCAGCACCGTGCCCCACCAACGGCACAGGGAGAGGTGTGGACGCCCGGTGAGCAGTGTCACCCTGCTCAGCTGGGCATGAGTGTTTGTGCGTCCTCGGGCTCTCCTGATGGAAGGAGACACTCCGGACTGGGGAATATCACCGGAGAAGGGGCAAGTGATGTCCTGCCACCCCGTGCCCAATGAACAGCACCGTGCCCCACCAACAGCACAGGGAGAGGCGTGGACGCCTGGTGACCGGTGTCACCCTGCTCGGCTCTAAATATCAGGGAACTATGCCGATGTGACCCCTGGCACCCGCCAGGTGCGGCTTTGCTGGCCGGGAATTGTACCATCACTGGGCCTGGACCTGGGTGGTGACTCCTGAGTAGACGCTGATGGAAGACAAACGGTATCCTGCGGTTCAGCAACTGCTTAAAGAGGACTCTGCAATCCTGTGTGTTTGCTGTTGTGAACCTGCATAGTAGTCCCATGCTTAGAGTGGTTTCAGTAAAGAACAATAAGGCGAAGCGGTAGCCCCGCATTTGTGCGGTGCGTAGAGCCGGCCGCCGACCTTGGTGTCTTGTCAGCAGTTGCGGTTGAGAGCCCCAGGTTAATAAAGGGTTTTGTGATTTGTGGAGGAACCGCCTGCATTCCATCGGCAGCTCACCCACTGCGACTGTCACCCGCGGAGTGGGTTTAGAATTAGTTAGCATGTGGCCTGTTTGTAGATATTTTCAGCTAGCTAGGCATGTGTCTGTGTTATGTTTTAGGACTTGGTTATCCCGCAAGGTCTGAAGTGAGAAGTAGCTGGTCGTTTTGTAATAGGTGGGACGCATGTATGTTTAGGCAAATTTGTATGTTTGTTATGGAAAAGGAGGAGTGTTATGGGTGACCCACCCGTGTGCATTGCCCAATTAAAGGGATGTGTCCCTCCCACGTGTATTGCCCCATTAAGGTGGGCCATGACTGTGTCAATAAAAGGAGCTCCTGCAGGCACGTGAGACAGAACGGCTGCAGACTCCCAAAGAGGAACGACTGAGTCGTGTCTACTTTATGATGTAGGCTGCAGGCCTACACGTGGAGGCACAGGCCTGTAGGCCCCGATGCCGTGGGACCCCCCACCGCCAGGGCGGTGGCAGAGGTCCGCATGGTCAGGGGCCTGGCCGGCTGTGACCCCACCTCATGGTGCTGATGTCCCATAGCACCCGGGGTCCTGCCGGAAGTCCAGGGCAGGCCCCAACCCCCACAGGCACCGGGCCTGTCGTGTGCTGAATACCACAGCACCCAGGGGCGCCTGCCGGATGTCCATGGCAGGTGACCTCCAACAACACTGACGCATTCCATTTGTGATTTTCAAGCCTCAGTGACAGTCCAGGTAAGCAATCGCTGAACTCCCAGGTCTGCGTGATTTATCCGGGGCTGATTTTCCCGCAACGCAATTGTTCGCATGGGAAATGTATGCATTACAAAATGTTCGTACATTTCCCATGCAAACATTTCCATTACAAATCACGCAGATTTCCTCACTCACACCCTCACTCACACCCTCACGCACACCCTCACGCACACCCTCACTCACACCCCCACCACACCCTACTTACCTTTCCTGACGCGCTGATCGGGAAAAGGCGGTGCAGGGTCCTTTTTTACTTTCACTCGGGTGAGCTGCGGGTTGTCCACCGCAACCCCCGCCCACTGTACTGTATAGTGAGCGGGGTGATGCGAGCGACACCCCTGCAGCCCTGGCTTTTTTTTGTCTTATTTTTTGGCTAGAGTGAGCTGCGGGGTTGTCCCCCGCAACACCCCGCTCACTATACTATATAGTGAGCGGGGTGTTTTGCGGGCGACACCCCCGCAGCCCCCAGCTTTTTGTTTTGTTATGGCAGGGGGCTCGGGGTTGTCCCTTGCAACCCCCACTCATTGTAGTGAGCGGAGTGTTGCGGAGGACACCCTCCCCCAGCCCCATACCAACCCCACCGAAACACCTAAACACATACCACAAAAAAATCGAACTTTTGGTAGTTAGAACTTTTCGTGGTGTGTGTTTTAGGTCTTTTGGTGGGGTCGGTAATTTTAACTTGAACATTTTGCCCTATTCCGAGAACAGGAAGTAGCAACGAACATTGCACACACAGTATACAAATCTTAATATTGGTAAGAAAGAATAATCACGTTTAATAGAGAACACTGTAGTAATGTATTACAATTAAAATACTAATATAGAGCAGACATAATTGTAACTATTGTATTCAAGATTAATAAAAAACGAGTAATTCATGAATTATACAATGGTAAAAAAATGTATTTAGCAAGGATCAGACATAAAAAAAATAAGATTCATGATATAAATTGTAGTAATTTATAATAAATAATATTAATACACATACAATTAATATTGAACAGAATCAAAATGAATAATGAAATGTAATTAGAACATTCTAGTAACTCTAAAATTACAATAGTAAGGCAATATTACATTATTTTGATAATTAATTAAACAATGTAAAATACATGTTATTAATGCATAACGTAAGAAATACGACTCATATGTTCAATACATATTTAAATATAAATACACTAAATCAATATTTACTTTTTTACATAAAAGCAACATCAGATGCATTCTAGTTGTATACCCTTCGAGAAGCTAACCCACAACTAGGTTAAAACTAAATGGTTTCCATTTTTTGCTTTTACATGGTTGCAAAACTTCTAAAAATACATTAAAATGAAATTATGTATTTGTTATACACCTTCTAATTACTTTAATATTATTCTTTAAACTAAGTTTACGTCGCACCCTATCTCAAAATCCCAAATCGGAAACATAAGCTTTCAAAGAGGCACCCTTGTCAGAATACTGAACACATTAATGGCAGATTAATCAACATGGCTTCCAGTTCCAGTAGCTCCATTTAATGGACCTGTGCCCCTTTCCCGTGCCATCCCAATTTGTCCGTAGGCCCAGCCTGCTATTGCCCAACAGCCTGCTATTACCCCAGCCAGCCTGCGTTATCTGTTGTGCTGTCTTTTAGCACTGTGAAACCACAACCAAATCATACATTGCAAAGACAACGTGAAATTAAATCAAAATTACTGTTGCACAGGTACCCACCATCCACACATCTGTCCTTCCTGGACACGTTTGCAAAAGTTCACCAATAATTATCAAATTAGTCCTAATAAATGAAATTGGTACTGACCTGTGTTTAAGTATGGGAAAACATGAAAGGATCACGAAACAGAACAAAACATACATCCAGATTCTTCAAATCTTTAGCATCTAGTCAATCATGACTTCATTGCAGTCCAAGAGACAAACAACATACTTTTTGTGGGAGAAAATATCTTTCTCATGATATGATATGATATGATATGGCATTTATAACACGCCTGTACACAAGTGTTTCTAGGTGCGACACATGCTCGGACTGGCTTATTGGGCAATAGGCCCATGGCCCAACCAAAAAAGCAAAATGCTTGTGTGGGCCAGTTTCTTGTGTCAAATTGGGGCACTTTTTTGACAATGTGGGCCAGTTGGACCACTGTTGCTGAATAAATATTCTTTAAAATGTACAATTTGCATCACATTTTATCAAAAACCTCCCCCTTGGGAACTATTCAAACAGTGTCAAAAAGGAATGAATTCCCATTTGCAACTGTGGGCCACTTTTTTATTGTCCCCGAGACAGTTTTATGCCCCAGTCCGACCCTGGGTCTTGCTCACTAGGACTGGCCTATAGAGCAAGCTGCTGCCGGCCCCGCCCAGCACCGATCAGGCTTTGCCTTCACAGCTTTGCCGTGTCCGCTGGGGGGTGCCCTGCCTGAGACGCTTGTGTTAAGCGGGGTGACCTGTCGGCTCAGAAGGCGCCATGGGCCCATGTGGGGATGACAGGCCAGTGTGCTGACTGCAACAGGCCTGTTCGAGCCCTCCTGCTTTCCGACTGGGCCTGCTGGCTGGTGGCCAGGCCCGAATGTATGCAAATCTCAGGCAGAGCCTGGCCTGATGAGAGAAAGGAACTTTGCTACAATGTGCCTCTTCCGCTCAGCTCTGCCTCCCAAAGCTTCCCCTGCAGGTGTGACAGGCAGCTCTGCAGATGCTGAGGGCTTCAGGGAGGCCTCTGTCTGGGTGAAAGCCTGCCTTCTCACCCTCACTTAGAGAGGCTTCCAGAACAGGCCGTGATCAGAAAGGCTGACCTGCCAGGGTGATGCTCATCCATTGCACATCAGATTTGCTGACCTCTGCATGTTCCCAAATGCGGGATACTGTATTCGCACTTTCCCCTATTTTATTGGTGAAAAAAAGATAAAGTAAAGTGTGTGAAAGCGCAAGTTAGGTTGGTTGCAAACAGAGGCAAGCACGGACTGGCCTGTAGGCCAATGGGCGAACAAAAACGCAAAATGCTTGTGTGGGCCAGTTTTTTGGGTAAAAGTAGTGCACTTTTTTGGCTAATGTGGGCCAGTTTGATGAGTTACTTCACTATGCGGCTAATAGTTTTGACCAGTGTTGCTAGATAAAATGTACAATTTGCATCACGTTTTATCAAAACCCTTCCACTTGGGAACTATTCCAACAGCGTCACAAAAGGAATGAATTCCCATTTGTAACTGTGGGCCATTTTTTTTGTTGGTGCCCGAGACAATTTTATGCCCCAGTACTAAAACAGCCACATATGGTGCAACCGGCAAGGGAGCGCCTAAGATGCACCACATCCAGTGAACGAGAAGCAAATTCAACACAAGAAAGCGTTAAGTGCAATTTCGCTGTAGGGGAAACGAACAGTGCACTGAGCACATACCCTGCCCTCTAGGGACATATTTTGGTCATGCAAGCCGTAATCCTCCTCCTTACCCCTCTCATGCCCCACCTATTTCACATGTGGCAATAATTACACACATTTTCAATGTCTGCCCTAGCCTCAACCCTCCTTGCCTGAACTAGTCATGTAATAGCGCCTTAATACCCCAGGGCTTAGCGCGCGCTCCACATAAATAAATAAATAAAACGTGTTTACTCCTATAAACAGGCACTTTCCCTCTATCGTCGGAATAACGAAAAGAGAAAGTGTTTCCTCTCTTTATAACTTTGACACCCAGGGACTAAATGCAGGTGAACTATCTGCAAGCATCTTGTCTGGACTGGGTTGAACTCCCATGTTCCTTACTTGAGGAAAACGCTGTTGCCCATCAGTACACAATAATGATATTTGAAAGCATGGAACTTCCAGAATACAGGTGGAGCTCCTAAACTTGATGAAAGTAAAAGAAATGACCAGTTTCACGAACTCATGCCCTAGTACATTGCAAGCTGGCAATGTTGCTTTAAGGGTAAGGCGAATGCATGCCTGCAATGCGCGCTGATCTCATTCCTCGTGGAGGAATTGCCAGCAGGGGGTCCTTGAGAAGCTTTTAGGACACACAGAAGAGGATTACTTTGGGAAAGGCTAAAGGCCACAGAAAGCAATGTGCAGTGGCAGCTCGGTATGTAACAAACAAATGCAATACAAAGTAGCGGTTCTTTATTCGCCGCACACCATATGAATGAAGGGCAGAGGCGCCTATATATCGCACAGCTGCTTAAGAGGTTTTTGACCTTCAAAGCATACGTGGATTTTTAATCTGAAAAAAAGACTTTGAAGAAAGGGAGAAAGGAGCATCACAAATCAGACCTGGGAACAGTATTTATTTTACTTTGCCCTTTTGCCAAAAAAATGTAGCAAATTAATTTAGCACCAATTTTACATCACTGTTCTTTTAGGAGCACCAGTGAGTAAGTTACATCGACTCCAAATGACCAGAATGCCACAGGCAGACTTGTTCACAAACTTCCCAAAACGGTATCAGAGGAATTTAAACTGGTTGCCTGTGCAAACAGGGTTTGCCCCAATTTCTATAGAGTAAAAATGTGCGACTATGCCTTTTTAGTTAGGCATTTGGGTGGCAGCACCACCTCAAAGCCGAAACTATGGCATTAGAGTACAGAGAGGGAGAAATGGCATATGAGGAGGGACACAAAGCTTGTAGTCGTTGTTTGGTTATTTACCCATCCATTGACTGCCCATGGCCATGCTAATCCCTATGGCCATTCCCACTCAGTTCCTGCCCCTCCCCACCCAAAACACCTCCTCCTGGGAACTCTTTGAGCTCGCTTTAATGATGCCTTACTATCAAACTTTGCAATCTAAGTGCCTGCCAGTGTTTTTTCAAAGCAGTCTTCTGAGAGTTAATGACTTAATTGGAGCTGTACACTCTGCTATTGGTGTAATAAACATGTCTTAACCAGGTCTGCGTTCTGCCACTTGATATATAAGCACTATGCGTGTCCTTCAATTAAGTCCTGTTAAGTACAAGCATCAGCAAAGCCAACTGTTGGCGTGTGGATAAGTGTTAGGCTTTTGCCAGGCACTGCTATTAGATGCCCAGGTACACTCACCACTTTGGACCTGTTACCATCAATGGCCAGTTAACACCACTACTGGCAGGTAGCTTTCCCATGCCTGCATAAATGCCAGACCATTGGCATTGCCAATGATTTGATTGATTTGAATTTGAATTTATATTGCGCATGTCCTGCAGAGCCAAACAACGGCCTGCATCTGTGCGCAGATATTCAATTCCTACGCAGCTACTTAGATCAATACGAGCAGTGATTATTGAAACAAGTAGGCCTTCAATTATTTGCGAAAGAGAGTAATAGATGATATTTTCCAGAGTTCAGCAGACAGTTCATTCCAGAGCCAAGGGCCCGTGATTGAAAACCATTGGTCACCCCGAAAGACAAAGTGGGTTGCGACACAACCAGCAGGTTTTGCCCGATCGAACGAAGAGAGCGAGACAGGTGCTAAATCCTGATTTTAGAAAGCAGGTAACTGGGTGCTGTACCCTGAACACAGGGATCAAAACTCAGTTAGTATGTGAACAGGTAACCAAGGTAACCTCCTCCGATACCGTTTTGGGAAGTTTGTGAACAAGTCTGACTGTGGCATTCTGGGCCATTTGGAGTCGACTCACTGCAGCTCCTAAAAGAAAAGTGATGCAATAGTTTAGAATTAACCATTATCACTATAACCACGGCATAATCCAGTTCAGAGATGAATGGCAGAATAGGTTTTAATACCCTAAACTGGTAATGGACTGATCGGATGACTTCAGTAACATGGCCATGGCAATGGGCATGACAACCCAAAGATGCCTGCCATATGCAGCCTACATTGTTTACTTTACAAGAGAAGATGGTTGTAACATCAAAATGGCAGGACAGAAAGTTGTGGCATGGAAGTCAATTAGTGTTTTTTTGGGCCAAAAACAATGACCTCGGTTTTAGAGGGATTAAGGTGGAGCTTGCTTTCAAGCATCCAACTTCTAATTGCATTGCCACAGGCCAGAATACGCTTGATGGCTTCTGGCGAGGATGTTAGTCCAACATAAAGGTGTGTATCATCCGCGTGAGAATGAAAATTCAATTGAAACCTGGTGAAGATATCCATAAATGGCCTAAGGTAGATATTGACCAATATCAGGGACAGAGACGACCCTTGGGGCACTCTGCATAGAACAGGAAGATTGTCAGAGTAAAAAGTTCCCATTTTGACGGCTTGGGTTCGGTCTAGCAAAAAAGAGGAGAACCACTTCAGTGCGCCCTCTGAGACCCAGGAAAACTGTAAGTCTTGTCAGCAACTGCTCGAAATCAGCCATATCAAAGGCCGCTGATAAATCAAGCATAATTAACATGCTCATGTCTCCTTCATCAGAGGCCCTAAGAATATCGTCCTACACAGTCACTAGGGCTATCTCTGTTCCATGCTCAGGTCTAAAGCCGGATTGGAAGCTGTCAAGAATGGAGGTCCACTCCAGATAACTCTGGAGCTGTATGGAAATGCATTTTTCCAAAACCTTTGATCGGTAATGGGACAATAGTTTGCAAGAACTTGATCATCTATAGAGGGTTTCTTAAGTAAGAGAGTGAGAAAATATATTTTGAGATCTGAAGGCACACTTCCCTAGACAATGTGGCATTCACAAAATCCGTCAGGAAGTCTTTAAGGGATGCATCATGTTGTCTTGCCAAATAGGCTGGGATAGGATCATAGTTGTGATTCGTTTGTTTAAGTTTCTGAATCAAGATTTCAAATGCGTGTTTGTTTATTTGTTGCTTAAAAAAAATTGAAAAATGTATTTTAAGTTATTTATTTATTTATTTGTGTGTCTAGAGCGCTAATCCCACAGGCATCAAGGCACGGTTACAGCTCAGGTTAAGGTTATGCAACTGTAATCAGTTCAAGTTACATGGACAGATTTCAGAGACAAGGTTGTGTACATTCAAATTAGAAAATGTGAAATCAGCTCAGCTATTGCCCTCCATGAAGAGCCAAGTTTTCAGATGTTTGCGGGAGGCCCAGTAGGATTGTTCTGCCATTAGATCACACACTAGAGCATTCTAAAGTTTAGTGGCCAGGACTGGGAAGCTAGAGCCCCCCAGCTCCGGCAAGTCTACATTTTGCAGTGGGCAGACAGTTGGTGTATGCAGTTCTCATAGGTCTCCTCGACTGGGCTTTGGAAATCCTCTTTGACAGGTAGGGTGCAATGTTCCCTCTAATTTCTTTGGGCTGTGTGCGCAAAAGAAAAGTTGTGTGCGGGCTGTTTTTCAGTCATGTGCGCAACTGAGTGATGCGCTGCCAGACCGGGGGTGGTCGGCGCCGGCGCGGCGCCCCACCAGTGAGCAATGCTTAGTGATCAGATTCCACAGTGTGCAAGCGAGGAATGTGAATTTGCGGCACAACAAGCTCTACTTCAAGGGACATTTGGGTGCTCTATTCTCCTCCCAAGACTTTAGCTCATCTCAAATTGTGTCCTTTTACATCTCTAAACATTAGCAAGATCTTTCATTTTATGATGGGTTGGGACAAGTCAAGAACAGAGGGGTTCTTGTAGTGGAACACAGATTGTGCCTCACAAATTAATATTAGCACAGCATTAGCTTCTCCATTCACTAAATGTATGGAATATAAAGGAAATGCTTTCTATTGGTTTAATGAAATAAACAGTACATGAACATGATTAATGACAAAGACGACTTAATAGAAGGTGGGGTATGACACACAAAGCAACACAAAAATAGTTGTACAGAGGAACTGCACACAACCACAAGCAGAAGCAAAGCCGCAGAGCAGGGAACTGGCTACTAAGTGTGGATACAGACCAACAAAGGTTCACAGGTGTAAACCCTTCCGCTGCATCTTGACACTCTGACCTTACAGTATGAAAGGGGGTTACAGGCATCCAATGAGCGATAACCCTGGGAGATGAGCAGGGAGTCTTGGACGAGATCCTTGAAAACACTCAGCATTACCTGAGCAGCGCGTGCACTATTGGCCAGTGACAACTGGTATACACTGTGTCCTTGCCACTGTACACAGGATGCCGTGCTGCTCAGATGACAGTATGCACATGACACACAGTGTCCTCCCCAGGCCCAAACACATTATGCATACACGAAGAGCCCCCGCTTACAGTGTACACAGATGAAGCCCCTGGACGGTACAGAGCATGTGCCAACAATGTGCACAGCCGGTCTGACCTCTGTGCTTCTACAGTCCTTCAGTACACACGTGTGCCATGCTTCGATCGTGACGAGTATGTTGTATGTTAATGTTATAAACCCTCTGCTTCAGATGTGAATGTGCATGCCATCTTCTCTATATCTGTGCATGACCACGTTATTGTGTGCAACACCCGCCTGCCAACCTTCATGGAGTCAACGAGGCAAATTCGGACATGGATGCTATGTGTGACATGAGCATTTGAATTTGAAACACAATCTTTCACCCTCCCGCAGCCTTTCATATCCCCATGAGAGCACCGTCATACCCTACCCCATGAATAATTCATGGGAGATCAAATGCATAAATTCATACTCAATACACCTAAATGAGATCACAGTGTTGTGCATTGCATTTCGCTGCAATACAAAATTGAACACAATTCATCATGACGAATACCCATTCTTGTCATGGTCTCCCCCTCCCATGCATGACGTGAGAGTTGATTTTAGCTACAGCCGGCAATTATTCGCACCAGTACCACGAGATAATCTGCAATCCTTTTCTCATTAACCTGCATAGCGCATAATATTTGTGTTTAGCAGATTTGTGAAAGTGATTATGGGTCAGCATTTTGGGTGCTGCACAGTTCGGTGGTCGCACGCAATCTAATGTCAACTCCTCAGACGGGTATTGCAACGCATGTCTGCCCCCTGACCCCCTGTTAATTCAATGTTTGCATATACATTGTGAAGGGGAATGCATTCATATTACGCAGATGGTGTAAAAAGAATTGGGTGAAACTGAGATTGTTACAGGTAGTGCATTCTGGGAGATGTATTCTTGATTTAACATGCCGAACACATTCATAAATGAAAGCATAGGGCGTTGTAGAATGTTCACATCCGATAGAAACATCAGCAACCTAGCCCAAGGCATTAACAACATAAATATAGTTCAAGCATGAAATAGTCCAGATAACGTTGTAGACCTATATATTTAAAGGATAATCAGGCCCCTTTGTTTGCTACAGCACTGTATTTTCCGAGTTTAACGGCTGATTTTTATAATTCTGTAATTTTACAAAGTATTGAGGCGTGCTAGAGCAGTCTTGGACCACAGTGGCAGTTCTACACAAAACATATGCGTCTCTCCCTATCAAAACTTAACAGGCAGGTCGGCATTTCTGATGTATATAATTCCAGTTCGGGTACAGGTATCTACAAACTAGGGCCCACGGCCACGTTTATTTTCTGGGCCATCTTCGAAAAGAGGAAGTATTTACGGAGGTCAGGTGAGGGCAAGAGTCTCAGCAAAGCACTGCACAATTCCCACAGCTCTAATGTGATGCTAGGAGGAGAGACAACATCCCATTCCCAAGAGCTGTCAGCAAGTCCCAGACCCACGCACGCACTGAATATGTCACACATACCATTCTCCGTGAACACACACTTAGCCCGGGGCCTCTGTCACTAGGATGGCAACGTGAGTCTCCTTTAGATCTGAGACTCTCCTTTGGCGGCGTAAGCAAACGTGGATTACAGGGAAATCAGACGATTATTCGGCGCTCCTGTCGCCGACCCGCCGAGACTGACTCTGGCCGAGACTGACAAGCTTTTCAGAGGCACACCACACACTTTCACTGTCACATGCCTATATTGAATGGGGGATGGGGGGTAGGTACAATCATTGCATGTATCCAATGTTGCAGAATGCTTGCACTGTGTCGTCGTAATACGACCACGGTTTCAGAGCAAAAACCGAATATCCCTGGAGCCACAAAATGCACCCTCTTGCCAAAAGAAACACGCGGGGACTACCTCCACAACCAACCAACTTGTGCACCATTTATTTCAGAATACAACCACTCCATGGCATACATGGGGATAGTGGTTCCACTGTACTAGTACCCACTCACAGGTTATAGCAACATTGGGCACTGGAACTTCAGAGGGAGCAGGTGCCAAAGCACTCACTAAGCACTGGTGCACAATACATATGGTTTCTCGTTCTGTCGGTAAGCAAGGTCTCTTCTATGCATCCATCATACCATAGTACTACCTACCTAGGCTAGGTGCACACTGCGCTGCATGGCATGGGGCCCGAGCCGGGCGGCAGCTCTTAAATTCTTCACAGGGGGCCGGGGGGCCGGGTCAGGAAGGTGGTAGCAGCTCGAGCTCGGAGCTAGTCCTCGCAGTCAGCAGCACGTGCCAGCCCCACTGTGCAGGAACGGGGCGTCTCTCACACCACTACTGCACAAGTGCGCATGCGGGATGAACTCAGGGCACGTGCATTTGGGCCCGGGGCTGGGCGGTGGCTCGGCTCCCTATGCGCAAATGCTGCAGACTTCACAGCGCAGCCACGGACATGAGCCATCAGCACAGCAGCAGCACGAGTAGATGCAGGCCTGCCGGCCCCAGGAGGCAGCAATGTTCGTGTCTTTGACTTGGATTGTCAATCTAATCAGTCACGAACGTGCTGCCTCCTGCTGGGCCTGCATCTACCCGTGCCGTCACTCGTCAGCGTAATCATTTCCTTTCCATTGGAAAGGAAATTATTCCAGGCAAATAATGTTCGGGGCTAGCCTTTGTTTGTAGCCCCGCGATCTTCATCCGGGGCTACAAGCAAAGGATCCGGGGCTATAGCCCCTCTAGCCCCCCCCCCCCTAGCAACGACCCTGATTCAATCTGACCTTACACAAAGCCAGTCTCTAAAGTTAATACAGGGAAGCAGGAAGGACAAGGGGGGAAACCGTGCTACGGGCGCACAGTACGTTCTTTTGAGAGCACTCGGACCATTTCTAGCCAGTGGGCTATTGAGTAGGAGGAGGCCACACACTCATCTTGGCAGGGATTGCGGGAAAATGGCTCAGAGGCCGCGCATGCAGCAGGTCTTTAGGCCTATGTTGCTGGTGGAATCTCTGCTCCAATCAGGAGCGGGGGATGTCAGAGAGCCGGGGTCAGGCACACAAGGAAGCGGGAAGGACAAGGGGGGAAACCGTGCTACGGGCGCACAGTACGTTCTTTTGAGGGCACTCAGACCATTTCTAGCCGGTGGGCTATTGAGTAGGAGGTGGCCACACACTCATCTTGGCAGGGATTGTGCGAAAATGGCTCAGAGGCCGCGCATGCAGCAGGTCTTTAGGCCTATGTTGCTGGTGGAATCTCTGCTCCAATCAGGAGCGGGGGATGTCAGAGAGGCGGGGTCAGGCACACAAGGAAGCGGGAAGGACAAGGGGGAAACCGCACTACGGGCGCACAGTACGTTCTTTTGAGGGCACTCAGACCATTTCTAGCCGGTGGGCTATGGAGTAGGAGGTGGCCACACACTCATCTTGCTAGGGATGGCCTAAAAATTATGAAGAATAATGAATAATGAAGGGAGGGAGGGCTGGGAAGCACACTGCGCGGTAAAGAAAAGGATATGCGCGGCTCCAGAATCAAAGGTGCGCGGCCGCACAGCCGCGCACCTTACAGGGAACATTGGTAGGGTGGTGCTGAATTGGAGAGGCACCTGTGAGTGATCACTAGTGTTTTGAAGGTGATCCGGTCTCTTATGAGTAGCCAGTGTGCCTTTCTTCTTGCCTCTGAGATGTGAGCTTGCCTAGGGATGTTAAGGGCAGCGCGTAAGGCATTGTTCTATATGACTTGCCTTTTCTGTATGTTGCGGGTGGAGGTACCTATCAAAAATATGTTACAGTAATCAAGCGTGGAGCCAATGTTTGCTCAGGAGATGGTTGGACATCTGTCAGGGGAAAGGATTGTGTGGATGCGTTGATGAGTTTGGAGGTATAAGCTGCTGAGGTGGTGATGGCGTTGACTTGACGATTGAGGGAGAGTGAGGCGTCGAGATAGACCCCAGTGTTTTTACTGAAGATGAGACTGGGATAATGAATCCATCAATAGTGAAAGAGGCATACTGGGAGGGAAGGTTTTTTAGTATGGTTAGTGATTCCACAAGAAGGATTTCCATCTTGTCGTCATCAAATCACAGATAGTGCATGGACATCCAGGTCTGGATGGATTGGTAGAGTCTGTATCATGATTTGCAGTGAGAATTACGAGGATTTGGGTATCATTTGCGTAGTTTCTTTAGGGAATGCCCATTGAGTCTATGAGGTCAAAGAGGGATTTGTGAAGATGTTGTGAAGGGTGGGGGAGACATAGTACCCTTGGGGAACTCCACAAGCGATTGTTGCATGGTGATGGGGGCACATGCATTGTCTACAAAAACATTCATTGACCTGCCTTTCAGGAAGGAGGAGATCCGTTTTTGTTGCTTCCGGTGAGCAATTCGCTGCCGATGTGAGATGTTGGCATAGGATCTTGTGGTTGACTAGGTTGAACGCTGCTGAGAAATCCAAAAGTAGTATTAGGGCTGGTTTCCCAGTGTCTCTGATCTTGTCTAGCTGGTTCTTTAGGTCCAGTAGAGCTGACTATGTGCCATGCCCTGGTGGGAAATCAGATTGCTTCATTCCCAGAACGTGGTTTGCTTCCAGATAGTCCTGAATTTGACAGTAAGCAGCTCTGTCTAAGATCTTGAGGAGGAAGGGGACTGTGGTGATAGGTCTATAGTTAGTAGGTGTTGCCACATCTGGGGTCGGTTTCTTGAGTAGGGGTAGTAACCAGGCTTCCTTGAGAGAGGTAATGACCCAGCTAGATGAGAACAAGGCATTAATTAATTTGGTGATAAATGGGCGTAAGGCGTCTGCGCAGTCAATGATGACTGCTGGGCAGACGTCCCCTTTACATCTGGATGGTTTTAGCCGTTTCAGGATCAACGAGACTTCCATTTCGGTGACCCGGTTGAAGTGAACTGGGAGGGTATCCGGTTTGATAGTGGGGGGGTTAATGGATGGGGATACAGGTTAATGATGATAGTGTCTTGTTTGGCGTCAATCTTTTTCTAGAGTGTAACTATTTTGCACCGTGCACCAGGTTTCATCTTTTGTGATGTTGAAAGGTGTGCTGGTGGGGGATTCTAGTTCCCTGAGAATAGTGAAGATCTCACGTGATTTTGAATTATCGTTAACTATTCTGGTGTTGTATGTGGACAATTTGGCATGTAAAATGGCTTGTTTGTATGTCTTGACAGCAGTTGCAAGCAGCTGCTTAAGGGTGTCAGAGGGAGAGTTTCTCTAGTTTGATTACGCTGTGGATTTTTTGGCACAGAGTTCTAGGAGGTCAGGCGTGAACCACGAGTTGAGGTGAGTGGTAGGTTTAGTTTTACGTGGTGCTAAGGGGGGGGGGGACTATGTGCACTGCATTATGCAAGGTTTTGGCGTAACGTTCTGCTAGTCGGTCAGGATCTGAGAGGTGAAGTGCATCAGGTTGTTAACGAGTCAAGGAAGGGCAGAAAATTGGCTTTAGTTAGATTACGTGAGCTGTGTGCCATTGTACGTGGCAGGGCTATGTTGGTGCATGTGTGAGGTGTGACAGGTGCAACAGTGAATGAAATGGCATGGTGATCCATCCAGGGGAAGGCTGGTTGGAGAGTATAGCACTTTGGCAATTGATGTCAGAGATCCAAACCCAGGTGCAGCCTTTAAAGTGGGTAGGGGTATCAATACAGTGGAGGAACCATAGTACACTGTGTGAATTGGCTAGTGATGTTGTATTTATGCCATCAGTGGCATTGAGCCCTAGGTTGAGATCTCCTAGGAGGATCGTTCTGGAAGTGAGTTTGATGTTGGTGCATAATCCTCTTCAAATGAGACTATAGGGCATGGCGGTCGGTATACTACATGTTGTTTGATAGTGACATTCTTTGATAGAGCTTGTTTGGCGGTAGGTATATCACAGTTAGGTGTTATGGTGGAGTTGGTTTGCCTAAAAGGTAGAGTGTCTCTTACTATTAGAGATACTCTCCCTCCTCTGGAGTCAATTCTGTCGCTCCTAAGGATAGTGAAGCCGTGAAGCAGGGCAGTAGACAAGGCGGGGCCTGAGGCAGCATGGAGCCAGGTCTCTGGGATAGCTAAAAGGTACAGGTTGTTGGCTATTATGAGCTCATGGATGTTCAGGGATGTCCAGAGGATGAGCCTGGATAGATTTAGCATTGACTAGGGCATAGGTCTGGTGCACAGCTGCCATGGTTGGTGGTGACAACTTGTTGGATTTAAAACTAGGAGCATTGATAGGCAAACTGGATGTGGATGTGGCCATGCAGGAGTTAATTGTGAGTTCGTTCATGGATTCAGGGCAGTTACCTGGAGCTAGTTCATGGGTATATTGGTTCAGATGGTCATTAGTATGCAAAGTGCACGCCTTAGATGACTTAGGCCATTTGGTTGGGTGCATGTGCCTAGGGAGAGGGTAAGTTGGTTTTTGTGCAGTGGTCTACAGCGGGGGCACCAAGGGTGCAGCATCTCAGTCTGTCATTTCTTGTAGGAGTGGAGATAGGGAGGGATTTAGCGCAGGTTCAAGAGCATGTGTATAGCCTAGAGCGTGTGCAAAGATGTGTGCGCCTTATGTTGTCTAGTACTGGTATGTGGGTCATGATGAGCGTGGGGGGATTGTGCCTGGTAGCGTGTTTGTGAACTCATGTCTGAGGAGAGGGCATGGTGGATTTTCTGCATTCAGTGGTCTGCGTGGTTCTCAGGGGTGCCTGGGCATTAGGAGTGGGAGATCTGGTCTTAGTTGGAGGTAAGGTGCTGTTTTCCGCCTGAGGCTATAAAGAAGTGGCGCAGCTTGATTGTGGGCTGTACTGTGGGTGTTGCAGGTAGCTGCCTATGGCCAAATATGGCAGACTTGTAGGGGTTGTTGATGACCCTGCTGAGAGCGGGCTATAGGCAGGCTGATAATTGGGTGTTTTGCTTGGATGGTGTATGGGGGGGTCTCATTGTGAGGAGTTTGGAGTAGTTCTTCAAGGCAGGAGTGAGGCATCGAGTGAAGACAGGCATATTATGGGATTCTCCCAAAGTTAGGAATGATACATGATTTTGGTTCAGTAGCACTGGCAAGAAGTGGTTAGATTCGGCAAGGATGGGGGTTAATCCAGGCTGACCTGGATGTGTGTGTGGCGTGTAACTAGTGGGTCTGATCACTTAGTAGCGAGATTGAGTGGTGGAAGAGAGAGAATTGACGGGGCAGGTTGGCGCCTTAAAGCACAGTAAGGGAGGAGCCCCTCACATTCAGTGCTAACGGCAACAGGGGAGAATGGTGCATACCGCATTGCCACGCTCTGCCCCAACTTCCAGTGCTATGCGGATGACACTCAGCTCATTTTCAAGCTACCCTCAGCCACCTCTTCTCCCTCTCTCATCTCTGACTGTGTCCGCCATCCAAGAGTGGTGTGCCGCCAACGATCTCTGCCTTAATGCCAGCAAGACCAAGATTCTCCTCATCGGCACACCCGCTCCCTCCTTTCCTGCCATTCTCTGGCCGGCCTCTCTTGGCCCTCTTCCTGCTCCCACCTGTGAGGCTCAGGGTAATCCTCACATCTCCGACGTCTCTAAGAAGTCACACTACCAGCTGCACCTCCTCAGAGGTATTCTTCCTTTCCTCTCCTTCCCCCAGAAGCTCACTGTCTCCAAAGCTCTGGTTCTCTCCAGGTTGGACTACTGCATCAGCCTCTTTCTAAATCTGCCTGCTTCTACCCTCCGCCCTCTGCAACTCATCCAGAACAGGACTGCGAGACTTGTGCTTGGCCTCAAGCCCAGGGATCATATCTCTCCAGGACTGAAATCTCTCCATTGGCTCCCAGTGGCTGCAAGGATTAAGTTCAAAACCCTATGCATTGTCCACAAGGCCTTCTGGGGCCTGGGACCTCAATACCTCCAACTTTCTCTTCCTAAACATCTTCCTTATCAAGCTCTTCACTCATACGCCTCCAAGCAACGAGTTGGTGGTAGATCTCTTTCTTCGGTTTGGGCCTCCCTCTGGAATAGCCTCCCTGAAACTTGAGAAGAATCATCTCACGTTCCGGACGAACCTTTCTCTTTGCTTCTGCTTTTTCTCCTCCTCTCCCCTGCTGACTTTCTGACCGGAACTGAAACTGCACTGGTTACATGGCCACCTTCTGATCTCAGGCCCAGGTCCCCTCCCCCCCCAGTCGCACACCTGCGCTGCCTTCCTGGCAACCTCTGTACTTGGGTACTGTTTCTGTATCCCTACAGTCCCACTACCAGCACTTGACACCTTTTTTTTTGCACTTACCCCTGCACTTGCCACCTGCTGGCCCTACTTTACTTCATGTTATTATTCTATTATGTACTGCACTGTCCCCTCCCCTTGTGAAAACAAAATCAAAATATCGAGGCCGAGTACCCCAAAAGGAAATACACCGAACACGGGTTACAAAGGAAGATACAAAGTACTTTATTTTATACTGAATCCAGTTACAAAAACAGAGCAAAATCAGATAGCTATCGGCCCTCAGTACAACACAACGAACTCCAGCGTGGTTCAGTGTGTTCAGTGAGAGACGTTGTACATTAGAATGCATTCGCTTATTATACACTTGGTGGGCGCGATGTCCAGCCTCACTTCGGGTTAATATTCCATTTTATACATCACCGATCTAGGGTTTGTGCCAAATCTCGAACAAACGCATATAACTGGTTTGCCTTTAATACATGTATCAACAAGCCTATGCAATAACTGTGTATTCTAAGTTTTTCCATGCAGGCCTTCTTAAACATTAATACAATGTAGTTAAACAGATGTTCTACGTTCAGTATTTGAATACATTGTTTCAACATATGCTCGTGGATTAGTTTCATTACACAAGTAATCCTTCTACACACAGGTCAACGAAGGACAAGGTCTCAGTTCACGACCTCAACAAGTGGCCTGCAGGCAAGTTACATATTGGCTATGTACATAGGTCAAGACGGCCATGTTGTATTCGGGAATGACATCGTCCACCATTTTAACTCACAGGGTGACTTTTACAAAGCAAATCCTAAAATGGCGGTTTGACCTAAAATGGCGGCTTACATTGATTTAAGGTCAGGACCTTGCGACACGGATTTCTTTCGCAAGCGACTTTCGAGCAGCTTGGCGTAGGTCAATATTAAATTATTTATTACAATAGGAGGCACGATATGCTTTCTCTTTCGACAAACCCTCCTTTTGGCCTATGCCAAGTGCTAAAAACTACTTTGGATCTCTTCACAAATAACTCCATGCATCATCGTCCATGCACCCTGAATCACTATCGTAAATATCTATTGCCATTAGGTCATTTGCTAAAATATCTTTCAACACATATTCTTTGGAAGTTTCATCCGAGGCATACACATTATGTCCTATCGAACCTATCGCTTGTGCGCAACATCCCCCTAGCATCAAACACATACCAGGTAGACACTGAATACAGCAACAAAGAAATAACAGGATTCCCAAAATAATTAGTAAGACCGAGAGTACCTTCCAACCCCAGGATCGCAAGAAGTCCCAGAACCAAGCGCTTAGATCCCAGTTTCCCTTGGGAACATGCACTTCTGAACTAAGGACGTGCAGATTCTGTATTGCCTTGAAGAGAGTTGGGGAGGAATCTGGTACGCAAACACAGCAAGCGGACCCCACTAATTTACACACTCCACCACGCTCAGCCAGAATGACATCTAATGCCATTCGGTTTTGAAGTGCTACTAATCTTATCGCCTTTTGTTCTAACGTCATATTATAGAGTATGTCCGTGGTCCGGTTGATGGTTCTCTCCAGTACTCTCGCTAGTTTTCTGATATCTTCTGAATTCGCTATCTGCCCCCAAAATGGCACAACTGATTTAGCTATATCTCCCAAGATTTGTGCTGGGGTGTCACCATTCTCGTCCCGCCGTGTACGAGCCTTCAAAACTTCTCTTGTACTAGCTATAAACACCCCAGGTAATAGGATCCCTAAATAACAGGTTCCCTGCCAATCCTGGGCAACCATGGGAATGCTACATTACCGCAGACAAAGTATACAGGTTTGCCTACATACAAAGGTCTGTTTTCCCCAGTCAAATTTGCAACGTTGGCATAACCTAGAAAATTTCCCATTGACTGAGTTCCATTCCTCTGTATGCAAAAGGAAACTGAATCAGGGCTATGGTTAACAGTGTAAGAAGGAGGCATGGCATCCTTATTGCCTATTGGAGCCATCTTAAAGGAAATCAAAGATTGGAAAGGACGAGACAGTTTATCAGAAGGCCTAATAGAAGCAACATTCAGTTTACTCCTATTTGCAAAAAGTGAGCATCCCAGGGGAGTCAAAACACGTTTCTCCAAACTATTCAAATTGGTGCCATCAAAGTTCCCTAAGATGCTATCATTCCATCGGCCAAAGAACAGTGCTCTAAGAGAAGCATATCAAGCAGTTGTCAACGGGAAAGGATGAATATACCAACATAGCTCCTTATCCCCATGTTGCGGTAAATGTGAGCAGACCCAACAGTTAGATTTATTAAAAATGGCATGCGTAGCATTCATGATAAGCAGGAAAGTGTTATTGTGGTACCTTTGTCTGTGCTGAGAATCCCTAGGGGATAGAGTATGCAAATGTACAAAGGGAGTAGGAACAATAGGTGCACTTTCAGTAGGCAACAAAAGTTCTAAAGAGTGAGTTTCCTCGAGGTACCACAATCCTAAGGCAGCGACTATTAAAAACCCAAATATCATTATAAAAATACAGCAATACATTTTCGGGGCACAGGCATCTTGTCCATCATCCCGGTTGGTCACCCCTTATTTACAAGTCCCATACAAGTGGTAGCGGTAGCAGGCATTGTAGTCTTCAAACGGATACTCCAAAGTTTGTTGCTGGCGACCTCCCGGTCAAGCGACTTCTTAGACCTTCCACAACCCTAGCCAACAGAATCCCCTTTCTCAAATTTGGACAAAAAGCAAGCCCTCGATGACTCTTTTCCAGCAAAACCGTGGCGTAAGTCTATCAGATGCACAACAAAACTGTGCCGTAAGTCTATCAGATGCACAGCAAAACCGTGCCGTAAGTCTATCTTCGTGGTCGTAGATTGTATCTTACTTTTCCCGGTACTGATTGATCCGGAAACAATATGTCGTCACTTCCTGCTGGAAATAACATGTCAGAAACAAGTGAAGGTGCTGAATTCAAAATAGCAGTTTCCGGATGCAAAATTTCTGGAGAGTGTGGAGACAAAATGGCAGCTTCCCCAAGCCTCACGGGCTCAGAGAGATTCTCTGACACACTCTCAGTGCTACTTACTGCTTCGGGATTGTTAGTTGCAGTGTCAGCGAGGGGTTCTGTTTCTTCTGTAAGGTGTGGCACAGGGTGATGAAGTTTCTTGATGTGGGACGCGTGGATCCAGTTCTTTCTCCCAGCGACCCGCACCGCTGTCTGGGTGACCAACAGGATTTGGAATGGCCCACGCCAGCGAGGCGCGAGGCAAGAGGAGCACTCAAAAGATTTGACGAGCACCCAACTTCCAGGCCGTATGCTGTTGCCCGGGCCCTCGTATCGCACAGGTAAAGCTTCTCGTACCTGGTGATAAATCAAATACAGGTTTTTAGTCAACTGGCTATAATAATCTGAAAGTAATACATTTTCAACATTTCTTGGTCTCCCCATTGCCACCTCAAATGGAGAGAGCCCAGTCTTACTTTGAGGGGTTGTGTGCATCGATAACAACACGATCGGTAAGGCGTCCAGCCATTTTAGTTTGGTGCCGGCACACGTCTTAGCGAGCTTGTTCTTGATGATACCATTGTGTCTTTCTACTAATCCGGCGCTCTGAGCATGTCTGGCCGAATGGAACCGTTTGTCAATTCGTAATGCTGTACATATCTGCAGAATTACAGCAGCGACAAAATGTGGACCATTGTCCGACCAGATAACTCTTGGCAAACCGAACCGCGGGAAGTATTCTTTTAACATGATTTTTGCAGTAGTCATGGCTGTAGTATCTTTAACAGGGAAAGCCTCAACCCATTTACTAAAAGCACAGATAACCACCAGTACATATTTCTTATTATCACATCGTTCCATTTCAATAATATCAAAGTGGATCACTTCAAAGGGGACAGAGGGTGGCCCAAAACTACCCCTTGGAGTTACTGTCCCCTTTCCCACGTTGTGTTGCAGGCAAATCATGCATTCCCGGACGTAGCGCTGGGCAATTTTCGAAATGTTGTCATTTACCCAACCTTTCTCTAACATTTTTGTCATCTTCTGGGCACATGCATGCGTAGGACCGTGGGCCATGATGACCATCATCATGACATAAGCATCAGGGAGTAGCCATTTCCCTTCTACTATGTCCACCCAACACCCGTCATCATCAAGTTTCCCCAAGCCCTCAGCCCACCTTTTGGATTGTTCTAACGTGGCATCAGCTTGGATATCCCGTACAGAGCCAACACCCTAATCTATTGCATAAACATTTACAGATTCCCTTGAAACATACATCTCCGTAAGGAGATCGGTAGCAGATTGCCTAGCTATCTGATCAGCGAAAGCATTCCCTTTCCCTATATCATCTGTAATCTTTCGATGTGCTGCACATTTCATAACTGCTAACTGAGTAGGGAGCGCAAGCGCTGAGAGTAGCTGTACTATTAGGGAGCCATGTTGAATTTTGGTGCCATGCGAAGTTAGGAACCCTCTCTCTGACCAAAGTCTCCCAAAGTTGTGAACCACCCCAAAGGCGTACTGACTATCAGTATATATATTTACTGCAAGCCCTTCGGAAAGTTCACAAGCTCGGGTCAATGCTATAATCTCTGCGGCCTGCGCAGAATTATGCGTGATTCTCTTAGTTTCCACAACCGTGCTCAATGTAGTGATCGCATAAGCAGTTGTGGATGTACCATCCGGAGGTTTGAAGCAGGAGCCGTCACAAAACAGCTCTCCTTGCGGATTATCCAAGGGAGTATCTTTCAAATCAATTCTACCCTTGGTCTCTTGTTCGGTCATATACAAACAACCATGCGGCACTTCATCGCCGTAAGTAACATCTTGCGGGAAAGGTAGGAGTTCAGCTGGATTAAGAACACAACACCTCTTAATTTGAATGTGAGCATCAAACAAGATCAATTCATATCTTGTCAACCGTGCAGAAGTGAGGTGTTGTGTTTGAGTTCGGTTCAGTAGAACATCTACAGAGTGAGGCACCATCAGGGTTAGATCATGGCCTAGGACCATTCCCTCACTCTGTTTTACAGACGCGGCAGCAGCAGCGACAGCTTGCATACATCTTGGCAAAGTGCATGCTACAGGATCAAGGGCGGAAGAAAAGTAACCGCATGGCCTATTCTTCCCTCCATGTTCCTGCTTTAATACAGCCAAAGCACATCCATCACATTCCTGCACAAACAACACAAAGGCCTTTTCATAGTTTGGTGTGCCCAAAACTGGTGCAGAGCATAATGCAGTTTTAAGCAAGTCAAATGACTGCTGGTGTACCGCGTTCCATGGCAATGGCGAAGAAATGCCCTTCTTTGTCAAAGCCAACATCGGTTTGATCACTAGTGAAAAATTTGGGATCCACAACCTACAGTAAGAAGCCATACCTATCAAGGCTCTAACTTTCTTCTGTGTATTTGGGACAGACATGCCAGAAATGTGTTTTATTCTTTCAGGTGTCAATCTTCTTCCCTCCTTTGACAGGAGATAGACTAAATAGGCGACCTCCTGACAACAATATTGAAATGTTTTAAGCGAAGCTTTGTGACCATGCTTAGCTAGATGGATAAGTAATAACACAGTGATCTCCTTACAGGCACTCTCAGAGTCAGCAGCTAGAAGCAAATCATCAACGTACTGAAGCAAAGTACAGGTAGAGGGCAATTCAAGGGTATAAAGTTGTTCTTTCAAAGCCCTACTATAAATGCTAGGACTCTCTGTGTACCCTTGAGGTGCACAAGTAAATGTGAACGAGCGTCCCCCTAAGGTGAACGCAAACAAATATCTACTATCCTTGTGTATAGGAATACTAAAGAAAGCATTCTTCAGGTCCACAACACTAAAGTAAGTAGCTGTAGCTGGAATCATGGTTAGGATTGTCATTACATCAGGCACAATTGGAAATTGTGGTGCCACAACTTTATTAATGGCACATAAATCAATTATGAAACGGAATGAAATTGCATTATTGCCTTTCTTGTACACAGGTAAAATCGGACTGTTACACAAACTTCCTGAAATTTCTTCAATCACCCCACGATGCACAAAATCGGAAACAATACATTTCAAAGCTTGCTCGCCCTCAACTGAAATCTTATACTGGGGAATGCGTGGCAGCTCAATTCCATGTTTCAAAACTATCTTGACAGGTTCAATGAGTAAAACACCGACATCATTGTCGTCGACAGCCCACAAGCTCTCTGGTACATTAATGAATTCTGGAGGCAAAGGTCTAGTCAAGAATTGCGAGGCAGAAAATTGCTGTGGTGAAATCGTCAAGCGCACTCCATCAGAAGAACAATAAATCACTGCATTTAATTCTTTTAACAGATTCAACCCCAGCAAGTTCTCTATGCAATCCGAAGTCAACAGAAATGAACAATGGTCCGTAAAGGGACCAAAAGAAATAGGTACCGGCATGGAAACCAGACAAACAACTGGTGTACCAGAAAACCCTACAGAAACATTGGTTTGCCCTGACAATGGAATGTTTGGAACCCGTGAATGATCAATGGAACACTTCTGTGCTCCAGTGTCTATCAAAAACGGATGTTTCCTATTTCCCACCACCATTTCAACATAGGGACCTTTCTGATTGATGGGAATAGGTGTAGGTTCCAAACCCTGCTTCGGGCAATCCTAACGAAACAGAATATCATCAAAAGGAAGCTCTTCAGATAAATATGCAGCGGAAGGAAGATCAAATATGTTCCTGGTGTCCACACTCGGAGTCTGATTGTCCTGCGCGAAAGGTTGCTGAGGGTCCTATGTAAACTGACCTCTACCAGGGCCCCCTACACCCGGGCGACCTCTGGATCGCCTACCCATATTACCAAATTAATTATTTGACCTTTGTTGAAGGGCGGGGCATTGTGCTCGCCAATGACCCTCTCAGCGACAATAAGCGCACTGGTTAATGTTCACAGGACCCAAGGGCACTTTCCCCTGCGGGACATACTGACCTCTAACCTGAGAACTACCCCCTCTGGGGCCTCTAACAATTTGCTGCAATAGCACTTTAGTTTTCAAATCTCCTTTTTGTTTTTCAACCCTATCTTTTTCATTATTGACACAGTTCTCGTAGTACTGAGCCATGTGCAGTACTTCTGATTGTGATTTCGCCTGCCAAGCGCCCTCAGAAGAGATAATTTGTGACTGGATGTCAGGCAGCAATCCACAAACAAATTTGTCCACGAACAACCTTTTCCCAGACTCTGTGCCTAGGTCTTGTTCACTGAAATCCAAGAATACCTGTTCGGACCAATTAAAAAACTCGGTAGCACCCTCAGACTTTTCTTGGACACAGGCCGTAAGCTTGTCCCAAATAATTCTCTTTTTGGGAATTATGGTTTTTAATTTAGCAACGATTCTGTCAGGAAAATGTAGTATCACCTGAGGCGGTCTCTCTCCCGCTGGCCTTTCTCCGTCAAGCTTAGGTATGTTAACCCACGTATCTCCCAACCCAGGTACGTGGTCTATAGTTCTAACCTGTTTCCACAAATCTACGGGCAGGAGTACAGGAAACAACAAATCAATGTCGCCTAAGGTGAACACTGAGGACTGCAAAACAGACTCTATCTCTTTATAGAACCCTGTCAGATTTTTCCTAATGTCAGGAATAGACTATTTAATGGTGTTCACTTCCTGCCGTGAAAATGGGACGTGAACAAACTGTGATACATAATATGCGGGAATGTCCACAGCAACTATACCCCGTACAGCATTGGCCGCAACCTCGACCTTTGGGACAAATGTCGGAGGGACCTCTCTCATAGGCAACTGAGAAGTAGGTAACTCCGAACGCTTACTAAGCAACAGGGCTAAATCAAGCGCTAAAGCAGTCCAAGAAGTGTAAAGTGAAAAAGCTCTCTTGTAAATACTCAATAACTCTGTGGGACAACAATCTTCCTTTTTACACACTCAACCTGCAGGTACTCTACCATTACCTGTATCACTTTCCTCTGCATTTCTAGTGTATATTGACTGTATGTGTCATATACCTCAAATGGAGTTATCGATATGTCTGAAATCCATCTTATTGCGTCTTTCTTACAAATTTGCGTTTCCTCAGATATCGTTTTACGACACAGAAGGAGCCGTTTCTGTACATACATATTTTCCTCCTCATCATCCTCGTTCTGTAACTTTTCTAACTCCTTTCTATACCCAAATAACCGCTCGACATGCTCATTTACCTTCTCCACAGTGTCTCTAGAAAGCGCTAGAGTATTTAGATCCCTTAACCCTTGCGGAAGATCCGCATTATTTAATCTTCCCCACATTATACATAACTGAATCCCTAAACCTTCAATAAAAACATTTTTCTCAGGAAAATTATCCATATTACAAAGTGTGGCAAAAACACTAGCTTGATCATCCTTCCCCATACAATGCTTAGCCCATGCAATTAACTCACGTTTCTTCTCCGGTGGTACAGTATTGCGAGTGACAACCTTTGACCCTGCACCTCAATCGATTACAAGCAGCTCAGGACCACTTGGAAGAGAGGGAGCAGGCAAATTTGATGGAGGTACTATAACTGGAGCAATAAAAAGAGGTGGGGGAGCTGGCGGAAGGGGAACATTAGGCAGAGCAAGAACAATGGGAACAACAAGAGGTGGAGCAGGAATAACAGGAGGAAGAGGCAAAGCAGCAGGAAGAGGAACATACGGAGGTGGCGCAGAGGCACCAGGCCTTTGTTCATTTAATAATTTGTCAATAACTCATCAGAATGAATATCTTTAGAAGGATAGATTTTCTGAATACCAAGTGAGAAAGCCCTATCCATATTTTTAGTCGCCTCAGACTGTTTGTCCTGATCATATAACAATGCTTTTTCAGCGTTCGTTTTATGACGGCGCGCATGTTTCTCTCTATGTTTAAGTTGTTGCAAGGCTTCTTTTTTCCAATTCTGCAAAACATCAAATGCTGGAGGTCTAGCCTTTTTCTTTAATAGAATTGACTCTAAATACTCAATACGAGGGATTTCAAAACTACCATTGATTGGCCACTGAAGTTCGGAGGCATGTCTGGTTTGTCTGTGCCAAATGTCATTAAATACTATACTTCCAATGCCATGCTTACAGTACATAGTACATGCCAGCGACCCCTCCTGTGGTGCCGGACGGCTAAATTCCAAAGATTGTCTATCACTTCGGAATAATGCCCTAAAGCAGGTAGACAATTTCCCAGGCATATCTCAAATTCTTGGTGTTACCTGGTCAATACTTGTGTCTGCAGATACAATGCACCAACATTCAAATTGTCAGGATTAAATTAAGAATTGGGTCACGCCTCACCTCACCAAACCTAAGGAGGTCCGATCAGATTTCTAAGAATCTTACATAACTAATCTTACCTCGTGTATGGTGATTTCAGCAAATCTGCCCACCTCGATAAGTGGACCCTCGTCAAGATGCCGTCTCGGACCACACGCTTATCGTCCAAGGATCGGGTCGTGCAGCGCTGCTGAGGTGTCGCGTCCCTTTCAGTGGGGCCCCTTATGTCACACCATCCGATCCCGGTCCGATAGCGTGCGTCAACCTTCAACAATCCGGCATCAATCTTGAGGGTCCCTATTCGGACGCCAACTGTGAAAACAAAATCAAAATATCGAGGCTGAGTACCCCAAAAGGAAATACACCGAACACAGGTTACAAAGGAGCATACAAAGTACTTTATTTTATACTGAATCCAGTTACAAAAACAGAGCAAAATTAGATAGCTATCGGCCCTCAGTACAACACAACGAACACCAGCGTGGTTCAGTGTGTTCAGTGAGAGACGTTGTACATTAGAATGCATTTATTTTTTATACACTTGGTGGGCGCGATGTCCAGCCCCACTTCGGGTTAATATTCCATTTAATACATCACCGATCTAGGGTTCGTGCCAAGTCTTGAACAACCGCATATAACTGGTTTGCCTTTAATACATGTATCAACAAGCCTATGCAATAACTGTGTATTCTAAGTTTTCCATGCAGGCCTTCTCAAACATTAATACAATATAGTTAAACAGATGTTCTACGTTCAGTATTTGAATACATTGTTTCAACATATGCTCGTGGATTAGTTTCATTACACGAGTAATCCTTCTACACACAGGTCAACGAAGGACAAGGTCTCAGTTCACAACCTCAACAAGTGGCCTGCAGGCAAGTTACATATTAGCTATGTACAGAGGTCAAGACGGCCATGTTGTATTCTGGAATAAAATTGTCCACCATTTTAACTCACAGGGTGACTTTTACAAAGCGAATCCTAAAATGGCAGTTTGACCTAAAATGGCGGCTTACATTGATTTAAGGTCAGGACCTTGCGACACAGATTTCTTTCACAAGCGACTTTCGAGCAGCTTGTCGTAGGCCAATATTACATTATTTATTACAATAGGAGGCACAATATGCTGTCTCTTTCGACACCCTTCTCCCCTGTACTTTCCCACTTCCCACTCACATGCACTTGCGCGATCTGAATGACACCTAGCCTAATAGGATCAATGTCTGTCTTCCCTCTGTTCCCCCTCCCTTGCCTCGTCGCGCCTTGAAATACTTGTGTATAGGCACGTTATAAATGTCATATCATATATCATATCATATCATACCAGGGTGCATATTGGTTAAGGAGATACGGCTCTGAGAACAAAGAACTAGCTCTGGCATGATGTGTTCACAATCAGGAGAGCATAATACACGCAAATCACAATACTGGAGTAGGCTTTTTGGGTCAGAAGGGCAACCCAGGGGCTTAGCTTGTGTTATCGTGGATGTGTTATATGCAAGACAAGGGTTTAGGTCAGGGGGTACTGCAGCTTTTATGCTTCGATGGCTGAGACCGGCAGAGACTGCATGTTCTTGTAGCCTTGGTCTCTTGCCATGCTCGAGTGCCAGCTGTTGCACATCAAACAGATCACAAAACAAGTCTGATTCATGTTGGTCCTAGTGCAAATATTTTTTTGATAATATGGGTTGAGACAAAACCTGTATGCTCCATTCCATACTACTCAGAACATTACATATCCAGGATTTGGGGTGAATTGTGTGGCAACCACCTTACAACTTCCATGCTATAAGGTGAGATCAATAAACATTGTGACAAAAAGAGAAACGTGGCTGTTCAGCCAACGGTGTGGGCTGCACACCCTAATGTCCACTAAGAGTTTCAAATACATATAATTGTAAGAGACAGTAGTGCAACTTGCAAAGGTAAGCACAAATATTGTTTTATTCACTAGCAAAGATAATCTTAATCAATAGAATGTTGACCGTAAGAGTATAAGTGTAGGTGCAATATATTGCTGGTAACAAGCGTAGAACACACATGCAACAAATTCAAATCAGAGAAGAAAAATAATAAAGAAAAAATAAGAGCTTATGGGTTACTGTCGAATTTCAAAAATTTACTAAAATTAAGGCATGTGCTGACCTGGCGGTGCATTCAAAAAGGAGCATTCTGTGATAGAGATGATGTATTCTGTAATAGAAGGGAAATGGTGCCCAAATTCATAGTTCAATCTGCTATTGTACTCGTAGTAAACTCACTGTAATTAATGAGACAATCAACTCTAAATATTTGTCTTACCATAAATGCTGAAGCTCAGTTCTTCAAAAAGGCTCAATAGTGTGTATCGGCACTTACGTGTACGGAGTAAGCCGCCATGCTTAAAGAAAGTGAAACTGACAATTTCTTGAGGATTTCACTTGTACTGTGGCTGAGGGTCTGTAAAGAATGTACAGATCGCGGTAATGGCCAAATCTATATTTATTTGCTATCTGTATGATAAGATATTATGAGGAGGGGAGAGTGTCACAGCAATGCACTTGCCTTTGATTGTAGAACAGCATATCATATTGCGTTCATCTAGACTTGTGTGTGCACGGGTTGGTAACAGCTAAAGCAACAACTAGTTGTCAGGGCAACCACAGGCACTGTGGGTTCTCAGTTTCTGAAGCAGCCATCTTGGAAAGGCTCTCATATTGTACTATGTATACCTTATCACATGTAATGCATCACATTGAGAGGTTGTGTATACTAATCGCTTCTTAAGCTATGACAGTTACATTCTGTTGTGAACAAAATACATCTGTGAATAAATCTCTAACATGATGCGATAAAATGGCTGTTGCATACTGCCTGTCGGGTTAATGGAGCTTGAAAGAAAAAACATACATGAAGTGAAGATAGTGAGAAAATGAACAATAAAACAAAATAAGTACTGTTATAAGGAATTCGATCAAAATAGTAAATCAACTTTACTACGATAAGTGCGCAGTTGGCAGTCTCTGGGTTGTAGCAATGGTGAGGACATTTTGTTATCGGGGAAGGAAACTCTCACATTCTTTTAGAAAGTTTCCGTTGTTTCCATTGTAGTCTTTTGGCCTAGTCTATGGTCTGTAAACTCGGGAGCCGCGCTGACACCATTGCTTAAAATCCTGCTCAGTGTCTCATATGACAGAAGAAAATTCAAAAACCAGCATGAAGGGCAAAATAACGGTGTTCTCTGACACTGATGAAGTTCACAGCGATAAAGAGCAAACAATGAGCAATGAGAAACCCGTGGGCATTTTTAACCATATGACAGTCTCATTGGATGACAATAACTCTTTACTAGATCTTTGCTTCAATCTTCAGAAAAGTGGTACCATTTATTTATTTTATTTTTTTATTTACATTTTAATTAATATTGTACACATATTCATAATTAACATTAACAGCCATAAGAAAAATAACAAGCCTAAAACTAAGTTCATCACAGTAGAGTAACAATCACAAACAATGAATATATTTTGTACACATTCAAGGAACAGTCTAATATTATAAAGCAGATTTTACTGAGGTATATATTCAAATTCTCTTCACAGTTCCAGAAACCTTCCCCAGATTTGATCAAATAAGTTAATTTTCTTATCTTTGAAAAGAATAATTTTTTTCCATTCTAGATACTTGTGTAAGATCTGTCAGCCATTCTGAAACATTCAGTCTTTCCTTATTTTTCCACCTCCTCAGAACAGTTTTCTTAGCAGAATTAGATGCCCTTAAAACCAGCATCTTTGGGGGAATGTGAGATCTTCCACCAAGCCATCCTCACCCAGAAATATACTTGCATAGTCAAAGTCGATGTTCAACATAAGAACTTTATTCATACTCAGCGTGACTTACCTCCAGAAGCTCCTTAATTCATAGCAATCCCAGATCATGTGTTCAAAGGTCCCTCTTACATGTCAACATCTCCAACAGGCCTCTGAGTCAAGTAGGCCACTTGCATATAACCTTTCTGGTGTCCAGAATACTCTGTTTAGAATTTTGATCTGGAAGCTCATATCACTGAGATTCAAAGAGGTACGAGCCACGTTCTTGCAAATATTCATCCACCTATTCTCAGACATCTCTCTGCCTAATGTGACTGACCAATTTTCCAATAAGTCTGTATTTGGCTCCTAGTACTGTTCCAATTTCTTGTACACCTTAGAGGTCAGGTGAGCTTCTGATTTATATTCTTTTAACCAGATGTGCCACCCTTTGCCATCCTCTGAAATTTTGTTCATCAAAGCCTTCTTCAGCTTTCTATATTCTCCCAGCGTGCATTCTTGGAGACCTTTTCCTGGAGTCAGTTGCTTAAAGCTGATCAATTTTCTGCCCCCCACTAGATCTTCCAGATACTATATATCACCCAGCAGCCAATTTGGCCATAGTAGTGATTTCCCATTCAACTTGATGTCAGGGTTCAACCAGATTGAAGTGATGCTGTTGCCTACCACATCTTGTTTGCTTTTCTTCAGAAGATCTTTCCAGCATGCTCTTATAAATGCAGTTGGAGGAAAGGAGTTGCAGCCAGCCCCATCCACTGATGTAAGAATTGCTCTTGGGGAAAGTGGGGAAGATCTACTCGCCTCTGCCAGCGTCCAGACATCAGTCGAGTTTCCAATGAATGGAACTAAATGCCTTGCACCAAACGCCAAATGGTAGTTACCAAAGTCCGGAACACCCAGACCATCGCTTTCCTGGGAAAGTTGTAGTTTCCATAGTTTCAAAGGTGGCTGCTTACCTTCCCAAAGGAATGTTTGGATCAACCTTTCAATTCTCTTTATGAAGCTCTTTCTGATCTGCAATGTGATCATGTTTAGCACTTCATTAATTTGTGGTGTTGACGTCATTTTAATAGCATGCACTCTTCTCCAACTGCTCAATCTCAGTTCTTTCCATCTTTTCAGATCTGATTCTAGATTCTGGGTAATGTAAAATAGATTGACCTCTACCATTTTAGACACATCTTTAGTCAGCCAGATCCCAAGGTAGCGCATCTTGTTAGAACACCAATTTAAACCATAAGTACTCATCTTCCATATCAAACAGGAACTGGAAGCTGCCAATGCTTCGGACTTCGTCCAGTTGATCGTATACCCAGAAATTCTGTGAACGATTTCAATTTGACCTATCAACACTGGAACAGAAGATGTTTTGCAGGACCAACAGCATGTCATCAGCGTAGAGCCAAACCTTTTGACAGGCCTTTCCATAATGTACTCCTTTGATCTGATCGTCTTCTCTAATCTTGACAGCCAGAAGCTTGCAATGACGAATAAAATGGGCGAGAGCGGGAAGCCTTGTCTTGTCCCCCTCTTAAGATCAAACTTCTGCAAAACAGCCATTTGTGTTCACACTAGCTGTTGGACATGAGTACAAGAGCCTAATCCATTCTAGCAAGTTTCTCTCAAATCCGAAACCTTACAAAGCAGCCAGAAGGTACTCCCACTCAATCCAGTCGAAGGCTTTCCCTGCATCCAATGACAACACCACCACCTCTTTCTGATGTTCTTTGCTCTCATATAAAGTCAACACAATTCTCATATTCTCTGAGGCGTGTCTTCCTTTCACAAAGCCTGTTTGACTCTGATCTATTATATCTGGTAATAAGGGCTCCATTCTCAAAGCCAAAGCTTTTGCAAATATTTTATTGTCTGTATTAATCATGCTTGTGGGTCTATAGCTACTTGTTTTCATTGGCGGTTTCCCTTCTTTTAAACAAGTAGATATAGAAGCATATCTTGTTGTCGCTGGGAGCCGTCCCTCCTTCAATGAAAAAAGCAACCTAGCCAACAATAGATTGTAAACTTCATCTGGGAGAATTTTATACAGTTCGGCAGGCAGATCATCTGGTCTTGGGCATTTTCTGGAGTTCAGTACACTTGCTGCTCTTTTGAGTTCCTCCACACTCAATTCCTTCTCAAGACAATCTCTGTATTCTGGCTGTAGTCTTTTTGGTTTACATCCATTTACAAAGTTCATTACTTCCTCATGACTCACATGCACCTACGCGGAATAAAGTTTGGAGTAATATTCCTTGAATGTTACGTTAATTGCAATAGGCTCATATGTTATAATTCCATCAATTTTCTCAATTTCACTGACTGTCTTTTCGCTGTCCATCAAACGTAGACGATGGGCCAGGAGCCTATCACACTTTTCACCAGAAAAGTGGTACCATTTGTAAGGTGCTTGGGAGGGATAAACAGGGATTACCTCCTTATACTAATTCTCTGGATATGGTACCTAGGGATTCCCACAATACCTTTAATGACTTAACCCGTAATCCGCTATTGGCACCAACCGCACCATCGAACCTTGAGTTCCCTATGTCATTTATGTACAGTCAATTAGGGAGTTACCCAGAATTGCCATTGTGTCGCTGGCAACACTGAACATTTTAAAGAATTGCAGAAGACAAGTCTCAGCTCCCAAAATATTTTAAAAGATCAATATGAAAGGAGATTGTTGGGGAGAAGCTGGATCCTCCTCCCCAGGGCAGTGGGGGGCCAGCAGCCATACCCTCACCAGCTATGGGAGGCCCCAACACCTCCCATATGGCCCCCAGAAATGCAACAGAGTCCCAAGCAGGCAGCAGCATGTTTCAAACTGCATTTATTTCTAGGCAAAGAAAAAAGAAAAAAACAAAAGAAAAGCACAGAGCATCGTGCATCGCGAGTTCAGGCGCCGTCTCCCCCGGGGGCTGACTTGCAAGTCAGCTTTATAATCACACTGCAGGCTGACCTCACAGAATTGGATCAGCTCCCAGAAACCTATCTCCTCCTGTTATTGGCTGCAAAGTGGTAGGTTACCTATGTAGCCCTTACAGAGAGCCTGATAATTGGATATTAACCTCTTGCGTCAGTGGGTTGATTTAGCTGTGCCAGCCCCCATTACCTAATTCTAATCTTGTTGCAATGTGACTTTGTTCCCATAACTTTTAGCTGAACAAGCAGTTCGCACCTGGGCTCTGGGCTTGTTACAATTCATGTTTCAATGTTGTGCGAGTCCTTGAGAAAATGTCTTTCTTTCCCGGAAAGAAAAAAAAGCACACTGGGTTGCCGTGATTTATTCGCATTTGTGGATAATTAAAAAACGTCTGTCTGCAGAAAGCAATTTTATCTTGAATTTGCGGCCTTGGCAGGTCGGATGTTTTGCGAGGAATGTTGATGAGGCTCCCGCAGCCAGTGTTCAGTGAGTGAAATGAACTTGGCTGTAATTTTCCTGAAACATGATTTTACACTGTGCATTTAGACCATGTTAATTCATATAGGCATTTGCAAGCCTTTGAACAGGGATTTTTGTGCTGGTAGATTCTGATATTGCAGCATTGATTCTAATGTAGCATGGAAGTTGCACTGTTGGTGAAGTGGGTGTGTTTCAGCATATTTGTCACCCATGGGTGCGCTGGGGCCTGGTTCAAATGATAAGTGCGCTCCTTGTTCTTCCTGCTGTTCTTCTATGTATGCGCTTGGGGTGAGGGGGCATGGGTTTGGTCTCGATTTTCCCTCTTTAGTCCCCCCTCTGGTCGACTTTGTCGACCACACCACCAAGCAACATTCACCTCCTTCCGCTCTGCATATCTTTGTCAATTCCTTGTAGTGTCCATAATTTTCTGCATTGTTGTTGATGAACAGTACATATAGGAGTGTTCTCCTTCTGTGTTCCACCACACTCACTTCCCTTCGTACTTCCTCTGATCACAGGGAGTGGCCACCTTTATTACTGCTGGAACCATGTTGCACACTGCTATCTTAGTCCGGCTCTTCCTTTCACCATGTCTCTTATTTGCATTCTGATGTCTCCTTCTGTTGTTCTCTTGCAATGTATCTCTATCTTGCACAATGGTGCTGTGCTCGGTACTCGTCCTTCCGTTATCACCTTCAATCAACCAGGCAGACATGATGTCATCCATTACCATGCAAGCACTAGCTAGTTCTTTGCTTTCTCTTTTCCGATGCATTTTTTGCTGATCATTCTTTGGTATGCTGGTACTTCACCCAATCATTCTTCTGTCTCGCTCGAGAAGTAATTCCCCCCTCTTTTTACTCCTCTGTCTGTTTCTCTTCTTCCGTTGTTTTCCATCTTGGTTAATGTGTCACTCTTCACATCTTCCTTGGTCATCACCAACAAGGGCATGCTGATGCGCACCAATGAACACTCTCCTCCCCAATTCAGTGGTAGTTTCTCTTGATCTTTGGATGCATGTGCTCAATAGTAGTCCATAAGCAGTGATGTTCCTGCTCTCATCTCGCAACTTCTCTCAACCTTCTCGCATCCAGCATGATTGTCCACTTCTTGTCACTGTTGTGCTGGTAACATAACGTTGGTACCTTAACAGTATACGTCTTTCTTCAGTAACCATCTTTGCTCCTTTCTCTCACTCCGTTAGGCACTTATCATATTTTTGTCTCTTTTATTTTATTTTTTCTTCTCTCTTTTTGTTTTTCTTTCTTCTTTTATTATTTATTTATTTATTTATTTATTTATTTATTTATTTTTCAATCTCAATGTTGCTGTCTTCCTTTGCAATCTTCTTCGCACCTTGTCATACATGGGCGTCCTGCTCTGCTGTAGTAATTTCTGTTGTAATGAATTCTCTTCCGGCATATGTTAAAGAACAGTCAGGACAGCTCTCTCCAGTGGTGTCCCTACCAATTTTGTACATGTGTGCATGTTGTTGGTCACTTCTGATATGTGTGTTATGTGTATGTTTTACTCCCCTTGTGTCTGCCCTTAACTCTCTTTACTTTAGCAGCAGCTTTTCCTTACCCACTGACGCCGTAACTCTTCCTGCTTAGGTTAGGGAATGTTAGCAGGGGATACAGCGGTAATGCTCATTATTACAAATAATTATCAAATTACCACCCCCATAATTTCGTTCATCATTAATAGTACCATCGTGAAGGTAAAAGTCCTTATTTGCGTGCCCATGACCACTTACGCTGCTGGGTCCTTGCAGCTGATGAGATGATAAAGTTGCCCGCCTGAAAATCGCAAGAAAGGCGTTAATACGTTAGTACTTGTTAGTACCCTCAAGCTCCGCGAACTAAACAATCACTAAGGGCAAAAATCAAACCTCCCCCTGGACATTTCGCCTTTTAAAAATTTCTCAATATGGGTAGGGAAAATCTTGGGCTGTTTATTCAATGGAAGCAAGATAACATTAAGGAAATTTCCTACACATTTCTAACAGCATACATACGCAACAACCTGCATGTGCGGGGAAAAGAGAAGAAACAAAACAGTGTTACAGCTGTAGGTGCACAAAATGTAATATGAAACTCAATTAAACTTTGGAAATGCGTGTGTCGGTCCCTATTCTAGTTGCTAGTGTGCGTTGGACCATGGGATGGCCATGTTTCCCTAACTCGGGAGTGTTCGTACTATTTTGCAGTTCATGAAAATCTCTTGCGTTGGCCCTGTTGATCGTTGCTCCCTCGTTGCCAGGGTGGCCACCGCTTGGTAGGGCTTGACGCCTTACACTTCTAACAAAGTCCGTCAGGAGGGGAAAATTTCCCACTGTAGTCCATAACCATTGGGTGTTGGTTGTCCGTTGTCTTCAGGCCTGCCCTGGGTCCTTTGTATCTGGCGAGAAATGAAATGGAAGCGCTTGAGACCTGAGAATTTACATATTCTTCAATTTCTTGACCTAACCTCTCTGCACTACTCTCACACTATTCAGTGTCCTAGTGGGAGGAGCCAATGGTACACCTATGCACCATCCTGTCACCACCTGGTGGCGTTCAATGGCGGTCTGACTGTAAATTATTACACAATTCGGAATGTACCCAGAAAATGGGTAGGCACTTCATTTATGTGAAGATACTCATTACACACTTTGATCATATATATGTAATTTGGGTGCTAGTGTACAAATGGGCCTTTGGATCTTTATATTTACTGTGCTTTTGTTGTAAGCTATTTATAGTGCGTGCCTTTGTCCCGTGGGGCATCAGGCACTGACAAGCTAAATAGGGAAACATCAGGGTGGTAAATCTGTCATATAGGGTGGCTGTGTTTCTAAATTAAGTGCACCATGTTACTTAGTTAAAATAATCGCAGGGTTTTTAAATCCTTTATTTTTTTTTTTTTCTATGGCTCCTCTCACACTTCTCAAGGCGTGCCTCGCAGTGAACTGCAGGCACTTTAAGCTGGTACTAATGAAATCCGCTACCAATTTACTCCCATTCTCTCTCTCCCACCCCATGTCCACTTTTTAAAGCCTACCTACTCTGTTAATTACTCATTTAATCTAGTATTTTATTACTCCACTACTGTAATTACTGTTACATTTAAACAATATATATTTCTCCCCCCAACATCTGCTCTCAAATTTTAATACAACCATTATTCTCCAGTTCGTGCAGCAATGACCTCTTTCCCTATGTGTGTTGGCTAATGCATTTGTGCCAGTGCTATTTTCAAAAGCGATAGTGGCATTACCACTTGCACTGTCATTTTGTCACCAAATTAATTCTGTTGGGAACATGGATCATCCACCCTCTACCCCTATTTCTCTCCTCCTGTGGTGAACTGTCAATGAAATGTAGGCCTCCCCCCTCAAGTGCACCTTCTTCCACCTTGTGTGTCTCATTTATTTGTTCTGTGTTAATCGTGTATTCATGAGCCCAGTCTCCTCACTGAAAGATGTGTGCTCAAAATGTAGCTAAATGTACTCTCTTGTGATGCGCTATCATTATGCACCCCCCTCTGTACCGTGCACCCCCATTATGCTTAAACAATCTTCCTTACTTTCAACATGTGTATGTCTGGTGTTTAACAAGTTATGGATTTCTCTGTTAATAAGGTGGTCATATCCACATTGCTCATGATGTCACAAATCTCTCTTCCCTAATGCATGGCCTCGTCGCCCCACTGTCACCCAGAAAAGAAAATGTTTTGATACCTATCACCACCCCTATGCAATTGTCCTCTGCATTATTGAGTGTGCGTGAGTGTGTGTGTCGGCGCGCGTCTCGACCGCTCTGTCGGTGAAGTGGAGCATGAGTGTGTGTGGCAGAGTGAGTCAAATCAAGTTTGTCTTGGGCTGTCCTATTAGCGGTATAACGTCAATCTATGTCCTTTGAAAGATTTGTTCCCCATCAGGAAGACCCCACCCAGTCATGTAACCGGTACCATTGCTATTGTGTCAGTGTTCTGTATGGGTGCTGGCTGCTGTGCAGCGCCCCTGTGTTGTTATTCTAGTCAGTCCTGGGGTAGTGGTGCTGTCATTTGTTGTGTCTGTACATGTAGTGGTGACAGTACCTGCGTTGGTGCTTGTGGTGTCTGCTGAAATGATCCCATCCTGCCCCATGTATCCTCCCCACATGGGCGGTGCATATTGTGGTGATTGTTGACACTACTATTGTTATTCTTGTGCGTGTGTGTTGAGGCTGTTTTTAACTGCCCCTCCCATTGCATACTTTAATAATTTATTTTGTGCCTACTTGTCCTCATCTGCCTTTTTCTGCCCCTGTGTCATCAAATATTACACTCCCGGAGGTTCAGAAGGGTGAGTCCCCTCTTCCCTCTGCTCGTGCTGGTTCAGCATCAGCTGACCCCTCGCATTTTCCCTTTCCTTCGTGCACACAGTTCAACTGTAGCCATGTGCTTTTGAAGCTATTCCCGTGTAAGTGCTGTGTATGTGTGTCCTTAGCGATTGCTGCACGCTTCTGGAGAAGCCGCTTATGAGCAGCCATGGTCTTTTTAATTTACCTTCAGTACTTTTTAATCTTTGCACACTATGTTTTACTGACTTATTTCGGCATGGAAGCTGTGTGCTACACAACAAGTGAAGGGGAGTCATTTCTGTATTGTGTGATACATTTTACCTCTAATCAATTCGAAAATTTCGATAGTCCGCTGTTCAGGGAGCAAAAGTTAGAAGATAATTGAACATTTTTCAACTTCTGTGAGCCTTCTTGGCTCCGCACATTAGCCAGTGCACTCCACGTGCAGCCCATCTTCACCAAACCATTGCCTTCTCCGGCACACCCCCACAATCTTGCGCATGTGTCTTCCACACACCGCCTCTGGGTCACCTATTCTCCAAATCCAAAACCACACCAGTATCTCCTCACCATCAAAACTTTGTGTCCTATGCATCAATCTGAGGGTGACGTCACCAAATTAAAACCGTGGTGCAAATGAACAGACAAGTGTGCATACACAGAACAATAACCCATTTCTCCCAACCCCACAAAAATCCCAACATAAAACCCCACAATCCCCACAGCTGTCTTCCTGTCTCAACTGGAACAAGGTAAACCACAATAAACTTTTATAATTGGACTGCACACGCTGCTTCGCCTCACGTGTGATACGCTCCTCACCAGGGGACTTTAACCAGCCAACTATCTTCCGCACTCGGGAACAATCTAGCTACCTCCTGCGGGGAAACATCATCCACTCACTGAACTAAAACACTCAATTAGCAGGGAACCTCATCTACTCATTGATCTATAACGTCAATTCATAGGAAATCCAGACCCCGTACATGAAATCACCATCCAGACCAATCAGCGCGGCACTCCTGTTCTATGTGTAGGGAGTCACTACCCCACCCAATAGGCTCAAAAACACAAGAAGGGACCACTGCCACCACCCCAGTCCCAACTACAATTCACGTGCCGATCACCACCAATGCGCTGAATTTTGCGACAATGTACAATCACCCACCACCCAATTTACAATCCCTCCCTCAGTTTCTACCCAAACAAAACACTTTAACATTTCTACTTTAAACATTTCCCCCCCTCAAAGCCCATGTTGCTGGTTGACTTACATTTTCCTATGCTGCACTGGCAGTTGCACCGCTGCTGGACACCCCCTCAATGCGCTTCACCGGACCCCTTCTCCTGCAGGGCTCTCACCTGCCCTCAAGCGGGGTATTTCCAAGTGGCCCCCGAAGCCTTTAGCCGGTTACGCGTTTTCCGGTGGTCTTCAGGTGCAGGCGAGGGTCCCACAGCTTCCTTGAGTCGGCGGAAGGGAGCTCAGTCCACCGCAGGGCTTGCGCAGGCAGAGCTCATTCACCCATGTTACAATGAGCAATGAGCCTCACAGAGGGCACCAACTTGTTGGGGAGAAGCTGGATCCCCCCCCCCAGGGCAGTGGGGGGCCAGCAGCCATACCCTCACCAGCTATGGGAGGCCCCAACACCTCCCATATGGCCCCCAGAAATGCAACAGAGTCCCAAGCAGGCAGCAGCATGTTTCAAACTGCATTTATTTCTAGGCAAAGAAAAAAGAAAAAAACAAAAGAAAAGCACAGAGCATCGTGCATCGTGAGTTCAGGCGCCGTCTCCCCCGGGGGCTGACTTGCAAGTCAGCTTTATAATCACACTGCAGGCTGACCTCACAGAATTGGATCAGCTCCCAGAAACCTATCTCCTCCTGTTATTGGCTGCAAAGTGGTAGGTTACCTATGTAGCCCTTACAGAGAGCCTGATAATTGGATATTAACCTCTTGCGTCAGTGGGTTGATTTAGCTGTGCCAGCCTCCATTACCTAATTCTAATCTTGTTGCAATGTGACTTTGTTCCCATAACTTTTAGCTGAACAAGCAGTTCGCACCTGGGCTCTGGGCTTGTTACAATTCATGTTTCAATGTTGTGCGAGTCCTTGAGAAAATGTCTTTCTTTCCCGGAAAGAAAAAAAAGCACACTGGGTTGCCGTGATTTATTCGCATTTGTGGATAATTAAAAAACGTCTGTCTGCAGAAAGCAATTTTATCTTGAATTTGCGGCCTTGGCAGGTCGGATGTTTTGCGAGGAATGTTGATGAGGCTCCCGCAGCCAGTGTTCAGTGAGTGAAATGAACTTGGCTGTAATTTTCCTGAAACATGATTTTACACTGTGCATTTAGACCATGTTAATTCATATAGGCATTTGCAAGCCTTTAAACAGGGATTTTTGTGCTGGTAGATTCTGATATTGCAGCATTGATTCTAATGTAGCATGGAAGTTGCACTGTTGGTGAAGTGGGTGTGTTTCAGCATATTTGTCACCCATGGGTGCGCTGGGGCCTGGTTCAAATGATAAGTGCGCTCCTTGTTCTTCCTGCTGTTCTTCTATGTATGCGCTTGGGGTAAGGGGGCATGGGTTTGGTCTCGATTTTCCCTCTTCAAGATGATATTTTATTTATATTGCGCTCATACACAAGTATTTCAGAGCGTGACCAGGCAAAGGGAGAGGAACAGGGGAGAAACAAAAACAACAATCTTACTAGGCCCAGTGACATTGAGAACGCGCAAGTGCATGGGTAAGGGAAGAGGAGGAAAGTGCATGGAAAGGGGGAGAAGTGGATAGTACGGAAAAGAGGGCAGAATAAATAATAATATGTAAAATAAATAAATAAACAAATAAAGGCGAAAAAAGTGGTAATGCAGCCAGCAAGTGGCAAGTGCTAAGTTGGTCAGATAGGGTGTATCTGATAAGTGCAGAAGAAAAGTGGGTGGGGGACTGTATGGGTACAGATACAGACCCCAGTGCAAGGGGTGGCCCGGAGACAATGCAGGAGGGTGGCAGGGTGAGCCGTTACCTGGGCCCGAAGGATAGATGATGGCCAGATGATGATGACTAGAGATAAACAGATCAGCAGGGGAGAAGAGAAGAAGACAGAAGCAAAGAGTAAGTTTTTGAGGTGCTTATGGATCCAGAGATGGTTCTCCGCAAGTTACAAGGTGGCAGGGAGGCTATTCCAAAGGGAGGCCTCAGCCGACGACAGAGATCTGCCCCAGCTCGTTTCTATGAAAAATGGCTGTCCCCAAGGGAGTTAAAAGCAGAGGAGCGAAGTGCTCGAGAAGGGAGGTATTTACGGAGGGATAGTTGAAGGTATTTTGGACCCAAGCCCCAGAAAGCCTTGTGGACAATGCAGAGGGTTTTAAATGTAATCCTTGCATCCACTACTGGGAGCCAATGAAGGTATTTCAGATCTGAAAAGAAACCATCCCAGGGCTTGAGGCCAAGGACAAGTCTTGCAGTCCTGTTCTGGATTATTTGCAAAGGGCAGAGAGTGTGGCCCAATATGTGTCTTTGGCCAACAATGAGGGTCTACTTTTAAAAATTGTAGATCTTCTAACATGCCAGAACCAAGAAACCTGAGGCACCATCACTAAATCACTGTGATTGTGCCTGACAGAGAGAATAGAGACTCTCACAATTCAAATGATATAGAAATAAAAGAAGACGTCCAATTGGGGCAGATTGAAATAAATGTGGCAGCCGTTTCTTTGAACAGCGTTGCTGATGTTGCTTGCAATGATCTGCTGGCCTGTTAAGATGTATTAACAACATCTGATACCTCTGGCAGCTCTAAACAGGGATCCTGTTCAAATGCACAAAGTAGAAAGAAAAAAACTCACAACAAGAGAATGCCAAAAAAAGAGCGTTTAGACAAACCAAACCTCAAGCTGACGTGGAACACTTTGATGGGATTACAACAGCTATTGAGGAAAATACGTCTCTGGTTTCTAACACCACTAATAATTTGAAAAGACATAAAAGGAAAAACAAACGAAAAAGAAGGACTGTAAACAGGACAATAATCCTGATGGATAATTCAGTCTAAATTAAAAAGAAAAGATCCTGTCATCTGTATAAATAATGATCAAGAGAAGCATGAAGTGAGTCTGTGAGGAATTCGATCATCTGAACGGTGGGTGTGCATTCACCTGGGCTTTTTTGATATTTGTAAAGAAATTGAATATTATATGATATGATATTTCATTTATATGGCGCCCATACATAAGTGTTTCAGGGCGCGACGAGACAAGGGAGGAGTACAAGAGAGGATAAAAATAACGATCTTACTAGGCCCAGTTGCATTAAGAACATGCAAGTGCAGGGGGGAGGGAAGGGGAAAATACAAGGGGTAGGGAGGAGTGAGAAGTGCACAACACAGGAATAAAAACAACAACAGGTAGTGCAGCCATCGTGTGGTGGTGCATGACTTAAGCGCAAACAGCTGGTGTCAATAAGTGCAAGTGGGGCGACTGTAGGGTTGTAGATACTGGCCCAGGTGCAAGGGTTGCCAAGGCAGTGCATGTGAGTTGCAGTGTGGACAAGGGAAATGGGCCAAAACATTAGGGCAGCCAAATGTCCAATGCAGAAACAGAAATGTATCAGCAGAGGAGAGGAAGAGAGATGGCAGAAGCAAAGAGGAACATCTTGAGGTGCTTCCGGAACGGGAGATGATTCTCATCAAGTTTCAGTGAGGCAGGGAGGCTGTTCCAGAGGGAGGCCCCAGCCGAAGAAAAAGAGATCTACCACCAACTCGTCGCTCGGAGAAGCAACTGCCCCTGAGGGAGTTGGAGGTGGAGAAGCGAAGGACTCGAGCGGGAAGGTATTTACGAAGAGAGAGTTGTAGATAGTGAGGACCCAGGCCCCAGAAGGCCTTGTGGACAATGCAGAGGGTCTTCAACTTAATCCTTGCAGCTGCTGGGAGCCAGTGAAGAGATTGCAATGCTCAAGAGATACAATCCTGGGGCTTGAGGGCTTGAGGTCAAGGACAAGTCTTGCAGTTCTGTTCTGGGTGAGTTGCAGAGGGTAGAGAGTAGAAGCAGGCAGATTTAGAGAGAGGCTGTTGCAGTAGTTGGGCCTAGAGAGAACCAAAGCTCTGGAGACAGTGAATTACTGGGGGAAGGAAACCTCGGAAAATGTGGTGGGCTAATCCGCACACATCTTCTGCTCAATGCACAACAAACCCATAGACCTGTGTACTCTGGGGGAGACAGCCTACAAGCGCAGTCCTCCCTGTCCCGTTTAGTTGAAATATGACAGTTAGGAGTACATGAAAGCATCAAGAGGGGCAGGACAACACCTTCATCTTGCCATGGCTAACCTAATTAAATATCAAAGGCTCCATGGATCCGCCCTGCTGATTGTCAGTTCTGGTGGTGGAAGCGCATACTGATGAGAGTTAATTGAAGCAGGCCTGTGAGAGGCCTGGTCGCAGAGCTGACAAAGGGGACAGGAAACCCAACACCTTTTTGATATGCATCTGTTCCAACCTGAAGACAGCTCCCAGCCCTTAGCATGAAGGGCAGTGAAATGTCATGTCTGGGATAACTGTTTACAGTAGGAAACCCCTTGCGGGCGACCCTCTTTCAGAGGGTGTAAGTATGTGTGTTGATGGAGACAAAAGTCTATTCTTGCCATCACTTCAAGGGAGACCTGCATTTTGATCAGAGACCACAAAGAGCTCAATTAACCAGAGAGACCCTTTGATCCACAACAGACAGGAAGATGGATGGGAATTAGTGGTACATGTTTTCACCCCTTTACCTTTCCTCTTGCAAAGCACTCTGGTTATGACCTCACACATAACAGAAGATTGCTGGTGCGGGCCAAGGATTGGTTTATTACGGTAGGCTTAGCCTGTACCAATCACTGGGGCCCATTTGGCTTTAAAAGAAGGCGGAGCCCCTATCTTAGCAGATCATCTGAATACTTCTCAAGGAGTAACACAAAGAACTCATTTGGACCCTGGCTGAAGGTATTGTCTGCCATACAGCTTCTGCCAGTCAAGAAAGTCCAGGAAATCCATGATCCCTCCCCTAAACATCTACCAGGGAACTGAGGGAGAGTCTGAATCCACAGGACCCTCAAAGCAGCTCCAGAACTGGTACCTAACCAGCACACAGCATGCCCTGCTAGTCTCTGCAAGCAAGCTTCCTAGGTGGGAAGTACCAGAGAGTCTCTGAACCAAACCCAGGACAAGGATGTTTCCTGCAACACTCTCCTCAGCTTTGGGTCTTCCTCGTTAAAGGACGACACAAGCCCAGCGAAGAAGCTAGGAGGAGTGCACTGACAACCATCAATCAGCGTCTGCCTTAAGGACATTTTCAAGGCAGTTGAGCCCATCGAGCTGCAACCAACTGCACCCCTGACTGTTGTCATGCTGCAGTCGCTTATGCCGTATTAGACGCCTCAACCAGTGCTTCAGACCCACCAATCAGCACTGAGACAACAAATCCTGTCGTGGTGCCACCGTTTAGGTCAGCTTGCACCCGTCTGTCCTGCCTCCCTCGCCGAACTGCCTGCCGCCTGACCCCACCACTGCCACCAATGTGACAAATCAACTTCCCGCGTAACACGTGTCTTTATTCTCGATGATTCCTGATTTGTATGTTTTGACATTGATGATGTTGATTTTGTGGAAATAATCAAATCTTCCTACCCATGAGTTTCGATTATTCACTGCTACACTCCAAAAGTAGTGACTTTAATAATATTACATTTGTCAACTTTTCTGAAGATGGGATTCGATTTATCTGGTGACTTCAATGTCAACGTAGACCGTTCTCTGCCCTTTCCAGAACTGAGAATAACATGCACTTGTGAGGGTAGGAAAACAATAATTCAGGGCACTAAACTGGAAAGACACAACCTACAAGCAACCACTGACTGGACATGGCTACCGCTGGCACTCATGAAGAAGACAAATCATTCCTAGCATTGAGAAAAAATGCATATTGATAGTGGGCCTCATTAGGAGTTTGGTGGTATCTTGGCGGTAAATCCAGCCAGATACCACCAAACTGTATTACTGTTACCGGTACTTGGTCCATCGGTATTAGATAACAAGTGCCAGCAAAAGTTGTAAATCCCCATTCCATGGAGTCCCATTGGACTCCATGGGGGATTTGCCGGTATGCTGGTAATACTGGCTATTTTTCCAATAAGCCACCTGACTTACCTCTAGCTCTTAGCTGGAGGTAACTCAGGTTCCCCACTGGCAAACTTGTACTATTCCAGTGTGGTAACATGCCGGCAAATGGAATTACAGGCATGTTATTATGGCACCTTTAAAGTCATATATTCCTGGACCCTGTTAATTTCAGAGGTGGATTGTTTTCTTTTACAGGAAACGTGGGTGAGAACATCTTTTCAAATGGGTGGTTTTAGCTCCATTGTTAATAGTGCTTTGAAGGGTTGTATGGAGTGGCTCAACCTTGGCTTGATTATTTCCTTAAGAAATTCATCTAGTTTTACTGAAATTCAAATTCCTTCTAATAACCCTTATGTCGTGGCAGCCCTTCTGTGTCTCACAAACGGTAAACACATTTTGATCATCAATGTCTATAATCCTCTGGGTGGTTCACGGTTGTGGGATATTTTAGTGGTGATCTCTGAGATTATGCCTGTACATGCCCATGACACTGAGAACGATGACCATAGTCAGTGGTGATTTCAATGCTGACTGTGGACCCCCTATGATAATGAGGTTATATGCCCAGAAGAGGCATATCCACCCTATAGGTAACCGCTAGCTCCCCAAGTTAAGGGCCCAAGCACAGAGATGGTCCCTTAACAAAGATGACTGGCCATTACCTCTTGGGTGGGCCCAGCCACTGAGGGGCATATCTCAATTAGCACCCGGGTGGTAATGTTTTTTTTTAAAATATATTGTAAAAACGTCACGTTGCACAGTGCCTTCAGCCAGGAAGTCCGTTTTCAATGTTGATGACGCAGCATTGAAAAGGGGACTGTCTGACTGAGGGCACTGTGCAGAGATGGCTGTCGAGATAAAGGTGCGTTTTATTTTAATTTTTCAAAATAAAAAAAAGATATTAGTACCCGTGTAGAGATCTACATGGACGCTAATGGGAAGGAGGAGAGGAGAGCCAGGAAGGGAAGCACCGGACACTAATGAAAGTGCTCGGAACGCGGACGTTCCTTTGTGAATACCGCCCACGTTCCGAACGTTTTCATTGGCTACAGGCACCTCACAGGGTGCTAATGAATTTTATGGAGGGGGCAGGGAATGGTCATGGTTAATATACATGCGAACGGGGAAACTGCTCACCTCCGGACGGTGCACTTGGGTTTGAAGCAAGCAACTCTGTATTATATGTTCGTGGATGTATATAATTGGGCAAAGGTTGATACGTTGATTATTAGTCATGCAGTGCACAGGGATCACAATATGTTTACAAAGATGAGGCAGCTGAGACTTGCATGGTACCCTCCTCAATGACAATCAAGGTAATCGACTATGTTGGTCACATCGTAATATGAGGATTTTAAATCACAATTTGAAATGGCTTTTGATAATATAAGCCCTTCTTCTGTGAAAGAGTCTAATGCCTGGTTTACTTTAGTGATGAATTACTGGGGGAAACAAACCCCCAGTGCAATGCCGAACAAGAGAGGTGACACCTATGCTCCTTTGATTGCTGAAAGAAAACGTGATTTCAGACAGTCTAAGGGGGTAATTCATGGAATAAATGTGCGCCGAAATTAGTGACGCAAGCTGGCGCAAGCGTAAAAAAGCCGGCGCATGCTTGCGATTCATGGAAGGCCCTGCACATGTTTGTCCCGGGATGTGCGCCAAATCCGCGTGTGGCGCACACAGGACATCCTGTGTAACTGCAACATCCCGAACGCCGTGCAGCGAAAGCGCACAACATTAGAGCACACAACAAAAAGGGGGTTGAACATGGGGTGGAACACGCGGAATGGGGAACAACGCGTGAAAATAAGGGTGTAACTGGGGAAGTACTGTTGGGAAGTACACGGAACTCCCACACTCACGCGAACTACACGTATTCATGGAATCGAACAGGGAAAACCTGCGCACGTCAAAACACACGCACACGCACAATTACGTCCGCCACATGAAAGCAGGCGGAAGTGCCCCCGCGCAGCAAAAAAGTGTGCGCAAACAACAAACAAGCATATACAGCTACAATGAATGTCCCGTTCCTCGCAGCAATGATCGTGGGACACCACAGGAAGAGGAGAATAGCCAGGCCCCACATTTATTTGCCCAGGACTAGCCTTTTTGGGATGCCTGATGAGCAGGTCTATGGCAGGTATAGGTTTCCACCTCATATCATCTTAGAGCTGGTCAGGGAGTGGGAGGATGAACTCACATCACCCACCCTGTGCTCCCAAGCATTGAGCCCCTTGGAGAAGGTGCTCAATGTACTGCATGTTTTGGCCACTGGGTCATTTCAGCGGACAACTGTCATAGTGGGGTGTGTCTCACAGCCCACGCAGTCACGCTGTCTACACCAGGTGTTGGCAATCATCACTGCGCGCCCCTCAGTCCGCAGGCACATATACATGCCCAGAACACCTGCAGAAAGGCAGGCCGTGGTCCTGGACTTCTACAGGGTAGCACACTTCCCCAAAGTGCTCGGTGCCATAGATTGCACCCATGTGGCCCTACGTCCACCTAGGGCCACTGAGCACATCTATCGAAACCGCAAGCACTGGCATTCCATCAACATGCAGGTGGTATGCGATGCCAAAGGAATCATCATCTCTGTCTATGCAAACTATCCTGGGTCCACCCATTATAGTTTCATATTCAGAATGTCTGCCCTGAGCTGGGCCCTGTAAGCTGGGAAGCATGACGACACATGGCTCCTAGGTGAGTACAAATGCCTGTGCACATGCATGCATGTCACATACAGACAAATACACAAGCCCAACTAATGACAACCCTGATCACCTTACAATATGAACATACAATGTCATGAAAAGCGGAATCTCTCCTCAAAATATCCACAGTAAAAAGTGTGCTTGCCTGTGAAAATCTGTCAAAATATGGGCGCAGTACTAGCGGCCGCCTGTATGACAGCTGTCATTAGTTGCATCAGACGCTTAAACTTGTGCAATTGAAATCAAATGTCTGAGAATGAAGTGACCTGTTATCAAAAGTAATCTAGGTTGCAACTATTTAATCTCCATGGTTTAGAGACTGGAATTAGTGTTCTAGCTACTTGTTTAAAAATTGCAAGTTTTATTTTAAACCAAGTAAAATGTAATAAATTGACAGTGACTTTAAGCTGACCTCAAAGTCACCAAACCAGTTCCCCCTAGCTTCCCCCAACAAAAGGCATCTCTCCTGCTTCCCACCAAAGTCAGGAACTTACACCTTTGTGTTGATTAAATCAGGGAAGGAGATTTAGGGCTGCTGCTGGAGGAGCACAATGAACCTTCCTTGGATGAAAGGATATGCAGATTGTAAAGTGTTAAAGTGGCCTCTGCCAGGAGGTAGAGGGCAGAGATTGCTCTTGAGCTGCAAGATGGAGATGGAGGCGGGGACAGACACTTTTGTTGATTCACAAAGCACAGAAAGCATATTATTGAAAAAGACTGATAAAGGACTGTGCAAATTTGTAAAAATTATAGAATTAACAGCATTGTGAATGTGATTTTTGTGCACATTTTAAAAGGACCCAGAACTCTGTGCGATGTTCTGAGAAGGCGCAGTGAAAATTCTGGTTTTGTAGCAATTGAATTTATGTCAGAAGCATGAAACTTCATATGATTATGCCCATATACAATGCACACATATGTACAACATTTTTGACAAATTAGATATGGTGTCCTGGACAAAAAGTGCGAAAATGTGTCAAATCCAGACCCAAGATCTCACGGACACGAGGCATGGAAGAGGGTGATTTTAGCCAATAGACTACCTAGGGGGTGCACCTAGGATAATTCAGCTTACCCACCCCTTAATGAAATGGATAAATAGAGATAGCTGAGGACTCAGAAAAAAGACTGATCCACCCACCATCTCGAATTTGGCAAAGCACTCTGAAGGAGATTCATTCATACTCCATTCATACTCCTTGTTCCAGACCACAGAAACTTTGCAAGCAGAAAGGCTCAGAGCATAGCTGAACCACTTTCAGCTGTTCCTAACTTCCAGAACCCATCCCTCAACTTAACGAGGAAAACAAAGAAGCAGCCAGGCTGTGCTGTAACTGCTTGCCTGCCAAAGAATCATCTTCATAACCAGAAGGGCAGATTAAACCCATCTGGTGCCGTGCTGTGCAGATCAGAGACCCATTGCAGATCCAGTCCAGTCGTGCTGTGCAGTGTAGACCAGAGCGCCTTGCTGTCCAGTCCTGCTGTGCGGTGTCCAGAGCGCCTTGCTGATCGCAGAACCAGACCAGTCTGGTGTGCCCAGCAGTCTGTCCCAGAAATCCCTGACCAGAACCAGATCCCTGGCGGTTCCATTCTAACATTGGTAGTGAGTATCCATAGTATAGGATTGTCACTAGCCTATGTACTTTCCCTAGTCATCCCTATCCAAATCAAATCTATCTTACATCCAGAACTGTATTGTTAGAAATCCTTTTAGTTGTGCCTGAACTCTCTCTCTTATCCTATAGTCCTTCTGTAAAAATATTGTTAAAATCATCTGTGCGCTGATATATTGCATCTGAAGAAGGCAAGCGTCTCAGCTGGCAGTAGCCCTGATCAAGTGGCTGAGCATCCGTGTAGTTTGTTTTTTCATAATCCATCCCTAGTGTAAAGAAACCTTGTTTGTACTTTAAAAGTGCATCCTTGTTTTACAATTTTGCCTTTCTGAAAAAAACGTCCTCCACGAAAACGTCCATAACTTCTTCATATGTTATGCTACAAACAAAATTTAAGTGTCCATTTGTAGCTAACATCCTAAGCTTTCTCCTTACAGTTTTACCGCAATCGCGCTTACCAAGTTTGCCGCAAATTTTTCATTTGGCCCTACTGTTCAATCTTTACTTAAAATACCTATGCCTTGTTCTAGACCACATAAACACCTATTTAGGGCTTGATGAAACACCTATTTCACTAATTATGCTGACGACACACAGCTTGTATTCGAACTAAGTGGCAATTATCAGAAAGATAGCGAGCAACTTACCACGATATACAACCACGTGGAGCAATGGATGGACTCCAATTGGATGTGCCTAAACGGAAAAAAAACGGAACTCATGATTTTCGGCTCATCCTCTGCTCGTGCTAAGCTACCCTCATCCTACACATCCTTCCACATTAAAGATACCCCCATTCCGGTCCTAAGCAAGGTTAAAACCCTAGGTATGCTGCTAGAAGCATCGTTGGGTGCGGACGCCCAAGTACAGTTCATCAAAAAAAACTGTGCCTACCACCTCCGTCTAATAAAAGCCATCAGACCTTTCATATCCGAGGAAAATTGTGCGACCATAGCAAGAGCCACCATCTTATCGCGCCTTGACTATGGCAACGCTCTAGTCCTGGGTGCCTCCAAGCAATGCCTACAAAGCTACCAAATTGTACAGAACAACGCGGTAAGAATTGTCAAGCTCAAAACTAAAACAGAACATATCAGCAACTCCAGAAGAGAGCTTCATTGGCTGAAAATCTAAGATAGGGTGCATTTCAAAACCTTAACCATCGTTCATAGATGCATCTATGGAAAGGCACCAACCTACTTAAAAACTAGGATCAAACCATACGTTCCTAATAGAACACTGAGATCATCCCAACTTGTTAAAATTGCTACGTCACCTCACAAACTCAAAAGTGGCTTAGGTAGAGCCTTTCCAACCCTTGCAGCCAACCTTTGGAACAACCTACCAGACCACCTTAGACTGGAAACCAACTACTCGCGTTTTCGCAAACAGGTAAAAACCCATATCTTCAAATAAACGGCCATCACGGCATATGCCTCCGTTAGCTTAATTCTATGTGACTGTCCCGTCTGCTCTGTCTAATCACTATCTGTTCCGTCCGTTCTCGTGTCCTTGTTTCTGCGCCCCGAGGCTCGCGAGCTACCGGCGCAATATAAATATTAAATAAATAAATAAATAAATAAAATCTATAACGTGTAAAATAGCTTTTCATTGCACCCGACCTCAAAATTAAGTTTTCAACTTGCTTATTACTCTCAAATCATTGCTAGTGTTTGTCTGAAACCATACAAAATGGCTCCCATTAGTTTTTAAATCATTTTAGTGAAATAAACCCATTTTCAGTGTTTTACCCAATTCATTCAAAGCCAACTTTAAAACCGTGTTGACAGTTTTGCAGTCATTCCTGTTTCTCTTTGGTGTTTGCTGGGGGAAAATGGGATTGATATATTTTGTTGAATTCTGCATTCCTGAAACCTGTACTCTCTCCTTCTATTTCTTCATATTGCATATTGGGGGGATTGAAGGGTGTGCAGTGGGAAATCGTTATCAGGCTGCATTTGATTGAACAAACCCACAAAAGGATTTTCTCTGCATTGTTTTTGCCCATCATTACTCCTTGTGATTAAAGAGATGGTTTAGCGTGACATCACCCCATTGGTGATTATTGTATGCCTATTAAAAATAGTGTGATATATATATTGTGAAATACCTAAATAAATATTTTAACTTTGCAAACCAGCCTGCTTCCTGGTTCAGTGTGACCGGGGGGGATTCTAAGAGAGGTGTGTGTGATATAAGTGGCACATCGTTCAGAAATAAAAGAATTTATAGACAAAAATAAATAAATAAGGGTTTCAGTTGTGCATTCCACGCTAGGCATTGACTTAGGTAAAGTGCCGGATTGAAATCACTTACAAGATTGGGGGCTCGTGCCAGGATATCTGAATTAGAGATACCACTTGTGACAGTCTAATACAGTGTGCTAACTGACGGGGTACATAAACCCTGTTGGGCTACCACACTGTGTTATACTGTGAAAAGCACCCTTCAATAGGAACGCTCTAAGGAATTTAGTCTGTTTTGCAAAAATAAAATAAACTCCTTTAAGTCGAAAAGGAAATTAATATTTCCGGAATGGCGACCTAGGTAGAAATCAATATGGCAAAGTAACACCTAGTGCACAAATTATTTTTCAGGGGTGAATGGACAGAGCAGGATAAGAATGTGTGGTTGCAGGGAATTAAAGAACAGACCACTGCAACAGGATTAAATATATGGCACTGAGTGAACTGTATATGGCCCCTAAGGTAAACGAAGAGCAAAGTAAGATTGCCAAAATAGCGGCATATCTGTACCTCCACATTGGAGCAATACAGGACAAATATGCCAAAAACCTAGATTTGGCAAACAAGCAACTACACTCATTAGAAAAAGCCCAAACTGATCTGGACTCTGCAGAGCAAAGGCTACAAAAGTCATGAATCAGAAATGAAACCAGACAGTACCTGATAAAAATAAGAAAACAATGTGGATATCCTGCAGCAGGAGAAGGTAGAGCAGGATACCAAAGTGCTGTCCCTGCAGAAGTAGTGCCAAGAAAGTTTGGACTCTCTACTACAGAGCCAGAAAAATCTGGAACAGCAAATACATTTTAATAGAGCTTGTGCAGAGCAGGTAGTCACCCTGCAAAACAACCTAGACCAAGAAAAAGAAGAGAATAACAAATCAATTTTCAAAGACCTTGACACCCACACAGAATTTGATGAGGAGCGCCAGAAAGCTGGTGCACTCCAAAAACAAAGGGACGACCTGGCTGCACAGAGGGGTGCTCTTATTCAGGAAAGGGGCACCTTAGGCCAGGAGGTCTGTTATTTAAAAGATAAGATGGAAGAATATCACCTGGCCCTCCAGGGACTGGGTGAGCTCCACAAAGGTTACACAAAACTGTTAGAGCACTCCAGGAGGATGGACGATGCTCTGGCAAAGAGTGACCAGGCCAGTAAGGACAGGACTCAGGAGGTAACCCTCCTGCAGCAAAAATTGGCCCAGTCCTCTAAAATGACACAGGAAGCACAGAGAGACAATGAGGCTCTCTGTGAGAAAAATGACAGGATCCACAGACAGGTAGCTATGCAGGAACAACTGATAGAGACTAGCAAGGCCTTGATAGAAGAACAAAAAGGTCACGTTCTTGCATGGCAACAGGGAGCAGGGGCTGAGAGAGATTAGGTCCTCTGGGAAAGGGAAACACCTGAGCATAACCTCAGGAACCCTAGTACCAGAGGCTTTCATCTCTTCAACCCCATGGACTCTGCCTCCCCCATGTCCACTGGCACACATGAGCCAAGGGCCACGGGGATGGCAGACTTCAATCCAATGAGGAATATGGGGCTCATAGATCAGCACCTCCCAGGAATGGAGGGGCAGGCATCTGGGTATGGGTTTCCAAGCGCTAGGGCCATATTCTCTGATCAGGGAGACTCCAATGAGGGGAGGGTCAGAGAAATAGATCCTCAAAAATACCATTTACCCATTTACCCAGAGACCAGATGGTAAAATGTAGTGGTATTTAGAGAGTAGGCCCACTAAGGGCATCCTGAAATCCTCTGCCCAGCTAGGATAGTGGGGGAGGGAGGTACTCAGCAAATCCTGGGAGCAAGGAGGAATCAGAAGACTCCTCTGAGCGCCACAGGACTCAAGAAACTAGGCCCCCACATTCTGCCAGCCATTCCCTAGCTCGCTGAATCTGGGAGAGCCTAGAAGACCAAACAGGCAACTCTGGTAGCAGTGCCTCTGAGTCAGAGGATGAGTGGAACAGAGTCACCCAAACGAAGAAAGCCAACAAGGTCAAGAGCGCCTTGCTCAAGGATCCCCTAAAATAAATAAAGGTCATTAGGAGCGTCATCAAGCCCTAACATAAGAATGCAACGTATTCGGTTTGGGAGCACCTTGAGCTCTTTGAACAAATGATGGAGACTTTCCATTTGAAGGACAGCCAAAGCTGTATTCAATATGTAAAGTGGACCTTCTCTGCCGAGTACTCCAGCTTCTTTGCGGGGCTGGAGGATCAGAACAATTCCAGATGGTCCACCTATAGGGTGGCCATCTTGAAACACTTCTCTGCGCACAGGAATCCTCAGGAGGCTCGCAAGGCAGCCTACAACTTGCAATGTGGGGAAGATCAGGCCCCACAAGAATTTGTTCAAGAATTAAAGCGTGCCTTTGCGCAGACCACTAGAAGGGTGCGCACTGACAGCAAAGAGTTTGTAAATACTTTCTTCCATGCTCTCCCCAAATATATCATGACCCAGCTAGTGAGGGACTTTCACGAGAAAAGATCACTAGACTGGGTCATTGAACAAGCCACCCTCATTTACGAGGTGCAAAAGCCAGTGGAAAATAAAAATAATCCAAAAAGCCCCAAAACAAACAATACACATGCTGCTGCTAAAGTGGAGGAGGTGAAGGTTGCCCCCATTTTAGATTTAGAGATGGGGGGCCTAAAAACCTGCCCGCACAGAATCAAAACAACCCCAAACCCAGAAGGCCCTCGGGCCAATCACAAACAGGGAGACAGGGAGGCAACCCCACAAATGGGACCCCTAACTCTCCTGACTACATCATCCCGCGCTACAAGGGCAATAGACCCATCCTGGGTTATGTGTGGACTCCTACGGCCCAAGGGGGGGATCCAACCAGACAGCAGCTAGCCCAGGGAACTTCCCTCCTCACTTTCCCCAGGAGGGCAGTAATCCCCCAAATACCAGACAGAATTTCTTCCCAAGGTACCCGCAAAACTTTAACCCCCAAAACAATCCATCCTTCTTTCCCCACTTTCCTGAGCCCAGACAAACCAATCCGGGAGAAGGGAGGCCAAGGGTGGAGGGGTACCCAAACTTTCCTAACCCGGGGTATTTTGGGAGAAGGGATAGCTACCCTTCCCGGGATCAGCCCAGGGGAGACATGAGGACCCCGTACCAGCCAGAGCGGGTGCCCCAACTAGAGCGCCAGGTCCAGAACATGGCACAGGATCTGGGTTGCATGCTGAGGGCTCAACAGAACCCTCAGATGAGCATGGTGGCACAGAATGCCTCAAATCCAGGACCTGGTGCTCCAGAGCAATGACAGGGGAAGAACCCTGACAACCCACCGGTTCCCAGGGAGGAGGCACAAGGGGAAGGGCGGTGTAAAGCCTTGGAGGAAGCTTCCTTCCACACTTGTAAAAAGCCCTTGGAAACCCAGGACCCGGAACCAAAATCCCCTGCCCCTGAAAGTCTCCAACCAAAGGAGCAGGGGGGGGAGAAATAAAGAGCCCAAAAAGACCCATTTTGTGGAGGAGGTACAAATCTTCCAGTTTGAAGGAGAGGGATCCTCAAAGGATCCTGCAAAAAGGATCTTCTCCTTCAGAGATGGGGGAACTCCTCCCAAAGAAAAATGGGTCCCAAAGGATCCAAATCCAGACTGGGTAGGTGTGGGGACCGAGTTAGCACCACCCATCATCAATCCCCAGAATCATCAGCCTGAAAATCCCTTGGTTCAAACCCATCCTGGGGATTGCCTCCAAAAAGGGGGGGCAGCCCAGAATCAGAACCAGGGGAACCCAAAGCTTCCTCCATATCTAGCTTTCAGAAGACACCAAACAGAATCCTGCCCAAATCACCTTCCTGTCAGTGTCCAAAACCAAGAAACTAACCCACCAGTTGTCCAAAAATGTACATTATCTTTGCCCCATCGAGGAAAATAAGGGAAGATTTTATGCCCCGCTCCAATGTACGATTTTGGCACTTGTGGGCACTGGATCCCAAGCTATCCTTCTGTCAAAAAGGGCCTTTGACCAACTGAATTCGGGAAGAGGGGAGAAATACCAAATTCCTCTCACCCCTCTACCTGGACAACTTCAGAACTTCGACGGGAAGGAAATTCCCATCGAGGGGACTTAGGACTTAGGGGGGAATTTGGACATTAAAATTGGGCGACACAAGTTGAAGCACCCGGTCATAGTGTGACTCCAGAGGGCACCCCTTGTTTACTAGGGAATGACATCCTGCGTAGGTTGTCACCCCTCATAGATTGTGTAAACAAGGTCCTCTGGACCCAGACTAACTGACCAATAAAATTGAAACAGAGTGTCAACCATGTTAGTTTAAACGGCACAGGCCATATGGTGGAACAAACATCTGACCAAGTAGAATTTCACTTCCGGAACAGTCAAAACCCAGATGTGACAGTAATTACAGTCGGACAACAAACTGGTGTTGGGGGATCCTCTCTATTTCTGAAAATCAACCTTCCTTCCAGTCTAACGTGGCATTTCCACACTGGAAGGAAACACTCTGAAATTCTTCAGAAATTCACAATCAGAAAATCCCACTACTATAGTCCAGAAAGATGAGAAATCAGCTCAAAGCCTGGCTGATATTCAGAACATTGGAGAGCAGTTGTTCATCCATATTCAGTCAAATGAAGGGAAGGACTCTGTTCTCGCCCGAGTGTGTGTGAACAACGGTAGGTGCTTAATCAACAAAGCCATATTCCGCAAAAACCCCCAAAAGATCCAGCCATTCCCACATTTAAACTGATAGACAAATGGGAAATGGACCTAGAAACACCCATTCCAAACATGGCCAGCCTAACAGGTATATGCTCAGAATTTCCATAGGCAACAAGAGCATAGTACATAATTGTTGGGTCGTGCGAGATGTCCCTGTTTACTTAGGCAGTGACATTCTCAATAACTTTGCCATTAGTTTTGACCTAATAAACTTCAAAGCCTGATCCCGATTAGCGGGTAATCCCATGGGCTTTGATGACCCAGAGAAAGCATTTAGGTCAGCTCAACTGCTGCCTTATGCAGTTGAAATTCAGATTGGAGAGGAAGTCACCATCTCAGAACGGACCCGACAATTCTCACTGGAAGTGAAAGTTAAAAGAGGACAGAAACTGAAAAACCCTGACGCCTATGTTCATCTTAATGCTTATTTCCAACAGCAAGGGTTGGGGTTAAAACCCAACACCACTAGTCAACATAGAACATGGCACCATTCTAATAGAGGTGGATAACAGTGACTTAAAGAGTATCACTCTAGCCGCAGACACCATTATTGGAATGGTGGTTGATGACCAACATTTTTCTATAGATTTAGGTAATGAACTGTTAGGACCAATCCCCAAGGACTGTTCTGACAGTGATAGCGACGATGACGCAACACCAGACAGGATCTTCACCTGGCATGGGGGGAATTTCCTGGTGTACATTTCCTGCCCTTATGGTAAGGAAGATGTGACCTGTGACTTCAGGAGGGATGACTCGTCCGCGAGGACTGCCTTCCCCACCTGAAGCCACCAGTCCAAATCAGTACTTTGACCAGGGGCTTCTCCACCCAGCTGGAGGAGGCCGCTGAGATAGCAAAACCGGAAGTCTTTCCAGGCTTCAGGCAGATGGTTGAAGAGAGAGTCAACCTAGCTGATGCCTGTGAGACTCTGGAGCAAAAATTGAAACAAGTTTTCTTAGATTTTCAAGATCTCTTTGCGGTGGACTCATATGACTGTGGTCGCACCGACATTCACACAACAATTCCCACAGACCCTGGCATGACTCCAGTGTTTGTGAATCAATATTGCTTGCCTCTCGTATCAATGGAGTTCCTTACTGAAATAATTAAGAACCTTGAGTCCAGTGGGATAACTCTTCCAGTCCACAGCACCTTCAATAATCCGGTGCTGGGGATTTTGAAGTCAAACGGCCAGTGGAGACTCGGTGCCGTCCTTAAGTAGCTCAACAAACGGGTCCATACTTCCCGATGACCCCTTCCCTACATTGACCAAGAGCTGGCCCAGATCCAGGAGTCATAGGTATTCACTGCAATAGACCTGACCAATGGGTACTGGACAGTACCTGTCAGTGGGAGGACCAATACAAGCTGGCTTTCACCTTCGGGGGGCAGCAGTACACATGGACCAGGACTCCCTTCGGTTACATAAACTCCGGCAATGAATTTAACATTTTTCTACACAAGACCATGCCAGACCTCGGTGAGAGGGGTAACCTAGCCTATGTAGATGATGTTTTAGTCAAAAGCTCGACTGTGGATTAACACATAGCAGAGATTTGTTATGTTCTGACACAGTTGAGGGCGGCCGGAGCAAAACTCTCGTTTCAAAAGGCACAATGGTGTAGAACCTGTGTCAATTTCTTGTGGCATGAGATTACTCTCAAGGGTCTCTGTCCCCAGGAAAAGAAAGTGGCAGCACTCCAGAAATTAAAAGACCCCACAACTCTGTAGGAACTAAGGAGCCTCCTTGGACTAACTAATTACAGGAGAAAGTTCATTGAGGACTACGCAGAGATCACAAGACCCTTGATCCATCTTTTGAAGGGGGGGGTCAAGTGGGAGTGGGGCCCAGAACAAGCCGAGGCAGTAAGACAACTCAAAAGAATCCTCTCACAAGCACCTTGCCTAGCTTATCCTGTCAAAAACAAGGAGTTCTTCTTGGAGACAGGGTTCTCAAATACATGCTTGACTGCAGTATTATATCAAAAGCATGACAAGGTCAATAAAGTAATCTCCTATGCGAGTAAAACTTTATCGTCTGTGGAGGAAAAATTCAACGATTGTGAGAAGGCACTCCTGGCAATGGTGTGGGCATTGAAGAATTACCGCCCGTTTATTCAGGGGGAACAGATCATGGTGGAGACTCCACACCAGCCTCTGCAATATCTCCAAAGTGGCAGAATCTGGGTCAGAAATGTGAGTAATTCCCGACTTACTTCCTGGATTCTGTCAATGCAAGGCTTTCCTGCAAGAAGATTCCCATCGCGTAAGGTCTGGCTTACTTGCATGATTGTGCCAGAGGAAACTGTTTAGAGGACGAAAGTCTTAAAATCAAGGACAACATGGAGGCATACCTTAATTCTGCACACAAAAGTCTTTGAAGACTATCATGTTGACAACAACGGAGAAAAAGAACTTGTGGCCAGCGTAGGAAATGCATGGGTGAATGATGCCCCAGAACCCCATGCTGGGTATGAAATTGGTCCCTGAAGCTGTGCATCAAGCCATCCTCACTGCTGTCCAACACCAACTCCATGAACTGGTCATAATCACTGATTCGGATTATGTACGGAACGGGTTCGTGGAGCACCTGGTTAACTGGAAAACCAGAGGCATGCTATGTGCTAATAACAAACCATTGAAACATGGGAAATTAATCCAAAATATTGATGATCTGGTCACCTCGAATGGGATGACCATCCACTGGAAAAAGATCAAGGGTCCTTCTAAAGTAGAGGGACCAGACAAAACTGGAAATGACTTAGCTGATCAGCTGGCCAAAACTGGAGCCATCGAGTCCCTGCTGGGGGAAATCCAGGTCACTGCTATCACTAGGACTCAGACAAATGCTCACAATTAACTCTCAACTGCACAATGGAGTAAGGAGACCCCAGATGCTGATTTGATTACGGCTCAGAACGGGGATCCAATAATTGGTAAGGTTTATCAACACATTGAGGACCCTGAGAACTTTCCCCTGACGGATACCAATTACATAGGGAAAAGGGACCTCAGAGTGTTGATGAAATGTCCAAAAATGTTCTGAATCCAAGACTGTTTGTTAGTAAGGAGATCCATAGCTGGCCATGATCAGTGGGTGGTCCCTACCTCATTCTGAAGCCTGATGCTAAGTCACGCCCATGATGCGGCCACATCCGGTCATCGGGGGTTTCATACAACAGTTGAAATCTTAAGAGAGTTTTCATACTGGCCACACATAGGGTAGGACTTCGACCAATATTTGAAGGGGTGTCTTGTGTGTGCACAATTTCAGCCAACATCCCTCACACACCGTGCGCCTCTCCAAAAGAGGGGGATGACACTGCCTTGGTCAGATTTAAAAGTCGATTTTATCGGGCCCGTGATTCGCTCCTCTAGGGGGAACAAGTACATGTTGCCGTGACATGCTTGTTCACTAAATGGGTGGAATGTCTCCCGGCCCCAAATTGCAAGGCAGAAACAGAAGCTGCCCTGATGATCACATCTTCTCGCATTTTGGACTACCCCAAAGCATTGAGTCACACCGAGGTAGCCACTTCACTAGCAAAGTGATGACAAAGATGTGGGAGATACTTGGGGTCAAAAGGAAACTACACATTGCCTACCGACGAGCCTCTTGTGGAGTAGTAGAGAGATACAACAAGACAATTGTGAGCATATTAAAAAAGTTTGTGGCAGATTCTGGGCCAAGTACGGACATCCGACTACCTCTTGTCCCAATGGCCATCAGATCTACCCCTTCTTCTACAACTAAAATGTCACCGTTTGAGCTGATGACTGGACGAAGGATGGTGCTTCCCCAGCATCTGCTCTACATAACCCAAGAGCAGACATTGATCAATGCCTCCACAACTCATGAGTATGTTGAAAATCTGAGAAAACATCTTCAACATGCTTTTGCCTATGCTCAGCGAAATCTAGAAAGATCTGCAGACAGTATGAAGACCCACTATGCCCTCAAGACTACTAGAAAAGAATACCAAGTAGGAGACCGGGTCTACTTATACAATTTTAAAAGGAACCAGGCCAAACAGTGCAAATTTTGTTCCTAGCTGGCGGGCCGCTTTTGAAATTGTAGACAGAATCTCACCAGTCGCCTACAAAATCCGGATCCCCAAAGGCAGTTTGGCAGAGGGGGAAGATAAGTGGGTCCACATCAACCAACTGAAATGTTGCCATTCTAGGCACACTCTGCAGCAACTAGAGGATTGATCTGGAAACCCAGAGGGGGACATTCCAGACCCCTAGAATTCCAACTATAAAACTATTCCATCTGTTGAAAATCAGTAATAATTGCCAACAGAAAAGATTGTCATTCCATGTCAAATGTATGTGTCTGCCCCACTACATGAATAGTGGTGGGGAAATGTCTACAAATATGCTCTGTTTTGTCATCCTAGAATTTGAAACCAGGGATCCTAAGCACCAAGGAGGACCACTCGGGGACCGAAAGCATCGCTCCATACTTTCATCCAGAACCGGCGAGGAGAACCTGCCGATCCACCACTGATGGGAAAAGCAGACAAATATGTCCACTTGGACCAAACAGAAAAAAACTGAACATCCCAAAATCCCGACTTCCCCTTGATGGGTGGTCAAAAGTCAAGTCGCGAGGGGGGGCTTGTGGGATGTTTTAACCCACTAGGCTCTGCCCTGCGACATCCCTGTGTGCTGATGGTGCAAGAATCATCAAAATGGCCGCAAAAGCCCTATGCCCGCCAAAACCCATTGAAATTGCGCTTTGAAACCAGAAAAAATGGCTGCCAAATCTACTTTGCCTGTTGCCAGTAGTGGAAAGGAGACCTCACTGTTGAAACCTGTTACTGGGCTGCCCACCAAGTAAAAATTGAAACTACATGAAAGGCAGTGCTTTATGGAAAGAAACCCAGAAATTGCTCTTAAATCCCTTTTTCTTGGTTGCTGAAAATACAGAATGCCAGTCCAAAACGTCACAAAACATCCAATATTCTCACTGGGTTTTACCCGTCACTTCATCTAAGGAATCAATATGAACATACAATGTCATGAAAATCGGAATCTCTCATCAAAATATCCACAGTAAAAAGTGTGCTTGCCTGTGAAAATCTGTCAAAATATGGGCGCAGTACCAGCGGCCGCGTGTATGACAGCTGTCATTAGCTGCATCAGAAGCTTAAACTTGTGCAATTGAAGTCAAATGTCTGAGAATTAAGTGACCTGTTATCAAAAGTAATCTAAGTTGCAACTATTTAATCTCCATGGTTTAGAGACTGGAATTAGTGTTCGAGCTGCTTGTTTAAAAATTGCAAGTTTTATTTTAAACCAAGTAAAATGACAGTGAATTTAAGCTGAACTCAAAGTCACCAAACCAGTTCCCCCCAGCTTCCCCCAACAAAAGGCCTCTCTCCTGCTTCCCACCAAAGTCAGGAATTTACACCTTTGGGTTGATTAAATCAGAGAAGGAGATTTTGGGCTGCTGCTGGAGGAGCACAATGAACCTTCCTTGGATGAAAGGATATGCAGATTGTAAAGTGTCAAAGTGGCCTCTGCCAGGAGGTAGAGGGCGGAGATTGCTCTTGAGCTGCAAGATGGAGTTGGAGGCGGGGACAGACACTTTTGTTGATTCACAAAGCACAGAAAGCATATTTTTGAAAAAGACTGATAAAGGACGGTGCAAATTTGTAGAAATTATAGAATTAACAGCATTGTGAATGTGATTTTTGTGCACATTTTAAAAGGACCCAGAACGATGTTCTGAGAAGGCACAGTGAAAATTCTGGTTTTGTAGCAATTGTATTTATGTCAGAAGTATGAAACTTCATACGATTATGCCCATATACAATGCGCCCATATGTACAACATTTTTGACAAATTAGATATTGTGTCCCGGACAAAAAGTGCGAAAATGTGTCAAATCCGGACCCAAGATCTCATGGAAACGAGGCTTGGAAGAGGGTGTGCTCCACAAAATATTTGATCTATGTATGTTACTGGTATAAAGATTGCACACATGTAAAGATGTATTATATCAAAAATAGATTTTATGTGCAAAAGGCAAAGGGGAGGATGTTTTGCCTCATAAACCACTCATCATGGTGACACACTGTTTTCTCCTCCAATCAAGGGAGAGAGCAGACTTTAGCCAATAGACTACCTAGGGGGTGCGCCTAGGATAACTCAGCTTACCCACCCCTTTATGAAATGGATAAATAGAGACAGCTGAGGACTCAGAAAAAAGACTGATCCACCCACCATCTCAAATTTGGTGAAGCTCTCTGAAGGAGATCCATTCAAACTCCTTGTTCCAGCCCACAGAAACTTTGCAAGCAGAAAGGCTCAGAGCATAGCTGAACCACTTTCAGTTGGGCCTAACTTCCAGAACCCATCCCTCAACTTAAAGGGGAAACCAAAAAAGCAGCCAGGCTGTGCTGTAACTGCTTGCCTGTCAAGGAATCATCTTCATAACCAGAAGGGCAGATTAAATCCCGTCTGGTGCCGTGCTGTGCAGACCAGAGAGCCATTGAAGATCCAGTCCAGTCGTGCTGTGCAGTGTAGAGCAGAGCGTCTTGCTGTCCAGTCCTGCCGTGCGGTGTCCAGAGTGCCTTGCTGATCGCGGAACAAGGCCAGTCCAGTGTGCCCAGCAGTCTGTCCCAGAAATCTCTGACCAGAACCAGATCCCTGGCGGTTCCATTCTAACATTGGTAGTGAGTACCCATAGTAAAGGATTGTCACTAGCCTATGTACTTTCCATAGTCATCCCTATCCAAATCAAATCTATCTTATATTCAGAACTGTATTGCTAGAAATCCTTTTTGGTTTGCCTGAACTCTTTCTCTTATCCTAAAGTCCTTCTGTAAACATATTGTTAAAATCATCTTTGCGCTGACATATTGCATCTGAAGAAGGCAAGCGTCTCAGCTGGCAGTTGCCTTGATCAAGTGGCTTAAATTGCATCATTGCTCCTTGTGATTAAAGGGATTGTTTAGCGTGACATCACCCCACTGGTGATTATTGTATGCCCATTAAAAATAGAGTGATATATATATTGTGAAATACCTAAATAAATATTTTAAATTTGCAAACCAGCCTCCTTCCTGGTTCAGTGTGACCGGGGGGATTCCACGAGAGGGGCGTGAAATAAGTGGTACATCGTTCAGAAATAAAAGAATTTATAGACACAAATAAATAAATAAGGGTTTCAGTTGTAAATTCCACGCTAGGCATTGACTTAGGTGAAGTGCCGGATTGAAATCACTTACACACACTAGGTAAGATATAACGCATCCCATTTTGCAACCAGGGCCATAGTGGAGTGCACATTCGGAGTGCTCAAGTCACACTTCTGCTCCCTTGACCGCTCTGGTGGACAGCTACTATATGCACCCCCAGTAGTATGCAGGATTATTGTGGCAGCATGTGTCCTGCACAACGTTGCAACACGGCATGGCGTACTGGTGGACATGGTGGTGCCCCTACATCCCCAACCACACGCATGGCCGCTGCGCATGGGAGGGGAAAGGGCATGTGGCGAGGCAGCCCGTACCCAGCTTGTGGCCACATTTTTCACCTAAACTCCAACCACTGCGGAGTGCACGCAGGCCTGGCACATACCAGGTCACAATCGATGATGAGAAAGGAACAGTTAACTGTCACTACCTTACCACCTGAGAAGGTTTCCATGGAAGTGCCACATTGTGTGCATCCCTGGCTAATTAAATACAACCAATCCCATGTGACCAAAGGGAACACATGCAAGGTGCTTCCCCCCTTGCTAAACAGGTCATGAAAGTACTGGTATGCCACCCAAACCCTCCCAGCACCCCTGGACCCTGTCTGCCACACCATACCATGGTATGCAACAGCAAAACATCAAACCACATTCACAACACATGACACAATAGTCATGAAGTGCATCGTGAGAAATGTAAATAGGCATCAGACAATTACACCTGACATGGAATCTAAAGAAATTACTGACCAAAACCTCACACCATGAAAACGGTGGCACAAATGCATGCCACCAGTGGTGCAAGCAACAAAAGTCAGAATACTTGTTGTCATGCACATTGGACAATTGAAAATTGGCATTTCAAACACCACTCACTGGGCAGCACAGTGAGGGTGCATTGCATTGGGGAAACCCCTTGAGCATCATTTGAAAAAAGGGCATTCAACCAAATAGTAACCTGTCATGCATGTACATGATCAATGACTTGGAAGTGAACATGGATTGTTGGGACACAGCATGCCTTAGAAGGCAATCTGGGTGCACGTGTGTGCATGGTGTCAATGTTGTTGGGGGGGCGTTGCTAAGGGTATTTGTCAGTAGAGACATGCATCAAATACATGCATGTGAAATGAAGTGAGTCCCAGTGTCCTGTACACAGCACATGTGAACATTGCACTCAAGGACCTCCCTGTGTGTTAAACCACACCCATCCCCTGACACCTTAAAATAAAGCACAACATTGCATCAGCCATTGACCAGCAGAACATATCATGTACAGAGTACCCCACATCGACAATGGCAGACAGTGACCCATCACTGAATCACTGAATCATAGAAATTCATAATACGACCTACACACAAAGTTCATCAAAGCGCATCAATGAGGGAGGTAACAAGGGTGAAGAACAGTACATTCCTACATGTCTTTCAAACAGTCCACAATGTGAAAATGAACTATCAAATCGAAGTAGATATTACAAGTGCCTGGATCAAATAGGGAGAGTCTAGGGAGGGAATGTTGGAAATCAAAACTAGCATCAACCTTGCTATGCCTGATGGCAATAGTTGCAGTGCAGGAGTCACATAAGGAGGGGAGTGAGGTAAGAGGAGGGAAGAGGTGAGGAGAGTAACAAAACAAGTGACAAACTGTGGTAGGTCGACAAAGAATCAAGATAGTGCTGGGGAGGGGGAGAAGATACACAGAAGGGAATGGGGGAACAGCCGACCTGTAATCAGTGGTGGAGGGACTAATGATAAAAGTAAGTGGCAAAATAATACTAAAAAAGGTGATGGTGGGGGGTGGATGGACAGAGGAAGAAGGGCACATGTCTGCAAAGAACAAACGGCTACGTATCACCATGGCTGATGGCAATTGGGGTAGTGGTGGAAAATGACAGACAGAGGACAAGGAGGAGGGTAAAGGGTGGTGAAGAGGGAGGGGGAGGAGAGAAGGGAGGAGGGGCTATGGTCAAAATGCATAAAGGGGGAGATGGGGAAAGAAAGCACACACAGCGGGCAGAGGGAAACCAGACAGTGCAGAAGTGTAGGGGATGAGATGATGGGGGGGAGGGGCAGAGAGAGACTGGCAGGGGAAGGCTGGTGGACAGGGCTAGACAGGGCCTCCATTGTGGGCCTTTGGTAGTGGTGGCAGACTCCAGCATCCTGGTTGGCCGGATTGTCACAAGGGCCAAGTGCAACCAATGGGAGGGGGAGCAGGTCCAGGACACAAACAGGACAATCAAATCAAGAGCAATGCAGTCATACCTCAAATGGTACATCAAAACACCAGCCAGGGCTGCAAGATGGCCAAAGTGGTGCAAGCAAGGAATGGGTGGTTGTTGAAATGCGTGGTGACATGGGTAACCCAGCGTGCAGCCTTCATGTGGCATATCAAAATCACTGTGGGGAAAGTTTCCCAATTTAAAATTGTCAGCACATGCACCCCTCCCACCATCAGTTTGTCGTACACAGCCAAAGGGTGCCACCTACAGCAGGAAGTCCATGAACATAGACAGTCAATACATAACAACTATCATAAGCAACATGATGAAATGCACTGTCAACATAATACTCACCAAAGTGAAGTGCAGACATGCATTGGAGAAACCATCCGTAATACCCACTAGGGATGTACACACAAGTAGGACTGCAGGCTGGCCACAGATATGACGGAAGCCCAATGCCCAAGTGTGATATGCTGTTACACCGAGCCATCCTTGTGAGCCCATGGAAAGGGGAAGCAGGAGTAGCATATGTGTCAGGACCCCAAGTAAAACACATACACAAGACAAGCCTGAATGGGCCCAGCTGGAACACACAGTGGATGCCTTCCAATGCCACAAAGCACCACACTGTCACATGTATGCACACTAGACAAAAGAAAATGCACTAAATAAAAAATCTGTAGAAAATAAAAATCAAATTAAATAATTATTTGAAATAAAAACATAAAGTGAATAATTAAAAAAAATACAGTTAAAAATATAATTAAAAAAAGTAATAAATAAAGTTATTTAAAAAATTAATAGAAAAAAGAAAATTACAAAAAATACTTACCAGAAACTATAAAATTTGGATGACATTTTATTTTTCTCCAGAAAACAAAATGCTTGAAAAAAGAAATTGTAGGAAAAAGAAAATCACAAATGGCCATATATGACCCGGGGGGTGGTGGGAGGCACACATGAGGGGGGAGGTACAGGGTGCACCTCAACACCCACATGTGTAGATGTTGAGATAAAAAAAAAATCCTCACTGGGCTCAGCGCCTGCACGGCCCAACCTATGTGGGAGGTTGTCACTGTCACCCTCTGGATGGAAATCAGAAAGTGGACGTGGCTCAGTTGACTCACCACACCTCGCCGTGCCCCTCAATGGCAGCAAGCATGCAGGTCTGGTAAACCAGGTCCTGGCTGGCAATCAGACTGAGATCAGCATGCATTACCTCACGTGTCACACATGCTTCCCCCTGCAAGGACTGGCATGTGAGACATAGTTCAGCTGAGATGGTTCTTTCAAGCTGCACCATCCTGTCTTCTGCCCATCCTACTCTCGTCCATCATGAGCGCAGCCAGAGTAGATCGGAGGGATTGGTGTGCCACCCTCAGGGCCTCACGGTGTGCCTCTGCTGGAGCATTAAGTGCTTGACACAGAGCCACCATTTCAGCCCGGCGTGCCCTGTCAGACGCCGCCATGCCCAGCCTGAGTGAACGGCATGTGGACTGCGTAGCCCACTGCTGGAGCACCATTTACCTTACAGAGGGGAGGATGGAATGGGCCACACTTTCCATACCATCTCAACTGCTCCCCACTCTTGCTGTGCTATGGCAATAATGGAACGCGCCCACTCAGTTGACCCCGGTGGCACACGGCCACCACGTTGCTGGACACCACACCTGCTGGGCCCAAGGAGCCATGGTCCTTGCTGGGTTGGTGCCGCCCGCAGCTGCAGGACTCCATCCCTCCGTCGACCTGATGCCCCAGGAACATGGCCAACTGGTGTTGAGTGTGACTGTACACCCGTAACCACCACAGGCGGACATTCCATCCCTGCCTGGACCCCTACTGCAGGTGTTGCAGACAGAAGATCATCCAACACAGGATCACTTACCTGCGACGACACGCCATGATGCAGATCTGGCTCAACATAGTGGTCAGAGGATACATCAGAGCCTGTCTCAGAGTTAGCTGTGGACATGATGGCCCGGAGCACCTGTGGATTCACGTGGGCTGCCACTCCACGACCACCACTGGTGCCTGGTTGGTCATGTGAACTGACCACCATGTCTGGGATGACATCTTCATCCTCTGCTGCCAGTGCGTCATAACCTGCAACATAAAGAAAAGAAACAAGGACACGCATGTCAGTAGCACATACTACACACATACAGTTCACAACATTGACAGCCAAATAATGAAACCGCCATGTCACATGTGCAAATGGCATGCACCATGTAGCATGATTCCAGTGAAACACCCACCCTCTGGGCAATAGCAGGGAGGCACTGCATGGCAATGACATGTTCCACACAGAACTATGCTTTGCCAGACACTGTAGGCATGCGTCTATTGCATTTCGTCATTCAAATGTCACTACAGCCGATGAGAAGTGGACATGATGGAGGACAGATGAGGAACCATCAATAGTACACCCATGCATGTAGAAGACAGTTGAAAAGAGGCAGTGGGAATGTAACAGGGGGAGCCATGTGCATGATACAGATGTGGACAGCCTGAAGTTGTGCGTGATGACACACAGACCTACAGTGAGCATGACATGGCTGTCCAAATGGGATGACACTTGGATCATTCTGGACACATACTTCAATGAGCAGGTGGTCAAGGACACCTAGGGGCATACATGGAATGCACATGGAAAATGATTGTGCACACATGTGCATGGGGAACCACTGCCATCAGCACAGTCAGAGTGAGACACACTGCACAAAGGATAAAGGATGTAAATGACATGATATGACATCTCATCAAGATTGCACTCGTACACAAGTGGCTCAGAGCGCAAACAAGCTAAGAGACTGGGACAAGGGAGAAAAGGAATTCAAAACAACTACCATACTGGGCACAGTGACATTGAGAACACGCAACTGCATGGAGAAGGGATAAAGGGCTGAATACCCTGGAAGAGGGAGAAGGGGAACGTGCCAAACAGAGGAGACCAAAGAAGGAAAATGGAGTACAATGAAAGAATAGGCATTAAAAAGGTGGCAGTGCAGCCAGAAAGTGACAAGTTCAAGACAATTTGTATAGGGCAAATCTGATGAGTGCAGCAGAAGAGTAGGGGACTGTATGGGTACACGCACAGGACCCATTGCAATTGGAGGCATGGAGGCAGTGTAGCAGGGAGGCAGGGTGAACAGGTACCTGGGCCCGAAGGACAGAGTGTGTTCAGGGGCACAGTGTCGACAGAGGAAACTGTTCAGCTGGGGAGAATATGAGCTAATGCAGGGGCAAATAGGAAGGTCTTGAGTTGCTACCAGAAGCACAGATGTTTCTCAAGTTTCAACATGCCCAGTTGGCTGTTCCAAAGGGAGTTCCCAGCCGTACACACAGATCTGCTCACAGCTAATCTATTCAATTAACAACTGACCTGGAGGGAGTGTGAGGTGGAGGAGCAAAGGACTCAAGAGTGGATGAATTTGCAGAGGGATTGTTGCAGCTATTTCGCACCCAGTCCCAAGAAATCATTGTGCACAATGCAGAGGGTCTGAAGTATCGTCCTTGCACCCACTGATAGGCAATGAAGGGATTACAGAGCTGGAAAGGTAGGATACAAGGGCATGAGGCCAAGGACAAGTCTTGCAGTCCTGTACTAGATTAGTGGTAGAGGGTGGATTGTGGAGGCAGGTGGAATATTTGAAGAGCCTGTCACAGTACTCCCAAACTTGAGTAAAACCTACCATGAGAGACAGTGAGCATGCAGTTGAATGATAGGAACGACACAGTACCCGAGAGGATGTGAAGAGGTTAATCTATCTCAAGATACGTCGTGTGTGGAAAAGGAATGTGTTGGGTCAAAGGTGACCCCGAGGTTGTTGGCCTTGCAGGTGGAGGTAAGAGGAGGGCCAAGTGGGGATGGTTAGAGAGTGAGGGGAAAGGATGGCGAAGGTGTACCAATAAGGAGGATGTCAGTCTTGCTGGCATTTAGACAGAGATTGTTTGCAGTACACCAATTGCAAATGGCAATGAGGCTATCAGAAATAAGGGAGGGAGAAGAGTTGCCCAAGGGCAGCCTGGGAATGAGTTGGTTGTCATAAGCATAGCAGTGGAAGTGGTAGCAGAAAATGAAAATGCAGTAGGCGAGAGCTGCCAGGTGCTGTTTGTATAGACAGGCTGAGAGGTCAGACCCCTGGTGCACACCACAGGTAGAGAGGGAGATTGAAGAAAGGAAGGAGCCAAGTTGTAGCTGGGAGGGACACACATGCCAAACACACATGTTATTGAGTCACACGCATCAATACTCACCAGATGATGCATGTATAATCCATCCTCTCTCCCACTCCATGGATTTGTTCTTCCGGGAGGAACTCTGAAGTGATCGCCTCATGTTGAGTGAGTTCATCCTCCTCTCCTGGTTTCCCACCACCAGTCACCAGAGACATGGAATAATTGGAGGCACACTTTTGTTTTGCACTGCGTTGGAGGTCATTTCAACGCTTGTAGCAGTCCTGACCTGTGCTCACCTGGAATCCCATGGCTGTCAAACCATCTGCAACATGCTGCCAGTGGACCGAACGCTGGTGATGCATGTATGGCACTGCGGGCCCACAAGCATATCGCGTTGGTGTTCCGACATGTAGTCCAGAAGGAAGTCCAGTTCCTGCTTGCAGAAAGGCTTCTTCCTTGACGGAGCCGTGTCTGGGGTCCCAGCTTCTTGTGCAGGAGCATGCTTCCTCCTTTTGGCCAGTGGTACTGACCCTGAGTGGGCAATGTGGCCCTGATCAGTGGGGGCAGTGGCGCTGGTGGACAGGACCAAGGCAGCGGGTGTTGGTATGAGGACAGAAGGTCTGGCTTGGGCCTGACTCACTGCCAGGGTGGTGTTGGCAGCATCTGCACATGCAGTTACCATCACCCAGCTGCTTGGGGCAGCAGATGTCATAACTGCCCCAGATACGTGTGCCACAGTCACAGCTACAGTGGGCCAACCTCCGGACAAGATGGAAATTGTCCTGGGAGTCCTCATCACGCAACGCAACATGCGGTGCCTGACCCAGAGCCCGGGTGGAGGTGCCCACAGCTGCACCTGCAGCTACCACCACCGATGGGCCCATGTCAGCAGATGTAAATTGCTGTTGGGTGATATGGGCGCCAGGTTGTGATGCAACAGCTGCATCACCAGGAGCCACAGGGGGTGGTGGCATGTCTGCACCAGCACGTGGCTGTGCATCCAGCCCCAGAGGGGCACCCCTGCCTCTTCCCCCCTGTATCCACCCTGGCCACCCTGGACTCCCCGTCCTCCCTAGTCTCCGTGCCCACATGCCCGACCATGCCCAGCCCTGGGAGGACACCCAGCTTTGCCGCCCTTAGCCTTTGGTGGCCTCCCAACCATGGCACGGATGCAAAATAGGCTATGGGAGGTTCATTCAACAATTGTCCTGGGCAATTGGCTAGAAGGGGGCAGGGTACTTGATGGAATAGGTACCCCAGTGCTCCTGCAAGGCTGTCTGTGACCCCTGGGGAAAAATGACGGGTCACGCAACGCTCAGGCACCCCCCAAAAAAAATGTAAAAAAAATTCCAAAATTGACAAAATATAAGAACAAGAAATTGAAAATAAAAAACAAACGTGCACGTGACCCTGGTAGCCCACGTGCATGGATTTTACCTCCAGCAGTACGGTGTGCCACCCAGGGACACAAAACACATATACGCGTGGAACACGCAGGCTACTATGACCTCGAAAGCAGTACGCGATGCACAGGGGGAACCACAGTGGGAAAAATAGCATTTGTGACTCACCGCCTTGCGTGGAAAAAAAAATCAAAAACACAGGCACTTGTGCGCGTAGGCAACACCCCACCAAAAGAAGAGGTACGGACTTCAGATGCTGTGCCGTAATCGTGTGATTCCAGCAGCGTAAACACACGCGTCGGTCTCCACAAACAGCACATACAGTGGTCTGCTGGCCTGCGCTCACCTTTAACCCGTGCTGAAGGCAACACCCGCGCGCATAACATCACTTACGCGCTAAGGCCCTTTCCTCGAATTACACGCATTCAAACGCGGACGTGATTTTTTTGCACGTGCAGATGCACCCGTGCTGAGTGAACCGCCCGCGCATGTTACATCACATACGTGCTTACGCACTAAAGGCCTTTCCTCGGAATTCACGCAAACGTGCTGTTTTTCACATGCCAAATCACTCCATATCAAGCTGGCCAGGCGAAAACACACGGAAGACCACGCTCCTGCCAAGAAGGCGGAATTACTGCCCCCCAGAGCCCCGAGCAGCCTCCCACGAGCCATTGCTGCTGCCTGCCTTCTGCCACCGTGCCCTGCCATTTGGTGCATGCACATCTTCCATCTGCAGGGGTCCAATTGCTGTGACCACCCCTGCTGGAACAGAAGACTCCCGACTGGTGTTCCATCACTCCATAGTCCAGCCCCAGGACCCAGTTGCCCACCCACACCTGCCTCGGGGGTTGCCATGTCCGGCGCAACACCATCTGGCACCAGTGGCAATACCCCAGCAGAGAGGCAGAGGACTGCCAGCTTCACTGCCAATGAAGTTGGCATCCTGGTGGAGCAAGTCCTGGGGCATTATGATGCCCTCTTCACACCATCGTGCACCGACAAGGAAGGACAGAGGAGGATCTGGACGGACATAGTTGGTGCCATCAAAGCGGAGGGGGTGGCACCCTGTGACATCAAACACGTCCAGAAGCGCTGGGAGGACTGCAAGTCCAGGACCCTCAAGAAGGCCCGGCGCTTCTTAGACGCAGCGGATGCAGTGGGGCACCAGGGCCAGCTTACCACCCAGCAGATGAGGGTCCTGGAGCGCATTCGCCAAGTGCTTCACCACCAGATCCTCAGGATGCAGTCCCGTCTGGAGTCGAGCGGTAAGTGCCCATGCATTCCTGTTTAAAACAGTGCATGTTGCAGTGTGTTGGTAGTTAGCTATTTGGTTGTATGTGTGACATGAGTCAAGTATGGATGTGTGTGTGCAGGGACATAATGGTGCTGCATGTGAGTGCAGTCAGGCGTGACCCACATGGATGGTGTATGTGTCACAATGCATCATGCGGAGCAGCATGTCGAATATACGCGTGTATGCATGCCTGTGCCTGTACTTGGACATGTCTGGGGTATGAGAGATGGGTGCTGCTGTCATAGACATGCATGGTGTACATGTCCGTGAGTCTGAGTAGTGTGTGAGTGACTTGAACACCATGGATGCATGACAAATGTCTGTGATGTGTTCATCCACTGATACAGCCTAGTCATCCATGTATCCACTGTGTTTTAGGGTATATGGGGCCAGATGCATGACCCTCCGGTGATGTGTGCGCATGTGATCAGCATGTCCCATGATGCATATGTGTTTCAGGCCACCATTGGATGTTTCTACAGTGCCTTGGACATGGATGCAAATGTTTGTTGCATGTGCCATGCCTGTTCCTGCATGTGTGTTGCCTGGACTGACCCATGTGTTGTGGAGGGGCATGATGGAAGTGACGTTTGACAGTGCCACTCATTTGCTATTGCTTTGTGTTTAGGGAACTATTGTTTAGTACCCTGATGCTTGTGTTCAATGTCTCCCTTTACACAGTGGTGAGTGAAGAAGAGGGCGGAGACAGCGCTGTAGAGGAAAGCGGCAGGGATGCCTCCACCGGCTGGCGACGCAAGGCCCAGTCACCCTCCCAGGACATTCCATCATCCAGGAGCAAGGGGACTGGTGCCGCATCTGCCACTACGGCTGCAGCGGAAGAGGCGGATGAGCCCCCACAGGGGCTTGCAACAGCGGAAGAAGGTGCGAGACATCCAGGTTGGTGGTGTGTACGCAGGAGGAGGAGGCCGCTACAGAGCCTCACATGGGGCCTGGTGGGGGTTGTACCACTGGTGCAAGTGGTGCAGTCCAGGGGCAGGAGGCAGCACAGGTCGCCGCAGTGGTGCCTGCGCATGTCTCTGTCCCTGACACTGTGACTTCATCACCATGCACCAGCAGGGATGCCCCGTCCCAGGCCCGTCTGCAGGTAGGGGGGAGGTCTACGTCATCTGGCACTCCTCTACCTGTGGACGTGGGGACCCATGACCGGATTGAGTCTGTCCTGATTGGTGCCGCGTTGCGCACAGGTGACATTTGTGATGACGTGCGTGCTTCCTGGGGGGACCACGCACGTTATCATGAAGAGCTGTGTACCAAAGTGGTCCAGTTGCGAGGGACCGTGGTTGGGGGTTTCCTCCATGTGTCGGCCAGTCTTGCGGCCCTCTCCTCCTCTGTGCACACTATACCCCAGTCATTCTCCATGCCGTCTTCCGAGCCAGGTGCCACCAGGGCCCTCTGTGGATCTGCCCCAACCAACGCAGCCAGCCTGGTGGAGATCCCATCCCTGCCACAGTCAGGAGTCGGAGGTCCAGCAGGGGTGGCCACCCCACCAACTGGCCCCAGCAGATGGAGGATGTGCCGGCATCATCGGGAAGGGCACATGCAAAACGGCGCCGGTGGATTCCATCAGCCCAGAGGCCGTCGTGGTGGCAGAGGCAGTTGCGTCAGAGGCAGCGGCAGGCTCAGCGTGGGAGGCATCATGGCTCGGGGCCATCAACACCCCGGGGGCAGGCATCGGACGAGGGGCAGGAGGACCCCAGACTGGGAGTGTCTTCCGTGTGGCATCGGTTGGGCTGGAAAATAGATGCAGAGAGGCGGCGGGCGGAGAGGGCTCCGCTCACTATGGTCAGGGCGGAGAACTCTATGCGCAGGGCATTGAGACGGGCTGAGTGCCTCGAGGAATCTCGCAGGGAGTTGAAGGAGGCCATGGATGCATCCCTGCGAGACCTCGAGGCCAGAGAACAGTCCCGCCTCCTGAACATTGACGTAGAGTTCGATGATGCCCTGCCCCGCAACATCATGAAGTGAGCCGTAGGACTTGCCCACCGCCTTTGTACATAGTTCTTTAGGGTTAGGTTTCCTTTGTTTTATATTTTTATTTGGAGTTCATGGACATTGCTCCACTTTTTGTATATAGTTTTTTATTCATAGGACTTTTTTGTAGGTTTCCTTTTGTTCATGGATCATGGACCCTTTGGACTTCCACAGGTGAAAGCAGCCCAACACTGGGACACACTATCACCCTCCATTAGAGCACCACAAACCTATCACCAATTTAGACGCATCTACATCCAGTGGCTAAAGAACAATGACCAGTAACCGACACCTTTATTGTAACTAGTGCAAATATGATCAACTTGTAACTCTGTCGATCTGTCTCTCGTATTTGTACTTGACTGTCTCCTGCCTGTAATTGCATTACCTCACTGTGTCCTTCACAATCGCAATATTAATGTTAACAATGTAAAATAATGTACAGTACTGTAAATATGCTGTGAATATACTTGTAATGCCTGCGCCCTCATACCTTCTGGTCCGGTGCGCCATATAAATAGATAAACAAACAAACAATCTTGTACATACTTTCTTTCTTTGGACAAGCCATAGATCAATGGTTATTTTTAATTTTCATTTACTTTATATGGACATTGGCAATGGACCACTTTTCTATTTTCCTGTTGTGGATTTTTTATTTACATTGGATTTTTTTTGTTTTTTTTTTGCTTTCATTATTTCTTACTTTGCAAATTTGAAATTTTGTTATGTTATTTCATTGCGTTTTTGAATACATTTCATATGCCTTCATTATTGGTGTTGCGTACTATCATTGGTTTAGTGCATGTCTCTATGAGCATTGACTCAGTCATGTGTTGCCACTGTGTGGCTCTGTTGTACATTTATGCATGACCATGGTGCTTCTTTTAAGACTCTCATGGCATGGGTAATTTGGGAGTGGGTGCAGTGGATGGTTCTGTGCTTGTACCGGGGGGTAGGGGGAATTTGGGTTGGCAAATGGGCCATGGGTCTGTTTTGTTAGGACAAGTTGTTTGGTGGGCCATGTGTCGGGCCTGCTGACAGGTGTCCGTCACTGGGGGTGGGGCCCGTCACTTGGGTTGGGGTGGAGGACATGTGTCGGGGCCTGCTGGCAGGTGCCCGTCACTGGGGGTGGGGTGGAGGACATGTGTTGGGGCCTGCTGGAAGGTGCCCGTCACTGGGGTGGGGTGGAGGACATGTGTTGGGGCCTGCTGGCAGGTGCCCGTCCCTGGGGGTGGGGTGGAGGACATGTGCCGGGGCCTGCTGGCAGGTGCCCGTCACTGGGGGTGGGGTGGAGGACATGTGTCAGGGCCTGCTGGCAGGTGCCCGTCACTGTTGGTGGAGGACATGTGTCGGAGCCTGCTGGAAGGTGCCCGTCACGGGGGGTGAGGTGGAGGACATATGTCGGGGCCTGCTGGCAGGTGCCCATCACTGGGGATGGGGTGGGGGACATGTGTCGGGGCCTGCTGGCAGGTGCCCGTCACTGCGGATGGGGTGGAGAACATGTGTCGGGGTTCCCAAGTGCATGGTGCCATGTGGCCTGCCTGCGGGGCATGGTATGGGGTGATTGGCTGCCTGCGGGGCATGGCCAGGGGTTTGGGTGGTCCCCTGTGGTGTGAGCTGCCTGCGGGGCAGGGGGAGGGGGGCACACCTAGGAGGGCACACACTGCCACATCGCGTGTAAAACTCCCAGCGCACACCTCGGAATACACGTACCCCGCTTGCGCCAGCAAAAATGCGTGTGATACTCCCCGCGCCTCCCATACATTGACTATTTTCATAACACTTACTATTAAACATGTTTCTACTTCTTTCAATTCTTATTTTTTTAGTACTACATATAATTATTATATTATGTTTTAAATACCTCAAATAGATTTACCAGAATGAGGAACTTTACCTGCAATGAAGTATTGTAATTGTTAACTCATACATGAAATTCACACCATTTGTACAATGTCACATATTTGTATTTTAATGTTTATATGTTGATACGTATTACAAATTAATGCACCACACATAATCATATCAAACCTCTGTATCAGTGTATTGTTCTGTGTCATGGTGTTATTATTGTTAAGTGTAATAAAATAAAATAAATATCAAAAGAAATCAACAAAAAATAGTCTAACTTATTCAATCACTAATGTCACATTATTGATCTTATCGCTGTTTTCATGTATGATGTTATTAGTGATGTCACCAGTGATGTCATCAGAGATGTCATCCATGATGTCATCTGTGATGCCATCATTGTGGTCATACGATGCACAACAGGGGCTGCATAGTTAAGGTGGGCTTGCTCGAAATGCGATGGCTGAATTTCGGGGGGTTCTGTTACATTAAATCTCAGCAGCACAACTCTCTCTTGACCAAGGTCTTTTCCATAGAATTTCAAAGGATTTATTGCTATGTAATTTTCATGTTAAATCTGATCCCTGTAACTCTCGCCTAACAGAAGTTTTGTCACTGATATACATACAGATATATGCAATGTGGTAGTGGGCGTGTAGTTATGGTTAAGTTGCTCAGCCCAAAGGAAGAGCACTTTCTTGGCAGCTTATAACTTTGCCTCCCCTGGACGAATCCTCATGAAACTTTACAAACTAAGTATATGGCCCAGTCAGATCGATTTTGGGAGATCTGGTGAGATTTCGTGCAGGGAGGGCAAAGTTATAGGGGGTCCCAAAATGTGCAGTTTTTCTATAGAAGCAATGGAAAAAAATATTGCTCACACCTACTGCCCAAACCGCTGGACGGATTGTCACCAAAATTTCACTGGATTTTCAGGAGCAAGCTGCAGGAGCGGCAGCTTGGTCCCAAAAGTGTGCTTTTGTAAATTGGTATAAATCCGTCCAGTATTTGTTTTTTAAAACAGCCAAAAGGTAGGTCAAAAAGAATTTGTGATATCTGGGTTTGGTTCGAGGACCCACTTCCCTTTTCGGTGCATGTGCGGGCCTCCGATTGGTCCAGAAGACGGCGTGATGTCCGCGGACATGGGACGGGCCCACTGATTAGTAAATAAAAAATGTGAGGTGAATTATATTTTCAGAAACGGCCACCATGTTGGATTCACGGACCTACGCCCGTGTCTGCGGATAGCACAGTGAAAACATATTAAAAACACAACATTGCACTTGTTAAACTAATGAGACAATCTCTGGGAAGGTGAGGGGGGATGAAGATGGGATGGGATATGGTTAAAGAAAAGCCAGAAAAACAGGTGTTTTGCCCTCTCCGAAGTCTGCAAAGAGTTTGGCTGTCCGGGGAATCCATGCAATGTCTGCAGACATCTCTGATGTTCTGGGGCATGTATACATATTTCTGCACTGCAGGGTTGATGGAAAGCAGTTTTTGGATGGGTTGTAACTCTGGTGCCACTCAATGAAACTGCATGAAACCTTGCAACATCATTCTGGACCTGATCGTGAATGGTTCTGTACAGTTTGGTGCTATTTCCCCAAGAGGGAGTGAAACTAGAGTGGGGGTCCCACAATATTTGAAAGGCTTAGAAATTTGGTGATGTTTGAAGAATCTGCACAAATGTTTGGAAAGAGATTTTAGACCCAGATTTGAATGTTTTTGCAAAGTTTATTGGGATTTTGTCAAGAGGGGTCAATATCAGAGGGGGTGTTGAACATTTTGAGATGGCTGATAACTTTGTTGCCATTTGTCGAAACTGGGTGGGTGTGGGTTCTGGGGGAGTTTTGTTATTTGAAGGTGTATTGTACATACTTGTTATAAGGTTTAATTGTATTGTGGTGGTTGTGGCCACTGGCCACATGCACTATAGTAATATGTGTATAGTTATGTAGGTAGTATAAGGGGAGTATGCCGTATTTGTAATAAAGTGTCATTATGTAATTGAAGTGTATATGGTATTTTATATTGTAATACAATTGAGGATAGTGCTTATTGACCTGTTCTCCGCCTTTGACACAGTGAACTATTCTATATTTATTGAACGCCTCCATGATACCTTTGCAGGGTTATCCCATTAAGATGGAAGGGGGCTTCATTGATAGCCACACAGTTCTATGCACTAGGCTGGAGAATGCCCTAAATAATTGAGATTTGAGCAAATACCATATAGGCGATAAAGATGGATTACAGGTAAGTATACAGGGCTTAACATTAGACAGAGGCACCGCTAACAGGCCTTACAGCATGCTTTTGACTAGAAACAAAATCATATTTTATTAAGTTGTTTAGTAGCCGCAGACGCTGGCAGCAAATTGCAAATTACACGTTCCCAGAATCATACGGTAAGAAATGAACAGCCTTTGATACTTTCACGGTTAGGAACCATAGCTCATTTGTCCCGGAGAAAGGCAGTGAATACACAATCATTTTATAATTCGGCATATTAGTTTATGAATCTGGTCTGCTGATGGTTTAAAAATGTCCCATGGCAGTTTCAAATTGCCCCTTTGCACATGTGAGCCTGGGAAGAGGTTCAAAGGGTTCCTAACATGCAACATTAAAAGGGTAACTTGCCAACGGTTCAGTGCTCCTCTAGTGTCATTATCAGTTGTGTTCCCATGATAAAAGGATGGAGATGTCCGGCAGCAGATGAATAAAGATCCGCTGGTCATCTCAAATGTCTCAATGTTTTGGCACAATGATGTGGGAATTGAGGGTTGGACTGTGACATCACAGAGGTGGTCGAGGGTGGTGTGGCAAGATTTGCAGGACCCAATCATTTCAGGATAATGTATGTACCACTATAGGGGAATGATATAGCTCTATCAATTAGCCTCGCATGGAGGACTAACCGAATGTTGCAATGTGGTTTGATGCTAATTAGTTTGCATTATAAAAGCTCTTGTCTTAGGGGTGTATCCTTCACAGTGCCTTTCATGCAGTTCAGTTCTGAATTCTGTGTGAATTTTGTTTTCCCAGCTGCGCCTGGGCCCAGAATAAATAGTGCTATTTCTTGCCTGGTGTACACTCATATTTTGGATTAATTTTGTAATTTTTATTGGTGAGTTCTGAGGCAACTCACTTTACATTTTTATTGGCAAATACGGGGACTTCTGCCTTCCGGACCAGATGTGGGAATTTAAGCCGTGCTCCTGGAGGAGTGCAGGACAGCATTTGCATACTATTCCTAAGAGCTCAACACTGAGGAGGCCGTGCAGATGCCGAATTCACAAAGGTCTGCCTGGACGAAATGCTTCCTACACTCAGAAGGGGGTACTGGCCTTTAAAGGAAGACTCTGGGGTAAGATGGATATGTCAGTGTACCAGTGCATGAACGCGCAGGGGAGAGGGTTTATTTTTATGGTGTGTAGAATGCACCTTCAAGAGGTGGAGGGCGATTGGCCATTATAGTTGAAGATTTTATGTCCATTTACCCGATAGGGAGTGAGTGGGCGGTGGCATATCTGTGTTACAGAGGGCTGTGTAGTAAGTGGCGGACCTTGTTAAATGAGAATTGCGCACACAATTGGTATAGTTGCGCCATTTTCAATTTACTGTTTAAGTAGTATTGAAGTTGTGAAGAGAAGTAATTGTGAAGAGATGGAGAAAAGGAGAAAAGCCATATGCATTGCTGTTTTCTTGAACAGTAGTAGTTTGTTGTGATAAAGTGAAGTTACTGTGTTTTATGTTTATTGTGGCTGTGGAAATTGCGGAAGGTCGAGAGCCGAACTAATATGTAAATATTGTAGGAGCTGTGTAGCATGTGCTGGGGGCATGGTTGAATGGACGGAGGAGCAACCGAACCCTAGGCACACTAACATAGGGCATAATTGTTATGGTGGTGGGCCTGTGGAGAAGGCCATTTTTGTATTAGCCAAAATTAACAGGATGGGTCTATGAAGCAGGCCATTGAGTGCAAGTGGTGTGAAAGGGCGGCGCCTGAGGAGAAGGCCAGTGTGAACAAAATAGGCTGAATAAATTAAATGGTAAGTATAAGAGTGTGTGAGAAGGGGTTACTAAGGGGTGACTAAGTGGTAAAAGTGTTTTTGAGATATAAGTAAGAAGGGCCACTACTAAAAGGGGAGAAGGAGTGCTCTTAAAAATAGGGAAAATGTTGCAATAATGTCATCCCACTGGCCTCAAGGCAGGGATGCCTGGCTACCGCCAGCTTGACTTCGCCCGATTCCTGTCCTGCCTCCCGAACCTCCATATCCCGTTTATTTTTCTTCTAGCTTTTCCAGATCCGCCCGCAGTGTTTTACGGATGCCCGCCACAGTAGCAATGACCTCACTCTAACTACTACTTTAAAGCTTTCCACAAAGTACCCCACTTCTTTACGCTCTCTATGTTGTGCTCAGAAAACTCGTCAAGCGTTTTCTGTAGCTTATCCTGAGAATTTGATCCGTTAAGATATCAGTAGGCATACACCATGTTGGGATGGAGGTCCGGGGGTGCAGAAGTTTCACTCCATCAGCAATGGGGAGTGGTCTGAGATTGTTCAACCCAGGTACTCCGCTGCACTTATTTCAGCCATTTGGGTCCAGCCTACAAAGAAGTAATCTATCTTAGTGTATAGGCCATGGGGTGAGGAGTAGTAAGAGTAGCCTTTATTTTCAGGATATAAATCTCTCCATACAACAACCAAGTCTAGGTTAGTTAGTACTGCTTTAAGAGCTGTAGATGCCGACCCCATGCCCTATCCAACATCAGGTCTCTAGCACAGTTAAAATCAACTCCCCAAAAGAAGAAAAAGTCCCGGTAGTGCACCATTTTACACAGATCATGTTAACATGTGATGGGATTCCATGATTGGGGAAATAGAAATTAATTATACACATATTACCTCAACATGATCTAGTTAACCCTTCAAAATGTGGTACCACCCTTATCCGTCTGCTACCACCTCTGTCAATTGGAACGATACATTAGCACTTATCCACGTGAACACCCGTCTAGCATATTTAGAGTATGGCACCCCATATCCCTGCCCGCCCAGCGTGCCTTGACCTTTTCCAATTCCTCAGCCGTAAGGTGGGTCATCTGTAGTAGGGCAATGGGCCCCTTTTTGTGAATTAAAAAGGACTTTGCTCGAATTCTGCACATGTATGTGCCGAGCCCCTGCACATTTCATGTCAGTACCTTAATGGGGATGCCCTGCATATGTCTAAGTCTTACCCTCCTTACCCCGGAGACCAACTCCCACTAAGCCACCATACCTATTCCTAGGCCACAGATCACCTTTAGCCGCCCTGTCCCCTTCCACTCTCCCAGCCAGCAAATTGAACCGTATATTATGTGTACCCATTTGCACAAAGAACATGCAACCAACAACACAACAAAAAAAACATAAACTTCCGCCCATCAACTGTTCCATGCTTGCAGTGCTTAGGCGTACCCGCACTTTTTGGGCCTGTCCAAGCCATTGTGTGCAAAGTAATGGGTGTCAGCAACAGGCCAACGGCAGCCTGTGCACAGGACAGACCCAGGCAGGTGATCAAACATTGCTCCCATCAATAATAAAGAACAATTAGTAGACCGATAACAGACCCAAATTTACACTCACAATTCAGCATAAGGAACACATTGCAAGTCTCAAACATCCCCAACCCACAGCACAGTTAACCCTCCTCGTTGATAGAGCTCATTGCCTCATGTGGTGGATTCCTCTCCACAGGCCAAACTGTTATATCCCAGCCACATGTTGTCCGCAGCAGGGGTTTCAAGGAAATTTGCTCTGCTCTTATGGATAATTTTGAGCCTGGCCGGATACATGAGCATGTTCTTAACATGAAAATGCCAGAGTCTAGCTTTGATCGATACAAAAGAGTTCCTAGCCCTCTGGAAAGCCGGTGTGTAATCCAGATAGATAGCAATTTTTGAGTTGTCTCGCTGGATTTCGTCGCCTTCCCTGGAGTATTTAAATATCACCTCTCTGTCCTGAAAGTTTGGGATCTTTGCAATTATCGGTCTAGGGTGTGACCCCGGCAGAGGCCTCTTTTGCATGAGCGATGAGCACGCTCAATCGAAAATCCTTGCAACAAGTTTCCTGCACCAATTTCTTGCAATTTTAAATTCTCCACATATCATGCGGGGGTCGGGCCCTCAAGACCTCCTGGTATCCCCCGCAGCCTAACATTGTTCCGCCAGGGCCCTCCCTTCCACGTCCTCACACCACAGCTCCAGAATGGTGTTGCTTCCCTCCAACTCCTTTACTTGAATCTCAAGATCCTTCGTAGACTACCGGGTTTCGTCTGATGTCACCTTCTCCGCAATGTTGCAAACATCTTGTCTCAGAAGCTGCACGTCTACCTTAACCTCATCTATTCTTGTTACTAGAGATGACATCAGCGCTGATATCGCAGCCAGCACCAAATCTTCCTGCTTGCCAGTTCAGGTGTTCCTGTTTCCATCTGCATTGCAGTTTTGCTGCGCTCTGGATCTCGGGGCCTGCCAGCGTTACTAAATGAATCCATGATCGTGGGTTTTCCCTGGCCCTTGGAGAGGGACATGCTTTTATACGGCTCAATCAGTCAACAACCAACAACCCAGCACCTGGTCTTGTAAAATAGCTATGTAGTCGTCTCAATTCCAGTGCCAGCGCACCTAATAGCAAATTGACAGAGATAGTCCTCAGTACTAACCCAGGCTCTCATTCAATTCTACAGGTAAAGCCCCCTTGCCACCTGCGCAAGTATTCCTTCCTGGGTTAACTAATCTTGCAGTACCAGTGTGTAGCAGTTTAGCGGTAAGGGTCAGTACCCTCTGTAAGCACAAGAGACTCAGAGAACCAGATGTAGGGCCACTCTTCAGTGCATTGGCCAGATCCTATATTTGCTAGAGTACTAGTAGTTCCCTCCTCCAATCACACTTCCCAAGGCAGTCAGCACAGGAGACTTGAAAACTCATTGTTTGCCTACTCAGCAAGTATCATTGACTTCTCTACTCTCCAATCCCCCCCCCAGGTACAGTCAACAGGACTTCAACCTGGCAATGTCCTCGCTCCATGACCACTCCCGCACTCTTTATATGCCTCCTAGGATGCTGCTTCTGTGTCAGTGGATGCAACGCAACTCCAGGACATTCAGCCCAAAAGAAAAGGGTTCAGGCTTATTCCAGAGCAGCTAAACTAGCGCGGCTAAGCATCGACAACTCGTAGGTTGTCTAATCACGCAGCAGAAGAACGGCACAGCCAGAGTTAAGAGGTCGCCATATGTCCCACAGTTTGTTGTCGGCCCACTGACTTCCGTAGTCCCAGTGGCGCTGCCAAGTCACGGCGCCTGCAGCTCAATGCATGCTCTCTAGGGAGTTGTAAATGCCCTCAAGCCGTGTGGCCATGCAGGCCTCTCACTGCTGCAGTGCCTGTTGTGGCTGCCCCCCAACAATCAGTTGATGCCACAGTTGTTGTAGAATCCAGGCCCCCAGGGCGTTAGGGGAGTCTTTGCCCAGCAGCCACCCCTGGTGCACAAGGGGACTTCGGGGGACCGGTTTAACCCAGTAGGCAAGCAGCCAATTTCCTTCTCGCACCTACCACACTCCTCCACCTCTTGGACAGCGTTGCAGTGTCCTTAAGCACCTTCTCCCATTCCAGTGCTGCTCCCCAACAGCACCGCAGGTGACGTGCCCCCAGCACAATGCTGATTCACCATGGTGTGGAGCTCTAGCTCCCATGTGTCCACCTGCCTCTTCAAAGCCCTCTGTTCACCGGCTTATCCACCCTCAGGGCCCCGAGAGATCAGCATTGACAGTCCACGCGAGCACCCAACCAGGACCCGTTCTCGCTCCCCAGTGTACCTCGACGTTCCGGCACTCTGAATCACAGTGCCTTTGGAGCTGCCATTCAACACTGTTCCATCTGTTGACACATCTTGTTCAGCTGCATTCCGACATTGTATAGCAGCCTGCTTGCATTCCTTAGTGGGTCCAGCCTGCCCCGCATCCAAGGGCAAGCCCCAGTGTCTTGTGCAAGCCCCAGTACACTTTGTCACCAAATCCTCTGGTCAGTTGTTGGCTCCCGCCCTTTTATTGAATGAGTGGGCCCCCTCGCTGCTATTAGCACCTCCGAAGCATTGACTAGCTGCAGTCTTCAGGAGCCTGCCTACCTTCCAACTAGGCAGCCCCGGTCAGTGAAAGCACCAGGGATCCTTACTGCACCTCGAGCCTCTGGGTGGGCCGTGCAGTGCTTATTCATAGCAGCTCCTCCTCCCTCTTATATCTGCAGCAGGGCACCATCTGCCATCTTCTTTCCGTCGAGGGTCTACATTTCCGACTGCCTCACATCCAACGGACCTCTCCTATTTTGGGTCAGAACCCCGCTCAGGAGCTGGGCATCTGCTTCCCCTTGTTGTAGGTGCCTTCGTTTATCATCAGCAATAACTGCTACCGCCGTAATACAGGATCAGTGAAGGATTCTGACGGGAGCTTTGTCCGTTCACAGCCTCACACCCTGGGCTCAGGCCACGCCCCCCTACATGCAGACATCCATACAACCTCAACAAATGCAAATGATACAGCAGCAACAGATGCAACTGCAACCTACACAGACACATGTCATACCAACACAGGGACACCAATCTGCCCAAGGGGGAATGATAGCTGGACCGCAGGGTACCATAAGCATACTGCAGGCACCAGCACAGACATACTCACATTAGAAGGTAATACATGCTATTGGGCATTTGTATAGCGCCTTATATACCATTGGTATGGTCTCAAATTGCTGTGGTTTGAGCGCTCTCGACGACCGTAGTCCAGGTCAATGGAGAGATAGTACAGTAGTAAATAGTGCTTGGGGCCACTCAGTAAGTGTCCAGCCAGTGCAGTGACAATATTGGGACACAATGAGGTGTCCCATTACACCAGGGTCACAGTGGTGGGTGGAAACCTGTTCACATCTTCGATCAATACATTTTCCCAATAGGGGTTACCGTGAGAAGTATGAGTGTGCCCTGTCCTAGCAGTAACTGAAGACCCCGAAGTGGAGCCATCTACGTGGTTCCTCTAACAAAAGATTTACCACTGAAAATAGGGACACAACATATTGTAGCACCATTATTGTATTCAAAGACACACCTATTAACATATAAGAAAGAGATTTGTTAAGCAAAATGAATGCCACAATTTCATTTTCAAAGAAAGGGATGGTGTGGATCACACCTGGAATGTACCCAGCCAGGGTGGAAGTGTTGATACAAGCATACTATGCACACAGCACAGTGAGAGGGATACCCACGCACACAAGGATGTTATTGTATGGAGTTCAAGTACTGCTAGGATGGGTCCCAGGGATACAGGGAAAGGTCTTTCAACTGTCAAATGAATTTGTATTCAGACCACGGTGCCCCTCACCATCTCAACAGGCACAGACAGACTCATATACCTAGAGGAAGTAGTAGTGAGAAAAGATATGGTTATACTGGTTGCTACAGATAAAAATAACATGGAGTGGCGATCCATAATGTGTATCGATCCCACACTAACACTGACAGGAGTAGCAGTCACAGAGTTGTTCGCTACAAAAGACGAAGAGGCAGGGGTGTTTCAGTTCAGCATACCCTGCCAGTACAGATAAAGAAAAGAACAGTGCCTCAGATGGTGAAAAAAGAGACAAAATACATGCAGGATGATTTGGAAAATGGTCTAAAGAATCTATGGACCAAAGGACCCTTACGACGTGGGAATATTGAAGGGGGTGGGAACAGTGCGCATTAAGGAAGGAGCACTGCTGCCATGAGTAAAGCAATACGCCTCTCACGAGAAGCAGATGAGAAACAGATGAGGGCATATATGAGACACTGCATGCCTTATGGCAGCATGATATCATACAGGAATTTAAATCACTGTGTAATAGGCGATCTATCAACTAAAAAAAGGGTGGGGCATGGAGATTCATACAAGGTCTCTGCCCTCTTAACAATGTCATCGAAGCAGAATTTCCGCTAGTTCAAACCCTGCGAACGATTTTCTGCTGCATCCCATCAGAAGTACGCTACTTCACAGTAGTGGATTTGAAGAATGCTTTCTCCTCCCTTGCCCTGCATCCAGACTTCAGGTATCTCACTGCGTTTACATATCACTGGACCAGATTTGAACACAAGAAAATGCCACAGGAGTACTATGAGGGACCGAGCATATTTAACAGAGTAATACAATGTATTTGATCAATTTGCGAGTAGCAAGTACAGTGATACAATACGAGAATGACTTTTTAGTGTGTGACACGACAGAAGATGAGTGCAGGGAGGATTCAGTGACATTACTAACGTTGCTGGCTGACAAGGGGTACAAAGTGGCCAAAGAAAACCAGCAGTATTGTCAAACAGAAATGTTTTACTTAGGGCAAATTGTATCAGCAGATGGGAGAATAATAATACCATAAAAGGTTGAAGCAATACATAAAACACCCCGACATAAGACAGTGAAAGAAATGCAACAGTTCATGGGTCTGTGTAATTACTGAAAAGCATGGGTCTTTGATTACAGGAGAACTGTACTTGCTTCACTAACTAATATAAATAACAGGAATATATTATCTCAGAGTACTGGTGTGAGATAATTATGGAATTGCATTTCGAAAATGAAAAATTAAATGTACTACAGCAATTTGTCATTTTACGTGGTCATTCCCCAAATACAATTCCCAACTCTGAATGAATTGTCACACCCCAGTAGGGAATGAGACCAGGAGAAAGATTACAAGTTGAATAAAGTTTTATAAAGTAAATGATGCATGCAGAGGACTCTGCTGCTCTGAGAGCTCTCTGGCAACAATACAGAAACAACATATCTTTATACACAAATTTCGTCATCGGTGACAAACAGTATAGGGGATGAATAGTGCAAGCCCATTGGTGCATTGCAATGATACAGTATAGTCCGTACTGGTTTGGTGTAGCTTGATTGGTTGGTGCAGTGCTGTTGCTTCTCGCGGCACGTGGGTCAGCTGAGCTCATCTAGGAGGGGTGAAGGTCAGGTTGGTTCCACATGATCCGACTGTCCTAACTAATCTAAACTACACATTAATCACTGACATGCTAAGAGTAATGTGAAACATAAAACCTATACCAGAATGCAGGGTCGCCTGTAAATTGTGAGCAAACATATACACATTATTAGCCTAGGCCTTTGTGGGGCAGGGGCGCAGTGGGCTTGTTTGCCCGGGGGCCTATCTAAAGGTTTCGATCCAAGGTTTATTCGTCCTGGTACCTCATGGTTCAAACAGTGTTTGTCCAATGGGAATGTACGATAACACAGGATTAGTTATATTGGGGGCAATCAAGGGTGGTCTGTGGGGAAGGGTCTCACTAACTGCTACATGAAAGGAGAGTAGAGGGGCAAAATGTTATGCAGGCAATCATTTCTAAAGGTGGGGGCGAAGGAGCAAGAGCAGGTTTGTGGAGACAGATGAATACACAAGTCAAGATTCGCCCAGTCACACACAGGGCAATAAGCTCAGAGGAAGAGAAAGAATACAGTTTTCTGTTTGCAACAATTTGTGCCTGAGCTTCCGTGAGAACTGGGCTGGTGTGGCGCAGACAGGGGAGGAGGTGGTACGGGCTGTCAGAGCTGGCTGTGTGCGCCACTGGGCAAGGGAAGAGAAGGCTTCTTAGAGATCAATGTGCGGTCTAGTAAAAAGATGGAGCCTGTAATGGCACAAAATGAGGTCCAATGACTTCCTTCTACTGTCGTCAGTGAAAGACAAGGGGACGTCTCCCCACGATGGGATGAGCAAATAGACTTATTTCATGCGGAATGTACAGGGGGAGCATACAGACCCTTCCTCCCTTACACCTGCTATGTGCCAAAATGTGAGGTGGTCATTTAAGAATATGTATAAAACCGCATACCAGTGACATTTTATGAATGCATGTGTGGACATATGTCAAGTTTATTTTGAAATAAATAATTCCTTAAAACACACAACAATATAATATTTGCATAGTTTAAGATAAAAAATATACATATAAAAAAATGATAATTATATAATGGTATGCATGTGAAATTTTTTAAACGTTATCAATGGCTATTTAACATTGCATTGGAAAATGCATATTTTTATGTGTTTATTTCAGCCTGATATTGTGTTGACTTCAAGTTGACGGGAGTTTCTAATCCGAGCAAATAGCCGAGTGTCTTCCAGGGATTCTTATACAAATAAACTGACGTACCAGGAAAATATTCCAAATAGTTGTGCCTCATACACAGACTCCAGAAATGCTTAGTTATAATGCTAATACTATAGAGCAGGGGTGCTAAGGAGCAGCCCTGCTTAAGGCCCACGTTTGTGGGAAGTGTCTTGATAGTGCTCCTGACTGGGAGAGTCTAACTCGCACCTTCTTATCCCCATATAAACGTTTTATAAAGTATAATAATGCATGGTCAGTGCCCCAAGCCTCCAGTTTCTTCCATAGTCTAAGGCGATTTACATTGATGAAGGCTGCACTGTAATCTACAAAACAGATATACAGCGGAGCACCCGAACCATGGCAAGCATCCGAAACAAGGGTCTGGAGGATCCAAATGGAGTGAGAGGTACTGAACCCCTTTCTAAACCCTGATTGGTGCTGGTGCAAAAGAGAGTTAGTCTTGACCTAGGAGGTCAACAGTTGCAATAATAAATGAGCAAACAGTTTAGAGCTGCAGTCCAGCATAGCTAGAAGATGATAACAACCTGGATCCCCCTGTTTAAACACCGGAATCAAAATCCAGGACAGCACCCGCATCACAGATATGATGGAACTACTGCTTCAATAGGCCACCCAAAGAGGGGATTGAGTTTATTTATTTATTGTAATGTGATACAGTTTTAAAGAAATTAAAACTTTACACATTTAACACAAATTTACAGGAAGGCACAAGAAATTAGAATACTTACTTAGTAATTAATACATCAGTACATCAAATGTCAATCAATTCATTGGACTTTCTCGTATAAATACATATACTTAATATGTATATTGACAGAAGAAAACCTTAGTAACACACTTAATAAGTAAATTTCCCTGAAGGGGATATTCAAATTAATCAGATCTTAGGTCAGGTCATTAAGATCAGAGCGAAGAATGATACCGCTTACTGATCACAACTACTCATTTGTTTTTCGGCAATTAACCAGATGTTAAATAGTGCGATGTGGAGCCTAGAGTTTAGAGTGTTAATACAATAATTCCAGAACTCATGAGATTCCAGATGATCCATTTTTTGTACATAAGTTCTGAAATACTTGGAATAATGGTGACTCATCGATAGGCACTGTGTTAACACATGCCTTGCTGTTTCAGAGTTGGATGAAATACCACAAACTCTGCAATTTTTTATAGATTGTCGAGACACATGAACCCAAGGTCTATTTACTAATGTGGGTAGATAATTGATGCGCAGGAGCAAGATGAAACGTCTCAACGCCGGGGAAGGGCAGAGATTGAGATATAATTGACTCTTCTTGAAAGTATAGAGGAAATAAGTCACAAAACTATAACTTTTCAAGGTAGCCAAATGCACATAATTCTCCTGCCAGTCCCAAAGTGCGATGGACTTCTGCAGACAGTAAAACATCTTTTGGTTATCTTGGCCCCAACACGGGGACCAGCCGCTTGCCTCACTCAGCGCCAGCATATCTTGCTCCAATTTAGACTGTTTACAGCCTCCCAAAAAATCTTTTACACATTTCAATAAGGTGTTAGTTGGATTGTTCTTAATCTTAATGTAAAGCTCAGCTCTCTTACGCAATACAACGGATTTAAGGGAAAGAAGCCCTAGTTCTAAACGTAATATTGCCACCGGGATGCATTGGGGGAGACCAAGTATACGTATTTCCCCTCCAAGAGCTGCAGCCAGTCTAGATTCATGTTATTCAATGATTCTAGCCCATAGGTGACCATAGGTATGAAACACTGCACATAAAGTTGTCTTGCACCCCAGATTGAATAGCCACTCTGATCCTGGGTAAACCTACATATTAAAGCTGTAAGTTGAGCTGCTTTTATCTTTCTTGCCTGGATACAGAGTGTATAGTTACCTCTATTATCAAACTCCACTCCTAGATATTTATAGGATATTTATAGGAGTTTGTGTAATTAATTTCAAGCCTGCCAACATACATAGTGGGGCGTGCAACTTTGCCTGCAGTATATAGAAGTACTTTGGTTTTATTCTGATTGATGGTCAGTTCATTCACCTCTGCGTATTGCTACAGCCTAACCGCTGATCTCTGAAGTCCACTGAATGTGTGATCAAAAATCACAACATCGTCGGCGTAGGCCAAGATAGTACACTGGGTCTTACCCACTTTTGGGGTACAATTCCGTATGCCCCGAAGTATTCAGGTATGTCTGAGACAAAGAGGTTGTAAAGCAGGGGAGCAGTAACGCAGCCCTGCTTAACACCCCTTAACTGTGTAACTGGGCGTGTTAGATTACCTGTACTATCTAAGCGTAGCTGTACCAAGGTGTTTGTGTGAAGTAACTCTAAAAAGTAAATGAGAGCTGGAGGACAAGACCAACTTTTAAGTTTGTGCCAGAGTAGAGCTCTATTGACTGTGTCGAAAGCTGCCCTAAAGTCGACATAAAGAGCATATAAAGGTGGACTATTGGGCTGTAATGCCTTGTTCCTAAATGAATCCATGACTAACAAATTGTGTGACGTTGAGTAACCAGGTCTAAAGCCGCTCTGAAAATGGTCTAAGATCCCCGTTTTTTCCACCCATGCTTGTAGCTTTTTTAGTAGGAACAAAGCAAATAATTTTCCAGTGCTATCTAGCATTGAGAGGAGTCGATAATTAGAAGGGTCCAGTCTGTTAGCCTTTTTAAAAACTGGTATCAGAATGACCCTTTGCCATGTGGTTGGCACTCTACCGTCAGCTATTACTTTCTCGAACAGTAACTTCATTAAGTGTGCCCAGAATAGGGGATTACTCTTTAAGACTGCGTTGGAAAGTCCATTGGGTCCCGGGGCACGAGAAGCTTTTAAGTTTTTGATGTTACTTAATAGATCATTAATAGTGACTGTAAAGGGGGAAGGTATTATGGAGATATAACCAGATGACTCTTCGAACCCAGCGCCACTTCCATTACTTATTTCAAGAAAAGAAACCCATTCCTGGGCACCTATTGGGTTCAGCATTGGTATTCTCCCTTTACTCTTTGCTCCCCCTAGGATTGCCCAAATATTACGGGAATTTCTGGAGCAAAGCACACTTACTGTTTTACACCAGTTGCCCAATTTCAGATTTTTTTTATGGTGTTTTAACCACGTATGATATTTATTTTATAATTTTCGAGTATTGAGGGCAATTAGATTTAAAGAATGTTTAGTGGTTCTGAGTTTCCTTATATCTCCCCTAAGTTTACGTTTTGCATTGCGAATTATCTTATCAAATGGGGGATTCGAGGACAATTCCTTCAGTGCCAATGGCGTCTGCATATCGCATGTTCCCCCGAGAAACTGGTTATCCAGTTTTCAATTTCATCGGGCGACATGGCACCTAGTTTTGTTGCATAGTCTAAGTTCCACTGGTCAGTAACACTAGAGGCCTTAATAATATTATTGTCAGACCAGATAATTCGGTTTGCTGGATAGTTTACAATGAATTCACCGCTAAGGATATTCTGAGGAATGGAAAGAATAGTATCTATGGTCAAAATAAGCGGATTATGATCACTCCAAGGGCTCTGGGTTACTGACATATCGAGGACCTTAGTTGCCACTTTGGTACTGGTGTAAATATAGTCGATTGTACTCTGGTATAGTCCCTGATGCCAGGTACTCTTTCCTGGTCTATCACTCTGGGTTCGACCATTCATTATCTTCAAGTCCCAACATTTGAAGAAGAGACGCCAGCATTCACCCTCATTATCCTCTAATGCAGTCTACATTCTGCTGTCTTGGTGTAGGCCATTAGTGTGAACAGATCCCCGGGCCCCAATAATATGACAATTCAAGTCGCCGGCAAAAATAATATGGTTAGACCCGGTGTTCATTCTCCATTTGCCAATTAAATCGTGGAGTGCTTCTTGTATTAGTTCTCGATGCTTAGCACCCGGGGGGTTGTAGACATTGATTATGAGCACTTTTATCGCTGTGACATCTATCCCTAGTACTGCTTCAATTGCACAGATATAGTCCTCGTAGGTTGTGGATAGCCTGATACTAGGGATGGTATTCTTCGCACCAATCAATAATCCACCAAATGGGCGACCCCTGGGTCCTTTTTTAGATGGACAGTAGTGTATAGCATAACCGTCCATGAGAAGTGGTGACATGAGCCAAGTCTCCTGGAGTAGGAAAAAATCTTGAGTACCAATAAGCGGAAGAGAACCCTGAGAGGTAAGAAGATGAGTGAAGCCTTGAGTATTCCAAGACAAAAGAGAACAAGTTCATTGCTTTTGGAGGACCATAGGGAGTGAGCCAGCCAGCCATTTCAAGGTGTTTTGAATATCACTTAGTTGTACCTTCTTGTTAGTAGGGAGGTTAGGCATTATGGCCTGACTGGTCTTCCTGGTACTATCTACGCTTGGTATTAATGGGTCCTCTTCTTCTTTGTTTACATCAACCCCCAATCCCACCTGTGCTACACTAGATTTATGAGCACGAATTAGATCGATCGTTTCATGTACCTCACAGTGTAGCGCAGTTACATTGGGGTTGGGTACTTTCAATGGTTGCACAAAGGAGAAATCCTCAGACCGTATAACCCGCAGTTGTGGGATTAGATGAAGTTTGGCCAGCACTTGAGATCTGTTCAGCCATTTATTTGCATTCCTTTGATTCAAATTTTTAATGTAGCATATTTTCAATAGAGCATTGTTAGGTTTATCGTTTTGTTTCACGGCTGATGAAGATTTCTGTGGATATTTATCTTTCCTGCGTGGAGTAGAATATACATTGGATTCTTCCTCTGAATAGATTGGTGATCCTGGCTCCTGATCATTGCTACTGACATATGAGATCTCATTAGGTTTATCAGGCAGTAACCAGCTAGTTAGTTTGCCTGCTTGTGCACTCAGGCGCTTCTTTGATCTGCGGACTCTTTTCCGTGCTTTCCTAGATTTTATTGGCACGGGTGCTGTTGCTGGGAGTGGGGAGGCTATAATCACAGGAACCTTTTGGTTCTTTAACCGTCTGGTCAGTCTCCGTTGCTTCTTGGATATAAGAGCCACCTCCCCTTCCATTAAAGCAGATGCCCTTTCTTCATTAATAGAAGGAGCCTCAGTTGTAGAGATTTCTTTGAGACTCGCAAGTTCCAGATGGGGGGTGTCTTGCAGGATTCGAGGGTCGGGTAGACCCAGATGGAGGACTGTATTAACATGAATTCTGCCACAAAGTTTGAGTAGAATTTTTAGGGCAAATTGCATGGTGGCCATCGAAGTTTGGAGTTCAGCAATTGATGTTGCTTGGGAATGGGAGTTATCGTTTCCCCTGATCTCATTGGCCCCGGCTGACCCTTCCAGGTCGATATACAGATTAGGTGAGGCCGAAAGGCGGTCCCTATCCAAGGTAGATGATGGGATATCGGGGAGAGGTGATTGTAGGTCTTCAACTCTGCTAGGGATAGTGCCACCAGTTGGTATCAGGTCTTGAGGCTCAGCGAATGAAGCTGCCAATGCATCTGTCGCACGCAAAACCTGCGCTTCAACTGTCTGGCCACCATTGGTTGCAGGATTTCCACCTCCTGGGAGAGGGGTCATAGATTTTTGTATGGACAGACAGAGATTCAACAGCGAGTTGTTATCAATATCCTCATAGTTAGAAACATCCACTGGTTGACTCCCATTGTGATAAGATTCATGGGAATCACCTAAAAGGTCAGAGCCCAATTTTTTTTTTTTTAGGGATGACTTTTTGGAATAACGCAGGTATAGTGCCTTTATCGGGCTTCTCCCCCTCATGCACAATCTTATTGTCTTTAACAGTAGGTGTATGATCGTCCTTGGCACCGTTACCCCTCCTCAAGTTGTAGTGGGTTTTGGAAGTTTTAGGTTTAACCATTTTGAGCAATTTGAACGATTAAAAGGTAACCAGGATCAAAGAGGTTGTTAACACCTCCGCAGTCTCCTGATCACACGTATGTTTGCTTACTTAGCAATATTTCATGGAATAGTAAAATTCAGCTTCACAGCCCTTACCTCCACTGAAGTTCGTAGTGTTTTGGTTCGATTGTATAGGGCCCAGTGTAGCTAGGTTATATGGCACCCCAGCACCAAACAGCCATAAAACAGTCAGCACCCTTGACACCGTCGGGCTTAACGCCGCAAGGGTGGCTGGGGGCTGGCTAAAAGCCCAGTTGGAATCACGTGACGAGTCACGTGTCGGCGATAGACTCCGCCTCCTCCAGGAAGCGGTCTTGGCACAGCAAGAGCTTCCCTTAGCTCGCAGTGCTGTGGCAGGGGCTGAGAGCAGGTAAAAAATCCTTTTGCTAAAACGAGGCTTCCAGGAGCAAGTGAACACCCCTCTCGGGCGGCAGGGGGCTGGCTAAAAGCCCAGTTGGAATCACGTGACGAGTCACGTGACGGCGATAGACTCCGCCTCCTCCAGGAAGCGGTCTGGGCACAGCAAGAGCTTCCCTTAGCTCGCAGTGCTGTGGCAGGGGCTGAGAGCAGGTAAAAGTTCCTTTTGCTAAAACGAGGCTTCCAGGAGCAAGTGAACACCCTGCTCGGGCGGCAGGGGGCTGGCTAAAAGCCCAGTTGGAATCACGTGACGAGTCACATGACGGCGATAGACTCCGCCTCCTCCAGGAAGCGGTCTGGGCACAGCAAGAGCTTCCCTTAACTCGCAGTGCTGTGGCAGGGGCTGAGAGCAGGTAAAAGTTCCTTTTGCTAAAACGAGGCTTCCAGGAGCAAGTGAACACCCCGCTCGGGCGGCAGGGGGCTGGCTGAAAGCCCCGTTGGAATCACGTGATGAGTCACGTGACTGCGATAGACTCCGCCTCCTCCAGGAAGCGGTCTGGGCACAGCAAGAGCTTCCCTTAGCTCGCAGTGCTGTGGCAGAGGCTGAGAGCAAGTAAAAGTTCCTTTTGCTAAAACGAGGCTTCCAGGAGCAAGTGAACACTTTAAATTGAGTTTAAAGATGGCATTTCATAGGCCATCAGGGCCAACTACTCGGGAGGGTTTAGATTTCATAATCAATGTCTCAAGATCTGATGAGGTCACATGGAAGCCAAGCAAAGAGTTGGCCGTTGATCTGGCAATCTGAGGAATAGTCTGGGCCTTAGAAGACCAAAATCGGTCTTAATAAATCTCTCCCATTCAACTACAGATACCGATTTCACTTCTCTCACCTCATTGCCAGTACGATAAGTTCTAAGCATATACCAAAACCTCTTTGTGTCATGTGTATTAATCCAGGTATTAATAATTCGCCATCTGGCAGACAATCTGCTAGATTTATGTGCCCTCAGCCAGGCTTTATACTGATGTTTTATATTATTTATTTGTGTTTTCACAATCTCAAATCCACTAGCAAATTCCTGCTTTTTACGCCGCAGAGCAGTCCTAACTTCTCTCCTTTGCCTCATAAAACAGAGTGATCAGATGACTACTCCCTTCGGGCTGTGTTCTTTTGATTATTTGTGCAAATTCCTGGATTCTGCCAGTTTACAGGGAAAGTTAATCACCACTGGTAAGTTCCCAGTGAACATTTCTTCTCTTACCAAGTGGTTTGGGAATAGTACACTGAGGTTATTATTATTATTATATAAAAACGTATAAAGCACACACTAAGGCCCGAAGGAATCTAGGCATCTAGGTTATGGCTACAGTATGCCAGGTACTACAAAAGTCTTTTGGGGTTTCAGGCCAAATGCACCAGGTAAATGGCATCTGAGAAAATGTGAAGCAAAGTGAAGGAGGTGAAAGCACAGTGGCTAAGGCCTCATAGTTTGCATTTGAGCTTTTCTGCAGTAATGCATCAAATGCCCTTTCCTCCTTTTGTATAGGTATGCCATTGCAAATCCCATGGTTTGTGCATATCTTTAACTTCATGTGTGCATGCTTTTCATGTATTCTTAAGTTGTGAATAAATGGTGAATGTGGTCCATAAAATGAGCTCACTTTTCATTCAGGAGTAGTCTCTCAGAAATATTCTGTACCAATCACAGATGCATCACAACCTAACAAACTCAGTGCTCACCCATTGAAAGTCTACTTTGCTCATCCTATTTATGTCACATGAGCTTCGCAATACCATCCCAGATTATTCCATCACTCAGAGTAGAGTTTTTTGGGGCAGTTTTTAACACATGCTGTCTAATCAATGCTACAACATTTTGACGCAGCTATCAAGTAGCCCAGTCACCCTTTAAGATTCTTCAGTTCTTTCATGCGTTCAGCCAGTGATTACATTTCTTGAGTTCTACCGCAGGGCAAAGTCACCGACTTAGATTTGTGGGTTCTTCCATGGGGCCGAGCGACTGATTACATTTCTCATAATTAATGAATGCAGAAATGGGCGTAGTAATTAAATATGCACACATAACAGGCTTTAGAATGCTCTCAGGAGTGAAATTCTGATTATGTAAAAGAGTCCACAAATAACTTTTCTGTGAGGATTTGCTGACAAAAACTGGTACACTATGGGTCTCAGGATTACAATGTAGTCCACATTTAACAGTTTTTGTATTTTACAAGACTAGGTGTCTATATAGTAATTATATTTTTTTGTTTACAACATTTTTCTAAGATGCCCACAATAAACAACAACAATGTGCTAGAAAGAAGGATTGTTTGCAGAGAAGTTTCACAATGTAATATTTTAAAAAGCAGTTTTCTGAAATCTGTACATATAAAAAGTGCAGATAATAGAAAAATACCTGTCATTGATAATACTTATACAAATTGACAATTTCGCATAGGAGATGTGCCAACTGAACAAATTAAAGGAACCCAGAATATATTTGTGAAAGTAATAAAATAAAACATTTATCAAATCTGTTAGTAGCTAGTACAAAAACAAAGATTTTCAGAAGAAAAGAAACTAAATGTGCTATCAATTTGAAACAGTGGAATGAAGATATATACAGGAAAATGTTCCACTCTGGAGTTTTTGCAAATCTTCAGAGGAGTGTGAAACTAAAATCTAGATATGTTGTAAAGTGTTTTTTGCAAAAGAAAAAATTAGAAGTAATAATTAAAAAAGGTTTTCATATGAAAAGAAAGTTGTTAATTTTTGCAATGAATTAACTTCAGAAATTACTTAAGGTGACTACATCATTCCATAGAAATATAGAAACAGTTCATGTACTTACACGTGATAACTTTTGTGACTTTTTGGTGGATAGTGGATACACACTTCAATAAATACATATTTTTTCATGAGATGAGTTACATTCAAGGAAAGAATGTGCCTCTTGCTATTGATGAGAGTGGACTCAGCTATGAAGTCCAAAACAGTGTGATTTCTCAAAAAGAAGAAATCCTAAGGTATGACAATACAGAAATGGAAAGTTTAGGTCAGTCTAGAATACAACCTAAAAGCAAAGTGAGGTATGGACGTGTAGTTCTTTGCGCAATATTGATACGTTTTCTTGTAAAGTCTTAAAGAGATTTTTGCAAAAATAATAATGAAAAAACATGACTTCTGGGTCACTCACTAGCTTGTCTTGATAAAACTAGATATAAGAGTCAGTTTCTTCATATACGGTTGCGCATCATACTAAAATGAGATACCTTCCGATGAAGCTATATGAGTGCAAAACAACAATTATGTCTCTTGCACTTTTAAATCAGATACTTCTGACTGGAACTGTAGAAAGTTTAGTTTCTACACTGCAAATGATTACAGGAAGTGAAAATGATGAGCCTATGCTTTCAAAGGAACCAGATTTTTCAACAGTATAAAAAAGACCTGACATTGTTTGCCTATCTTGTTGACACACTTTTTATAAGTCTCAAGTGCAATGTGCAAGGCTTCCATGCCTATAAGAACCGAGGCTCGGACTCTCTGTGACAAAGCCCTTGCATGACAAGGCCGCTGTGTTGAGCGACGCAGGTGCGCAGGAGATGCTGTCCGATTATACGCAGAACGCATTGCTATGTTCATGCTTCCGTGCCTGTAAGAACCGAGGTTCGGACCCTCTACAGTAAAGCCCTTGCAGGCCAAGGCAGCAGTATTCAGCGACGCAGCTGCGCAGAAGACGCTGCCAATTATACATAGCACGCATCGCTACATCCACGCTTCCGTGCCTATAATAACCGCAGTTCAGACACTCTGCGGTAAGGCCCTTGCAGGACAAGGCAGTTGTGTTCAGCAGGTGCGCAGGAGACCCTGCCCAATTATACATAGCACGCATCGCTATGTCCACACTTCCGTGCCTATAAGAACGGAGGTTCGGACCCCCTGTGGCAAAGCCTTTGAATGACAATGCTGCAGTGTTGAGTGATGCAGGTGTGCAGGAGACACTGCCTAATTATACATCCCACGCATCACTTTGTCCACACTTCCGTGCCTATAAAAACGGAGGTGCAGACCCTCTATGGCAAAGCCCTCGCAGGACAAGGTTGCAGTGTTGAGCTGCGCAGGTGTTTGGTGGCAATAGGGTAGTGGCACAGATTGTGAGCGGAGATGATCTCTCCCTCCTGTCTGTGGCTGCAAGGTAAGAAGGTGCAGTGAGAGTTAGATTCACTACACTCCACGCAACACCCCATGACTTGTCCCTCTTGCATACGCGTTGCTCCCCCTGCAACCAGTCCTCGCACTCCCCCATGCGCTCGCATCTACCCTGCATATATGCGCTCCCTCGTATCTTAGGTCACGTGCGCTCCCTCCGAACTCAGATTGCATGCGCCCCCCTGCAACTTAGTCCACATGCGTCCCCTCACATCTTAGGCAGCGTGCACCCCCTGTTTCTCTAGCCATGAGCACTCCCTCACAACTTGGCTGTATGCACTCATTTGCTGCTCTTGCCGCATGCGCTCCCTTGCATCATAGGTCCCTGCATCCTGTTCCGTTCCCCCTCTGCGTTCCCACCTTCCTCTCACATCTCAGCCCCTTCCCTTCTTTGATCTATTGTGTACTGTATTGACATGGTGTTATGCTCCACGGTTTTGAAATTACATTTCATTGCCTGCATTCGTTACTCCTAGGTTCCTGTTGTGTATTGTGCCTTGTTGATGGTATTGACTTTGTGTTGTTTTCTACGGCTTTGATGTTGTGTTGTTCTCCACGGTTTTGACATTGTGTTGTTCTCTACGGTGTTAGCATTACACTGTCTTGCCGTCATTATTCACTTCTAGCTTCACTGCTGTGCTCTGTGCTTTGCTGTTGGTTCTGTATTGCATCTGCACTCTTTACTTCTAGGTTCCCCGGTGTACTTTGTGCTTTGCTGTTGGTTCCGTATTGCATCTGATTTTGCAGGTCAGTTGTTCTTGTTCTTTGTTGTTCTAACCTCCCTTCGTGTCCCCCCCTTATGCCTCCCTCGTGTCTGCCCCCGAGTGCTACCCCCTACCCCTGCTTGGGCTCCCTCCCCCCCCCGCTCTCCCCACACCCTCTATGGTTTTGTGGGTAATCAAAGGAAACGGCCCTCACCCTCTTTCCTGCTGCCTTCCCACACTGACTCCTATGCCTATGTGCGGGGTGCAGTATGCACTCACCGTGTTAGGATCGTAGGAGTCAGTGGGTGGATATAAGGGAGCATGAGGGGGCAAGGTGAAGGCTAGATTCCAAAGGATTCAGTAAATAGCAATGCTGTGGCTCTTCCGGCCTTGTGTTGCCTTCGTGTTAACTAGAAATAGATGAAGGTTACTAGTGTTGTTTTCAGTGAAAACACCTGTTGCTGGAACACACCGCCGCAAACAGCGACTTGACTTCGCCAGAGTAAGCACTTGGCTCTGTTCCTGGTGTCAAACACTAAACACCGGACACAGGACGGAGCATGGAGCTCACTGCTCTCAACTTTTACCACCTTCGTTAGCCTTCACTCGGATGGAACGTTAGAGGAAAGGCTCTAACGATATACAAGGAGAGAGTCATGAGCGTGTCAAGCTGCACTACCAAGCAGTCTATCATCTCTCGTCACGTAGACTCACGCAGACTCACAGACTCGAATTAGCAGCCGCTTCCAACACAGCTTGTATTCAGTATAGGAGCCTAGCATATTTATAATATGCTGATTCAGGTCTGCTCTTGGTTAAAAGCCACCGGTGCCTGTTGGAGCTTTGTGTTTCAGAAGCTGTGTTCAGGCCTATATATGTGACCTTTGAACCTGTCATGTAGTCACTGCAGGGCAGCTGCTAAGGGATGTAGACAGTCAGGGCAGAGCTACATATTTGCACTAAACCTTTTGGCATGGTGAGTCACTGGAGTGGGGTCGGGTTAGTAGATCTCAATCTCACACACAGAATTTCCAGCATTATTTTATGCATTAATTATCAAAACATTACGGCCCGCAGTGGTATGTGCCCAGTGTGTAATTAAGAATCAAAGATGTATTACTTTTGCAAAGAGAAGGAGAGAGTGAGAGAATGAGAGAGAGTAAACAGCAGTTGGTTGGCCTCGTGCAAGTGGATCTAGGTCACAGGATCTAGGCACAGCCAACCAACTAAGTCCTGCCATGTCCTTTCCCTTCTCGCCTGGGTGTCCGAAGTGAAGGGCAGTTGAATAAAAGAGAAATTCCTGTTTCGGCCTAATAAGGGCCAGCAGCCTGTTACTCTGACTGTGGTAAACCAGGTGGACATACCCATGTGTCTCCTCTCACCACAACCAATTTCCACCCTCTCCATAGATCATACCGCCAAATGACCAAAACGGCCGCAAACAGCTTCCTTGATGAACCTCAATACCCCTGTACACTCCTAAAACATCTGCCTGCTATTTGCATATGACCAGTATGATGGTTCACACCAGCTCAGCAGTCACACACACCTCTGATATTACTGACTTAATAGGCAACAACAATCTCTATGCCTTTTTCATTACTGAAGCGTGGTTACACCCCTACCTCTTCAATGTTCTCCTACGCCAAAGCTACTGTGTATAGGATACTGATAGCGCAAGAAAAACTGGAAGTGGTGTGGCAGCCATCCATAAAATCGACTGTCCCTTTATGGTAATCCCGACCCTGACTTACCACTCCTTTAAATCCTCTTAGGCCAGTTCCCCAGTCTGAATCAACAACTCAACTATATTCCACTTTATGTACAGGCCAACCCCAAGAGAGTGGTAACTTCATTGATGATCTATTCAACGGTCTCTCCTCAGCTACAGTCTCTCACTCTAGTAACATCCTCTTCAGAGACCTCACCATCCTTGAGTCCCAACCAGCAAAACATCTACATGACTCACTATTCTCTCTGACGAACTCCATGGACCTTTAAAAGATAGTTCCCGCCCCCACGCATGCCAGAGGTAACACACTCAATCTTTCTTCACTTCTTCCCCATGAGTCTCATGCTCAAATTCTCTCCCCATTGACTGGACCAACCATGCAACAATATCTCTTCTCATTTCACACACAATGCTGCCCAAAACAGACCAGGCTAAATGCTCTGTGATTCAGTGCTGCTATTTCACACATTTCCCACTAGACACACAAGAGGCAACCTTCACAACATTCCTCCCCACAGGGAATGCCTCAGCTCTTCTGGATACATTGAATCACTTTGACAACCAACTAGTGGATATATGATATGATATAATATGACATTTATAACGCGCCTATACACAAGTGTTTCAAGGCGCGACGAGGCAAGGGAGGGGGAACAGAGGGAGGACAGACAACTATCTTACTAGGCCAGGTGTCATTCAGATCGTGCAAGTGCAAGGGAAGGGGGGAAAAAGGAAAGTGCGGGTGTAGGGGAAGGGGAAAGTGCAGTGCATGCGTTAGTAAATAACAAGATAAATAAAGGAATGGCCAGCTGGTGGCAAGTGCAGGGTGAGTGCAGACATAAGTGCTGGTGGGGGGACTGTAGGGATACAGAAAAACCATCCCCAGGTGCTGCAGAGGTTGCCAGGGAGGCAGTGTAGGCGTGCAACTGGCAGGGCGTGGGCCCGAGATCAGATGTCTGCAGTATCAGTAGGACTTCAGCAGGGGAGAGGGGGAGAGAAAGCAGAAGCAAAGAGGAGGTTTTTTAAGTGCTTCTGGAACCAAAGATGGTTCTCCTCAAGTTTGGCCACATGCCCCAAACCTTTAGTCGGTCCAAAGTCAAACTGTCCACAGGCTAGTGCATACTTGAGCTCACTGCCAACAAATGCTTGATCAAATACCTTGAAACTTGGTGGCAAAAAGGCTGCAGCACAGAAGGTCTCTCATCCCAAAAATCCCTGTGCACCCAATGCAGACACATGATCTCCCACAAGACAAACGCCTTGCCCCTGAGCTATCCTTCCTCCCATTCCACTGAGTAGAGCTGTGTAGGAGCTGTACTCACTACTAATCCCTGTACTCCTGCATAGCAGTAGTCATTTTTTCCCACATAAATTGTGGGGATGGAAAATTCAAGCTATCGTGGTTTGGTATGGCTTATCGTTTGGAAAATCTGTGTGTTCTAACATTTCGCCCATGGTGCTGGGTTTACATTTTGGCCATCATCACCCTGGCACACCTGACAGTTGTCCAGTCAATTTGAAAGGCTCACAACTCCACCCTGTACGGGTGTGTGAATGTTGCAGCTACAGAAGGCCTAATCCCTGATAGGATAGGATGCTAACTATTCCTCCCAATCACGGCCATGCTTGCCCCCTCACATCATGCCAGTGAAAATTGAAGAGGGATTTTTTATGAATTCTTCTATATGGGCGAGTGGAATTAAAGTTACTAGTCATCTGATTTTGGTACACCTATAGAAATGCTACCCACTCCTAACTAACAGGATACATTTTGTATCCTATTTTAAATGAGATACGTTTCGGTATTCTCAAAACATATACCAGCTCTAATGTGTCACACTGCTCACATTTACAAAGCTGTTTACTTTCTGAGACTCAAGGGGAGAAAAGAAAGGTAGTGAATCACTCCATTGCACACACAAAAATAACCACTTCTGTGGTGAAACAAATTTACATTAAGTTGTCAATTGTTTCTTTGAGGTGTAGATAATTGTATTCATGTTTGTTGTTGTACAATACAGCCAAGGTAGTAGACACCCTTCTCTAGAAAGAACATGGCATGATAACCTGTTCTGTGTTTTTTTTTTACTGCTTTGAGAGTCTGCAGCCATCGCTTTTTGCTCACTGTACCTTTAACAAAGGAAGAATAACCATTTGTATATCAGTCTTGGGGTGCACGTCTGGGTTCACAGAACAGGTTATCATGCCATGTTCTTTCTAGAGAAGTGCGCCTGCTACCTTTTTTGTATTTTTGCTAGAAGCTAGGGTTGGTCACCCTGAGTAACCTGGGGGAACCCAGACGTGGATCCATCTTCACTGTGCTCAGCGAGGCACAGTTCCACCTCACTAATGAGGCCCAACAAGGCTGAAACACATGTCTGGGGTTACTGTTGGTATGCTTTTTCAAAGGAGGTTTACCTAGCATTTTGGTACTGGACTGCCCTTTGGGCTGGACAAAGACTGATATGCAAATGGATATTCCGCCTTTGTGAAAAGTACAGTGAGCAAAAAGCGATGGCAGCGGAATCTCAAAGTGGGAATAAAACACAGAACAGGCTATCATGCCATGTTCTTTCTAGAGAGTGGCACCTGCTACCTTTTTTGTATTCTTGCAAGAAACCTGAGGTTGGACTACATAAGTTACCTGGGGGAACCCAGATGTGGACCCCTTGCTCACTGTGCTCAGAGAGGCACAGCTACACCTCAATGATGAGGCCCAACAAAGATGAAACACGTTTCTGGGGTTACTGTTGGTACTCTTGTTCAAAGGAAGTTTGCCTGGCATTTCGGTGCTGAACTGCCCTTGTGGACGGGACAAAGATTGATATGCAAATGGGTATTCCTCCTTTGTGAAATGTACAGTGAGCAAAAAGCGGTGGCTGCGGACTCAGAACAGGTTTTCATGCCATGTTTTTTCTAGAGAGGGGAGCCTGCTAGCTTTTTTGTATGTTTGTTGTTGCAGATGGTTGAGCTATTTTGGAATTGTTGAAAAAGAAACTGCATACAATCTTTTAAGTCGACATGTTCCCAGTAATGCATATCTTAAATCGTATTTCTATGTACAAATACAATGTTTAAAGCAACATATGAATTAAGAAACAGTAACAATGACAGGCTTATTCCTAGTGGCAACAGTTGCACAGCCCCCAGTGAGCAAATCTTTAACTCTTTAATACTGGATGAAGGCATCTTTCTATACAAACGTGCAGCGTGACATTGTTTACTGTGGTGAAGAGTTTGGGCTCAAGTGATTGTGTGCACCATTCCACTTTTCAATAAAAAATATTGTTTGCAGTGCGTAGGGTGAGATACTATGCAAATCAAAATCACACTGCAGGACCTCAGATGGGGGATTACATCACCTAGAATGTTTCCCACTGTAATGTTTACAGGAAATGTTTATGATATTGATGTAGATGCTACTCAAGGTTTGTCTGTATACTTCTGGACCAGGACCAGCTCTATGTTAATCCTGTGAAGAAAGAAAAGAATGTTCAAAGTGCTGAGGATGTGCTCCTGGAATGTACCAGGCTCGAACACTGCGATTAAGTGAAAAACAAATCTCATCCTTAGAAACAGCAGGACAGATGTGGCCCTCTTACTGGAAGCCACCTGACCTCTTCTGAGACTGCCAAATTGAGAAGAGAGGGGGTTGTGCAGGAGATCCATACAGGCTACTCCACTAACTCTAGGGGAGTGTTCATTCTGATCAGAAACAGACACTCAGAAAATATATATTTTATAGGAGCAGGCTTGAGCTAAATGATGGTGCACGTGGCAACACGCTATCCATCTTCTACGTATTAGAGCAGCAGTTGTCCTTCATGAGACTCTGTAGTCCATAAAATCCAATCTGTGTAATATGGTACAGTAGGGGAGACGTCCCAATAGACACAGATATTATACAGGACAAAGGTTTGAGAATCTGAATTGGGGACAGACAAGATAGAGCAGCCCTAGCGAAACTCCTGAGGGAGGTTTAGTATAGTCCATGCATGCAGAAGGGCGCAGCTTGTAAACAGGGATAATTACATCAAATCCCGAGTATGTGACAGTCACCCCTGAATCGATTGCCAACCGATGTCGAGAACCATAGCATAAAATGTGTGGAGGACTAAGATCGGTATGGTACATCTATCAGCCAACATTCCAATATTTGCCATGTTAGACTTAGAGTCAGTTAAACAAAAAAAATCAAACTCAGATGGAGACTGAACTGGTAGCTTGTGAAGCATAAACAATTTACGAGCAACTTGTACAAGAAAATGAAATCATTTCCTGAAAGAAATTCTGGAAGTGATGGAGGTAAAGTTTATACCAGAAGATGATGTATCGCACCTACTTTCTCTTCATGGAAGAAAAAGATAGACGAGCTTCAGCAACTTGACCTGAGTTAAAGGAAACTGGAAAATGAGTTTGTCCAGGCCAGTGGGTGAGCGAATGGTAGTGGTGGGGGTAGTTTTTAACAAGAAATGAAGGTGTACAGGTGAGGCTTATTGCCTGTAGACCTCCATTTAATGCCACCAACCCATATTCCTCCGTGTTCAATGCCTAGGAGGGCAGCAAAGCGAAGTGTGCATCTCCACTTTGCTTTCCTCCACCATCTTGAAGGCGCAGGCAGTTTCACGACTGCATGGGATTCCCATGGAATACACCTGACAATTGCAGCTGCTCAATAGCAGGCACATTCCATTGCAATCCATTATAAAACGTTGTATGCAAAGAGTAATTCATAGGCAGTGTTTTATTTCTCTCAAAGCAGAGAGCAAAAGTGACGTGACAGACTCTGACATCACTAGGGAGTTTGAAACATGTCTGCAGGTCTAGAAAACAAAACATTCCATTCAGTTTGTAAAAGACAGAAGGTAGACAGACTGTAGCTTTCATGCCCCAGCGAGCGGGTGGACATGGCGTTTAACAGCCCACCAGCCTGAGATTTGTAGCTCAGGCTGCGGGACATTAAACATCATGTTGCCCCCCAACCAGGAAGTGAAAGCTATTAGCACCCTGGGATTTCCCTGGGATTTTAATTTTGTTTCCCTTCTATCAGGGGATGTGCTCAGCACGAGCACATCTCCCGTTGGAATGAAAATGTTTTTTTTTTTAAATGGCCACCATTAAAATAGAAAAGTCCCTTTTCAGATGACCGCGGCCATGGAAAACATGTCCGTAAATGGCCGCCGTCATCCGAAAAGGGACATAGACGATTTTCTATTTTTATGGTGCCCATTTTGTTGACTTTTATTTTTTTCTGCTGCAAGGGGTGAATGCACAATCATGCCTGGGAAAGGTGGATTGTGATTGGTCAATCTGCCTTTCCTGGTGTGAATACACAATATGCGAATGACCGGAAAACTGAAGAAGGTAGCAGTGGTGCTGAGCTTTGATGCAGAAAATGCATTTGACAATGTCATGCGGAGCTATAATATTTTCCTGCACATGTGACTACTCTTTCCAGTCAAAACGTGGTCGTAATTCCATTACTGACACATTACCACACTGCCGTACTCCAGGCTTGGGGTGAGGAGAAGAATATTCCTCCAGCAAAAAGCTGGTGGTACATCTGCCATGTTACTGCCAAAAATCAGCAAAATCGGCACAAATACCACCCGTGGTAATTCCACCAAAAACCCCCATGGACTCATATGGACTCCAAAAGCATGGGGACCTACAATGCTTACCACCACTTGTCATCCCGCAGTAGACCCGTGGGACCAAGTGGTGGTAATGGTAAATCCATGTTGTGGTATTTCAGCAGCTTTACCACTGAAATACTTCCAAACTTGTAATGAGGCCCATTATGATTTAAATGCATGCAATACCAGGGCAGGTTACAGAGTCTAAGCTTGGTGTAAGCTCATGAGTAAGTAAGGCTTTCCTAAACTAAGAACAGTTTTACAGTGTGAATAAATGAACAACGAGAATATACTGGGACAACAAAGTGTGTAACTTGTGTTTTAAAGTCTTTACAATGTTGGGGCCCATTTTACTAAGAAAAGTCACACAAAAACGTGCCAGACTAGTTGTTAATTGAGACCTTTGGATCTGTACAGTTTCTACCTAAATAGCGCCGTCCACATTTGTACTGAATAAGGCATATGAGCAGATGGGGATTGTTATTAGTCTCTTCTCTGTCCAATAAGAATCTTTAGAGTGCAGTCAACAACTACCGATATTGACTCCATTCAGAATATTCTGTCTTCAAAAACAGACAGGGAAACAACAATGCAATTTCCAGGCAAGACTTCTCTCAACAAGACACGTCTACCCTGAGAGGAACTTGTTTTACTGCATGTGATGGTTGAGCTAAAACATGGCGCTGGTGCGCAGTGCATTCTGGGAGCACTCAGAGCCATGATGGATATTTATCCATGCCTCAGTGGAAAGCTACACTTGCTTTGCGAAACAACACGTTTTCAACGTTATTCGCTGATGGGCTTGGAATGCAGGCCTTCCCAGCCAAGGACACGGCACTGGGAAAGCTAAGATCTGCAGGTGTCGGCTGGTACCTGATAGCAAAGTTTGTTTTGGTTTGCTATGCCTGTGCCAAGGTTTCGAGATGAGTTATGGAATTGTTTCCCGGGGCGTTTAGGAGAGAGAAGTGCTTTGCTCCTTGAGGTTACTGTCGGTTGACCCAGCTGGCAACCAACGGCCACCCATCAATGCGCAAGCGCATTGCCAGAAGGTTCGAGAAGTTGCCACCCCTTGTTGAGGAGGGCATATATGCGGAAGCCCTCAACGGTCAGACGGGATAAGCACAAAGACTTCAGTCGGAGGGGGGATGCTTCGGTCCGACACTCCTGTGGGTTGTTGTGCTCTTGGCCTGGCTGTTATCGGGGTCTTTCAGCCGCTGCTGGCGAGATGAAGTTCCATTAAGCTACGCCCATGGTGTTGTATTTCTTTCTTTGACTTCTTTATGTTTTCTGTGATCTATGTCCATGTGAGTTGTATGAGTTATTTCTATGTACCTGTAAGCTTTGAATAAATAGCCGTAAAGAGCTGATTATCTTCTAAAGTGTGCGTGGCTGTGAATTATTGTGTCTGTTTTTGGGTTGAAGTATTTGCTCTATAATTGCACTGGTGATTTATGGTAGTTCCGTGCACTTTTCAGAGGAGAGCAATACATTTTTGGCGACGAGGATGGGATATTTGTGATGAATTGCTCCAAATATTAAAGAATCTGTGTAAGCAGGGTTATTTGTGATGAACTGTTCCAAATAATCTGTTTGAAGCCGAGTTATTTGTGATGAAGTGTTCCAAATAATCTGTTTGAACGAGCGAAAGGTTGTTTTAATTGGGCAGTGAGTGTTCAACTGTGTTAAGCTGTTTTGTTTTTTTTTTCCTTTTCCCTTGCTGTGAAAAGATGATTGTGTGAGAGAATGCAGAGCAGGCTGTCGCCTTTCCTTGGTCGTCTCACTGCAGCTCTGAGACAGCCAATAGACAGCACCTTTTGTGTTGGCCTGCCGCGGCCGATAGCATGTGTGGTTGAGATCTTTCCCCTTCAGTAAAGCAGTCGTGGCTGACTTACTGCTGGGAAATGAAACCAAGGAGCCGAAAAGCCGTGAGCAGAAAGGAAAAAATGTCTATGTTCACAGTGCTCCGATGAATGATGAATTAAAGATTTATGTTCAATTAGGAAAGAATTTTTTCATGCGGTTTCCCTTGACAAAGTTGCAAAGTGAAAGCTTGCTCTATTTTGGCATGAGAGCAGAGAAAGAAAAAATTGCAAGTATTTGATAAGCAAATTGTGAACTAGTGTTTAAACATTAAGCATTGCAACTCAGCCCCAGTGTGCTAGCGAGTGGGGGGCTGTAATATAAGGAGGCGAGGATGCGCCTTTCTTATAATGTATGCTTTTGAAGTGTTCACATTCCTGAAGATAACGTGGGAATGAGTCGTGTTTAGGAGAAAGAGTAACATCGGTGTTGAAAGCTTAAAGGGTTTGTTTTTGGCAACTATAAATTCCATGTGCTGGGGGTGCATTATGTTTAAGGAACACACTAAAATTGCCTGCTGTGCCATGTTTACAATGGATGAGAGGCTCACTTGAAAAAAAAAAGTGAGTGAATGGCATTTGAATTTTCGATTTTTGTGTATTGATTTGAAATTGCAGAACCAGTTTGCACTGGTTTGGGGGGAAAAGACAATTTATATTTTCTAAATTGCCCTAGAGTATTTTGACTGTTCGCATGCTATACCATGGAATTGCTGCTAAAGGCAAAAGTGCTGCTGTTATTAAGGGATGTATGTTTTATACGCGACAAGGACAAGTTGATTGTGATGTATAGTGATAATGTTGTTGACAAATTAACGGCCCTCAAGCAATACAGAGTGTGGGTTGCTTTTGCAGATAACGTGCAGGGAGCTGCACTACACATGACATGTTTTGAATGCACTGACATAAGTGGTTATATTCTGGCAATGGTACAACAGAATGGAAAATCTGTGTGTGTTAAGACAGCACAAAGATTTAGTGGGCTGTGGGTTCTTTTGAAAGATCGCACTGTGCATTGGAGTGAGTTTGTGAAGCCAAACTACAAGGTTACGAGGAAAAAGAAAAAAAATGTATGCCTTTAAATGGGACATCAGTTTAAACAGGCTAAAAAGACATTTTGCAAAATTACAAGAAAATGTGCCTCTTTTGAACATGGGAGTCTTGCTGTGTGGAGCTTGTGGCTTGGAGATAACTTGCACTGTCTTGGGCAAGGTGCGCGAAAAAAAAAAAACACTGTTGAAGGAAGGCAGAAAAGAAAAATGATGCGCTCCTGTGAAATGGTGTTTACCGAAGCTGGCAGATATGGGAGCTTTTCTAAGTTGCTGGAGCAGTGCAGGAAAGAGTTAATTTGGGTGAACTGTCTGAAACGAGTGCCTTCCATTGAAGCCGCCGCCACAGTTTAAGAGTTATAGAGCAAAGAGATAAGCTTGCTGCGCGAAAGATAAACAATGACATTCCTGCATTCCATCCCCTGTGAGAGACACTGTCAAAAACTGAGGAGGGGGGTGCAATTACAGAATGCTGAAACTGAACTGAAGGCAATAATTGCTGTGAGTGAAGATGAAAAAGAGCGCAATCTACCTTACACATGATGATGTACGCAAGCAAGGAATTTGCCCAGTATCAAATGGCAGACTGGGCGCATCACGCATATAAACATTTGGCGAAACTGTGCATCTGTGAATGGGCTAAGAAAAGACACAGCTGCCCATTTCAAGAGACATTGCCGTGCAAGCTGCATCCCAGTACCCCATGTGATGTGAACTGAAGTAAAGCGCTGTGCACTGGAGAAGAAACCTCTAGGCGCTTTGAGAAGTAAAAATACACAGCTGGCAAAATGCAAGCTACATTGCCAGGGCTGGAGTAACTGACAAAGACATTATGGTGTTCCAGATGAAAAAAAAAAACTGACAAAGGTAGCCGTTTTGCAAGAGACAACATGCAGAGCGAGGCTTTGGAGTATAACATGAACACTGCACATTAGCCATGATCCAGAAGCCTCACGGCTTAGTGCAAGAATGAATGATTTGTTGAAGCAAATAAAGGAACTGACTCAAACTATCGCTCTCAAAAGGGTGGCCCAAGAAATCCGCAAACACCCTTTAGGTAAATGACAAGTGGAAAACCAGAGGCTTGAAAGACACTGCCTGTATGGAGAACTGGAGAGAAGATAAACAAAGCTGCTTGTGCAACTGCAGGCGGTATTGGACTAAAGGACTTTACCTTTGAAAAATGGAGTGATGCCAGCAGGGCAACCTAAATCAAGATCGTGAAACACTGGAAGCAAGTTGATGCCTGGCATTCGTGATCGCTTTGGTGACAAAGAAAAGCATTGATCCATTGAGAAGTGCGACCTGGGTACTTATTATATGGCTTTTGTAGAATCACAGATCAGTCTGAGGTACCATTGACCAACTATGATCGCATTGCACAAATGAGTTTGTGACTAGGCGGTTACACCCCGTATGGTTGAGTGCAAATAAGCCCCCAGTAACACAAAGAAGGGTGGTGTTAAGTGAAGGGGTGGACAACGCTGATATTGAAGTTTTGATGAAATCCTAATGTGGATAACACTGATAGTGTACCTTTTGATGAAATCTTAACCTTTCTGTTTGTATTTTGCCTAGGCAAATAACCACGAGAGTAGCGTGCCATAATTGGGGGGTAGACGTGTGCAATTGCCGGGTGACACTGATCAGTCAAGCAGACGCATTCTCAGAGAAAGCGAGTCACTGCGAGCTATTTCAACTTTGAACCTGTCCTGCACTGCACTCAATGCTGCTAACGTGCGTGACGTATGAGGACATTTGTTCTGCAACCTGTGAGAAGTGTCCAACAAAGTAATAACTTTTGCTGAACTGTCACGGTGCGGACTTGGCATATTGTCAAACATTTGATGCTGTATATTCAAATGATTCAGTCGACGGTTGTAATGACCCTATTGATATGTTTTGCCTTTTTTGTTTAAAGAACTGTGGACAATGAGTTGTGGACTGTGACAACATGCACCACAAACAGCTGTGTGAAACAGCACTTGAATGCCAACATGTTGAAATCTGATTCTTAAATGCATTTTGAGATTAATGTGTGAAAAAAAAATGAAGTGTTTTGCCCTTCGAACTGAATTGCCTTAACCAGAGATGTTGATGTTTTGTCTTTTCCAAAATTATTACATTACATGTGGCCAGGAAAATGATTCATGAATTGTTTGGGCAGCAGGGTTGGGCGAGCAGGAGCATAATATATTTTGAGATAAAATGAATGCGCACACCAAAGTTAGCTGTGCGATTAAGGCCTTTGATTTGTAGTAATGCTGCCAAGTGTGTGAGCTATAATTAGAGATGGTTGAATTTGAAACAGGATGGCTCTTTCCATGTGGTAACATGTGCTTTGACTCGATTAGAACTAATGATGTTTCCTTTACACTCAGTGATAACTCGAGGTAAAAGGTCAACTTTTGAATCTATGGGACTATCTCCTGACTGTGATTCACATGTACATTTGCTATCAGAAGCTGAGGTTTGAGCATTAACCCTTTCATTAGTAGGTGTTTGGGGTTTAGCTGCTGTGGGGTTACAAATCTTTAATGAAATTAGCATGTTTAGTAGTTAAGAGTATTAATCATACTTTGCAAGCTTTAGAAGAATTACTCCTTGACAGCAAAGTTATTAGAAAAGCTACTTTGCAAAACAGAGCTGCTATTGATTACTTATTGCTGAAGCATAATTTAGGTTGTAACGCAGTTGAAGGGATGTGTTGTTTCAATCTAAGTGACCATTCACGATCCATTGAAAGTCATATTAGAGGTTTGAGGGTTCTCAAGTCTCCCAAGATCAAAACAGAAATTGGTGGGATTGGTTATTTTCATGGGTTCCTGATATTGGAGGTACACTGCGTTATGCTTTTGCTTGCATTTGTATTATATTAGCTATCATAATAGCTTGTTGTTGTTGTATTCAATGTATTCCCAACTTGGTTTTAACATTTCGTCGGTTTCAAAGACTGCCTCTTTTGCCACAGAGCTATGGAAAGTAAATATCCAAGGGTGGATTGTGATGGTTGAGCTAAAACATGGCGCTGGTGCGCAGTGCATTCTGGGAGCACTCAGAGCCATGATGGATATTTATCCATGCCTCAGTGGAAAGCTACACTTGCTTTGCGAAACAACATGTTTTCAACGTTATTCGCTGATGGGCTTGGAATGCAGGCCTTCCCAGCCAAGGACACGGCACTGGGAAAGCTAAGATCTGCAGGTGCCGGCTGGTACCTGATAGCGAAGTTTGTTTTGGTTTGCTATGCCTGTGCCAAGGTTTCGAGATGAGTTATGGAATTGTTTCCCGGGGCGTTTAGGAGAGAGAAGTGCTTTGCTCCTTGAGGTTACTGTCGGTTGCCCCAGCTGGCAACCAACGGTCACCCATCAATGCGCAAGCGCATTGCCAGAAGGTTCGAGAAGTTGCCACCCCTTGTTGAGGAGGGCATATATGCGGAAGCCCTCAACGGTCAGACGGGATAAGCACAAAGACTTCAGTCGGAGGGGGGACGCTTTGGTCCGACACTCCTGTGGGTTGTTGTGCTCTTGGCCTGGCTGTTATCGGGGTCTTTCAGCCGCTGCTGGCAAGATGAAGTTCCATTAAGCTACTCCCACGGTGTTGTATTTCTTTCTTTGACTTCTTTATGTTTTCTGTGATCTATGTCCATGTGAGTTGTATGAGTTATTTCTATGTACCTGTAAGCTTTGAATAAATAGCCGTAAAGAGCTGATTATCTTCTAAAGTGTGCGTGGCTGTGAATTATTGTGTCTGTTTTTGGGTTGAAGTATTTGCTCTATAATTGCACTGGTGATTTATGGTAGTTCCGTGCACTTTTCAGAGGAGAGCAATACACTGCAACATCCAATTTAACCCACGAAGGAGAAAACTAAAAGATGTTGACTAGGGAAAATGTTTACTTTTACATGACACCTAATCCATGGTATGTTAAAACTGTCATCCAAGTTTGCAGTAAAAATGCTTCACTTAGGAAGTGAAGCAAGTTATTTTAATACTCCAAAACATAACCAGATTTAATTCACTAACTCAGTTTTCTATTCACTTTACTCACTATTAGAGTAAAATGTTTCACTTGACCATCAAAACTCCAAAGCATATATTTCTTCCCCTATCAGCTGATCGTTTTATAGACCCCGGGAGGGTACATTATCTCATAGGAAAATGACCCTTCCCCAATTTATGGCCCGAGGTGAGATGGGGGTCATTAACCAGCAATAACAACCCCTCCCTAGATCCATAATTCTATATTACATACAAGCTTGAACTTGTTGCATAATGTTTCACTTGTACCATACGACCCTGGCGGTAAGGGGTTAACGCCAGCGTTAGCTGCGCCGACCCCTTACCGCCAACTACGAGGTCCCTTAGCGCCATGGCGCTTTTAACACCTGCTTTTAGCAGGTGTTAAAATCCATGGCGCTAAGGGACCATGGAGTTAATTACGCCACCGTAATTTACGGTGGCGTAATTAACGCCTTCCCCACTCCCATTATGCCCTATGGGGCAAAAATGGGAATGGGGAAGGGTAAATGGGGATTGGGGACTTACCGCCCCGCCGACCTCGGAATGGGGCGGTAAGTCCGCCAACCACCATGGCGTAAACGTAGTTTACGCCATGGTGGTAAAGTCACGGCCCAGGCGGTAACTTACCGCCTGGGTCGTAATGAGGCTATTTGTGTTGATGTGAGGACTAACACCTTTACATTTGAAAACTTTGTTGCAATGAGTACAGGACAAGCAAGGAAAAGTGGAATTTTAGTGATGATAATACCCAAATTAATTGTATATTTTTGGGCACGTAAAGGACGTCATTTACAAGTAAATGTTATTTCCGAATCTATTTGTATAGTTTTTACAATTGGACTTGATGAATTACTTACAAGCCAGCTGACAGGAAATAAGACAAATGGTTCTCGGAATGAAATGTTGTATCAGGGTTTTCCAGCGAAGCATAAGACTACATTCTTCTCACGTGTAGATTTTAAAATAGATTCATTGCAGCCGTGAGAACAAAATCATTTTTCACAGTCATTACCTCTCTTTCAGTGAAGCGAATGTCCTCCTTGCAAATCCATTTCAGACGTAAAAAAAAGCGAACAAGGTAATTAAATTATGACTATGAAAGGAAGTAGCTTGTAAAAAAAGAGGTTTGTTCAGCGGCATTTTGAAATAATTCACAGGCAGAGGGATTTTGATGATGATGGCAGGCGTGGAGGGTGATGTGAAGTGTTTGGAAGTGAACCCTCTTTTAGATCTGGAGCTAGTGCTATGAGCCGAATAGGAAAGTTGGTTACAAGGGTCTGGTAGCAGTGAGGGGCCGGAACAAAAAATGGCTGATCCAGATTTGTATCAATGATGTGCCTAGAGGCAGGCACGGACTGGTCTATAGGGCACAAGAGCAATGCCCGAAATGAATGCCCACAATTGTAGTGTTTGGTTTGCTCAAAGTGAGCCCGTTTTTGGGCCAAAGTGGGACTGTTTTTTAGCCTAGGTTTGTTGAGTCGGTATGCTGCGCAGCTAGAAGGTGTGACCAGTGTTAGTGAACCAAAGATCTTTAAAATCCACAATTTGCAACACATTCCGCCCTTGGGTACTACTAAAACAGCCTGTCACAAAAGGAACCGATTGCCATTTGCAACTGTGGGACACTTTCTCATTGGTGCCCAAGTCGTTATGTGCCCCAATCCGTCCCTAGGGAGTGGTCAGACACGAGCTTCACAGCAGCTAAAAAGCCTTATTTGCAGCCCCCATGAAGACAAGAACCAGGGGTGGTGGTAGCAAGAACACCTCAAATCCAGGTGGACCAAAGTGACATCCGTATGAGACCAGCCCAGTCATGAATGATTCTACAAGGAGCCAATCAAAATGTGAAGACCTTCAAAAACCCAGAGACTTTTCAGTCACTGTTTGCCATCCGGATGGTGGACTAGTTCAGGGGAGAGATTGATGGACTGAAAGCAACAGCCCTAGAGTAAAATGAGTCCCTATGTATAATACTCCTCAAGTAGTTAAATCAAACCCTTGGGTTTGAGTTGTCTGTTGGTCCCGTAGCGTGACGCTTGGAAAATCCAAAATATATAACCTAGTTAGCATTTATAAAATGGAATACTATTATTTAATATTTATCAGGCTGTATATACGTTAGCTTTGAAGACCTTTATAAATGTTTTGCCCATGTTGCCACAAACATGGACATCGCCATGATCTGTTGAAAATAAATGTGTTTCATGACAAGAAAACATATTTCTCAAGACAAGGCTAAGAAACATTATTGCAAATTCTTGATGAGTATCTATTACTTCGGCGTTAGAAAGTTTGTTGAAACACGGCTTAACATTCTCAGTCTGAGAAATATTTGTGTAGAATTAATCTACATAAACAGTTACTAGACTGGGATCTAAATTAAATAAGACATCATATTATATTTTGTTAACTGGGCATCTGTCTTGTACATACCTGAGACAGTCTTCTCCTTTTCTAACTTGCCCCTTCTTTCTCCTGCTCCTTTCCCGCCTGCCCCACATCCACAAACCTGCCTTCTTCCTCCTCCTGGCCTGCATCTCGCACATGTTCACCTGCAGCTGACACTCCACCTCCTGCCGCTCATCTGCCTCCTTGTATTACACTGCCTCTTTGTGTTGCACTGTTGCCTTGTGTTACACGGGCTGCCCAGTGTACTCCACCTCATGTTTCTCCTCACCCTCCCCTGCATCCGTCTTTCCATGCACCCCTCTCCCCTCCTGCTGAACCCCACCAACACTGCATCTTCGGGATGGACCTCCTGCTGCCCCTCCTACTCTCGTTCTTGTGTTTCACACGCTGCCCCTCCATCTGTTGTCCTTTTATGGTGTTACTTCTCCTGCTGCCTGACTGTTACACATCCTCGTTTGTTGAGCCAGCATGCATCAGACATGGACATGTAACCACGATGACGATGATCTCATTTTATTTTGGACCAAGCGACTGACCAGCATCACTCTCCATGCAACAACAGAACCATCCCTAATGTCGCCACCATCTTGAACATGTTACATAGACACTGATGCCATTTGTCCCAGTTGTGCCCATGTGCGATGTTCGCTCCAGTGACAAAATCACTGTTACTCACCATTTGTGGTAACATGGGCTGATGACAGGCTGTACACTCAAGAGGGGTCTGAGATGATAAAAGTAGCAACCCAAATGGTAATTGAACATAGACTCCAAAATAAATTAATGTCCAACCAATCTTCTATAAAGATATATATATATATATATATATATATATATATATATACTTCCATTATACAATATAAATGAAAATAAGTAACTAAAAAACACTAGCAAAAACAAAGCCCTGTAAAGGGAACATAGAAAATGCAGACTATTGTATAGTATGACACTCTACTTGCGCTTGTCTGTTCAAGCAAGAAATTGCAGCAATGCCACTTTTCAAAGGATATGCCCGAAGAACAAGGTAGAAAGGGGGGCTTACAAATCAATGGGGTCACAGAGCAAATTGTTATTTTCTTTAGGAGGTTTGACAGCATCAAGCCAGGCTCCTTAGTCCTTAGAGCTTCAGCTTCCATCGAGACAAAGTCGAGAAGCTTTGGAGTATAAACTCTCCCATATTCATATAGTGTATCCCTGGAGGATAGAACACTATTCCTTTGTCAGTAAAAGATATCATCATGTTCAGGTTCGTCATTAAATCATGTCCCGATATATATTAACTGGCTTCTGCCTAGAGTATAATAATGGCATTGGCATGTCATGTTCTCCATTGTGGTACCATAGCCTGCTGTATTGGTTTCTGCTGCGGCTGGGCCTGCTGTATTTGCATGGGTGCCTGCTGTGGCTGTTCTTGTAGTGATTGCGGTTTGCAGCAGTGCTAGCTGCATTTGTTGGGGTTGCAGTGCATGTGTCTGAGCATACGTTTGATCTTGGTCATAATATTCCTGTGGTTCTGCATCATATTATGGAGCACAACCCATCCACCCTCTTGGAGCTTGCCAACTCTGTTGTATGCCTCCTCTACCTCTACATGTCCTAGCTATATGTCTCATTCTTCCACAATTCCAACATTGCTGTGGCTGCCTACCATTAAAACCTCCTCTTCCCTCAGAGTTTTGCAATCCACCCCGTCCTATTCCTCCAAAGCCATTCCCTCTTCCTCTTGGCCAAAAATTGTACCAGCTCCAATCTGCGGGATATCCAGTGTTATTTTGCTGCGCTGACTGTGTCTCCTGTGTGACCCCTCTTTCGTTACTTGTAAATACCGCTCCCTCAATGGCTATTTCGGACAATTTCTTCTGAACTAACTTCGATTCCTCCTTTTTGTTCTCTGCTTTCTTCTAATTTTTCTCCTGAATTCATCTGAAGTGATGCACAATTGTCAATTGTATTTCTGACCATGGCTACGCTTCCATTCCCACCTGTTTTTTCAATTGCTGATGCACTGGCTCAGGCAGCCCGACACAAAATGTGGTAAAATAATGCTACCGTTTTATCCCACAGTTCATGTGTTTCCTGCCATCTGTCCTGAATATCTTGAATAAAAGCAACAGGATCTTCATCCTCTCCCATTTTCCTAGTCATAAACACACTCATATCCGATGTATCAGTATATTGCACTCTGAGCACTCGCCATATGTCTGCTCTGCAATTATGAAATGGCGCTCCATCATGTCTCGTGTTTTGCGCAGTCCCACCTGCATATCCTGCATGCTTCCAAATGTCGTCAGCTCTCTCCACTGGAATAGTCGCTAGCAGTCCTTTTATTTCACCTATAGCTAACGTCATTCCTGATGTCATCTTTTATAATTCATAAATCCATTTTCCCACACTGATAGTTAAACGTGGCAATTTACAACTTAAATTATCTTTATCCATCTGCGGCTATGGTATATATTGTGGTCATCCTTCACCTTCTCTAATAATGGGAATTGTGAATCACCTGATTCAAAATCATATTTATCTACACTCCCGGTCTTTGCAGCAGAGCTAGGCTGGCCCTTTTGTTTCCTTCCTGGTAATGATCTTAACCTACTTACATATGGCGGGGATAAGTCCTCTGTACTATGCGATCGTGCTGGCGGTCGGTCAACATAGCGTGTTGATTATGGTGTCCTTCTTTTAGCATCCTCTAAATCAGACCATTTTACCCCTTTTCTGCACTCGATTCTTTTAAAAACCTGCATGAACCCTCTCTTTGTCCCCTTTCGTTCTCCTCCCTTTCTTCGTCTGACATCATTATACCCCAGCTTGTGTGACTATTGTCTCCTACCACGTCATTGAGGTCTAATCTATTTAATGACAATGAGCCTCATTCCGTGTATGCCGGTATCCTGGTGGTAGAGCCACCAGGATACTAGCATTTGGTACTTATGTTGGGAGGGACTCCCAGGTATGGCTGGGGGACAGTCAACTTTGAAGGCCCAACGCCCACCCCAGAAGAAATGGAGGACCCAGCCAACAGCAAGTAATACTGTGGTTTATTGCAGATAAAACCAACAGGGAACATATAAGAAAAACACAAATTCTCTGGTACGTCACAGCTTTCCATGGAGTGCAGCACAGTTTTGTGCTGCTATGTCGTCATCACTTGGGCCCTTCCTCAAAAAATCTATCGGCCGAGGGATTGGGTGTTGTGAGTACTATTACATATAGGGAACCCTATATGGGTTATTATACTGGTTCTTGCATTTCAGGTGGCTGGGCTTACCATTGGTTCATGCCCCTTGCCATCCACCACTGGGTTTCTAGGTTGTGATTGGTTAGAGCTGATCTCACCAGGCCTGGGACTCATGTCATAACACTTGTTGCAGTCTGATTCTGACTTGCTGGGATCGGCTCTGCTTTCCCACCATCGGTGAATGTCCATTGTCTCGCCTGGCTGTACCGCGTGTTTAGGGACCACAAAATTGAGCTCTTCAGCTTGCAATTATGAGGATTTATTCTGTTTCTCTGCAGCTGGTTCCCTTGTTACCTGAGATTGGACTGTATCTGCACATCTCTGACCTTGGATGTGAGCCTGCTTCATGCTCCATGCAGCCAGAGTCAGCTTCTCTCATCTCAGGTCCTGTGGCTCTTGGACCTTCTGTAATTTTCAATAGACATATAATGTGGTCTCTACATGTTCATGTTATCCCAGGTACTCTATACGTTAGTCACACATGGTCCTACTAGGTTCTACATATATCCTTGCAGTTCCATAGGGTTGTTCACGTGAAGCATCTGCAAGCTTGCTCAGGATCTCTTGTGTGTTGCGGTTCTGTAATACTGCGTTTGGCTAATGCAAAAATAATAAAAGCATTGACAGTATCTATAGGTATCTGTCCTCGAGCTATAGAACTGTGTAAGCATGGTCTTCATGTATACGAGTGTGTGTTTGTGTGATGCAGTGCAGGGCTGCAAGTGTGTTTCATGTGTAATGCTGCTATGTCGTGGTGTCACTAATGACATCATCATCGTGGCTTCTTGGTTCCTAGTCGAGACTGTCCATATAGGTGTTTCGGTCCACGATCTCTGGTTCTTCTCGTATGCCTGCAAAGACTTGTATGGAATTCGGTCTGTATGGCTGACTGAGAGGGCACCTTTCTGTGTATTTGTCAATCATTGGTGCACTCTGGGTTCATCCGAAATAAGATGGGTGGCTGCAAGTATTCCTATCTCTCTGTCTCAACATAAATCTGGGGGTAAGGAGGGGCATCTTCGGGATCCTCTCTTCAGTCCCACCTCTGGTTGCCCTGGTGACCACATCCTCATATTTTATACCTTTAGCTCTCGGTTGCCATATTTTCGTAATCCCTCCGAGGTGTCCATAATGATTTACATGATCGTCAAAAGTCCAATACATATAACTGCATACTCTGTCCGAGTTTGCACCATACCCACTTCCCTTTGCAGAATTTAGCATCAAATGGATTATCTAGGTTAATTTCCTCAAGTGGGAATAGTGGACTGTTTGCTATTCTTTCTCTCAGCTTGTCTCTCTCCTCCACTATTTTGTCCTTTGCTCATCCTATGATCACATCCATCAGGACCTTCATTCCAATAGTTTTCTCTGGCATCTTTCAGCACTGGCTGATACATATCTTCACCACTCATAGTGTCACTAGTGCCAATATTAGTGATGCAATTACCTTCAGCCCGTCTGATAGCCATGACGGCATCCATGACCACAGGTAAAATAGCCAGTTCTGGTCTTTTCCAGGCCCCTTGGCTTCTTCCTCCATCTTTGTATGCATCTGTGACAACTGGGTTACTACTTTTGTCAGTGTGCTGTTATCTTTGTCGTTAGCAGGTGTGAATGTACAAGAACTTCCAATTTCTGTGCAAACTCCTCCTTCCATTGCAATGAGCAGATACAGAACATACCTATTCTGGAGTGCCATTAACCTTACTGCTCGGAGCTCTTCCTTTATGATGTTGAACCCATTCACTGTGGAGTTTATTGTCATAATCAGCTCCAACCTCATGATCAGTAGCCATTTCGCATTCGTATACGTCTGTATAGCTGGAACAACTAATTTGAAAAACCTTTGCATTCTGCTGATCAACCTATGTTCTGCTGACACCTCATTCAGAGCTGTTTCTGATTTCAGTGAGAAATATTTGCTTCTCTTTACTCTATTCGCATTCGCCAGCCTTTCCCCTTTTCCTGTGTGCTTTTCTTCCACAGACCTTTTCTTCCTCATGTTAGTGTCCATCTTCTGGAAGTCATCAAGCTGTTGGGACGAACTCCCATGTATGCCAGAGCGATGTTGGAAGTCCGTGGACTTTGGAGAGCCCAACTCCCTTCCCAGTATACACAGTCAATGGCAAGTGTCAACTGAGGTTTATTACACATACAAACAGCAGGGATCAACACAGGGACACAGAAATATTTGTGCACAGATCAACGTCTCCTGGCTCACAGGCCAGTTTTACTTCAGAATCACATAATCACTTCAGCATAACTTGGGCCTTTCTCCAAAAATCTAACGTGATACAGGATTGGGCGTTGAGACTTCTACGACTATATGGTTGCCTATAGAGATTATTCTACTGGTTCTCGCATGTCAGGTGGCTGGCCTGTCCCTTCCCCTTGATGTTATCTTACTACATTGCTGCAGAGTAGTGGGTTAACATTGGTTCAGCGTCTTTGCCATCAATCCCTGGAATACTAAACTATGATTGGTCAGCGCTACTGCCCCCAGGCCTGGGACTCGAGCAAATTCTCTGTGCTCTGTGCACCTCTTCCAGGTGATGTGAATGATTACGTGTCTGTATTGTAACTTTTGTACACCACCTTTTGCCTATGAGAATGTGCTCCGTACGTTGCAAAAAATGTCGCAGTCTGCGTCTGCTTTTGCTGGGATCGGCTCCCCTTTGCCACCACGGAAGACTGTCCATTGTTCTCTTTGACTGTACCACGTGTTTTAGAGACCACACAATTGAGCTTTGCAGGTCCTAACAATAAGGATTTATTCAATTTCTCTGCAGCTGGTCCATTTGTCATCTTGCCATTGGAATGTCTTTTCATTTCAGTGACCTTGGTTGTGGGCCTTGTTTCATGGGTCTTGCTCCGTGTGCACCCTGAAACAGCTTTGTTCGTCTCCTGCTTAGCGATTTGAAGCCTGCTGTAATTTCCCTAAACCTTATAATACTGGTTTCTACATTGTCCATGTTATGCTATGTTCTCCATAGGTTAGTCATACTAGATTCTGTCAAGGTCTATAGGTGCTCCTGCAGCTCAATAGAGTTATTCGCATTAAGCATCTGCAAGCTTGCCCAGGATCTCTTGTGCCTTGCTGTTCTGCTTTGCTGCATTTGGCTAATGACAAAATAATAAAAGTAATTACTGTTTTTATAGCATTGCCTCCTGTCCATGTAACTAAGACATCTCCTTGAAACAGAGCCTCGATGCCGCTGGGCTGTAGTGCGCTTTAAAAATCCAAATAATAAATAAATAAATAAATATGTATCTGTCCTCTAACTATAGAATTGTGCGCTCATGTTCTTCATGTATATGAGTGTGTGTTTGTGCATTGCAGTACGGACTGCACGTGTACTTCATGTACTTCTAACGCTGCCATGTCGTGGTGTCACTAGTGCTTCTTCTTCTATTTCTGCATGCATCTGGGATAGCTGTGCTACTGCGTCTGACAGTGTACCATTGTAAATGTCATTGGCAGGTCTGAACGTGCAACAGGAACTCCCTATTTTTGCACAAACTCCTCCTTCCTTTGCTGTGAGCAGATACAGAATGTATCTATACTGGAGTGCCACCAACCTCATTGCACAGAGCTCTTCTTTTATTACATTGAACCCATTCAGTGTGTAGTTGATCATCAATATCAGCTCCCAAAGTGTCAACTGCAGGATTTTGCAAATGTGAACACCTTTACAAATGGTATTATTGCCTCGACGAACAGTTGTGATCTACTGAACAATCTGTGTTTTGCCGGAACTTAATCTAGTGCTGTCTCTGATGCTTCTGAGAAGTAATGACCTCCTCTCTTTACTCTGCTCAATTTAGTGGGTTTCTCGCTTTTGTTTATTTGCTCCTTGTCCACAGACCTCTTCTTCTTTTTGTTGGTGTCCATCTTCTGGAATTCATCGAGCTTCGCATCTTTTTGTGGCATGACCAACGATGGCATATTTAAGTGTACCAATGAGCAAGCGCCTTCCCGGTTGGGTGACAGCTTCTCTTACGCCTTTGATTTGCATGCCCAGTAGTGATCCATTAGTACTGCTGTGCCTGTCTTCATTGCTGCATGCTTCACTATGCACTTGCATCCCACATTCTCGCCAACTTCCACTTCCCCACGAGCCTGGTAACACAGTGCTGGTGTCTTGAAGGGTATTAAAGGCATCGGATCAGCTCAATTCTCCACCTATGTCAGTAACTTTGCGCTTTCTTCCCACTCCTTCAGGTACTTGTTGTTTTCCTCCTGTACCTTGTTCACTAGGGACTGTGCTATTGTGAGTGCCTTGCTTCCCACCACTCCATCCTTCAATCCGTCTTCTATGTATACCTGGCCATACACAAGTTTTTGCAGCCTTTACCAGCATCTAGGCTCTCCTCCATTTTCCTTCACTCTTGTCCATGGGCATGGCAGTTCCATTAGTGTTATTGTCTTTGTTTCTCCCTTCTCAGATCCATCAGTGATGTACTGTATAGCTTCGTCCAGCTGCCAATAATTGTTCATCATATCTAGTGTCTTTATGTAATTGTCTTCAAATGGGAATGTTGCGACATCCACCTCAAGATTGGCATCTTCCTTTGGAATCTTCCTTGATTTGTCTTCATCGATAGATACATCAGACATCGTGCTCTTGCTGTTGGTATTTAAGTTGCTATGAACATTCTGGAGGCACTCATGGCATAGGGAATTAGTGAGCAGACATAACAGCTCTCCCTGGTGGTTTCCTTACCTACTTTGGTCATGTGCTTGTATCACATGTTATTAGACACATTCGAGCAGTGTCAGTGAGATACATGTTTACCCCTTTCATGTCTGTGTCAACACTGCACTTACCTCTCTTTAATGTGCTTGCAGTGCTCTCCTGTCCACCTGACATGGTCGTTCAACCTGTTTGGGTTGGGGGAACGTTAGTGGAGGATACAGCGGTTGCATTATCAACAAAGGAAATCCTCCAAAATATAAACCCAACAACTCCATTGGGAATAAGGAGACACAACAGAATTATTAGATTCTTTATTATTCCTCTAATCTTTACTTGTGCTGCTAATCCTTGTGCTGCCTGAAGATATAGTTGCCTGCCTGAAATGCACGAAGAAATGCGTTGTTGTTTTTGAATTGTGATTGACTCTTTAAGCCCTGCGTGCTAAATAGTTGGTAATAGCAAAAACGAACACTTCTTCCCATACTGTCCTTACGGATGGGCCTCTCAGGGTGGTGAGAATAGGAGGTTTGTGGTGGTCAAGCTGTGGGTAGGTTTGGACCAAATATTCTATAAAGGCAAGGAAATACACTCTGGGATATCGTGCTCTGAACCTACTGGGTCTTCTCACAGTGTGGACAAATTGGTTCGAGAAAGTATCAGGGTGGTAATCAGTGGGTAACATGAACAATCATCAACAATTGAATCAGCTTTCTCATTGATAGTATGTAGAGAATAAAATAATAAACATACACTGTATCCTCACTCTAAGTCAATTAGCAGTCCTGTCCCTAACTCTGCTGCCCATGAGCGAGTAACTAACACTGTTACTTTATCAACAGGTTGTAACTGAATGTATGTTACAAGTAACCCTAAGTCTGTAACACGTATTTTATAAGTAACCACTGCTGTGATATCCTTGGGTTTGGTGTGTAACAAATACAATAAATAAATAAATGTTGTCTCCATTTGTAGTGGTTGGCCAAAATCTGCTGCACATTTTGCTTCTGAGTCTGCCACTTAATTTCTCCTCGAGACAGGATCTTCCCCTCGTTTGTGTGTCTGGCACTTCACTATGGCTATCTGCGCGGGGTACTGTACAACTTCTATTAGCCTGCCCAATAACAGTGCATGCTGTACTGGTGACCCATGTGCTCTCCTGAAACCTCTCCTCATCCATCAGGCCAGTCCTGAGTGTACCCTTGATGTCATATACGCAAAGTCAGAGTACACTGTCACTTTCCTTTCCTTTGCTATACTGCAAAGCTAGTATTAGGGCCACTAGTTCTGCTGCTTTTGCTGACAAAATGCAGTCAGGCACTGCGGTTCTTGAATGCCTGACCCCATCTGTCTCGTCAATTGGCGATGAACCGTCAATGTATAGTTTGTCTCCCCCCTCAAGTGCATCCTCATGTACCTTTCACGTGTCACTGAACCCCTGTATGTTCTCTGCACAGTCATGTGTGTAGTCAATTTCTGTAAAACGTCTGCTAGGAAAAGAAAATTGCTGGGTTAACTTATCTGCACCTCACCACATTCAGTGATGGGTTTGATAGTAACACCTTGTGCCCTGATGCTCTTTGTGTTGTCAGTGTGCTCTTTGGTTTCTGCAGTATCACAAAAAGTTCATGCCTCACGTAAAGAGTGGTGTCACACCCCATGGTAATCCCTGCTGCTTTTTCCACTGTGAATGCAGCAGCAGCCAAAGCTTGTTTCACATTGGTATTGTCCTCTCATCACTAGGTCAAGCTTCCCAGTGTAGTATGCTATTGGATTGTGCCCACGCTTGTCTTTTGTGTCAGTACTGCCTTCATTACTACTCCGTCAGTGTGTGAAAACAGGGATCCCTAACACTGAAGTTGTGCATATTTCTCCTTTCAGCTCACCAAATGCCTCAGTCATCTCTGTCATCCAGCTTTTTATCTTGTGTCCCTTTTGTGCTTCGTTCATAATGCCCAATAAAGGTCTGGTGTATGTGCTGTAGTCAAAAACCCATGCTCTGCAGTAGATAAACAACCCCAAGAACTGCTGCATTTCTCTCACTGTCGTGGGTTTAGCGGTTTTACGTATTGTCTCTGTCCTTTCTGGTGTGATCTGTTGGCCATTTTGGGAAACTGTCCAATAAATACCACTTCCTTCTGACAGTACTGTAGTTTGAATTTGTCCACCTTGTCAGCTAACACTTTCAGTCTGTGCAGTCCTTTCTACACTGGTCTTCTGTCATGCCACAAATCAAAATGTCGTCTATGTACTGCAAGACCGTGTTCTGCATCTCAAAATTGCCTAGGTCCATCGGGAGGACCCTGTTGAATATGGAGGGTGACTCACAGGGGAAGTCTTGTATGTTTCCACTTCCAGTTTTTATACATATAGGAAGTCAAGACTTGTGAGTCTGGGTGTAGTGGCACTGAGAAGAATGCATTCTTTAAGTCTTTTATTGTGAAACAGGCAGCTTCCATTGGAATGCTGCACATAATTGTCACTGGAGTTGGAATCAGAGGATACTCTGCCTCTACAATGTGATTTAGGGGGCGCAAGTCCTGGATAAAATGCATTAGCCCCCTTTTGCTTTCTTAACTATGTACACTGCTGTGTTGCATGGCAATTCTGATGCACTAGACCACCTCGCTCCACTAACGCTGCAATCGTCTCATAAATGTCCTCACCTCCCCCCTTTGAGAGTGTCTACTGTTTGACTGTGGGTAAAATTGCTCCTGGTTTTAGTTTTATCTTCACTCCCCACACTCCTTTCAGACGCCCCACATCATAGGGACTCGTGGTCCATAGGACGCTGGGCACCTTGACCAGATCCTCCTCACAAAAGGATGGTGATGCTTTGAGCGCCATTGCCATCTGTGGTACCTCTCTGTAGTGTATTCTCAACCAATAAGTCACACTCATCGTGAACACCATCTGGTGCTCTGACCTTTCATCCCTGAATAGTTCTTCGACTGTCGCTGTTGTTAGCCTGCACCCTTCTGCTCGCCATGATTGTCCATCCCACGTACTGCTATCCATTTGTATCTTACAACCACTGCCTCTATTTCTATTGGCACTATTGCCCCTTCTGCTTCAACCAATGGTATCTCTGGTCCGAACAAATATTTGTTTGGGACATGTCACATCTTCCCTTCAATTCCTGGGAGCCATACAATTGCAATTTTATTCCCATAGTGGAACAGCTCCTTGTCTACTGGCATTCCCCTCTGTACTTTCCATCCACAATATGATTGAATGATCTTGCTTACATTGAGCATGTGTAAACCCTGGTGTAGAACACACAATCCCCTTGTTTGGGAATGAAATTGTCATGTTCAGTCTGCTCATGATATCTCGTCCCAGTATGTTTACAGGTGAGTGTCGAAAGTAAAGTAAAGGCAGAGATAAATTGTGTTCCCCTATAGAAAGGGGGGATATTGTCTCTAAATGGGACCACTTCCCGAGCCCCAGGTAATCCTTGAGTGTTCAAGGCATTGCCTGACAACCTAAATGTTCCCTATCAAATGCAGGACCTAGTCACCACTGAGTCTACAAAAAGGAAAATGTTTTGTGCACTACTGCCACCCCAATGCGAGGTTCCTCCACAGGGTAGGGTGTGATCGAAAGGATGGAACACATCAAGTCTGTCTGTGGGCTGTCCTATTGAAGGTATTAGGACATCCCATTCCCTGTAAATGGGTTGTTCCCTATCATGGTGACACCCCCTAGTATCCTGACGGGGAACGTTGCCATGGAGTGCATGTGTAGTAAACAAAAGGGTTCCCACCCACAGATCTAATTCTTAGCACAGCCCTTATGTTGGGGTGTCTAAATAATTTGTGTTCAAATTGTTAGAACATTTTTGCTTCAAGTAGTAAGCGAAATATCTTTATCAATACACAATCAGGTCACCACATGTGACAAAATAAGGCACAAATACCTCATTCTTATATTCATAGTTATTTTGTTCGATGTATTCATTATTCATATTAATCTTTTTTCGACAAAACAACATAAACAACAGACTTATTTTTATGAAACAAGAAAAGAGAAAAAAGAACAATCCGACATCAAAGCGGCATAACACAAAAACTAAATATTTGAATTGTTCAATAATCATAAAATTAGTGAGTTAGTATCCAGGTGTACACGACACATTGTACAGCATGTATGGAAACAGTGGAAAATATTTACATTTATATACCAGAGAACTTTTCAACATTTGTCCAGCATAGGTAGAAAACAAAAAATATATAACCACTTGTTTGATCCCCAAGTTATAGCAAAAGGCTAGTTCTTCATCCTGCTATACTCTGAATGCCTGGGAGATTGAATTTTAGCAGGCTAAATCAATTTGATCAAGGCAGGGCCAAATTAGTTGGTTTTCAACAGTGTGTATTGTCAATATACACTTAATGAAAGGGGGGGGTTTAGTGTGGGTGAACCCGATTTGTTAGCTCGCAGGTATAGCAGGGTGCAACAGCTACCTAGCTATACCAAGAGGGCCAGAAGACTAAAACTGAGAGGTAAATTGAATTTATAAAACAGAGGACCAAGAACCATGGAGTGCATGTGTGCCACTTTGTCTTCATTTGGCTACATACTGTTCTGTATCTGCGGCACCTGCTGTGTGCTGCCTCAAATCTGTGGTGTTTGCAAATACTGTGGTAGGGGTGCTTGCATCAGTGGTATCTGTGTCATGGGCTGGTGTGCCTTCGGGTGTGCACCCTGTGTATGCCTTTGTTGTTGTTGTGATTGGTCTGGCGTGTAATAGTCATCTTGGTGCCCCTGGTATGCTTGCTGGTACTACGCTCCCCAATTCAGCTACATCCCCCTGTTTCTACAAGCCCTTGAAATGTGCCCTATCTGCCTGCACATCGAAGACTGTGGTGGCTCTCTCCATTGCCCCAGGAACCGCCCCCGCACACTCCCCTGGGCCTTGCTGCACCCGTGGAACATATCCTTGAAAACCCTCTGGGAAACCCCCTTGGTTGTGATGTATCTGTGGCTCATACCCGCATACTCTCGATGGCCCCCCTCTTTGTCAAACCCCTTGCTGCATGTTCCCCCGCCCCATGAATCCCCCCGCAGGCGGCAGGGTGTACTGCTGCAGTTGTGCTCCCTGTCCACTTGCGCTTGTCAGCACCGCCCCTTCCTTGGCGTACTTTGATCGTTTTTTCTGCACTAGTTTCGCCTCCTCTAACTTCCTTGCTTCCGCTTTCTTCTTTATTTTCTCTTGCAATTGCCTAACGATCATAAGCTGTATTTATGACCAAGATTTTACTTCCATGGCCACTAATTTCTTCAGCTGCTTTTGAACCAGTTCAGGTAATCCCTGACATAATATGTGGTAAAATACTGCAACTTTTTTGTCCCATGGTTCTCAAGTTTCAAGGCATCCATGCTCTTGGATTGCCTGAATGTAGTGTAAGGGGTCTGCATCTATCTTCATTTTGCGAGACATAATTGCTCCAATGCCTGACGTGTCTGGGTATTGTGTCATTAAGGCTTGCCATACGGCTGCCCACAATTTGCAAACGGCAAGGCATCATGCGTCGTGTTCTGGGTGGTCACTGGGGGAAACCCTGCCCTTTTCCATACGTCATCTGCTGCTTCCCCGAGGATTGCCACTAACAGTCCCTTTATGCTCCCTACTGCCATCCTCTGACCCGCTGTCATTCTCTTCATCTCATATATCCATTTCCCAGCCCCTGCTGACAAAGATCATAACCTACAACTCACATTTTTCTTATCAATGTGCTTCCATGGTATATACTGTGGTCACCCCCCTTCCCTTTACAGTAGGGGCAAACATGTGAACCCTACCTCCCTGTTCGCAGTTAAAGTCAGTCTGACTTCTCTGTCTGCATTCCTAATGTCGGTGTAAATTTCTATTGGTTCTGTTATGGGTTTTCGAATACTGTTGTTAGGTCCCCCCAGGAACCTTTCCCTGGAACATACTATAGCGGCCTCCCCCTTCCCTTGACCTGGGAGGTCCCTAAGCCTCCCTACATATGGTACTAGGTCATCGATGTTACATAACTCGTCCACCGACCGTGGTGTCCACTTGTCCTTGCTGCTTCCTGATCTCCCTCTACTGGTCCCTCTTTCCTATGTCACCTGTTTGTCCACTCCTGTCCCCACGGACTGAGGCCTATGTAGTTCCCCCCTTTCATCCCCACTGTTTCATCCTTCATCATGTGACCCCAAGCCCATGTCACTGTAGAAGTCATCTACAAAGCTCAGCAGTGGTTGAGGCCATGTTGGGTTTCATGATAATGTCAATGTCAAGCAAGTTGTATCTGCTTTCTCCCCCCTCCCCCAGGCCTCTAGGCCAGTCTTGTCTGATTCTGTCTTAGTCCTACCCTGTGTGGTTATGCTAGCTGCTTCTGCACATCCACCCCCTCCAACTCTGTCATCTCCCCAATCCAATGTCCATCATGTCTTTATGTCCCTTATTGTGCGCTCATCCAACTCCTTGCACGCATGTTCCTTCGCCAGTCTCTCCACCTGCAACTTTATTTGTTCCCTCTCTATCAAGTTGCATTTTTCCTGCTCCTCTGCCTCTCTCCACTTCTCAATCTCTTCTTGTTCCCTTCTCCTCCCATCAGGTGGCTCCCGCTCCTCCCTCTTCCTCTCCATGCGCTCTTTCTCCAACCTCTCTTCTCTTTCTCTCTGCACCTGCTCTTTCTCTTCCTCTCTTCTTCTCTCCCTGTTCTCTCTCTCTAACCTCTCTTCTCTTTCCTTCTCCTTCCACTTCCTGTCCGTTTCTGCCATTATCTCAGACCAATCCACAGCTTCCCTACTCCCCCTCAAACCTTCCATTGCCTTGGGTGCCCCCTCTTTCTCCTCATCTGTCTTTCCTTCCAGCTTCAGGAGGATCTGTCACCCTATCCACTCGTTTGTGGCTATGCCCCCTAACCCCTCCTTCGTGCCCTTCTGCGCCTCACTGCTCCCTCCTCTCTCAGTGGTCACCTGCCTTGCACCTTTCGGTTCCTCTTCCCTAGTATATGATGGTGGTTTATATGGCTTGTTTGAATACCCCTCTGCTGCTCTTAGTTCTTGTAATGGGTACATCCCCAGCTCATCATCTGGATCATCGGAGACCATGCTTGGAGAGACATGTGCGGGAGCAGAGGGCAGGGCCGCGGGCCCCTGCACCTCCTGCTGGCTCATCATACACTGCCGCCTTGCTGTGTCCCTCTCGCCCTCTTGGAACATTCTCCAGAGCTCGAATATAGCCATGCAGCTTGCTAGCTTCTTCCCCTTATATGTACCCTGTATGTGTGTGAGTAGTGATTGCTGCACATCTTTGGAGAAACTTCTGCAAGGTGGCCATGGTATAGTTAACTTCCTCTCGATGTCTTTATACCATTCTAGACTATATTGGCAGATTTTGTTCTTATAGGGTGGGAGGGTCTTACACAGGTGCTGTAGGGTAGTGTTACCCCTGCACTTCCCTTGATACATAGCTCTTGCGTTTACCTGACCTTGAATTGAGGGTTTCAATATTCCACTGTTAAGGAAGGAACACAAGGTAATCACAATGCTTTTAATATACTTCGAGCCTCTCTGACTCCACAACCTGTCAGGTGTGCTCCTCGCACCGTCCTCCCCACACAGTTGCTGCCCCCTCAGGCACATCCACAATCTTGCGCTTGCGCCTACCATGCACCGGCACTAGTCCATCTCGTCTACCAATCTGAAGTTTTCCAAAGCTAGCTCCTCACCGTCTCATGCTCTCCGTGTTCTATGTACAAACCTACGGGTGACGTCACCAATTTAATTGACAAGGTAGTATCAAGAAGTCACTCACAGCATGCACCCTACTAAACCCTGTTGCCCAAAAATACACACTCCCAACACAAACCCCACAGTTGTCTTCATACCTCCTAGCAGAGTATACCAATACTCTCTCGTGTTCGATCTGTACCTGCTGCGTCGCCTAGCAAATAATATGCCTCCTCTAGACCTAACCAGTCGAATCACCTTCCTCAGTCTAGGTCAGCTCCCTTGCTAAACCTTACGGGGATACCGTCATCTATGACCTGAGCTAAAACACCCAACCCACAGGAAACCACTATTTGCATACTTCTGTCATCCGTGTCTTCGAGTCAGAAGTCTAGGGTGTTCACCAGAACCATTTACCTCTAAACACGAAGGTGCCCAATCCACATATAATGACGTCTACCTCCACTCATATCCCTACTAAGTTTGATAATGCTAACCAATACTTTGACAATACTTGACAACACTCTACACTGGTAAACTAACCACTACTCCACAATACTCGAGACCCCTGTCACACCCGAGTTTCCGTGTGGCTGGGAGACTGCTTACACTCTGTGGTTTGCTGGTGCTGTTCGGCTGCCGTGTCCCCCCAAAGCTGCTGCTTCCCCGTCCTGCTCTGCTGGACACCTTGCTGGCCTCAGGCAGGATAATTCCAAACTGGCTCCTGGCGGCCTTTCCACGGGTACACGTTTGCCGTCTGTCTCGAAATACCCGAGGGTCCTGCAGCCTCTCGCGTTCTGCAGGGGAGGAGTCGGCTTTGTGCCGGGCTTCTGCCGCCAAACATCAACTCTGCTATCAACTTGTTGGGATGGACTCCCAGGTATGCCAGAGTATGGCTTGGGGTTTGCCGACTTTGAGGGTCCAATTTCTTCCCCAGAACAAATGGAAGACTCAGCCAACAGCAAGTAATACTGCAGTTTATTGCAAATAAAACCAACAGGGAACAATACAAGAAAAACAGGAATTATCTGGTATGTCTCATCTCTCCATGGCGTGCAGCATAGTTTTGTTCTACTATGTCATCATCACTTGGGCCCTTCCCCAAGGGGTTAGGTTTTGTGAGTACTATTACCTATGGGGAACCCTATAGGGGTTATTCTACTGGTCCTTCCATGTCAGGTGGCTGTCCTGTCCCATGCCCAGGAAACCATCTATTACATTGTTGCAGAGTAGTGGGTTTACCATTGGTTCATGACCCTTGCCATCCACCCCTGGGTTTCTAGGCTGTGATTGGTTAGAGCTGGTCTCACCAGGCCTGGGACTCGATCGTGTTCTCAGCTCTCTGTGAACCTCTTCAAGGTGATGTGAATGATTATTTTTCTGCATTGTAACGTGAGGGTACCACCTTTGTCTATGAGACTGTGCTCCTCACGTTGCAACACTTATTGCAGTCTGCATCTGACTGGCTGGGATCGGCTCTGCTTTCCCACGACAGGTGAATGTCCATTGTCTCGTCTGGCTGTACCACGTGTTTAGGGACCACAAAATTGACCTCTCCTTATGTGGATTTATTCAGTTTCTCTGCAGCTGGTCTCCTTGTCGCCTAGGATTGGAATGTATCTGCATATCTCTGACCTTGGCTGTGAGCCTGCTTCATGCTCCATGCCCCCAGAGTCAGCGTCCCTCGTCTCAGGTCCTGTGACTCTTGGGCCTTCTGTAACTTTCCATAGACACTTTCACACATGGTCCTACTTGTAGTTCCAAAGGGTTGTTTGCGTTAAGCATCTGCAAGCTTGCTCAGGATCTTTTGTGCCTCACGGTTCTGTTACTGCATTTGACTAATGCAAAAATAATAAAAGTATTGACAGTATCTATATGTATCTGTCCTCTAGCTATAGAACTGTTCAAGCTTTTTCTTAATGTATACGAGTGTGATGCGGTGCAGGGCTGCAAGTGTGTTTCATGTCTAATGCTGTCACTAATGACGTCATCATCATGGCTTTTTGCTGCCTAGTCAAGACTATCCATATAGGTGGTTCATTCCACAATCTCTGGTTCTTCTCCTATGCCTGTGGAGATGGGTATGGAATTTGGTCTGTATGGCTGGCTGAAAGGTTACTATTCTGTGTATTTGTCAATCATTGGTGCACTCGCGATTCGTCCGAAATAAGATGGGTGGCTGCGAACATTCCTGGCTCTGCATTTCGACATAAATCTGGGGGTGAGGAGGGGCATCTTTGGGACCCTCTCTTCACTTCACCTACCTTTACCGGCACTCGGTCTTGCCGCATTGCCGCCATATTGCAAGTGCCAGCGGGACGGTGTTCATCCCATTTCTTGGAGTCCCACAGGACTCCATGAGGGTATTTGCCATCATTACCACCACCGGCTTTGATGGCAAATACCCTCATGGAGTCCTGGCCGACTCCAAGAATGGGAATGAACACCGTCCCACTGGCACTCGCAATATGGCGGCAATGCAGCCAGACCGAGTGCCGGTAAAGGTAAGTGAAGAGAGGGTCCCAAAGATGCCCCTCCTCACCCCCAGATTTATGTCAAAATGAGGAGCCAGGAATGCTCGCAGCCACCCATCTTATTTTGGATGAATCCTGAGTGCACCAATGCTTTTATTGCGGTAGGGCACTTGGCTAACCTCCAGGTTCCCCACCGACAAACCTGTAGTCAGGCAGTCCGGTAAAGTGCCGGTATCAACAAATATCAGCACTTTTTTACTGGACCACCCGACTTGGAATGATGCCCAATGTTCCATACTTGTTTGTTATGGCGTCTATGACCTCTGTATGCTGTCCACCAGCCCATTCTGATCGCGGCATTTCTTGTAGCTCCCTACTGGACTGTTTCAACCCTCCCTCCTCCTCCTACACAAATTATGCAGATGATACCCAGATCCTTATCCCTCTTACGGGCAATTTCACATCAGATACAGCCTTAGTGAATTAAATATACATCCTCATTCAGGCATGGATGGCAACCCATGGCCTCTGCCTGGATGATGATAAAATGGAGATCCTAATCCTTGGCTCAGCCAATAATTTTTAAAAAACGTTATGATAACTACAATGCCTTCAACATTGACGGCAACATAATTACAGTGGCCAAAGAAGTGAAGACTTTCGGTTTCTACCTGGACTCCACACTCTCACTAAAAAACAAGTACATTCCTTAGCCTCATCCACTGCCTACATTGGCAAACTCATTAAAGCATGTAGACCCTTCCTCTCTCCAGCTAGCTGTATCATTCTAGCCAATACCCTCATCCTCTCGAAGTTGGACTACTGCAATGCTCTTTATGCAGGAGCTAATAAAGATATCACAAACAAACTTCAAACACTGCAAAACAATGCGCTCAGAACGGCCCTAAACCTCCCAATCAGAGAGCATATTTCCTACGCCAGAAGAAATCACAATTGGCTAAAAATCACTGATCGGATCCTCCTTAAAATGGTCACTTTAACCTTTAAATGCCTAAATAACGCAGCACCACCTTACTGAAAGGAAAGAATATATTTTTATTTATTTGCATTTATAAAGCACACAAAAACGACCCTGGGGCATCGGGGCGCTGTTACAGCGAGCTTGAGCATAACATAGGTCAGATGTAACAGTCGGTTGATGTAGTATAACAAGATTAAATGCTTTGAGTGCAGCGATGACAATGACAGGTAGTAAGAAGCCGAGCGGGCTAAATTTTATGCTTTGCTATGGTTACAGTGCAAGCATAACTATGCATGCTGGTTTTAAACATTAGCGGAACAGAACGGTTTTTAGGTTTTTGTAGAAGGTGGTGTATGATTTTTCATTCCTTAGTGAGGTTGGCAGGGCATTCCAGTTTTTGGGTGCGAGGTGTTGGAAGCTAGACCCTCCGGCTCTGGATCTTTTGAATGTAGGAACAGAGATCTGGTTGGCATGGGGGGCTCTAGTGGGTCTGTTAGAGGAGTTGAGGGTGATTCTTTCCGAGAGGTAGGGTGGGGTATCTGATGTGAGGCATCTGTGTGTGATGGCCATGGCTTTAAAGAGGATACATTCCTTTACCGGTAGCCAATGGGCTTCATTCCTTGCTTGAGAGATGTGTTCCCTTTTGGGAATGGTCAGCGCTGCCTGGTGCGTGTTGTTTTGTGTGATTTGGATTTTATTTTAGATTGTTGACAGAGGTGCCTAGGAATAGGGCATTACAGTAGTCCAGTTTGGTACCTATTGTGGCTCTGGCGATGGATAGGCAGTTTTTGGTGGAGAGAAAGGGCTTGACTGCGTTGATCACCTTGGTGGTGAGCACTGAGGAAGAGGCTATGGAGTAGACCTGGCGAGACATGGATAGTGAGGCATCTAGGTGAACACCTAGGGTTTTGACAGTCTTGGAGACTGTGATGATGGAGTTATCGATGTTGAAGGTTTTATATCGCGGGGAGAGTTTGTTGAGAGTTTCGCTAGTCCCTACTATGAGGATCTCAGTTTTGTCCCCGTTTAGGCAGAGGCTGTTGGCAGCCATCCAGGTTTGGATAGCTGTGTAAATTTTGGTTAGGGCTGTTGCATCTTCTTCATAAGTCCCAGTTAGTGGGAGTAGTACCTGCGTGTTGTCCGCCTAGTTCGTGTACGCAATGTTGCGGCAGCCGAGATCATTGAAGAGTGGAAGGGTAAATATATTGTAGAGTGTGGGGGCGGTGCAGGAGCCCTGAGGAACGCCACAGTGGATGATAGTAGGGGATGACTAGGCTGTGTCTGAGAAGACGTTCATAAGTCTTCCATTTAGAAATAAGGCCACCCAGGCGATAGCTTCTGGGGAGAAGTGCGTTTTTTTAGGTGCATGCCTAGGATATCATTGTTGACAAGGTCAAAGGCGGCGGACAGATCCAGTAGGAGGAGTGCCGGTTTGCCTTTGTCCATGATGTCCCCAAGTTGTATTTTTAAGTCGAGTAGGGCTTACTCGGTCCCGTGACCTGGTCGGAAGTCTGACTGTCTTTTGCCTAAGATATGGTTGGTTTCTAGATATTCCTGGATTTGCGTGTAGGCAACTTTATCCAGGATCTTGAGCAGGAAAGGCACGGGGGGGATGGGCCTATAGTTATTGGCAATTTCTGGGTTGAGAGTAGGTTTTTTAGAAGGGGGCGTACCCAGGCTTCTTTTAGACTGTCTGGAACTGTGTTGGCATTAAAGGGGGCGTTAATGAAGGATTTGAGAAAGGGGGCAAGTGTTTCAGTGCAGTCTTTAATCAGACTGGCTCCTTTGCAGTTGGATGGTTTAATCTTGTTCATTATCTCAATGACTTCTTGTTCTGTTACTTCCCTGAATTTGAAAAGGGTTATGGGGGCTTTGGCGGAGGGGGGCACTGGGCTGGAGGTGGGCAGGTGGTCAGTGCTGGTGGTTGATTTGATGTGCTGTGACAGATTCTTGTGGTGCTCCTTAATTTTTTCTTGTAGGATTTCGATTTTATTCGATAGGGCAGATTGTATTGAGTTACATCAGGTTTGGTCTTTAACAATATGTTGTGTTTTGGTAGCTGGTGTGGTGAATTCTTTGAAAATGGCGAAGAGGTCTTTGGATTCGGACCTTGCATTCGCAATTCTTTCATTGTAGGAAGCTGACTTGGCTGTGATTATATCTTTTTTGTATTAAGAGGTGATTTCTTTTGTAGGAGGATAGGGTGGCTGGGGACAGTAATTTCTGCCAGGTGTTCAGTGCTTTTCTTTTCTAAGAGCGGAGCTCTTTTAGTTCCAAAGAGAACCAGGTGTTGAATGTTTCACTGTTTTAGCTTTTTTATTCTGTAGAGGCGCAATGGTGTCTATAGCAATGCTTATGGGGCACTTATAAATATCTGCTAACACTGATGGGTCGCAGGACTTGAGATCTGTTGTGAGGGTGCTGAGGTGTGGTATGATCTTATCTTTGGTAAGATGCTGGGCGCATCTTGCCAAGGCTGGGAGAATAGGGTTAGGATTTTTGGTCTTAGGCGTGGCGGGGATGAGGAAGTGAATGATGTGGTGGTCTGACCAAAGAGTAGGGGTGATGGAGCTAATGTCAATATGACAGTTGTGGTCGGCTATCCAATCAAGGATGCTGCCTTTGTTGTGTGTGGGTGAGCTTATTTTTGGTCAAAGCCTAGTTCCTTTAGGGCTAGTGAAAGAGATTTGGCTGGCTTGTCCTTTTTGTCGTTGTATCCTAGGTTGAGGTCACCTAAAAGGATGCTTTTGGAGGTGATTTTTAGGTTTTCTGTTAGGCGATGTAGGAGGTTCTCATGGAACTCCGATAGTGGGCCAGGTGGGCTGTAGACGAGGTTGATGGTGATGGTGGAATTGGGGGAGAGGGCGATTTATATAGCAAGGGAGTCTGTGGTATCACCCAGGTTAGATGTGATTTGTCTGGCCTCTAGGTGGTCTTTCAGGATGAGGGCTACCCCACCTCCTACGGAGGAAAGGCGGTCTTGCCTGATGATGGAGTAGCCCTTTGGGATGGCAAGGTTGAGGGCTGGCCCTGCGGCGCTATGAAGCCAGGCCTCAGTGATGGCTAGGATGTCGAGGTCCAGGTTGATTAGGAGTTTGTCAATTTCAGTGGCATAAGCAGGAATGAATATAGCGTTGATGAGGGAACACTGCAGGTTGTGTAGGGGCTGCGATGAGGAGGGGGTGGTGTTGTGTGGTACAGGTGAGGCAGGGTTGGGGTACACCAGGACTGGCGTGGGTAAGGATGGTTTGGCCGCAAAGGTACGTGTTTCTGTGGTTTTGGATGAGTTAGGTGGGGATTGGTGGGTGATGCTCGGATATCTTGAGCAGAGTCCCAAGAGTTGTTTCCTGTTGTTAGTGGCTCTAGTGCGTGATGTTATGGTGTGTGCAGGATAGGTTGCTGTGATGTTGCTTTTAGTGAAAAAAGAGGGTAGGAAATAGATAGGGGGAATGTTAGAGGGGAAGGTGTGGAGGGCAGCTGGTGTTCTGGTTGATTGAGGGTGAAGCATGGTGAATATAGGTAAAGGTGTTGGGATTAGATGGCAATGCAGCGAGATGCTTGGAGCAGCAGTCAAAAAGGTGGTGCAGCTAGGTGCAAAATGCAACAATCAATGGCAGTACAGGAAGGTGCAAAATGCAACAATCAATGGCAGTACAGGTAGTTGCAAAATGCAACAATCAATGGCAGTATAGGTAGGTGCAAAATGCAACAATCAATGGGAGTACAGGTAGGTGCAAAATGCTACAGTCAAATGGCGGAGCAGCTAGGTGCAAAATGCGACAATCAATGGGAGTACCGGTAGGTTCAAAGTGCAACAATCAATGGGAGTAAAGGTAGGTGCAAAATGCTACAGTCAAATGACGGCTTAGGTAAGTATTACACGCTACAATCAAGTGGAAGGGCATGTGTGGCAGTGGATAGTGAGTGCCGCATAAGTGTTAGATGCTATATAAAATGCAAGCAGTAGTCAGTTTTACAATAGGCTAGTTGTGATTTGACTAGGGTACACTAGATTGCTCTTGCTGAGGGGCTGGTTACAGCATAGCTGGCAGCATGTTATATCAAAGTAGCTACTGTGTGAGATATGTTACCTAGAGTTATACCAGCACAGCCGATCATGAGTGACTGCGGCAGAGTAATTAAAACAATTATAAGAGGCATAGATAAAAGCATGGTCAAATAAAAGTATTGGCAATTGCAGGCTGGTGGCATGTAACAGACATGACGGTTGGGCAGTGTTGTTACGGCACAATCTGATGAAGGTGATGATCACGTAGTCGGGCAGAGAGTAGGATGACTGGCCCATTTGTGGTTCCAGTCGGTGCAGAGGAGCAATGTGTGGAGGCACATGAACCAGAATGTTTGAGCAGTGGGCCCAAGCTTGTGTATACGCAGAGCACGATGCCGGTACACTTGTGGGCCAGTGTCACTAGGAGATATGGGGCAGCGATCAAGAGGGTGGGCCTTGCGCATGGTACACAGAAGAGGGTATCCAATTTATAGAGCGGGGTGTGTGCACAGTATAATAATAGGGGGTTTACCCATTGACTCTTGGAGCAGAGTCAGGAGAACCACGAACAACAGCTCTTCCGACTCCAGACAGGCTCACAACAGGGGTCGTAGCCTTAGAGGTGTGCCTTTGGTGGTGGGCCGTTGCTCGCCTGCTGGCAAAGTGATAGGCTACAAATGCAGGGTGGGGGCCAATCACGTCGTTCTCCAGGCAGAATGAGGAAGTTAGGCTTGTAGAAGGTCGGCAGAATCACGGGCGGCCATTTTGGAGTGGGTAAACCTCATGGTCGACAATGGAGAAATACCTAGTCCGCTTGCTGAAGTTACGTTAGGGACGCCAGATGCTCGCATGGACACCTTCTCAGGGCGAGATGAGCATTTGCCTTAATTTCGGCTGTGATTTTGGCGAATTTCCGATACGATGCATTTTCGAAATAGAAAATGCTCAGGATGCAGCTTGTAAGCCTAGTGGCATACCTTGGAGGAATGGTTGCCCCAGGTGTTCTTCACGGGGTGGTGGCCACTGCTCCAGCAGTGGGGGAGGGCTCCTGCTCCCCTGATGATCGAGAAGATCTGAATAACCATAAAACCAGAAAAAACCCCACACGCCCAACCAGAACAGCCAACTCCTACTACCTCCAAAATCCCAGATTCCGCCTACAAAAAACAGGTGGAAATAGTTTCCCAGTAAAAGCAGCTCAGCAATGGAATGCGTTACCAGTCGAGTTAAGAAGAAACAAATCATATAACAGCTTTAGGCGCAACACTCGCAACTGGCTACCGCACAATGACCAATAAACCATAGCCACATATGCTCGCGCTCTCCTCTTCTTTTCAGACAGCAAGTATGCACTAACGTTTATTACCCATGTACATGAAACCTATCTGTAACTATGTATATTGTAATCACTACTGTAACTACCCATGCACATGTATATACCTTTTACTATGTAAACTGTAACTTTATATGCACCTGGATATACTTATCTATGCAAATGTAACCAATCTATAAGTAATCTTGTCATGTTGTGCGCCTATCTACCTAAGGGTCTAGGGCGCCCTATAAATCATAAACACACAAACAAACAATGGAGGCAATACCGGGTCCGGATAGCAATGATGCTGCTAACAGCGGCCGTTTACGAGTATGCATGCACGTGCGTAGCGGCATGCCGGTATCGACAGTACCCAGGGGTCAAGTCCTAAAAGTTAAAGTGGAGGGCTCATCAACAAATGAAATGGAATGTGACATCGCCAAAAATGATCATATCAAGGTGAAATGTGTACATTTCATTAAATTGGCTTGGTCTAACCACCCAAATTGCACTTGAAGAATGGCATTTGCCTTTCAGAAAATCAACACACACACAAAACCAAGAAAGGATTTGTTCTTGTAATAGTGTTTTCGAAAATGTTAAAACTTTTAAACTCAAGATCCAATGCAAATGTTTTCCCTGGGACTTGTCAGCCCTGCAGTGGAAGGAGCGTTTCTCCGGGGATAAACTTAACATGCTCGTTGACACCCTGGCTAAGAATTTAGAGGTGGTCTTTGCCGCAGACCTGAAAAGAGCAGCACAGCTCAAAAAGAAAGAGGTCTGATAGCTAGTGGGCCAGAAAGTCAGTGCGGTTGGCACCACCCCTTGCACAGTAAAGGACGTCAGAAAATGTTGGGAATGACCTGTGCCTCAGAGTGCACAATAACTTGTCTGCCATCCGGAGCCAGGGCCTGGGTACTGGCGGTGGCTCTAACTCACCGATCAAACTCAGCCACTGGGAAGAAACCTGCACCAGTACAATCGGTATGGAGTCCATAGAAAGTGTGGGAGAAATGGAACGTGGAGCCTCGTCATCGGCAGATGGAGGTGAGTGTCCTAAGAAAACACTGTAATGCAAAGTATGATGATAGTCCACCAATGCGACCATGCCATGACACAATGCATGGCCCTTTACACACACATGGACACATCCCTGCCTAGATGCCGTCCCCAGCACTGACACAATGCCATACCTGAGACACACACCGTATACAGGGAAACGGCATATGTCACACTGTACGCAGTCCACAGCAGACACCACCCTCAGACATGTGTGAACCTAACGTATGCCTGAGCAACCCCACCAAATGACAGATAACCTGTATGCCACAACAGTAGGACAGCAAGTCATCAAATGTGTACAACTGCACTAATACCATTGTATGCATGATGCATGTGCAACCATCACTGATGCCATCCCTCTTATGGTCCCCCACAGGCAGTGATACCAACAGCGATGCAGAGGACTCTGCAGCACAGGCCACCACTCCTACGAAGAGGGCCAGGTCCAGGGAAGACACTAACAGGCCTTCCACCTCCAAGGGCACTGGCAAGGCACATCAGCAACCGGGAACAAAGGCACCACTGGATGGCAGGGAACAGAGGCGTCATAGGTCATCCACTACTCCAAAAGTTCCAACACCTGTGGCATCCGCAGCTGTAGAGCCGGTGGCAGATAGAACCCTGTCTGCAGCTACCAGTTCCGTTGGGGAGGCAGCTGCCACTGCACCACAGAGTGTCGATGAGGTACTTTTAAAAGGCGAGGTCTTTGTCCCTGAGGAGGACAACCGCTCTATGGAAATCCTTGGCACGCCCAGCCCCACCTAAGCACACCAGTACACGCCCATCAGCTCACCCGATGGCACGTCGCATGTCCAGTCGGGAGCAGAGGCTCAAGCAGAGGCCTGGAGCCCCACACAGGACCCACCAGAATTGGGCCAATTGTCACACCTGCCATCCACCTCCACAGGGGTACGGGACGGGGCGTTCAGGATGTCACAGATGGAGGGGTGCCAGCAGGAGCTGACAGGCCTAGTGAAACAATATGTCACTGATGGTGATGTGATGAGGAGGGAGGCTCGAGACAACAGTGCGGCCATGAAAGGGGCCATAGAGTCGAGCACACAGAAGATCTGTGAGGAGCTGTCGGCAGTGAGGGAGGTCTTTGCAAGTATTGCAGATGCCATGGAGCCTCTGTGTTCTGCCCCGACAGTAGAGCATGCGCCCACAGGGTCTTCATCAAGCTCCACACAGACAAGCCCCCTGCGCAGGTCTGTGCGCACCATGCGCCGCCCGAATATGCCACCCCCGGAGTCAGACACAGGGCATTAGTTACAGGCTCAGCCTGCATGTGCACAACTATGCAGACTCGAGTGGCATAACATTGCACGCCATGTGTGGGGGAGTTGTGGTGGGGTGGGGGAGAAGAGAGGGAGTTTGTGGTGGGAGGGGGAGGGGGTGTGTAGAGGAGTTATGTGGAGGGGGTGTGTGTGGGAGTATGTGCGGAGGGGGAGGGGGGAAATGGTGTATGGGGGAGTTGTGGGGGAGAGGGAGTGGGGTGGGGGATTGTGTGTGTCAGGTGGAGGGTATGTGCACTTTTTACTTTTTCCTCTTAAATACACACGTTGTGTACCAGAAAAAATACCTGCCTGGACATTCCTTATTGTGTATGTGTCATTTATTGGTTTACAGTGCATAGTATCCATGTACCCCCACACCCAGTGCCCTGAGTCCCACATTCATGGCACCCTCTGCACCCATGTGTCTTAGAAATATTGGCCTATCACAGACTGGCGCACATCATGTCCCTCCTATGCATCGCCACCGGGATGATGTACAACCCCATCTTCTTCATCTTCTTCATCCTCACCTGATGACAGGGGGCAGAGAAACGTTCCGTCAGATGCACATTTACCCCCCTATGCACATGTTGTGCAGCATGACACATGCCATGATGATCTTGGCCACCTTCTCATGCCTGTACAGGTTTGCCCCACCCGACAGAGAAAACGTGTCTTCAACAGGCCAAAGGTCTGCTCGATCACCACACGGGTATGGGTATGGGAACGATTGTAGTCCTCTTCGTGCCTGTTCTGCAGATTCCGGACAGGGGTGAGGAGCCACATCTTCAAGGGATAGCCACTATCACCTGCATGGGTGCAAAATAAGGTATGTGTAAGTGAATTCCTGTTGGACACCTGTACTATCACACATGCCTGCAGATATTTGTTGTTCACATGCACATGTCCCTGGTTGTATGCACACATTTTAACTTGCCACAATGTGTGCCGTGCTATGGTCTTATGGTGTGGGTTGCGTCTTCCACATGATACAGGGTGTCCACTCCCTTGCTGTTGTTCATGCACTGTGGATGCATACCACTGTGTCTGGTATCATTATGTGATGTGTAGTGATTAGTAGGATTTTATTACTGGCAGCGTTGGCAGACGTCTCAGCATTATTTATCATTCAGCGCTTATTATTCCCATGGTGACATGCAGCGCTACTGTGGTGGTGGCCCTGTGACAAGCAGTGTATTCCCTTGGTGGGATTGATTTGTGCACTCTCATGGATGCTTGTCCTGTGTTGTGAATTGCTGTGGACATTTACATTGTGCATACTCACAGCATGTTGCGGGATTGTGTTACGGAGGGTGAGGTCTGATGATGGGTGGTGGGCGTGTTGTGGGATATGGGCTGGTTGGAATTTAGGCATGTTGTAATTGGTGTGCAGCTTCCATCATTGCTATGGGGATTGGTGGTCATGTTCAGTTTGGGATGCTTGGGGGCACAGTGTTTTGCGATGTGGACATTGTGCTTTCACCACAACAATGACGCAATGGTGCTGTGTGAATCTCTCCCCCCATTACACTGCCATGTGCCTGTCATGCGACTTACCAAGCTGCCAGGCACGTCATCCTGTGTGTCGCTCCATGGAGCCTGGTAGTATGGAGTTCCGCACGACCATTGAGTCATGAGGTGATCCGGGAAATTGGGCACGACAATGTGTGATGATCTTGCTGGAGTCACATACTGTTACGCTCATCTGGTATCCACGGGGACGCCACCCAGCCGTATTGGACACTGGTATCCTTCTCAGTGGTTCCCAGATGTGGCCTGTGGGGGAGGTTCTGCCTTATTGTTGAATTAGGTGTGCTCTCCATCCTGCCTTCTTGGCATGGGCGCGTTGTCCTTTGTGGGCGAATGTGATCTAGTTACTTCACTGACGCCGGCCCGTTTGATGTCTTTCAGTTGTTATTCCTGCATGCCTTTCTTGGTTTAATAATGTCTCTTTCTCTTCCTTAGATATGCAGAGGTTCAGCGTGGCGCATTGGCTGAGTTGGGCCTCACCGGTAAATGGTGGCACGTGATGAGCGCTATGATGTGGTAAGTAGGCGCTATGCGCAGCGCTGTGATGCCTTGCATTTGCTAACCTGTTTTCTCTTCTTTTCTCATAGGTCGTGGCGTTCTCCCAGGGTGTGGAATTCGAAGGCGATGCCGGCCGAGGGGCGACCTGCCAGGAAGCCTTTTGGCGCAGTTCGTAATGTTGTGTTGTCTCTAATACCTTGTTTCTTTCCCCTTTCACATCAGTTGGTCCGGGAGATGCGCTGATCTTAGGAAGCTGTTCACAGGAGCTGTGGGTGGCTAAAGATGAAGATTGGAGGTAAGATGCTGCTGCTAATGATGTTCCTTTTGCCTCAGGTGCTGCTTCTCCGAGGTTCGCAGGTATAGCTGGACACGGTGAGCATCACGTTCCAAGACTGCAAAGTAACACGAAGCGTGTTATCCAGTTCGGGTGTGGTTTAAATAGTTTCAAGAAAGTAGTCAAGGTAAAGTAGTCCCTAAGCTACCAAACCCAAAACACTATACCGCATAGCTTGGTTCCTAGGAGCCAAGCTATGTGGATGCCTCCATGTTGGCTGACAGCTTCAAAATAAAGTAGTCCCCTGAGCACATGTCTTTTCACAGTGTATGAGCCTGGCGCCAGGACTGGCTCCAAAAGGGCCTAGGAAGCAGATGCTAAGGCTTGTTAGAGACCCGAGCCCAGATCTCTCCTGGCCCATGGGCTTGCCAGAGGGGTTCTGTGATGTGGGTTGTGACAGCACTCCCCCCAAGTTCCCTCCCATGGTGTTTCTTCCGTCTGGCCCAGGTTAGATGGGAAATACGATGATATTTCTTGATCAGACGTGGTGCATGAATGTTCTCACAGGGTTCCCAAGATCTATATTGGGGTCCAAATCCCTGCCAATTGACTAGATAGTATAACTTGCCCGTAGAGTACTTAGAATCTAGGATACCTCTGACTTTGAATTCTGGTTCTCCGTCAATAAGTATGGGCTTTGGTGGTGTCCCAATCAGTGTACCGGGTTGCGCTGGCTCTAAAAGAGAGTAGATTAGGTGGTAAATCCAGTTTGACGGCCGATGGGTTGATAATTGCCTTGATGGTATAAGGCCCTAAGTATCGAGGTTGAAAGGTCCGGGTTCCCTTGATGGGCACGAATTTAGCGGCCAACCAAATCTTGTCTCCTACCTGATAGTCAGGGGCTTTCTTCCGGTGTTGGTCGGCGAATTTCTTTTGTTTTTCCTTGGCACGAATAAGATGTTCCTTGGCCTTTTTGAAAGCCTGAGTGATGGTGGTGTGAAGAGTTTTCACTGCTGGCATTTCCAAGTTGGCTGGGAGATCTAGTTCAGAGGTACGTGGGTGTCTACCATAAAGGGTATAAAAGGGTGTTTGTCCCATACTTGAATGCAAGGAATTGTTATATGCATACTCGGCTATCCATAGTAAGTCTTTCCAGTTCCTTTGTTCATGGTGCAGCATGAACTGTAAATATTGCTCGAGAGTCTGATTGGTCCTCTCGGTTTGACCGTCCGTTTGGGGATGATGACTGGTAGATAGCCGGACATCAATCTGCGCCATTGCACAACACTTTCTCCAGAAGTTGGATACGAACTGGCTACCTCGATCGGAGACCAGAACTGATGGGAAGCTATGTAGTTTAACAATGCCTTTCATGAACAATTTGGCCTAAATTGGATGCGTCTGGGAGGACTTTGAGCGGAATAAAGTGTGCCATCTTTGAGAATAAGTCCACGACTACAAGAATGGCGTTAAACCCTTCACTGGGAGGTAAGTCAGTGATGAAGTCAAGGGAAAGAGTGTGCCATGGAGTGGGAGGAATGTCTAATGGTTGTAGGAGACCAGATGGTTTTTGTTTTTGCATCTTATTTTGTGCTCAGACTCCGCAGGACTGAATATATTGGGCCTCATTACGACCCAGGAGGTAAGTTACCGCCTGGGCCGTGACTTTACCACCATGGCGTAAACTACGTTTACGCCATTGTGGTTGGCGGACTTACCGCCCCATTCCGACCTTGGCGGGGCGGTAAGTCCCCAATCCCCATTTACCCTTCCCCATTCCCATTTTTGCCCCATAGGGCATAATGGGAGTGGGGAAGGCGTTAATTACGCCACCGTAAATTACTCAGGCGGTAAGGGTCGGCGCTGTTAACGCTGCCGTAAACCCCTTACCGCCTGGGTCGTAATGAGGCCCATTGGATGATGTCTTTACACCAGGCAGGCCACCAGAAGTTCTGTTTCACCTTAGCTAGTGTCTTGGTGATCCCAGGGTGCCCTTCGATCAGTGAATCGTGATAACCTGAAATAATATGCTGTTGTAACTCCTTTGTGGGTACATACAGACGATCCCTAAAAAAGGGTAAGTGGTCTTTGATGGAATATTGTTCTCATTGAGCTTGCCATGCAAGTAAAGCATCAGGGTTCATGGTCCGTTGAATTCCATTTTGTAGTTCTGCTTGAGTTAAGGCTGTCGTGATACCCAAGAGTTTGTCTTCAGGTATACTGGGTACTGGGTCTGGAGATGTATATACTATGTCATCAGTGCCCATACGAGATAATGCATCAGCCTTTCCATTCCTGACCCATGCTCGAAACGTGATTACATAATCATATTCGGTGAAGAAAAGGGCCCACCGCAATTGGCGCAAGGACTGGGCTTTGGCTGTTTTAAGATATTGCAGGTTTCGGTGGCCTGTGATAACTGTAATGGTGTGCCTGGCCCCCAGAAGGTAGTGCCGCCAGGCCTTAAAGGCGGACTTGATAGCCAAGAGTTCTTTGTCAGTGATGGCGTAATTAATCTCCAGAGGTGAGAATTATTTTGACCAGAAGGCCACAGGTTGTAGCTGGCCGGTTTATGGGTCTCTCTGTGAGAGGACAGCCCCCATTGCCATACTGGAAGAATCAGTTTCCACGAAATAAGGGAGATCTGGACGAGGATGTCGCAGGATTGGAGCAGATGTAAACTTTTGCTTGAGTTCCTGAAAAGCTTTTTCAGCTTCTTCCGTCCAAGGAAACTTTTTATTTTTTTGTAACAGTACTGTGATCGGGTGCACAACCTGAGAGAAGTCTGGGATGAACTGGCGGTAGAAGTTCGCAAAGCCCAGCATGCTTTGTACCCCTTTCAATGATGTTGGTGATGGCCATTTTAAAATGGCATCTACTTTGTGCATGTCCATCCTGATGCCTCCTTGAGTAAGGATAAAAGCAAGAAACTCAAATTCAGTGACGTGAACACATTTTTTTCAAGCTTTGCATATAAACGATGTAGCGGAGCTTGGTGAGGACTAAATGAACGTGCTTGATATGATCTTGTTTCGAGGTTGAGTACACTAAGATGTCGTCTATGTACACTAGGGCGCAGACATCAATTAATTCTCTCAAGACGTCATTCTAATTCTCTCAAGACGTCATTCATGAAATATTGAAATGCTGCGGGAGCGTTGCATAACCCAAAGGGCATGACTTGATATTCATACAAGCCGTATTTGGTACGGAAAGCGGTTTTCTATTCATCTCCGCTTCTGACTCGGACCAGGTGGTATGCTCCTCGAAGGTCCAATTTGGTATAAATCTGGGCATCTTTGACCTGGTCTAGCATTTCAGGAATAAGTGGCAAGGGATAACGGTTCTTCACAGTGATCTGGTTTAATGTGCGATAGTCAATACAGGTTCTCAAGTCCCCTTCTTTCTTCGATACAAAGAACAAAGGACTGGCTGCTGGGGACTTCGATGGATGGATGAATCCGTTTGCAAGTTACTGGTCTAAATAGGACTTCAAATGAAGATTTTCTGGTTCCGTAAGAGCGTAGATTCTGCCACAAGGGATTTGTGCACCTGGAACAAGGTCAATCTGACAGTCATAGGGCCTGTGCGGCGGCAGTGTGTTTGCTTGGTCCTTTTCGAATACATCCTGGAAATTGTGGTACTCCTTTGGTAAGGTATTAATTACTCCCAGGGTTGATGCTGTCGCTCCGGGTGTCGTAGAGATACTGAAGTCAGGTTTCTGTTCTTGATAATAACAGGCATGAGAGCAGTCGCTGGGGAAGGTTAATTTCTGTGCCCGCCAGTCAATCAAAGGGTTGTGAGCAACTAACCATGCCATCCCTAGTATTAGCCGGAACTGAGGTGCCTTGATGAGATCGAATGAAATAGATTCCCGATGTCCGTCCTGGCACAGCAAGGTCACCCCGGCCTGTGCACTGGGTTACGGGTCCGGAAGCGATTTCTGTCCCATCCACAGTGGTTACCTTGTCCATGGTCGGCTTGGAACATAAGGGAAGCCCCATCTCTGCTGCCAGGTCTTGATCAATATAATTTCCAACTGCTCCGCTGTCGATGTATGCTTCAACGGCATGCATCCTTGACGACCGTTGGTTGTTAATCAAGATCACTGGTATTGCAAAGTGCAAGGTCAGTGACTCTTTCCTCTCACTCGACAAACTGACCTCTACTTTTGCCGAGCTTAGCAGTTTTCCGATTCCTTAACTTCATCATTTTCTGTGGCCCGACGATCCTCCTTGGGGGTTTTACTGGGCAGTCCTTCAGGAAATGTCCTGGTTTTCCGCAATACAGACATAGTTGTTGTTGTCTTCTTTTATCCCGCTCTTGTTTTGTTGATGGAGGTCGTATCCCTCCGATCTGCATGGGTTCCACAGTGTTTTCTTGCACTTGTGATGCATTGTCTCTTGGCCGAACATACGCGGCCCGAGGGTCCGTTTTGGATCGGTCTGCTTTTCGGCCTTGCAACTGGTGGTCTAGCTGCATGACCAAATTTATAAATTCGGAACAGTCTCTGGGAGGATCAACCACCTGGGCTAGCACGTCTTTTAATTCACCTCGTAAGCCCCGATGAAATATTGTGGTTCTTTTGTTTTCCAGCCACCTAGCTTCAGCAACCAATCTATTGAAGGTAGCAATGTACGTCAACAAGTCCTGATTCCCCTGTCGTAGGGATAAGAGTTCATTGTCTACTGCTTGTTCTCGGGTATGGCGAACAAAACGTTTTTCCATTTCTCTCTGGAACCCCCCAAAGTCATGTAACAAAGGATCATCATGGGTCACCAGCGGCACCGACCAATCCGCTGCACTACCACTCAGGTATGACAAAACAGAGGCTACCCGAGCTTGGTCATTTGGGAATGCCAAGGCCTACAAAGAAAGGGAAGGCGACACCGATTCATGAAAGCTGCTTACTTCTGTGGGTCGCCTGCAAACCTCTCTGGTGGTGTCAGGGGAACTGTTCCAGGTAACATGATCTGTACCGGAGTGGAGGTAGTGGATGGTATGGTGGGGTTTTGCATCATTAGATTGCTTCCAAGTAGAGGCGTCTGTCCTGCCTGGGATTGCAAGTACTGTCTGCTAATCTCTTCAGTGCGCTCTTTGGTCACTATTAGGTCTCTCCGGAGGGCATTAGTCTCTTGTTGGGCAGAGTGAACCTTGGCACGAAGTTCCCCTAACAATTGGGCCAATTGGTCCGTTTCTGAAGTCTCCATGGCGCCCAGGTGGATTGGTTATGGCAGGCTTCGCGTTCTGTTACGCTCACCTGGTATCCACGGAGACGCCACCCAGCCGTATTGGACACTGGTAGCCTTCTCAGTGGTTCCCAGATGTGGCCTGTGGGGGAGGTTCTGCCTTATTGTTGAATTAGGTGTGCTCTCCGTCCTGCCTTCTTGGCAGGGGCGCGTTGTCCTTTGTGGGCGAATGCGATCTAGTTTCTTCACTGATGCCGGCCCGTTTGATGTCTTTCAGGTAGGTCTTATTGCTGTTTTTGTATAGTGTTGTTATTCCTGCATGCCTTTCTTGGTTTAATAATGTCTCTTTCTCTTCCTTAGATGCGGAGGTTCAGCGTGGTGCATTGGCTGAGTTGGTCACCAGTAAATGGTGGCGCGTGATGAGCGCTATGATGTGGTAAGTAGGCGCTATGCGCAGCGCTGTGATGCCTTGCCTTTGCTAACCTGTTTTCTCTTTTTTTCTCATAGGTTGCGGCGTTCTCCCAGGGTTTGGAATTCCGAGGCGATGCCGACCGAGGGGCGACCTGCCAGGTAAGCCTTTCGGTGCAGTTCTTAATGTTGTAATGTCTCTAATACATTGTTTCTTTCCCCTTCAGATCCGTCGCTGCTAATGATGTTCCTTTTGTTTCCTTGCAGGTGCTGCTTCTCCGAGGTTCGCGGGTATAGCTGGACACGGTGAGCGTCACGTTGCATGATTGCAAAGTAACGCGAAGCATGTTATCCAGTTCGGGTGTGGTTTAAATAGTTTCAAGAAAGTAGTCCAGGTACAGTAGTCCCTAAACTACCACACCCAAAACACTATACCGCATAGTTTGGTTCCTAGAAGCCAAGCTATGTGGATGCCTCCATGTTGGCTGACAGCTTCAAAATAAATTAGTCCCCTGAGCACGTCTTTTCACAGTGTGTGAGCCTGGCGCCATAGGCACCACGACTGGCTCCAAAAGGGCCTAGCAAGCGAATGCCAAGGCTTGTTAGAGACCCAAGCCCAGATCTCTCTTGGCCCATGGGCTTGCCAGAGGGGTTCTGGGATGTAGGTCGTGACACATAGCATCTGTACATTGATGGAGTGATATAGCTTACGATTGCGGTGCAACACCTCCATGGCATGCGGACCCACCAATTCAACATGGGTGCAGTCAAGTGCACTAATACAATATGGCATGCCTGCCAGTGCATGGAAGCCAACTGTCGTGTCAAAGATCTCCTGGGCAGTCCATGGTAGGAATATGTAGTTCCTTGAGTGCTTCAGGAGGGCATTTAGCACTTGGTTCAGCATGCAAGAAAATAAGGGTTGTGATATGCCATGCTTGTGCCCCACTGTGTGCTGGTAGGTGCCTATAGCCTGGAAGTGGAGCACAGACACTACCTTCAGTAGAGGGGGGACGGTGGTGCGTATTTCAATCAGGCTGACAATGTCGTCGTGTATCACGTCCACAATGGTGGTGATGGCGTCCCGGTCCAGACGGTACAGGGTGTGGATCTGCTCAGGGGTTAGGTTGAATGGACTGGCTCTGATGCGAGGGATTGGGGCTGCCTGCGTGGTAATACTGGCTGCACTGGTGGGGCTTGCTGGGCCTGTCTCGCCCTCCTTCTCCTCCTGCGTCTCCTCTGTGGTGCCTGTTGTTGTTGTTGCTGGCGTAGCAATGCAAGCATGTCCTTCAGCCCCAATATTACTACTTCAAGTGGAATCATTTTGGTGTTGAAAGTGGTGTGGTGTGTCGGTGTGCTCCTTTTGTGCTGGGCCAGACTCCATTGCCTCCACCTGTGCTGATTGTGTGCACCTGTGGCAGTTGGGAACACTGCACATTGCTGTTTGCGGGTGGTTCGCGATGCCGGTGATGCCGGATCCTGATATCCCTTATTACAGCCTTCATGATGCCGGTATTTGCATGTCCGCATGACTTGTGATGTCCTCCTGTTAGCGCCATCCCGGTATTGCCGGACCAAAGGACCGCGTGCCTCGGCGCATGCCAGTACGGGGGTGCACGGTATCAACGGTGGAGCTGATACCGGGTTGTTGACTCGTTATAGCCCAGAGTGGTATGCAGTGCCAATAAACCCTTACCAACATCGTTTTTCCATTACCGCCTACCTCGTAATGACCCCATTGTCTTTTAATCCCCTACTCTTATTAATTTCTTCTTCCATTTTCCTCATCTCCCTCAATTCATCTTCCTCTTGCCTTTGTTGCAACCTATGTACTTTCATTATTTGGCCTTCTATCTCTTCCCGCTTCTTCTCTTCTAGCCTCTCCTTCTCTTTTCTTGCCTCATGTCTTCTTCGTTCTTCCCTTCGCTTGTACTCTTTGTCCCTCTCTTCCTTGTATGCTCTTTCTTCTTCCTTCTCTTTCCTTTGCTGCTCTTCTCTCTCCTCTCTTTCTGGAACCCCATCAATGCCTTTATCGGCTAGCTTAAGCAATATTTGTCCTCCCATACATTCATTCTGTACTATCGTTATTTACTTAACTTTATCTTTTATTTCCTTCTGTTTCTCTGCTTCTTCCTCTATCTCTATTTGTCTATCTTGTCTGTCTTTCCACTCACCACGTGTTGATATATCTTTACATTCTCTGCTCTTGCTTTCTTCCGCATTTTCCTTGATGCTTGCTATAAGCGGTGGGTGCACATGTTGGATTAACATTCCCTGCTGCTGGGTTCAATTCCTTTAAAGGGTAAAATCCCTTCTCCTCTGAATCGGCACTCTTCTCTTCAGGAGGGGAAAGGAGAGCCAAAGGCGTTTTATTCTCCCCTTTATGCTAATTGAGCATCCTCTCCCTATAGGCTGGATCTTTCTTCTCATTCTGGTATGTTTTCCAAAGCTCTAAAATGGCTAATCTTTTCTGCAGCTTTTTTCCCAAAAATGTCATCATATGCTGCAATACATCTTTTGACAGCGAACCCTCCTGATCCCACGTCAAAAGTGTATTATTAGTCGTGCCTCTGACCCATTCCAAATGATATTTACTTATTTTCGCTGTGTATCTTGGTAATGTCCTACATAAATGTAAGGTGTATGCCTCATAATGACATAGCGGTTTCAATCGTCAATATGTACATGTTGTCTTATTCAGTTCTTTATTTTATTAAATATTTTAACTGCTCACTTTATTAAAAAAAATCTTATGTAATGATATTTTGTTTTCTCCTTTGTTTACACGTTCTATCAATTTTCATTATACTGTTCTTTTATTTTTAGTATATTAAGAATCTCATCTTTACTTATATATCACTTCTTTAAGATGTCAAGCTGTTGGTTACATTTTTTCACTTATCTCTTTAATTGTGTACTATTGTTTTATATTCATTAGTCTAAACAGAACAAAACATCTATTGTAACAGTTTTACAACCCCACATATGTGCACTTTAAAAAATGTGTTTACTGTGGATGCCTTACTTTACTATCATAGTAAATATATCCCATCTCCATTTAACTCAGTTCTGGAGGTTGATACACACTCTTCTACCGGTGTTGCCTTAGGAATCTTAAATAACTTAGTGCATACTTGTCTGCCCTCTTGGGATGAGTAATCCAGGTATTTTTCCCCTTTATAATCTGCGCAAAAAATCCTATTACTTTTTGCACATATTTATTTACAACACAATCCCTTCCCCTTATTTTGCCAGTTTCTTTGTTCTACTTACATCCGTGACTCAGTTCATTTCCTCCGGCATCAACTTGCCCTCAACCGACCAGTTCGCCTTTCATCCACTGGGAGTCTGCAGGGCCCAGACATGAATTTTGTCAAAGAGGCACCTGTCAACCAAATCGTCTTCACACGTGGCTCTGTGCGCTGCTCTCCGCTGCAGACTAGGTGGTCATCACAGGAGTAGGCGAGCGTCTGAAGGGTCTGGATCTGGCTTAGGTCAACCAGACCGTAACCATCCGTACTGCTACAAAATATGCTTTAGCACCTTGAAGTTACTTTTGTGCTAGATGCAATTACAACAACAGATCTTAGACCAAATAATCGAACACACTCAAAGAGTATGGCAAAGTACTACTTTATTCTCAGTTTAATAAAGCAGGGAGACCAGACAAACATCGGACTGTTGCTTGTAAACTAACAACCAAGTTTGATTACATGGAGGTCTTATACCTAAATATGCATCATTTATGATGTCTTTCTACGTGGCAAAATATCAAACTTATTGAGGGAAGGGATTGTTGAAGAAAGCATATCTACTTATAGAATATACAAGGTTCAGTGCTTCATTGGCCACCCCTTGTCTGTCGGGCGCGCCTTGAACTACCTCTAAACACATATAGTACTGATTATAGCGAACAAAACACCAGTGGTTTGGCTCATGCAACTTTATATGTTAGGTTGTCCCCAAAACCCACTGATTAGTTGGCATTCTATCCCAGCACATACGTGAAGCGAAACCTAGGTGTTTGAATCCCATCAGACTACTCCCCATTTACCCATTTAGTCCATCATTTGTCATCGGTAGGCCATCAGCCAAAGTGTTCCGTTTGTTTTTGGCCTTGTTTCTGCTCACTGTTCTGGAATATTCAAGGGAGTGTGAGCACAACACTATCTTAGCTCAAGGCTCTAATGAATAGTCTTTGTTTTCGACTTCTGAGTCACGCGTGGAAAGACCACAAATGTGTCCATTTCAGCCTTACACTTACCACTATTTGATTTATTTATGGAAGGTTCTGTTGCTCCTCTTGGCCTCTAGAGGCTTGTTTACTCTATCTCATATGAACTTTATACACGTTTAATTTCCCAGCAGTTTGCCTCTCACAGATGATTACGCCTTCTTCCATCTATAAAGAATTTTCCACATTCAGAGTTTATCCATATATTCCCTTTGTGCTTTGCGCTTATCCCCCAAAATAGCATCTTAGTTCTGGGCAAGCTTTAACTTATAATCAGGTCTGCTAACGGGGCTGTCTTTCCTCCACGCCTGATTCTTACAACCTTGAACTGTCTGTGAGGTAGCTTGGTTAAATTTGACGTGCTCTATCATCCATTTTCCTAATATGGCTGTCCTTGCCACGTTATATATTCCTCTACAGCAAGCTTCTATACGTTGTCTTTCTACCTTGTGTTACTGTGTATTTACAGTTATTGGTCAATACATTACTTCATTTTCTTTAGATCCATGATTACTTTCGTTTTAGGTTCCTGTTACTCTTAATACTTCAGTTACATTGTTACTTAATGATTTTAATATTGGTTCAAAATAGTACATATCTTCTTCATGACATCACTTCGTCCTCGTCAGATTTTATTTAACATCCATACACGATATTCACTGATGCATTCTGACATCTAGGCATGTAGCTTTCTTTCAGGTGACATCCTTCCACACTTTCAGTGCAAGGGTACATTCTGTATGGCTGTCTGAATATATAACATCTCTCATAAACTTGATGAGGTATAGGAACGATACAGGGGGACCCATCTATGGCTGATCTTCAACTGTTCCAATATGAAAGTGGTGAGGGGGTGGTAACTGGCAAGAAGATGTTTACCTGCTGCTCTACACCCATAACACAGAATGTGGATTGGAGTAAGCACCCAGCCTTTTAGAACACTACACTGTATTCAATCCTGGTTCAGTCAGGGCTGGCCCAGGCATTGTGTCACACACACCAAAACCAGACGCGCACAACACAGAATGTGATTTGACTTCACACTCCATTCATACAGGTCCCACCATAAGGGATATATCCACAGCACCCATTCCCTCGGTAGGGGCTCCAGTCAGTCTAGGAGGAGGAAGGCCCATAGCCATATACAGTTCTTCCACCCAACAGCCAGTCAGGAAGAAGGGACAGAGACAGGGCTTCCCGGGACTTTCGGAAACAAGGTGTAAAAGCAATAGAAACCAATAGGCTACAATGGCCATCTTTCCTTTGTTCAGAAATCAATTGATTCCTATGGCTGGGCCTTTGTGTTCTAAATATGGAGGACACTCAGAGCCACTGCCAATTGAGCATGTAGCTGCCACCAGCCCATACCCTGCTCTTTGGGCAACACACAGGTGTCCAAAAATAAACATAAGGGGTACAAGGGAATACCCCCCACTCATGGGTACCATAAGAGTATCCCATGGGTGTTGTTCACCAAAAGGAAAAATGAAGAGCTGCACTGCCAGGCTGGACCTCAGTGGCAGAACACATACAGAAAACACACACAGAGAAGTTGTAGGACAAGGACTAGGAGAGGATGTCCCTCCAAAAGGCATTTTCAGCATCACATTCACCCTCCCCAGACTGAGGGTAAATGGCATCCGTTTTGTAGAGGGGCAGAGGTACACATCATATATAGAGTAAACCCCCACACCTCCATCACATTGGAGGAACAGCAAGGGAACACTGTGCGTGACATCTGGTATCATCCAATACCACATTGAAGGTATGAAAGACGTTATGCACTCAGACAACCATACCAAATGTATCCTCAAACTGATGCGGTAGACATTAGCTTGCAGACACCTGAGTTATGGATGTCCAAAGAATGATGAAGTAACTGAAGCAACTAAGTACACATACATGCGGATATGAAGAAAACCATATACAATTAGAAGGTAAGTGACAAGAAATGTAGATGTATATACACAGAAATGCAAGGTAGATAATACAACATAGAAGCTTGCTAAAATATGAAATAGAATGCAAGTAAAGCAGCCATGTTGAGAAAATGGATGTCAGCATCGTATGATAGTAAGAAAGAAGCCTTGAGCAGAAAGACCAAAACTGCAGAGCTGACTGGCACTGGAATACAAATTCATGCAAGAACAAAGCGTATTTACTTGGCTCAGGATCAAGGATACCACAGCAAGACGCAACTGTAAGGATCAAAAGGAGTTGAAGAGGATAAGCCATCTACGTAAGACATATTTCTGCCAGATTAAGTAAAGGAGTGAATAATTATGAGTGCCAAGTGTTGAACAATCAAAGATGCAGAAAGCACATGCAAGATGGAGCAACCAAGTCTCCAGAGGCCAAGAGGAGTAATGGCACACAATAGTATTGAATCAAAAAGTACTAAATAGAACTGGACTGAACGGACAAAATCATGGTCTCTTCACATGTGGTGTAAGACCAGAGGACAAGGCCTGTTCATAAATCTCCAGAAGAAGATAGCAATGTATTTTCACTCCCTTTAAAGTTCTGAGGAAGAGAACGGCCAGCAGGTCAACTACCAAGAAGATGCCTTGGTTTGGGGCCTAACTGTTGAGAGATGGTAGTCCAAGATGTCCAAGGTTGGTGAGAGAGTGCCAACCAATCACGAGGTCCTATGTGATGGTGGACTATACATTGTTGCAGAAGCCTATGCGCTGCTGTTGTTATGCTATTATCAGTATACTATGTAGTTAGAGGGTGTTTAAGGTGTGCATACCAGATAAGGGCAGCCAATGATGATACTAACCTGTATATGAAATATAGGCATATATGTTCCCTTAACCTATCCCTCCACCCAATAGGTTTTTACTGTTTGCCATGTGGGATAATGTCATAGCTGAGTCACATTGAGGCATAAAGCCTTTTTGTGCAATGGAAATCCACTGAGAGTGTGTGTGAGCTACAATCTGTTTGTTCACCAGATTTTCCTACTTTATTTAACTGATAAAAAAAGTAGTATTTTACCACATTATTTGAGTCTGTCCAGTGATTTGGGCCTGAGATCATTTATTTGGTAATCTCATTTGGCACTTGGAAAACTTCAGGTGCTATTCAGAGGCCTACTCCTCTTTTGAATGCCTGGTCTGGAGGCTTTCTCTCTCCCCTAGCCATTCCCTTACTGTGGCTACTATCTATCAGCCACCTGGTCAGATTTCATCCTTCCTCTCTGAATGGGCAGACCCCTCCTCCACACTCCTGGCCTCTACCACTCAATTCCTCCTTCTTGGAGACTTCAACATCCACTTGGATGCCTCATGTCCTCCCTCTGGACTCTTTCGCGACCTCTGCGACTCTCTCTCACTCACCATTCTCCCCTCTGGCCTGACTCACTCTGCAGGGCACACTCTCGATGTACTGATCTCTTCAGACCTTCCCCTCTCTGTTCCCCTCTCTGTTCCTCTCTCCACTCCTCTCTCCTGGAGTGACCACTTTCTCCTATCCTCCCACCTCACCCTCAATAACCCGCAGGCCAAGCCTCCTCCTTCACTGCCTCCCACCTTCTCGGTCATCCGACCCATGAAGTGCGTGTCAGTTGAGGCTTTCGCCGCCACCTTCTCACTCCCTCCTCCCCCTCTGGCTGACTCTCACCCTGACACAGCCCTCTCCACGCTCTACTCGTCTATATCTGATACTCTTGATATCCTTGCCCCTGTCTCGAGAATCCGCCCGAAGCCCAAAGCCAAGTGCAACTCCTGGTATGACTCGGACCTCGTCACCCTAAAACGCAGCTGTAGGATGGCCGAGAGGAAATGGCGTGCTTCAAGTTCATCCTCTGACAAACTGGCCTGCCGCCTGCTGCAATGGCAATATCGGCTCTCTGTCCTCACCAAGAAGAGAACTCATATCCAAGCCTGCGTCTCTGCGGCATCTAACAACTCGGCTGAACTCTTTAAAATCTGCAAGGAACTGGCCAATCCTGCCGCAGTCTCTACCTCTCCTGTCCCTTCCCAGGCCCTCTGCACGGCTCTGGCTTCTCACTTCATTTCTAAAAATCAGGACATCCTGCCTTCATTATCCTCCTTTCGCCTCCCCCTTCTACTCCCTGCTCTTCTTCTGGCCCTTCCTCTGCCACCCCTCCTCCCTCCTTCTCGGCCTTTCCCCTTTTCTCTGCAGACAAGGTTTCTAGACAAGTCAAAACTATGAAAGTCTCGTTGAAACAGGTTCACCCCTGTTCCTCCAAAACTATCAAGGACCACATCGACTCCCTGGCTCCTGCCCTGGCTGATTTCAGGTCCAACTGAGGTCCTTCCTCTCTGACATCTTTTTCTCTACCTGTGTTGTACCCCAGGGATCCAACCTCTCTCCCTGGCTGTTCAACCAATACCTGGCACTCCTTGCCCACCACATCGCCGCTCTCTGTCCCAACTTTCAGTGCTATGCAGACGATACACAGCTCATCTTCAGGCTACCCTCGGCCTCCTCCTCTCCTTCCCTCATCTCCGACTGTCTGTCTTCCATCCAGGAGTGATGTGCCACCAACGACCTCTGCCTTAATGCCAGTAAGACTGAGATTCTACTCATCGGCACACCCACTCCCTCCTTCCCTGCAGCTCTCTGGCCGGCCTCTCTTGGCCCTCTTCCTACTTCCACCTGCAAGGCTAAAATCCTTCGGGGTCATCTTCGACTCTGCTCTCTCCTTTTCCCCTCACATCCCTGACGTCTCTAAGAAGTCACACTACCAGCTGTACCTCCTTAGAGGTATTCTTCCTTTCCTCTCCTTCTCCCAGAAGCTCACTGTCTCCAGAACCTTGGTTCTCTCTAAGCTGGACTATTTTAACAGCCTCTATCTAAATCTACCTGCTTCTACCCTCCGCCCTCTGCAATTTATCCAGAACAGGACTGCAAGATTTGTCCTTGGCCTCAAGGCCAGGGATCGTATCTCTCCAGGAATGAAATCTCTGCACTGGCTCCCAGTGGCTGCGAGGATTAAGTTCAAAACCCTCTGCATTGTACACAAGGCCTTCTAGGGTCTGGGACCGCTCCAAGTTGGTGGAAGATTACTTTCCTCGGCCTGGACCTCTGGAACAGCCTTCCTGTCTCCCTGAAACTTGAGGAGAACCATCTCTGGTTCCGGAAGCACCTCAAAACCTTCCTCTTTGCCTCTGCTTTCTCTGCCCCTCTCCCCTGCTGATTTTCTGACTGAAACTGCTTGGGTTACCTGGCCACTCTCTCTGATCTCTGGCCTAGGCCCCGTCAATTTGCCCACTTGCACTGCCTCCCTGGCAACCCCTGCACCTGGGGACAGTTCTGTATCCCTACAGTCCACCACTAGCACTTTTGTCTGTACTGCTTTGCACTTGCCACCAGCTGGCTGTTATTTATTCTTATTTATTCCACTTTTTCCCCATGTACTGCACTTTCCCCTCTCCCTTCCCCAACGCACTTTTCCTTTCCCACCTTCCCATGCACTTGCACGATCTGAATGACACTTGGCCTAGTAGGATTGTTGTCTGTCCTCCCCTTGTTCCCCCCCTCCTTGTTGCGCCTTTAAACATTTGTGTATAGGCGCGTTATAAATGCCATATCATACCATAACATATCATATCATTGCACCGTTTGCACAATAAAAAGTTTAATGTGGTCAGGGACACATAAAACGGGAGCCCTGCACATATTTTCCTTCATGCCATCAACAGCCCTTTGACAGTCTTCACTCAAATGAAGCTGCGTACTTTACTAAGGAGAGGTTGGATTTGTCCCCCACCTATGTCATGACCAAGGTAGGTAACCTTCCCATATGCTACCTGCCACTTGGTTGCCTTGATAGTGAGGTTGGACCTTTTCATGGCCTGCAACACCTTATCCAAGTTTGACAAATGCTCTTCCGAGGTGGAAGTGTAGTCAGCAATGTCGTCCAGGCAAGCCACGCAGAGTGCCTCCAGTCCACTGAGAGCATGATTGACCAAACTTTGGATGGTGGCAGGGGCATTCTTCAACCCAAAATGCATAACCTTAAACTGGTAAAGCCCATCAGGTGTTGAGATAAGCCGTTTTCTCTTTGACCTGTTCAGTCAGAGCTATTTGCCAATAGCCTGATCTGAGGTCAAAGGTGCTCACATATTTGGCAGCACCTATCATGTCCACAATCTCATCAGCCCATGAGCAATGTGTGTGTATCAGTCTTGGTGACTGCATTGACTCCCCTGTAATCTACACAGAACTTCCAATCATTGGTTCCTGGCTGGGAACTTGCCTCAGGGACAAGGACCACTGGGCTGGACATGGTCTGGTTGAGGGTTCAATGACACCCAAGTCCAACATCTTGGTGACCTCTGCCTGGATGTGGTTCTTAACATTGTCTGACAACCTGTAGCATCTGCTTTTGACAGGTACACTGGCACCAGTGTCAATGTCATGCCTGCACCATGGAGTAAGGCCTGGTGTCAGTAATAGCAGAGGTGCATACTGATGGAGCAAAGCCCTGCAGGACGTCAGCTTCTCTGGTGTCAGATCTGGAGGGAGTTGCACTCCCTCCACTGAGCCATCTTGAGGGTTGCTATGCAGCAAATCAGGAAATCAGGAAGGCTCACTCTCCTCATCTTCTTGCTCTGAAGCCAGCAAGGGGCATGAGACTTCCTCTCTCCCGTGGAATGGCTTGAGCCTGTTGACATGGAAGACCTGAGGAGCTACCCCAGGAATACCCATGTCAACCAGATAGTTGACTTCACCCATCTTAGAGATTATCTTGACGGGTCCAGTCCACAAATCTGCCAAAGCTCGAGGCTTGGTGGGCTCCATCACAAGAATCTCCTGATCAGGAGTCCAGTCCACTTATGAGCCCTTAAGGTCATGCCAGTATTTGTTCAATTCTTGGCTTGCCTTAACATTGGCTCATGCCTGGCCCATCATCTCTGCCATCCTCCTTCTAAGGCCTAACACGGAGTCCCCCACTTGCTTGGCAGGACTTGGAGGGGTGGCTTCTGAGCCTTCTCGCACTAAAGCAAGGGGCCCTCTAACTGGATGTCCAAAGAGGAGCCTAAAGGGGGGAACCAACACCCTCTTGAGGGCCCCTCGATAGGCAAACAGCAGTCATGGTAGGAGGAGATCCCATTTCCTCCTTAGGGGCTCTTCCAAAGCACCCAACATGGCTTTGAGAGTTCGGTATGAGGGTGGTTGAAGGTGGAGAACTTGTAACGTGTAAGCTACACCACCTTCCTTCCACATAGCTTGCATGTAACTAGACATGAAGTTGGTTCCTCTGTCGGAAATCAGTAGAAAAACTAACTCTGGTTAAAATGCACAGGAGACCCTAGAAACCACCTTGGCTATTATAGTGTGAAGGAGTATATCCTCAGGGTACCTGGTGGCATGATCTACCAGAACCAGGATGAGCCTATGCTCTAGCACCTTGAAACATCTCTTGTGCTAGATGGAATTACCAATATAGATCTGAGACCAAATAACAGGACTCAAGGAATATGGCAAAGTACTGCTTTATTCTCAATTTAGCAGGGTCATCTGGCAGACATCGAACTGAAGTTGCACACTCACACACAAAGTTGATTACACAGGGGTCGTATAACCCAATATGCGTCCACTATGATGTCACCTTACGTGGCAAACCATAAAACCTATTAGTGGGAGGGATTGGATTGGGGGAACATATCTACTTATAGAAGGTATACGGGTTAGTACTTCATTGGCTGTCTCTTATCGGTAAAACAACCCTCAAACTATCTCTAAATATGTATAATACTGATTGTAGCAAACAAAATGGCAGCAGATTGGTCTATGCAACATTGTATAGCAGGTTCCCCCATAGACCCACCGATTGGTTGGCATTCTCACCCAACCTTGACTTTCGACTCGGCTTGCAGCACATAAGGAAACCAAAACCCAGGTGCTTGAATCACATCAGATTACTCCCTACTTTCCCAATTTGTCCATCATCTCTCACCCGTCCAGCCATGAGCCAAAGTTTCCTGTCTGTAGTTGACCTTCTAGCCTGTTCTCTGTTCTAGGACATTCAAGGGAGTAAAAGCACATCGCTATCACATCACATCACTGTCTCATTGTCCATTTCAGCCTCTTATTTACTACTATTTGATTTAATTATTCTGGGTTTCATTGCTCCTTTTGGCCTCTAGAGACTTGCTCACTCTACCTTGCATAGAATTTTTACACTTTTAATTGTCCAATACTTGTCATGATTCCTGCCCCTCATGTCCCCAGCCCTCCAAGATGTCAGGCTGGAGCCAGGCCACAATCACCTACATGGCCCTCAAGGGCCTCTCCATCCCTCCAAAGACCCACTTGGAGTCAGACTTGGCACCTGTGGCACCAGACTCACCCATTCCCATAGGATAACATTGGGGACTGGACTTGTATTGCATTGATGGGGACAAGATGAATGCCCCCACATATTTCGGTTCCCAGAACTGCATGTGCGGTCTAGTCTTTTGTGTGTGGTTCAGCCCAGAGACACCTGGGCTACCCAGAGACTATTTAAGCCACACCCAGGCTGAGAAACATGCTTTGCATTTTCTGCACCTGCAGCGTGACACTCACCGTGTTCGGATCGGTCTCCAGTAGGCCTGCATCTTTTTTCTGCGCTCAGCTCCTGCAAGAACAAGAACACCGTTAGGAACAGCCTTACCTTGCGGCGCTTCTGCCCATCATTCATCGCTCCTTCTGTTCTGCAGGCATTTTCGGTGGTGTCATTCCCATCCCGGCACGCCACTTCCTAAGGAAAAGGGAAAAGAACAGAAAAAAGGCATTAGTAAGCATTCTGCAAATCTTCACTTATTTTTAAATATTGTACAAGCTTCAAACGCTTACCTGAATCCCAGCCGCTCTGGGGGAACTTCTCATCCATCTGCAAGAGGGAAAAGACACTCAAGGTTAGTGTGGAAACATCTAGAGGTGCCGCATACCATGCTTACCCACCGCATTTGTTCTTTATAACCGGCATCCACGCTGAAAACGTTGCGGCACCTAAAAGACAGAGAAAAATAACTCAGTTCAATACAAATACGAAAGGGGTGCATCGCGCATCACGCTCTCACTCACCTTCAGCGCTACTCATCTCAGCAGCACACCGCCATCCCTGGACGCCGGCCATCATCTAAGGAAGGAAAGGAACGAAGTTAGAGAACTGTTCAAAAGACTCATTATACTTACCTGTCGGACTCTTGCCAGTGAAGTAACTAGGCAGCAACGAGCCTGCATCTATTAAAGCGCCCCTGCGCTGAAAGCAGAACGGAGAGCACACTATCCAAGAAAACAAGGCCCAGTCTCCAGTCGAATAGCCTCCAGGGAAGGGTTCGAGGTCGTAAGAGGTCAGAACAGGCTGAGTGACGTCCCCGTGGATACCAGGTGAGCGTTAAAGAATGCAAAGCCTCACATCAAAATCCACCTGGGCATCATAGAAACGTCAGAAACCAACCAGTTAGCCCACATGTTGGGGCAGCTACGTTACGAAGTACATGCAGCCAGGCAGGAGACCAACACCCTGAGGAGCTGATAGTAGCCAAAGAACGCACTGATGATTTAAGCCAGCAACTTCTCCAGTCATAAGCAGGGCATGCTCCATTGCCGGGAAGCATGCCCTCGATGCCAGCGCCATCAGCCAATCCCGTTCAGATAACCCTTCCTGGGGCAGTTCCCTTGGTCCCGCCCGAACGATTTATGGGGGATCCTAAGAGGTTTGCAACGTTCATGAACCAATGCAGCCTGCACTTCCTTTGTAGGCCAGGGGCCTTTCCGAATGACCAATCACGGGTCGCTTTTGTGCTATCCTACCTGAGTGGTAGCGCCGCGGACTGGTCTGTACCCTTTGTGGCCCAAGACGATCCTTTGCTGCATGACTTCAGGGGCTTTCAGCAGGAGATGGAAAAGCTGTTCGCCCATCGTACTCATGGGCAGGCATTAGACAATGAACTTCTGTCCCTACGCCAAGGGAATCAAGACCTATTAAAATACATAGCCACGTTCAATAGACTTGTAGTTGAAGCAGAATGGCCAGTGGAGAAGAGAACCACGTTATTTCATCAGGGGTTGCAGGGGAGCTCAAGGATGTTCTCGCACAAGTAGTGAACCCCCCGAAAGACTGCTCAGAATTCATTGACCTTGTTGTACAACTGGATCATAGGGTGCAGGACCGAAGAGCAGATCGAACCAGACCAGACCCTGGCCCTATCTATGTGCGTTCAAAGGACAATACTGCCCGAACAACGGAAGGGTCAGGAGAACCAATGCAAATGGGGGGGGTCAGATCCCCCTTGACTAAAGCAGAAAGGGATACAAGGAGAAAGCAGCAGTTATGTCTGTACTGTGGAAGGTCAGGTCATTTCCTTAAACAGTGCCCTGTGAAGCCGCCGAGGAGGGCGGTAGGGGCCACAGAGAAGGAAGATACAAACAAGGAATCGGAAAACTCCCCAGCCCGGCAAGTGTAGGGGTCCACTTGTCGAGCGAAGAAAGTGGTCTTGATCAATCACTAACAACCATCTTGGATGCACGCAGTAAGAGCGTACATAGACAGTGGAGCCGTTGGGAATTACATCGACCAGGATCTTGCGGCAAAGATGGGGCTTCCGTTATGCCCTAAAACAACCACCGACACTGTTACCACTGTCGACGGCACGGAAATAGCTTCTGGTCCAGTATCCCAATGCACTGCAGCTTTAACCCTTCTGTGCCAGGATGGAATCTATCGTTTTCGACCTCATTAAGGCACCACAGTTCCGGTTGATTTTGGGAATGCCATGGTTTAGCTCACAATCCTCGAATCGATTGGCGAGCAAAAGAATTGGCCTTTCCCGAGACTTGCGCCCACACATGTTATCACCAGGAGAAACAACCAATAGACACCAGAACCTCCATGCTTGCGACTGTGGCAATCGGCACGCTACCAAGTGAATACCAGGACTTTCAAGATGTCTTTCAGAAAGAACAGGCTAATACCCTGCCACCGCATAGACCATATGATTGCCAAATCGACCTGATATCCGGCACAAAAATCTCTTGTGGGTGAATTTACGCACTCACGGAACCAGAAAACCAGCACCTGAAGGCCTATCTTGACCAATACCTGGCCAACGGGTTCATCCGTCCCTCGAAGTCTCCAGCAGCCAGTCCTTTATTCTTCATGCCGAAAAAGGAGGTGGACTTGAGAACGTGCATTGACTATCGCGCAGTGAACCAGATTACCGTAAAAAATTGCTACCCCCTGCCACTGATCCATGAATTGCTTGATCAACTCAAAGATGCCCAAATCTACACAAAACTAGACCTGAGGGGGGCATATCACATTGTTCGCGTAAAACAGGGGGACGAATGGAAAACCGCTTTTCGCACCAAATGCGGCTTGTACGAATATCAAGTAATGCCATTTGGCCTTTGCAACGCGCCTTCTGCATTTCAATACTTCATGAACGATGTCCTACGGGAATTGATTGATGTCTGTGCTCTAGTGTACATCGACGATATCCTAGTATATTCCGCATCAAAGCAGGACCATGTTAAACACGTCCGATCCGTATTGGAGAAACTCCATCAACACCAGCTCTACGCCAAGCTCGAAAAGTGCTCATTCCACGTCTCTGAGGTGGAATTCCTGGGCTTTATTATCAGCCCGAATGGATTCTGAATGGATGTACGCAAGCTAGATGCCATCCTGAACTAGCCATCCCTAAATTCATTCAAGGGGGTTCAAAGTATGCTGGGTTTTGCAAACTTCTACCGCCGGTTCATCCCAGGATTTTCTCAAATTGTGCATCCCATCACGTCATTACTAAGGAAAAGCAACAAAAAGTTCCAGTGGACAACAGAAGCCGAGGAGGCTTTCCAGGAACTCAAAGCAAGATTCACATTTGCCCCAATCTTACGCCACCCTCGTCCTGATCTCCCATACCTGGTGGAAACGAACGCCTCAAGCATGGCTATGGGAGCTGTCCTCTTACAAAAGGACTCCGAAAAGGACCAGTTACACCCTGTTGCCTTCTGGTCGCATAAATTCACACCCCCTGAACTCAATTACGCTATCACAGACAAAGAACTCCTGGCCATTAAGTCAGCCTTTAAGGCCTGGTGGCACTACCTCTTGGGTGCCAGACACACAATCACCGTAATAACTGACCACTGGAACCTCCAGTACCTAAAAACGGCAAAGGGCCAATCCTCACGACAACTAAGTTGGGCTCTTTTTTTTGCTGAATATGACTACGTGATTACATTTCGACCAGGGGTGAAAAACGGGAAGGCCAATGCCCTTTCCCGTATTGGGGTAGAATAGCAAGTGTATCAGACCCCTGACCCAATAGCAATCATCCCGAGTGACAAGCTCCTAGGAATCACAGCAACCATAACTCAGAAAGATTACATGAAGAAATCCAAAACCTGATGAGTCCGGAGCAATTACAAGTGTGGAGCGCACAAGGAGAACATTACATGATAAAAGATCAGTTGCCCTACTTCAGGAATCGTTTATTCTTACCAAACCAAGAACTACGAGAACAAGTCATGTCCGGTTATCATGATTCCTTGATCGATGGCCACCCCGGAATCGCTAAAACCCTAGCCAAGGTAAATCGAAATTATGGGTGGCCCACGTGGCGTAAAGACATTATCCAATTCATCCTATATTGTGGAGTGTGTGCTCAAAACAAGTCATCCACGCAGAAACCAGCTGGGCTATTACAACCATTGGAAATCCCACCAGCACCCTGGCACCCAGTCAAAACCTTGCACACGACCATTTCTCAAACCTTTAAAAGGGCAGCTGAACACCTACTTCAAGCTAAGAATCGCCAAAAGAAGTTTGCTGATCAACACCGAGCAAAGGCCCCCAACTACCAAGTGGGAGACAAAGTCTGGCTGGCGTCTAACCACATCACCATTAAAGGAACCTGAACTTTCCGTCCAAGATACCTGGGTCCTTTCACCGTCACCTCCATGATAAATCCTGTGGCAGTCAGACGAGCTTTGCCGTCAAACTTGCAGATTCATCCTGTGTTCCACATGTCTCTCCTTAAACCTGTTCAACCTGGGACACGGGTAGCAACGCCACAACAGCCAGTAGTAGTCGCCAGGGAGCCAGAATTCGAAGTCAAGGAAATCCTAGATTCAAAGTACGTCAGATCCAAATTATACTACTTAGTAGACTGGAAGGGGTATGGTCAAGACAGGACATGGGAGCCTTGTGAGTACATCCATGCACCTCGCTTGCTTTTAGACGATTTCATCAAAACCCTCCAACCAAACTAGGACCAGACAGAAGAGCCACCTTGAGAGGGGCCTTGGGGGGGGAGTGCTGTCATGATTCCTGCCCCTCATGTCCCCAGCCCTCCAAGATGTCAGGCTGGAGCCAGAACACGATCACCTACATGGCCCTCAAGGGCCTCTGCATCCCTCCAAAGACCCACTTGGAGTCAGACTTGGCGCTTGTGGCACCAGACTCACCCACTCCCATAGGATAACATTGGGGATGGGACTTGTATTGCATTGATGGGGACAAGATGGATGCCCCCACATATTTCGGTTCCCAGAACTGCATGTTTACATGGAAGACCTGAGGAGCTACCCCAGGAATACCCATGTCAACCAGATAGTTGACTTCACCCATCTTAGAGATTATCTTGACGGGTCCAATCCACATATCTGCCAAAGCTCGAGGCTTGGTGGGCTCCAATCCAAGAATCTCCTGATCAGGAGTCCAGTCCACTTATGAGCCCTTAAGGTCATGCCAGTATTTGTTCAATTCTTGGCTTGCCTTAACATTGGCCCATGCCTGGCCCATCATCTCTGCCATCCTCCTTCTAAGGCCTAACACAGAGTCCCCCACTTGCTTGGCAGGACTTGGAGGGGTGGCTTCTGAGACTTCTCGCACTAAAGCAAGGGGCCCTCTAACTGGATGTCCAAAGAGGAGCTTAAAGGGGGGAACCAACACCCTCTTGAGGGCCCCTCGATAGGCAAACAGCAGTCATGGTAGGAGGAGATCCCATTTCCTCCTTAGGGGCTCTTCCAAAGCACCCAACATGGCTTTGAGAGTTCGGTATGAGGGTGGTTGAAGGTGGAGAACTTGTAACGTGTAAGCTACACCACATTCCTTCCACATAGCTTGCATGTAACTAGACATGAAGTTGGTTCCTCTGTCGGAAATCACCTCTTTAGAAAATCTAACTCTGGTTAAAATGCACAGGAGACCCTGGAAACCACCTTGGCTATTATAGTGTGAAGGGGTATATCCTCAGGGTACCTGGTGGCATGATCTACCAGAACCAGGATGACCTGAAAGATCTCTTGTGCTAGATGGAATTACCAATATAGATCTGAGACCAAATAACAGGTCTCAAGGAATATGGTAAAATACTACTTTATTCTCAATTTAGCAGGGTCATCTGGCAGACATCGAACTGAAGTTGCACACTCACACACAAAGTTGATTACACAGGGGTCGTATAACCCATTATGCATCCACTATGATGTCACCTTACGTGGCAAACCATAAAACATATTAGTGGGAGGGATTGGATTGGGGGAACATATCTACTTATAGAAGGTATAGAGGTTAGTACTTCAATGGCTGTCTCTTATCGGTAAAACAACCCTCAAACTATCTCTAAATATGTATAATACTGATTGTAGCCAACAAAATGGCAGCAGATTGGTCTATGCAACATTGTATAGCAGGTTCCCCCATAGACCCACCGATTGGTTGGCATTCTCACCCAACCTTGACTTTCGACTCGGCTTGCAGCACGTAAGGAAACCAAAACCCAGGTGCTTGAATCACATCAGATTACTCCCTACTTTCCCAATTTGTCCATCATCTCTCACCCGTCCATCCAGCCATGAGCCAAAGTTTCCCGTCTGTAGTTGACCTTGTAGCCTGTTCTCTGTTCTAGGACAAGAACACCATTAGGAACAGCCTTACCTTGCGGCACTTCTGCCCATCATTCATCGCTCCTTCTGTTCTGCGGGCATCTTCGGCGGTGTCATTCCCATCCCGGCACGCCGCTTACTAAGGAAAAGGGAAAAGAACAGAAAAAAGGCATTAGTAAGCATTCTGCAAATCTTCGCTTATTTGTAAATACTGTACGAGCTTCAAACGCTTACCTGAATCCCAGCCGCTCTGGGGGAACTCTGTCTGCCATTGGCCTGTCTGCCATCCTGTCACGATTGACAAGATCAAAAGCAGCAGACAGGTTTTACAGCATCAGCATGGCCACTTTCCCTTTGTCAACTATGCCAGTTAGCAAGGATTTGACATATACCAGCACTGTTTCTGTGCCATGGTATTTTTTCAACCTGACTGCCTGGTAGACAAAAGGCCTTTCTCCTCAATGAAAGCATCATATTGAACGCAGGCTACTTTGTCAATAATCTTGAGAAGAAAGGCAACATTAGTAAAAGGGCAGTCATTTGACGGTTCATGTGGATACATACTGTCCTTTTTCAGCAGGGGGGAAATCCAAGCTTCCCTGTTACACCCTGGGACTATCCCCTGTTGAAAGGAAAGGTTTATGAAGGGTATGGCAGGGGCGGCAATATTCTCCAAAAAATGTTTTTAAAAGGATGCCGGAGAAAGGTTTCCACTGCAGGAAGTCGGATTAAGATTTTCCACAATGGTGGATATTTCATTCACTGTGACTTGTTTGAATGAAAAGGTATCCCTGTTGTTGTCCACCTCCTTATTAGCAATAGTGGTTTCTAAGACAACTTCAGAGTGTCTGGGGGTAGTTGTCTGACTGTTCTATTGGTGTTGTTTAACCTTTTGCAGAAAACAGTTGTGGATGTTCTGACACCAAGCATCATTAACAATTGCGAGATTCCTAAGGTATACCCTTCAGTTCACCAAGAAGGTGAAATAATTCTTTGGTGCTGGATCTGGCCTTCAGGATACGCTCCTCTAACGTAACTCTTTTTTCTGCAAAAATGATGGATTTAAAATTTAAAATGCTTAACTGCTTCCTTGTAATGAGCCATAGTGGCAGCTCTCAAAAATTTCCTCCAGCCTCTTTCGGCAGCCCTTTAAAAGTGTCTGGCTGCAAGAACCTCAGGAAAAAACCACTGGTTAGCAGACCCCTATGTGTCTGTCACAACCCCTGCTGTAGGCCTGGAATGCCAGGCCAGGTGGGCTACTTCTAGTACCCCCAATACCCCCCCCAACACCAGGCTCATGTGCTTAAGCAGTAATCTGGGCCCACAAGGGCATTGCGCACAACATGGATGCTTCCACATGGCTCAGTTCCTGAACTGAACTATGCGGTCTAGCATTTTGGGTGTGGCAGGCCCAGAGACACCTGGGATGCCTGCAGGCTATATAAGCCACGCCCGTACTCCAGTACATGCTTCGCGTTACTTTGCAATCCAGCAACGTGACGCTCATCGTGTTCAGCTGCATCTGCGAACCTCGGAAGAACAGCATCTGAAAAACAAAAGGACATTGTGAAAAGCAGCAGATTACCTGTGATTCCACCGCAAAGTGCCCTCCGCTCCTGCAACCATCATCCAAGGTACACCGAGCCGCCCGGATCGTCGAATCTGCAAAAGGAGAGAAAAGGACATTAGCCATTTTGCAATTGTGCCGGCAGCTTACCTCACGAGTCGCCCATTGACTAGCATCGCCTTGGGACTTCTTGCTCCAGGTGAGCACCGCAACCTATGAACGAAAGACAACAGGTTAGCAAAGGCAAGGCATCATAGCGCTGCGCATAGCGCCTACTTACCGCATCAAGGCGCTCTCAAGACACCATCACCTGTCGGCGAGTCCCAATTCTGCCAACGTTCCAGAGCGAACTTCCGCGCATCTAAGGAGAGAGAAAGACATTATTTAAATCCAAGAAAGGCATACAGTATAACAGTAATGAGACCTACCTGAGAGACTCTAAAGGGCTTGCATCAGTGAAGTAACTAGATCGCACTTGCCCACAAAGGACAACGCGCCCCTGCCAAGAAGGCAGGACGGAGAGCACGCCAAAACCTATAACAAGGTGAGGAAAGGTCCGGGGAAGGGGCTGCGGGCATACAGGGTGTTGGGAGGCTCTTACCCCAGTTGCCCATTTTGAATATTGCCCACCTGTTTTCCAGGCAGAACTTCTCTACTGATTATACCTGGGAGCGGCTGAGAAGGGCACCAGAGTCCCCACAGCTGGGTGGCGTCCCCGTGGATACCAGGTGAGCATAACAGAACGCGAAGCCTGCCAAATCAATCCACCTGGGCACCATGGAAACATCAGAATTAGACCAATTGGCCCAATTGTTGGGAGAACTTTGTGCCGAGGTTCACTCTGCCAGACAGGAGAGTAACGCTCTCTGGAGAGACTTACTGGTGACTAAAGAGCGTACCAAAGATATCAGCAGGCAAGTCTTGCAATCACAAGCAGGTCAGATGCCTCTACCTGGGAACAACACACCGATGCAAAATCCTAGCATGTCATCCACAGTCTCTACTCCGGTACAAGTTGTGTTACCAGGTACAGTTCCATTGGCCCCACCGGAGATGTTTGCTGGTGATCCACGAAAATACGCAGCTTTCATGAATCAGTGTCGCCTTCATTTTCTTTGCAGGCCGGGAGCATTCCCAAATGACCAAGCCCTGGTAGCCTTTGTTTTATCGTATCTAAGTGGCAGCACCGCAGATTGGTCGGTATCATTGGTGTCCCATGATGATCCTTTATTACATAACTTTGGGGACTTTCAGAGGGAAATGGAAAAACTCTTTACTCGCCAACAAGCTGTGGACAATTAACTCCTTTCCCTCCAACAGGGGAATCAGGATTTGTTAACATACATCGCTACTTTCAACCGATTGGTTGCTGAAGCTAGGTGGCCTGAAAACAAAAGACCACATTGTTTCATCTGGGCTTACGAGGCAAATTAAAAGATGTCCTAGCTCAAGTGGTTGATCCTCCCAGAGACTGTTCTGAATTCATAGACTTGGTTGTGCAACTGGACCACCGGTTGCAAGACCGAAAAGCAGACCGTTCTAAAGTGGACCCTCGGCCAGTGTACGTTCATCCTAGAGACAATGCAAGTCGAGTGCAAGAAAATACTGTGGAGCCCATGCAAATCAAAGGGGTACGACCCCCGCTAACAAAACAAGAGCGAGACAAAAGGAGACAACAACAACTATGTCTGTACTGCGGGAAGTCTGGACATTTCCTGAAGGACTGCCCAGTGAAACCTCCAAGGAAAATCGTTTGAGCCACGGAAAAAGATGAAGAGAAGGAGTGTCAGTTGGGAAACTACCCAGCTCAGTGAACGTAGAGGTCAGTTTGTCGAGTGAGGAAAAGGAGCCACCAACCTCACACTTTGCAATTCCGGTGATCTAAATTAATAACCACAGTCGTCAAGAATGCATGCCATTGAAGCATACATCGACAGCGGAGCCGTTGGAAATTATATAGATCAGGACCTTGATGCAGGGATGGGGCTTCCCCTGTGTTCCAAGCCGACTACAGACAAGGTAACCACGGTGGATGGGATAAAAATCGCTTCCGGACCCGTAACCCAGCACACAGCCGAGATAACCTTGCTGTGTCAGGACAGACATCGGGAACTTATTTCGTTCGATCTCATCAAGGCACCTCAATTCCGGCTCATACTAGGAATGCCATGGTTAGTTGCTCACAACCCTTTGATTGACTGGCGGGCAATAAAATTAACCTTTCCCAGCGACTGCTCTCCAGCCTGTTATTACCAAGAACAGAAACCTGCTTTCAGTATTTCTACGACTCCTGAAGTGGCAACTTTGGGAGTGACTAGTGCCTTGCCTGAGGAATACCACGATTTCCAGGATGTATTCCAGAAGGACCAAGAAAACACGCTGCCACCGCACAGGCCCTATGACTGCCAGATCAACCTTGTTCCCGGGGCTCAAGTTCTTTGCGGCAGAATCTATGCTCTCATGGAACCCGAAAACCTTGATCTGAAGGCTTATTTAGACCAGTAACCCGATAATGGATTCATTCGCCCATCCAAGTCCCCTGCAGCTAGTCCTTTATTCTTTGTACCGAAAAAAGGGGACTTAAGGACCTGTATTGACTACCGCGGATTAAACCAGATCACTGTAAAGAACCGTTACCCCTTGCCGCTCATCCCAGAAACGCTGGACCAGGTCAAAGATGCCCAAATTTATACCAAACTGGACCTTCGAGGAGCATACCACCTGGTGCGGGTCAGAAGCGGGGACGAATAGAAAACTGCTTTCTGCACCAAGTATGGTTTGTACGAATATCAAGTCATGCCCTTTGGGTTATGCAACGCTCCTGCAGCGTTTCAGTATTTTATGAATGATGTTCTGAGAGAGTTAATTGATGTCTGCGCCCTAGTGTACATAGATGATATTTTAGTGTACTCAACTTCAAAACAGGATCATATGAAGCACGTCCGTTCAGTCCTCTCCAAGCTCTGGGAACATCGTTTATATGCAAAGCTGGAGAAGTGCTTTTTTCACGTCACCGAAGTTGAGTTTCTGGGTTTTATTCTTACTCCAGGAGGCATCAGAATGGACCTGCATAAAGTGGACGCCGTTTTGAAATGGCCATCACCAACATCAGTAAAAGGGGTACAGAGCATGCTGGGCTTTGCGAATTTCTATCGCCGGTTCATACCAGACTTCTCACAGGTCGTACACCCGATCACCATATTGCTAAGAAAAAATAACAAGAAATTTGCCTGGACTGAAGAAGCAGAGAAGGCTTTTCAGGAACTCAAGAAAAGGTTCACCTCTGCGCCAATCCTGCGACACCCTCGCCCTGATCTTCCTTATATTGTGGAAACAGATGCTTCCAGCATAGCAATGGGAGCTGTCCTTTTGCAAAGAGATCGAGTTACAGGCCAGCTACATCCAGTGGCCGTCTGGTCAAAGAAATGTTCTCCCCCGGAGATGAATTATGCCATCACAGACAAAGAACTCTTGACGATCAAATCCGCCTTTAAGGCTTGGCAGCACTACCTTCTGGGGGCCAGACACACCATTACAGTTATCACAGACCACCAAAACCTACAATACCTTAAGACAGCTAAAGCCCAGTCTTCACGCCAATTGTGGTGGGCCCTTTTCTTCGCCGAATACGACTATGTCATCACTTTTCGACCAGGGGTCAAGAATGGAAAAGCTGACGCACTCTCTCGTACAGGCACTGATGACTTTGTATATACGCCCCCAGATCCAGTCCCCATCATACCGGAAGACAAGCTCTTGGGCCTCACTACGGCCCTAACCCAGGTTGAACTGAGAGATAAGATTCAGCGAACCATGAACCCAGATGCGTACCTCGCATGGCAAGTGCGAGGAGAACAATATTTCGTTAAAGATCACTTACCATTTTTTAGGGATCGATTGTATGTACCCACCAAAGATTTACAACAACAAATTGTTGCTACTTATCATGATTCCCTGATCGAAGGGCACCCAGGAATCACCAAGACTGTAGCCAAGGTAAAACAGAACTTCTGGTGGCCAGCCTGGCGTAAAGATGTCAACCAATATGTTCAGTCCTGCAGAGTCTGTGCGCAAAACAAGTCGCAAAAACAAAAACCATCCGGTCTTCTACAACCTTTAGACATCCCTCCCACTCCCTGGCACACTCTTTCCCTCGACTTCATCACTGACCTATCTCCCAGTCATGAGTTTAACACCATCCTGGTAGTCGTGGACTTATTCTCAAAGATGGTGCATTTTTTTCTGCTCAAAGGCCTCCCTGACGCACCCACTCTAGCCAAAGTGTTCCTGAATGGTATTGTAAAACTACATGGCTTCCCGTCAGTCCTGATCTCCGATCGAGGGAGCCAGTTCATTCCAACTTCTGGAAAAAATGTTGTGCAATGGCACAAATTGACGTTAGGCTATCCACTAGCCATCACCCCCAAACAGACGGCCAAACCGAGAGGACAAACCGGACCCTCGAACAATACCTACGGTGCATGTTACCCCATGAACTAAGAGACTGGAAAGATTTGTTATGGATAGCCGTGTACGCATATAACAACTCCTTGCACTCCAGTACCGGACAAACACCCTTTTATACCCTTTATGGTAGACACCCACGTTCCTCAGAACTAGATGTCCCAACAGGTTTGGAAATGCCAGCAGTAAATACTCTTCACACCAATATCACCCAGGCTTTCAAAAAGGCCAAAGAACACCTTATTTTCGCCAAACAAAAGCAAAAGCAATTTGCCGACCAACACCGGAAAAAGGCCCCACACTATCAGGTAGGAAACAAGGTTTGGCTGGCTGCCAAGTTTGTATCCATTAAGGGAACCCAGAATTTTCAACCCAGGTACTTAGGACCTTACACCATCAGGGAAATTATCAATCCAGCAGCCGTCCAACTAGATTTACTACCTAACCTACAGATTCACCCGGTGTTTCATGTGTCCCTATTAAAACCAATGTAGCCTAGTACACGGATTGGGACTCCACCAAAATCCATACTTATTGACGGAGAACCAGAATTCAAAGTCAGAGGCATCTTGGATTCCAAGTACTCAAGGGGCAAGCAGTAGTATCTAGTTGATTGGAAAGGATATGGACCCCAAGATAGGTCCTGGGAACCCTGTGGAAACATTCATGCACCGCGTCTGATCAAAAAATACCATTGAAATTTCCCAACTAAGCCTGTGCCAGACAGAAGGAAGATCCTGAGAGGGGCCTTAGGGGGGAGTGATGTCACGACCCCTGCCCTAGGCCTGGATTGCCAGGCCAGGTGGGCTACTTCTAGTACCCCCATCCGGCCCTCAAGGGCCTTGACGTTTGCCCCCAGACTCTCTTGGAGTCAGTCCTGGCGCCTTTGGTGCCAGGCTCATGTGCTTCAGCAGTAATCTGGGCCCATAAGGGCATTGCGCAACAACATGGATGCTTCCACATGGCTCAGTTCCTGAACTGAACTATGCGGTCTAGCATTTTGGGTGTGGCAGGCCCAGAGACACCTGGGATGCCTGCAGGCTATATAAGCCATACCCAGACTCCAGTACATGCTTCGCGTTACTTTGCAATCCAGCAACGTGACGCTCATCGTGTTCAGCTGCATCTGCGAACCTCGGAAGAACAGCATCTGAAAAACAAAAGGACATTGTGAAAAGCAGCAGCTTACCTGTGATTCCACTGCAAGCTGCACTCTGCTCCTGCAACCATCATCCAAGGTACACCGAGCCGCCCGGATCGTCGAATCTGCAAAAGGAGAGAAAATGACATTAGCCATTTTGCAATTGTGCCGGCAGCTTACCTCACGAGTCGCCCATCGACTAGCATCGCCTTGGGACTTCTTGCTCCAGGTGAGCACCGCAACCTATGAACGAAAGACAACAGCTTAGCAAAGGCAAGGCATCATAACGCTGCGCATAGCGCCTACTTACCGCATCAAGGCGCTCTCAAGACACCATCACCTGTTGGCGAGTCCCAATTTAGTCAACCTTCTAGAGCGAACTTCCGCGCATCGAAGGAGAGAGAAAGACATTATTTAAATCCAAGAAAGGCATACAGTATAACAGTAATAAGACCTACCTGAAAGACTCTAAAGGGCTTGCATCAGTGAGGTAACTAGATCGCACTCGCCCACAAAGGACAATGCGCCCCTGCCAAGAAGGCAGGACGGAGAGCACACCAAAACCTATAACAAGGTGAGGAAATGTCCGGGGAGGGGCTGCGGGTATACAGGGTGTTAGGAGGCTCTTACCCCAGTTGCCCAGTCTTGAACATTGCCCACCTGCTTTCCAGGCAGAACTTCTCTGCTGATTATACCTGGGAGCGGCTGAGAAGGGCACCAGAGTCCCCACAGCTGGGTGGCGTCCCCGTGGATACCAGCTGAGCGTAACAGTGTCTTTTCTGCCTTTAACACTTTTTAGTGGTGCCAATTGGTCAAATGCACCATTTAGAATATTGCACAGTTCAGCTGTATATGAGTCTAGTGAGCTGGTATCCACGATTGCCAGAAGTAAGGGTGACGTGATAGCTGAGAATGCTTCCAAGGATACCTCATGAATGCATCTGCGCAGTGTGGGTAAAGCCGGTGCACCTTCTTTTTTATATTGATTACCAGGTAGCATAATCTGGAAAGAGATATTGCTATGGTCAGACCAGATCCAGGACTCAACCTTTGTGGCTGAAATGACTTGCATTTTTGTTAGGATCCATCCCAAAATGTTACCTCCCTGGTGAGTTGGAGCTGTAACACATTGTTTGAAGCCAAGTCTTTCAAAAAGGTTAAGAACAGCATGGGTCTCCTTATCTGCCAAATTATTGGCCTAGAGATTGAGGTCTCCAGCAACGAGAAATGAAGTTGTAGCCTTAATATGGGGGCCCAGGAGGTCCAAGAGTTGTTCACGAAAATCAGGTGGAGCCAAAGGAGAGCGATAAAGTACAAGAAGACTAAGGGTGGAAGCAGGATTAAAGTGAAATTTAACAAAAACACCTTCACAGGTGTTAAAAGAAGGCGTACTAGAAACATATAAATGAAGACAGTCCTTGTAGATTATAGCAACCCTGCCACCCCTCTGCCACTCATGATCTGCATGAAGAACTTTATAACCTGCTGGGGTATCCAGCTGCAAAGAGTATTACAAATCCAAGTCTCTGTTAGAAGTATTATATCTAGATAGCTACTGAACGTGTCTCCTGGAGGACTGGTCCCGGTAGGGAGTGTCCCTCTAAAGGTTTCATGGCTGAGAGACTGAGCCCGGGAGAGAAAAGGAACTTCAGAAGTACGATCGCGCTTATCTGCCAGTAGCCTCTATAAACGATTCTGCTGAATACACCTAATGAGGTCATTTCGCAACATGGTACATGAAAGGCTTGGGGTATAAGAGTCTGAGCGCAGAAATGGGTCCCGCAATGGAGATCAAAGATGCAGGCAAGCCGGAGGTGCCGTAGCGAAAAGAAGGGCCCTCTTGCCCGTTCCAGCATGAACTGGCACAAACCGGCCTGTTAGCGCCAGGTTCGTTCGGCCTGCGTTGCAAATTTGAATTCTCAGGGTGTCTGGGAAATGTAGTTCCCGGCTTCCTGACTGCGCGCACAGAAAAAGAAGTTTCTGTTTTAAACCACACAGTGCCCTTAGGAAAAGAAAGGCACAGAGATACCGGGAGGATAAAACACAAGGTAATCAAACGGCAGCAAATGTTTTTAAAACAAATAAAAACAGCGAAACGGGATATTAAACAGGCTGCACTAATTAAAAATACACAAAGAGTGAGAACGTAGCAACAAGCAGAAAAATCAGAATAACAATCACGAGTGCAAGAAGAAGTGGACTATTTATAGCATGGCACAAACCGGCCCGTTAGCACCAGGAATCTCACACAGGGCCCTTCTCCTTCTACTCTAGTATGCCAGTGGTGAGGGGTCTAGGGTTGGGGATGATGCACCCAGCTGTTCCTCTACATTCCCTGCCCTGATCAAGTTCTCAACCACATTCCTCTCTTCATTCTCTTTTTCATTCATCCATATTTTTGTCACCCCCTCAGGTTACCTCCATTCTTTATATGTTCATCCACGCTCCAGGTGATGTGGCAGAAATCTCCTGATAGTAGAGAGAATATCCACTGTCCTATATATTTTTTTATTCTCCTTAGTGTAGTAGAACATTCTTGGAGGTGCAAGGGTACTTTTCTTTATATACTCATGGCTACTTTCTTTATTTTGTATCTGCTCGCCAGTTCCAGCATCTATATCAATCAAGATCTTCATCCTAATAGCTTTATTGGCTGTCTTCTTTCATTGTGCCAGGATGATCCTCATGAGACAAAATCCTAGCAATACTAACACTAGTAATGCTCCAAGTAAATTGAAGGCATTTGCCAAACAAGTTGGAATCCATGAAAACAGGGACGAAAGCCAGCTGTCGTCCTCAATCTTGTCTACTTCATCCTCCATTTTTGTATGCAGAGTTTACAACATAGTTATTGCTTCTGTCAAAGTCCCATTGAAGACATCATGGGCAGGTGCTCATGAACAGCAAGAAGGCACGATCTTTGTGCTCACGCCTCCTTCCATTGCAGTAATTAAGTCCAGGACATACCTGTTTTGGAGGGCTAAAAGACTCTTCTTTGATTGCATTTAATCCTTTTATTGTCATATTGATCATTTGCAGTAGCTCCCAGCTGGTGACTTGCAGCCACTTACCGTTCACTGTAGTCTGAATTTCTGGCTGGAATGTAGCTGTGCATATCACAACTTTTCTGCTGAACAACTTATGCTAATCTGGAATGCTATAGCAGGCTTCTATTGATGTTGGTGAGAAGTAATTGCTTCTCCTTGGTCTGCTTCGGTAAAACAATCTTTTCTTCTGCAGGTGTGTGTCCATCTTTGCAAAGTCTGTAATGTACAGGTCATTTTTGGGTAGTACTAAGGCTGGTATGCTTACCAGCGCCAATGAACAAACACCTCCCCATTTAGTGGCAACTTTATATATGCTCTTGCAGGCACATCAGGACTGCTGTTTCTTCCTTCATGTCTGGTACATGAAAAACTCAGCCACCCTGGGGTTCTCTCCAACTTTCACCGTACCATTATTTCTGAAGCATAAAGACGCATTCTTCAGGGGTAATATCTGCAATGGTCCTCCCCCATCATCGACCCATGTCAACAATCTTGCAATCTTAGGCCATTGGGTTTTGAATTCCTTTTCTGCATTTGCCACAGATACCTCCCATTCTCTGGTTAATGCTGTAGCTTTGTAAACAACCAATCCTTCACACCATCCATCAGGAGTAAGCACTGTTCCTTTAATTTGTAGTTGACCTCTTTCCCTGCATTCTTGTATCTCCTTCCAATACTTATCATTGCATTGTAGCAGTTTTTGTTCTTCAATCTTGATTCCTGTTCCATTTATTCTGGACTGGTTGTATTTTATTATTTGATGCATTGTTTGTGGCTTCTCTATTGAATTTATATCTTGTATCTAATTGTCTTCTATTGGAGATGTCACTTTATTCACCAACACTATGGATTCTGCTCTGCCTTGGAACTATCATCTTGAGGAGGGATGGTCGAATACTACCCCCGCTCTTCTTCCCACAAGGAACATTGCCCAGAAGAAGAACTGAAAGTACCACGATCGCTCATCCCATTTTGGACCGATTCCTAGTGCTCCCATGGCAGACTGGTATGCAGAAAGGTACCCACTCTACCAGCCATTCAACCCAGGAGCAGCACAAACATTACCTAGAGTGGACGAGGAGCCTCAGGATTCAACTAAGGAGACCCCAATTGACAGTCTCCACTAAAGCACCAAGAAGCTGTGCTATTGACGTCTTTAGGGACACCATGACATAGCAGCATAAGACATGAAGCACACATGCCATCTGCACATCGGGACACACTGACACACCCGAATACATGAAGAACACATGCGTACCATTCTATAAGCTAGAAGATGGATACATATATATATTGCTTTTGCTTTATTATTTTGTCATTGACCGCAGCAATGCAGAAACCGCAAGAAGCCAGAAACCCTGAACACACTTGCAGATGCTTAGATGAAAATAACCCACTGGCACTGCAGGAGCACCTATGGGACCTGACAGAACCACGGTACTACTTACATATGGAGAGCTATAGAATAGCACGAACAGATAGAAGCCATGCCATGGATTAGGAAAATCACCACAGGCTGAGACCCTCAGCAAGAGCTGAGCGGAGCTGAATTCAGGCTGCACAGAGGAGCAAACCTGTGACGGCTGCCAAAGCCACCAAGATACAAGTGACATTCCATTCCCTGAACTACAGTATCTCCAACCACAGTAAATGTGAATAATTGTCAATAAATTCAGGCTAATTCGGAGCTGCAGAGCTCGAAAACACGGTCTCAGGACACATGTCCAGCCAAGCAGATGATGAACCGAAACCAGGAGCTGGGAACGAAGAATGGTCTCACGCAACTGGACAAAGGCTTTCAACAAAGAAGTTACATTGGGAGGCAAATGTTGCATGATGAGAATGAGCACTCTCGTAGTCTTTGGTGGTACACACGTTACACCCAGTTATACTTATTACGTTGGGACGGTACACCACGAGCTGAGAACCTTTCGTACCCAGGCCTGGGGAATGTCAGTTCTAGCGAATCACAGTCCAGGACCCTCGGGTGGGTAGTAATAGGCAAGAACCAGTGGCAAGACCCTCACACTGCAACATTATAGAATATTAGGTAATTGGGGATGGACCAGGCCAGCCACCTGACATGTGCGAGCCAGTGAACTAATACATATAAGAGCCCCTATAGGTGGACTACCACTCTACACCCAATCCTCAATGAAGATAGGTTTTCTGGAGAAGGGCCCAGTTTGTAGCATCACTCTGATGTCATTTGGGTACAAAACTGGCCTTCAAGCCAGGAGATGCTGAGTTGGTCCTGGATTCGTGTCTATCCTTGTACCAATACCTGTTGGTTTTGGCTGTTTTAAACCACAGTTTGAATTTGCTGTCTGTTTGGGCCTGCGTTCCTTTTGGGAAAGGAAGGTGTTGGGCCTTCCATGAGTTCTGAGTCTGCGAACTCCTAGTAGCCCAGAACCTACCTCGGAGTTCCTACCCAGCAGTCTGTTTAGGTAAAGTGCAAAATGTGTCAGGCAATGTGCCCTTTTCACTGATACACCTGTTGCTCTGAATATTTAAGAGGTTCCCAAAGCATAAAGTAGAGGGACCACACATAGCAGATTAAATCTTATGTCCTCCTTCCCACATTTTTCATGTGCTGATACCATAGGTTATTCTTTAAATGAGCCAAATTGTCAAGATACATATCTATACCTTCATGATTTTCCCCAACATCCCTTTTAAATAGAAATAAATGCATAGTAAGATTATAAAAATTATGTTTGTGCTTTCATCAGGGGCAACAGTAAATGTGTCATTGTCATCCACCTTTTCTGTATTGTTTGTTATAACTTGTCTAAATGTCATAATAATCAGGAGGAAAACACAAATCATAATGCAGCATGAAACCACAATTATTATTCCATGGAAACACATCAATTTTCTTGATGGCAATGAGCCTCTTATATCATGAAATCTCCTAATGTTGGCTCAAACATTTAATATGTTACTCTGGAATGCTATATGAATCACAGCTTTATATCAAGAACTGCAAGATGATTGAGAGGATTGCAACAATAATCTGAAAAATAATATAATTGTTCTTAGGATTTCGCAAAAACCTTATGATGTTGACGTCACTTCTTATTAGAGCTGGATAAGATTGTAATATATGGGTAAAAACAGCATACAGGAATGTGTGTAATTGTATTGTAATAGGTAACATAAAGATACAGTGTGCTTTTCTTCTGTCAGCTCTGGTATTTCAATGCATTGTCTAAACAAAGGACATACTACAACCAGCATTTATCTGCATACTTTAGCTTGTCTAAAAAAGTTCCAGGATAACTGCAAGACTGTTTACTCCTTGTCAAATGTTAAAAGATATTAGATTTTAGTCCAAGGTTCTGCTGTGTTCTTCAGTTCCCTTGTCTTTACTCTTGGCCATAGAACGAGTCTGTATATGCAGAACTTCTTCTCTTGCTTCACTGTGGGTGGTTGCAAGAGGGGTTGAGGTTTCTCTTTTGTGTGGCTTGATGTTGTGCAAATGAAGCCAGGCTCTTCGTCCTTTTAACTTTTCTGCTGTGGGTGTAACTTCTTCCACTTTGTATAGACCTTCAAAGCCAGAGGTACTCCAAGTGCGGACAAACTTATCTACCAGCACCTGGTCTCCTGTGTATGAGCTTGGTTGTTTGTTTATGTTTGTTGGTTTATTGATTTTGTATGGCGCGCCAAACCCAAAGGTAACAGGGCGCTACAGAGAGCAGGAAAAACAAGATTGCTTAAAAACTTAGTTACAAAGCACAATATAATCATATACAATGCACCAGTTATATGCCAAAGTTTAGTATAAACATATACTTGACTTGTTTTTACAAATCCTCTGCCTCAATGTGTTGATTGTCTTTGTCACTTCTCTTTGACCCCTCCTTTCTATTCTTGACCTGTTGAGACATGAAAGAAACACTTGCAGTCATTGTTTTTAGGTAATCACGCATCTCGTCACCTAATGTCTTCGCTACACTATGGGCATCCGTTTTTAACCTAGTTGGAGGAGCAAAGGGGGTTATCATGTGGCATCCAGTCACCAACTCATGAGGAGTGAGATGGTGATCTGAGCCAGGCTGATTCCTTAGAGTGTATAAGGCTAGGAGTGGGAAATGCAGCCATCCCTTCTTCAAAGTTAGCTTTATCTTTGCTATCCTTTCCATCAATAATCTGTTTAATTGTTTTGAGATGCCATTTGCCTGTGGGTGATAAGTGGAAGGAATGTGTGCTTAATGGCTAATAGAACTATTTGCTCAAACAGCTAATTTACAAAATGCAGTCCATTGTCAGACCACAAAACCTCACACACACCCCATCTTGGGAACACTGTACGCACAAGGAACTTGGCAGTGCACTTGGCATCAGGGTATGTGCATGGACCTGCCTCGATCCATCTAAACAAAGGACAGCATTTATCTGTGACGTTGCATGTCTGCAGCATATCTACATAATCTGTATGTAGAGGCTGAAATGGGCATGCTCGATTCAGAACGTAGTCTTCCCTGGCATCGTGGAATCCTGAACACTTCCCCTGTATCCATCCACGCCCACGCTGGATTTAGAGGATCACCAGCCATACCTGTTCAAGTCCAGAACCTCTCGGAAATCGGAGAAACCCATAAAGAAGAGAGCGGCGAAGGACAAACAGGTAGGATCGGGGCTAGAGTGTGACAGTTTGAGACACCCAGAATCTGATACAGTGTTCAATATGGAGGCAGCAGTCCAGGATCTAATGAGAAGAATGCAGGAGCTAACAACAGAGGTCCAGAACCTCAAAGCTGAAAATGCAGCCTTAAAGCAACTTGTGCTTTCCCGGGATTCCGCACTACAGGAAAGTGCTCTAGTCGGGGGCATAGTGGACAAGTATGATGGTTCCAGCAAATCGCTGCGGTCCTTCCTTGATTGCTGTTTGGTGCATTTCACATTTAAACCATACTGTTTTTCTACACCTCGAGCCAAAGTGGGGTTTATAATTGCTCATCTCTCTGGCAATGCCTTAGCCTGGGCTACTCCCTTTGTCAATTCTGCGGACCCACTCCTGGACAATTATGACGGGTTTGTGGAAACTTTCAAAACCATGTTCGATCGTCCTGAACAAGTATACAGTGCTCAGGAAAGACTCCTAGAATTCCAAAAAGGGAGTCAAGACATGCTTTCTTATGTGACCCGGTTTAAGCAATTGGCTAAAGAAGATGATTGGTCTCAGGAAGCAAGCTTTACCCTGTTCCGCAGGGGATTGAACGACGAGATCAAAGACAAACTTGCTAGAGTGGCCCGTCCAAGTGCCTTCCAGGCCCTGATCGATCTATCACTCCAAATTGACTTTCGAATCCAGGAAAGAAAAGCAGAAAAGAAAAAAACCCAAATAGCTTCTCCTAAGGTTCCCATGGATTATCCCAGTCCTAAGGAAGTGACCACATCTCACTCTCCTGATCCTGAACCTGTGCAACTGGGTTCCATACGGGGTCCGATATCCGCACAGGAAAGGATGCGCAGGATTAACACAGGGCTTTGTATGTATTGCGCCTCGGAGAAACACCTAGTACGGAATTGCCCTATTGCTCCACCCCAGCATTCGGGAAACGCCAGCTCCCGATCTTGAGCGGAGCCCAGCTTCGGGAGAAAGGTGTTTGCTCCACGTCACCTTCTTCCTTACATTACCCTCGATTGAACACCTTGGTGGTCCTACAAACATCCTTATCTACCGCCAATAAAGAGACTCATTCCGTTAGGGCCCTAGTAGACTGTGGCGCAATGGGAATCTTCTTGGACCATGAAGCTAAGGGAACAATTCAGGCTGTCGAAGGGATTGAAGGAAAACCACTCTCGTCAGGACCCATAACCCAACAAACCACGGAAACTGTTAGTCTCGATCAACAATCATCAGGAGATGCTTTGTTTTGACATCATCAAGGCAGCACATTAACCCCTTGGTTCTGGGATTTCCCTGGCTACAAAAACACAGCCCATACATCAATTGGGCGGCAGGATCCTTATTCCTAGGATCTGAATACTGCCTGTCCCATTGCATACCCCAAAACGTGATTCAGAATGTGGATATGGAACCCCAGGTTTCCCAACGACCGTCCATCTGTGTCTCCAGTATTTCACAGGTTCCGGAAATATATCATGACTTCTCTGATGTGTTCTCTTCAGCTATAGTTCAATCACTACCACCACATCGACCAGAAGATTGCGCTATCGACACAGAAGACTCTGCAGTGATACCATTTGGAAGATTGTTTATCGTTTCTGAGTTGCAAAAGAGGGCATTGCGGGAGTATCTGGATACTAATCTTGCCAATGGAACCATTCGACCTTCCAAATCTCCAGATGGTGCCTCCTTGTTTTTTGTGCCCAAGAAATACACTAAGGAACTTCGACCCTGCCTGGACTATCGGGGACTCAACCAATGTACCCTCAAAGATCGTTATCCCCTACCACTCATATCCGACATCTTGGAAGCAGTCAGGGGAGCTGTAATATTCACTAAACTTGACCTAAGAGGCGCCTACCATTTCATCCGGATAAGGGAAGGCGATGAATGGAAGATAGCCTTTCGGAACCCCTTTGGACATTTTGAATACCTGGTAATGCCATTTGGCCTTACAAACGCCCTTGCAGTGTTTCAGCGATTCATGGATAGGGTCTTTTCAGACATGTTGTTCCTCTTTGTCATAGTGTATTTGGATGACATCTTGATTTATTCCAAGGATCCTCAGCTACATCAGAAACATGTAACATCGGTATTACAACGTTTACGTGAGAACAGGTTACTGGTCAAACCCAAGAAGTGTATATTCAACGCTCAAACAGTTCATTACCTCGGGTTCGTCCTGAGTGCTAAAGGAATTGAAATGGATCCTTCTAAGGTGCAGTCTATCCTATCTTGGCCAGCCCCTACCACAGTAAAACAGATTCAATCCTTCCTGAGACTTGCCAATTTTTACAAGAAATTAATTCCCACCGTCTCTGATGTCGTGCAGCCAATTGTTGCATTATTGAAGAAAGATGTTCCCTTCCTTTGGTCCGAAGCTCAAGAAGCAGCCTTCCAGGAGTTAAAACGGAGATTTACTCAGAGTCCCATCCTGGCCCAACCGGATATCAACAGACCCTTCCTGGTAGAGACTGATGCCTCAAATCACGCAATTGGAGCCGCCTGAAACAGGAATTCAAGGACAACTTGGAACACCCCATCGCCTATTTATCTCGAACCTTAACTCCCAGCGAGACCCACTATTCTGTGCTGTAGAAAGAGTTGCTCGCCATCCGGCAAGCCTTTACTGATTGGCGCCATTAACTCCTGGGTGCCAAATATCCTGTCCAGGTGCTAACTGATCATAGAAACCTACAGGTTCTACAATCCCTGGAATGCAGGAATAGTCGTCAAGCGCGTTGGGCTTATTTTTTTGCACAGTATCAGTTTCACATTCATCACGTTCCTGGAACTCACAATATAATTACTGACGCCTTATCTAGGCGCCCGGATTACGGACCAGTGCGGGTCCGAGCCCTTCCTAAAATGTTCCCTGACACAGTGTTCGTCGCCCAAGCCAACTCCCTGCTGGAAAGGTTCCGAGTTGAAACCCCATCCTCTGAATTGTGGAAGGACTACATCGGAAGGAACCAATGGTCTTTAATTACAAAAGATGGTTACCTTTTCAAAGATGATAGGTTGGCAGTGCCCACGAACAAGTTGAGAAGCAAGATCATAAACCTTTGTCATGACACCTTCCATTCCGGGCATCGAGGCATTACTTCCACCCTTCATCATATTCAGAGACAATTCTGGTGGCCTAACATGAAGGACGACGTAAAGGCCTATGTCCAAGCCTGCCCAGTCTGCAGTCAGAATAAGTCGGATAATAGGAAACCTGCTGGTCTTCTCCATCAACCTACGTTGCCAGATCGTCCTTGGGAAATAATCACTACTGATTTTATCGTGGAGCTACCCCCTTCCAAAGGTTTTACCACGATAATGGTCACAATCGACTTGTTCACCCACATGGCTCATTTCACCCTACTGCATAAGTTACATTCAGCCCAGGAAATGGCAGGTATATTTCAGAAACACATCTTCAGATTACATGGCCTACCTTCCAAGATCATTTCCGACCGAGGTCCTCAATACATCTCACAGTTCTGGAAACATCTATGCCACATGCTGGGCATCCAACATGCCTTGTCTTCAGGATACCACCCTCAAACCAATGGGATTACAGAATGAGTTAATCAGACCTTAGAACAATATCTGCACTGCTTTTCAGCCAAAGTCCAGGATGATTGGTCAATCTTGATTCCAGTGGCAGAATTTGCTTATAACAATTCTGATCACTCAGCCATTAAGACAAGCCCCTCCTTCTGTAGTCAAGGTTTTCATCCATCGGTGCTACCAACCACTCTACCTCATGCCACCCCGGTCCCATCGGTTGATTCCTGGATTGAAAGGTTGGTCACTACGCACAGGGATGCTAAAGAACATTTGAAAAAGGCCAGGATGGATATCAAAAGACATGCTGATGCCAGACGGAGACCAGCCCCTGTCTATGGGATCAGAGACAAGGTCTGGCTGTCATCGAAACTACTACCTCGATATCTACATCCTAATAAATTGGCCCCCAAATTCTATGGGCCATTTTCCATCAAGGATGTCATCAGTCAAGTGGCGTAAAACGACTCCAATTGCCAGACTCCTGGAGAAGGATTCATCCTGTCTTTCACACTTCCCTGCTCAAACCGTATCTTTCATCCACCAGGTCAACTCACCGACCCAATCCAGGGCTAGTCAATGAGCAGACTGAATTCGAGGTCTCCAGGATATGCGACTCTAGATATTGAAGACGTCGACTTCAGTACCTAGTGGAATGGAAAGGATATCATCCCAGTGAACGAACTTGGGAACATGTCACCAACATGAATGTCTCTCGCCTAATGCAGAAATTCCATTTGGCCCACCCAGGCAAGCCCGGTGGATCAGGGTTTAGGAGGGTGCATGCTGTCATGAACCACCACTCGCGCCCCTTCTGGACTTCCTGGTCCATGATGCATCGCACCGCCGGGCAGTGTCCCTCCCAACATGGCCGCTGCATCAGTTATGCTGCGCTCCAGCGTTTACGCTGATGCGATGGAAGCCTACAAAATGGACATGCCCCCGCGGCGCTCCACATCTCAACGCTCCTATACTAGTTAGCGGCTAGTGTGCCTTGCGTTGCTTCCTTGTATTGCCCTTTCCGATACTTCAATCCCTTCTTCCTTTTATCCCCAGCTTGTTAGCCCTCGAGCAGCTACTTCCTTCCTGGTTCTACACTCTATTCAGAACGTAGTCTTCCCTGGCATCCTGAACACTCCCCCTGTTTCCATCCACGCCCACGCTGGATTTAGAGGATCACCGGCCGTACCTGTTCAAGTCCAGAACCTCTCGGAAATCGGAGAAACCCACAAAGAAGAGAGCGGCGAAGGACAAACAGGTAGGATCGGGACTAGAGTGTGACAGCCTTTTGGCTTCTAAATCTGTGGCTTCATTTCTGCGAGAAAATAAATCTGTCCTTTTAGAATATGCTGCACATTTTACAACTGCTAGAGCCAATGGGCATCCTAGTACTTCAATAGGTTTATCTAATAGCAATAGGGCATGTTGCACTGGAGTGCCGTCTGTGCAGAGGAAGCCCCTCTTTTTCCAGCATGACAGACCTGCATGTACTGCTGATGTCACATAGGCAGAATCACAGTACACCATCACTTCTTCACATTTCTGAAGCGCAGTGATAAGCGCTACTAATTCTGCAGCCTGTGCTGAGTAATGCAAAGGCAATCTCTTGCTTGTCACCACTTCAAATTCACCCTCTCGGTTCAGCTTCACCACCACTGATCCAGTATGCCTTTCCCCAGTCATTGTCATGACCACTGCTTTCAAGGAGTCAGGACCTACCCAACATCCTTGGAAGCAGGCTCATAACATGTCTTATCGGCACCAGCAAGTCCCAATAGGGACCTTTTGGACCTTGTCCTGGCACCGCTGGTGCCAGGCTCATAGTAAGGATCCGTCCCGGCACAGGAAGCGCCGGGCTCATATCAAGTGTAAAGGTGCTTGGGTGAACCTACCTGGAGCAGACCATGCTGCTTACTTACCAGCAAGATGATGCTTTACTCTCTTCTGGCAGGGACTACTTTTCCTTCTGGGTGGGGCAGGCACCACTCCCTGGATCATTGCTGCTGGAACCCTTCTGGAAGCAGGAACTCTTTTACCTGGGCGAGGCTGCTGTGGAAGAAGACACCTAAGCACTCCTATGGGCTATTTAAACCACACCCGATTGGTACCACATGCTTCGCGTTATTCTGCATCTGCAGCAGGACGCTCACCGTGTCAGCTCCAGCGAATCTTCAGCTCCGGATCCTGTAATTACGAAAATTACCTGCTGGGAACCAATCTTCAATCTTCAGCGGCTCCTGCAAAACAAAAGGCACAGGTTAGACAAAGGCAAAGTTAGCGCTTCAACTCACCCGATCCATCGGCAGCATCCAAGACGTTTTTTCTGCATTTCTCGTCCGGCATCGGGCCTGCAAAGACAACAAACATTGGTTAGTAACGCTTGGTTACAATACTGCTTACCTGTGGTGCGCTTGCTCCAACCTTGCTCGCACTGCATTCCGGCACCTGTAGAGACAAAAGGGGACATTAAGGTGCATTCTACGGCCCCAAAGCAGCCTTCCTACTTACGTGCCTTCGAATTCATCATCTTCTTGTTACGCTCTCTGCCACGAATCGGTGAGAGCATCTTCTTTGGCATCGACAGCATCTGAAAAGTAAAAGACATAGGCATTAGGAAAAAAGACATTTGAAGAGAGCAATCTAAAGAGAACTTTAATACTTACAAGTCACGCTCGTGCAGCAAACGGCGGCTTCGCTCTCAACTACCCTCTGCAATCAAGAGGCGGAACTCACATCCAGTGAAGTAACTGGATACAGCGCCCCTGCACAAGACGCAGGATGGAGAGCTCAGCATTCACTTACTTAAGGTGAGCACGACAATCACCCGAGTACCACGGGAAGAGAGGGAGAGAGGGGCTAAGAACTTCTCCCAACCTTCCAGCCACTAATACCTTGATTTTCCACTTGCAGACACCTCACTCTGCAGGTCAAGCTTTCGGTGAGGAAGGGGTCAAATCCGGGAGCCAAACGAATCCTACGCCTAACGTTGAAGACGTTTTCACCGCCCAGTCAAGACCAGCGCCTCCGAGGGAACCAGGTGAGCGTTACAGTCATTTGATCAATTTCAGAAGAACATTCAATAAAGAAAATGTCCCCCCTCCCGAGGGCATTTTCTCTAGCTGGGAGAATTTTATTATAATTGTCTGTATATGTTGTGCAATCATGTAGTCTCCCACTGGTTCACTTATGAACGGTGCTGGGTTCACTGTCTTACATCTGACAATTCTGATTGCAGGATTCAATATGATTACCTCGTATAATGATGCTCTCTGTGTGGTCAATGTACTTTGGGGTTTCTCTAAAATCACAAATAATGCATGCTCAACAAATAATGTTACTGAACACCCCATTGTTGTACTTGAAGCTTTTTTAATCATGAATGCAGCAGCAGTTAAAGACTGCTAACAAGGATAATGCCCTTTCATAACTGGATCTAAAATCCCACTAAAACAGGCTAATGGATTGTCTCCATGTCCTAATGTTGTTTTTTGTGTAAGGACTGCTGTCATGACTTCTCTATTTGACTGAAAAAATTAATAAAAGTCTTCATGATCATCTGGATTTCCCAACACAGGGGCTGTACAGATCGCCTTTTTTAATTCTTCAAATCCTTCAGTTAGTTCATCTGTCCATATTAATTTACTCTTGCCCACCTCTGCTTCTTTAAGCCCTTTTAAAAGTGATTGGATATATGTACTGTAATCGAAAACCCAGGCCCTGCAATAGTTGCATAGGCCTATAAAGTGTGGCATTTCCCTCACTGTTTAGGCTCTGAGGTCTTCATAATTTCTGCTGCTCTTACCAGTGTCACTTTCCTCCCTTCATGAGAAATAAACTGTCCTATATACAAGACCACTTCCTGACAGTATTGTAACTTTTCTTTTTCCACTTTATATCCTTTCTCTGAAAGAATAACCATGAGTGTAATTGAATCTTCTCTACATCTTTCTTCTGTATCACTGCACACCAAAATGTCATCCACATACTGAACTATTGCACTTTCGAGCTGATCATTGTCCATCTGGAGGACTCTATTAAAGATTGAAGGGGGCTCACAGAACTCCTGGGGTAATCAAGGATGTTTCAGGTGGATCGTTCTATACAAAAAGGAAGTCAAATCCTGTGTTTGTTCCTGAAGGGGAATTGAAAAGAACGCATTTTTTAAATCTATGACTGCAAAATATTTGGCCTTAGATGAGATGTTGTACACTGTTGTTGTGGGATTTGGAACAAAACAAAACTGAGCTTCTACACATTGTTCAGAGGGCGAAGATCCTGAATAAATCTCCAACCACCCTGTTGATTGTCTCACTGGTAATAAGCAGTGTCACATGGAGAATCGGATGGTACCAATATTCCTTGCTTCATCAAAGTAGAAATGGTTTCAAATATACCTTCATTTGCCTCTCTGGACATAGGGTATTGCTTTGCATGTGGCAACAGTGTTCCTGGTTTAAGCCTTATTTTAACTGCTCTTACTCCTTTTAATAGACCACATCATATGGACATGTGTTCCTTAAAATCTCTGGCACTTTTGCTAAATCTTCCTGAAAAAATGCCAGTGTCTTTTTTACTAATGCCATTCTCTGTGGTATTTCTCTAGTCTCTACTGTTATCCAATAAGTGAGACTAATGAAAAATACTAATTCATTATCTGAATACTCACTCTTAAACAACAACTCATGTGTGAAATCTGTCAGCTATATTCTTCACTGAGGGCTATCACTGTTAGTCATCCTCTTCCTGCATCATCTGCCCCATGAAACCACCCTTTCTTCTCTAACCACCGCTGCTTATAACTCCAAGCAGAGGAGTTGCTAGGTCTTCAAAAAAACAGGGGCTAAGCTGATGTTGGAACTGTTTGGACTGGGGGCTAGCTAGTCTTTTGGATGTAGCTCCTGAGATTCTATCCAGGGCTACAACCAAAAGATCAGGGGCTATTCCCCCCTTAGCCCCCCTAGCAACGCCCTTGACTCCAAGGGAAACATCTGCCCTTCTTCATCATCCATAGGGATTTCTGGTCTGAAGAAAAACTAATCAGATATTCTTAATGGTTTACCTATACATCTGAGCAACCAAGATAATAAAACTGTCACTCCATACAGAAATAATTCTGGGCCCCAAGGGACCCCCCCGTACTGCTTTCTGACCTGTAAAGGATAATATAAGCTCACTCACATTCATCTAATCAATTCCTTGAGTGGAACACAATATTCCTTCATCAGTAAAAGATATCATCATGCAAGGTTTCATCATTAAGTCATGCCCTAATATGTTCACTGGCATTTGCCTAGAATGTGATAATGGCATAGAAAAGTCATGTTCTCCTATAGAGATTGGTAATTTGCCTTTAAAATGAACTAAATTAATTGCCCCAGAGAATCCCTGCACATTCATTGCAATACCTGACATTGGGCATTTTGCCTCATGGACACAGGAACGAGTTGGTCCAGTGTCCACAAGAAATGAAAATGTATTGCTTTCTATGGTCACCCTGACCCTTGATTCATCTTGTGGGTCCGGTGGCTCTGATAGTACTGAACAAATCAGGTCGCTCTGTGGGCTGTCCTATTGTGGATATAAATACTGTACCTGTGAAAGGATTTCCTCCTACCACAGTCACAATCTTTGTAGTCATATTCCATTGTGGCACCATGGCTTGTTGTGTGAGTGCTTGCTGAGTTTTTGCCTGTTGTGCTTTCGTGGGTACTTGCTGTGATTTCCCTTCTGGCAATTGCATTTGTAATGGTGCTTGCTGCATTTGCTGTGGTTGCAGGCATATATCTGAACCTGTGTGTGATCTTGGGCATAATATTCCAGGAGTTCTGAAATATATTGTGGAGCATAGCCCATCCCCCCTCTTGGTGCTTGCCAATTTTGCTGCCTGCCTCCTCTTCTTCTACATGTTCTTGCTATGTGTCCTATTCTTCTGCAATTCCAGCATTGTTGCGACTGCCCTCCATTAAATCCTCCTCTCACCTGAGGGTTTTGAAATCCACATCTCCCTACTCATCTAGGCCCATTTCCTCTCCCCCTTGGCCAAAGGCTGTACCTACTCTGATCTGCGGGATACCCTTTGTTGATTTGCTGCCCTGACTGCATCTCCTGTGTCACCCCTCCTTCATTACTTGTCAATAACGCTCCCTCTATGGCTATTTTTGACAACTTCTTCTAGACTAACATTGCTTCTTCCTGCTTTCTATTCTTGGCTATCTTTTTATTCTTCTCCTGCATTAATCGGTAGTGATGCACAATCGTCAATTGTATTTCTGGCCATGGCTTTGCTTCAATTCACACCTGTTTCTTCAGATGACGTTGAACTGGCTCAGGCAGTCCCTGACACAAAATGTGGTAAAATAATGCTACTGTTTTATCCAACGGCACAGGTGTCTCAGTGTGCCCTCTGTCTTGAATATCTTGAATATAAGCAAAGGGTCTTCGTCTTCCCCATTTCCTAGTCATAATCGCATCCATGTCTGATGTATCAGGGTATTGTACTCTGAGCACCTGACATAAGTCTGCTCTTCAATTATTAAATGGCACTCAATTGTGTGTCGTGTTTTGTGAAGTCACACCTGCATGTCCTGCTAGTTTCGAAATGTCGGCAGCTCTCTCACCTATAATTGCTGCTAATAAGCTTTTTATGTCACCTATAGCCAACATCATTGCTGATGTCATCCTCTCTAATTCATGAATCCATTTTCCCACACCGGAAGTTAAACTCTGTAATTTACATCTTTAAATTATCTTTATCCATTTTTGAACACGGTATATATTGTGGTCATCCTCCCCCTTTATCTAATAATGGGAATTGTGAAAATCCTAGTCCATAATCATACCTGCCTACACTTCTTGTCTAACAGGCGGGACTAATCTCGCCGTTTGTCTCCATCCTGGTAGTGCCCTTAATCTGCTTACATAAGGCAGGGGTACATCCCCTGCACTGCACATTCGTGCTTGTGGTCGCTCAATATATGGTGTTGACTCTGCTGTTCTTTCTTTGGGGTCCTCTAAATCTGACCATTTTACCCCTTACCCTATACTGAATTATTTTGAAAATCTGCATGTGCTTCCCTTTGCACTCTTTCCTTTTCTTCTCTTTCTTTGACATTATTATGCCCCAGCTTGTATGACTGTTATCCTTTCCTACGTCATCAAGCTTGAGTCTACTTAAATGCTCATCTGTTGTGACGTTATTTGGCCTACCTCCAATTTCCCTTAAAAGAGATCCTTCTACATTCTCCTGGGTTGTATACCCTTCTTCAACCTTCATTTGTCTATATAAATCCCCAAGTTGTCACTCGACACCTTCTGACCTCGCACATCAGCCCATGATGGTATTCTTGGTACCCCTTGCAGCTCCCTGCAAGCATGTTGTGACCCTCTCTCTTCCTCAAGTCATTCTTGTGCTTCAGCTGGCACAATGCTTGTATGACATAGATACTCTATCTCATCATCTTTTAGGCCCCTGTTTCTGTTCATTTCTTTTCCCCTTCTTCTCATCTTCCTTAATTCATCTTCCTCTTGCCTTCTTTGTAACCTAAGTTCTTGCATTCTTTGCACTTCTACCTCCTCTCATCTCTTCTGTTCTAATATATCCTTTCCCTTCCTTGTTCCATGTCTTCTTTGTTCTTCCCATCATTCTCTTTCTTTCTCTACTTATAACGCTCTCTCTTCTTCCTTTTCTTTATTTTCATGCTCTTCTCTTTCTCAAACACCATCAATGCTCTTATCATTCAGCTTGAGTAATATCTGTCTTCCCATTCATTCATTCATTCTGTACTATTGTTATTTCCTTGGCTTTGTTCTTTATTTATTTCTGCTTCTTTGTTTCCTCCGCTATCTTCATCTGTTTATCTTGTCTGTCCTTTCTCTCATCACGCAGTTTACTTTCATCGCATGTTGAGATATATTTGTGTTCTCTGCTTTTGCTCTCTTCTGGATTGTCTTCACTATTATAAGCATGGGGTGCATATGGCGGATTAACATTATCATATCCCGCTGCTGCTTTCAATTCCTTTAAAGGATAACACCCCTTCTCTGTGTCTTTGCACTTGTTTTCAGGAGGGGAGATGGGAGTGGAAGGTGTTTTATCCTCCCCTTTATGGTTATTAAGCAGCCACCCCTTCTCCGTTGGATCTTCTTTCTCACTCTGATACATCTTCCATAGCTCTAAAACAGCAAAGCTTTTCTGTAACTACTTTCCCTTATAGGTAGCATGCAAACATGTTTTCATATGTTGCAAAACTTTTTTTGACAGCAAACCCTCCCGAGTCCATGGCATGTGTCTTATTAGTTGTGCCTAGGCCCCATTCGGAATGATATTTCCTTTGCTGTGTATGTTGGCACTGTTGTGCATAAGTGTAGAAGTGGAGTGTCTCCCATGATGACAAGTCGATCTCGATTGTTCGTACTTATCTGATTTTGTATCACACCTTTAATACCTGATTGGCTAATCCCCACACTACACTCAGTGCCTGGCATGCTGAAATGCCCCAGATGTAGCATGTGTGATCCACAAACTACTGTGGTGTTCACGTACCCTGTAACACAGGGGCAGCCTTTCTTCCCTTTCCACTTCACACTTTACAACAATCTCTCATTGGTTACTGGTAAGCAGTCCCACAACCATCCACCAATCACATCCAAGATCTCTACATCTAACTCCAGCAACTCAGTACAACACTGCAGATGTACTGTTGAACACTCACAACACACATCTCCTATGATTCAAAAACACCTGCATTCAAAAGTACTGTACAACTCTCCAAGATTTCTACTTCCAGATTCATCCACATCTACATCCAGCAACACTAACTTCAGATATGCATATGTTTTGTAATGCACATAGAACATGAAAACTGCATGTATGTTACCAAAGCATAGCAAGATCATGTACTGCATGCTTATAAACAGGGTGCCTGGCACTTGCCCTGCATAACCTACCAAATAATCATACTGTCATTTGTACCATCATTTCACATCAACTGACAGTTACTTACAATTCTGTTTGCTTTCACAGTTTCCTTGTACTGCCCACTAGAATAACAGCTGCAAACCACATATTTCAATTTCAGCACCACTGCCTGTTTTTTTCTTTATGCAAAACCACATTGGGAATATTTCCACAGCACATGCAAGTGCCAGATCCTATGTGAAATGCCCAGGATGCACACAAAAAAGGGAAACTGCATGTATATTATGAAAGCATGCCAAGCACATGCATTTCACAATTGACAACATGAACCACTGGAGGAAAGAAAAGAAATGCATGTGTACATTTGAAACAGTCCTATCTGTACATTTGAATACATAACTTCAACAACTGAAAAAAGAATGTCTGCATTCATGTGGTGAACATCTATTTGTGAGAAACATAACAGAATTCCACGCACAGTAGCATTCTCCTTTCGAATCTTTACATCTTTCTGCCAAATTTCTCACTCTACTATGACTTCCACTAATCCATTTCCAAAACAAATAGTGCAAAAACATCTCACACACTTCAAAACTGCAGCCCCATAGCGCACAGTTTTCACTGCAGCACTGGCCCCCATACCAACAATGCTAATACTCCCAAGTGCCCACTCGTATGCTGTGCTCCACAATTGCACATGCACACTAACTCTTCCTGCCAACAAATCCTCCTACAACCTAAAACAATGTGTTCTCCTACTGTTATTACTGTATCATTAACCCACATACCCACTAACTTCCATCTTTTGCAATAACAGTGAACAACTGGCTGCTAAAAGGCAGTGATGTCTCTGCTGAAAGATAAAACCGAGAAGAAACATACTCTTCACATACAAAAAAGTAAGTGCAGCACTGGTGTAGTGTTCTGCCTGTTAGACAGTGCAGTGTTATTGTATTGTAACCTAGACAATGTTATCCAAGCCCAAAGCACTAGCTTCACCCTTACTCATTGCACCTTGCCCGGTCCACTGTTTTTATTGTCATCAGAACACCAGTGTGTAGACACCCACTAGTTTTATGAAAACATTGCAATGTCCTTACTCCTTCAAGCACATTACACTCTAATGGACACTGAAGCCAACCTTTCCCACATGAACACAGATACATAGCAGTAAAGTCTTCCCAACCAAAACTAACAGCCCTTTTCACAATCACATTCCTCTTTGTATACATACCCTCATATTCCAAACCCACACTTTCCTTTTTTCTCCAACAGACTCAAGAAAATGCCTTCCAACATAAAACTCTGTAGAAAACAACGCAGAAATAGAGCAGATAAAAATCAAGCCATGCAAAATGCCCATCCACCTCTAGCAGACTTTCTACAAGAAGTTCAATCAAAACAGCTAATACAGTCAATAAGCAAAACGGAACCAGGTAGCAGGGAAAAAAAGTGTGACTTCTGTTTTAAAATGTAAAATTAAAGTAAATGTATTAAGAAGAATGCAACTACCAGAAGTGCAAACACTACATCTACGAATGGTAACATAACCACAAGAAAGCATTCCAAAAAATTAATTTTACAAAAACCTTTCCACCATAGAATCCTTCAGAACCTTATAAAACCAGGGGAGAAATCATGCTCCACCCTTAAAACTTACCGCAGAAAACTGATTGTGGAAGGTATCATAGACAGTGCAATGCTCCTCAAAAGGAAAATATTTATATTAGTTTTAAGCAGAATGAAAACACTAACAAAATTAATTAGTAAACTGCAAAAAGTACTTCGCAACAGATGCAATATCAGCATAGATACCTTTGCAAATTTCTGTGCAGGTGAATGGATTCACACCACCAGCACTGAGCCATATCTCAATGGAGAGGCATACAAAAAGAGCACAAAAAAACAATTGCCATACATAGCAGTCCGCGAGGGTATGAAAAGGTAGACAATACCATATGGAAGAAGAAACGCTGATTGCAAGAATATCCCCAGTAAAATTACACTCAACTCTCCATTCCACCAAACCAATACGTCCCGTCTACAAATGGCCGTGCACATCAATGAGTAACATGCAAAAATAATCTTTCAAATCTTTGCAGCAGTTCCTCAATCAGTTCCTGCCTGCTGCTTTTTTTCACCACTTAGCAAGCCCCGCCCACCTGGTACCTTCCTTCACCATCACCGTCTTGTGGCCAATGCTGGATTTGACTTTTATGGACTTCATTCATTCACGGTGCGTCACCCTTTCTCAACTCTCATGCTGGACTTCCTTTGCATCTTGTACTCATGGTGGCCCTGAATCATGCTGTTCCCATCTTCATCTTGTTTCCTGGCTTGCTACATTATGTGTTACTACTGACTTCTGCAATTGTATTCGCTCTCCACTCTTGCTTCTCAACTCTTTTTGACTGCTTACTCTCTGTTCTCTCCTCCTTTCTCTTCTCCCCTTTCCCTTTTCCTATATCCTCCCCTTACTTTCTTCTATGCACTTACTCTATCAGAATTGTCCCTGGACCAAATATGATAGCAACGTTGTCTGTTTCCTCCACCCTCCCATTACTGTTTTTTTCCACGCCACCGCCCCTCCAGCACTATCTGAATTGTCGTCAGGCCTAGTATGATAGTCGCTTGTTTTGTTCCACGCCTCCCTTTCTGCCCCCCTCTCCCTCACCTTTTGTTTTTCTCCGGCTCTACCAGAAATGTTGTCAGGCCTGGTACGGTAGTCGCCTGTCTGTTTCCATTTCCTTCCCACTCTCCCCCTCCCTTCCTTATCTATTCCTTAGCTCTTGCACTATCTGAAATGTCGTCAGGCGGAGTACGATAGTTAATTTCACATCCTTACTGTTCATGGCCTGTAAGAATATGGTTGTATTTTCCCTTGTTCCTTCCCTTGCCTTGAAGCGCTTTGAAACACATTGTGTATAGGCGCTATATAAATAAACAATCATATCATATCATATCAGTATGTGAAAGCCAAAGACAAATTAAAAATTAAAATATTACAAACTATGGACCCCTGTCCAGTGCGCAAATACACAGGACAAAGAGAACATTCATTAGCCTGTATATCTGGACCTGCTTGCAAAAGCACCTTCCATCACACCAAAATGTTAACAACATACCATTCTACTGTACGAAACTGTACTATGCAAAAAGTCCTGCTTAAGCACTGGACCATTTAAATGACATTCTCCCACATGGTACAGCCAAAGAACTGTACTGAGAAATAGTCCACATCCAAAGCAAATATTTTGGAACTGAAGAGCACTTACACAATCCAGTTACTTTAAAAAAGAGTAGCGACAACCTTGCAGATGTCAACCTTCTATTACACACGTAAACAAAAGTAATAGCAAAGTTTAAAAGCGCATCTGCTGAAGTGTGTGTTGCCGCAGAACTTTTTATACAAAGAGCACCAAAACTGTTGATATAATGTACAAAATAGAAGATAATGAGCAATCCCAATGGTTCCAATTAGCTCTCTATCTTATTGCAGAAAACAGATATGAAATTACTAACCCCTCAATACTTTGCACGTACTGCACTGCAAAATCTTGACAATAACCAAATGCCTTCACGGCTATCACTAATAACTTGGAAATATTCCCACTGCTAAAACCACTCCAACAGCTTAATTAGTATGAGAGCATTACAATTCAAACAATACGCCCATTTCGAGCGATAATATGCCTTCAACCGAAGACAGCAAAGTTGCCTCTCTCTAAATTACTGAAAGGCATTAGTGGCAAAGTAGTTTATTTGCCATTAGATCTCAAAAAAAATGTAGACATTCTAGGAGTGCAACGGCCAATAGATCAATCTTTGATTATCCTAGTATCCAACAAAACAATTTGGCACCAACTAGTAGACTTAAACAAAGTTAGAGAAGCCCTGAAATATCTTAAAGACAACAATAAACACTCCCAACTGACCAATTTGAACTTCTAGATCCTACTACAGCCTATAGAAAAAAAAATGAATGCGGCAAGCCAAAGGATCTGCAATCAGCATCTGGGAAAAAAGTGTAGAAGCACAAGCCTTTCCTCTATTTTTCCTACTGAAAAAGATGGAAGGTACGATGGAAGATGCACACAAATAACAGCATCAGAAAACAGCTCTTTACAAATGTATTCTGAAGACCCCACATTCAGACAAAACGTTGAATACATATTCCACCTCCTCTTCAAAAGTGAACTAGAAACTCTGTGTCACAGAGTTGCACACACAGTGAAAACAGGTTCCAATTTTCTGAACAAGAATATGTACGGTGTATGCTACACAACCTTGGCCCACCCACATGGTTTGTCACTTTAAGTTATGCAGAGTATGCATGGGAAGGGAAGACTTGCACCAATTCCTATCATAGCAAATGAAAACAAAGCAGGAATAGACGTGAAAACACCAGGAGAACTCTGTTCTCTTGACCCTGTAAATGTATCAAGGTACTTCCATTGTCGCTTATTTCCATGCTGCACTTCATTTGTAATAAAGCAATTCCTCCCCTTGGAGAAGTGGAACACTTCTTTTCGAGAAAAGAATATCAAGCCAGAGGAGCACCACACATCCACATGCTTTTGTGGATTAAAGATGCTCCTAAATTTGGTCAGGACAGTGATGCCACTGTTTTCAGTTCATTCACAAATATGTAATTTACGAAACACCTTCATAAAGTACACATAGTGACCTATGTGCACACATTTTGCATTTTCAAAGACACAAGTGTGGCAATTATAGTCGGCACAAATATAAAAACAAAGGCAACTACTACACCAAATGCTTGTTTGGTTTCCCTAGACCACTTTCAGCAAAAGGCTAAGTAAACAGCTACATGTCTTCTGTTAGACACAGTGTGAAAGGTAAATCGCCTAAGAACACATACTGCATACAATGAACTGAAGTATCAAAGTACATCAATGAATACAATGCAATAATTTCCATCCTATGGAATGCAAACATAGATGTATAGTACATTGCAGACAATTCCACTGCAGTTGCAAGATATGTCACAGCCCATGTAACCAAAGCAGAAAAAACAGAGCTGAAAGACCTCTGGGATGACATATCATCTGACAAAACCCTGTAACAAAAATTGTACAGCGTTGGCAGAAAAATTCTCTCTCATACAGAATGTGGCTTCTAAGAAGCCGCAGACCGTATAACCGGCACTGCATTGTATGGGGAAATCTGAAAACATAGTCTGGCTAAGTCTTGGTGCTGCTGCATCCAGAAAAAGAGTTCTCAAATCGTAACAAGAAATAGAAACAATAGCCAAAAACGATTCCAACAGCCAGGACATTTTGAAAAACAACTTATTGGATACATACTTCCCAAACAGTAGTACTGCTTTTGAGACAATGGGCCTCATTACGACCCTGGCGCTAATGGTTTAACAGCGCCGTAAAGAGCGTCGGCGCCGTTAAACCATTAGCGCCTGATTACAAGGTCCCTTAGCGGGTTGGAGGCTTTAACGCCTGCTTTTTGCAGGCATTAAAATCCAACCCGCTAAGGGACCTTGGAGCTAATTAAGGCAACTGTAATTTACGGTGCCGTAATTAGCGCCTTCCCCATCCCTATTATGCCCTATGGGGCCAAATGGGAATGGGGAAGGGCCAATGGTGAATGGGGAATTACCGCCCCTGTCAACCTTGTGATGCACCATGGACCAGCGCCTGGGTCATAATGAGGCCCAATGTACCTATACCACATAGCCCAAAACTTCTCATACAAAAATAATATTACACCAGATGAGAAAAACGGTAAATACATAGTCAAAAGTTGTGAGGGCAGCCTGGTTAAACTTACCAAATGCAGCCTGATGAATCATATGAAGCTATCATTAAAAACTCCTCAACATATAGAGTTGTCCTCCATGTCACTAATGCAACTTTTTAATCCATGGAGAAAAGAAGACGGTTTATTGGACACCCATGCCTCCTATGATGATGCTTTCAATGCAAGTGAAAGCACTATAACAGACATAAACTTTATACAGTACAAAAACATGTTGGACAATGAATGCCAACAAGAAGAAGAACTTCACGCACAACTAAATGTATAAATGTGGATACTCCTGTGAGCAGTCAATCTTCTCTTACAGGAAGCCAAAAACCACTTGAACAGTCACTCATAGCAAAAGAGGCAGAATTAGCCATGACTGAAGTACAAAACACAATGTGTCAGTATGAGCAATCTTCAGAAAACTTTGTTCTATTGAAATCACAACTAAATAATGAGCAGCATAGCATTTTCTGAGAAGTAAATGACGAAATTGAACATGGTGTGCAGCACGAAACTAAAACCCGTACCTGTCAAAACTATAAACCTGTACTCCTGTATGTAAGTGGTCAAGCTGGTTCAGGCAAAGCATTCTCAATCAAAATCATCAGCAAGTTCCTTTAACAATTAAAAAACAACAACAGTTTGGCTGTTGTAAGTGCCCCCACAGGTTTAGCTGCCTACAGCATAGGTGGTGTTACTTTACACCGATTCCTACTCCTTCCAGAAGAACACCAAAACAAATTAGACTACTACAAACTTTCCGCAGGAGCTGCTATGGTGCTATGCAGAGTTTTGAAACAAATGAACATGCTCCTAATAGATGAGGTGAGCATGGTACCCAACCTAATGTTGGCTTCGATTCACCTCAGATTGAAAGAGGTCCTTAAAACAGACTACGAAGAACTCTTTGGAGGAAAACGCATTATTGTTTTTGGAGATCTTCTTCAATTAACACCAGTGAAAGGTGAAGCTTTTTTTAAAACCTGAGGACACAGCCTGTGCTGTAAGACACTTGGCAGCATAGGAAATGTAAATCTCTGGCAACATTTCCAATACAGAGACCTAACTGAAATCATGCGTCAGTCTGTAGACCTCACCTATGCCAACAGTTTGAAAAGCATTTGGATTGGTGTGCTTTCTAAGGAAGCACAATCTATCTTAAATAGCAGATGCATCCATGTGCTATACCGGCATAACAGATGCGCTACTGATGTCATGGAATAATTAGCACACAAAAATGTAAACTGTATGTCCTTAATGCCAACCCTAGCAAGCTGTGCACAATTCAATGAAACAATGTTGAAAAAAGAAATTCAACCACAAGTGAAAATTTACTCCACAGACAAACTGGACATGCACGGTATGACAGTACCTATGTGTCAACAAGCCACATCATGACTAAATACCTTAGAACACTCTAGCTCTAACACATCTGGTTTGGAGAAAAGTTTAACACTGGGCCTCATTACGAGGTAGGAGGTAGCCATGGTGCTATTAGCACCATGGCTACCCCCTTACCACATACCAGGTCCGGGTTCTCGGAATGGTACTTACCGGGTCATTCCAACCTTGGAGGACCCGGTAAATCCCCATTCTGAGAACCATTCCCCATTCCCATTTGAGCCCACATAGGGCTCAATGGGAATGGGAAAGTAGCTAATAACAGTACCGCAATTTGCGGTACCGTTATTAGCTCTGAATTACCTTAATGGGTACCGTCCTTAACACCTGGTCAGACCAGGCGTTAAGAAAGGGACCCGCTAAGGGACCTCAGAATAGGGCGCAAAGGGATTACCGGCACCAATGTCCTTAACGGTGCCCGCTATCCCTTTGCACCCACCTCGTAATGAGGCCCATTGTGTTTAAACTGTAGAGTAATGCTAAAGCATAACCTTGACATGGAGCAAGGTTTAGTTAATGGAGCACTCAGTACAGTTGTTGGCTTCTAGACATACCCACATGACAACAGCATTCAGTTTGTCAATATTCACTTCAACAAACTTTCCGAAGTTAAAAGGATAGGATGCTCAACAGCCTGATTCCGTCTTTTCAAAGACATGTATATACGCAGAGAACAGTTTTCTCTGTCTCTAGCATACACAGTCACTATTCATAAATCAGAAGGTCTAACTCTAGATCAAGCATTGATTGACATTGGCAGCATAGTCTTTAAAGAAGGCATGAGTTATGTAGCACTGTCATGCCTACGTATACTTGAAAGGACTATTTCTAGTAAATTGTGATGCAAGTAAAGTCAAGGCTGACATGCCTTGCATCGTAGAGTACAACAGACTACGTACACTCTACACACCCATCTCAAGATGTACCCTGTTCCTTAAAAAGGCAAACTTTGTAAAAGAAAACTAGTGCAAACACAACTTATACATGATCTCCCTACAGTACCACCAAAGAAATTGAAAGCAGCTGGTACTCCATCATTACCACACCCACAGAAGGATGTACTGAAAAGGAAAATGCATATCCAACTGCACAAAAAAAGAGAACTACCTCTTCAAAGACACCATGTGGACTTCCATCAAATGACACAGACACAGAACTGTCTGGTCCATTCAAATTGCTGTGCAAATGTAGCAATCAATGTTCTATTCTAGTTGCCACCAATTGTTCAAAACATTTATTTAAACAGCGGGGGCCAGTTGTGTTTGCAAATGCTACTCCTCCACAGAAATGCAGCAAACAATCCTGAGACCACTTACAGTGTCTCAGGAATAAGGCAGGAATTGGACTACTGTGCGGGAATGGTGAGATTCACTATAAACACACAAGCAGATCCACAAGAATCTCTAATGTACTTACTGCAAGTACTGGAAAGTGAAAACATACCTATAACTGAAATCTTCTAGATTTCATACATGTGGAAACATACATGCACTCTCTGCAGACCTGTGGTACAGGAACAAGTCCTTAACAGGTGCTTTCTTTATGTATCTATACCTAACTGTGAATCCATTCCATTTCAGCAGCTCGTACAAAATGCAAACCATGGCATATTATGTACTACTTGCAATTCCGACAATCGTTCCACCTTACAGATACAATCACATAGCCAATACGTAATAGTAATGCTTTCGCGATACAATGCAGATGGTACCAAAAACAACTGCAAGCTTACTAGCTTCTATCACTTGGTAAGTAATCCTTCACACCAGTAGGCATAATCTACCATATGTGTGCCACAACCAGTACAGGTCACTATGCTGCGTACATTAAAAAGAAATGTGGATGGTTTGAATGCAATGATACTTCCATTATTCTGAACCAGAGATTATCAGCAAATCTTGCAAATGCCTACTTAATATTCTTGAAACCAAAATGTACTCACTGATCTGAGTATGAGTGTCTACAAACTGTCCTCAATAATCTTTGAATCCACCAACTGGTAGAATAAGGCAACACCTATCTAACAATGCCCTTACCAATGCAAGAAAAAATGCATCTACTTTAACTACACCAATAGTGCTGCAAAGGCACTTCACAATAGTGAAAAATGTAAATCCACCAACAAGAATGAACATGCTCATAGACATACCCTGCAAAACTGAGAGACTGTAAACAGTTAAAATACGCCAACTGGTATCTAAGTGCAACCATAATACTACAATATTACTTCCCATTACTACAACATTTGAAATCCACCAGCAAAATGAAAGTTCTTTTGAGAATTCCCTACAACACTTACTAATTAAAAACAACCGGCATACACCAACTGGTATCTTACTGCACCCGCAGTACTACAATATTACATCCAGCGGTCAAACTGCCAAATTCAACCTTCAGCAATCACAGTGCTACAAACATACCCTCAACAACTTTCAAACTACCAACAGTTACAATACGCCAACGGGATCTAACTTCCCCCATAATCCTGCAATATTAGTGTGCAATACCACAGTACTTAGAAAACATCAACAGCAAGCAAACCCATAAATAAATACTGCTAAAAAGAGGAAACAGATAAACGGTTAGAATACAGCAACTGGTATCTAACTGCAACCATAGTACCACCACTTCCAAAAGGAAAATCATACACCATTTCAAATCCTCCTACTGCATCAGCGCTTTTAACCAGAATACCACATAGGCATGCACCTTAAACATTGATGTAAGGAGTGCACACGTCACTAAAACAGAGTGTACCACATAACTACAAATGAAAGCAGGTTTTTTAAAATCCTGCATGGATTTCTTTTCTTACAGACTCAATGATTATGCAAACAAACACAGGACCTGAGCACATTGCACAGTACACTGTTTAAAGCACAGTACTTGTGAAGTACTAATTATGAGGGTCCACACAGTTACATCAATGTCTGCAATGCAATTCAATACAACATTACGAAGTACCTACCCTAACATGTTATGTTTTCTTTTATCACAGAGAAGGAAACAATGATTTCTCCTGCATTTCCACATACCACAATATACAAATCTACCATTGCCGCTTGAACAGTATTCTGCACTGCATGCAAAAAAGGTGCACAGGGCCTCAACAATACACACAGTGAGTATACAATTATTGGTGTCATACGTCTTTGTAATCTCCAAATTGCATTCTACACACATATTTGAGCAATCCATATTCCAGTGCCACAATGTTGAGTGCGTGGCTGTATTATGCTGCGGTGGGTGTGGCCAGGCCCTAGACTCTCGGGTGTATGGCATATGGCCTACGGCCTTCGGCCATGTGCCCGAGAGTCTAGGGCCTGGCCACAACCATGCAACATAATACAGTCATGCATGCAAACATCTGCCCACTGACCCCAACCCACACACATAACACAGCGGCATGAGGCCCTGTCCACTTCAATTGACATACTGTTACAGTACTTCCAGCCAGTGGACAAACTCCGACCAGGCACCCAAGACTCTACTGACTGCCCACAACCAATACAGCCTAATACAGTGAAGTACCCAAGAATATGCCCAGTGGCCACAACCCAGACACATAAGGCATCCACCGAAACCCCTGTCCACTTCACTTAACATACTATTACATTACTCCCACACACTGCACAGACTATGATACACCGAAGAATCGCAGGGCAGTCTAGCAAGCCACCTGCCACACACCCTGTCCACTTCAGTACACATACTATTACACTACTTGCAGCCAGTAGGCACACTCTTGGGTGCACCGAAGACTCTAGTAGCTGCCACAATTATCACAGCATAATACAACCATGTACCTAAGAATCGGCCCAGTGGCCACAACCCTCAGGGCAGTCCAATAAGCCAGCTGCCACACACTCTGTCCACTTCTTTACACATACTATTACACTACTTGCACCCAAGAGGCGAGTAGTTTGTTGCAATCACAACAGCATAATACAGCCATGCATCCAACAATCTATACACTGGCCACTACCCACACACATAAGCCAGCTTCCTGAGGCCCTGTGCACTTTTCTACACATACTATTACAGTACTTCAACCAGTGGGCAGACTCTTGGACTCTTGGGTGCATGGCCTTTGGTCATGCACCCAAGCCTGTAGTAACTGGCCACAATTACCACCCACTGCATAGAGTATCATACACCCAAGAATCCTGGGAAAGTCCAACAAGCCACCTCACACATGCCCTGTCTACTTTTGTACACATAATATTACACAATCAATACAAAAAAAGGGGGTACCTGACCTAAAATGCCTGGTCCTTCAGGTAAAGTAGACAGCAGAAAGACATAAAGTGGACCAGTGGATAGGGGATGACACGACTAACTATCTCGATAAATTCAATACATTCTCTAAATTGTATTCAATAAATCCAATCTAAAAATAATGATACATTGTATGTTAAACAAATCTAAAAATTCCAATTACTTCTCATAATCACAATTCTACAGAAACTCACACTCAAACACTCTCTGTCCCTCATTCATGCAACCACTCATAAAACCTCAACGGCTTGTTACTTTTATTAATTGTAACTGCTGTTACATGTTACACTTTTATTCAACAAGTACTTTTCTAACATATATTACCGATCCTGTAACCGTGTCATATACAGTTTGTTATGAATCACAAACAGTTCCTGTAGTCGATACGTGTTTTGGTCACGGGACACTCAATACAATCCCTTTCTTCTCAAGACCTTCCTCAGGACATGAGGCAAAAAATAGATGTCTCGCCTTTCATGGACTGGAGTAAGCCAAATCGAATCTATAAAAAACATACAATAAAACCTATCAGGGTCTAGTGTCATCCCAACTTCTTTTCGGAACTATTACTGTCATATATGCAATTCTAACAAATAGATTCAGCACATCTTACTCACCCCCGTGTTTCAACTTCGGAGATGTAGAAAGATGTAGCGGATTCGATCCTTCACTGGTACCTCGTATCCTATTTAGGCAGGTCCTGTGAGATATAATGACATAGGGAGAGCTAATTAATTTCCCATCTTATTCATAATTACGGCCTATGTTAGTAACCATGCCAAAAGTATAGATTTATACTCGCACGTCCCCATCAGATGTCCGGTATCTGTCCCAAAGTGTCATGCACTCTAGACGCTTATGTTCCAACAACCTTCTATGTCAGATATGCAACCTCTGCCACTGTACTCTAGAATCATAAGAGAATCATATGTATCTCTCTATTCTTCCCACAACAGATTTAAAATATATATATAACTTATAGGGACTTACCCCCCCACGAGACCCAAACAAGTGGTTAGTTTGTACACCAATATGGTTCCTATATGCACTTTGATTGCTTCGTACAATGGAGTCCTTACACTCTCCTTCTGCAGATAAATTCTGACTTCTGATTTTAAAAAAGGACAAAATATCATAACAGTCACACACTCATCAACTGAGCTATCCTGTTGTTTAAAGACATTAGTCAGTTCAGCTACTAAACTCTGCAGCCACCTCCGCACTCATATACTAGATGCAACGGTATATGCTGGATGTGGTTTGCCCGGCAAATCTAAGCCAGGTAAATTCATTAGTTCGACCCCAAACGGAACCAAGTGTCACCGCGCACATCGCATCGCGTGAATGAAATACAGTCACACAACCGTGCGTATGTCTATTCAGATCCTGGTCGCACTTACCACTAACCCGGATTGTAAAACCTTCAATTTCTTCCACCTCCATGCAGTTATGTCTGTTTCTCCATTTGTTATCAATTCGTCTAAACGAATTACACTACTTGCAGCCAGTGGGCAGGCTCTTGGGTACATGAGTCTAGTAACTGGTCACAATCACCACAGCATAATACAGCCATGCACCCAACAATTTGTACACTGTCCGCAACCCACACACATAAGCCAATCACCTGGGGCCCTGTCCACTTCTGTACACATAGTATTGCAGTACGTGCAACCAGTCAGCACATTCTTGCGTGCCATAAACCAACCGCCCATGTACCCAATAATCTGCCCAGTTGTCACAACCCTCAGGACACTCCAATAAGCTGCCTGCCACACACCTTGTCCACTTCTGTACACATACTATTACACTACTTGCAGCCAGTGGGCAGATTATTGGGTGCATGAGTCTAGTAGCTGGTCACAATCACCACAGCATAATACAGCCATGCACCCGACACTGTGTACACTGGCCACAACCCACATACATAAGCCAGCCACCTGAGATCCTGTTCACTTCTGTACACATCGTATTCCAGTACGTAGAACCAGTCAGCAAACACTTGGGTCCAATAAGCCAACCACCCGAGGTCCTGTACAAATTTCTAGAAATACTATTACAGTACTTCAACCAGTGAGCAGACTCTTGGGTGCATGGCCTCCAGCCATTAGTTGTGCCTCACGCCCATTCGGAATTATATTTCCTTAGCTGTGTATCTTGGCACTGTCCTGCATAAGTGTAAGAGTGGAGTGTCTCCCATGATGACAAGTCGATCTCGATTGTTCGTACTTATCTGATTTTGTATCACACCTTTAACACCTGATTGGCTAATCCCCACAGTACACTCCCATTTCCATGCCAGGCATGCTGAAAAGCCCCGGATGTAGCACGTGTGATCCACAAACTACTGTGTTGTTCGCGTACTCTGTAACACAGGGGCAGCCTTTCTTCCCTTTCCACTTCAAACTTTACAACACTCTCTCATTGGTTACTGGTAAGCAGTCCCACAACCATCCACCAATCACATGCAAGATCTCTACATCTAACTCCAGCAACTCAGTACAACTGTTGAACACTCACAACACAAATCTCCTATGATTCCCAAGCACCTGCATTCAAAAGTACTGTAAAACTCTCCAAGATTTCTACTTCCAGATTCATCCACATCTACATCCAGCAACACTAACTTCAGGTATGCATATGTTTTGTAATGCACATAAAACATGAAAACTGCATGTATGTTACCAAAGCATAGCAATTACATATACTGCATGCTTATAAACAGGGTGCCTGTCATGATGCCTACCTCCAAGGAGCCAGGTCCGACCCAGCAACCCCAGAGGCAGGCATCATTTCCCCCAGAGGAGTGCCAGCGGGCCCAAGCTGGGGCCCTTTGGATGCAGTCCTGGCGCCTCGGGCGCCAGGCTCATGTTGGACCTCTGTCCTGGCGCCTTAGGCGCCAGGTTCATAAAGCTAGACATGTGTTCAAGTGTTTTAATGTGCACTTATCTGATGCAGACCATGCTGCCACATCCAGGCCCTCTTGAGGCCTGAATGGAACTACTTTACCTTTGGGACTACTTTCCACCCGGGTGTGGTCGGGGAAGGATACATACCTGATCGGTGGAAGGATACGCACTTGGAACTTCTTCCAAAGCTATTTAAACCACACCCGATCAGCAACTCACGCTTCACGTTGTTCTGCTCCTCGCAGCTGGACGCTCACCGTGTCGGCTCCTGCATCTGGACCTCAGCCATGCCTGTCAGTATCCTGGGTCCCCTGCAAAGGGAGACAAAAGACCTTACCTGCTAAATCAGCACCACGGAGACATCACACTGACGATCCTGAAAAGGAAGACATCATTTTTAAAAGCATTTCGCTACGATCGCTGCAGCGCTGCATTTCACTCACCTATCCTGGACGCCACCATCTTCAGCAGCGATCATCCGGATCCACAGCCACTTCCCAGAGCCTAGAGAGAAAAAGACAAGAACAAGGTGAGAGAAGGAAGGGAATAGGAAAAGCTCAGTTTCCTTCTAAGACTTACCTGTTGGGTCATTCCCATTTCATTTCGGGTCTTGCCGCTTCCAGGCATTTTCCGGACCCCGGCCCCTATGGGGAAAAAAGACAAAGACATTGAATGAGCGAATGCAAAGACATTACCTGAGCGCTCATCCAGAACTTACCTGTCATTTACTGGAACTGCACGTTTCACTTCGGGTCGGCGCCATATCTCCGGCATTCCGAACCCCGGCCCCTAAGGGGAAAAAGACAATGAACATTATTATTAAGCTTGGACTTTTGAACTTGCAACAGAACTTTTACAGAGCCTTACCTGAATAGTCAAGCTTACCTGAACTCCCATCAATCCTCAATCCAGTGAAGTAACTGGGTTTCAACACGCCCCTGCATCAGAAGCAGGATGGAGAGCTCATCCTTCCTGACCCTAAGGTTAGACTTCACAGGGAATCGTGGAAGGGTATCGTGGAGGGTTGGAAGAGAGTGGGAGGCTTGAGCATAACTCAGTCAGTAGGTAATACTCCCTTTTCACGCACAGGGGAATATTCCTGCGAGCCAGAGAAGCCAGAGTAGAGGGGCCCTTCCTGTCCACCTTCAGTGTCCTGCGCTTCACCATTGAAGAAGCATCAGCACTCAAAGCCAGACCTGCGCCTCCGTGGGAATCAGGTGAGCGTTACAGAACGCAAAGCCTACCCACAATTTCCCACCCGGGCGCTATGGAGACTTCCGAGACTGACCAGCTGGCCCAGCTTTTGGGGGAATTACGGGCAGAGGTGCACTCAGTCCGCCAGGAGACAAACACTCTCAAAAGAGAACTGATCCTATCCAAGGAGAGAACAGATGACCTAGCCAAAAGGTTATTACAGGCCCAGGCAGGGCGCACTCCTTTACCTAATTCCGGAGACATTTCCACATCAATGGGTTTGAATAACCCGGTACAAATTAATTTACCTGGACACATGCCTTTGGCCCCGCCTGAACGTTTTGCGGGGGATCCCAAGAAATATGCCGTCTTTCTGAACCAATGTTGTTTACACTTTCTATGCAGACCCGGAGCCTTCCCTAACGACCAGACCAAGGTAGCCTTTATACTTTCTTACTTCAGTGGCAGTGCTGCCGATTGGTCTATTCCATTGGTAAATCAGGATGATCCCATTTTACAGAATTTTCAGGGCTTCCAGGCCAGCATGGAAAGATTGTTCGCTCGACACTCTCAAGGACAGGCCCTTGATAACGAACTGCTATCCTTACGACAAGGTAATCAGGATCTTCTGCCCTACATTGCCACCTTTAACAGACTGGTTGTGGAAACTGGATGGCCAGAAAACATAAGGATCACATTGTTTCATCGAGGCCTGCGCAGAGAGCTTAAGGATGTTCTAGCTCAGATAGTAAACCCACCCCAGGTCTGCGCAGACTACATAGACTTGGTGGTTCAACTTGATCACAGACTTCAAAATAGAAAAGCAGCTCGGTTCAAGTATGAAACCCGAGTACCGATCAAAACCCACGCTAACTCCAAGAGTACCGACATATCCGAACCTATGCAAATCGGTGGTGTTAAAGGACCATTAACACAGAAAGAACGAGAGAGAAGGCGGCAAATGCAACTTTGTCTGTATTGCGGAACTTCCGGTCACTTTCTTCGAAATTGTCCAGTTAATCCACCTAAGAAGGTGGTTGGAGCTACTGATAACAAATTATTGACACCTGATTCGGGAAACTACCTAGCCCGACAAGCGTAGGGGTCCGCTTGCCGAGCTTGAAAACTAACTCTTTGACCCCGCATTTTGTCATGCCAATGGTGCTCGTGGACCCAAAACAGCCTGAGCAGTTGCATGCTATAAAAGCATACATCGACAGTGGAGCTATTGGAAATTACATAGACCGTGAATTGGCTTCCAGGATTAAGCTTCCTCTCCGCCCGAAAGTAACCCAAGATGTCATTACTACAGTAGATGGAACCGAAATAGCCGCAGGGCCTGTAACGCATTCCACGGTTGAAGTGACACTGGTGGGTCAGGATGAACATCGGGAAGCAATCGTGTTTGATGTGATCAAGGCCCCACAATTTCAAGTAATTCTTGGAATTCCTTGGTTAGAAACACATAATCCCAGAATTGACTGGCGAGCAAAGAAGATAAGTTTTCCTGATTGTGAACCAACTTGTTATCCAAGAAATCCAGCTATGGGTCTAGCCTCAGCAACTTCCACCCCTGTACAGCTGCCGTCAGAATTCAAGACGTTTTTCAGAAAGAACAGGCTAACACGTTACCTCCCCATCGGTCTTATGATTGCCAAATCGATCTGGTACCCAATGCTCAACTACCTTGTAGTAGGATTTATGCTCTTACGGAACCTGAGAACCTGCATTTGCATCAGTATTTAGATCAGTACCTAGCCAATGGTTTTATTCGCCCGTCCAAGTCTCCTGTCTCCTCAGCTCTGTTCTTCGTGCCGAAAAAAGAGGGCGACCTTAGAACATGTATAGACTATCGCGCCCTAAATCAAATAACGATTAAGAATCGTTATCCTCTGCCCCTGATCCCTGAGCTTATCGACCAGGTAAAAGACGCTTGTGTGTACACCAAGTTAGATCTCCGAGGAGCTTATCACCTGGTGCGTATAAAAGAAGGCGACGAATGGAAGACTGCATTCCGCACCAAATTTGGGCTTTTCGAATATCAGGTGATGCCCTTCGGGTTGTGCAATGCACCTGCCGCCTTTCAGTACTTTATGAATGATGTTCTTCGGGAACTTATCGATGTCTGTGTCATTGTTTATATTGATGACAACCTGGTGTACTCCTCTTCAGAATCCGATCACAGAAAACATGTTAGGGCAGTTCTTGAGAAATTGCGCCAGCACAGACTATTTGCAAAGCTCAAAAAATGCGTTTTTCATACCACAGAAGTTGAGTTTCTCGGATTCATCCTAACACCTCAAGGAGTCCGAATGGACTCGCGAAAGGTGGACGCCATCCTCAAATGGCCATCTCCTAGCTCGGTGAATGGAGTTCAGAGCATGCTCGGCTTTGCCAATTTCTATCGAAGATTCATCCCGGAATTTTCCCGAACAGTCCAACCCATCACAGCTCTCCTAAAGAAAAACAAACGCTTTGAATGGACTCTTGAGGCCGAACAAGCCTTTCAGGACCTGAAAACCAAATTCACCAGTGCACCTGTATTGAAGCACCCACACCCAGACCTCCCTTACATTGTGGAAACCGACGCATCCAGTTCGGCCATGGGAGCTGTCCTGTCGCAAAGAGACCCAGAAACTAACCAACTACACCCTGTGGCCTTTTGGTCCAGAAAATGTTCTCCTCCTGAAATCAACTACGCAATTACCGACAAAGAGTTACTGGCTATTAAATCTGCTTTCAAGGCTTGGCGTCACTACCTTCTCGGGGCAAGACACACCATCACCGTAATTACGGACCACAGAAACTTACAGTATTTAAAGACGGCCAAAGTTCAATCTTCACGACAACTCTGATGGGCTCTATTCTTTGCGGAATTTGATTTTGTAATTACCTATCGCCCTGGCTGCAAGAATGGAAAAGCGGACGCCTTATCCCGGATTGGCATGGAAGAACCTAATTCGAGCTATGAACCTGTGCCCATCATACCTGAGCAAAGAATCTTAGGCTTAACTTCATTGCAAACTATTGAGGACATCCAAACGCAAGTAAAACAACTTCTAGACTCTTCAACCTTACGGGAATGGAGTCAAAAGGGTCCTCATTACACCGTTAAGGATGACTTACCCTACTTCCAGGAGCGGTTGTTTCTGCCAAGTAAAGAACTGCAAGAACTTGTTATTGCCCATCATCATGAATCTTTAATAGAAGGACACCCTGGTATCGCTAAAATGGAGGAAAACTTCAACCCTTGGATATTCCACCTGCACCATGGCACACCCTGTCAATGGACTTTATAACCGACCTGCCTCGTTGTGCTGGTTACAACACAATCCTTGTAATTGTGGTCCTATTCTCCAAAATGGCCCACTTTATCCCTTTAAAGGGTTTGCCTTCAGCTTCCACCTTGGCCAAGGAATTCCTGGAGAATATAGTTCGCATACATGGTTTCCCTTCCATATTAGACTCGGATCGTGGAAGTCAATTTATCTCCCATTTTTGGAAGAAGTGCTGCCAACTAGCACAGATAGATGTGCGGTTATCCACCAGCCACCAACCCCAGACCGACGGACAAACCGAGAGAACCAATCAGACTCTCGAGCAATATCTTCGGTGCATGTTACACCAATCCGAGTTAAATTGGAAAGACATCCTTTGGATCGCAGAATATGCATACAACAATTCAGTGCATTCTGGAACCGGACAAACCCCTTTTTATACTTTGTATGGTCACCATCCTCGGACCTCTGGCCTAGATCCACCTCTGACCCTGGAAATGCCCGCAGTAAATCATCTGCATTCCACAATAACCCGAGCCTTCAAAGAAGCTGCAACTCATTTACAGCAAGCCAAGAAAAAGTATAAAGAAAACGCTGATTTGCACCGAAGTAAAACTCCTCCTTACCAAGTAGGAGACCAGGTATGGCTAGCAACTAAACATTTACCCCTCAAGGGCCCGCGAACCTTCAATCCCAGATTCATAGGACCTTATCCCATCAAGGCTATAATCAACCCAGTGGCCTTTAAACTGGATCTACCGTCCAACATGCGTATTCATCCGGTTTTTCATGCATCACTTTTGAAGCCAGTACAACCAGGAACCCGATTGTCCAAGCCTCCAGATCCAGTTCAAATTGAAGGGGAATTAGAATTCAAAGTTAACGACATTTTAGACTCCAAGGTGGTAAAGTCGAAACTCTTCTATCTTGTTGACTGGAAGGGATATGGACCTCAGGAGAGATCGTGGGAGCCTAGTAACCATGTCCACACACCTCGATTAGTACAAAGGTTTCACCGGAGATTTCCGAACAAGCCAAAACCCCCAGAGGAAAGAACCTTGGGAGGGGCCTTGAGGGGGGGTACTGTCATGATGCCTACCTCCAAGGAGCCAGGTCCGACCCAGCAACCCCAGAGGCAGGCATCATTTCCCCCAGAGGAGTGCCAGCGGGCCCAAGCTGGGGCCCTTTGGACGCAGTCCTGGCGCCTCAGGCGCCAGGCTCATGTTGGACCTCTGTCCTGGCGCCTTAGGCGCCAGGCTCATAAAGCTAGACATGTGTTCTAGTGTTTTAATGTGCACCTACCTGATGCAGACCATGCTGCCACATCCAGGCCCTCTTGAGGCCTGAATGGAACTACTTTACCTGTGGGACTACTTTCCACCCAGGAGTGGTCGGGGAAGGATACATACCTGATCGGTGGAAGGATACACACTTGGAACTTCTTCCAAAGCTATTTAAACCACACCCGATCAGCAACTCACGCTTCGTGCTGTTGTGCTCCTCGCAGCTGGACGCTCACCGTGTCGGCTCCTGCATCTGGACCTCAGCCACGCCTGTCAGTATCCTGGGTCACCTGCAAAGGGAGACAAAAGACCTTACCTGCATTTCACTCACCTATCCTGGACGCCACCATCTTCAGCAGCGATCATCCGGATCCACAGCCACTTCCCAGAGCCTAGAGAGAAAAAGACAAGAACAAGGTGAGAGAAGGAAGGGAATAGGAAAAGCTCAGTTTCCTTCTAAGACTTACCTGTTGGGTCATTCCCATTTCATTTCGGGTCTTGCCGCTTCCAGGCATTTTCCGGACGCCGGCCCCTATGGGGAAAAAAGACAAAGACATTGAATGAGCGAATGCAAAGACATTACCCGAGCGCTCATCCAGAATTTACCTGTCATTTACTGGAACTGCACGTTTCACTTCGGGTCGGCGCCATATCTCCGGCATTCCGAACCCCGGCCCCTAAGGGGAAAAAGACAATGAACATTATTATTAAGCTTGGACTTTTGAACTTGCAACAGAACTTTTACAGAGCCTTACCTGAATAGTCAAGCTTACCTGAACTCCCATCAATCCTCAATCCAGTGAAGTAACTGGGTTTCAACGCGCCCCTGCATCAGAAGCAGGATGGAGAGCTCATCCTTCCTGACCCTAAGGTGAGACTTCACGGGGAATCGTGGAAGGGTATCGTGGAGGGTTGGAAGAGAGTGGGAGGCTTGAGCATAACTCAGTCAGTAGGTAATACTCCCTTTTCACGCACAGGGGAATATTCCTGCGAGCCAGAGAAGCCAGAGTAGAGAGGCCCTCCCTGTCCATCTTCAGAGTCCTGCGCTTCACCATTGAAGAAGCATCAGCACTCGAAGCCAGACCTGCGCCTCCGTGGGAATCAGGTGAGCGTTACAGTGCCTGCCACTTGCCCTGCATAACCTACCAAATAATCATACTGTCATTTGTACCATCTCTTCACATCAACTGACAGTTACTTACAATTCTGTTTCCTTTCACAGTTTCCTTGTACTGCCCACTAGAATAACAGCTGCAAACCACATATTTCAATTTCAGCACCACTGCCTGTGTTTTTATTTATGCAAGACCACATTGGGAATATTTCCACAGCACATGCAAGTGCCAGATCCTATGTGAAATGCCCAGAATGCACACAAAAAAGGGAAACTGCGAGTATATTATGAAAGCATGCCAAGCACATGCATTGCACAATTGACAAAATCAACCAGTGGAGGAAAGAAAATAAATGCATGTGTACATTTGAAACAGTCCTATCTGTAAATTTGAATACATAACTTCAACAACTGAAAAAAGAATGTCTGCATTCATGTGGTGAGCATCTATGTGTGAGAAACTTAACAAAATTCCACACACGGTACCATTCTCCTTTCCAATCTTTACATCTTTCTGTCAATTTTCTCACTCTACTATGACTTCCACTAATCCATTTCTGAAACAGATAGTGCAAACAAAGCTCACACACTTAAAAACTGCAGCCCCATAGGGCACAGTTTTCACTGCAACACTGGCCCCCATACCAACAATGCTAATACTCCCAAGTTCCAACTCGTATGCTGTGCTCCACAATTGCACATGCACACTAACTCTTCCTGCCAACAAATCCTCCTACAATCTAAAACAATGTGTTCTCCTACTGCTATTACTGTACCATTAACCCACATACCCACTAACTTCCATATTTTGCAGTAACAGTGAAAAACCACCTGCTAAAAGGCAGTGACGTCTCTGCTGAAAGATAAAACCGAGAAGAAACGTACTCTTCACATACATAAAAAGTAAGTGCAGTACTGTTGTAGTGTTCTGCCTGTTAGACAGTGCAGTGTCATTGTATTTTAACCTAGGTCCACTGTTTTTATTGTCATCAGAACAACAGTGTGTAGACACCCACTAGTTTTATGAAAACATTCCAATGTCCTTACTCCTTCAAGCACATTTCACTCTAATGCACACTGAAGCCAACCTTTCCCACATGAACACACATATATAGCATTAAAGCCTTCCCAAACCTTCCCAACCAAACCAAAACTAACAGCCCTTTTCAGAATCACACACCTCTATGTATACCTACCCTCATATCCAGACACTCATGCACAGTGCACAACTTCCGAACCCACACTTTTCTTTTTTCTCCAACAGACTCAAGAAAATGCCTACCAACAAACATCTCTGTAGAAAACAACACAGAAATAGACCAGATAAAAATCAAGCCATGCAAAAGGCCCATTCACCTCTAGCAGACTTTCTACAAGAAGTTCAATAAAAACAGCTAATACAGTCAATAAGCAAAACGGAACCAGGTAGCAGGAAAAAAAAGTGTGACTTCTGTTTTAAAATGTAAAACTAAAAGTAAATGTATTAAGAAGAATGCAACTACCAGAAGTGCAAACACTACATCTACCAACGGTAACATAAACACAAGAAAGCATTCCAAAAAATTAATTTTACAAAAACCTTTCCACCATAGAATCCTTCAGAACCTTATAAAACCAGGGGAGAAATCACGCCCCACCCTTAAAACTTACCGCAGAAAACTGATTGTGGAAGGTATCATCGACAGTTCAATTCTCCTCAAAAGTAAAATATTTATATTAGTTTTAAGCAGAATCAAATCACTAACAAAATGAATTAGTAAACTACAAAAAGTACTTTGCAACAGATGCAATATCAGCATAGATACCTTTGCAAATTTCTGTGCAGGTGAGTGGATTCACACCACCAGCACTGAGCTCAATGGAGAGGTATACAAAAAGAGCACAAAAAAAACAATTGCCATACATAGCAGTCAGTGAGGGTATGAAAAGGTAGACAATACCATTATGGAAGAAGAAACTCTGATTGCAAGAATAACCCCAGCAAAATTACACTCAACTCTCCATTCCACCAAACCAATACGTCCCGTCTACAAATGGCCGTGCACATCAGTGTGTAACTTGCAAAAATAATCTTTCAAATTCTTTGCAGCAGTTCCTCAATCAGTATGTGAAAGCCAAAGACAAATTAAAAATTAAAATATTACAAACTATGGACTCCTGTCCAGTGCACAAATACACAGGACAAAGAGAACATTCATTAGCCTGTATATCTGGACCTGCTTTCAAAAGCACCTTCCACCACACCAAAATGTTAGCAACACACCATTCTACTGTACGAAACTGTACTATGCCAAAAGTCCTGCTTAAGCACTGGACCATTTAAATGACATTCTCCTACATGGTACAGCCAAAGAACTGTACTGAGAAATAGTCCACATCCAAAGCAAATATTTTGGAACTGAAGAGCACTTACACAATCCAGTTACTTTAAAAAAGAGTAGCGACAACCTTGCAGATGTCAACCTTCTATTACATACGTAAAAAAAAGTAAGAGCAAAGTTTAAAAGCACATCTGCTGAAGTTTGTGTTGCCGCAGAGCTTTTTATACAAAGAACACCAAAACTGTAGATATAATGTACAAAATAGAAGACAATGAACAATCCCAATGGTTCCAATTAGCTCTTTATGTTATAGCAGAAAATAAATATGAAATTGCTAACCCCTCAATACTTTGCACGTACTGCACTGCAAAATATTGACAATAACCAAATGCCTTAACGGCTATCACTAATAACTTGGAAATATTCCCACTGCTAAAACCACTCCAACAGCTTAATTAGTATGAGAGCATTACAATTCAAACAATATACCCATTTCGAGAGATAATATGCCTTCAACCGTAGACAAAAAAAGTTGCCTCTCTCTAAATTACTGAAAGGCATTAGTGGCAAAGTAGTTTATTTGCCATTAGATCTCAAAGAAAATGTAGACACTCTAGGAGTTCAACGGCCAATAGATAAATCTTTGATTATCCTAGTAAATGGTGTACCTGCAAACGACAAAATAATTTGGCAGCAACTAGTAGACTTAAACAAATTTAGAGAAGCTCTGAAATATCTTAAAGACAACAATGAATACTACCAACTGACCAATTTGAACTTCTAGATCCTACTACAGCCTCTGAACTCCAAAGACACCACAGACGATGCACTCGAAACATATCGAATGCGGCAAGCCAAAGGATCTCCAATCAGCATATGGGAAAAAAGTGTAGAAGCATAAGCCTTTCCGCTATTTTTCCTTCTGGAAAAGATGGAAGGTACGATGGAAGATGCCAACAAATAACAGCATCAGAAAACCGCTCTTTACAAATGTATTCTGAAGACCCCATATTCAGACAAAATATTGAATACATATTCCACCTCCGCTTTAAAAGTGAACTAGAAACTCTATGTCACGGAGTTGCACAAACACTGAAAACAGGTTCCAATTTAATTTTCTAAACATGTCTGCTATGCAGCTACTTTAAAAGGTGCAAGAGAAAGATTAAGTTTTACAGTGAAGTATTACAAATCTCTTGGCAAACATGCATTGTACAAAAGAATACTGGGTCCGACATCAAGCATATGTACGGTGTATGCTACGCAACCTTGGCCCACCCACATGGTTTGTCACTTTTAGTTATGTAGAGTATGCATGGGAAGCGAAGACTTGCACGAATTCCTACGCATAGCAAATGAAAACAAAGCATGAATAGACATGAAAACACCAGGAGAACTCTGTTCTCTTGACCCTGTAAATGTATCAAGGTACTTTCATTGTCGCTTATTTCCATGCTGTACTTCATTTGTAATAAAGCAATTCCTCCCCTTGGAGAAGTGGAACACTTCTTTTGGAGAAAAGAATATCAAGCCAGAGGAGCACCACACATCCACATGCTTTTGTGGATTAAAGATGCTCCTAAATTTAGTCAGGACAGTGATGCAACTGTTTTCAGTTCATTCACAAATATGTCACTTGCGAAATACCTTCATAAGGTACACATAGTGACCTACGTGCACACATTTTGCAGTTTCAAAGACACAAATGTGGCAAGTATTGTCGGCACAAATATAAAAACAAAGGCAACTACTACACCAAATGCTTGTTTGGTTTACCTAGACCACTTTCAGCAAAAGGATAAGTAAACAGCTACATGTCTTCTGTTAGACACAGTGTGAAAGGCAAATCACCTAAGAACACATACTGCATAAAATGAACTGAAGCATCAAAGTGCATCAATGATTACAATGCAATAATTTCCATCCTATGGAATGCAAATATAGATGTATAGTACATTGCAGACAATTCCATTGCAGTTGCACGATATGTCACAGCCTACGTAACCAAAGCAGAGAAAACAGAGATGAAAGACCTCTGGGATGACATATCATCTGACAAAACCCTGTAACAGAAATTGTACAGCTTTGACAGAAAAATGCTCTCCCATACAGAATGTGGCTGCTACGAAGCCGCAGACCGTATAACCGCACTGCATTGTATGGGAAATCTGAAAACATATTCTGGCTAAGTCTTGGTCCTGCTGCATCCAGAAAAAGAGATCTCAAATCATAACAAGAAATAGAAACAATAACCAAAAACGATTCCAGCAGCCAGGGCATTTTGAAAAACAACTTATTGGATACATACTTCCCAAACAGTAGTACTGCTTTGGAAACCATGTGCCTATACAGTATAGCCCAAAACATCTCATACAAAAATAATATTAAACCAGATGAGAAAAAAGGTAAATACATAGTCAAATGTTGTGAGGGCAGCCTGGTTAAACTTACCAAACGCAGCCTGATGAATCATATGAAGCTATCATTATAAACTCCTCAACATATAGAGCTGTCCTCCATGTCCCTACTGCAACTTTTTAATCCAAGGAGAAAAGAAGACCGTTTATTGGACACCCATGCCTCCTATGATGCTGCTTTCAATGGTAGTGAAAGCACTATAACAGATATAAACTTTATACATTACAAAAACATGTTGGACAATGAATGCCAACACAAGAAGAACTTCACGCACAACTAAATGTCGACACTCCTGAGAGCAGTCAATCTTCTCTTACATGAAGCCAAAAACCACTTGAACAGCCACTCATAGAAAATGAGGCAGAATTAGCCATGACTGAAGTAGCAAACACCATGTGTCAGTATGAGCAATCTGCAGAAAACTTTGCTCTACTGAAATCACAACTAAACAATGAGCAGCATAGCATTTTCCAAGAAGTAAATGAAGAAATTGAACATGATGTGCAGCATGAAACTAAAACTTGTACCTGTCAAAACTATAAACCTGTACTCCTGTATGTAAGTGGTCAAGCTGGTTCAGGCAAAACATTCTCAGTCAAAATCAGCAGCAAGTTCCTTTAACAATTGAAAAACAACAAGAGTACGGCTGTTGTAAGTGCCCCCACAGGTTTAGCTGCCTACAACATAGGTGGTGTTACTTTACACCGATTCCTACTCCTTCCAGAAGAACACCAAAACAAATGAGACTACTACAAACTTTCAGCAGAAGCTGCTATGGTGCTACGCAGTTTTGAAACAAATGAAAATGCTCCTAATAGATGAGGTGAGCATGGTCTCCAACCTAATGTCGGTTTTGATTCACCTTAGATTGCAACAGTTCCTGCAAACTAGTTTCCACTTCCATTTCATTTGGTATTTGTTCAGCTGCACAGTCATGTAAGTCAGCTAACCCTTGAGCAATTGGGCTCTTTTTATTTTGTCCATATCTCACTTCTACGGGAAAACCTTGTAATGCCAGCGTCCATGAAGTGATTCTGGATTGCGCTAGATTGCCTGATCTAATTCTTTTACTCTCTAAAAATTGCAAAGGTTGATGATTTGTTTCAATAATCACCTTTTCTCCCTGAACAATGGGGCGGAAATGTTGTAGCGCCCACACAGTGGTTAATAGGGCCTTTTCACATTCATTAAATTTCATTTCAACTTGGGAAAATGCCTTACTTGCATATGCAATGGTTTTGTGATTCAAATCGTGTTTTTGTGATAACACTGCTGACATACAATGTTCAGAAAAACCTATTTCTATAAAGAAATCCCTGTCCTTTATGGGGTATGCTAAACATGGTGCCTTTACAAGACATTCCTTCAATCTAGCCACTGCATCAGACTGCTCTCTTTCCCATCTCCAGGGAATATTTAGTTTAAGCAGTTTAGTTAATGGTTGAGTGATTTCTGCATAATTCTCAATGAACTTTCTGTTATAGCCTGTCATCCCTAATAAACTTTTTACTCCTTTCACATCTTTAGGATCTTTTAATCTTTGTATGGCCTCTATTTTCTTCCTTTGTGGATTTAGCCCACGTTCAGTCACTTCATGCCCTAGAAAGTTCACTTTTTTCTTGCACCATTGTGCTTTTTGCAAAGATACTTTGGCGCCTGCTTTCTGCAATTGGCCAAGCACATGTCTTATTTCATCAAAATGGCTTTTAAGGTTTTCATTTTTTATCAGGACATCATCCACATAAACTATTGTTCCTCTTTCCGCTGCATCCGGCATGGCCTTTCTCAAAAATATGCCAAATTCACTCCCACTATTGATGTACCCGAACGGAGCTCTAAGCCAGGCATATTGAGTCCTGTCAAATGTAAAGGAAAATAAGTGTTGTATCTCCTCTGCCAATGGCACACACCAATATCCAGAGGTGAGATCTAATGTGGTAAATACCTTTGAACCATGTATCTGAGCTAGGCCCTGATCAATGAATGGTAGTGGCCATCTAGATACTGGTACTCTTTTATTTAACTCTCTTAAGTCTGCACACAGCCGCCATTGACCATTTGGCTTTAACACACCTAAAATAGGCGTATTGGATGTGCTATGAATGGGCCTGATTATTCCCCGTGATTCCAAATTTTTAATAATCTCTGCCAATGATTCTAAACATGCCAGCGGTAGTCTATACTGGCGTACAAACACTGGATTTCTGCTACAACCTTCTGGTAGTGTGGCCACATGTAAATCAGTTAAACCACAATCATAAGCATCTTTTGCAAATACATCCTTAAACTCCATAAATATTTCCCTCAGATTGCGTCGATCCTCATCGCTGCCACATGCATCCGCTAAGGAGATCTGCTCTTCTACCATTCTGGAAAATTCTGGAAACTCTTCTGGTAAAGGAATCTCAGCGCTTCCCTCTAACTGTGTGGCTGTGTCTTTTTGTAGAGCTGCCACTTTTAAATATTTTGGCATATCAGCTTCCACTTCAATGGGCTGATTTCCTGTTTCATTTTCATTTAAATTAAATATTATGCAATCCTCTTGATGGCAGCACACTGTCTCATTTGAATCATAAGGATACACAGAATGAATTTTAAATATTCCTTTGGGCTGAGAGTCCAGGTGTTCTGGCAACTCGCCCTTGGCATCTACATATTTTTCAGGAATATTCCCAATCACCATGTTATTTAAATCTGCCGTATAATGTGATTTTTGTATGGCCATTCCTAATGGGGAGTTTTCCTCTAAATGAATGTCCTGACAACCTTTATTATTTACCATGATTTTTAAAGATCCCTCACCAATGTCTACCAATGGAATGTATTCATAATCCAGGCCTTGCTGTTTTATGGATTCATTCAGGCATACAAATGCATCAGAGCCTTTCATCTGCTGCCCATTTTTGCATTTCAGTGTTACTGCAAACTGTTTTGTAAATGCAGGAATAATAGTATCTTTCCTTATTTGTAATTCGACTGCATAAGGAACCAGTTGTGCACAATGATAAGCCCTTCTTTTGTCTTCAAATTCAGGTGCCGGACCACCTAGGCGTGACCATATTTTTTATTAAGGAAATCTAACACCATACACATTCTGTGCATGATGTCACTGCCCATGTAAAATTCATTTTGTGCTCCATTCACTATCCATACATTATGGTAAATTGTTTTCTGCCCAATGCTAATTTTAAGCATGCATCTGCCTGCAATTCGGTTTTCAAAGTCTGGACTGTCCAACCCAGAAACATATTGGTTTTTAATCCTAAATTTCGGGATTTCTTCCCTCTCCATAATTTTTTGCAACAATTTCTCATTAATGAAACTCCTTTCATGTCCAAGCGCTAAAGTGGCTTTTATTGTTTTAAGATAATCATTTATACCAACATGAACCCATGGTTGCTCATCTTCCATGTGTATTTCTGCCAGAGTGGTAATGTGTTTTTCTGAATCTGTTTTAGGAACAATATTCTGTTTGCATGTTTTCTCTTTTAAATAGAAACGTAATGTGTGCTCATCTATGGCAGTCTGCCAATCTTTCCTTGGGTCCAAGTATATTTGTACAGGTAGTTTTTCATTGTCGCTCTGATCTTTGTCTTGACACATTAATATAACAGTGACACTAGGTATGCAGCTATTCTGGAGATATACCTCCACAGCATCATTTGTTTTGGCAACGGTGTGACATTCTTTTATATTGCTGTTTTGTGATTTTAGTTTCTTAGGCCTCAATGGTTTTTTGGTTAAGGACCACAGCACTCCATTCACCCCATCTATGAGAGGAGACAATCTTTTCAGGCAATCTGTCCCCATCAGAAATGGAATTTCACAAATAGATGTGATCAATACCTCTTGTTTCATTCTGTGCTTTCCTATTTTTATGTCAACCTCAGTTACACCTATGATGGGCACCTCCTCCCCATTAAAGTTATGCACTGGGCCTTGATTTTCCTTCACTGTGATCTGACTCTGTGGAGGCCTCCCTTCATTGATACTCTTTACCAGCTCCTTGGACATAATTGTGGCCTGTGCGCCAGTGTCAATCATAGCAAAGGTGTGGCATTTTTCTTCTACAGTGATGGGTGCATAATATCTGTCCTCAACTTCCTCTAATACACATAAGAAATGTGAATTCTTACTGATTTCAGGGCTCACCTTTCTCAGGTCTTTTTCACTTTTGGCTAAGCACATTGGTAAATGAAAAGACATTTTTCCCTCCTTTTTACCCATTTCTGTGCGAGATATTTTATTCATTTCTCCATGTTCAGAGGTTTTTTGGAGTGTGGCCACTGTTCGCCCATCCATCTGGGTAACATCAGAGACCCCATTACAACCTTCCAACTGAACATGTGTAACAACATCATTCAGCAATTTGTCATTTTTTAATTCTGTGCATTTGTGATCATTTAGTGTAATACAAGCCCTTTCAGCCTCTTCAAAAATATGTGGCTCAAAGAATTCTTCAGGTGATTGACTTGTACCCTCCTTGTGAGTATTTCCTTTTTCTGTCTGTGTTTGGTCATTGTTTTGATTGCCCAGGGAAGGAGCTATGGCATCCCCACTTACTCCCTGTTCACTGGTATTCCCCATGCATGAGTCATTTTTCTTAAATCTGTTCCTTTGTTCTTTTGGAATTCCTAATGTTTCTTTTTCATTTGTGCAAATCTTTACTGTTTTATTTAGCTCTAAGTTAAACCGTACCTCTTTTTTTAGAAGTATTTGCACTTTCTGTCACAATTTAATTTACTGGTACTTTCATTTTTAATCCATTAGGCATCTCAGAGTCGTTATGCAAAATTATATCAGAGCAATCTGTCATTTTGGCACTGCAGTTATCATGAGTACTTAGTCACTTTTCGGAAGCCCCCCGGTCATTGCTATGGCCATCAGCCCCCTCTTTGGAAGGTTGTTTTTGCGCTGTATAGAGCTTTCCTATTTGCTCAGCTAACATTTTCACTTGGGCCTCAAGGCACTGGAACCTTTCCATCTCTCTAGGATCCTCTTTCTGTGGCCTAGGTCGATATTGGTTGTTTTCCCCCTGATTGGATCTATTCTGATACCTCTCAGGTGATTGATACCGGTTGGGATGGTTTCTGAACTCTTGATTCATTTGTGGAGGGGAGCGGGTTGCACCCATCCTTTGATTATAGTCCCTTGGTGGGGAATCATTGTACTGGCGTGGACTGTAGTTCACGTTTTGCCTCATGTCCTGTCTCTCAGATTGTGGGTACTGGCCCCTATGTTGATTCCCATTATCAGTAAATCGATCCACATATCGGGGCCTATCCTGATTACCATATATCATGGTGTTGGGATCAAATCTGCTCTGTGTCCCCAATGACTGGTAGGGACCATCATTTCTTTGATCTTGATTTTGTCTCTGGTTATTGTTCATACCTGCCATATCAGACCGGTATCTTACCCGGGGTTTATCCCCTAAATATCTAGGGCTGATGTAGCTCTCTCTATTACTAGGATCATGTGATTGGAACATTGGTACAGGAAATGGCGATCTTTGTTGATTACCCCTTTGTTCAGGTGTCACATTTTTACCTTGACTTTGAGCAGACTCAAGGGACATTTTGGCTGACCTGATTTCCATTACTGTGGCTGAGGGTTCTTTAGATTTAGGCCTAGTATCTTTCATTTTATCACTTTCTCTACCCTGACAATAGAGTACCTCATATAGCTTTGTGCTTTGATGTACAATCCATTCAAGGGACTTGTCACGGTCAAATTCACGGACCAATTGGGATATGATGTCTTTCTGTAGCCCATAGAAGTATGCAGTTTTAAACTCATTGGAATTTGAGTCAAAAGATACATCAAAACGAGAGAATGCTCTTCTTAAGTCTTGTAAAAATTGGCGAGGGGATGTATTAGGTCCAGCAGTAATTGTGTACGCGACTTTCTTTGCCTCCTGCAATGACTGAAAAGGAGAAAAATGACGCCTAATTTCTTTTTCAAACTCCAGCCATGTCATATTCTGCTGTTCATTTAATCCCCTTATGATGCTGGCCGTCGGGGCATCTAAAGTTAAATGAAAATATTGTCTGTACGGTTCCTTAGGTATCTGGAGTGCTTTAAAAATGTCATGCACCGCTTCTAAGTGATCCTCAATGCAGCATTCACCTCCCTTTTTAAATGGTTTGATCAGGGCTTTAATGGATTTCATTATTTTTATGGGGCTACTTGTTGCAATACATGGAATTGCACTATTTTGTGAGTCAATCCTGTTTTCAGGTGTATGAGATTGGTGACTGCCCCCAATGGGAGTATCAAATCCCCCAAGGGCGCTGCAACCAAGTTCAGTCACCGGCCCAGTCACTGGGGCACTAGCTCTTTGGGCAGAGCTAGAATTCACCTCCACTCCATTGAATGTGGTACCCTGCCGCCTCTCCTGGGACCTGGGAATGCACATTTGCTGTTCTAAGTCCTTACACTTTTTAAGGAGTCTAGTTGCTTCATTCTGCAAATAATTATTTTCATCGCTCATTTTATTAATCGCCTCCTGCATGTCGCACATTTGCATTTGGCATTCATTGAACTCTTTATTTCTTTTGTCTCTTTCTTGAATCACTTTAATCATTTCTTGTTCTGCACTCTGGAGATCACCTTCTTTTTCACAATGTTCTTTTTGTAAAATCTGCATTTCTGAAACAACCTCATCTTTATCCTGCCTAATGTGATCCACTAAGGCTTTTAAGTGTGTCAATTCTTGCTCACTATCTTCAAATTGTTTCTTGCTTTTGGATAACTGAGTATCAAAGTCTCTGCATTTTAATTGCATGTCTTTTTGGCATACATCCAATTCTGCTCTCAACATTTCCTGATTTTTACTTGCCCCCTCTAATTCAGTCTTTAACCTGTTAATTAGCTGAGTATCATTCTCTTGCATTCGCAGGGATTTGTTTAAAATAAACCATATTTTGCCGCATAGCCGTATTAAACAGTCTTTCTCTGCACTTTTATCGGCTGCATTCAATAATCTTGTAAGGCAGACCTGGATTATGCTGCCTTCTGCAAAAATATTGTCTAGTTTTTCTTTCTGCACCTCACCCTGAATGCGGTTACTCCATTCTAACGTGCTATTCGAAGACCAATTCCCATGTGCAAATAACTTTGCCTCTAAATATTGCACTAGATCTGAGAATGTGGTTTCCCTTTGTGACATTCTGAAATTCGTTTTTAGTGGCACACTGCTATTATAAAATGGGTTCCCTTTAATGTGCAAATGGCAGTGTGAGACACGCTTGCCATGCCCAGTAGGTACTCTATGATCACTTTCCCGGCCTGCAACGCACCATAAATATGTAGGGTATTTTGTGGAGATTTGGGGCCTGACGGTATTTTATTACCGCCGAAAAATAACTTAGCAATAATCACTCTTTGTATTCAGATTTGGCCATGTGCAACAATAATACAATGGACATGCATTATTTCAGCACCCAGACCTGCATATTTGGTATACGTGGTTGGTGGTATTTTGGTGAGCATAATTCCCTTGTTTTATTTGTGGCCCCAATGTCCAGAATCCCTTATCTTTGCTTAGATTTTTCGTGTGATCACTAGAGAGACCTCAGACCTGCATTCTAGGAATACCACATTTTCCAGTGATAGTGTTGGTGTGCCACCATGGGCGAACTCACTGACTTATTTACGACAGAGAGCTATATGTGGTAGTCTTGTGGTAATTTCCACTACCTTATATACGGTAGGGAGCTATGTTCAGAGAGTCTCTCTTCCCGTTGGCTCATGTACCTCCAACAAGCTATGCTACAGTCACTCACAATTATTCATACTGATTTTGACATGCACACATCTGTCTTAAAATGACCATTGCACTGTTTAAAAATCTCCCCACATCATCAGCATTGTAATGGTAAACAATAAACATCACCCGTCTGTTTTCAAATATTTTTCTGTATTATAAAAGTTGTATTTAAAAACGATCTCATTCTTTACAGAAATAAAATGGTACAGTCAAAGCATTGTCTGTGACACTCTGCAAAGAGAGTGGCGGAGAACAGAACTCAAATTGCAACATTAGCACTTGATTAAGACACGCACAGGAATCCTACACTGACTGCATATTACCGTACACACTCAGCTCCCACACTTCTCATTACCTTATCTTTTTAGTTGTTCTCTTTGTGAATGTGGCTCTCTTGGATTAACTCCAGCAAAAAGGAACGCTTGCCTTCTGAAACCGGGGTCATTGCCTGGAATTCTCAGCTTTTGCAGATAGGAATGCCTCAGCCAGTGGAAAGGTCCTTCTTTCAGCTCTCCCCAATCTCGACTGCAGCAGGACACAGGAATCTGCATTCAGTCAGGAGCCCCACAGCCAGGTCTTCTCCCCAATAGTGCAGAAAGATGTCTCTTGTCTTTTTCCCCGTTACTGCCCACTAAAACTTTCCTCTCAGCCCTCTGTATGACGTGTCCCAATGAAATCCATCATCTCTCATCCTCCTACTCTTCAACAATAGCTTCGCTTATACATTTGCAATTGTTGCAAATCTGACTTCCTTCTTCCTGCAGTTACTGTGCACAAAAACACGGAGAATCAGGCAGAGAAGAGAAGAAAAAAAAATCTGCACACACATTTAAATGGTTTTCAGAGTATGCCTAATTCTGCAGTGGAGAACACATTTTATTAGTGGGTTATGTTAAATAAGGTTTTATTAGTCAGGTTAATGGTTAATAGGTTAGCTGTTAATTTTCAAATGTGTCTCTCGCACCATAGGCATTTCAGGTGAAAAATAGTGTGCATTTTTAAATGAGCACGTGTGCTTTTAACTGTAAAAATAGATTTGCATCTTATATGTTAAAATCGTTTTTGACTGAATAGCCTGTCTTTCCTTGTTAATCTGGTAACCCATATAGCAATGTACCGCACCCTTGTGGTGGTGGTGCTGCAAAAAAAAATGTGCTACTTGTGCGGTAGTGCTGTACTCTGTGCTGTAACATGCTAAATATCCTTACATATACCCTCCTTTTGTTTTTAGAACTTGGCTATAATCCAAGCCAATTCCTAAAAACAACTTGTTCTTTTTTTTTTCTTTTTTTTTTTACAATATAGCAATCCAGCAAAATGAATATTCATGTGCATCAATGAAAAATTTGCAATCAACATTATATATAATATATATATATGCTTGTTTTCTTTTAACTTGTATTTGATTTCAGAAAAAAAAAATAGAAAAAAATATAAACGAAATATTTTTACCAAGCATGTTTTATTTTTGGCAAAAGGTGGAAATTAGTATTGTGCTATGTACTTAATTTGTTTATTTTCTATTTTGATTTAGACAATTAACATTATTTGATCGGAGGTTCCGAAATCAGAGCCCACGGGAGAGACGATGGAGTCCTGGAGTCCCCTGGATGAAGACCAAAAGATGCCTGCCTCCAGGTGGAGGTGAAGACAAAATAACCGGGATGCCAAAAGAGATGCCTACTGTGGATTCAAGATTGCCAAGATGAAAGCGTACTTGAATGAACCGAATAACATCGCTGGTCGGGACGTGTCAGAAGCGGACAAGAGTACTGACATATGGAGTTCCACGTATTTATTATTTTAATTATTTATTTTAATTTGTTATATTAATTATTTGTTTTAGTTAGTTGTTTTATTTCTTTGTTTTTAATTGACTTGGAAAATCTAAACTTAAAGTAATGCCACTTCAACTGAGAAGGCAAATGTGGAACATTTTATGAACTGATGGACTCAGATGAAATGTTGATTGCAAATTTTTCATTGATGCACATGAATATTCATTTTGCTGGATTGCTATATTGTAAAAAAAAAAAGAAAAAAAAAAGAACAAGTTGTTTTTAGGAATTGGCTTGGATTATAGCCAAGTTCTAAAAACAAAAGGAGGGTATATGTAAGGATATTTAGCATGTTACAGCACAGAGTACAGCACTACCGCACAAGTAGCACATTTTTTTTTGCAGCACCACCACCACAAGGGTGCGGTACATTGCTATATGGGTTACCAGATTAACAAGGAAAGACAGGCTATTCAGTCAAAAACGATTTTAACATATAAGATGCAAATCTATTTTTACAGTTAAAAGCACACGTGCTCATTTAAAAATGCACACTATTTTTCACCTGAAATGCCTATGGTGCGAGAGACACATTTGAAAATTAACAGCTAACCTATTAACCATTAACCTGACTAATAAAACCTTATTTAACATAACCCACTAATAAAATGTGTTCTCCACTGCAGAATTAGGCATACTCTGAAAACCATTTAAATGTGTGTGCAGATTTTTTTTTCTTCTCTTCTCTGCCTGATTCTCCGTGTTTTTGTGCACAGTAACTGCAGGAAGAAGGAAGTCAGATTTGCAACAATTGCAAATGTATAAGCGAAGCTATTGTTGAAGAGTAGGAGGATGAGAGATGATGGATTTCATTGGGACACGTCATACAGAGGGCTGAGAGGAAAGTTTTAGTGGGCAGTAACGGGGAAAAAGACAAGAGACATCTTTCTGCACTATTGGGGAGAAGACCTGGCTGTGGGGCTCCTGACTGAATGCAGATTCCTGTGTCCTGCTGCAGTCGAGATTGGGGAGAGCTGAAAGAAGGACCTTTCCACTGGCTGAGGCATTCCTATCTGCAAAAGCTGAGAATTCCAGGCAATGACCCCGGTTTGAGAAGGCAAGCGTTCCTTTTTGCTGGAGTTAATCCAAGAGAGCCACATTCACAAAGAGAACAACTAAAAAGATAAGGTAATGAGAAGTGTGGGAGCTGAGTGTGTACGGTAATATGCAGTCAGTGTAGGATTCCTGTGCGTGTCTTAATCAAGTGCTAATGTTGCAATTTGAGTTCTGTTCTCCGCCACTCTCTTTGCAGAGTGTCACAGACAATGCTTTGACTGTACCATTTTATTTCTGTAAAGAATGAGATCGTTTTTAAATACAACTTTTATAATACAGAAAAATATTTGAAAACAGACGGGTGATGTTTATTGTTTACCATTACAATGCTGATGATGTGGGGAGATTTTTAAACAGTGCAATGGTCATTTTAAGACAGATGTGTGCATGTCAAAATCAGTATGAATAATTGTGAGTGACTGTAGCATAGCTTGTTGGAGGTACATGAGCCAACGGGAAGAGAGACTCTCTGAACATAGCTCCCTACCGTATATAAGGTAGTGGAAATTACCACAAGACTACCACATATAGCTCTCTGTCGTAAATAAGTCAGTGAGTTCGCCCATGGTGGCACACCAACACTATCACTGGAAAATGTGGTATTCCTAGAATGCAGGTCTGAGGTCTCTCTAGTGATCACACGAAAAATCTAAGCAAAGATAAGGGATTCTGGACATTGGGGCCACAAATAAAACAAGGGAATTATGCTCACCAAAATACCACCAACCACGTATACCAAATATGCAGGTCTGGGTGCTGAAATAATGCATGTCCATTGTATTATTGTTGCACATGGCCAAATCTGAATACAAAGAGTGATTATTGCTAAGTTATTTTTCGGCGGTAATAAAATACCGTCAGGCCCCAAATCTCCACAAAATACCCTACAGTCTCCAACCTAATGTCGGTTTTGATTCACCTTAGATTGCAAGAGGTCCTTAAAAAAGACTACGAAGAACTCTTTGGAGGAAAACCCATTATTGTTTTTGGAGATCTTCTTCAATTAACACCAGTGCAAGGTGAAGCTATTTTTAAAACCTGAGGACATAGACTGTGCTGTAAGACACTTGGCAGCATAGGAAATGTAAATCTCTGGCAACATTTCCAATACAGAGACCTAACTGAAAACATGCTTCAGTCTGCAGCCCTCACCTATGCCAACATTTTGAAAAGCATTCGGATTGGTGTGCTTTCTAAGGAAGCACAGTCTATCTTAAACAGCAGATGCATTCATGTGCTATACGGGCATAACAGATGCGCTACTGATGTCATGGAATAATTAGCACACAAAAATGTAAACTGTATGTCCTTAATGCCAGCCCTAGCAAGCTGTGCACAAATCAATGAAACAATGTTGAAAAAAGAAATGCAAAAATGCAACCACTAGTGCAAATTTACTCCACAGACAAACTGGACATGCACAGTATGACAGTACCTATGTGTCAACAAGCCACATCACAACTAAATACCTTAGAACACTCTAGCTCTAACACATCTGGTTTGTAGAAAATGTTACCATTGTGTTTAAACTGTAGAGTAATGCTAATGCATAACCTTGACGTGGAACAAGGTTTAGTTAATGGAGCACTTGGTACAGTTGTTGGCTCCTAAGCATAACATACCCACATGACAACAGCATTCAGTTTGTCAATATTCACTTCAACAAATTTTCAAAGACATGCATGTACGCAGAGAACAGTTTTCTCTGTCTCTAGCATACACAGTCACTATTCATAAATTAGAAGGTCTAACCCTAGATCAAGCATTGATTGACATTGGCAGCAAAGTCTTTAAAGAAGGCATGAGTTACGTAGCACTGTCATGCCTATGTATAATTGAAAGGACTATTTATAGTCAATTTTGATGCAAGTAAAGTCAAGGCTGACATGCCTTGCATCGTAGAGTACAACAGACTACGTACACTCTACACTCCCATCTCAAGATGTACCCTGTTCCTTAAAAAGGCAAACTTTGTAAAGGAAAACTAGTGCAAACACAACTTATACATGATATCCCAACAGTACCACCAAAGAAATTGAAAGCAACTGCTACTCCATCATTACCACACCCACAGAAGGATGTACTGAAAAGGAAAATGCATACCCAACTGCACACAAAAAGAGAACTACCTCTTCAAAGACACCATGTGGTCTTCCATCAAATGACACAGAAACAGAACTGTCTGGTCCATTCAAATTGCTGTGCAAATGTAGCAATCAATGTTCTATTCTAGTTGCCACCAATTGTTCAAAACATTTATTTAAACAGCGGGGGCCAGTTGTGTTTGCAAATGCTACTCCTTCACAGAAATGCAACAAACAATCCTGAGACCACTTATAGTGTCTCAGGAATAAGGCCGGCATTCGACTAATGTGCGGGAATGGTGAGATTCACTATAAACACACAAGAAGATCCACAAGAATCTCTAATGTACTTACTGCAAGTACTGGAAAGCGAAAAAATACCTATAATGAAATCTTCCAGATTTCATACATGTGGAAACATACATGCACTCTCTGCAGACATGTGGTGCAGGAACAAGTCCTTAACAGGTGCTTTGTTTATGTATCTATACCTAACTGTGAATTCATTCAATTTCAGCAGCTCGTACAAAATGCAAACCATGGCATATTATGTACTACTTGCAACTCCGACAATCGTTCTACCTTACAGATACAATCACATAGCCAATACGTAATAGTAATGCTTTCACGATACAATGCAGATGGTACCAAAAACAACTGCAAGCTTACTTGCTTCTATCACTTTGTAAGAAAACCTTCACACCAGTAGGCATAATCTACCATATGTGTTCCACAACCAGTGCAGGTCACTATGCTGCGTACATTAATAAGAAATGTGGATGGTTTGAATGCAATGATACTTCCATTACTCTGAAGCAGATATTACCAGCAAATCTTGCAAATGCCTACTTAATATTCTTGAAACCAAAATGTACTCACTGATCTGAGTATAAGTGTCTACAAACTGTCCTCAGTAACCTTTGAAACCACCAACTGGTAGAATAAGGCAACAGATGTCTACCACTGCCCATACCAATGCAAGAAATACGCAACTACATGTAACTACAACCATAGTGCTGCAAAAGCACTTCACAATGGTGAAAAATGTAAATCCACCAACAAGAATGAACGTGCTTATAGACATACCCTGCAAAACGGAGAGACTGTAAACTGTTAGAATACGCCAACTGGTATCTAAGTGCAACCATAATACTACAATATTACTTCCCATTACTACACAATTTGAAATCCACCAGCAAAAATGAAAGTTCTTTTGAGAAATCCCTTCAACACTTACTAAGTATAAACAACCAGCATACACCAACTGGTATCTTACTGCACCCGCAGTACTACAATATTACATCCAGCGGTCAAACTGCCAAATTCAATCTTCAGCAATCACAGTGCTACAAACAAACCCTATTTCAAATCCTCCTACTGCAACAGTGCTTTTAACCAGAATACCACATAGGTATGCACCTTAAACATTGCTGTAAGCAGTGCACACGTCACTAAATCAGAGTGTACCACATAACAACTAATGAAAGCAGGTTTTTTTTTTTAATCCTGCATGGATTTCTTTTCCCACAGACCCAAAGATTATGCAAAAAAACACAGGACCTGAGCACATTGCACAGTACACTTGTTTAAAGCACATTACTTGTGAAGTACTAATTATGAGGGTCCACAAAGTTACATCAATGTCTGCAATGCAATTCAATACAACATTACGAAGTCCCTACCCTAACATGTTATGTTTTCTTTTATCTCAGAGAAGGAAACAATGATTTCCCCCGCATTTCCACATACCACAATATACAAATCTGCTATTGCCGCTTGAACAGTATTCTGCACTGCGTGCAAAAAAGGTGCACAGGGGCTCGACAATACATACAATGAGTATAGAATTATTGGTGTCATACGTCTTTGTAATCTGCAAATTGCATTCTACACACATATTTGTGCAATCCATATTCCAGTGCCACAATGTTGAGTGCGTGGCTGTATTATGGTCCGTTGGGTGTGGCAAGGCCCTAGACTATTGGGTGTATGGCATATGGCCTACGGCCTCCGGCCATGTGCTGAGAGTCTAGGGCCTGGCCACAACCACGCAACATAATACAGTCATGCATGCAAACATCTGCCCACTGACCACAACCCACACACACATAACACAGCGGCATGAGACCCTGTCCACTTCAGTTGACATACTGTTACAGTACTTCCAGCCAGTGGACAAACTCAGGCCATGCACCCAAGACTTTACTGACTACGTACAACCAATAGAGCCTAATACAGTGAAGTACCGAAGAATATGCCCAGTGGCCACAACCCAGACACATAAGGCATCCACCAAAACCCCTGTCCACTTCACTTCACATACTATTACATTACTCCCACACACTGCATAGACTATGATACACCTAAGAATCGCAGGGCAGTCTAACAAGCCACCTGCCACACACCCTGTCCGCTTTAGTACACATATATTACACTACTTTCAGCCAGTAGGCACACTCTTAGGTGCACCGAAGACTCTAGTAGCTGCCACAATTACCACAGCATAATACAACCATACACCTAAGAATCTGCCGAGTGGCCACAACCCTCAGGGCAGTCCAATAAGCCAGCTGCCACACACTCTGTCCACTTCTTTACACATATTATTACACTACTTGCACCCAAGAGGCGAGTAGTTTGTTGCAATCAAAACAGCATAATACAGCCATGCATCCAACAATCTGTACACTGGCCACAACCCACACACATAATCCAGCTGCCTGAGGCTCTGTGCACTTTTCTACACATACTATTACAATACTTCAACCAGTGGGCAGACTCTTGGACTCTTGGGTGCATGGCCTTGTAATATATATATATATATATATTGTAGTTATGGTTAAGTTGCTCACCTCATAGAAAGAGCACTTTCTGGGCAGCTTATAAATTCACCAAAAGAACCTCCCCACCCCAGATGAATCCTCACCAAACTTTGAAAAGAATGTATATGGCCCCCTCGGATGATTCTATGAAGTGTGGTGAGGTTTTGTCAAGAGGGGGGGCAAAGTTATAGGGGGTGCCAAAATGTGTGGATTTCCTCATAGACGCAATGGAAAATATTTTTTGCTCATGCTTACAGCCCAAACTGCTGGACAGATTTTCACCAAAATTGCACCAGGAGCTGTGGCTTGGTCCCAAAAGCGTGCTTCTGTAAATTTGGTGTAAATCCATCCAGTAGTTTTTTTAAAAATGGGCAAAAAATAGGTAAAAAGAAATTAGTGGTATCTGGGTCTAGTCTGCCGACTCTCTTCCCAATTCTGGGTACGGCGTGATGTTTGCGGACATCATACGCGCCCACTTGTTGGAGGTGCGTCATATTTTATGAAACGTTCCACATGTTGGATCCGCGGACAGCAGCCGGTGTCTGCCAACAGCGCGCTGGGGAAAACATCTGGAAAACACATTTGAGATTATCTGGTGGCAGAAAGAGAAGCTGGAAACGGTGGGGGAGTGCAAAGAAGATGATATGGAGCTGTTTTTATAGGTGAAAAAAAGGCATGCAGGTGCCGCCGAGTTGGCAGGCTTCGCCGGTATCCGTGTGAATATCGCTGTGTACAAACAGTTTGGGAAACACATTTGGGGTTATTTGATGGCTGAAAGAGGGCCTGGAAAGGATGGAGGAGTGGAATAAAAATGATATGGAGATGTTTTTATAGGTGAAGAAATATGATCAATACTCAAGACCTGTTATTTTGCTCTCTGCTCTTGCATATACTTCATTACTTTATTACTTCATTAAACAATGATAAAAAGGTAAAGCTGAAATTTCAAGCAGGCTCCATTGGTAAATGGCAGGCCACTAAATGATGGATAACTGATTGATTTCTTGGAAATCAGAATAAGGGGAGACATATACAGCTTGTATCCCTTTATGTAGAATTCACTGATTTTATGGCAGATGAGAACTGTTTTGTGCGCTGTTTGTTAGTCCGGATAAAATATTGTGACCTGGTAGTGCATTTTTGGGGGAAAAAACATAAAAGCAACTTGTTTAACACACCTCAGTCAAAATACTTGCATTACATGTTGCACACGCACACACCACTCCATTACGAGTTTCATGATATTTCTTCTGTGTTTTCCTTTGGAGCAATTCCAGTGGAAATATGTATGTCCACCACACTATTACAAGTTTACTACTATGCCTGCGGCAATGCTGAATCCATCCTTATGTTAAATCTCAAAACCTGCACGTGGCGATGTGGATCTGTTGGAGCATATGATATGATATTTTATTTGTATCGCACTCGTACACAAGTATTTCAGAGCACGACAAGGCAAGGGAGCGGAACAGGGGATAACACAACAATGATCTTACTAGGCCCAGTGACATTGAGAATGCGCAAGTGCATGGGAAAGGGAAAGGGGAAAAGTGCATGGAAGGGAGAGAGTGGAAAGTGCAGAGTAGAGGAAAAACAGATAAATAATAATAAATAAAATAAATAATAGACTGACCCTGAGGGATTTAGAGGTAGAGGAGTGAAGAGCTCGAGAGGGGAGGTATTTGCGGAGGGATAGCTGAAGCTATTTTGGACCTAGGCACCAGAAAGCCTTGTGGACAATGCAGAGGGTTTTGAATTTAATCCTTGCATCCACTGGGAGTCAATGGAGAGATTTAAGAGCTGAAGAGATACGATCCCAGGGATTGGGGCCAAGGACAAGTCTCGCAGTCCTGTTCTGGATTAGTTGCAGAGGGCGCAGGGTAGAGGCAGGTAGATTTAGCGAGAGGCTGTTACAATAGTCCAACCTAGAGAGAACCAGAGCTGCTGGGGGAAGGAGAGGAAAGGCAGAGTACCTCTGAGGAGGTGTAGTAGGAAGTTTGACTTTTTAGGGACCTCAGACATGTGGGCGGAGAAGGAAAGTTTGGAGTCAAAGATGACCCCGGGGTTCTTAGCCTTGCAGGTGGAGGTAGGAGGAGGGCCAAGAGAAGCCGGCCAGAGAGTTAGGGGAAAGGATGGTGAAGGTGTACCGATGAGGAGGATCTCAGACTTGCTGGCATTCAGACAAAGATCATTGACGACACACCAATCTTGAATGGCAGTTAGGCAATCAGAGATGAGAGAGGGAGAGGAGGTGGACGAGGGCAGCCTGAAAAATGAGTTGAGTGTCGTCATCGTAGCACCGGAAATTTGAGCAGAAAATGGCAATGCAGTGGGCGAGAGTTGCCAGGTATTGGTTGAAAAGTCAGGGCGAGAGGTTAGACCCTTGGGGAACACCACAGGTAGAGAGGAAGATAGATGATAGGAAGGACCCGGTTGGACCTGGGAGGATCGATCAGAGAGGAGCGAAGAGCTCGAGAGGGGAGGTATTTGCAGAGGGATAGCTGAAGGTATTTTGGACCTAGGCACCAGAAAGCCTTGTGGACAATGCAGAGGGTTTTGAATTTAATCCTTGCATCCACTGGGAGTCAATGGAGAGATTTCAGAGCTGAAGAGATACGATCCCAGGGATTGGGGCCAAGGACAAGTCTTGCAGTCCTGTTCTGGATTAGTTGCAGAGGGCGCAGGGTAGAGGCAGGTAGATTTAGAAAGAGGCTGTTACAATAGTCCAACCTAGAGAGAACCAGAGCTGCTGGGGGAAGGAGAGGAAAGGCAGAGTACCTCTGAGGAGGTGTAGTAGGAAGTTTGACTTTTTAGGGACCTCAGACATGTGGGCGGAGAAGGAAAGTGTGGAGTCAAAGATGACCCCGGGGTTCTTACCCTTGCAGGTGGAGGTAGGAGGAGGGCCAAGAGAAGCCAGCCAGAGAGTGAGGGGAAAGGATGGTGAAGGTGTACCGATGAGGAGGATCTCAGACTTGCTCGCATTCAGACAAAGATCATTGATGGAACACCAATCTTGAATGGCAGTTAGGCAATCAGAGATGAGAGAGGGAGAGGAGGTGGACGAGGGCAGCCTGAAAATGAGTTGAGTGTCGTCAGCATAGCACTGGAAATCTGAGCAGAAAATGGCAATGCATTGGGCGAGAGTTGCCAGGTATTGGTTGAAAAGCCAGGGCGAGAGGTTAGACCCCTGGGGAACACCACAGGTAGAGAGGAAGATAGATGATAGAAAGGACCCAGTTGGACCTGGGAGGGTCGATCAGAGAGGAAAGCGGTCAGCCAGACCAAAGCCTAATCAGTGCTACCCAGGTTATCACAGAGACGGTTGAGCAGGATGGTATGGTTGACCGTGTCGAAGGCAGAAGAGAGATTGAGTAGGATGAGAACAGAGTCAATGTTAGAGTCAAGGTTGGAGAGCAGATCTTCACAGATGTTTAGGAGGCATCAGTGACATTTTTGCCACACATGTGCCAACCAATAAGCATTCCAGTGGCCATTTTACAAAAGAAACGTCAGCCACTTGCAGGTGCCATGGTGGCAATAAGACAGTGCACTGTGATGTAGGGGAGAAAGATTGCGATAATTATGAGTGTGGTGCATGGGGTAAGGGATCCTGGCCGATGAGGTTGGCTAGGAGGGATTCATGCTGTTTGGGCGCCTCATTGCTAAAACTGCCCTAGCAAGTGGGAGCGGATCTGCAGGGCTGAATAAACCAACACCCGATGGAAGCCCCTGCCTGAAGTGGACCGTGTTGGGGTTTGTGGAAGACCATTACCTGGAGTTCTATGCCACTGAAGGTGGCAATGTCCGGCTGCTAATCTCCTACCTCTGAGAGAAGACGAACACTCTTGCTTTGGATCTCACTGGCCTGTTGGCCATTTGGATACAGGAGCTGGGACCTGGGAGCCCTTGTTGCTGGTATGGAGCACAAATACAATTAGCGAATGTTGTGTTCTAACAATTAAAGTGCATACAGCAAACTGAGCATTTAACTACATGCTATGTAGAGCTGAGGGAAATCTAGCAGTTCTTGTCCAGAGAGGCCAATTCAGACCCCACAGGTTCACATAACCCAGTTACACATAAGACCCATAGCATTCCTCCTTACCATTACCAAGACAGCAGCACACAGAATGTGATAAGCAAATCAGCACATACGTAGATATTCTAGGTGCAAAATATCAGCTCAGATCGTCTAGAGTGAAAAGGGGGAGTCATCCTAAAAATAAATTAATTCTTCTTACTGCTGGCATGCATTCCGAGGAACAAGAAGGTCTTTAGTGTGATCAGGAACGTATAATGGATGTTCTCCTTAGTGTGGTGGCAGTACATAAATATGCAAAAATAATTAAGCATTTAAGACCACAACATTGCCATGAATGTATGGTACCACATGCTGCAACATGCCCAATGTGTTTTCCCTTATAACAACCTAAATTTGCTGCCCACACACAGGACATCAGAACCACACATGCAGGGCTGACGTCGAAATCGGCGAACTTACATGTGTAGCCACTAAAGGGCATAAGTATCTTGCACACTAGAAACCATCACTGCACAGCTAGTAACTGTAATCCATCGGCACGACCCATAGCTATATGAACAATCCAGCACCTGGGATGGTTCCGTGCCTCCAGCGCCATGAATTACAGCACTGCATTGCCAACCACCTTGAGCACAACCATCTGCGATGCCACTGCCACCGCTGAAAACCGCACTCCCACCACTGTTACTGCCACCATTGCCACCACCACAAAAGCCAGCTCTGTCAGCTGCTTAACCATCATCACAGCCACCATAGACACCACAACCCCACCTTAGCCCATGTTGTGACCACTACTGCATCAGTAAGTACTGGCAGAAGGCTACCCTCAACTAAGCCAACTGCCAAGGTGGTGAACCCCACATCTATCTACTTGCCTCTACTTCCTAACTCCCTAGTGGCATGTGTGAGACGGTACTCCACCCCCATGCTGCCTGTGGATAATGTGTCAGTGAGGAAGAAAGTGGAGAAGGCTCCAGTTGCAGCTGAAACAGGGACCAGGGTGATCTAGGTGAAGAGGACACACAACATCATGACAATATCAGCATGACATTTTCCTCAAGTCCTGACCATGATGATATCCACACACCGCAGGCAGGAAATAGCAGGAGGGGCCGATGGGGCAGATGGTGGTCTTTCTCCTTGTGCTGTTCACGGGGCAATTATTGGGCACCAAGGAGCAGCTGCCCCAAAGCTTGATGGAGGTGCTGAGTGTTATGCACCAGGCACTGGCCAAGGTTGCCAACATTGGGGGAGTGTTAAAGTGGTAAGCATTGCTCGGTGCAAGAGGCAGTGCAGCTTCAGTAACTCTATAGGATGAGAAAGGCCAGGGGGTAGGGGGTACCCATGACTTTCCTCATCCCTTGCCTCAATGGATTCGGGAAGTTAAGGTATGGCGCAATTTGGTCTTGCAAGTGCGGCTTAAGCATCATCCAATAGTTAACACTAAAGATACCATTGAATGTGCAAACTGTATTACAATTCAGAACAGTGACACATTAAAGCAGGGACACCTTAATGGAATATTACATGCAAGTTTGATAGGCGGGTGAAAACCAGGAGGAGGGATGATGGCAAAGAAAGGAGTAACGCAGACGAGGAATGACTTCCATCGAAAGAGAGTCAAAATGGCTAGATCGTGGAATTGTACCATTAGATAATGGTTGCCTGTGCCTGACGGCGGGGAAGCGTGTAGCAAAGAGTCACCACAAGAATGCAAACACCTCGGGCGATTGATGGAAGTGTTTTATAATGGTGCAATGCCATAGGAAAAGGTTCTGTGAGTCAATGGGAATGGCATGCCTTTTTATTAATGGAACAGCCTTTTCGGAATTTCTAGAATGTTTAATAATTTAAAACAAACGTTATGTTTCGAAGAGTTTAACAATACCCTGTTTGTGAACGTCACTTGCTAGGGATTAACCTCCTGTTTTCCGTCTGTATTTGTAATATGCGGCGCAGCATAAGATGTGCTTTGATGAAGTCAGAGTAAAGTTCACCGTCTGCCCGAGTATCTGCATGGCTGCAGCGGGAAGCAGCTGTGCTGACTCTGTATTCACGCTGCATTCCTTCTGCAGTGTGTCAGCAGCAGGTCGCAGAGCGGCAGAGTGTGGGATGCGAGCTAAAAATAAGCCATCGCCGGCTGAGTGCCGTCCTATGCACGACTGCGAGAAAGGAGCACATGAAATATGTTCGTGCGATTCACGTTTACGTGGGCACCGAATTCAAATTCGATAATATCATTTTTTTTCTTAGCACTTACTGCATGCATCGTATTCTCTATGACATGCATCAATAGCATGGCCAGGGCAATTGTTTTGCAGCACGTATAGCTTGAAATTAATGAATGCGCGCATTAATGAGCATTAATTATATGCATAAGTGATCTTATCCTTATTAGTGCTGAGCAGGATGCGTTGATCAAACTAAAGGCAAAGCCTAACAGATTCCCCGAACGTCTTTCATGCTGGTATGAAATTCTAGTTTCCATGGTAACCTAGAGCGAGTTAAGAAGGGTACTGTTAAACTGTACTGCAATTTTCCTTAGTCCCTGGTAAAAAAAAGTACAATAAAAATAAAGTCAACAGAAACCACAGAATTCGCTTACTATTTAAAGAGCCATTTCAGATTTTCTTTTTTGAATATAAATGAGTTATTTTAGAACAAAATATACATTATTCAGTTAATTACCATTTGCGTGGTATTTCAGTTACATCAAAAGTGAAGAATAGCAGTATGCTTGCAAATGACCTTGTGGCGCTGGCTAACATGCTGCTGACCAAATTCAAGCCTGACAACAGGCTTAGCGCGAGTGTGTGCAGTGTCAGTGTGAATAGGAAACGTGGATACAAACATTCAATGAGGAGCCACTTTGAAAGCAACAGCATGTGTGCATCTTTGACAATATTGCCTCTATTATCTGAGAGACACCTATTGTGACAGAATGTTATCTGGAGAGGGTGGACTAGCCCAAGATGTTTCATTTGTATTGCATACAAATTTGCAGGGGATACTGTTTTTAAAAAGGAAGCCTGCTAATCAGACTCCCGCCCCATTTTTTTTAATTGATTTAACTGATCTGAGTCAACTTTACAATAAACACATATACAAAATATACAGAATTAAAATCAAAACGAATCATTTAAAAAAAGAAGAAAAGACCGCTCATCTTAATAGACAGTTTAGACTAAAACTAAATGATCATCATTCACGAAGGTAGAACAATTTAAGAAAAGGAAAAGTGCCATCATTATTATTAGTCATTAACAAGGTCTTATTGTTTTTGTCAGTATTTCTTATTGAGACAAAAAGGAATAGACACCGGGCTACCCCTCCTTTAGGCATATGGGGGGGCCTAGACCTATTCGAAAGAACTAGTAATTGCTTAAACTAGTTGTGATGGTCACACTTAAATTTATAAAACAAAGTTTAATTGAAAAAACATGTTTAGAAAGGTTTATAGTGACATTTTCGAATGTAATAATTTCGAATGCCTTAATGTCGAATGAAAAATGTTGAAAAAAAATGTCTATTTTTGTTTTTTTTTTTAATGGGGGTTCCCCCCAACCACCCGTTTTTTTTTTTATTGACCCTTTTTTTACTAACTAAACCCAAACCAATATATAAAATAAAAAATATATATTTGAAATTATTGTTTTGACATTTTTTTAGACATTAATGCATTTGAAATTGTGCATTCGAAATTTTAACTGAATACCATTTAGAAACCTACATAAAACAGGGTTACAATTGTTAACGAAAAAGAAGACAAAAAGGACATGTGTCTTCACATTAGTAAGAAGAAATTAATTTATGTGTAGTAGCAGATACTGAACACATTTTAACTGTCGACACAAATTTGGTGTTTCTAGCTAGGAGACCCAGATTGGTGTTTATAGCTGTTATAGACACTGTAGTCTTATTGATGGTAGGATGACTTTCAGGGACTCCAAGCCTTCTTCAGGACAACGAGGAGTTAAATAGATGTACAGATGTTCATCTAAAAACAATAAGAAGGAACGAATTAAAAGGGGGGAGTGTGAATTGTTGGTTAACGTTACATTGCGATGACATGCCATTGATAACGTGCGTACAATGATATCAAACCTAATTCATTACGCATGAAGGAAACTGGAACACTTTGTAGTAGATTAAGCTGGCTATGCCAGAATTTTCCCTCCAATTTTGACCATATTCTTTTTTTCTGGGGTGGCTTAGTTTCAGAGGCATATAACAAGATGGGTGTAACTTTTTGTAGATAGTATGTGATAACAGGCTTTAGAGTGCATTTTCAAAATTTGGCCTCGATCATTTTAGCCTGAGAGATTGAGGTTGCTAACTTAGTTTTGAGATTCTCTCTATAAATCTTTACATCATTTTGGCTTGATATTACCATGCCTTCATTTGTTTGTTGTTGGACACATTCTAATGTCACTCCTCCCAGTGACCATATTTGTTTTTTCCCCTTGTTCTTACGCAAGATGTTGCACATCATCACTTTGGTTTTCTGTAGATTTATTGTAAGAAGGTTAACTTTGGTGTACCATTCTAGGACATTTAACTGCCTCTGAAGGCCCTTTGGTGTTTTTGAAATCATCACCAAATCGTCAGCATATAGTAATGCTGTTATTGGTTGATTGTTCATTCTTGTTCATTCTTGGAGCATCGGTGATGACTTCCTGAAATGCTTCACCCAAGTCTGCGATATAAAAGCTAGATAGAGCTGCTGCCAATGTGCAACCCTGTCTCAGCCCTCAAAAAGTTTTGATTGAGTCAGACAATTGTCCGTCTGCTGTGAGTCTTACTTGAATGGTATTTCCATGATGTAAATCTTGTATTAAAGAGATAAGGTATGATGGACAGCCATTGAGGAGCAATTTTCGAATCAGGATCTGCCTAGAGACTGAATCAAAAGCCGCTTTCAGGTCTACAAAGACCAAATAAAGAGGCTGCTTGAGGTTCTCATGGTGTGCAATTATTGAGGTCAGCATCAACATGTTCCCTGAGGTACCCAAGCCCGAGATAAAACCAGTTTGAAATGGGTCACGCTGCTGATGTTTAATGTACCATCTTGTAAAGTCTCTCAAGGCGAATCTTGTGAATATTTTACCTGGGGCATCGAGCAACGTGATCGGATGATGATTGACTGTGCTTGCACGATCTCCCTTCTTAAATATCGGGTCTGTCACTGAGCACAGCCAACTAGAGGGGACCGCATTGGTTTGAAGGACCCGTTCAAAAATCTTATACAAAATACTAGCCCAATGTAGAGGATGTTTATCAAACATGGAGTTATTGAGACCATCGGGGCCCGGAGCATGAGAGTTACTTAGTTTATCAATACATTCCAGAATCTCCTGTTCGGTAATGTACAAGCCACTATAGTTGGAAGGCTCAGCGATAGTCTCGACTCCAATAGTAACTGGAAGGGCGTACAATTGTGAAAAGTGCTCAACCCATTGTGTTTCATTGACTCCATTAATTTGCACCGGTTTTTGGGCCATCTGGTTTGCCAAATTTATTAAGGTCCATATCTGGGCCGAGTTCTTATTACTTATGGCCAGGAGCATAAATTCACCATCTCTTTGGTATAGGTGAGCCTGGTGGCCACGTTGCCAGTTTCTGTACTTACTTTGGCCGGTTTTAATAGCCTCTTTTTTTATTCAGTACTTGGGATGCAAGAATAGCTCTTTTTGTGGTTCTGAGCCAAATGTTCATCTCCCGTACCTCGGGGCTGAATTCATGTCTTGGTTTGAACCTAGTAGAACCAGGAATTTTGTTACAGGCCTGATATAAATGAAGATGACTTGTACATGCATGTTAAGATGATGCCATTATATTGTTTTCAAGAGATATTAGAGCATCAATATTTCAATTGAATCTAGTTCGCGCATTATTCACCATCAATGGTTACTCATTGTCTGGTGTTCTATCCAATGTAACACTAGCAGTTCATGATCGCTATTATTCTGTTTCTCTACAGTGAATTTCACTGCCTTGTTAAAAGTGTTCCTATCGATATATAAATATAATCGATAATGGAAGCACTCTTAGATCGATGCCAGGTACATTGGGCTGGAATATCACCTGGGAGAGAACCATTGCACATTACATAGTTTCTCTCCTCCATTATAGTTTTCCATTTCTTTATGGTTATGCTTTCACTGTCATTTTTTTATGTTAACACATGCATATTCAAGTCACCGTTATGATGGTCATTGTAATTTCACTGGCTAAGGCTATGATATTTAACAGATATTCAAAATCTGACAGAAAGTTTCTATCTGTGATCCCTACAGGATTACGATACACATTTATTATAGCTAAAGAACCACCAGGCTATGTCACTCTTACCATCAACAGGTACAAATTCGGGGCAACCCATAATGAGATGTTCCAATTTTTATGGTTTTTAATCACAACTAGTAGGCCCGCAGAAGGCCGACCACATGCTGCAGATTTTGCTGCATGTAACACTATCGAATGGCTCTCCCAAATGGGTGTCTCAATGAGCCATGTTTCCTGCAGTAAAACTATGTCATACACCCCTAAAAAGTCAGCATTGGGTCCAAACAAATGTGACAAACCATGTGTATTCCAACTGGTGACTGATATGACATTTTGATCGAACTCCTGGAGTGGTTATGATCGTGGTGTCCACTCTTTTCGCTGAAACTTATTTTTAGAAAATTGATCCTGTCTCTGTGATAAAAACTGTGTTTCGTTCGATTATGCCTTTCCGGCATTGTTAGCGAGGGAGTTATTAGACAACCATTGTTCATCTGCAAAGTCACATGGAGTTGGGTCAAGAGCCAAAAGAAAACCCATATCAAATAACGCCATGCGTGCTTGCCATAACGCATTCCTCACAAGATTAGACTGCATCCACAATCGTACAACTGACGGATTATCATCATTTAGAAATTAAATTTGTTCACAATCTAAGGAACTCATTTCATATAAGCCCTCTATTTCTTCACATATTGCCAGGATACTGGGCCTATTCAACACATATGGTTTGAAGGGAGCAGCGTGGCATTTTAAAATCAGCCTGTGGTATTTTTTTCACTTATGAACATCAACATTAGCAGACTTAGATACAAGACATGTATTAATCCACCATTATACTTTTCCACCATGCATTCACTCTTCTGTGCTCCAACCTCAATTTTCTCCACTGTATTGAGGTTAACACTCTTTACCAGTTCCTCTGTTCTATTCACAGGCGTTTTTACTTGTTGGTCCTTACTGATTTGTAATGTGTGAAAATATTTTTCAATAGCAGTAGCAATCTGGATATTAATATCAACATCAGGCCCCACATTCCCATTGCAAGGGACCTCTTGGGCATTGTGATCGTATTTGTTTTCTGGGTCATTTGGACTATCGGCAAGGGAGTGACTTGTATATCGCCCATTTGTTCCTTTCTCATAATATGTGTGTCTGCAGGGACAGTTGGAGCATCTCTACTGTTTAAGGAAGCATTCTTACTTCAGGATTGTAACATGCTTGAAGGTCAGCTCCTCACTCAATACTTCATTACCCATCTGTGTTGGATGACCCCATCCTCGCATAGGAGTAGTTTTTATGGAAGTGGCCACCTGTGTATCTCTAGAAATTCGATCAATTTTTTGTTTCCTTCCCAAACCTGGTGTAATTTTTTTTTACAACATGACATTTTTCAATTGATTTATCTATTTGGGCTTTAAGGTCATCGAGAATTAAATTCAGGTGTTGAAGCTACAGCATCAGAAACTAGAGGGGCAAGACCACTTTCTGGTTCAGAGGTTGTAATTCTCTTCCCTCTTTGACTTCAGCTGGCTTAGTGACTGGCAGACCTTTGTCTGCCTCTTCAGTCACGGCCACCAAGTCAGTCAGAGGGGAGTATTCACTCACTGTCGTTGTTAGTCTAGGGGTGTTACTCTGATTCGTCTGCTGTATATTCAATTTTAGTTGTGAAAGAGCTACTCGCGTTGCTGTATTTAATCTTGACTTTAGGCCAATTTTACACACAAATTGCTTGATTCCTCCTCTGGCCCAATTCAAAATAACCTTGTGGTTTTTACTTTTCTTCTTTGGAGGGCTGTTATCATTGATCTTCTTACGAGTATTATCAAATAGGTTATAGGTTTGGCCCGGTATTGAAACTTCATTATTGGGCAAGGATGACTTTTTAGCACCGCCTCCTAAAGAAGAGATGTCAAGAACCGAGGCTTCCTCCCCCAACTCCTTACCTGAAGGATTCTTTAGGATTGGCCTCTGTCTTCTTCTGATCCCTTCTCCTTGAGGGAGTTCTGTCCTTTGGAGTTCGGACCTTCTTATCGTGTAGGTAGGGTCTGGCCCCTCCGGAGGCCACCTTGGCAGAGATGTAACCCTGACCTCGGGGATCCCCAGAGGGCCAGTCCTAATTTCCAGGGAAAAAGCACGAATGCAGAAAAAACCCTGTTTCCGAATGGGTTCAGAAGGGGGACAGTCGGTTCCCCTCAATCGTCAATGAAGGCGATGTTTGCTCCACAACCAAAAGGAATGCCGGTTGTATAGATGTCTGATTCCACAACTGTCCAGACCTTAGGGAGTATAAATAGAAGAGAACACTAGAAGTTCTCCAAATAGAATGCTGAAATGAGCAAAAGATTATAAGAAGAAAAGGCAACACCACGTGATAAAAGACAGAAGAAGGAAAAGAAATGGTTAGGACGAAAAGAAATATCCTGAGCAGGTCGTGAAAGGCGGAATGAAAGGGAATAGAAAGATAAACGGATATAGTCCAATAATACAAGAGAAAAAGGCTCCCAGGGTGTAGTCAGAGCAACAGGGACTCTGCAAGTGAAAGGCAAGGCAGCGCCGGTGGAAGTAATGGAATACCGGCGCCAACGATAAAAAAAGAAATACTAAAGGAAAGGCTGCGCAGAGAAAGATGCAACACTAGAGTGACACAAGTAAAAAAGATGGAAAGGCGAATTTGAGAGGAACGGGAGCTAGGAAAGTCTAACAAGGGGGAATGGCACAGAACCTGGCAGCGCAGAACACTGTGAGTAGAAGGAAAAGAACAGATAAGGCGGAGAGCAAAACGGAAAAAACAGACAAACGAGGCACGGGCAGGAAAGAGGGAAAGAATCTAAGGTAGGATACAAGGCGGTTAGCAAGTACACAGTAGGCACGGAGGGATCCACGGAAGAAACTCCACCACACGAACCGAGCGTTGACTAACAGATACAACGCATCGGTTTGTGGGAGGAGCCAGCCTCTTAAAGGTACGGTGGCAATCTTGGGTGAGGACTGGAGCGCACGCTGATCATAGCCTCCAGCGCTTCCACAATCTCCAGTTCCTGACAGTATACCGCTTCCTTCTCGGGGCACCCCCGGGTTTGCCCGGATGAAGTCGATGGAACTTCTGCACCAGGCGTGGGGCATGTATATGGCTCACAGGTTCCCATGTCCTCTCTTCTACTGGATAGTTCTTCCAATGAACCAAGTAGTATAACTGCCCTTTGCGGTAACGGGAATCCACCGAATGAGACACTTCATATTCTTCGGGTGCTGGGGTCACTCGGGCACATGAGAGGTTCACAGGTCTCTTGAAGGGATCCTCCTTATATTCTTTGAGAAGGGATACGTGGAAGACCGGATGCACCTTCCTGAGATAGTCTGGTAGCTGGAGCTTATATGCAACCGGATTGATCTGTTGCAAAATGGAAAAAGGTCCAAGAAACGTGAGGAGAACTTCCCCCTATGAACCCATCTAGGTAGAAATCTGGTGGATAACCAGACCAATTGTCCGACCTTCCAGCTGGGATGGGCGCAACAACCCTTGTCAGCCCACCTCTTCTGCGCTAGTTGACTCTCTTGGTGTGCTTCCTTAGCGAGCTTGTGCACCTTCTGTAGGTCCTGTAGAATCGTATCTAGAGCCGGGATCTTGGTAGAAGGAGGACTGAGCCAGGGTAGGTGTTGAGGATGGTATCCGTACGTACAATAGAAAGGGCTCATCTGGATCGAGGTATGAAGGGAATTGTTGTAAGCGAATTCCGCTTGTGGGAGGAAGCGATACCACTCTTCCTGTTGTGGACTGCAAAAACACCTAAGGTATTGTTCCAGGTTGGCATTAAGTCTTTCCGTTTGGCCGTTGCTCTGCGGATGATATCCTGAGGAAAGAGCCTTGTGAATCCTGAGAGCTTGGCAGAGGGAAGACCAAAACTTCGAGTTGAATTGGGGCCCCCTGTCTGACACAATGGTCTTAGGTAAACCATGAAGACGAACTATGTCCTGGAGAAAAGTTGCGGCCATCTCAGAGGCTGAAGGGATTTGCTTGAAGGCAGAGAAATGCGCTAGATTGCTAAAGGAGTTGATGGGCAACATGATTGTGGTCATACCATATGACGGAGGGAGGTCCACGATAAAATAAGTGGATATATGTTCCCAAGGGCGGTCCGATAGAGAGTGTTGTTGTAACAACCCCAGAGGCCTTCCTGTTTGGTATTTGTTGGAAGCGCATACCGAACAAGCAGACACATACTGGTCTACATCTCTTCTTAAGGTAGGCCACCAGAACCCTCTCTGGATAAGATCAAAGGTCTTCCTAATACCGGAATGTCCGGATAGGGGGGTGTCATGACACCAAGAAAGTATCAGCCTTTGCAACTCCTTAGTAGGAAGGTAGAGGGCTCCTTCATGATAGAACAATCCATCCTTATCCTGGTTAACAGATAACGGAAGTTCGGAACCCCTCTGATACTGTGGGATTAGATCTTGAAGGAACGAAATTGTAGAAGCTAGAACTGTGAGATGCGGAAAAACCAGTTTGTGTTCCTTATAGGAACTAGATGTCTCTCCTAGGCTTCTGGACAAGGCGTCCGCCTTCCTGTTTTCTGTGCCAGGTATGTAAGTAACAATGAAGTCGTATTGTAGGAAAAAATAAGCCCATCTGGCGTGTCTGGCGTTAGAACATTCCAACTGTTGCAAGACCCGAAGGTTACGGTGGTCTGTTCTAATGGTGAATTGATGTGTGGCTCCCTGAAGGAGATGTCTCCATTCTTGGCAGGCCAACTTTATGGCCAACAGCTCTTTTTCGATTACAGAGTAGTTGCACTCACTACTAGTCAGTATCTTGGAGTAGTAAGCAACCGGATGTTCATAGCCGTCTTCAGTCCTTTGGAGTAAGGCTGCCCCTACAGCCCCTGCAGAAGCATCCGTTTCCAGAATGAAAGGCTTGGCCTGATCCGGTTGGACCAGGATGGGTGCTGTAGAAAAGCATTCCTTTAGGAAACTGAAAGCTTTTTGGGGTTCTTCTCCGAATATGAACTTCACTCCCTTCTTCAATAAGGAGGTCAGAGGGAATACCTTTTTGGAGAAGTTGGGAATAAACCTCCTGTAAAAGTTAGCCAATCCTAGAAAACCTTGCAGTTCCTTGACGTTGGTAGGTTCCTTCCAATCTCTAATGGCCTTTACCTTATTAGCATCCATCTCAATACCCTCATTGGACAGTATGAAACCCAAGTAGGACACAGTTGTGGATTCAAATGAACACTTCTCTGGCTTTACCAGTAAATGATGGGGCTGCAGACGCTGTAGAACTAGTCTGACCAATGATCTGTGCTCAGATAAAGACTTGGAAAAGATTAGGATGTCGTCCAGGTACACTACTACCGACAAAAATAACATGTCGGCGAATACCTTGTCCATGTACCTCTGGAAGATGGCTGGTGCGTTTACGAGACCGAAGGGCATCACACAGTATTCAAAGAGTCCGAAGGGGGTGCGTAAAGCCGTCTTCCACTCGTCGCCTTGCCTGATTCTCAAGAGGTGATAGGAACCTCTTAGGTCAAGCTTTGTAAAGTACACCGCCCCCTGTACAGCCTCCAAGATATCCCGGGTCAAGGGCATGGTATATCTATCCCGGATGGTAACCTTGTTAAGACCCCTGTAGTCGATACAAGGGCGAAGCTCTGTCGAGTCCTTCTTTGGAATGAAGAATAAGGAAGCACCACAGGCTGACTTGGACTCTTGGATTAAGCCGTTCTGCAAATTAGCGTCGAGGTACTCTCTTAAAGCCTTCCTCTCTGGTAGCGACAAGGGGTACATTCTTCCAAAGGGTACTACCGCCTCCGGTATTAAGTCAATACAGCAATCCTCAGGTCTATGGGGCGGTAGTTGTCTGGGAATGGTGTCCATAAACACCTCTGAGAAGTCTTGATAATGTACAGGAACTGAGGCCACAGTGACTGGTTCCTGAACTCCACGCCGGCTGTGTTCTAGGGTGTTGGGAGCCGAAGACAGGTTCATACAGTGGGACTCACAGAAGGTCAAATTGAAAGAGACCCTGTTGGCAGTCCAATCGATGTGAGGGTTGTGTCTCCTTAACCAAGGAGGAATCCCTATAACCAACGGAAAATGAGCAGCACGGATCTGGTCAAACACCAAAAACTCTTCGTGTTGGCCTAGCCTCATCCTTAATGGAATGGTCTCCAGCGTTATGGGTCCGGACGACAGGGGCCTACCATCGACCCCTTCTACTGGAATCGGGGAGGCCTTGGGTATAGTGGAAATTAGATTCTCTGTCGCCCACTTGGAGTCAATGAAATTTCCAGCACCTCCGCAATCTAGCATGGCGAACACCTCTGAGGGGGAATCCTCGGTCAACCACAGGTTGACCGGAAACACCATTAGGCTATTATCTTCCGGGGTGCTCACTGCTCTTGTGTAGTAGCACGGGTGCTTGTTACTTCCCCCGAAACCTCCCTTGCTACAGATCGGGGATGGAAGTTTCCCTGTCGTCGAGGTGGGACTTCAGGACAGTCTCTCAATAAATGCTTCAAGGAGCCGCAGTACATACATAATCCTGCCTCTCTCCTTCTTCTTCTTTCTTCTTGCGTCAAGGGACCGTGAGCAGCCCCAATCTGCATAGGTTCATCCGGACCAGGGTTAGCTCGAGGAGGAGGAGCAGGGGATGGTTGACTGGACTGTTGCGGGATGCCTCTGGTTCTTCTTCTTTCGGATCTTCTTTCTTGGAGACGGAACTCGATCTGAAGAGATAAAGTCACCAATTCCTGAAAGGACGCCGGACGGGCCACTCTGGCTAGCTCGTCCTTGATTTCTTCACAAAGACCCTGTCTGTAGATTGTTTGCTGAGCAGAATCAGGCCAATCTGCCTTGGCTGCCAGCCTCTGGAAATGGGAGAGATAGGTCTGTATGTCCGTGTTTCCCTGTTGGACATCAAGTATAGCTTCCAGAGAAGAATAGAACACTTCTGGTCTATCAAATCTTTCACTGAAAACTTCTGTAAAATGATCATAGTCGCTCAAAACGGGATCGTCTCTGGTAACAAAGGGTGTGGCCCATGAGAGGGCATTTCCGATGAGATTGGCTATAATGAACCCCACCTTAGATCTGGCAGTCTCATAGGCGTGAGGTCAGAAGGCGAAATACACCCTGCAGGCATCCAGAAATTCCTTCAGACCTCCCGGGTGACCATCATAATTGCCAAAGGAAAGGGGCATAGTAGGCAGGTCTCCACGATCATCCCGATGTAACACTACCTGCTGTCGGAGGGCTACGTTCTCTGTCCGTAAAGCCTGCACCTCCAAAGTAAGGTTCTGCAAAGCAGCTACCAACTCCTGATACTGCTCTAGTGAGGCCATGATGGTTATTGGGCGTTGTATGCTGTCAAGAACCGAGGCTTCCTCCCCCAACTCCTCACCTGATTCTTCTGGGAAGGATTCTTTAGGATTGGCCTCTGTCTTCTTCTGATCCCTTCTCCTTGAGGGAGTTCTGTCCTTTGGAGTTCGGACCTTCTTATCGTGTGTAGGTAGGGTCTGGCCCCTCCAGAGGCCACCTTGGCAGAGATGTAACCCTGACCTCGGGGATCCCCAGAGGGCCAGTCCTAATTTCCAGGGAAAAAGCACGAATGCAGAAAAAACCCTGTTTCCGAATGGGTTCAGAAGGGGGACAGTCGGTTCCCCTCAATCGTCAATGAAGGCGATGTTTGCTCCACAACCAAAAGGAATGCCGGTTGTATAGATGTCTGATTCCACAACTGTCCAGACCTTAGGGAGTATAAATAGAAGAGAACACTAGAAGTTCTCCAAATAGAATGCTGAAATGAGCAAAAGATTATAAGAAGAAAAGGCAACACCACGTGATAAAAGACAGAAGAAGGAAAAGAAATGGTTAGGACGAAAAGAAATATCCTGAGCAGGTCGTGAAAGGCGGAATGAAAGGGAATAGAAAGGTAAACAGATATAGTCCAATAATGCAAGAGAAAAAGGCTCCCAGGGTGTAGTCTGAGCAACAGGGACTCTGCAAGTGAAAGGCAAGGCAGCGCCGGTGGAAGTAATGGAATACCGGCGCCAACGATAAAAAAAGAAATACTAAAGGAAAGGCTGCGCAGAGAAAGATGCAACACTAGAGTGACACAAGTGCAAAAGATGGAAAGGCGAAGTTAGCGAGAGGAACGGGAGCTAGGAAAGTCTAACAAGGGGCAATGGCACAGAACCAGGCAGCGCCGAACACTGTGAGTAGAAGGAAAAGAACAGATAAGGCGGAGAGCAAAACGGAAAAAACAGACAAACGAGGCACTGGCAGGAAGGTGGGAAAGAATCTAAGGTAGGATACAAGGCGGTTAGCAAGTACACAGTAGGCATGGAGGGATCTCCACCACACGAACCGAGCGTTGACTACAGATACAACGCATCGGTTTGTGGGAGGAGCCAGCCTCTTAAAGGTACGGCGAACATCTTGGGTGAGGACAGGAGTGCGCGCTGATCATAGCATCCAGCGCTTCCACAATCTCCAGTTCCTGACAAGAGACACTAGTTACATCTGGCTATATTTCAATTCCTTGAGAGGCATCTGTAATCAAACAGGGCGGATCCCCCTGTCCTGTGTTCACTTCATCAATATTTCCCAAATACTGTGAGCAGCAAACAACTGGCGAGCTGACTGAGTCCCTTATAACCGCAGATATCAAAGGAAACACACTCTCACGTACACCCCCCTTGTTAGGTTCAATGGCCTCCCAATTAGTTATCTTCCCATGATTCCCATACTGCACATTAACATCACCACATTTATCGCATTTGATCCCTTTCCCAATTTCTTGCATCCATAGTACTATTCGGCCAAGCTGTAAATTCTGTTTGGTGATTTTTGCATCAAGGGTATCAAATAGTTTTACGAGTGAAACTATGGTCATGTTCATTGCATTAAGCGTGATTCCTAGTAAGTCCACTTGGGAAGGTAGCGGCGCTGTGTCTCTTAGTGTTCTTTGAGGAGTTAATCGCTCTTCACTAAGGGGCCGATTCATGGAACAAACGTGCGCCGAAAATCTTCGCGCAAGCAGGCGCAAGCAGGCGCAAGCGGAAAAAATGGAAGTCCCTGCGCGTGTACACCTCGGGATGTGCGCCAAACCCGTGCATGGCGCACAAGTCACTGCAACATCCCGAAAGGCGTGCGCGATGCGCACAGTGAAAGCGCACAACCTCGGCGCATACACCAGAAAGTGGGCGGGACACGGGGCGTAACGCGCGGAATGGGGAACAACGCGCGAAAATAAGGGCGTAACTGGGGATGTACTGCAGGGAAGCAGACGGAACGCCCACACGCAATCGAACCACACATATTCATGGAATCGAACAGGGCAAAGCCACGCACAGCCAAAGACACGCACAAGCTGAAACACGTCCGCCACACGAAGGCAGGCGGTAGAGTCCCAGCGCATCACAAAAGTGGCAACATACAGCAATTGGGCCTGTGCGAGCGGGGTACGTGTATTTCGGGGGCGCGCGAGAAGTTACACACGCGATTGAGCGGGGTACGTGTATTTCGGGGGTGCGCAGGAAGTTACACACGCGATTGAGCGGGGTATGTGTATTTCGGGGGCGCACGGGAAGTTACACACGCGATTGAGCGGGGTACGTGTATTTCGGGGGTGCGCGGGAAGTCACACACGCGATTGAGCGGGGTACGTGTATTTCGGGGGTTTGCGGGAAGTCACACACGCGATCTCATCAGGGTACATGTATTTCGGGGTGCGGGGGAAGTATCCCACCCAACATCAGCAGGGTACGTGTATTCCAGGGTTGCGCACGAAGTTCCACACGCGATCTCATCAGGGTACGTGTATTACAGGGGTGCGCCGGGAGCAGCACACGTGAATTGCACGTGTGGGTCCTCCCAGGTGTTCCCTCTACAGCCTCCACGGCCCCTGCAGGTGGCTCACACCACAGGGGCCTACCCAGGACATGTCCTGCAGGCACCCCATCCACCATGGCCATGCCCACCAGCCAACCCACATGTCAACTTGCACTACTGCCCACCAACGCATGTCCCCCTGCACCCCCAGCCACCAAGGGCACCCACCACCAGGCCCCACCCATGTCTCCCACCACCCCCACCCCCCAGCAGTGCAGGGGCAGCCTCCACCAGGCCCCCACCCATGTCTCCCAGCACCCCCAACCCCCAGCAGTGCAGGGGCAGCCTCCACCAGGCCCCCACCCATGTCTCCCACCACCCCCCCCAGTCACCAGGGGCAGCCTCCACCAGGCCCCCACCCATGTCTCCCAGCACCCCTACCCCCCAGCCACCAGGGGCAGCCTCCACCAGGCCCCCACCCATGTCTCCCACCACCCCCACCCCCCCAGTCACCAGGGGCACCCTCCACCAGGCCCCCACCCATGTCTCCCACCACCCCCACCCCCCCAGTCACCAGGGGCAGCCTCCACCAGGCCCCCACCCATGTCTCCCAGCACCCCTACCCCCCAGCCACCAGGGGCAGCCTCCACCAGGCCCCCACCCATGTCTCCCACCACCCCCAACCCCCAGCAGTGCAGGAGCACCTGCCAGCAGGGCCCCACCCATGTCCAACTCATGTTCCCCACCACCCCCACCCCCAGCACTGTGGGGCACCTGTCAGCAGGCCCCCACCCATGTCCAACTCATGTTCCCCAGCACCCCCACCCCCCAGCCACCAGGGGCAGCCTCCACCAGGCCCCCACCCATGTCTCCCACCACCCCCACACCCCAGCAGTGCAGGGGCAGCCTCCACCAGGCCCCCACCCATGTCTCCCAGCACCCCCACCCCCCAGCAGTGCAGGGGCAGCCTCCACCAGGCCCCCACCCATGTCTCCCAGCACCCCCACCCCCCAGCCACCAGGGGCAGCCTCCACCAGGCCCCCACCCAAGTCTCTCAGCACCCCCACCCCCCAGCCACCAGGGGTAGCCTCCACCAGGCCCCCATCCATGTCTCCCACCACCCCCACCCCCCAGCAGTTTAGGGGCACCTGCCAGCAGGCCCCCACCCATGTCCAACTCATGTTCCCCACCACCCCACCCCCCAGCACTGTGGGGCACCTGCCAGCAGGCCCCCACCCATGTCCAACTCATGTTCCCCATCACCCCCCAGCCACCAGGGGCAGCCTCCACCAGGCCCCCACCCATGTCTCCCACCACCCCCACCCCCCAGCAATGCAGGGGCAGCCTCCACCAGGCCCCCACCCATGTCTCCCAGCACCACCACCCCCCAGCAGTGCAGGGGCAGCCTCCACCAGGCCCTCACCCATGTCTCCCAGCACCCCCACCCCCCAGCCACCAGGGGCAGCCTCCACAGGCCCCCACCCATGTCTCCCAGCACCCCCACCACCCAGCCACCAGGGGCAGCCTCCACCAGGCCCCCACCCATGTCTCCCACCACCCCCACCCCCCAGCAGTGCAGGGGCACCTGCCAGCAGGCCCCCACCCATGTCCAACTCATGTTCCCCACCACCCCCAGCCCCCAGCACTGTGGGGCACCTGCCAGCAGGCCCCCACCCATGTCGAACTCATGTTCCCCAGTACCCCCACCCCCCAGCAGTGCAGGGGCAGCCTCCACCAGGCCCCCACCCATGTCTCCCAGCACCCCCACCCCCCAGCAGTGCAGGGGCAGCCTCCACCAGGCCCCCACCCATGTCTCCCAGCACCCCCACCCCCCAGCCACCAGGGGCAGCCTCCACCAGGCCCCCACCCATGTCTCCCAGCACCCCCACCCCCCAGCCACCAGGGGCAGCCTCCACCAGGCCCCCACCCATGTCTCCCACCACCCCCACCCCCCCAGCAGTGCAGGGGCACCTGCTAGCAGGCCCCCACCCATGTCCAACTCATGTTCCCCACCACCCCCACCCCCCAGCACTGTGGGGCACCTGCCAGCAGGCCCCCACCCATGTCCAACTCATGTTCCCCAGCACCCCCACCCCCCAGCACTGTTGGGCACCTGCCAGCAGGCCCCCACCCATGTCCAACTCATGTTCCCCACCACCCCCACCCCCAGCACTGTGGGGCACCTGCCAGCAGGCCCCCACCCATGTCCAACTCATGTTCCCCAGCACCCCCACCCCCCAGCACTGTGGGGCACCTGCCAGCAGGCCCCCACCCATGTCCAACTCATGTTCCCCACCACCCCCACCCCCCAGCACTGTGGGGCACCTGCCAGCAGGCCCCCACCCATGTGCAACTCATGTTCCCCAGCCAACATGTCATCACAATCTAGATCCCTGGTCCCTATGGTCAGCCTCCAAATGCAAAACACCCACCCGAGTATTGCATCCACCCACTCATAATTTGCAATTACATCACAGAACACCAATTGCAAGTTCCGAAACAAACACATTTCCCTCACATACACCCAATGGGTGTCAGTGAATCTCAAAACACATATCATGAAATGCATGAAACCAATGAGATACCACACATTGAAGTTCACCAAAAAAAATATGTATTAAAGGAAACATAAATAGAATAAAAAATGAAGAAACAGAAATGTGAATGTACAAAAATTAAAAGAAGCATGTCCGTGAAAAAAAGCAAAACCAAAAATAAAATTCCAAAGTAATGTTGTCCAAAGTCAATGTCCACAAAACAAAATCCAATGGGAAATAAAAAAGAAAGCCATTGCTCCATGGTTAAAAAGTGAAAAAAAAAATACAATCCAACAGTGAACTATGTACATGAGAACAAGCCAGGGTCCATTATCCCAACAAAAGAAAGGAAACCTATCTAACTACACTAACTAATAAAATAAACTATATACAAAAATGTGGCCAATGCCCGAAATGTCCAAATAAAATCAAAACAAAAATGAAACCTAACACTACCTACATAACTATGTACAAGGGCAGCGGGCTAGTTTCACGGCTCACTTGTGGATGTCCCGGGCCAGGGCATCATTGAACTCCTCCTCAATGTCCCGGAGGCGGTCCTCCTCCATGGCCCCGAGAGTCTGCAGGGCCGTCGACGTCTCCACCTCCAAACCCCTGCGGATTGTCTCGAGGCACTCGGCCCGCCTCAGGGCCCTACGCATGGAGTTCTCCGCCCTGACCATTGTGAGCTGTGCCTCTTCCGCCCGCTGCCGCTCCGCATCTATGGCGTGGCCCAACCACTGCCACACGGAAGACACTCTCTGTCCTGGGTCCGCCTGCCCTCCGGCCGATGCCTGCCCCTCCGATGTTGAAGGCCCCGAGCCTTCATGGCTCCCACCACGTTGCTGCTGCTGTGCCTCTGCCCGTGCACTGCCTCCTGCTGCCTGCACATCCTCCGCTGGCTGGGGTGCAGTCGTAGATGTGGCCACCCCTGCTGGACGTCCGACTCCCGACTGTGGCAGGGATGCCTCCTCCACCAGCCTGGCCGCACCGTCAGAGGCAGCTCCACAGGTTACCCAGGTGACAGATGGGTGGGAAGATGGCACAGAGGACGACTGGCGCGTAGGGGGTCCAGTTGAGGAGGGGGTCGTAGCAAGCCCCATCAGACGGAGGAATCCGGCCTGGGTGACCTGTCCCAGCAGGCTGACGTGGTCAACGAGCCATTCGAGATGACGTGCAGTCTCTTCATGAAAAGACTGCAGGTCACCTCGCATGGCCCGTTGACGCAACGCCACACCAGCCAGGACAGGCTCAACCCGGACCTGGATAGCCACGTCCGCAGGCAGAGGAAGGCCAGTTGACGTGAGCTCATCCCCTGCCTGAAAACGGGTCTGGACGTAGGCATCCCTGCTGGTGCAAGATGATGCAGGGACAGGATCAGGGACAGGATTGCACACAGGCACCTCCGCGGCGGCCTGTGCTGCCTCCTGTCCCTGGTCCTGCACTGCACCACTAGCACCAGTGGGATCCCCACCTCCAGACCCCGTCTCTGGTGCTTGCACGGCCTCCTCCTCCATCAAACCCCCCGCCAACCTGGATGACTCCGTGCCATCTTCCCCTGTTGGGCCCTGTGGGGTCCCAGCTGCCCCTTCTGCTGCCGAGGAGTCCAACTTCAACCTCCGCCTCTTGGACCTCCCCCCGGCAGCTGCGGCCTGGGACGCGGCACCGGACTCCTCACTCCCCGACGAGATCACAACATGGGAGGGGAGCCGGGCCTTGCGTCTCCGGCTGGCGGTGGGATCCCCGCCGCTGTGCTCCACAGCACCTTCTCCGCCCTCTTCATCAGTTGACGCTGCAGACAGGGAGAAACAAAACACAGGCATCAGGGCACTGAACAATGGACACATACACACATGACAGCTGTACATGAGTGGCATTGTCAAACCTCAGACATGTCATCACAATCCCCAACACACATGTCATTACAACTCGCACACATGAGCCATACCACAGCCATATCGCAACTGCCACCACCATCCATACACATACAACAGCATGAGCAGCCAAAGGTGAGCCAGACATCACATGCAACACAGGAAGTGCACCACACATGTACACACACCACCACACTTGCATGCATGTGTACACCTCTGCCAAGTGTCGCAGTGTTCAGACGGGCATCCATGTCACATCTGCCAATCAGGCTTCCACATACCGCTGTCACATGCATCCACGTTGCAGCACTGTTGCACCCTTGTCAAATACACACACATGCACATGTACACAGTGCTGATACATGCAGCCAAAAACAACATACATGCGTGACATCATGGACATGTCTACTTACATACACATTCATCCAAACATGTGTGCCCACACAACTGCATTTGGCATGCAAGCCTACACACACAAGCACCATCCATGTCTCACACATTCCAGCCCTCGCATGTGTCAGCCCCACGGCCCTGTACACCCCCACCCATACTCGACCCCATACAAACAGATGTGCAACCTGCACACTACTGAATAATCACCACACGCACTGCTCACAATCAGGATGCATGTACACTCACCGCTCAACTCCAGACGGGTCTGCCTCTCAAGTACCTGGACGTGGAGCGCTGGGGATATGCGTTCCAGGACCCTCATCTGTTCTTCCGACAAGTGGCCCCGGCGCCCCTTGGCATCCGCTGCCTTCAAGAGGCGCCGGGCCTTGTTCAGGGTCCTGGACCTGAAGTCCTCCCAGCGCTTCTTGACATGTTGTAAGTCGCGGACTGCCACCCCCTCCGCGTTGATGGCCGTCACGATGTCGGTCCAGATCCGAGTCCGTCCTTCCTTGTCGGCGCGGGAATTTCCGAAGAGGGCATCAAACTGCCCCAGCACTTGCTCCACCAGGACACCAACTTCGGTGGCACTGAAGCTGGTGCCCCTCTGCCTCTCTGGCCATGTTCCCCACCACCCCCAGCCCCCAGCACTGTGGGGCACCTGCCAGCAGGCCCCCACCCATGTCGAACTCATGTTCCCCAGTACCCCCACCCCCCAGCAGTGCAGGGGCAGCCTCCACCAGGCCCCCACCCATGTCTCCCAGCACCCCCACCCCCCAGCAGTGCAGGGGCAGCCTCCACCAGGCCCCCACCCATGTCTCCCAGCACCCCCACCCCCCAGCCACCAGGGGCAGCCTCCACCAGGCCCCCACCCATGTCTCCCAGCACCCCCACCCCCCAGCCACCAGGGGCAGCCTCCACCAGGCCCCCACCCATGTCTCCCACCACCCCCACCCCCCCAGCAGTGCAGGGGCACCTGCTAGCAGGCCCCCACCCATGTCCAACTCATGTTCCCCACCACCCCCACCCCCCAGCACTGTGGGGCACCTGCCAGCAGGCCCCCACCCATGTCCAACTCATGTTCCCCAGCACCCCCACCCCCCAGCACTGTTGGGCACCTGCCAGCAGGCCCCCACCCATGTCCAACTCATGTTCCCCACCACCCCCACCCCCAGCACTGTGGGGCACCTGCCAGCAGGCCCCCACCCATGTCCAACTCATGTTCCCCAGCACCCCCACCCCCCAGCACTGTGGGGCACCTGCCAGCAGGCCCCCACCCATGTCCAACTCATGTTCCCCACCACCCCCACCCCCCAGCACTGTGGGGCACCTGCCAGCAGGCCCCCACCCATGTGCAACTCATGTTCCCCAGCCAACATGTCATCACAATCTAGATCCCTGGTCCCTATGGTCAGCCTCCAAATGCAAAACACCCACCCGAGTATTGCATCCACCCACTCATAATTTGCAATTACATCACAGAACACCAATTGCAAGTTCCGAAACAAACACATTTCCCTCACATACACCCAATGGGTGTCAGTGAATCTCAAAACACATATCATGAAATGCATGAAACCAATGAGATACCACACATTGAAGTTCACCAAAAAAAATATGTATTAAAGGAAACATAAATAGAATAAAAAATGAAGAAACAGAAATGTGAATGTACAAAAATTAAAAGAAGCATGTCCGTGAAAAAAAGCAAAACCAAAAATAAAATTCCAAAGTAATGTTGTCCAAAGTCAATGTCCACAAAACAAAATCCAATGGGAAATAAAAAAGAAAGCCATTGCTCCATGGTTAAAAAGTGAAAAAAAAAATACAATCCAACAGTGAACTATGTACATGAGAACAAGCCAGGGTCCATTATCCCAACAAAAGAAAGGAAACCTATCTAACTACACTAACTAATAAAATAAACTATATACAAAAATGTGGCCAATGCCCGAAATGTCCAAATAAAATCAAAACAAAAATGAAACCTAACACTACCTACATAACTATGTACAAGGGCAGCGGGCTAGTTTCACGGCTCACTTGTGGATGTCCCGGGCCAGGGCATCATTGAACTCCTCCTCAATGTCCCGGAGGCGGTCCTCCTCCATGGCCCCGAGAGTCTGCAGGGCCGTCGACGTCTCCACCTCCAAACCCCTGCGGATTGTCTCGAGGCACTCGGCCCGCCTCAGGGCCCTCCGCATGGAGTTCTCCGCCCTGACCATTGTGAGCTGTGCCTCTTCCGCCCGCTGCCGCTCCGCATCTATGGCGTGGCCCAACCACTGCCACACGGAAGACACTCTCTGTCCTGGGTCCGCCTGCCCTCCGGCCGATGCCTGCCCCTCCGATGTTGAAGGCCCCGAGCCTTCATGGCTCCCACCACGTTGCTGCTGCTGTGCCTCTGCCCGTGCACTGCCTCCTGCTGCCTGCACATCCTCCGCTGGCTGGGGTGCAGTCGTAGATGTGGCCACCCCTGCTGGACGTCCGACTCCCGACTGTGGCAGGGATGCCTCCTCCACCAGCCTGGCCGCACCGTCAGAGGCAGCTCCACAGGTTACCCAGGTGACAGATGGGTGGGAAGATGGCACAGAGGACGACTGGCGCGTAGGGGGTCCAGTTGAGGAGGGGGTCGTAGCAAGCCCCATCAGACGGAGGAATCCGGCCTGGGTGACCTGTCCCAGCAGGCTGACGTGGTCAACGAGCCATTCGAGATGACGTGCAGTCTCTTCATGAAAAGACTGCAGGTCACCTCGCATGGCCCGTTGACGCAACGCCACACCAGCCAGGACAGGCTCAACCCGGACCTGGATAGCCACGTCCGCAGGCAGAGGAAGGCCAGTTGACGTGAGCTCATCCCCTGCCTGAAAACGGGTCTGGACGTAGGCATCCCTGCTGGTGCAAGATGATGCAGGGACAGGATCAGGGACAGGATTGCACACAGGCACCTCCGCGGCGGCCTGTGCTGCCTCCTGTCCCTGGTCCTGCACTGCACCACTAGCACCAGTGGGATCCCCACCTCCAGACCCCGTCTCTGGTGCTTGCACGGCCTCCTCCTCCATCAAACCCCCCGCCAACCTGGATGACTCCGTGCCATCTTCCCCTGTTGGGCCCTGTGGGGTCCCAGCTGCCCCTTCTGCTGCCGAGGAGTCCAACTTCAAAATCCGCCTCTTGGACCTCCCCCCGGCAGCTGCGGCCTGGGACGCGGCACCGGACTCCTCACTCCCCGACGAGATCACAACATGGGAGGGGAGCCGGGCCTTGCGTCTCCGGCTGGCGGTGGGATCCCCGCCGCTGTGCTCCACAGCACCTTCTCCGCCCTCTTCATCAGTTGACGCTGCAGACAGGGAGAAACAAAACACAGGCATCAGGGCACTGAACAATGGACACATACACACATGACAGCTGTACATGAGTGGCATTGTCAAACCTCAGACATGTCATCACAATCCCCAACACACATGTCATTACAACTCGCACACATGAGCCATACCACAGCCATATCGCAACTGCCACCACCATCCATACACATACAACAGCATGAGCAGCCAAAGGTGAGCCAGACATCACATGCAACACAGGAAGTGCACCACACATGTACACACACCACCACACTTGCATGCATGTGTACACCTCTGCCAAGTGTCGCAGTGTTCAGACGGGCATCCATGTCACATCTGCCAATCAGGCTTCCACATACCGCTGTCACATGCATCCACGTTGCAGCACTGTTGCACCCTTGTCAAATACACACACATGCACATGTACACAGTGCTGATACATGCAGCCAAAAACAACATACATGCGTGACATCATGGACATGTCTACTTACATACACATTCATCCAAACATGTGTGCCCACACAACTGCATTTGGCATGCAAGCCTACACACACAAGCACCATCCATGTCTCACACATTCCAGCCCTCGCATGTGTCAGCCCCACGGCCCTGTACACCCCCACCCATACTCGACCCCATACAAACAGATGTGCAACCTGCACACTACTGAATAATCACCACACGCACTGCTCACAATCAGGATGCATGTACACTCACCGCTCAACTCCAGACGGGTCTGCCTCTCAAGTACCTGGACGTGGAGCGCTGGGGATATGCGTTCCAGGACCCTCATCTGTTCTTCCGACAAGTGGCCCCGGCGCCCCTTGGCATCCGCTGCCTTCAAGAGGCGCCGGGCCTTGTTCAGGGTCCTGGACCTGAAGTCCTCCCAGCGCTTCTTGACATGTTGTAAGTCGCGGACTGCCACCCCCTCCGCGTTGATGGCCGTCACGATGTCGGTCCAGATCCGAGTCCGTCCTTCCTTGTCGGCGCGGGAATTTCCGAAGAGGGCATCATACTGCCCCAGCACTTGCTCCACCAGGACACCAACTTCGGTGGCACTGAAGCTGGTGCCCCTCTGCCTCTCTGGCCAGGGGTTGTCAGTGGTCACAGATGGTGTTTGCCCCAACATGACAACCCCAGAGGCAGGAGTGGGTGGCCAACTGGGTCCTGCGGCTGGGCTGTGGAGCAATGGAATCCCAGTCGGGAGTCTTCGGTTCCAGCAGGGGTGGTCACAGCAATAGCACCCCTGGCTGATGTGCAGGCAGCAAATGGCAGGGCACGTGGGCAGCAGGCAGTCAGGCAGCAGCAGATGGCAGGTGGGAGCGTGCTCGGGGCTCTGGGGGGCAGTAGTTCGGCCATCTGGGCAGAAGCGTGGTCTTCCGTGTGCTTACGCGTGGCCAGCTTGATACGGAGTGATTTGGCATGTGAAAAATCTGCACGTCAGCGTGTAATTCGAGGAAAGGCCCTTAGCGCGTAAGTGCGTCTGCACGCATACGCATTTCCATTGGACAGAAGGCCCCTCAAGCGCAAGCGCCCCTGTGACGTGACGCGTACAGACGTGCATGGGCATTTCAGCACGCGTGAAAAAATCCATGTCCGCGTGTAATACGAGGAAAGGGCCCATGCGCGTAAGCGCGCGTGGAAAACTGCACGTCTGCGTGCAATACGAGGAAAGGGCCCATGCGCGTAAGCGCGCGTGAAAAACTGCACATCCGCGTGTAATACGAGGAAAGGGCCCATGCGCGTAAGTGACGTGACGCGTGCGTGCGTTTCCCTCAGCACGGGTTAAAGGTGAGCAGGCCCAGCTGTTCGCTGTACGTGCCTTTCGTGGAGACCGACGTGTGTTGCTGCTTCCTGTTGTTTCGCGCGCCATCACAACTTCACAGCTCTCAAGGACGTATCTCTTCTTTTGGCGGGGGTATTGGCTACGCGTGTTTTTCTGCATCGCGCTAGTCAGACGGTGAGTCGCACACGCTCTTTTTCCCACTGCTGGTGCCCCTGTGTATCGCACCCATTTTCGATGTCATAGTAGCCTGCGTGTCCCACGCGTACGCGTTATTCATGTTACTGGGTGCCACCGCGTACTGCGGGAGGTTGAATCCACGCACGTAGGCTGCAGGGTTGCGTGCACGGTTTTACTGCAGTTTTGGGGTGCCTGAGCGTTGCGTGACCCGTCACCACATCACCGGGGTCACATACAGCCTTGCAGGTGCAGGGGGGCTGTTAACATCTTGCTTCCCACTCCCTTCACCCCAATTGCCCAGGTCAATTGTGGTGTACACCTCCCATTGGCACCACTCCATCTGTGCCAGCACTACTACATCTGTGCCATGGTTGGGAGGCCACCAAAGGTGAGGGGCGCCTCAGCTGGGCGTACTCCTTGTGGCGGGCGTGGTCGGGGACGTGGCCGTGGTGACCAGGGAGTAGGGGGACTCCAGGGTGTCCAGGGCAGCCACAGAGGGGGAAGAGGCAGGGGTGCGCCACTTGAGCACAATGTTGTGCCATGTGTCGGTGCAGCCATGCCACCACCCCCTGTGGTTCCGGGGGATGCAGCTTCTGCATCTGGCACTGGCACCCATATGACCCGGCAGTCCGTTCCATCGACTGCCACGGGCCCAAGGGAAGTGGTAGCTGCAGGTGCAGCTGTGGACACCGCCACCCAGGCTCGGGGTCTGCCAGCGCAGGCTGCGTTGGCACTTGAAGAGCCCTTGGTAGATCTCCAACAGGCCAGGGGGGAAACCATAGGGGCAGGCCGGGATGCTCAGACCAAGACACGTGTCCCTGGGGCAGTCATGTCATCTGCTGCCCCGAACAGCCGGGTGTTGGCAAGTGCAGGGGCAGATGCACCCAACAGCACCCCGGTTGTGAGTCTGCCAACCAGGACCGTTGCAGTCAATGACCCTGCCACAGCTGATGTTGCTGCGCAGGGTCCATTAGTGGCACCCAGCTGCCACTGACACAAGTCAGGCCTTTGGTCATCCCTCCACCTGCCACTCCCTTGGCTCAATCCACCGAACCCACTGGCCATACTGGTCAGGGCGGCATTAGCCAGCCAGGGTCTGCGCCACAGTCCAAGAGGAGGAAGGTTGCACCTGCAGCACAGACTGGGACCCCACACACAGCCACGACCTCCTGCACGTCGAGGAAGAAGCCTTTCTGTAAGCAGGAACTGGACTTCCTCGTGGACTACGTGCGGGGCCACAGCCTGACATGCTAGTGGGTGCCAATAGTCACACTACGGCTGCCCAACGTGACACCCACTGGAAGCATGTTGCGGAACATGTCAGTTCATTCGGCCATGAGGTGCGCACAGCGCAGGAGTGCAAAAAGCATTGGAATGACATCAAGCGCAGCACTAAGGCCAAGCGTGCCTCAAATTACAACTTGACTCTGGTGACTGGCGGTGGGCCTGCACCAGAGGAGGAAGAACACACTCCGCATGAGGCTCTCGTTGCGGAGTTCATAGCACCTGAATTGGTCGAAGGAGTGGGAGAGATGCTGGACTTTGATGCCCAGTCCAGTGAGTGTTGATGCGTGTTTGTTGAGGACGTGTGTGTTTCACTTGTGGGATGTGTTGTGCATGATTGCTGCTACATGTGACGTGTACATGGTTCTGATGTGTAAGTAATGCAATGCTACCGTCATGCATGTCTCCTCTGCCTGCATGAGGGACTCCATGTGGGCATGCTCCCTTGCCCCTCCTCCGCCACTCTGCACTCCAGTTCCACCTTTGCACTGGTCTGCTCCAATCTTGCCAATGTGTAGTTTCTTGTTCATGTGTCCTGTGTAGATGCTAACTTCCAGCGTAGAAACTGCCAGACATATGCCGTGTGGTACAGCCTTAGTACTCGATGCAGGGTATCTCACTTGTACTGTGCATGGGTCAGATGTCCCGCAGGGACATGAGTGCCCATTCATGCTCCATGTGCATTGCACGCATGCCCCTATGTGTCCTTGACTGGATGATCACTGTAAAATGAGTCCTTGGTTACATACATTGCCTGCCATCTCATCGGCCTCCCCATGTCAACTGTGGCTCAGTCCTGCGTTGCACACATGTTTAGGCCCTGACAATCTGTGTGGCTCACAGGCCTCAGCCTGTTCAATGGCCAATGACTCTGTCCAACACTTGTGTCTTCTTCACACGTGGGCGGCCTCCGGAGTTTTCATCATGTGTCCTGCCCACTGTCCCAGCATCATTTGCAGTGTTGTAATTTGAATCACATTAAGCTGTTGATGCCAGTCAACACTGCCTGTCAATACACAGGTGTATGGTCAGCCTTTTGATACCATGCTAGGCATCCCTGCTTTGGTACTGGGGTGGAGGGGTGCTTGGCTTCTAGACATGGTACACATTGAATGCACAATGCACGTGATGTCTGAATTTGACATTGCACTGCCTTCACATTTCCTGGCACACACCATGTAGTGCTTGTACCTGTAGGTAGTGAGTGGCGTACACATTTTCTGCACTGCATAGACCCACTTGCATGGAAACTGCCACCTTTCAACAGGTCTGATCACAGAAGCTATTCAAAGTAGACCCAGCATGCATGCCAGGTCATATGTTGTGTGTCACATGTCTGCCGGATGCCTTTGCTGTCGGTGTGTGTGTGTGTCGTGTGCTTCTGACATGTGTATTGACCTTTTTCTCTCTATTTTTCAGGTGATGACGCAATGGAGGCGGAGGATGGTGTTGTCATGCCAGACACAGGGTTGGTAACACCACATCAACCCGGCACTAGTGGGGGTCGTGGGGTGGTAGGCCACGAAAACCCCCAAGTGCTGCAGTCCATCTTGTCTCTGGCTGCCTATGAGTCCAGCCTTGATGACGACTCTGACGTCCATGTTGAGTTGGATGAGCATCAAGTCCATGTGTCAGGGGTGAGTGATTCTGATGTGGACACTCTTCTGTCTGCGACACCTGCACTGAGGGATCAGACAGTCTTGGTTCCTCCGCACGTGGTGGATCGGGACGCAGGGTCACCCTCCACACCAGTCACAGATGTGCCTGGGACATCACATCGACGGGGGCATGTAGTCGTGCAGCCGCAGGCGGTGCCAACACAGCGAGGACCCCCGGTCCTTGGGTCCCGCAGGGGTCAAGCCCGGCAACGCGGTCGCCGCGCGCAACTGCTGTATACTGAGTGGGAGCAAGACATGACTGCCAATTCCGAACGGCAGGGGGCAGCAATGGAGAACATCGCTGAGAGCATGGAGCGTGTGGCCCGATCTGTGCTCCCCCCTGGTAGGCAGGTGCTTCTCCAGCAGCAGGCGGCACGGTCCGCGGCCCGCTCGCTCAGGCTGGGCATGGCGGCCTCAGACAGGGCACGCCAGGCTGAAATGTCATCTCTGCGTCAAGCAATTGCTGCTCACGCAGAGGCGCACATGGATGCCGTGAGGGAGGAGTATGCTTCCCTCAGATCCACTCTGGGTGTCCTTATGATGTCCCAGAGGCAGCAGGCAGAGGAGAGGTTTGCACAGCTTGAGCGTACCATCTCGGCTGAGCTACAGGCTTGCCGGGAGGTGCAGCGGTTGTCCAGCCAGGCCTTGCAGGAGGAACTCCGTGTTACACGTGCTACCTTGCAAGAGGAAGCACGTGTATCACGTGAGGTTCTGCATGCAGACCTACGTCGCATCGCCACACAGAACCAGGCTCACCCGTCCGGCAGACTTGCTGCCGACGAGGGGCAAGCTGCGGCTAGGCGTGGCCAGGCTACAGTGCCACGTCCTCCTTTCCAGGATGAGCCAGACTCGGACGACCATCTATCTCCCACATAGGTCGTGCTGTGCAGGCGTTGAACCCATGGAGGATTTCTTTTTTGGCTCAGCATCATCGCATGTCGATGTTGAGCAGCTCCCTGTACCTCCCCCCTCCTGGGTGCCTCCCCTCCCCCCTGGGTCGTATGTGGCCATTTTTGATTTTTCTTTTAGTTTAGTTAGTTAAGTTTCTGTTTGATAGTTAGTTTAAATAGGTAATGTAGGTTTTCCATAGTTAGTGTAATTAGTTAATAGTTGAGTTAGTTTAAAATTGCTAGTCTATTGTGCTTTCATGTGACGGTGCGGTGCTTTGTGGCTTTTGAAGGCATCCACTGTCTGTTTCAGCTGGGCCCTTCATGGTTGTCTTGTGTATGTGTTTGCTGCTTGGGGTCCTTGACTCACATATGCCACTCCTGCCTCCCTTATCCATGGGCTCGCAAGGATGGTTCGGTGTTACAGCATTTTACACAAGGGCTTTGGACTGTCATATCTGTGGCATGTCTGGTGTTGTGTGACTTGTGTTGACACCCCTAGTGGGGATGATTTAGGTGTCATTGTCCACTGTTCAGCTTTTGCTAGATGGGGTGTGTCATGATTAATGTGGACATTGATTGCTATGCATTGTGTAGTATGTTTCATATCTTTCCTGTACATGTGCTTGTTGCAATTCATGCTGTAGATAGTGTTCCACACGTTGGACGTGAAAGACGGACTGATGGTGTGATTCGTGATGTGACTCTCTGACATGGTCAAGTAATGAGATGCCTGAATAGACACACACAGATGACTTTGAAGCATTAATCATGTGTTTCATGCCCTTTCTGCAGGGGGATGAGCCTCCAGAGCACCTTTGCCAGCAGACATGGCCCATTGGACGACGGAATTCTGGACCCGTTTGTTGGTGCCCACATGCACATGTGTGCACAAGCAGAGGCACAGTGATTGCAGACCCACATCCTAGAACTGCTGACATGTTCCAAGGAATTCCAGACAAGGTGAGCATCACAGGGGGGCCACGACACAGCAAAGCTTGCACCAGGCGAGTTGCACATGCAGGCTTAGTCACAGCACTGAGGGTGAGCTTAGACGAATATTGGTGTTGAAGCACACAATGCAGCTCAGATGTGTTTGTGGACTGATGGATGTTGATAGTAGGGATGTCTGGGACACATGCAGGGGCAGTGGCACATACCCTCCGGTACACCAAGGTCCATTGAGGCACTTGTATCAACCATGTAGCCTTCCGAGACATGGAAAGGGGCAGCTCACAGGGACATACAGCAAGGGACATACTCGGGTGCAGTGCATGTCTTATCCACGTACTTCATGATAAATGCACTGCCAACTTTGTTTCGGTCATGGTGGTACGCAACTTGCTCTGTAGTCATGGCTTGCTATATGGGTCTGTCTGCTTACCCAGGGAACATTGCATGTTGTGTGAATTGTGACACATTGGTGTTCCATTTGCCACGCACCCACCAGCGGCTGACTTACTGCATTGACTGTGTATGACCCGTCACAGGGGTGATGTTATATATGGGTACGAAGCATCGAGCACAGATTGTCTGTTTGTAGAGTAGTTTGTTGCTATGGGGCATGTTTGGTGTTGTGTTTTTGTGTAATTGGCACTTACAGGTTGTTGACTGTGGCTCTCTTTGCAGCATTGCAGTGCTCCTGTAACCGGACCTGAGAGTGCGCAGGCAGGAGGCCAGCACTCAAAACCAGAGCTAAGTGTCTTGTTGTTTTTCTTACGAACTGCTCTGCATAGGCTTGCTGGGGAGTGTACTGATGCATGGATGTATGTGTGGTTCAATTTGGTATGTTTTTTTCTCCCTAATCACCCGTGATCCTATGCAATTTTGAAACCTGTACCCTCTACCCGGTGTTCCTGCTTCCCGTGCCTATCCAAGCAACGTTCCCTGACCCTCTTTCCCCACTGGGGTTGCGGATGCCTGTGTAAGCCCCGAACTTGCAGGCGCCAAAACCCTAGAGGGGGTGGTTGGTTCGTACCACTTCTGAGCCTGGACTACAGAAGGCCATGACAATGATGTCCAAGTTTGTTTGGATTGTGTATGTGTTCATGCAGGTTGTACATTTTCGTGCATTCCCTAGTTTCATGTGTCATTCCTCCTCCACTCTCCTGCCACTCATTCCAGTCATCCAGTGTGTCAACACCTGTCCCGACTGCATATCCCTGAACCTCATTCCCCACCATGGTCTCAGGGGCCTGTGTGAGTTTGACCTTGCAGGCACCCGGGACATGGTGGGGGTGGTTGTTTCGTGACACTCCCGCGCCTGTACAGGGGACCTGTGACAGTACACATCCATTCATGGTGCATCATCCTATGTCATGTACCGCACATGTCTCACATCCTGTCGTGACATTGTTTTGCTGTGCTACCTTGGTTGTTGCATCATTGTGGTAGTACTTGGCCTTTGTGAGGTACTGCTACGTCAAGTCATCTACTGGAGGGTGTTCGGGTTTCGTTTTTATGCCTTGGATTTTGTGATTTTGGAAATGAGTGTGGATTCTGAGGGTTCAGGCATCTTTTTACACACAAGGTGGGAGATGGTGACGAAGGGTAAAGGGGATCCTGTGGCCAGGTGGAATTGAGGTTTGGAGGCTCCATGACCCAGGTGCAGTTGTTCAGTGGGTCATGGTCATTTGTGAGGGAGGGGGGGTTGTTGTTGATAGTTGCCTTGCCCTGCAGTGTGATGGGAACTCTGACATAGTAATGGTGGTATCCTATGTACATGTTGTGTTCTGCTGATCAATGCCTGTTCATGTGTTGTGTTTTCCTTTCAGGTGCGAGGGGATAGTTGTGGTTTGACATGCTGGGGTGTACACATGGTGGATGTTCACATGTGATGTGTAGGGAACACTGATGGTCACTTGAGTGCACATGCATATGTGGAGTGCATGTCCTTGCAGGACCACTCACTTGCACTCTGATGCACTACATGTACTCCCACCCTTGCATATCCACGTGTACACTGTTTGCCTTCTGGTGCCCACTGTGTCCCGGCAGCACATGTTCTGTGACCGATTATGGATCCAGTACATGCCTAATTTCATGTTTGACGTGGTCTGTCACTTAGATGTGATGCTCAGGGTGTGCATCACACACAATGGCTGTTCACTGTGCTGTGCGCTGAGCAGTGTGATGCAGGAGTAGGACACTGCACACATGAGCTGCAGTGTTGATTTTGCAATGCATAATGTGCATGTAGACAGGCATTCATTGTGATGTTACGTCTACGACTATTGTAATGCATTTGGAAATGACTTATTTTGGGTGGGAGATTTTGTTGGTCTGTCATTTCATCTGATTCCGGGTCAGGCAGCAGTGTCCGATGCCACTGTACATTTAGGACATGGCAATGTGTACATTATCGTTACTGCGTTGGTGTATGGGTATTGCTTGCCATGTCATGTTGATGTTTGGGAGGGTTTGAGTGACATGACAGTGATGGCCATGGCCTGTTTTGCAGGTGTGTGTGATGCACACCTTGCATGTCCGGGTCATCCGCTTCTCAGAGCAACTAGCTCGGGGTAGATTTCTCTCCGCAGCAGGGCCCTCCCCCTGGAACAGACTTCCGGCCTGACTTGAACTTGAGGGGAACCATCTCCAGTTCTGGAAGCACCTCAAGACCTTCCTCTTTGCTTCTGCTTACTCTCTGCCTCTCCCTTGCAGAATTCTTCACTGGAACTACACAGGAGCTGCAACTGGGCCACTCTCACTGACCTCGGTCCCTGGCCCAGCCACTCTCCACTTGCACTGCCTCCCTGGCAACCCCTGCACTGCAGTACTGTCTCTCTATCCCTACAGCCCTCCCTTCCCAGCACTTGTCTGCACTTACCTGTGTGGTTGCCACCAGGCGACCTATGTATTGTTTTTTTGGGCTACTTCCCCTGTACTGGACTCCCCCCCAACCTTCCCCTTGCACTTTTCCCATTCCCCCTACCCCTGCACTTGCACGATCTCAATGACACCTGGCCTAGTAGTACCGTTCTCTGTGTTCCCTTGTTCCCCCCTCCCTGCCTCATTGCGCCTTGGAATACTTGTGTATGGCCCATATCATGTCATATGTCATATGTGTGCCTTTTGGTCACACAGGATAGCTTGTGTTTAAGTAGCTAGGGATGCAGACGATGTGGCACTTCCATGGCAACTATCTCAGGGTGGTAGGGTTGTGACAGTTGACTGTCTCTTTGTCATCATCGATTGTCACCTGGTATGTGCCAGGCCTGTGTGCACTCCTCAGGGGTGGGAGTTTAGGTGAAAAATGTGGCCACAAGCTGGGTCCGGGCTTCCTCGCCACGTGCCCTGTCCCCTCCCATGGGCAGCGCCTGTTCCTGTGGTTGGGGATGTGGGGGCACCACCATGTCCACCGGGACGCCCTGCCATGTTGCAACATTGTGCAGGACACATGCTGCCACAATGATCCTGCACACTACTGGTGGTGCATAGCGTAGTTGCCCACCAGAGCGGTCAAGGGAGCGGAAACGTGATTTGAGCACTCCGAATGTGCGCTCCACTATGCCCCTGGTTGCAATATGGGCGGCGTTGTATCTTACCTGGGGTGGTGTGGTGGGGTTCCGGATTGGCGTCATCATGTGGTTGCTCAGAGGGTAGGCACTGTCCCCTGGGGAGGTGATAATAGTTGAGATTATTAGGGTTTGGATATTTGTCTGTGTGTGACTTGCATGCATGTGCAAGGGCATTTGTACTGACCTAGGAGCCATGTGTCGCCATGCTGCCCAGCTTCCAGGGCCCGGCTCAGGGCGGACATTCTGTATATGAAACTGTCATGGGTGGAGCCAGGGTAGTTTGCATAGACAGAGGTGATGATTCCCTTTGCATCACATACCACCTGTACATGGAAGTGCTTGCGGTTTCGGTAGATGTGCTCAATGGCCCTAGGTGGACGTAGGGCCACATGGGTGCAATCTATGGCACCGAGCACTTTGGGGAAGTGTGCCACCCTGAAAAAATCCAGGACAACGGCCTGCCTTTCTGCGGGTGTTCTGGGCATGTATATGTGCCTGCGGACTGAGGGGCACGCTGTCATGATTGCCAGTATCTGGTGTAGGCAGCGTGACTGCGTGGCCTGTGAGACCCCCCCCACTATGGCAGTGGTCCGCTGAAATGACCCAGTGGCCAAAAAATGCAGGACATTGAGCAGCTTCTCCAAGGGGCTCAATGCTTGGGAGCAAAGGGTGGGGGATGTGAGGTCATCTTCCCACTCCCTGACCAGGTCTAGGATGATATTGGGTGGAAACCTATACCTGCCGTAGACCTGGTCGTCAAGCATCCCAAAAAGGCTTGTCCGTGGTGCGAAAATGCGTGCCCTGGCTATTCTCCTCCTCCTGCGGTGTGCCACGATCAGTGCAGTGACAAATGGACCATTTATCGTAGCTGTATATACGCGTTCGTTGTTTGCGCGCACTTTTATGCTGTGCACGGGGACGCCTCCGCCTGCCTTCGTGTGGGCGGACGCGTTGACGCCTGTGCACGTCTTTTGCCGTGCGTGGGTTTCCCGTATTCGGATACGTGGTAAGACTGTAGGTCCGAGTGTCATCGCGTGTGATCGGAGGGGAGTGAGCGTACACGCGATTGGCCTGGGTACGTGTGTTTCGGGGTGCACGGGAAGTTCCACACGCGATTAGCCTGGGTACGTGTGTTCCGGGGTGCCGGGAACTTTCACACGCGATTGGTGGAAATCCACGTGTGTTCTGTCATCACGTGCAATGAGGGAAACACCCGCGCGCGTCACGTCACAGACGCGCTCACGCGCTGAGGGCCGTTGGTCCAATGAAATCACATATGCGTGCTGACGTGCATACGCGCTAAGGGCCTTTCCTCGTATTACACGCGGACGTGCAGTTTTCCACGCGCGCTTACGCGCATGGGCCCTTTCCTCGTATTACACGCGGACATGCATTTTTTCACGCTCGCTGAAATGCCCATGCACGTCTGTACGCGTCACGTCACAGGGGCGCTTGCGCTTGAGGGGCCTTCTGTCCAATGAAAATGCGTATGCGTGCAGACGCGCTTACGCGCTAAGGGCCTTTCCTCGAATTACACGCTGACATGCAGATTTTTCACGTGCCAAATCACTCCGTATCAAGCTGGCCACGCGTAAGCACACAGAAGACCACGCTCCTGCCCAGAAGGCCAAACTACTGCCCCCCAGAGCCCCGAGCACGCTCCCACCTGCCATCTGCTGCTGCCTGACTGCCTGCTGCCCACGTGCCCTGCCATTTGCTGCCTGCACATCAGCCAGGGGTGCTGTTGCTGTGACCACCCCTGCTGGAACCAAAGACTCCCGACTGGGATTCCATCGCTCCACAGCCCAGCCCCAGGACCCAGTTGCCCACCCACTCCTGCCTCTGGGGTTGTCATGTCGGGGCAAACACCATCTGTGACCACTGACAACCCCTGGCCAGAGAGGCAGAGGGGCACCAGCTTCAGTGCCACCGAAGTTGGTGTCCTGGTGGAGCAAGTCCTGGGGCAGTATGATGCCCTCTTCGGAAGTTCCCGCGCCGACAAGGAAGGACGGACTCGGATCTGGACTGACATCGTGACTGCCATCAACGTGGAGGGGGTGGCAGTCCGCGACTTACAACATGTCAAGAAGCGCTGGGAGGACTTCAGGTCCAGGACCCTGAACAAGGCCCGGCGCCTCTTGAAGGCAGCGGATGCCAAGAGGCGCCGGGGCCACTTGTCAGAAGAACAGATGAGGGTCCTGGAACGCATATCCCCAACGCTCCACGTCCAGGTCCTTGAGAGGCAGACCCGTCTGGAGTCGAGCGGTGAGTGTACATGCATCCTGATTGTGAGCAGTGCGTGTGGTGATTATTCAGTAGTGTGCAGGTTGCACATCTGTTTGTATGGGATCGAGTATGGGTGGGGATGTACAGGGCCGTGGGGCTGACACATGCGAGGGCTGGAATGTGTGAGACATGGATGGTGCTTGTGTGTGTAGGCTTGCATGCCAAATGCAGTTGTGTGGGCACACATGTTTGGATGAATGTGTATGTAAGTAGACATGTCCGTGATGTCACGCATGTATGTTGTTTTTGGCTGCATGTATCAGCACTGTGTACATGTGCATGTGTGTGTATTTGACAAGGGTGCAACAGTGATGCAACATGGATGCATGTGACAGCGGTATGTGGAAGCCTGATTGGCAGATGTGACATGGATGCCCGTCTGAACACTGCGACACTTGGCAGAGGTGTACACATGCATGCAAGTGTGGTGGTGTGTGTACATGTGTGGTGCACTTCCTGTGTTGCATGTGATGTCTGGCTCACCTTTGGCTGCTCATGCTGTTGTATGTGTATGGATGGTGGTGGCAGTTGCGATATGGCTGTGGTATGGCTCATGTGTGCGAGTTGTAATGACATGTGTGTTGGGGATTGTGATGACATGTCTGAGGTTTGCCAATGCCACTCATGTACAACTGTCATGTGTGTATGTGTCCATTGTACAGTGCCCTGATGCCTGTGTTTTGTTTCTCCCTGTCTGCAGCGTCAACTGATGAAGAGGGCGGAGAAGGTGCTGTGGAGCACAGCGGCGGGGATCCCACCGCCAGCCGGAGACGCAAGGCCCGGCTCCCCTCCCATGTTGTGATCTCGTCGGGGAGTGAGGAGTCCGGTGCCGCGCCCCAGGCCGCAGCTGCCGGGGGGAGGTCCAAGAGGCGGAGGTTGGAGTTGGACTCCTCGGCAGCAGAAGGGGCAGCTGGGACCCCACAGGGCCCAACAGGGGAAGATGGCACAGAGTCATCCAGGTTGGTGGGGGGTTTGGTGGAGGAGGAGGCCGTGCAAGCACCAGAGAAGGGGTCTGGAGGTGGGGATCCCACTGGTGCTAGTGGTGCTGTGCAGGACCATGGACAGGAGGCAGCACAGGCCGCCGCGGAGGTGCCTGTGTGCAATCCTGTCCCTGATCCTGTCCCTGCATCATCTTGCACCAGCAGGGATGCCTACGTCCAGACCCGTTTTCAGGCAGGGGATGAGCTCACGTCAACTGGCCTTCCTCTGCCTGCGGACGTGGCTATCCAGGTCCGGGTTGAGCCTGTCCTGGCTGGTGTGGCGTTGCGTCAACGGGCCATGCGAGGTGACCTGCAGTCTTTTCATGAAGAGACTGCACGTCATCTCGAATGGCTCGTTGACCACGTCAGCCTGCTGGGACAGGTCACCCAGGCCGGATTCCTCCGTCTGATGGGGCTTGCTACGACCTCCTCCTCAACTGGACCCCCTACGCGCCAGTCGTCCTCTGTGCCATCTTCCCACCCATCAGTCACCTGGGTGCCCTGTGAAGCTGCCTCTGACGGTGCGGCCAGGCTGGTGGAGGAGGCATCCCTGCCACAGTCGGGAGTCGGACGACCAGCAGGGGTGGCCACATCTACGACTGCACCCCAGCCAGCGGAGGATGTGCAGGCAGCAGGAGGCAGTGCACGGGCAGAGGCACAGCAGCAGCAGCAACATGGTGGGAGCCATGAAGGCTCGGGGCCTTCAACATCGGAGGGGCAGGCATCGGCTGGAGGGCAGGAGGACCCAGGACAGAGAGTGTCTTCCGTGTGGCAGCGGTTGGGCCACGCCATAGATGCGGAGCGGCAGCGGGCGGAAGAGGCACGGCTCACAATGGTCAGGGCGGAGAACTCCATGCGGAGGGCCCTGAGGCGGGCCGAGTGCCTCAAGGTAATCCGCAGGGGTTTGCAGGTGGAGACGTCGTTGGCCCTGCGGACCCTCGGGGCCATGGAGGAGGACCGCCTCCGGGACATTGAGGAGGAGTTCGATGATGCCCTGGCCCGGGACATCCACAAGTGAGCCGTGAAACTAGCCCGCTGCCCTTGTACATAGTTATGTAGGTAGTGTTAGGTTTCATTTTTGTTTTGATTTTATTTGGACGTTTCGGACATTGGCCACATTTTTGTATATAGTTTATTTTATTAGTTAGTTTAGTTAGATAGGTTTCCTTTCTTTTGTTGGGATAATGGACCCTGGCTTGTTCACATGTACGTAGTTCACTGTTGGATTGTATTTTTTTTTCACTTTTTAACCATGGAGCAATGGCTTTCTTTTTTATTTCCCATTGGATTTTGTTTTGTGGACATTGACTTTGGACAACATTACTTTGGAATTTTATTTTTGGTTTTGCTTTTTTTCACGGACATGCTTCTTTTAATTTTTGTACATTCACATTTCTGTTTCTTCATTTTTTATTCTATTTATGTTTCCTTTAATACACATTTTTTTTGGTGAACTTCAATGTGTGGTATCTCATTCGTTTCATGCATTTCATGATATGTGTTTTGAGATTCACTGACACCCATTGGGTGTATGTGAGGGAAATGTGTTTGTTTCGGAACTTGCAATTGGTGTTCTGTGATGTAATTGCAAATTATGAGTGGGTGGATGCAATACTCGGGTGGGTGTTTTGCATTTGGAGGCTGACCATAGGGACCAGGGATCTAGATTGTGATGACATGTTGGCTGGGGAACATGAGTTGCACATGGGTGGGGGCCTGCTGGCAGGTGTCCCACAGTGCTGGGGGGTGGGGGTGGTGGGGAACATGAGTTGGACATGGGTGGGGGCCTGGTGGAGGCTGCCCCTGCACTGCTGGGGGGTGGGGGTGCTGGGAGACATGGGTGGGGGCCTGGTGGTGGGTGCCCCACAGTGCTGGGGGCGTGGGGGTGGTGGGAGACATGGATGGGGGCCTGGTGGAGGCTGCCCCTGGTGGCTGGGGGGTGGGGGTGTTGGGAGACATGGGTCGGGGCCTGGTGGAGGCTGCCCCTGGTGACTGGGGGGGTGGGGGTGGTGGGAGACATGGGTGGGGGCCTGGTGGAGGCTGCCCCTGGTGGCTGGGGGGTGGGGGTGGTGGGAGACATGGGTGGGGGCCTGGTGGAGGCTGCCCCTGCACTGCTGGGGGGTGGGGGTGCTGGGAGACATGGGTGGGGGCCTGGTGGTGGGTGCCCCTGCACTGCTGGGGGGTGGGGGTGGTGGGAGACATGGGTGGGGACCTGGTGGAGGGTGCCCCACAATGCTGGGGGGTGGGGGTGGTGGGGAACATGAGTTGGACATGGGTGGGGGCCTGCTGGCAGGTGCCCCACAGTGCTGGGGGGTGGGGGTGGTGGGAGACATGAGTTGGACATGGGTGGGGGCCTGGTGGAGGCTGCCCCTGCACTGCTGGGGGGTGGGGGTGCTGGGAGACATGGGTGGGGGCCTGGTGGTGGGTGCCCCACAGTGCTGGGGGCGTGGGGGTGGTGGGTGACATGGATGGGGGCCTGGTGGAGGCTGCCCCTGGTGGCTGGGGGGTGGGGGTGTTGGGAGACATGGGTCGGGGCCTGGCGGAGGCTGCCCCTGGTGACTGGGGGGGTGGGGGTGGTGGGAGACATGGGTGGGGGCCTGGTGGAGGCTGCCCCTGGTGGCTGGGGGGTGGGGGTGGTGGGAGACATGGGTGGGGGCCTGGCGGAGGCTGCCCCTGCACTGCTGGGGGGTGGGGGTGCTGGGAGACATGGGTGGGGGCCTGGTGGTGGGTGCCCCTGCACTGCTGGGGGGTGGGGGTGGTGGGAGACATGGGTGGGGACCTGGTGGAGGGTGCCCCACAGTGCTGGGGGATGGGGGTGGTGGGGAACATGAGTTGGACATGGGTCGGGGCCTGCTGGCAGGTGCCCCACAGTGCTGGGGGGTGGGGGTGCTGGGAGACATGAGTTGGACATGGGTGGGGGCCTGGTGGAGGCTGCCCCTGCACTGCTGGGGGGTGGGGGTGGTGGGATACATGGGTGGGGGCCTGGCGGAGGGTGCCCCACAGTGCTGGGGGGTGGGGGTGCTGGGAGACATGAGTGGGGGCCTGGTGGAGGCTGCCCCTGGTGACTGGGGGGCTCGGGGTGCTGGGAGACATGAGTGGGGGCCTGGTGGAGGCTGCCCCTGGTGACTGGGGGGCTGGGGGTGCTGGGAGACATGGGTGGGGGCCTGGTGGAGGCTGCCCCTGGCGACTGGGGGGGTGGGGGTGGTGGGAGACATGGGTGGGGGCCTGGTGGTGGGTGCCCCTGCACTGCTGGGGGGTGGGGGTGGTGGAAGACATGGGTGGGGGCCTGGTGGTGGGTGCCCCACAGTGCTGGGGGCTGGGGGTGGTGGGAGACATGGGTGGGGGCCTGGTGGAGGCTGCCCCTGGTGGCTGGGGGGTGGGGGTGGTGGGAGACATGGGTGGGGGCCTGGTGGAGGCTTCCCCTGCACTGCTGGGGGGTGGGGGTGGTGGGAGACATGGGTGGGGGCCTGGTGGTGGGTGCCCCTGCACTGCTGGGGGGTGGGGGTGGTGGGAGACATGGGTGGGGGCCTGGTGGAGGGTGCCCCACAGTGCTGGCGGGTGGGGGTGGTGGTGAACATGAGTTGGACATGGGTGGGGGCCTGCTGTCAGGTGCTCCTGCACTGCTGGGGGGGTGGGGGTGGTGGGAGACATGGGTGGGGGCCTGGTGGTGGGTGCCCCTGGTGGCTGGGGGGTGGGGGTGCTGGGAGATATGGGTGGGGGCCTGGTGGAGGCTGCCCCTGGTGACTGGGGGGGTGGGGGTGGTGGGAGACATGGGTGGGGGCCTGGTGGAGGCTGCCCCTGCACTGCTGGGGGGTGGGGGTGCTGGGAGACATGGGTGGGGGCCTGGTGGTGGGCGCCCCACAGTGCTGGGGGTGTGGGGGTGGTGGGAGACATGGGTGGGGACCTGGTGGAGGGTGCCCCACAGTGCTGGGGGGTGGGGGTGGTGGGGAACATGAGTTGGACATGGGTGGGGGCCTGCTGGCAGTTGCCCCACAGTGCTGGGGGGTGGGGGTGGTGGGGAACATGAGTTGGACATGGGTGGGGGCCTGCTGGCAGGTGCCCCACAGTGCTGGGGGGTGGGGGTGGTGGGGAACATGAGTTGGACATGGGTGGGGGCCTGCTGGCAGGTGCCCCACAGTGCTGGGGGGTGGGGGTGGTGGGAGACATGGGTTGGGGCCTGGTGGAGGCTGCTCCTGGTGACTGGGGGGGGGGTGGGGGTGGTGGGAGACATGGGTGGGGGCCTGGTGGTGGGTGCCCCTGGTGGCTGGGGGGTGGGGGTGCTGGGAGACATGGGTGGGGGCCTGGTGGTGGGTGCCCCTGCACTGCTTGGGGGTGGGGGTGGTGGGGAACATGAGTTGGACATGGGTGGGGGCCTGCTGGCAGGTGCCCCACAGTGCTGGGGGGTGGGGGTGGTGGGGAACATGAGTTGGACATGGGTGGGGGCCTGCTGGCAGTTGCCCCACAGTGCTGGGTGGTGGGGGTGGTGGGGAACATGAGTTGGACATGGGTGGGGGCCTGCTGGCAGGTGCCCCACAGTGCTGGGGGTGGTGGGGAACATGAGTTGGACATGGGTGGGGGCCTGCTGGCAGGTGCCCCACAGTGCTGGGGGGTGGGGGTGGTGGGAGACATGAGTTGGACATGGGTGGGGGCCTGGTGGAGGCTGCCCCTGCACTGCTGGGGCGTGGGGGTGCTGGGAGACATGGGTGGGGGCCTGGTGGTGGGTGCCCCTGGTGGCTGGGGGGTGGGGGTGCTGGGAGACATGGGTGGGGGCCTGGTGGTGGGTGCCCCTGCACTGCTGGGGGGTGGGGATGCTGGGAGACATGGGTGGGGGCCTGGTGGAGGGTGCCCCTGGTGACTGGGGGTGCAGGGGGACATGCGTTGGTGGGCAGTAGTGCAAGTTGACATGTGGGTTGGCTGGGGGTCATGGCCATGGTGGATGGTGTGCCTGCAGGACATGTGCAGGGTAGGCCCCTGTGGTGTGAGCCACCTGCAGGGGCCGTGGAGGGTGTAGAGGGAACACCTGGGAGGACCCACACGTGCAATTCACGTGTGGTGCTCCCCGCGCACCCCTGTAATACACGTACCCTGATGGAATCGCGTGTGGAACTTCCCGTGCACCCCTGAAATGCGCGTACCCTGCTCGCACGGGCCCAATCGCGTGTGGAACTTCCCGCGCACCCCTGGAATACACGTACCCTGATGGAATCGCGTGTGGAAATTCCAGCGCACCCCTGGAATACACGTAGCCTGCTGATGTTGCGTGTGAAACTTCCCCCGCACCACAGAATACACGTACCCTGATGAGATCGCGTGTGGAACTTCCCGCGCACCCCTGAAATACACGTGCCCTGCTGATGTCGCGTGTGAAACTTCCCCCGCACCCCAAAATACACGTACCATGATGAAATCGCGTGTGGAATTTCCTGCGCACCCCTGAAATACACGTACCCTGCTGAAATCGCGTGTGGCACTTCCCGCGCACCCCTGAGATACGCATACCACCAATCGCGCATGGAAATTCCCGCGCACCCCTGAAATACACGTACACTGCTGAAATCGCGTGTGGCACTTCCCGCGCACCCCTGAGATACGCGTACCCTGCTCGCACAGGCCCAATCGCGTGTGGAAATTCCCGCGCACCCCTGAAATACACATACCCTGCTGAAATCGAGTGTGGCACTTCCCGCGCACCCCTGAGATACGCGTACCCTGCGGAAATCACGTGTGGAACTTCCCGCGCACCCCTGAAATACGCGTACCCTGCTCGCACGGGGCCAATCGCGTGAGGTACTTCCCGCGCACTCCAGTGATACACGTAGCCCGCTTGCCGTGCTGGATTGGGTATATTGATGGCTTTTCCCTGCGCGAGAGGCGTTCTTGGGGGCGTAACTGGCGCTGCTGCAGGGTCGCTGCGCCACTGTGCGCCACGGCTGGTTTTGGTGGCTGGAATCCATGAATACGCTGTGCGTGGAAATGGATTTTAGCGCACGCGGCTGGCGCAGGGATTCGCACGCGCACACTGTGCGCCAGCCGCGTGCGCCACTTGTGCGCTGAATTCTATGAATTACCCCCTAATTGTCTTCGCTAGGGTAGATCCTTCTGATGGCGACTTCCCAAATAGGCTTGGGGAATGGCACAAGCTATTTTACTCTATATCAATTTGCAAGGACGAGGCGATAATCGATATGTCTTCAGTAAGTGAGATGAGATCAAGACTCAGGCTTTTATTGGCCAAGTCAATTGTGATTATTTCTGGTGCCAGGTTGTCATGGTCCGTACATAAGTCCACTTGACATTCAGCATATGGGACAACCATGGGTTTACTCAGCGAGGTTTTATTTTCATCTACGCCCCTCATCTGCAAGTCATTAATAGATCGATTGCTTGCTGGTGTGAGTGTCTGAACGTCGGACAATTCTGTATTTCCGCAGAAATATTTATACATGGTTTACAGAACTCTCTTATATCTCCAGCACAGGCCATTTTGTCCGATAAAAAGCGACCGGCTCCGGTCATTTTCCTTTGGAGTGCAATATTGGGAGACAGTTTCACCTGTGTTGATTTAAACACAACTGATGTGCTTGTCACTTTCAACTGGTTCGGCATACCCGACTACCAGGTGTACATTACGCAATTCGCCGACATATAAAAGCAGTGTCTTTTCACTATATGTAACTGTATTAGCTCAAGTACTCGCAATCAATGTGGCTGCTGCTTATAATGTTAGTGCTCAAAGGGTTAATCCCAACAGTCACACTGTAGCGGTAAGATGATTCGCGAGATCTAACAGTTAGGGAGTTCCGCATAGTACACTCGCAATCAATGAAGCTGTTTAACCTGCTGCTTTAAGTATTAGCGCTCATCCAGCAGTCACGCTAGAGCAGTAAGATGATTTGCAAGGTCAAACAGTTAGAAAGTTCTGCACAGTACACGTGCGTTTGAGTAACTGTATGGATATGTCCTTCTCTTGTTATATCTAACTAAGACTTACCAGTTACAGGGGGTTGACTCCTCACTCCTCTCCCCTCTCTCAGACACCAGGCACTCTGATCACACTCCGCTACCCTTTGCTACGCTTCGCACAGGGGGCAGGTTTTATGGCCAATGCGAGCGTAGTAGGAGGTAGAACTTGGTGTCCAGCACAGAGGCACCAGTGTAGTTGTAGTTCTTCAAGGTGCTTTCAAACAAAAAAAATAAAACGTCTGCGGCTTGAAAATAGCTGATTTTTTAACCAAAGCAAGTTTTCCTCAGGTAGTAGAGCTCCAAGCAGGGTCCTCCCAGAACACCAGACATTCTGCTCACACTCTGCTACGCTTCACCCAGGGGGCAGGTTTTATGGTCAATGTGAGCGTAGCAGAAGGTGGAGCTTGGTGCCCAGCACAGAGGCACCAGTGTAGTTGTAGTTCGTTAAGGTGCTTTAAAAAAATTATAATAATCTGCGGCTCAAAAATAGCTGATTTTTTAACCAAAGCAAGTTTTCCTCAGGTAGTAGAGCTCCAAGCAGGGTCCACCCAGCACACCAGACACTCTGCTCACACTCCACCATTTCATAAATTTGTAAAACTAAACTTGAGTGCACACGTGTGCCTTTGCAGAGATAGCCTGCAGGCACCCTTAGTCTCAGCTCTGTGGTGGCACAGAGTAGGTCACTTCTTAATTCCTTACAGCTGCTGGATCACAAAGTCACTGCAGGCAGTGCAGAAATATTTATTCAATTTTATGTATTGATTTATAGGTTCAGCTAGGGCGGGCACCATGGGTTTCATGACCCCTAATATATGGTCCCATTCCACAAATCTGGGGAAGAAAACAGACAGTGGGTTTCTCAACACTCGACCTTTATTAAAATAAATAACTTAACTTTAAACAAAGGTGGTCTCCAGCTTTACACTAATGAAAATACTGCAATGTATGTGTTTGTAAACACGCAGTCAACCAAACAAAATTCTACAAGCCTACATGATTCTCATTGATGGTTCTCACTGTGGGGTGAAATATAGCCCCTGAATGCCAGAAGTAAAGAGACCACCGTGATTTGTGAAATCCCATTGAAGTATAAGGTCAGCACAGAAATGGTGATGTCAGGCATGAGGCCAATTGAACCAAAAACTGGCCTAAATCTCAAAGGAAAGAAAGTGGGCTTAAATCTCAAAAGTGCGAAGATATGAGCAATGCATTCCAGGAAGGAATAGAAAGACATGTGGCTGACAATGCTGTTTTACTAAATCCATGCAGAGCTGCACTTTTACTTCAAGAGACAGATGGCAGCGTGTACAATTATTTTATGCAACATTCAACTGTGATTTCTCGTAATTGAAATCAAGCTTCTTGCATTTACAAGAAATAAAATAACTTCCTTTTTGTTTTTCCTCATCCAAATGACAGTATGCAGAGAGAAGTGCTCACTAGACTTTCAGAGTTAGAACATGGTTTTCTCTTATAACTGCCCTATACATATGGACAATCCAGAAGTGATACTCATGTCTTTTGCAACTGTGAGATTAACGAAGTACATTACATGTGGATATAAGGCCCAGGTGCCTTATAAAATGTCATGTAAAATACATTGTGTGTGAGTTTAAAAGCCATTTCTTGCAGAATTTTACAAGCAGCTGATTATATCTCTTAAGATGAAACTTAATCTCAAGGACCTTTCCTCTGCTGGTCCAGGGTTTGGAGGTTAGGTTGTCAACCATCACTCAGGGCCATTTCTTAAAAATATAGAAAGAAATACACTGCCTAGATTGAAGCCACGGTGGAAACAGATAAGGCCATGCCTGTTCTTTCAGCAGAAGTGACCTTGAGGTCACAATTCCCATAAAATGTCCATCAGAGTTGAAATCAGGGCCATTACAGGCCTTGAAGGGGGAGGCAAACATAAACAAGAGCCAGCCTCTGGTTGATCACATGCAATTTAAGAGAACAAAGGAAAAGGCTGTAGTTTATGATTCTTAAAAAGGGGCAGCGTATATGCCACAACGGTCATTCCAGACTTTTATTAAAGGTGACAATAACCCCTTTTGAGCCATGCCAAAATGATTTTGGTGTGATAAACATAACTGAAGTTATAAATAAAAATTTGATTTGGGCCTTACCTTGATTCCTAGAGATTTGAAAGTTGGTGGGAGGGTGAAGGCCAAAATTAACATGGGAACTATGAAGTGGCATATTTGTCACTGATACGGCTCCTGTGTAAATTAAGAAAAATCGTATCTCTGCATAGGAAGGGAGTTCTGACTTCAGAATAGCATCATCTGATTTGCCTTAAAATATAGTTGTTAAAAATATATTCATACATGTAAAGATTAGAAAAATTAGGGTTCTTCCCTTGTTAATAGATTTTTATAGTTTGGAACATGCCGAGCCCACATGTCAGTTTGGGATGACAAAGCTTTCTCCTCCCACAGCTTTCCTAACTCACACCCCTCATCTCCTTGTCCTATTAGCAGACAGGTGGGAGGTGGGAAGAGAAAACCAACCAATCCCTTTCAAGGGAATCATGACAAGTTTGTGATGTAATTTGCCCTATAGGAAAACCAGCTTGCATCGGAATTGGGCGTTTACTACTTATTCCGGGAGGTAACCTTCTGCTGAACTCTTGCGAGAAACATCTAAGCAGAGAGGCCCCAAATCTTGCATTGGAGACAGGGACCAGGAGACATAGAAGCTGACTGGGACTCCTTGGAGGATTCAGAGGAGACAGAGGAGACTATCCTTGACTGACACCCTTGCTGTCCCAGAGGTGGCCTGCTGTTCCCTGATGCTCATTACAAGGCCTCTCCTGTAAGTAAAACTATCCCAAAGCCATGGATTGTGTAGGCCTTGCATTTTCCAACCATTGTTTAGTTATTCCCCCATAGAAAAATATCCCGTTTGTCTGTGTAGATCCATAGCATATTTAATTAAAGTAAATCAATGAATTCTCCTATAGAAATCACAGGATGTGTCTTGTTAGCATTCAAAACTAACACACACTTCCCAGTGTGTTTTGAGCCGGTATAGACATAAAGATTTGCCAAAAGAATTGTTCCCAAAACCCTGTTTACACGTGAGTGTGTAGGGTACAAAATAAAATTGCCCCATTGTTCCCATTGTACTCTGACCGAAACCACAAAGCCCTGTCTGTTATTTTTAGGTGTGCAAAACACATTTTCCCCTTGCTTTTCTTTCCCTCATATTGCATATGTGGTAATAAGTAGAAAACATTATTTTCCCCCTTGAATCCCTTTTTCAAAGAGTGCATTTTTATCAGAACCCCAAAACGATTTTCCCATTGTTTTCCCACTCTTGGCCACTATGCTTCAATTCAGAGGGGTCAAGTCTAATTGATGTTTGGAGGGTGGGGGTTACTGAGAAAAAAGTATTATAACCAAATCAGCAATCACTGTGTGTCTTGAAATGTTCTTTTTCTGTATTGGTGGGTGATTTGAAAATAAAGCTGCAGAAAACGTTTACTGCATATCTCAGTATTATCTCTGTGTTGGTGCCATTACGGAAGTCACTTTTGTTCTTGTGTTGCCACAGCATTGGTGGCTGATGTTATTCTGTTAGTCAAATTTGGTTTAAATAAATTAATAAATATATATTCTTACTACACACCGGCCTGGTTCTCTGTCCATTGTGGCAACAGGTATTTGTTGAGGTGGGTGCGAGACGGGTTGGAGGCCTTACCAAACTGAACCTGAATCAAAATCATAGTGATTTATTTTGCGCCACATTCATTGGGGGGAAAGGAACTCCCAGATTTGAGTGTGACCGCGTAATAAACCTCAACAGCACGCAAGCATTCCTTTCCATAATCAATTATAAATACAGCTATCACACTCTAAAATGCACTTGGCATTTTAGAGGCACCCCTATGATTGCATATATCTAGGCAACACAATTTACTTCAAGGATAACATTGCTGTTTTTTGGCCAGCGTATGCTTTATTGCTATATACAAATGTCAAGCTCTTCAAAATTTCTTGCTTTTCTCAAATATCAAAATAAGTATGGTATCGGAGGAAAGTTACTTGAACAAAGAGCATTTATTAATAGATTTTTATTCCACTTGGTCCCTCTGCATAGGTGGTGGGATGTGAATGCATTGGCTATGTGCATGTGCATGTTACACCTTATCTTTAAATGCGCAGGCAGACCTATGTGTAATGTGACAAGGAGAGGGTTCTTTAACATTGTACATTTTACTGGAGAAGATTACACCTCCAGCTCAAACTCACAGACCGGAAGTCAAATAAATAGGAATAGATTGAAAATTATGCACATGTACATTGCAAGTTGCACATGCATACAGATAATAGTTACTCACATGCTTAGAGAAAGCTGCACATGGATATTCTGAGAGGATTGTACAAAGATGTGTTCAGAGAAAACTTCACAATCCCTGAGAGATTTATTTTTCTGATCCAAAGCTGTAGGAGCCATATGATCAGGAATGCTTCATTTCAAATTAAATGTATCAAAGCCTTATTAAGTGAAGTGTAAACATAACCAAATATTTCAAATATAACACAATCTGAACATATATACTTAATCCTGCTAAATTACCTTGGATGTGGCAAACACACTCTCTTTTACATATAGTGCTAGTACCTGTTTGGTTATTGGCCTGTCCTTAGAGTTGACAAGCCAATCTCTAGATTCGACTTAAAGACCTTGGAAGAGCAGCAGTCCATTGGGGATTCACGTTTACTCTGTTCAGAATATTATATGCACTGTAATTACTCACCCGACATCCCGTTGGCACGTGACTGTGCCTAATGTTCCTTTCTGCTCCGTTTTCTTCGGTTTCCTCCTTTGGAGTACACAGTATCGGAAATTCAATCAGTAGACAGCCCTGTGGTGATAATATTTGTGTAAGGTGTTCATATGATTGCCGCGTCAGTTCTCTATTGAACGTGGCTTTTTAATTTTTTTTATTCAATTCTATTCAAATGGAGTGGCAGGAAACACTCCTTCAAACATGGCTTCCTGCTGCTCCATATCAACCTCAATATGTGGTCTAGTCTTGCAAGACTAATGCTTACTGCACCTGCCAAGTTCATTAAATAACCAAAGCAGCAAAGATCCGAACGCCTTCCCAAACTATTAGTATCCTGGGCCTTTTCACCCCGGAATACTATTGGCAATAAGTCCCACTTTGGGGGGCATAACCACATCAGATAATGCCCCTGGGGACTTCCATAAGGTCCTTGCTGCACTCGGAATGGCAACTATGGGCCCTGGGGGCATTACCTGATCTAGTAATGCTGAGTATTACCTAAGTAAGTCCCATTAACCCACTCACCGGTAGGCCATCAATGAAACATGAAAGCCTGCTCATGGCACTGCAACTTCGGATGCTTTGCATGTTGACTTTGCTTTCTCCCAATCCTCTCCTCTTACAAGAATATACAGGGGTGTGGGTCTGATAAGAGAGGATATGTCATTACCTCCTCATCCTCACACTACAAGATCTCCTGCCTCCTTTAAACCATCCCTGTACAATTTCTTGCTCCCACCCCATCTCTTCTTTTTGGATCTTGATATATTACTTGAATCTGTCACAACTAACATCCCTTCCATTATCGTGTTTGAACTCACCACCTGCCAAAGCTGTACAAGGTCTATCAAACGCAGACTGACTGTTCTCACTGGTCAGCCTTCATAACATCCCTTCAAACACTCTCAGCATCCTGATAGCCCTGATCTTTCTCTCCTTCTCTCTCAGCTCCGATCCTCTCTTAATTGAAACCTTACTGTCCGATCAATCAGTCAATACCTTATCTATCTATTTCTGTCCCCACATCTCCTTCCAGAACCTGAGGTACATCTTGGGATTCTCTCAAGTATGTTCCAAAGTATTTCCTTAAGTCTCTCCATATACTCTGATTCCCAGAATTATCTCTCTGAAGTCTCACCGAAATCTCAGGTTTTCAAGATTTCTCTCTGAGGTCTTACCACAACCTCCTAAATAGAAACTCTTTCTGAAGTCTTACTACAACCTTTGATTCTCAATATTGATGTTTTAGGACTCTCATAGACCTTTGGTGCGTTTCTAAAGGTGCACTGCTCTGGCCTCTCCTAGATCTCTGGCATGCATCTCAGTTTACACTGTTCAGTTGTGTCCTAGACCTCCGGATTCTCAATATGCCCTGTCAACCCTCTGGATATTTCTTCTTCATTGGGAAAAATATTTGTCCACCATCATTCAGTGTCCTCTTCAGGCAAACAATTTAGTAACCCTGATGTTCTCCATCATCTATTGTTGTTCTGGTTTCCAGACTGCATCTGCCAGAGGGTCTTCTCTATAGTGGACATAGTGGACAGCAGTAAAACTAACTTTCTCTATGCAGTGTCCTCCCCTTGTATCAAGGGAGTAATGAACAGCTCTTATGCTTTCTTTGGTCTTTGGCAAACACTGGGACCCCCCACTCGCTATTTAGGGCCGGGTTAAGCTAGCTGTCAGGAGAAAGGAGAAAGGGGACTGTCCCATATCCTGATTGGTTAGTTGTACAGACAGGAAAGGTGGAGCAAAGGTTTCAAAACATCTAGGATTCCCTGTTAGTGCTTGTGATGGATACTTTCAGGCAGGTTACTTGACCCACCCCCCCCATAATTCTTGGAGCTTTTCTGGTGAGTCCTAGGGGTTTAATGATTTCTAGGGGTTTGAAAGTGTTCCTAGTCTGCTGCTTGAGTGGCTTTCATTTTAGAACCTCTAGTAGTCTGAAATGCTCTGTGCCTCTTCAAAACATTGTTTTTACTACGGGTTGATGTACAATTCAATTTTTCATGTAGTAGGGCAGAAAGATGTCTCAGCTCAAGTCTCTCTGGGTCAGAAGAATTTAGAATCCTGCATGCTCAATCTTTTAGACTTTTAAACGTCGTTTGGTTCACAGAGCACATGCTCTGAATGGTCCTGCCCCGGCTGGCAGCAGTTCACCCTCTCCTGTGCTCGGGTCTGGCTTGAGGTTTTCCAAAGTCTCTGGGAGAACCCCAGGAAGATGTTTGTGAAGGTTCTTAGCATTTTCCCATGTTCTATTTCAATATTACTTACGCATCCTGCTCCTTATTTCATTACTGGTTCTGGTAAGCCAGCCCAGGTTTTGTTCTTATTAAGAATTATGCATTTTTTGGGAGTGGTAGTGGCCAGGGGTTTTCTAATGAGGGGCAGAGGGTGCACTGGGGTTTTTCAGTGAACCTGTTATCTATGGGAATTACCGTCTAAGTTTGGGGATTGTGAGAATGTTGCATTCTGGGAGTGACAGTGTGAAATAATATGTCGAGTTTGTGAAATGATATGGGCAATTGTTTTAGACTTCCTTATTTCTGATTGAAGAAAAGGTACTCTTCTAGCCACTGGGTTTTGTATGGAGTGAAAAAAAGATTTACAAAAGCTGAAATAACAATACATTTATTAAGAAAGACCACCTGGAAAGCGCTCCAATCTGTCTTGATAAATCAAACTATCATGCCCCTTACGCACACGAGTGTGCGCAGGGCCCGACAGGCACATCGGGCCTGTTAGAGCAGTTGTGGCAGTCCCAGGTGATTGGTTGTGTGTGTGTGTTTGTGTGGGTGCGTGTGTGTGTCAGTATGTCTGTGTGGTAGGGGAAAGGGAATGTTTTTAAGAAGCAGAGGGGGTAAAAGTAATTGCGTGTTTGCGTGTGTGTATGTTTATGTGGTAGTGGAATGAGGTGGAATACTTGAGTGGGAGGGAGGTGGCGGCTGAGGTACAGTGGTTCAGGGGAGTTAACTTCCCCAACTTCTAATACATCCTGACAGCGTGGGTGGGTGTGGGGGTAGGAGGAAAGGAAGGGCAGAGAGGGGCACGGCTTGCCAGGACAGTTGGGGGGGCAAAAATCAGCTGAAATAAATTGGTATTTTCGGTAGTCGGCCTTTGAAAAGCGGAAATATCACATAGAACCCTATGTTTCCTGATTTGAATCAAGTCTGGATGGCTTGGGATCCACTCCATGTTTTGTGACTGACAATGGGATGCATTCTGGGAGATGTGGTTTTTCAAATGTTCTTTCCTGTCTAGATGTTGCTATTGACTGGGGAAAAAAAGGATTCAAAGACTGATGAACTGCAGAGAATTTAAAACAATTCAGGGACTTCTCCGTGCACACCACCTCCAGGGTGCACTTCACCAAATGGTGAGAAATCCTGGTCCCCAGATTAGCTTCAACCTCACCATCTAGGATCATGTGATGGGTCAGTTGATCACACTTGCCTGATGTTCAACTCCTCCAAGACGTAAGTCACCTTATCATTCCCCCTAAGTGACCAACACCAAACCACTAACCCCCATGTCCTCAACACCTGACCACTCTAAATCATCACCCAACGCCCACAATCTTTGGATCTTTTTTTAAGGCAAATACACATGCAATCAGTTCTATCACTACATCTGGGGAGAAGATTAACCTTCTAAATATCAGAAAATATGTCTGGAACTCACCGACCACTCCTCCAAACTCTTACCTCTGCCCTAGTTGTCAGCAAACTTGAATACTGTGCTAGCCTACTCTTGGGCCCCCACCACTATTCTTATTCACCTTCCAACAAAGTTCTCAACTTCGCCACATTGCAATCAATGTAGCCTCCCACCACGAGCTTGCTGAGTGTCTTTCAAAGCAAATGTTCTCCCTATTCTAGTTTCTACTCCTTGACTTCAGATCAGTTCTTGTCCTTGATACATCTACTCTTCAGACTGCATATTACTCTCCCTCTTGAGATCTCGGCTCTTCTACTGTTAACAACCTACCTGCTCCCGGCCCACCATGAGCAAAGAACCAGGCCGGTGTTCAGGAAAACTGTATATTTATTAAAATATTGCACTAACAGTTACACACGCCACCTTCTCTGTGGCATCAAACAAAACTTCAACACAAACTATTTTCTTCTTTTTTTGTTTCAGGTACATGGAACACAGGCTACATAAACAGTTCAAAACTCGGAAGTACAAGGGAAAATACGGCTGGGTTGTGGGACAGAAAAGATTGGAAATGGTTGAAACTATCACTTATTTAGGAGTACTAGTGAATAGGAACCTAAATGAAAGAGACCACTACATGATGTTCAGATCAAAGGTTTAGAGGTTAGCATCCAATGGAATTGCCCTCTATAGGAGGTATGGGACTTTGTTAGTGCTGCCTATATTAGCCTTCTATGAACAAAAAGTGATCTTGACTTATGGGGCTGAGTCCATGTTGAATCTATCTTGGAAGATATGGGGGAGCCTGGAAGCCTATTTTTAGAGGAAGGTTTTTAGGTTGCCCAACTCACTGTCAGTGGTCTGCAATAGATTTGAATTAGGGCTACAATCCATGGAGTCTATCTCAGCATGGAAAACTATTTCCTTCTTTAGAAAATGTAGTGTATGCAACAATACACTTCCTTTTCACATTCTTAGTAACTCGCTCAATCCAGATGGGATGTTGGAGACTTGGAAAAGAAAATGTGTGGGTTATCTAGAGTCATGTGATATTACACCAGACATGATAACTGTTAACCCGGTAAAGGTGATATTAAGATTAGAGGACTTAGATTCGATCTCCACGCAGGAGACCACAAGTAAAAACAAGCTATCGTTATTGCTTGTTCAAGAGAGAGGGTTAAATCAGGTTCCCTCTTCCCTATAAAATGTTATGTCGGCTCCCTACCAGGATTTATTCATGAGATTCCGCCTAACCACATGTCCAACCAGAGAGGTACAATCAGCACGGGCCAGATATTGGAGGCGGACTATGGATGTAGATATTGCTGGGAAAGTGGCTGTACGGAATCATTATTCCAGCTGGTGGTGATTTGTTGTGCTTTAGTAGAAGTGAGGACCCGATATTTGGATGCTCTGATAAAAACAGACCAAAACCTTGTCGGCTCTAGAGTGGTGGGATATGTTTTTAAATGGAGATAAACCAAGCCTGGTCCTGGCAGTAATGAAATGTGTGGAACATATATTTTTTTTTTTTTAAACTTCTTTTTATTATTAGGCAGCATGGCAGCATAACAACAGGCGAACAGCGCCCAGCAAATATAGATTAGCATTACAGTTCATGATATGGTCACATAAAGATTACATACAATATGATACGGGCACAGAGATTCAATCCACATATGAGGGAAAGTAGTTAAACCAAACGATACGGGAGGAGCTCTCAGACCAGTGAGAAGGGGGGGGTGGTGGGGGATCCACCGGGAATATGCCAGACTAGTGAGAAGGAGCAGGCGGGGAAGCCACCGGAGAGGTGACGAAGTCGGACATGTAGGAACGGAACCTAAGCCAGACGTCCCTAGGCCTGGAGTGAGTGGGTTGCATGTGTGCCCAAGTTTCCTCAGTGTCAGAGGCCCAAGTGACCGCCCTCAGCCATTGGGCATGCGTGGGGGGAGAGGGGCGAAGCCAGCAGAGCAAGATGGACCGAACCGCTAAGAGCATGCAGAGGCCGGCCAGCTTCCTGGAGTTTCGAGGAAGGCCCGGGAGGTCGTGAAAAAGGCACAATGCAGGGGAAGGATCGATGGGGTGATCAAGCACAGCGGAAACCGTTGAACAAACCATACCCCAAAACTGTGAGAGGCGGGGGCAGGACCAGATCATGTGGATGTAGTCCGCATCAACATGCCCGCAGCGGGGGCAGCTAGACGAACGCCCGCTGGACATGCGATGCAGTCTGGCCGGGGTGTAGTGGAACCTGTGCAACACTTTAAACTGAATGAGTTTAAATCGGGAGTTAAAGGACACCCGGTGAGTGCGGTCGCATAAATGTGCCCAGCGATCGTCCGATATCTCTACCCCCAAGTCTTCCTCCCAAGACCCCCTAAGTTTAGCAAATCCTGGAAAGGATCTGGACTGTAGCATGGAGTACAACCTGGAGATTTTGCCTTTCATGGGTGAAGGGGAAGTGAGCTCCTCAATGGCCGGGTCGTCTGGTGGTAACGCAGGGAATGTTTGATAGTTGCGCTTAAGGGTCCTTCGGAGAGACGCGTATTGAAGCCAGACGCTCCGGTCACTTCTCAAGGGTAGGGGGAGATCAGCCCACTCAATGAATGTGCCCTGGTCAAACACGTCCCGCAACAGCTCGTAGCCTGCCTCGGCCCAGCGACGAACGGTAGATGGTGCAACCTGAGGAACCCCCGGGAGGAAGTTCCAGAGGGGAAGGTTGCCGTGGAAAGCCTGGGTTATTCCGAGCAGTTTCCATGTTTTGGCCAATGCCAGGGATGTGCAGGCGACCGGACTCTGTGAGTCCAGTACCTGAGGAGCGGGTTGAATAAGTAAGGAGCGGATTTCGCGGTCACAGACCGCCAACTTCTCGAGCCGGACATGAGGGGGGGGGTCAGTTGTGTCGAACCAATAAGAGACATATTGAATTTGAGATACCAACCAATATCTGAGAAAATCCGGAGCCCCGAAGCCCCCCCTAGCCATGGAGGTGGACAAGGTCTCATATTTAAGTCGAACCGCCCCCGAGTGCCAGAGGAAGGAGGTAATTGTGCGAGTCAAGTCTCGGAAAAAGTCTGCGCCTGGCCACAAGGGTACGTTGGCAAACCTGTAGAGCAACTGAGGTAGCACCACCATTTTCAGTAGACCCATTCTGCCCGCAAGAGAAATCGGGAGCTTGTCCCAGGCTGCAACCTTAACGGACAGATGTGAAAGGTACTTCCGAAAGTTCTCTTCGAGGGTCAGTGTCTGTTGACGCGTCACCTCTACTCCCAGGTAGGTGAATGCAGATAGAGCCCAAGTGAATCCCAGAGTGTCAGGAGGGGGAAGAGTGCACTCCGTGAGTGGGAAGAGGGTGGATTTCGAGCAGTTCACCCTGAGGCCCGAGACCCGACCAAAGTAGATGATATCCTCAAGGACCGGAGACAAGTTAAGAGATGGGGAGCGGATGAACAGCAACGCGTCGTCCGCGTATAGGGAAACTATGTCTGCCTTCCCGGCAGAACGGAGGCCTCTGTGAGCATGGCGGTGACGAAGCATGTCCGCAAACGGCTCCATGGCAACCGCAAAAACCAAGGGAGAAAATGGACACCCCTGCCTTGTTCCCCTGGCGATCCCAAAGAGAGGAGAACAGTGGTCGCCCGTGCGGACTCTAGCCACAGGAAGCGAATAGAGTAGCCTGACCCAAGAGAGAAAGGAGGGACCAAATTTACAGTTTTCGAGAACCCGCCAGAGGAATTGCCATGATACCGAATCGAAGGCCTTTTGCATATCCAACGTGGCCGCCACAGCCGAAGTCTCCGGGCTAATTCTGTCAATTATGTTGAATATACGCCTCAGGTTCAAGGAGGTAGACCGCCCCGGAACAAAGCCCGCTTGATCGGGGTGAATGATGGATGGAAGGATGGGAGCTAACCTTAGGGCCAGGGCTTTTGCGTATATTTTGGCGTCGCAATTTATGAGGGAGAGTGGGCGGTACGAACCACAACGTGAAGGGGGTTTACCAGCCTTTAACAATACAGTGATCGTGGCCTCACGCAGTGAGGGGGGGAACACGCCTGTCTCCACCGACTCCTCCCACACTGCCAACAAGTGGGGAAGGAGAAGTGCCTTATAGGACTTATAAAATTCAACTGGGATACCGTCCGACCCGGGAGCCTTCCCGGAGGATAGGGAATCGATAGCGTCGGAGAGCTCCTCCTGTGTAAGCGGAGAGTCGAGAGAGCCCGAGGCCTCAGGGGATAATGTTGCCAACGGAAGGGAGTCGAGAAAAGAGTCAATCTCCTCCACTGACACCTCGTCTGAGTTGGAGTATAGGGACCCGTAAAAGTTGAAAAATTCCGTGTTGACGTCCCGGGAGGAGACAGCCAAAGAGCCGTCCGGTCTCTCAATCCCGGGAATGTGTGGGGAACCTGTCTCGTGTCGGATCAACCTCGCGAGGAAGCGGCCAGGGCGTTCGCCCTCACCGTATTTCCGTGCGATGCCTGGGTTATCCAGAAACTTCTGTTCACGGTCGGCTAGGGAACGAAACGTGTCCAGCTCCTCCCCGATGGCAGCTAGGTTACCCGTGGTAGAATCGAGTGAACATGCAGCCTCCAGTGACGACAACCTAGCTTCACTCAAGGCTATATCTCTCCGAATTGACTTAAGAACCCCGTTTTCCTTGGAGAGTGCAATCCCCCTGACATAGGCCTTAAAAGATTCCCACAGTGTGGCAAGCGATGATACCGAGCCCGTGTTCAGCTCAAAGAACTCCACAATTGAGTCCTCGAGCTCGGAGTGGAACTCTGGATCGAGCAGGGCTAGGGGTTTCAATCTCCAGCAGCGGGACCGGCCAGGATCAGGGGCCCAACTCACGGTGATGGTCACTGGAGAGTGGTCGGACAAGGTTCTGGGTAAAATCATTAGTTGTTTCACGTCCTTGACCAAGACATTGGAGATCACCCAGCGGTCAATGCGGGAGTATGAGTCGTGGACTGAGGAATAGAATGAGTAGATGCGGGAATCGGGGTAGAAGAATCTCCATGCATCCACCATGGCCAACCGGGGCAGGGATGATAATGCAGCATAGGCTGCCCTGGAAAGATGACGGGGCTTGGACCCAGATCTATCAAGGGCTACATCGAAGATAGTATTGAAGTCACCCCCCCAGAGAATTGGTACAAGGGGGAAGCCATCTAGGAGAGATGTGATCTGTCTGTAGAACTCCGGGTCATCGAGATTGGGGCCATAAATATTCAACAAGACCACCTCCCTCCCTTGAAGCGTAGCGTGTAACAGAACATACCTGCCCAGGGGGTCAATGTGTGAGGAGAAGAGAGTGAACCGGAGACTCTTATGAATGAGAGTCATGACCCCACGACTTTGAGTCGAGTAGTCGGTGAAGAATCTATGAGAGCCCCAGGTCCTGGCAAATCGGACGCATTGGGCTGATCTAGCGTGTGTCTCCTGCAAAAAGAGGATCTTGGACCCATGGCGCTCGGCCTGCAGCTGGAGTTGTCTCATCTTTCTATAATTCCCCAACCCCGGTACATTCCAACTCATAAAGGTTAAGTCCCCCTCAGCCATAGATGTGGTAGTGGTAGAGTCGAAAAAGGTGACCAGGACCAGTGGGTGTGTGCTGCGCCACGGTCCGCCTTCGCTGCCAGTGCCAATTTTCTAACAATAACACCCCTAACATGTCCCACCCCCACCCCCATCCCCCTCCCAAACAGAGGAATGACAATCCCAAACCCCTTCAGCCAAAACCAAACTAGCGGCATCATCGCCTGGGGGCCTGTAGGCCGTGCTGACCGCAGCGCTCCGGGCTGCAGCGGAACCAGTATAGCTCGAGGTGCAACTGCAATAACTTATACAACTTAGGAAAGGCATTTTGCATTTAGCAGTATAGCACATAGTTGAGATAAGAGGAGAATCTTGAACAAGTCGAATCCGGGAAAGAGGATCAATGCGGCATCAGTACAGGGGGAAGGCCGGGCCCGGCCGCCCCCCAAACGGCCCAGAGGGGGAAGCTGCAAGACTGTAGATAGAAGGGGGAAGTCAACCTGGGAAGTGTTCATCCATAGATTTGGAAGCCTCCTCCGGGATCGTGAAAAAGAACACCTGGTTAGCATGTTCTATGCGCAGTTTAGCTGGGTAGAGCATGGCATATTTGATGGAATGATCTCGTAGCCTGCGCTTCACAGCTTGGAAAGTCTTAGGTTCCCGTTGGACGGTAGTCGAGTAGTCGGGGTAAAGATGAATTCTCGCTCCCCCCAGTAGCAGCTCGCCCTTGACCCTCGCGGCTCTGAGTAGGGTGTCCCGGTCCCGGTAGTTCAGGACTCGAGCGATGATGGGGCGGGGTGGAGCCCCAGGCTTGGGTTTGGCGGAAAGGGCACGGTGTGCACGCTCGATAGCAAAATGAGGGGAGAGCTTGGGTGAGTCCAGAAGCGTCATTAACGTGTGCTCAACAAAGTCCTCCATTGGCTCATGGACTTCGTCCTCAGGGACCCCAATTATACGCAGGTTATTGCGCCTCGAGCGGGATTCCAAGTCTTCGTTCTTCTTCTCCACCTCGAGGACTCGGCCGGAGAGAGCGACAAACTCAGAGCGCAGTGCTCCCAATGCCTCCTCGGCAGAGCCGACCCGTGTCTCGACCTCAGACACGCGACCATCAGTCCTCTCCATGTGGGCCTTGATCGAGGATATTGTACCGTTCATGTCATCCAGTTTTGAGTGTAGGGCGGTGAAGCCCTCCCTGATGAAGTCCATCATGTTTTGGGGTTCAGGTGTCACCGCGGACGATGACGCAACAGGTGGCTGCTCAGTAGGGTCCTCCGGAGCTCTCACAGCCGCCCTCGCAAACATGTTAATGGAGCTTTGCTTCCTCGCGCCTCCCTTAGTCATTTTGGCAAGGGTGATGGTAGTGTGGGGTAAAGAAGGGGGGGATCGCTAGCAGCCCCTAGTAGGAGACGGGGAGATCCCAGGCCGCGAGAGCCGATACTCCAGGTAGGGTGCGTAAGCGAAAGGGGAGCGGGGAGCGGTCCCGAAGTGTAGGCCGCAAGGCTACAGCCCGACTGGGAGGGCGCTGAAAACGGCGGCAGGGGGCCTTGAGGGCGGGGGTGCCCAAAGATGGAGGGTAGGAAGCAGCGATGTTAGCGGCACCCTTTCGCCAAGTAACAATCCGGGTGTAGGGACAGCAGCTTCAAGGCGGCGAGGCGAGGAGAAACAAGCCCCCAGTGAACGGTAGGGTCGCTCAGGGCGTGGGATTCTAGACGTGCGAGGGCAGTGAGGGCCCAGTTGCTTCCCAGCGGGGGGAGAGGGCCGCTGGGCCACAAGACAAGGAGCCACGAGAGTCAGGGCCCCCCAGGCGGATCCAGACGTCACCGACCGTGGGCCTCCAACAACGCCGCAGGGACGTCCCACCAGAGAGGGGCGACCCCGGAGTCACAAGGCAGGGAGGCAGGTATCCAGGCCCAACAGTCCACGAAGCCCCCCCTGCGCACCCCAGGAGGCCACAGCGCTCCGGCAGCGAGGCGCGTGCAAGCTGGGGGGGAAGGGTCTCCACAACCCCCCCGCCGGATTCCACAGGAGAAGAAAGGAGATCCCACGGCGATTCACCAGGCTGGGGGGGGAGAGGCAGGCCAGGAACAGCGAGAATAAAAGCACGGCCCCCCCAGCCGAGCACAGATGCAGGGAGAGTTTGTGCGCCTTCCGCGGGGTCGCCACAGGAAGGAGGAGCGGCCAGCAAAGAGCGAAGTTCCCCAGCAGCACGTACCTGAGAGCCGCGCCGCTCCAGCAGCGCGGCGTGTGCTGTCGGGGGGAAGAGGGGGCCCTGGGTCTTCACCACGGGCTGCGGAGCCGCGGGGGCGGCAGGGAGGCCCCGATGTAGCGCAGGCAGGCAGCGGATGCAGGCAGGGTGGACGCACCGCCGGGCCGACGTCCCTCCAGGGACCCGGGAGCAGCGACTCAGCAGGACCAGCGGCCTGGCCGGCGGGTCACGGTCCCGGGACTCCGACGACCCCGCCGCCAGGAAGGTCGAGGCGCGCCAGCTCCCACAGATGCCCGGCGGATGCGAGGAGGAGCGCAAGGAGGAGCGCAGCAGGCCCCCGGCGGGAACGACCACCCTCCGCCGGGGCTGGATTTCAGGCGCGGAGGAGCGCCGCAGGAAGGGGGATGGGCAGCGTGGAGTCGGGGATGCACTTCCCGGCTCCGATTCAAAGCGGGATCAGATCCCCAGGATCCCAGAAGCAGCGGGGGAAAAGTCGTGTGCTCCGCGCCCGGCTGTAATTCGTGGAAACCTCCTAAATCAGGATTTGGAGGTCCGCCCGCCTCGGAGCACACGTATCAGGCGGCCATCTTGCTCGGCGCCCAACAGCGCCCCCCTGGAACATATTTTTAAGGATTATTAGAAAGGGGACTATGCTATAGGGGGAAATTCCCTCTGTGTGTGTTTTTATTTTAAATGTTTGTTTTGACCAGGTGAAGCGGATGGAAACTTACTCTGTGAATTAAATGTAAATTGTAAAAGGCTTGTACTAAACCATAAACATTCAACATCAAAAAAAGATAGATACTAGTTGAGATCTCTGACAAGACACCAATACCCACTTCACGCTATTTTGTTTTGGTTGCATACCAAAGCGTGCTTCTCACATCCTTTTATTTCGTTGTGGTAGCATAAGGTGGCGTGCACTTCCCACCACCTTGTTTTTTGTTTTGATGGCATAAAGTTGAGCGTGCCTCCCACATCCATGTATTTTGATTTGGTTGCAGCCATTTTTCAGGAGCAGATAGTTGATGCTACCGTAGACATCATTAGGCAGTTGAAGCACAAAGATTTTTAAGCGCAGTGTAGTGTCTGAAGTTTAATAAGTATATTTTGAATTACATTATTTCACTTTTTTTGCAAAGCAGATATGCATTGTCTGGGACGGAATGCCATTAAACAGGCTGGTTATTTGCCCAGTGGGTCAGCAGCATCAAAGGCTCCTGAGCTGGTATCTTGCTGGCCTGGGTATGGGCCTGCCTCCCTGCTTGTGATCACCACCCTGCCTTTTTATCCCCCAAACCCAAGACTACCTCAAAAGAGATGAAAGCAGTTACAAATAGACATTAGTAGATCTGAAGGTACTGTGAGACTTTATTCTACACGTCCCTCCTACAATCAGTATAAACTGAGGGCTGGTCACTAGTCAAACACATCTAATCAGCAAATGTTAATTTTCATATGCAGGGCAGATGGCTCAAAGTGGTAGGAACCTATTGCTGAGATTTTTGTTTACAATGCAGATAACATTTCCAGGCCCGAGAAGTGCCCAATATTTTCCTGAGGATGGGAAGATGCATATTAAAATGGCTAATATTTAGATCTGTGCTGGAGAACAAATATTAGCACCTGGGGCGGGGGAGCCAACCAGTCAGGCTGCATAAAACGCATGCTGAAACCACTAATCTCAACCGGTATTCCGAGCAGCCTAGTGTCTGCTTGCCCCATCCGCAGCGCTATTTTACCCCATCCTTCCTGGGGTTTTTTTATGTTTCCCTCCACCCCCACTACCTACCTGTTTTAAAGAGCTGTGGTGTCCCCTCTACCGCCGCCGCGCTTCTGCTGTCGCTCTGTGGCCACCATGGTCATGGAACAGGGGCTCTGTATGGAGCCTCCCATCCATTTCCATGTCGGCCATCTTTAAACAGTATTTTCATTCACTGAACAGGACAGGCATGGCATCCTGTTTAAAGAATGAAAATACTTTTGTTAGCACCCCGTGTTACCACTTGGACCGGATCGGGTCGGATCGTGTCTTAACCCCATAATATTATCGTTTACCTTTATTTTCACCCTGCACATGGCTGTCTGATTCACAGCATAGAGTTGGAGAGAAAACATCTATCCATGTCCAGGTGCCACAGCCAGTTTAGCAATGGGTGTAAAAATCCCTTTTCGTAGCAGCGCTTCTTACCGCTGACGTTTTCACAGTTGTGTGTTTGGAGACGAATATTTTAAACCTTTTTGTACTGGGCTGGACTCTCTTGCTGCCTGGACCGATAATATCCTCCCAGAACACCCATGAGCATTGTCATTATTGGCGTTTGGCTTTTTCTGGAGGACATTTATTTCGACAAATATTCCACTTCTACAGCAGTCAGAAATCTCTTTGCAAAATCTTTAACTTCGGATTTTGGAAGGACTTCTCTGAGCCCTCTTCTCCTTACAGAGATAATCTTATGCGACCAGCTGTTCAGTTTCTATGGGAGAGAATTGCTGAGAACAGTTTTTGTTTTCTGTACATTTCAAAATAAACACGACCCTGAAAAACACAATAGGCATTCATTTCAGAATGTCTCCGAATACAAATTGGTAAGTGAAATATGGGCTTGGCAACCTCTAGCTCTCCAGATATTTTGTACTACAACCACAGGCGTTGCTAGGTGTGGGGGTCTAAGGGGGCTAAAACCCTGGGTATTTCGGTTGTAGCCCCAGATAGAATCTCAGGAGCTACAACCAAAAGCTAGCTAGCCCCGAGTCTCCACAGTCCCAGCATTAGCGTAGCCCCGGATCTTTTCCAGAGCTGGCAACACCCCTGACTACAACTCCCATTAGCCCTAGCCAGCACACATAACCGCCAGGGTTTGTGGGCGTCAACGTTCTACACATTTGGAGACTGCAGGTTGCAGCCCCTTCTACAATAGCCTTAGAAAAATGTACACTATGTTCAATGCATATTTGAACTATGCACTCCTCCTTATATTTTCAATGTGCCCTCCAATGCCTCTCTTTACCCTCCCTTTACCCGACTCAAACTCCTTGAGCCCTGGAGCGACATGTCGGTCGGCACAAACAAGTGCATAAATAAATAAATAATGGTCTCTCGTAAGCCAAGTGATAATACATGTACACATCGCTTTCATCGCAGGCTCACGGACTCATTTTCTGACACCAGTGCGATGCAGTCCATGGCGAGCTTGTTGACAAAGCTTGTGAATTATTTACTGGAGCGATAGTAATAAATCTTTCACAGAGAAATATGCTTCAGGCATCAGTTGGTGAAATAATAATGTGAAGGGGAGATCGGGACGGGTTGTAGCGGTACAAGCTGCATTGCTTTCGGCAATGTCAGCGCATATGTCGTTATTTATTGGCAAATTGTAACACTCTTATCACAGGGTCTTCTGCTTCATCTCCACGCTTGTACAGTAGCAGGCAAATAAAACAGCGAAATCATGCAAGCCTCGACAGTCCCTGGATGTCATGGAAACAGCAACACAGACACAGGGATCTGAGGGAGGCCGCAGTACAGTGGTCACACGCATCAATCAGCCTGCAGGTCAGGGTAGCAGGGCTGTGTTCACATGGTATCAGTCTGCAGGCCACATATGAGGTCCAACAACAGAAGTGCCATTCATGCAGTATGCCACCGTTATGGTGCACTTTCCGGCTGATGCTCCTTTTATTCACAGTCAGCCATGACAAGCCTCATCACGAGTTGGGCGGTACTGCCGGGGCTATTAGCGTAATGGGCAAACCCGCCAGTGCTATTAGCGCCAGATCACAGGTTTGGCGGAACGGTAAGTCCCCATTCCCCATCGGACCCATTTAGGAATTCCACATTCCCCTTTGGGCCCAATGGGGAATTTTCGGCGATATTACCGCCGGCGGTAATAGCACCGAAAATTGGAAAAATCACGGCAGATTTGTCCCCAGCTCAGAGCTGGGAGTAAATCCACCAAGCCCGAGATTTGGCAGACCCTTAAATGCGGCGGTAATAGCATTACCACCGCATTTAAGGGTTAACGCCAAACTTGTGATGAGGCAGTTCTTAAAAGAGCAACACCACATCTGCTGAGACATGCAAATAGCAAGCAACTAAGAAACGGTTAATAGTGGCCTGGGTAACTGAAGGAGAGGACTAACAAATGGAATGTCTTTGTGCCTACATTGGAGTGGGGAAATGTTTTTAAAAGTATGTGTCCAACAGAGCCAAGTTAATGGTCTTGCATACAAATCCCATAGAATAAAAATATCCAAATGAGAAAATCAAATCCAAATAGGTCAAAGCATGTTGCAATCACTTCAAGGTAACTCAGTGTGTTAAAACGGAAGCTGTAGATGGATGCATGCACTCCACAGATCAGAATATCCCATGCCAATTAGTAATTACTGTGCATGCTGGAGGTGTCCAAGTGCAAATGGACACACGGATCCATCCAGCAAAACTGAAACATATATTCTCCAATGTACTGCTCATTAAAGAATAAAAAATAATTTCAAAACATATTTTTCTTTGAAAGGTGGAAGGAGAATGTTAACTATACAAAGGGCCTCTCTCTTGCAGGTCCCTCCAAGCATTTCTGTGCTCTTAATGTGGCTATTTCATTTTTGTGTTTTCATGCCTCCAGGCGGTGAAGGTTGCGGCAGAAACAGCAGTCATGGAGATGTGGGATGACTATGCCTGTTACCAGGCAAGGTGATGAATTTATCCTTCTAGTTGGGTGCCCTGGCCGTGGTGAAATGATAGTAGTCCCGGGGTATCTATCAAGGGTGAGAACCGTTCTCATTGCCGAGGAGACGCTTGCCGATGCTAGCAACAGCAACTCCTGTGAAAGTCGAGCATTGACACACCAGGAGGACAACCTATGCTGATTGATTCCATTTCTCCAGCATCACGCAAATGACACGCATTACCACTTGAGGGTCCACAGACACTCATTGGTTTTCTACAGCACAGCAAAATGGCTGTTCGGTTCCTGTATTCAGAATGGACCGGTCTTACCTTGGCTATGGATTAACCCTTGATAGATACCCCGGGACTACTATCATTTCACCACACGTCCTGATGATGGCCTGCTCACCTAGCTGCACTTTACAGCTGTTTTAGGCCGAAACACTGTTGTGTCAACGACTTCACATGAACAGTGTACAGTTCAAACACTGTTGTTATTGTGATTTTTTATATTATGTTAATGATTGTTGATTTCTGTCTTCATTGCACAACTGCTCCGATAATAATTGTGTGCTGTTGTATGTTTGTACATTAAGATCTTCTTTTCGTGTGGATCATACTCATTTGTATTGTTCCTTCAGAATACCCCTTGGTACTCTATCTCAAGATTATTAAAATATACTATTGTGAAACAGTGTATATGTAGTCACATGTATACATTCTGAGATTTGGGAGTAGAGGGACCTCTCACCCTGAAAAATTGTGTTTTGTTCATTCAAGTTTACCTACCTGGGTCTTTCAGGGCTTTGCCAGGTACCCTTACATTTAAATCAAGTAGTGGAAGGAGACCACACTGCTGAAACCGGTCACTGGGCTGCCTATCCAGGAAAAATGGAAACTGCATGAAAGGCAGTACTTTGCAAGTTACTTGCAAGGAAACCCAGAAGTGCTCTGAAATCCTTTTTTCCGTGGTTGCTGAAAATACAAAATAATGGTTCCAAACATCAGAAAATATCCAAAATCCTTGCTGGGTGTTACCCGTCACTTTATTTAAGGAATCAACATGAGCACACAATGCCAGGAAAAGCAGAATCTACCTTCAGAATATCCACATTAAAAAGTGTGCTTGCCTGTGAAAATCTGTCAAGATATGGGTGCAGTACCCGGCCGCCTGTATGACAGCTGTCAGTGACCTGCTATCAAAAGTAATATAGGTTGCAACTATTTAATCTGCCTCTTTTAAATACTGGAATTAGAGTTCTGTTTACCTGTTTTAAAATTGTGAGTTTAATTTCAACAAAGAAAAATTTAACAATTGACTTTAAAGTAAGCCAGATTCAGCAAAACTACAAACAAGCTTCTCCCACTGGGAAAGACAGCCCCATTCTGCTTCCCACCAAAAGGCCAGGAAATCACATTAAGGTGTTGATGAAGAGGGGAGGAGATTTGGGCTGCTGCTCCTGGTAGAGACAAAGGACTTCCTTGGCTGAAAGGGTATGCAGAATAAGGTGTCAACAGTAGCTCCTGCCAGAGGAAGAAGGCGGTGATTGCTCTTGAGCCACCAGAAACTTTGGGGGTGGAACAGACAGTTTTGTGTTGATTCTCAAAGCACAGAAAAGTATATTTTTGAAAAGGACTGACAAAGGACTGTGCGAAGTTGTAAACATTGTGAAATTACAGTATTGTTAATGTGAATTTTTGGTGTACTTCTAAAAGGACTCAGAACTCTGTGCGATGTTCTAAGAAGGCGCAGTAAAAATTTGGGTTTTGTAGCAATTGTATTGATGTCAGAAGCGTGAAACGTCATATGATTCTACCCAGATATTCTGAAATTGTGGACAAATCAGACAATTGGGTCCTGGACAAAAGTGCGAAACGTTGCCAAATCCAAACCCAAGCTCTCACAGCAACGGGGCTTGTATGAATACTTGCTCCACAAAATATGTGATATAGATATGCTATTGCTATCAAGTTTGTAGAATTGTAAATATGTATTATATGAAAGATAGATTTCATGTTCAAAAGCAAAGGGCAGGTTTTCCCTGGATCATAAAACACATCATCATGATGATACTCTGTTTTCTTCTCCAATTAAGGGAGAGGACATACCCTAGCCAATGGATTACCTAGGGGGTGTGCCTAGGATAATTCAGCATACCCACCCCTTTAGTAAACCCATAAATAGAGACAGCTGAGGGCTCACAAGGACACACACATTCACCCACCAACCGATTGATGGCGGAGCACTTTGCAAGAGAACTCCATATTCCAGACTCCAGACTCCAGAAACATTGAAAGCAGAAAGGCCCATTTCCAAAGCTGAATCATTCTCAGCTTGGCCTTTAAGAACCCAGAAACCAGATTTTACCCCAGACTTCTAAGGGGAACCAAAGAACAGCCTGGCTGTGCTGTAGCTGCTTTCCTGCTAAGAATTATTGCCAGAATCCAAAGATCCAACCCAGTAGAGCTGTGCTGTGACCAGATAGCTGTGAACCAGAACCAGAGCCCATGAGATCCAGTCCAGTCCCACCGTGCGGTGTCCAGAGTGCCTTGCTGATTGCAGACCAGAGCGCCTTGAGTCCAGTCCGGTGTGCCTAGCAGAATTTCTGTCCCAGAAATCTTGCTTGACCAGATCCCTGACGGGTCCATTCAAAACATTGGTAGTGAGTATCCTTAGTATAGGACTGTCACTAGCAAATGTATTGTCCATAAGCCATCCCTATCCAAACCCATCCTCTCTGATATCCAGACTGCATTGTTAGAATTTATTTTTGTCGTGCCTGAACTCTTTCTCTTATCCTATAGTCCTTTTGTAATAGTAGTGTTAAAATCATCTTTGCGCTGATATATATTTTCTGAAGTAAGGCGAGCGTCTCGGCAGATGAAACCACCCAGAGATGTCCTGGGCTGGTGGCTGTGCTGTCGTGTAGTTTGCATCTTCATAGTCTACCCCCTAGCGTAAGGAAATCTTGTTTGTATTTTAAAAGCGCATTTTTGTTTTGCAATGTTTCCTCTTTCTGAAAAAAAAACAACCTCCACAAAAACCTCCATAACTTCTTCACCGTTTATCCTAAGCTTTGCAATGAATCCAAAACCGCATCTCAACTTACCGCGTGTGGAATAGTTTGCCGCAAATTTTTTGTTTGGCTCAAATCTATAACGTGTGAAATAGCTGTTCATTGCACTCGACCTCAAAATGAAGTTTTCAACTTGCGAGTTGCTCTATAATCATTGCTAGTGTTTGTCTGAAACCATACAAAGTGGCTCCCACTAGTATTGAAACAATTTCAGTGAATTAAATCTATTTTCAGTGTTTTTACCATTCATGCAAAGCCAACTTTAAACCATTTTTGACAAGTGTGCCAATTAATTCTGTTTTTCTCTGTGTTTTCTGGGGGGAAATTGGGATTGATACTATTTTGTTGAATTCTGTATTCCTGAAACCTGTTTTCTCTCCTTCCATCTCTTTACATTGCATATTGGGGGGATTGAGTAGTGTGCAGGGGGAAAGAGTAATCACATTGCATTTTGATTGAACCCACACAAAAGTATTATCTCTGTGCTGCATTATTTTTCCTATCATTACTCCTTGAGATTAAAGAGATTGTTAGTGTGGCATCACCCCATTGGTGATCATTGTATAACCATTAAAAAAGTGTGATATATATATTGTGAAATCCATAAAATAAATATTTGTAACTTTGCAAACCAGCCTGCTTCCTTATTCAGTGTGACCTGGGGGGATTCAAAGAGGGGGGCGTGATATGAGTGGTACATCGTTCAGAAATAAAAGAACTTATAGACATAAAGAAATAATTACGTTTTCAATTGTGCATCCCACGCTAGGCTTTGTCTTAGGTGAAGTGGCGGGTTGAAATCGCTTATCTCTCCTCCCTCCTCTCTTTCTACACTCCCTCCCGCTCCCTTCATTCAGCTGACCACTTCCTTCTCACTGTACCTCCATCCCCTTGTGCCTCCCCAATTCCGCTCCTTCCAGCTCCTAGCCCCCCTGCACTGGAACTCCCTACCTCTCTCAATTTGCTCTATTCTTACCTTCTCCTCATTCCTCATTATCTTTTCCCCTTGATTATCTCCCTCCCCTCCCCTACCATCCCACTCTCACCCTTTCCCCTTCCCTCCTCCTTCTCCTCCTCACCACTCCTTCTCCCTCACAGTCCTACGGCACTACTCTCCCTATTCCCTTCAGTTTAATTGCTCTTCTTACTGTTTTGTTGACTGATTCATAATTGTAATTTGCTTCTACCGTTATATTGTTTTATGTTTTATGCAGAGGCGTTGCTAGGGGGGGGCTAAGGGGGCTATAGCCCCTGATCTTTTGGCTGCAGCCCCGGATAGAATCTCAGGAGCTACAGCCAAAAGACTAGCTAGCCCCCAGTCCCAACAGTTCCAACATCAGCGAAGCCCCGGGTCATTTCCAGACCTAGCAACTCCCCTGGTTTTATGTATCAAGTTGTTCAATTGTGCAGTGTTTTGGTGTAAGGTGTTATATAAACAAATAAATACAAATACATAAATCTGACTGAATGGTGGCATGCTGCGGTATGCATAGAGCTGCTGGTAGCTTTGAAATATAGCGCTTGGAACAATCTGTGGGCAATACGAACCAATCTGTGAGCTTTACTAGTTTGTTTAGCCCTCTGGTTCTTCAATGACAACATTTGTTACTATTGCAGGGGCTACAATGAAATTTTAAAGACCCTTTTCTAGGCCAGTACCAGGAATTATGGGCCCCGAAGAACGAGTTAAAGGCGCGGGCATATTGAGGTATTTGGTTCCATAACTCCAGGTACAGCCCGTGGACATCTCTATTACGTTATTAGAACCTGCATTGCTCTCATTACTATACAGCATGGTTACCCATTAGTTGGGCCTCCAGATGGGTTTGAATTAAACCTCCATGATCCATAGACATCACAGTCAAGTATGAAAGATCATGGGAGTTGTGGGATCACATAATGAGTTAATATCTTATATTGTACATACGATGTTAGAACATAGAATAAGAAGACACTCAGTAAAATGCGCCACATGTTCATTTATTGCTATCACTCTATGCCCATTGGTTAACACGTGTTTCGGCCTTGGGGCTTTTTTCAAAACCAGACATATACTGGTTAGTCATACATAATACACCATCTATTTAAATTTGCACATGCGAGACAGAGAAAAAGGGTTTGGCGAAGGGTAGGATTTGAAGGTAAAATAAAAACGAGCATAAAAAAAATTAAAAAAATATCCCCAAATCAAAATATAAAGACTTCCAACATAATATTATCATGCCCAATGTCATTCTATTGAGAAAAGTAAAGCAACAGTTTCATGAATAACATTGGTATTCTGGTGTGGTCCTATTATACCGATCACCATATTAAAATATGCCAGAGAGATAACATCTTCATGTCAGTTGACAAAATGCCTTTATAGCATTGTAATTACCATCCATTCCTCACATTACTTGGAGCAAAGCAAGTTATTTACCTCATACCAGCTTATTCATATATTATCTATCATTACCCACATGTCGTATTAGAACATTTTTCCCATGTCCTATGTAAGCCTCTCATATCTTGAGTCCACAAACCTTTTTTGTATGCATTGCTCAACAAAAAATATGTGTACATCTGTCACTTGCAATTAAGAAAATTACATTTTCAGTCAATTTCGGGCAATCCCTCGTTACACTGTTGAAATAAACATTGAGTACCAATGTGCACTAGATAAACACAAAACATGCTGTGGTCCATGTAAATCTACAGACAATTACTGAATGGTGAAAGCCAAGGAATCCCCCAATCCATCCGTAATCTTTGGTCTATCATTTAAAATATATACTTCAAAGTTTCTAGTGTAACTCCCCCTCATACAAACTACCTCATTACAGCGCGAGTAAACTTCCACCTAGCATTAAGCTCACAAGTAAAATTCTGTCTAATTGAGAACCCCCCCCATCAGCCCAGTGGCAAGTGGAGAAACTTTGCTGAAAATGTTGGGGGGGACATGACCTCTGAAGAAAAGGTGCCCCATTCAAATGAATGGGGACAAAATAATGTGCCATGAAAGTTGGGGGGGACAAACACTCCCGTTCCCCCTAATATTACGCCCATGCCAGTGGCTCCATCTGACTCCCACTGAGTGTAATTGGTATAATTGTCACAGGGTTGTTAAACACAAAATAAGTGCAATCCCCAAAGTCCTATTCACAAAGCAAAAATGCTCCTTGAAAATCCTGAAGTGCTCCTCCAGAATGTAGTATTCCCATTTCCTCAGACTTACCATAATCATGGAGTTCAGTTTCCCTCGTGGCCGCAATACCTGTAGGAATCACGGCTGCCATCTTGACTGCACTATTTAGGCCTCAGCCATCTTGAGGCCACACCCCCTATTTAACTATACCATTATCCGACAAGAGATGTTAGAACGTAACCTGAATTCTGGAACTGATGGTAGGCCTCGATGACAAGCCTAATAGGAGACTTGTGAAAATGTGCAATAGCAGTAAGCATGCCCCCCCACAAAAAGAGGCAAAGAGGAGGGGCATTCCAAATGGTATTGGAGCTGCTGGCAATGAGATGAGTGCAGAGAGGCTTTTGGATATGGTCACACAATTGACTCAAGATATGAGGATAATGAAAGAATTGATTGGAAGACTCGAAAAAGAGGACTGTAGTAGGCTGCAAGGCAGGGAGCCCAGAGGTAGCTCCATTGGTAGTACAATGCTGAACTTGAACCGAGGCAAACTATTTGTAAGCACCGACACACAGGGTTGGAGCTGAAGCTAGAGCACTTATTCAACTATTTGGAAATGCAAACCACAGTATGTCAGAGTAATACAATTACCTGAGAAGGAACAGCCTTTGAAAAGTCGGATTTCCAGAACATTGTGAGGAAGGGAAGCCCTGAGACATTCTGAGATGTGTTTTCCCTTGCCTAATAAACGTGCTAAATGAAGTTACTCTGGCACTCAAAAGGGCTTATAAATCAAAGGGGCAAAGGCCAAAGGCATTTGTTCTGGGGTGTCTGCACTTCCAGGAAAAGGACATGGTGAGATAGGCAGCCAGAGGCAAGAAATAAGTCTGCTGAAATGGGTTTTCATTGACCTGCGTAATGAGGTGGTAGAAAGGAGGAAGCTGATCATGCCATCAAAGAAGACTTAATGGGGGCATCAACTAGAATATTTTATTTCTTACACTGTGTCAGGTGTTTAATAAATACTATTTGAATTTTGCTAAGGCATGTCCTCAGATTTACCACCCACGAGAACACAATCCCACCCCACAATTCTGGGACAAGAAACAGTTTGGATATAAAACTCTGTTTTATTTAAATGAAAATCAATCAAACATAATCCCCTAACTTTATGCTGGGAATATCACCGCAACGACATATAATCACAGGCAGCTTGTCTACAAAACAAACAAGTTTGCTTTGCTTGCCTTTGCAAACCACTTTCCAATCTTATTATTTGCATAGGCACATCTTGGTCCTAGACCTAAGATGCTTCTCCAGAATGTACCTTCCATAACTTTAAATCGGGATAAATCGACTAGGCACAATGCCTCAAGCCCATGCAGCATAGTTGCAACAAATCTCTGTTCGTAGAACGTCAATATTCCATGCAAGCTGTAACCAGAGACTTCTCTAATCCATCTGAAAATCATTGATGTCAATGCTATAGCTTTATATAATAGCGAAGTAATCAGTTTTAGTTGGCAATGCCAGGCCCAGATATTTGAAACAATTATTATTCTCAATGTAATTTCCCACCACCAACATCTTTGGGATCGCTATGTGCTTATGGGCAAAAATGCATCATCTTAGTTTTCTCATCATTTATCTTAAGCCCATTTATATTCTCATATCTTTGCAGGTCAGTCATTGATCTTTTGGGGGCCTGTAAATGTGCTATCACACAGGACAAGGTCATCGGCATATGATATGCACACCACTTTCTCACCAGCTGTACTCCATGTGTAGTTGTCAATACCCCATAGGTGTTCAGGTAAATCTGCCATATATATGTTGAAAAGCAGGGGCACATCACACAACCCTGTTTAATAATTATAATTGTGTTTTTATAACATGCTTAATACAGAAGAGGTTTTCGGGATTTGAACCTGTGGTGTTGTGCGTCGTCTTGCTTCCAAGACGAGTGCATTGCCACTGAGCTATACTATCTGTTTCATTCCTCTCCGAGTTACTATCGGCTGTGTGCAAGCACCACTACTGTCCAACCTGACCTGCACAGTAGCCTTCTCATATAGGCCATGTATGGCATGTAAGAGATATTACGGGCAGCCACATGCTTCCATTTTTTAACACAGTCTACTTCTATCTACTGTGTCAAACGCTGCACGAACATCAATCATGGCCACATTCAGATAAGGATTACCTTTGTTTTTTGTTTCCCTAGCGAGGGTATCTATAAGCTAGTGGCAATTGTCTGTGTCTGATCCCACCCAAATCCCCTTTTGAGTTTGTCCAACGAATTAGTAGAATAGGCCCATTTCATCAGATCATGTGAAATTAAGGATGGACACATCTTCCCTGATACATAACGCATTACAAAAAGTCTGAAGTTTACAGGTGATGATCTTTTCCCTTTTTTATAGATGGGCACCAGGAATGATCTCCGCCAGGAGAAGGGTGTATTACCCTCTTTGCAGACCTTATAATAAAGAATGAAAAGCAATTAAGCCCAAAATGCAGGTGATCATTTCAATACAATATGTGATATGTCATTAGGACCCAGGGCTCTACAGTCTTGAAGCTTGCAGATTTTCATTTCAATGTCATCCTGGTCGAAGATCATTTTAAATCTTTCCCTGCTGAGGACATCTGCTTCTGAGTGTATTTTCAGGTGATTTAATGTGTCAGTAACATATTTGTCTCATTCATGTCCCCGATACTACAGGCGACTTGCTTTTTCTTTAGACGACTTGAACATACTGAGCAGTTTCCACATATTTCTTAGATCTTTGGATTTAACCACCATTATTAGGTGCTGCCATTGGGTGTTTCTATGGAAGGATAACCACCCTTTGACCCATATTCTATACCTGTTGTTGACTACACGAATGGCTTGATGCATATCCTTGGGGGATTAGTTCCATTTCCTTGAAGCGCCTTACCTCGCTTCTCATGGCCCTTTTTACGTCTCTAATGGTTTTGTCAAAGTATTGCCTCTTGTTAAAGTTTGTCAGATGAGTATAGGACCCCTGTTGTATGGATAGCAGGGACATAGTGTCTGTAATCCATGTCTCTACCCCATCCGTCATCTGACCAGTGAGAATTTCCAATAGTTTTACGGGATTAGTAGTTACAAACTTGCTGGCTCTCTCTAGATTCTTCTCTTTTCAATGTATTCTATTGCCTCTCGGAGTGATTTCTAAGTCACCCGCCTCTGTTGAATCAACGTGTCAGCCCAACCTATTAAGGTTAGGGTAAGAACTGCGTAGTCACTGAATTCATTTCCTCTTACTTCTAGCTTCCTGATATGAGGAATAACTAGGTCCGTACAAAAAAAGGTAATCCAGTGTAGAGCTTTTTTTACCCCACTTTTCCCACTTCTCCAGACACTCGTCCATTGAGCATGTAACAAACGCAATCTAAAACAGAGCCAATCCATACATTTACCTTATGGTTCACAGTATTCTTACATCAACAGCGGGCATTGAAGTCACGCCCTATTATGATTAATTTGTGCGTGCCCAATGCATTTGTATCACAAATTATTTCAATAACTGATTCTATGATATTATGAGTGCACTGGTGGCCCGGGGGTTGTATATATTTATAATTAAAACGTCTGTTGTGCTATTCGGGAGGCGGGCTCTTGCTGCCAGCATAGATGGATTTTCACTGCTAGATATTATTCTAGTGGCTATTATATCATTTGTTACTCCAATTATCAGGCCCCCAAATGGGAGTCCCCTTGGGCTTTTTTTTGCCATCATTTGGAATATTTGGAATCCATCTGTGCTGAGCATCAGTGAGCAGCCAACTCTCTTGCAGAAGAAAGATATCATTCTGATATCATCTGTACAGTTTTAACAACGCTTCAATTTCTAGAAAATGAGTACAACTTTAGTGTTCCAGGTACCTATTGTCCAGTTTCAATTATTTGATGAAGTCTTATGATTGTTAATTTAAATTAACCAATTCAAAACACATAGTATGTTCTTTTGCAAGGTATTAGTACTACTCTTATTTCCTAAATGTTTGCCAAAAGACTTCAGACTCTCCCATACATTTCCTGTGACCAGGGACTGACAATCTATAGGAGGAATGGTTTCCACTGCTGCCTCCAACTCATACCTTATGTCAGGGATGGCACTCTGTCAAGAGTGGCACAGGGCACCCAGGTAAGGTTTGGGTGGCTGTGCTGATGTAAGGTGACAGGTAAGCACACACACAACAGGAAGCTCAACAAGAACGAAGAGTGGGCAATTGTAGCAGGAAATACAAAGGTACAAACAAACTGGATTCCCTCTTGGGGTGTATGCAGAAATGGGAAAAAGTGTTCGACGGACCTTAGGAAACTCCAGCCTTCTGCACAGATTGCTATTACAGGGGCCCACGCTGTATGCTCATGGCTGGGAACAACAGCAGTGGGTGTCTGTAACACTGAAACGCGACAAGGTAAGGGGCAGAGGTTGCCTGCCGGAAACCAACAGTCAAGCTCTGTACAAAGGGATCTACATACGATACAAGAGAAGACAAGAACAGAAATATCCAAGGAAAAGGAAGTCAATGAGCAATCTAGCAGAAGGAAATGAAGGAAAAACAGTATAAATGAAATGGGTAACCTAAGGGAAGGACATAGGACTCAAGGAAAAGAAGGACAGGGATCAAGAACAGGGGGTTGCAAACAAGAAAGAGAGCAAGGGAGCAGCAGCCAGGAAACAGGGGGGCTGAAATCAGGGAAGCACGGCTGCAGTAACGGATGGCACAAGGTACAGGTGAACTGTTGTGGACTGCAGAGGACTGTAGTAGGCTGCAAGGCAGGGAGCCCAGAGGAGAAAGGCACAGAGCTGTAGTAGACGGCAGACAGAGAGCCCAGAGGAGCAGGGCAGCAAGGAGCGAGGCCAAAGGAGCAGGGCTGCAAGGCAGGGAGCCCAGAAGACAAGGGCTGAAGGCAGAGGAGTGTAGCAAGCTGAAAGGCAGGGGGCCCAGAGGACAAGGGCTGTAGGAAGTGGAGTGAAGCAGGCTGCAAGGCAGGGAGCCGAGAGGAGCAGGGCAGCAAGGAGAAAACCTGGAGGAGCAGGGCTGCGAGGCAGGGAGCCCAGAGGACAAGGGCTGTTGGCAGCGGAGTGAAGCAGACTGCAAGGCAGGGAGCCCAGAGGACAAGGGCTGTAGGTAGAAGGCAGCGGAGCGTGATCGGCTGCAAGGCAAGGAGCCCAGAGGACAAGGGCTGTAGGCAGCGGAGTGAAGCAGGCTGCAAGACAGGGAGCCCAGAGGATAAGGGCTGTAGGCAGTGGAGTGAAGCAGGCTGCAAGGCAGGGAGCCGAGAGGAGCAGAGCAGCAAGGAGTGAACCCAGAGGAGCAGGGCTGCGAGGCAGGGAGCCCAGAGGACAAGGGCTGTTGCCAGCGGAGTGAAGCAGACTGCAAGACAGGGAGCCCAGAGGACAAGGGCTGTAGGTAGAAGGCAGCGGAGTGTGCTCGGCTGCAAGGCAAGGAGCCCAGAGGACAAGGGCTGTAGGCAGCGGATTGAAGCAGGCTGCAAGGCAGGGAGCCGAGAGGAGCAGAGCAGCAAGGAGCGAACCCGGAGGAGCAGGGCTGCGAGGCAGGGAGCCCAGAGGACAAGGGCTGTTGGCAGCGGAGTGAAGCAGACTGCAAGGCAGGGAGCCCAGAGGACAAGGGCTGTAGGTAGAAGGCAGCGGAACGTGATCGGCTGCAAGGCAAGGAGCCCAGAGGACAAGGGCTGTAGGCAGCGGAGTGAAGCCGGCTGCAAGGCAGGGAGCCCAGAGGACAAGGACTGTAGGTAGAAGGCAGCGGAGCGTGATCGGCTGCAAGGCAAGGAGCCCAGAGGACAAGGGCTGTAGGCAGCGGAGTGAAGCAGGCTGCAAGGCAGGGAGCCCAGAGGACAAGGGCTGTAGGCAGCAGAGTGAATCAGACTGCAAGGCAAGGAGCCCAGAAGAGCAGGGCAGCAAGGAGTGAGCCCAGAGGAGCAGGGCCGCGGACTGTTGAGTGCTGCAGAGGACTGTAGTAGGCTGCAAGGCAGGGAGCCCGCAAATGGCACTGAAACAAAAGCAGGATAAAGCAGGAACAGCATACAAATTCGAGGTTCAAGGCAAAAAGGGGCTGGGAGACTCTTGATGCAAGAGACTGAGCTCCTGCAGGCAGCTGCTTAAATACAGCCCTGCCCTGTACTGAGGCAGGCTAATTGGCAGCACCTGGAGCAGCACACCTGAAGATAACCTGCCTCCTCCCTCTCTGGTCCTGAGATGGTGGAAGCAGCACTGATCGCTAGGGCTTCTGAGGATTGTGGTTCCAATACTGATGAATGGGAATGGCCAGGGATTGATAGCTGTAGCAAGGTGCATTATGTTACATGTAGTTAGTTGAATTAAATAGGAAAGTACCAATGTTGCGCAAATGGGAATTAAGGACCAAAGTGTGAATAGGGGTTGTTCAAAGAGTATTATGAAGATGAATGAATAACAATTAGTCCATGATGGTTGCCAATGAGCGCGCCCGTGGCGCAGGCATGACACCTTAGTTCAGAGATTCTGCCTTTATACAATTTCACCAAGTTTGCAGTTTCAATCGCAGAACAATGAACTCGACTGAATGTTTGCTTTGTGGTCTAAATTAGTTTGAAAAGGTCAAAGACTTTCGTGTCCAGAATTTTTAGGCAAAGTATTCTGACTTCAATTCAGACAGTTAGATATGTTTATGTGTTGCTTCAACTTGGTAGATCCCTATGTAGACCACTTCATTGTAAATACTGGTGGTTGACTGTTGCTTATCTCTGCTTCAGCGATTTGATTATTCTCAATCCTTTCCATTCTTTTCAATGTTCCTGTCATGTTCACTCCAGTTAGTATTTGTGTTGTGTGTACCATGGGCATTACCTGGACTGAATTGTCCATGGGACCTAGGTGAAGTTGTTCACTAATAATAGCGAGTGAGTCTTCAGCAGTTCCATTTTTGCTTTTATCCTTTATCAGACAACTTGTCAATATGCCTTTGGTTTTAGTGCTCTTCTTCTTTTTATGTACCTTTTTATTGTTCTTCTTACTTGTGGCTGTCTCAGAAATGTTAACTTTTTTCTTCTGAACTGCCGTAGCCACCAGTATCTGGGAATTATATGGCTGTTGTCAAAGTTGACGTTTCTTCTGTCTATGTTGTTTTCTAGTAAGATGGACTGTGGATACGTCATTAACGTCCTCAACATATGAGGCGGTCTTAGGTTTGTTTCATCTGGTCCGAGGTCCAGAAAGGATTGTTTCCCAGTTGGAGTACCAGGCTATATGCCTGTATTCCGGCAGCTGCAATTAATTCGTCCAGGTCTTTATCTATATGCTCTGGTGGGGTTTTAATGGTTGATATTTGTGACTTCATCCAGTATTTTTCCACTTAAGCGCAACAATACTTTCATTGCAAACTGTAATGCAGCGAACTGAACTTGCACTTCATTTTGCATATCATCCTCAGATGCCACATTTGTTACACGTGAATCCTCACCTGATAGGCACATGTTAGGTGATATAGAAAGTCTTTGAGTGCCACTAGTGTTAAGGGGGAGTGCAATTATTGCTGAACACTGCACACTGGATTTAACTGCTTCTGTCACGTCAGCTCATTGCTGTTTATCAGTTCCATGGTATCGCGCAAGGTATAGCATAATGCAAGCAGTGAATTGTTATGTATTTCTGCAAGAGAAGGATCCATAGTGTTTGCAATATTACTGTTCTCAAGGCCCTGTATCTGCAATGAGCTCATGAGGGTAATTTTCCTACGTTGAGTGGCAATTTCAACAGGAAATAAATTAAGTATTGTGCCAACTCCCCAACTTTTTGCTGTAGTCCTGCACGGTGAACTAATCACTTGTGAATTTGATTTATGACCCTTAGAACAGGTGACAGAAGTGGCCTGGTCTTTCTTGTATGGGCATGTGTTCGCAAGTTGTAATTGTTTGCCCTAATTCTCAATTTACCAGGCATTTTAGAGAAAGAAACCTTTGCTTGTAAATTATATTTAATACAAGATTATTGTAATGTTTTTTGCTCAATCAACAGCTCGCTTAAATGTGGTATGTAGGCATACTCTGTATTATCCTTTTCCATTGAGTAAAACAATGAGTTAACGCTATAGCAGGATTCTCAGTTAATGCTTAAGGTAATTAAAAAAGGAGCTCAATGCCAGCTGCATATGTTCCAGAACTGACAGCCGCAATACTGATTAACTATATTTACTGACGGCCGTGGCACTCAGCGCACAGATAAAAACAAAATGTCTTACCGGACTGTATCCACTAATGGCCAAGTGTCGTTACTGTAATATAGGTTTCCGGAAGTGTATTTCTTTATGATAATAACAGTGTCAAATTTGAACGGTCTACGAATGACAACGAGACCACTGGGGGAACACCCGGAAACACTATAATAGCACTCCAAGATGCTGTTTTCAAAGGGGTTTCTCCTCCTCACAGTAGTCACAGTAGACAGAATGACTCCTCCAGACCAGGGAAATACTCCATCAGCACTTTGCAGCGCTCCACCTGGGAGAGGGTGTTTTCAAAGGGTTAGCTCCCCCTCACAGTAGTCACAGTAGACAGACTGACTCCTCCAGACCAGGGAAACACCGGGAAACACTCCAACAGCACTCCTTAATATTAAGGATTATTAAGTGGCCATTTGTTAGATTTGCTGCTGACCTATGTTTTTCAGTTATGGAAGTGTTGTTACATTCAAACCAACCACTTATTACAGTACATATCTATATGGGGGGTGAACAGTGCATGTAGCCTGATGTATTCTAGGATCCAAAACAACGCCCTCAGAGCTCTGTGGGGCATGAAACTATCAGATCACACCTCATCAATCAGACGTGAAGGGCATTGGCTTCCCATTAAGGCGCACATCGAGTTAAAAATATTATCCATCACTCATCGATGCCTCTACTAAACCGCACCTCACCCACTGCATCACCAAAACGCCCTGCCAACACAGTCTGTGCTCCACCTCCTCTACCTCCCTAACCACCCCTAGATTCTCCAGAAATAAAGCAGGAGGAACAAGCTTCACCTTCATTTGTCTCACATTGTGGAACTCCCTCCTACCCACTATCGAAGAAGAACCATCCTACCTGAGTCATTTCCAAAAAAATCAAAACTGCGCCATTTGACAAATATGCCTGAAACCCTTCATCATGGCTAACCAAATATTACCTGCAATCTGTACCTGCTCTGATTTGTGAAACATTTATCGTAATCTCTTGTGCCATGATGCCTCTGGGTCCTGGGTACTAACAACAAATAAAATAAATTAATAAATAGGAATAGACCATTGAGTGTATGGACATGTGAAAGTACTACATAACTTCTACCTGCTTTGAAGAGAGTGCCATTAATTTCAATCAGTGCATGGTCAGAATTAGACCTTGCGACTTGTGAATAGTGAGAGCTTATGCAAGCGACAGAGAATTGTTCTCTACGTACATACATGTCTATGTAAAGAAGAAAACATGTTATTGTGTGGCCGTTCTTTTAATTTCTGCAAGTTTGTCAAAGTGTATGTTTACAAACTGAATATTGTTCACGTGTGCATATGTTTGAAGCCAACAACTGTACCAATTGCTTGTAAGAGGATTCAATTCAACACTACAGCTAAGTCAATGCCTAGTCTGGGATACTGAATGGAAACCCTTATTGATATATCTTTATGTCCAGTTCATGAGTTCTGGATGACTACCCCTATATAACACCCCTCTCTTAGAATCCCCCTGGCCCCACTGAGCCAAGAAGTAGTTCTGTTTTGCAAGTTTAAAAGGTTTATTTGAGAAATAAGACAAAATATAGATACCACGCTTTTATAATAAATTAATAATCGATATCGCCCTTATAAATATAATGATAATCAACAATGGGTAATCTGACACTAGCACACTTCTTTATAATCAATGAGGAGTTAGTATAGGATGGATCAAGTAGCAAAAATACTTTTATGATTTCAAGGGAAAAGCAATGAGGAATAAAATGCAGTACAGAAATACTTGAGATGATTTTAGCAAAAGATAATATAATCACTTTTTCTCTGGCAATTCACCCCCCTCCCCTATGCAATGTAAGACATGGAAGTAGATGGAAAGAGGAGCACACAGTTCTCAGGAATGCAATCAAATACAATACGAAATTCAGTTCCCCCCCAGCAAGCTTAAAGAAAACCCGTATGAGTTTTAAAACACAGGCCCAAGTGCTTTGAATGTGGTGGCAATGAAGTGAGAAATATGCTGAAAATACTTTTAATTCCCTTTAGGAGGTTCAGGGTGAGTGAGAGATACTTGGGATGAGTTCAGGCTCACTTTAGCAATGATTCAGAGATGGTGATTAAGAGGCAAACAAATTTTTAGCAAGGAAAGAAATGACTGCTGATGGTTACACGTGGCTGGATTTTTAACCAAATCACAAATCGCGGTAAAATTTGCGAGTGCGTGCATCATGATTACGGCAAAAGTATAAGGAATAGCAAGTCGGTTGTAGGTTCGTTGGAAATCTGAGATTCTAAGCTTCAGAGGAAATTGCGTTCCTATCCCAAACGGTTCCAGAGATACGGACGATTAAATAAAGGTAGTTTTTTGGATTTAAAGTAAACTCAAAATGACAGGTTACAGCTTGCAGCTTCAGCATTGACAGGTGACAGTTGTGCAGCTTTACAAATGACAGATGACACGCTTTCTAGGAGGCTGTTCTACTTAGGTTAAAATAGTTTGGATTAGATTATTTTAACTAAGAGATTGGTTCTGCACAGTTCTGCTAGGTACTCATAATATAAATTTGAAATAGGCCTCGCCACGGATCTGGTCAGGTTTTGGACTGGACTCCGGTTCTGGTCTCGGCACTTCACAGTGATCTGGGTCAGCTCTCTGGTTCTGCTCACAGCAGTCTGGGTCACTCTGGTCTGGTCTGTCCGGATATAGCGGTCTCTGCACGGCTCCTGGATCTCTGCACTGGTCCTGGCAAAAGTTCTTGGCAAGGGATTCAAGCAGCACGCCCGACTGTGAGTAGCTTGCAATGATTTGAGGCCTGCTGCAGATAACTCAGCTTGTGGTTTTAGGCCTCTGATTTAGGTTCTAAAGTATAAGTTCTAGGTTCTGGAGTATGTAGCTGGAGTCAGTCTGGAACTGGTATCTTCTGGATGTTGTGTGGTCCGGCAAAACGCTCTGCAGCAACTGGATTTGAATGTCTCTAGCTGTCCCAGCAGTCTCTTTTTATGTGTTTTGAAAATGGGTGTGTGCCTGGGCATAGCTAAGCCTGCCCCTCTCTACTTGTCATTGGCCCAATTCTCCCCTCTCCCATGATTGGGGGAAGGAAATGTGAGTCAGAGTGATGCTGTAGGTTTTATGGGTCAGAGGATCCTCCCCTGGTCAGTTTGCCCACAAATCTATATTTGATTCAAATACATCCTTCCCAGATATACAATTTGTTGAAATTACGTGTGCACATTATATCTTCTTTATGGTCCATGCTTGTCCGCCTCTGATCTTCCTAGGGGCTTGCATTAAAAAATGACAACTTTTTGCGCTTTTTAACTGGTTTTGCAATATCGGACATTTACCCAAATTTACACACATGTGCGCAAGGAGTATGGACATTAATTGATGAAGTGTCAGATTTATAACATGCAGACATTTGGAGTGAGACCCTATTTTCCGCTAGCAACCCCCCAGAATACACCACAGGGTCCTAACGCATCTCAAAATGTTCACAGAAAAATCACAGAAATAATGATATTACTTATATAATTCTGACAAGTCTGCACTTTGAGTTATCTATCTTTTTAAAATGATGCCCTGGTCAAAAAGGGGTGTGGCTTCCCACATCACAGGGTGAAATAACTGGTTTACCCACTTCCCCCAAGCTCAGCTGCTAGCAGAGGCACTGCCCCTCCCAGTTTCCCCTAAGAGGAAGCCACTTTACAGCCCCCCAATATAACATTTGCCTGAGTCCAGGACAGGCCTTTGTTCAACTCCCTGTAGTCCCCAGCTGCTTCACCCCTGATCTAATCAACAGGGCCATGTGACCTCAGGATGCAGCCAGGCCTGGCAGCCATGCCTGGGAACACAGCTGTTGATCCAGTATCAACTCCTGTCGGGGGTAGTTGTCAGGCAGAATTCAGTTTCATTAAGCCAGGTTTCAGCTAAATGTCACTTTTTGTTCCCAGTTTTCTACATTCAAATCAAACTGACAATTTTTAAATATACATTAAATAATTACTTCCTTCAAGTCATTTCAGAATATAGTTTTACATTGTAACCACCTCTTAGCAAGTCTTTCCTTGGTCTGGTTCTGTTTCATTTGTTCAGTTTTACACAAAAGTCTGGTGGTTTTAAAACGCCGGCTTTCTGATAGTGGTGAGTACTGGTAATGCAACCATTTTTGGGATTAAGAAAATGAATTCCCCATAAGAAGGTTGTATCTTTGAAGTGGTCTCGTGCCAACTGCGCAGTTCTCCTATTCTGGCGTGAATGTGGGCAGCGATAGCTCATCCCCACATCCACCCAGTCTATTGACTTAGTTTGTTCTGGGATAGAATAATGGGCGGCGACAGCTCATCCCCACATCTACCCAGTCTATTGATTCAACATGGGTCAAAACCCATGACAAATCCCCCCGCCCGACTGCTCTTTGATTCAAGTCGAGGGTAAGTCGGGTGCAAAGGAGGTTTTGAGCCCTTGCGCTAGTATGTCCCCATTATCTTCTTCCAATCCTGTAGGTGGCACAGTTCAGCATCTTTTCCTCCCTCCAGTCGATCAATCAGTTCTCCTTGCTGGTCCTGATGGGAGGATTGGGCGGTACCCTGGGCGCCTCGGGTCTCGGCTCCCGGTCCCCGGTCGTCCTCCTTGGTCAGTCTCCAGGTTTTCTTTCTCCTAGGACGACAAAGGAAAAGCGGCAATACATATTCGTAGACATTTTTCCACCACTATTAATGGTGTGGCAGACATATACATTTTATACTTTAACATACCTAACATTTTACTTATGAGATACAAGTTATCATTCAAAGACAGTGGCTTACAAGAGTATTGTCGGGGGGAAATTCTGCCGGGGTCGGCCGGGCCGTCCGCAAACCTCCGGGCAGGGAGGCCCCAACTCCTCCCGTATATCCCAAAAGAGATAGAGTATGAGACACACACAAGAAGCAAGGTGACTCTGCTGTTTATTAAACACAAACGGCAGGGATGGGTCAAGGATGATACGCGTCTGACCTGACACACACACAATCGTGGGGCTCGCAGGCCCTTTTTACTGTAGTATGACGCGCTACTTGCGTCACTTTAGAAAGTTAACAAAAAACCTATCGCCGCTCTTAATTGGTTGCTCGAGTGGTAGGGTTAGTATAGCATACGTATAGAGAATAATATGAGTGGACGAGGGTTAGTCAGATGATATATCTGGGTTGTCCCTACAATTAGATACATGAGAATTGTTACATGAAGACTCCTAATGATTGGTTAATGTTACTGGCGTCAGTGATAAGAGCCCCATGTTATGATTGGTGCGCCCGTGAGCTTCCCAGCCTGGGACCATCGCTGTTCCCAGCTCTCGGTATACCTGCAATTTGCAACAATGTTTCACTATGGGTACATGCAGACAATGTGAAGACTTATTCATGAGCTGGATGGCCGAATACTCCCACCGTCGCAGATGTCCATTGATCCTTTCAAGTGTATCTGCCTGTGTCTCGTAACGAGGGATCCAGACGCCTCTTTCCTCCTGGGCTTGGCATCTCGTCAGGTTCGGCTTGGTCACGTGAGGTGGGACCGTGTTTGAGGCAGAATTCTGCACAATTAATATTGTTTTTCCACTGTGTGCCTGATTTAATTGCAGGTGCGACTTTGATGTTGGTGCACGGCGTGCGAGGTTGCAACATCGTGCCCTTGATGGTCTGCTTTTGGAATGTGGGTTTGCAACATTACGACCTTGGCTGTCTGCTTTCACCAGGCTCATTCTGCAGGATCAGCAACCTGACTCTTGTTTTGTTAATGTCCACGGGAGCTCTTGCTTGCGGCCTACTTAGGCCTGGTGTATAGGTGGAACCGTTTGGTGCACAGGCGCTTTAGGTTATAGTCTCATACTGTCTTATGACCAGTATCGTGTCTTTGTTATAATTCTCATTATGGCACCTAGGTTTAGAGGAAGCGTAAGCAAGCTCTTTAGATGAGTTCATGGTGCGTCTTGCGTTTCTGCATTTTGAGAGCCTATGTGGAAAATAATAAAGATGCACGTCCGTGAGTATGTCTGTTGCCTACGTCATAGCACTGAGTATATTCTTTGTGTAGATTGGTGCGGGAGTGTCCAGTGTGTATGTTGGCACAGGTGTGCTATCCGTTGGCTAGGTCGTCATGGCATCTCTAACGACGTATAGGTTTAGTCCAGTTGATCCATGCCGCAGGCATCGGCATGGGCAGGGCGGGCTGCTGGGCAGGCAGATGGACACATCCCTATGTTCCTGTACCAGGGTATCTGGTCGTCTGGTAGATGGGCAAACTCTTCTCGTGGCGGGTGCTTGGGCCGTGAACCTTTAGGCCAGGCGCGAGAGGGGGAAGATGGGAGCCTGTTTTTCCATTTTCCCACTTCAGTCCCCCCTCTGGTCGACTTGTCGACCACAAACATATCCTTTTCGTTATCTCCTCTTACTCTCCACACTTTAGTTATTCCTCCTAAATGTCCATAATGGTTAACATGATCTTCAAATGACCAATACATATATTCACAGGTTCCTCCAGGAGTACAGTATACCCATTTCCCTATGTAACTCCTGGGGTTTCTTGGGTTCTCGACCTTCACCGATGGTGGGTCCAGGTGGTTGGTGATGATCTGGTTGTGCAATTTCTCTCTCTCTTGTATTATTATGCCTGTGTGTTGGCCGTCGTCTGCTGGCATCAGAGGGTGCATACCGACCATTTCAAGCAACTCGTCAGTGGTGCGTGCCTTCCGGGCTTTCCAAAATCTTATTATGATCAGTGTAGCTCCAGCCAAAATAATACAACCAACTATAATTTTCAGTCCATCTGACAGCCAAGATGGCATCCATGACCATAATAGCGAAAACCAGCTCTCATCCTTTTTCACACCTTTACTTTCATCCACCATTTTGGAGTGCAACTGGGCCAATTGTGAAACTGCATCTGTCAGTGTACCGTTGTCAGCATCGTTGGCAGGAATGAATGTGCAGCATGATTGTCCTATCTTTGCGCAAACTCCTCCTTCCATGGCAGTGAGGAGGTCCAATACATATCTGTTCTGCAGTGCTACCATCCTTATTGCTCGCAGCTCCTCTTTTATCGCGTTGAATCCGTTTACTGTAGAATTGATGGTCATCATAAGTTCCCATCTAGTTATCTGGAGCCATTTTGCGTTTGCGTAAGCCTGTAGTCCCGAATGGATTATTGAGGAGAAGAACATTGCTGCTCTGCTGAATAGTCTGTGTTCTGGCGGGATTGAAGTCAGTGCTGTTTCCGACCTTCCCCATAGGTAATTTCCTGTCAGAGGTTCTCCTTGTCTTTTCCGCCTATTTAGGACAGTATCATTGCCGCTGGTCCTGTTCCCTGGCTCCTCCTGAGGTGGTGCAGATCTCTTATTTCTCTTGTCCCCTTCATCCATCTTGGGAAAGTTCGCCACATTCACATGCTTCTGGGGTACCACTAGTGATGGTACATTGACATGCACCATCGTACATACACCATTCCACAGAGGGGGCAGTGTGTGATATGCCTTTTCTCCACAGGCCCAGTAATGGTCCATTATCACTGCTGTTCCTGCTCCCCCCTCAGGTAACTCCATCACGCTTCCACAATTGGTGTTGTATCCTACGTCCACCTCTCCTTTATGTTGGTAGCATACTTTAGGCGCAGTCAGCGGCAGTATTGTTATCGGGTCTTCATCCGTTTCTATCCATGTGAGCATAGGCACGTATTTGATCCAAGTCGTCCAACATCTGTGATTGTGTGCATCGATAGTTGAAATAGTTTCTTTTGTTACCATGTTGCTGCCAACCACTCCTATCTCCCATTTGTTGTCCAGGTATACTTTCCCCGTTATCGTCACCAGTGGCCTCTCCCAGCATCCTAGTTTACCAGGAACTTCAGTGGCGTACCAATCACATGATAAATACTGCAGTGTTACTTTCTTTGTTTCTCCTTTTGCAGGACCACTTGTTATGTATCTGAATGCTTCAGCATGTAAACTGCTCTTGTGGTAACTCAAATAAGTCTTGAGGAAGTTGTTTTCGTATGGGTATGAGTCTCGTGTTTTCCACGTCATATGCACCACTGTCCCTTGAAATCTTCCTTTCGTTTGGAACAGTGCCAAGTATATTATGCATCGTGCTGTTTTTTCGTCTATTTCTGTGGCAACAAATGTTCGAGAAGCGCTCATGGCGTATGGTATTAATGAGCAAACGTAGCAGCTGTCTTCTGTTGTCTGCTTACCAATGCGGGTCATGTGTTGATACCATATGTTGTTTGAGACGTGTGCTGAATCTTGTATATAATTGTCAATACCTTTAATATCTGAGTATGTGCTGCGTTGCACTCTATTTTGCTTGTGCGCAATTTTACTAATATCACCTGACGTAACGCCTGTTGCAGCTGGGGATGGGGGTGTGTTAGGTTTGGGTACAGCAACAATATTGATAGCACAGCTGTACTGCCATACAGAGGCAGCTACGAACCCGGTGATTACCAAAATCCCTATTACTTTTATTACATATGCTAATTTCACCGGCATTTTGCTCTTACCTTGCTGCAGTCCGGCAGCGTATTCTTGCGACGTTATAGTTGCCCGCCTGATAATTCTCAATATGCTGGTTATTAAATGTTAGTTGTTGTTTTTTAAGCTCTCCCTATCAAATAGTCATTCAGTGCCCAGGCGAAGAGCTGTTCCCACGCTACTCTAAGCGATCTATCTCTTAGGGCAGGCAAGTATGGGTGGAGGTGGGGCATCGAATATTCTATGGCCAAAAGGAACGCTGTGTAGTAGACACGTACCCTTTTCCTTTTCAGGTACGTTGGCCTTTTTATTTCATATACAAATTGGTGTGACAATTCTTCTGGGTAATTATCGTCTGAGGGTACCATCTACTCCTGGGCAGTGAATTTGTTAGTTATCTACTTTCTTAGCAATACAATAATACGCGGTTCCTGCATGTGCGAGAGAAAAGAAAAGAGAGCATTCACGTGTTTACATGTGTATTTGTGCAAGACAATGTCTTTAGTTCAGTTACTACTGTAATGGGGACAGGGGTCAGTGGATGGTGGGCAGGGGGTTTTTGGGTTCAACTGGTGGGCGTGGCTTTTACTCTTGAGCGTGTGATCATGGGGTGGGCTGTATGGGGATCACCCCTTTCTTCTTCAGTTATTGTCTCTGGGGAGTCTGGGGAGTGACAAGGTATGGGAATACTTGGGCCGCTGGCTGTGGTAGAACTTTCTTCTTCCGTTGTCGATGTTGTTGCTGTTCTCTCAATGGACCTGTCGATGGCGCTGGGGCGGGTCTGTTGTCTGTAGATCTTTACGTCGTGTAGGTGGTTCCAGGCACGCTTGTCCTGTAACTTTACTGCTCTTGTTGATACCTCCTCTACCAGATGGGGACCAGTAAAGCGTGGGTTATTCCATTTCCTATTGAAGTTGCGAAGTAGTACGTGGTCACCTTTAGCAACCTTACACAGTCCTTCCTTTTCCAGTTCTTTATCCGCGTCTTCTTGTTGGCTTCTATTAGACCCGCCCCGTGTGCGCTCGAGCTGTTGAGACACAAACACTACACTAGTAATCAAAGAAGACACATATTGGTACATTTCATCACCCAGAACACTTGCAGTGCTTTCGTGGTCGGTAAATGCTCTTGACGTTGGCGTTAGGGGAAAGCGCATTTGACGTCCGGTAACCACCTCATGGGGAGTGAGGTGGTGGTCGGACCCTGGCCTATTCCTTAGCTCAAATAAGGTTAATGGAAGACAATATAACCAACTCCTCTTTGTTGTTTGCAATTGCCTCCTTTAATAGGCCATTCAGGCGTTCACATACACCGTTGGCCTGTGGGTGGTATGCACATGCAAAACATATGCGCTGTCGGAATATATGGTCACCCGTTTGTCAAAGCTTTCCTTCAACGCCAAGATCAGTGCGACCAGTTCAGCTGCTTGAGCGGAGTAATGCTGTGGTAATTGTACACATTTCACTGCCACACACACCGGTACCTCCATCATTTTCACCACTGCAGCCCCAGTTCTCCTCACACCATCCCTCTGATCGATAGTTGATGACCCATCAATAAATAAGAGCTCACCCCCCTCTAGTGCGTTTTCCTCAACTTTTCTAGTACATGAGTACATTTCAGTTATTTGTGTACAGTCATGGGCATAATCTCCCTCCTCAATTACTTCTGCTAGGAACCTTGCAGGGTTGACCGTGCTACATCTAACAATTGATAGTTCGGCTCTGGATAGAATGATCTCATAACCTGATGCTCTTTGCGTGGTTAGGGTGGATTTAGGTTTATTTAATATCGCAAAAAGTGCATGTTCCACAAATAGTGTAGTCGGGCACCCCATGGTGATTGCTGATGCTTTTTCCACCGCAAAAGCAGCTGCGGCGAGACCTTGTTCGCAGGGGAAGTGGCCTAACATTACAGGATCTAAGTGGCCACTGTAAAATGCTACGGGTTTGTAGCCCATGCTTGTTTTTTGAGCCAACACTGCTTTCATTACTGCTGAGTCGCAATGTGAAAATATAAAAAATTGCCGCTCATAGTCTGGGGATGCCAGTACCGGAGCAGTTGATATCGCATCTTTTAATTCATCAAAAGCTTCTTTCATTTCCATCGTCCACCCCAGTTTTTTCTCCCCTTTATTAGCTTCCCGTAACGCCTCAAGCAGGGGTCCTATGTATGAACTGTAATCAAATACCCAAGCACTACAGTAGTTGCAGAGCCCCAGGAACTGCTGCAGTTCCCTTACAGTTTGTGGCATTGGAGTGGTCGAAATAGCTTGTGCTCTTTGTGGTGCGATCTTTCTTCCATGTTGGGATATAAGCTGACCTATGTAAAGTACCTGTTCTTGACAGTACTGTATCTTTTCCATGTCTACCTTGTAACCTTTGTCAGCCAATATTGTCAACATTTTTAAGGAGTCCTCTCTGCATGTTTTTTCGTTTTTACTGCAAATTATTATGTCATCCACATACTGCAACACCGTGCTTTCTACTTCAATGTTACCCAAATCCATCTGTATCACTCTGTTGAAAATTGAAGGTGATTCACAATACCCTTGTGGTAATCTGGTGTGCTTCCACTTAGCATTTCTGTAAGTGAAGCTTGTCAGATCTTGTGAGTCTGGGTGTAATGGTATTGAGAAAAAAGCATTTTTAAGGTCGATCACTGTAAATCGTGATGCTTCTGCTGGAATGCCACACAATATTGTGGCCGGGTTTGCAGCTACGGGATATTCCGCTTCTACTATGTTGTTCAAGTGCCTGAGATCCTGTATAAAGCGCCAAGACCCCCCTTTAGCCTTGCGCACTGGGTACACAGCCGTATTACATGGTGATTCTGAGGGGACCAATATACCATTATTTATAAGGGCCGTTATGGTTTCATATATGCCCTCATCTGCCTCTTTTGATAGTGGGTACTGTTTTACTCTGGGGAGTATTGCACCTTTTTTCAATTTTATTTTTACTCCCCCTATACTTTTTATGCAGCCCACGTCATAGGGGCCAGTAGTCCGCAATGATTTGGGTACCTTTGACATATCGTCCTTAAAGAAAGGGACCGGGGTGCATGCGGGTGCCTCAAGTGCCATTGCAATTTTCTGTGCTACTTGTTTGCAGGCCACTCTTAGCCATATTTCCACACTCATCATAAACACCATTTCACCTTCCTCCTTTTCATCTGAAAACAGCTCCTCATCTGACACCTGGGTGAGCCTACATCCTTCTGCTAATGCTATCACTGCCCTCCATGCTCTTCCTTCTCTGTCTTGGGCATGTACAGCAATATAATCAGCTGTTGCAATAATGCTCTCAATATCCATTGAAACCACCTTCCCTTCTGGTTCATTAACAGGTGTTTCTGGTCTGAACAGATAGGCTACTGGCCTTCTCCATATTTTCCCTTCTATCCCTGGCATCCATGCAATTGCCATGTCCGTTCCATACTGGAAGAGTTCATTATCTACTGGCTCTGCCCTAATCGCTGTCTGTCCACAGTATGCCTGCATAATTTGTCGTGCTGTGAGCATGTTAATCCCCGGAGTAGAGCAAATTATGCCGTCCTCAGTAAAGGAGATCGTCATATTCAACCTGTTCATTATATCTCTCCCCAGTATATTTACTGGTGAGGCACTATAATATAAAAGTGGAACTGACAGATCGTAATCTCCAATAGATAAGGGAATGTTATCAGTAAAGGGAACCAACCCACTAGCCCCAGAGAATCCTTGGGTGTTCATGGTCTCGCCTGACATCTTAAATTTACCTTCCCTTATGCAAGACCGGGTCGCCCCGGTGTCAACAAGGAATGATAATTTTTTGTCACCTATCGTTACCTCTATGCGTGGTTCCTCCGCACTATTAGGTGTTACTGACAGGATGGGACACACCAAGGCCGTCTGTGGGCTGTCCTATTGGGGGTACAACGACTGGCCACTTCCAGTATAAGGGTTGTGTCCCAAAACCGTCACCCTACCCAGTTGTGTTTGTGGTATTTGTGGTTGTTGTGTCATCGCTACCTGTTGTTGTGGCAGTGTTTGGGGCTGTTGTTGTGTTAAGTGTTGTTGTTGTTCATTTCCTTGTGGCAACATTTGCTGTTGTGGTATGCCCTGCTGTACCTGTGCGGGCCGTGGTTGTCCCTGATCACTCCATGATGGTGTTCCTGGTCTAACTCTACACGTGCGTGACATGTGCCCCAATAGTCCACAGCTCCAACACACCGGTGGTTCCCTATTCTGCCATGGAAAGCTCCCTGTGTTGTCCTGGTATACTGGTTGCCCTGTGGGGTAGGAATTTCTAAATCCTCCCACCTGCGGTTGGGTACCATACCCGTACCCTCTCCCTCTCATAATTCCTCCTCTCCCCCTGTTATAATTGTAGTGTCGAGCTCCTTGCATTGGGTATCCTCCTACCATGTTGGGCGTGTATGGTTGGAGTGGCGGCACCTGTTGTGTTGTAGTCTGTGAAGGTGGTATTTGGGAGGAATCTTGTGCAGCCACTACTTGTGTGGGGCTTTGGGTCATTGTTGTAGGTGTAGTTATTAGTGCCCCTTCCATTGTGTATTTAGTAAGCTTTTTCTGTACTAATTTAGCCTCTTCCGTTTTCCTGTCCTCTTCCTTTTGTTTCATTTTTCCTTGCCATGTCCTACAATGATGCACTATAGTCAGTTGTATTTCGGGCCATGGTTTTGCTTCCATTCCCACTACTTTCTTTAGTTGTTTCTGAACTCCTTCTGGGAGCCCTTGTACCAGTATATGGTAAAATATTGCTGGTGTTTTATCCCATTGTTCTCTAGTTTCCATGCGCCACTTCTCTTGGATTTCCTGGATATAATCAACAGGATCTTCATTCTCATGCATCTTGCGGGATGTAATTGCTCCTATATCTGATGTGTCTGGGTACTGTACCCTCAATGCCTGCCATAGTGCATGACTGCAGTTTGCGAACGGTGCCCCATCGTGCGATGTATTTGTTATTGTTACCCCATAAAATCCCGCTCTTTTCCATATGTCATCCGCTCTATCCCCTAATATTGATATTAAAAGGCCCTTTACATCTCCTACTGCTAGCTTCTGTCCTGCGGTGTGTTTTTCCATTTCATATATCCATTTACCCGCACCTCCACTTAATGATGGGAGCCTACATTTTATATTTTCTTTATCGGTATGCTTCCAAGGAACATACTGTGGTCTAACCCCACCTCTCTCCAAAAGTGGCATTAAATTATGTCTTGTTTCACCCTTTGTGTTCCATAATATTGAGTCCTCACACCCTTCCTCCTCTTCCCTTTCTTCCACATTTTCACTTTCGTTTGTATTTCCCCTGCTCATACCTCTTTCTTCTCCATCTTTTCCCCTTCTTCCATCTTTCTCTGTATTTAATGTGGGCATGTGTATACCTCTTTCCTGCCTGCGACTAGGGAGGTCTCTAAGCCGCCATGTATAGGGTGTCCGTTCGTCGGTGAAGGGCGCTAGTTTTATTTTGCGTAACGAACGTGAGGTGGTTGAGCATGTAGGGTGCGATAGGGGAGGGCGTGATGGGGATGATGGGGATGGGGATGTTGCGTCCTCATATGCCTGTATTTTCTCTATTCCTTTCTTTCCCTCCTCACTTCTCTCCATCTCATCCTTTCTCCTACTGATCCATGGTGAGTCTATGTTGGTCCGGGTGATGTATAGTTTATCTAAGCTTTCCCTTTCACTGTTTCTCCCTTCATTTTCCCCTCCCTCTTCCTCACTACAAAAGCTATTCATAAACGGCACCCCCCACTCGGTCTTTTTCCCCTTGATCGTTACTGTTTGTAAATCTATTAGGTCCAGTTCTCCTCTTTCTCCTTTATCAACCGCTCCCCTTTGTGCTGATGTTGTTGCTACTTCTGTGTCATCATATACATCCCCCCATATTCCACTCTCCCTTCCCCTATCCCCTCTTTCTCCTTCATACCTTTCCTCCATCGCCTTACTATTTTCCTCCCTTTTCCTTTTCAATTCCTCCATCACTTCACTTCTCATCTGTTCTAATATTCTTTCATCCTCTTTCTTCCTTTCCCATTTCGTCCTTTCTTTTTCTACTATACTCTCCATCACCCTCCCTTCGTCGTATTTCTTAGTTGATTCTGATAGTAACCTCCTCCTCCATATTGCCATTTCTTTTTCTTTTTCTTCTTCTTCCCTTTTCTTTTCCCGCAGTATTACTCTTGATACCCTTTCTGCTGCTGCTTTTACCCTGTCAGCTTCTCTCCTTTGCTCCTCAGTTCGTTCCCTTATTTTTTCCAATTCGTTCTTACCTTCTTTCCTTTTCCTCACTCTCTCTCTCTCCTCCCTCTCAAGCTGCTTGATCAATTCATTCTGTTCATCCCTTAATTTTGCTAATCGTTCCTCCAAAATCTCTTCTTTTTGTCTTAACAGCTCTCCCCCCCTCAATTCACTCTCCCTGGCATTATCCTCGTCTGTTTTCTTTACTACCTCCTTCTCTTCTCCTGTTAATGAACCTCGTAATTTTAATAATATCTGTGCAGCTACCCATTCATCATTTCCTATTTCCACAGTCTGGTCTTCTCCAGTCCTCCCCTCCCCTGCTGGCATTTTCCTATGAGCCACATATGGTGGAGGGCTGTATGCCGGGTTCGAGTATCCCTCAGCCGCCCTTAACTGTCCTCTTTCTATTTCTCCCAATTCTCTTAAAGGGTACAACCCCCCTCCCTCTGTTTTTACTCCCGTTACTAGGGGTATATCATTGCTCGGTTCCTTTTTTATTTCATCTGCTTTATTATTCTTTTCTCCTCCCTCACCTCTGTTTCCCGTGGTCTTTGGGTCCTCATACCCCTGTTTCCCATCCTCTCCTTCCTCCTTAATCTCTGTTTCTTCTGGTATTTCCCCCATAGTGAATATTCCATTTGGTCCTGGTCGGGACCCCTGGAACATCCTCCATAAGTTAAACACCTCCACGTGGTTTGCCAAGTTCTTCCCTTTATATGTATTGTGCAGATGATTTAATAGTGAATGTTGGGCATATGGATCGAAGCTACCGTTAGGCGGCCACGGTGTTAGCATTTTGTTATCCGTCCCCTGGGTCCATTCTATGCTATACTTAATCAGTTTCTCCCTATGGGGTGGCAGTGTTGTGCATATGTATTGTAGTGGCGTGGTGAGGGTGTTCCCCCACCCTCCCGATCCTGTTCCGTATGACATAGTAGCGCTCCACTCGCTACCCTTACCTAATCTGGTATCAGTTTATCCCACTAGTAGTTTACAATATACAGCCTTATATCGTTACCTGGCCCCGTAAGTTTGGGGACTTACGATAGTCCGCTTAAGGAAAATTATAAAAATATAGTATGTTACATTTGTAGATTTTCCTCTGCCTTTCTTCCTTTATACAACACCCTTACGGCCCCCTGCGGCCGAGGCGTACGTAGCCCCCTGCGACTGCGTACCCCTTATTACGTTCTTATACAGTCGTCCTGTTTTCACGTGCTCCTCCCCCTTCTACACTTGCCGTGGCCGGCGTTCTCCGTGCGCAGCCACGTTCCCCGTTTCGCCTTTCCTCGATCAACTCGTTTACCGTTTATCTCCGTTTCCACTCCCTTACCGCAGTTCTCTTCCTCAACACTCTCAAAACGAGGATTCCTCGTGTTTGCGATATCCTATGAAAACCCTATTGGTGACGTCACCGATCACGTAGAGCTACTGGTAAGTTCTTCATATACTCTTTAAATCCGAAATACACCTGCAATCTACCCCCGTTAACCCCACAGCTGTCTTCCTGTCACTCCTGGAACAAGGTAATCAAATCAACAATATAATCGGACTGCGCACGCTGTGTCGCCTCGCGTGTGAAACGCCCCTCGACAGGAGGGCTTAACCAGCCAATTATCTTCCGTATTGGGCAACTAACTAGCTACCGCCTACAGGGAAACGTCATCTACCTATCGAGTGTCTTGCTCGAACAATAGGGATCCTCATCTACTCATTGATCAATAAATGCCAAATCGTAGGAAACCACACACACACACACACCCTTACACGTAGTCGCGGCCTAGGCCAATCAGTGTCTACGAGCGGCCGCACGTGATGTTTTCGCGCTCCGCCCCCTTCTCTCGCGTTACGTAGCCAACTGCTCTCGCGCTTGTTCAAGTATCATTCATTCTATTTCTAACACTAAACTGTCAAACCTTCGCCGTTCACCTGTGCAACACCTCCCGCCTCCCGTATTTAATTCCTCCCCCTCCCTCACAATTTCACATTGTTTGTTGTGCGTGGCATGCTCACCAAGTTCTCTTGATGCGGGGCCGCTCGACTGCGTGCACCCCTCCAAGCGGCTCGCCACCTCCCCTCGTCTGGACCACGTCTAGACACACGCCAACCGCGGGCGGGATACTTCTCAACCGGCTCCCGAGGGCCAATATCCGGATTGCGCTGTCCGGTCTTCTCGCAGTTCCGCGACGGTCCTGTAGTCCTCAGAAGTGGGCGACGGCAGAGGGGGCCGCGCCGCCGGGCCTCCTCGCAACTGGAGTGCTTGGAAGAAGTAAAAAAAATAAAAATGCCAATCTTAAACAGATCTCAGCAGTGCCTCCAACTTGTCGGGGGGAAATTCTGCCGGGGTCGGCCGGGCCGTCCGCAGACCTCCGGGCAGGGAGGCCCCAACTCCTCCCGTATATCCCAAAAGAGATAGAGTATGAGACACACACAAGAAGCAAGGTGACTCTGCTTTTTATTAAACACAAACGGCAGGGATGGGTCAAGGATGATACGCGTCTGACCTGACACACACACAATCGTGGGGCTCGCAGGCCCTTTTTACTGTAGTATGACGCGCTACTTGCGTCACTTTAGAAAGTTAACAAAAAACCTATCGCCACTCTTAATTGGTTGCTCGAGTGGTAGGGTTAGTATAGCATACGTATAGAGAATAATATGAGTGGACGAGGGTTAGTCAGGTGATATATCTGGGTTGTCCCTACAATTAGATACATGAGAATTGTTACATGAAGACTCCTAATGATTGGTTAATGTTACTGGCGTCAGTGATAAGAGCCCCATGTTCTGATTGGTGCGCCCGTGAGCTTCCCAGCCTGGGACCATCGCTGTTCCCAGCTCTCGGTGTACCTGCAATTTGCAACAATGTTTCACTATGGGTACATGCAGACAATGTGAAGACTTATTCATGAGCTGGATGGCCGAATACTCCCACCGTCGCAGATGTCCATTGATCCTTTCAAGTGTATCTGCCTGTGTCTCGTAACGAGGGATCCAGACGCCTCTTTCCTCCTGGGCTTGGCATCTCGTCAGGTTCGGCTTGGTCACGTGAGGTGGGACCGTGTTTGAGGCAGAATTCTGCACAATTAATATTGTTTTTCCACTGTGTGCCTGATTTAATTGCAGGTGCGACTTTGATGTTGGTGCACGGCGTGCGAGGTTGCAACATCGTGCCCTTGATGGTCTGCTTTTGGAATGTGGGTTTGCAACATTACGACCTTGGCTGTCTGCTTTCGCCAGGCTCATTCTGCAGGATCAGCAACCTGACTCTTGTTTTGTTAATGTCCACAGGAGCTCTTGCTTGCGGCCTACTTAGGCCTGGTGTATAGGTGGAACCGTTTGGTGCACAGGCGCTTTAGGTTATAGTCTCATACTGTCTTATGACATTTTCCCACTTCAGTATAATATTTTAGAGACTATATGTGGGATATTTTAGGGTTGGAACTGAATTAATCTGGAGCGGTCCCCTCTGGTATTGCAGAGGACTCCTCCAGTTTCTGCAAAGTGTGCCTGGGATGGCAACACTTCAACTGGTTTATGTGGACCCACTTGTCTTCCCCCTCTGCCAAACCGCCTTTGGGGATGCGGATCTTGTAGGCCACAGGGGAGATCTTGTCTATAATCTCAAAGGGTCCCTTCCATGTAGGCAAAAATGTGCGCTGTCTTGCCCGGTTTCTTTGGAAGTTTTATAAATAGACCCGGTCCCCCACCTGGTATTCCTTCCTGGAAGTTTTCAGGTCATAGTGGGTCTTCATACTCTCGGCTGATCTTTCTAGATTCCGCTGAGCATAAGCAAAAGCATGTTGAAGGTGTTTCCTTAAATTCTCCACATACTCATGAGTTGTGGAGGCATTTATCAGTGTCTGCTCTTGGGTCCTGTAGAGCAAATGCTGGGGAAGCACCCTCTTGCGCCCGGTCATCAACTCAAATGGTGACATTTTGGTTGCAGATGAAGGGGTAGATCTGATGGCCATTAGGACCAGAGGTAATCGGATATCCCAACTTGGCCCAGAATCTGCCACAAACTTCTTTAATATGCTCACAATGGTTTGGTTGTATATCTCCACTGCTCCAGAAGAAGCTGGCCTGTAAGCAATGTGTAGCTTCCTTTTAACCCCCAGTATCTCCCACATCTTTGTCATTACTTCACTGGTGAAAAGATGTGGTTAATCATCAGGGCAGCTGCAGTTTCTGCCTTGCAATTTGGGGCTGGGAGACATTCCATCCACTTGGTAAACAAGCATGTCACCGTCAACATGTACTTATTCCCCCTAGCAGAGCGAATCACGGGGCCTACAAAGTCAATTTGCAAATCTGACCATGGGAGTGTCATTCCCCTCTTTTGGAGAGGTGCCCGGTGTGTGAGGGATGTTGGCTGAAATTGTGCACACACAAGACAGCCCTTCAAATATTGGTTGAGGTCCTGGCCCATGTGTGGCCAGTATGCAACCTCTCTTAAGATTTCCAGTGTTGTGTGAAACCCCCTATGACCGGCGGTGGCCGCATCATGGGCGTAACTTAACATCAGGCTTCGGAATGAGGTAGGAACCACCCACTGATCATGACCAGCTTGGGATTTCCTTACCAACAAACCGTCTTGGATTCGGAACATTTTTGGACATTTCATCAACACTCTTAGGTCCTCTTTCCCAATGTAATCGGTATCCGTCAGGGGAAAGTTCTCAGGGTCCTCAAGGTGTTGGTAAAACTTACCAATAATTGGATCCCCCTTCTGAGCTGTAATCAAATCAGCATCAGGGGTCTCCTTTCTCCATTGGGCAGTTGAAAGATCATTGTGAGCATTTGTCTGGGACCTAGTGATAGCAGTGACCTGGATTTCCCCCAACAGGGACTCTATTTCGATTAGATCCCCTTGGATGGCCCCGGTTTTGGCCAGCTGATCAGCTAAGTCATTCCCAGTTTTGTCTGGTCCCTCTACTTTGGAATGACCCTTGATCTTTTTCCAGTAGATGGTCATCCCATTCGATGTGACCAGATCATCAATGTTTTGGATTAACTTTCCATGTTTCAAGGGTTTGTTATTAGCACATAACATGCCTCTGGTTTTCCAATTAACCAGGTGCTCCACGAACCTGTTCCGAATCTGTGATTATGACCAGTTCGTGGAGTTGATGTTGGACAGCAGTGAGGATGGCCTGATGCACAGCCATCAATTCTGCCACCTGACTACTTCGGGGACCAATTTTGTATCCAGCGGAGGTTTCTGGGAACTCCTTCACCCATGCATTCCCTACGCCAGCCACCAGTTCTTCTCCCCGTCGTTGTCAACATGGTACGAGCATCCATCCACATAGACAGTGGGCATTCCCTCACACTTGTCTTCTTCAAAGACTTTGTGTGGGGAATTAAGGTATGCCTCCGTGTTGTCCTTGATTTTTAGACTTTCGTCCTTTTCTCTGGCACAATCATGCAAGTCAGCCAGACCTTGCGCGAGGGGACTCTTCTTGTTTTGGCCATATCTGACCTCCACAGGAAAGCCTTGCATTGACAGAATCCAGGAAGTAATTCGGGAATTATTCACATTTCCAGCCCGGATTCTGTCACTTTGGAGATATTGCAGAGGCTGGTGTGGAGTCTCCACTATGATGTGTTCCCCATGGATAAACGGGCGTTAATTCTTCAATGCCCACACCGTTGCCAGGAGTGCCTTCTCACAATCGTTGAATTTTTCCTGCACAGAGGATAAAGTTTTGCTCGCATAGGAGATTACTTTATTGACCTTGTCATGCTTTTGGTATAATACTGCCGTCAAGCACGTATTAGAGAACCCTGTCTCCAGGAAGAACTCCTTGTTTCTGACAGGGTAAGCTAGGCAGGGCGCTTGTGAGAGGCTTCTTTTGAGTTGTCTTACTGCCTCGGCTTGTTCTGGACCCCATTCCCACTTGACCCCCCTCCTTCAGGAGATGAATCAGGGGTCTGGTGATCACTGCGTAGCCATCAATGAACTTTCTGCTGTAATTAGTCAGTCCAAGGAGGCTCCTTAGTTCCCGCACAGTTGTGGGGTCTTTCAGTTTCTGAAGTGCTTCCACTTTCTTTTCCTGGGGACAGAGACCCTGAGGAGTAATCTCATGCCCCAAGAAATTAACACGGGTTCTACACCACTGTGCTTTCTGAAAGGAAAGTTTTGCTTCGGCGGCCCTCAACTGGGTCAGAACATAACAGATCTCCGCTATGTGTTCCTCCACAGATGAACTTTTGATGAGGACATCATCTACATAAGCCAGGTTACCCCTTGCACCGAGGTCGGGCATGGCCTTGTGTAGGAAAATGTTGAATTCATTGCCGGAGTTGAGATATCCGAAGGGAGTCCGGGTCCATGTGTACTGCTGGCCCCCAAAGGTAATAGCCAGCTTGTATTGGTCCTCCCTACTGACAGGCACAGTCCAGTATCCATTGGTCAGGTCTATTGCAGTGAATACCTGTGACCCCTGGATCTGGGCCAGTCCTTGGTCAATGTAGGGCAGAGGCCATCGGGAAGTATGGACCCGTTTGTTGAGCTCCCTGAGGTCGGCACAGAGTCTCCACTGGCCGTTTGGCTTCAATATTCCCAGCACCGGATTATTGAAAGTGCTGTGGACTGGACGGATTATTCCCCGGGACTCAAGGTTCTTAATTATTTCAGTAAGGGATTCCATGGATGCGAGAGGCAAACGATATTGCTTCACAAACACTGGAGTCATTACAGGGTCCGTGGGAATTGTTGTTGTGTGGATGTCGGTGCGACTACAGTCATATGAGTCTACCGCAAAGAGATCTTGGAAATCCAAGAAAACTTGTTTCAACTTTTGCTTCTATTCCAGAGTCAGACAGGCATCAGCTAGGTTGACTCTCTCTTCCACCATCTGCCTGAAGCCTGGAAAGACTTCCGTTTTTGGCCATCTCAGCGGCCTCCTCCAGCTGGGTGGAGAAGTCCCTGGTCAGAGTGCTGATTTGGACTAGAGGCTTCAGGTGGGAAAGGCAGCCCTCAGGGACCTGGAAAATCACCTCATCCCTCCTGAAGTCACAAGTCACATCTTCCTTACCATAAGGGCAAGAAGTGTACACCAGGAATTTCCCCCCATACCGGATGAAAATCCGGTCTGGTGTTGTGTTGTCATCACTGTTACTGTCAAAACAGTCCTTGGGGATTGGTCCTAACAGTTAATTTCCTAAATCAATGGAGAAATGTCGGTCATCAATCGCCATTCCAATAATGGTGCCTGTGGCTAGAGTAATACTCTTTAAGTCGCTGTTATCCACCTCTATTGGAGTGGTGTCATGTTCTATGTTGACTAATGGTGCTGGGTTTACCCCCAACACTTGCTGTTGGAGAGAAGCATTTAGATGTATATAAGCATCAGGGTTTCTCAATTTTTGTCCTCTTTTAACTTCCACTTCCAAGGAGAATTGTCGGGTCCTTTCTGGGATGGTGACTTCCTCTTTAATCTGAATTTCAACTGCATAAGGTAGCAATTGAGCTGGCCTAAATGCTTTTTCTGAATCATCAAAGCCCATGGGATTATCCGCTAATCGGGACCAAGCTTTGAAGTTTATTAGGTCCAAACTAATGGCGAAGCGATTGAGAATGTCACTGCCTAAGTAAAAGGCGGCAGTGACGTCCCACACGACCCAACAATTATGGACTATGATCTTGTTGCCAATGGAGATTTAGAGCATACACCTGCTTGGCAGGAGATGTTTGGAATTAGGTGCTTCCAGGTCCATTTCCCATTCGTCTATCAGTTTGAATGTGGGAATGGCTGGATCTTTTGGGAGTTGGCGGAACATGGCTTCGCTGATGAAGCTCTTACCGTTGTTCACACACACTCGAGCGATAACAGAGTCCTTCCCATCATTTAACTGGACAGGGATGAACAACTGCTCGCCAATTTGCTGAATATCAGCCAGGCTCTGAGCTGATTTCACATCTTTCTGGACTATACGAGTGGGAGTTTCTGATTGTGGATTAGTAAAGAACTTCAGGGATTTTCCTTCCAGTGTGGAATACCACCTTAAACTGGAAGGAAGGTTGATTTTCAGAAATAGAGAGGACCCCCCATCACCAGTCTGTTGTCCTACTGCTATTACTGTCACGTCTGGAGTTTGGTTGTTCTGGAAGTGAAATTCTACTTGGTCAGATTTTTGTTCAACCATGTGGCAGGTGCCGTTTAAACTAACATGGTTGACACTCTGTTTTAATTTTATTGGTCGGCTAGTCTGGGTCCAGAGGACCTTGTTTACGCAATCTATTAGGGGTGACAACCTTCTCAGGAGGTCATTCCCTAGTAAACAAGGGGTGCCCTCTGGAGTCACTACTATGACCGGGTGTTTTACCTTGTGTAGCCCAATTTTGATGTCCAAATCTACAGTCCCCTCGACGGGAATTTCCTTCCCGTCAAAGTTCTGCAGTTGTCCAGGAAGAGAGGTGAGAGGAATTCGGTAATTCTCCCCACTTCCTGCATTTAATCCTCAAAGGCCCTTTTGGACAGAAGGGTAGCTTGGGATTCAGTGTCTACCAGTGCCAAGATTGTACCCTGCCCCTGTACTTTTACCGGGGCATAGTATCTTCCCTCCTTCTCCTCAAGGGGGCACAGATAATGCACATTTTTGGACAACTGGTGGGTTAACTTTCTGGTTTTGGACATTGCTAGAGAAGAGATTTGGGCAGAATTCTGTGGAGAGTCTTGGGAATCTGAAAGAAAAAGTTGGCAACTGGAGATCAGAGCCATTGTGGGTTCCCCTGGTTCCGGTTCTGGGCCGCCCCCCCCTTTTGGAGGCAGTCACCAGGATGGGTTTGAACCAGGGGATTTCGGTATTGTGGGTTCTGGGATGAGATGATGGGCGGCGGTAGCTCAGTCTCCATATCTCCCCAGTCTGGATTGGAATCCCTTGGGACCCATTTTTCTTTGGGAGGAGTTCCCCCATCTCTGAAGGAGAAGATCCTTTTCCCAGGATCTTCTGAGGATCCCTCTCCCTCAAATTGGAAGACCTGTACCTCCTCCACAAAGTGGGTCTGTTTGGGTCCTTTGTTTCTCCTACCCCTCCTCTGCTCCTTGGGAGGCAGGCTTTCAGGGGCAGGAGATTTTGTTTCCGGTTCCTGGTTTTCCAGGGGCTATTTACAAGTTGGGAAGGAAGCTTCCTCCAAGGCTTTACACCCCCCTTCCCCTTGTGCCTCCTCCCTGGGAACCGGTGGGTTATCGGGGTGCTGCCCCCGTCATTGGTCTGGAGCACCAGGTCCCGAGTTTGGGGCATTCTGCGGTGGCATGCTCATCTGAGGGTTCTGTTGAGCCCTCAGTATGTGACCCAGATCTCATGCCATATTTTGGACCTGGCGCTCAAGTTGTGAAACTCGCTCAGGCTGATACGGGGCTCTATTTTCTCCCCTGGGCGGCTCCAGATGGTTGGGATCTGTTACGTGTGAATTGGAGAGGAGCCGTTGAATCTGAGGTGAAGAGGTGCGCTTCTGGAATTGCATTATACATTTCTATAATCAGCAGGATGCTTTACATTGGATGCGGGGTACTGGAAGTCCTGAATTTGGATTGGATTGGCTATTGATTTGCCTTAGAGTTCGGCAATCACATTTCACTTGTTGAGGACGGCAGGAGTATTCGCAGGGATCCTGGTTCTGTGTACGTCGTGCACAGACAGATGCACAGACAGAGACTCTATTTTCTTTGACAACATTCCCACTGTGAGATATTTTTGCTCCTGAAGAAGGGGATAGTCCCCGAAACGCGTAGAGCTTGAAGCTGCAATTCAAAATTGGGAGCTTATTTTTTTGTCTGGTTTGATTTGTTTTTCATGCTGGCCATATTGGAAGTCAGTTGATACCTTTTTTCTGTACTTTTATGAAGATATTTTGTTACCTATGTTCTAAATTGACAATTCTTTCTATATATAAAAGTGCAAATGTTATGAAATTTGACTGATTTATTTCAGCCTGTAAGGTGTGCAGGGGACGGGAGTGTCTTTAAGTTTAGACACTTTTTGTTTTATGACTACCCCTATATAACACCCCTCTCTTAGAATCCCCCTGACCCCACTGAGCCAAGAAGTAGTTCTGTTTTGCAAGTTTAAAAGGTTTATTTGAGAAATAAGACAAAATATAGATACCACGCTTTTATAATAAATTAATAATCGATATCGCCCTTATAAATATAATGATAATCAACAATGGGTAATCTGACAATAGTACACTTCTTTATAATCAATGAGGAGTTAGTATAGGATGGATCAAATAGCAAAAATACTTTTATGATTTCAAGGGAAAAGCAATGAGGAATAAAATGCAGTACAGAAATACTTGAGATGATTTTAGCAAAAGATAATATAATCACTTTTTCTCTGGCAATTCACCCCTCTCCCCTATGCAATGTAAGACATGGAAGTAGATGGAAAGAGGAGCACACAGTTCTCAGGAATGCAATCAAATACAATACGAAATTCAGTTCCCCCCCAGCAAGCTTAGAGAAAACCGGTATGAGTTTTAAAACACAGGCCCAAGTGCTTTGAATGTGGTGGCAATGAAGTGAGAAATATGCTGAAAATGCTTTTAATTCCCTTTAGGAGGTTCAGGGTGAGTGAGAGATACTTGGGATGAGTTCAGGCTCACTTTAGCAAAGAAAGAAATGACTGCTGATGGTTACACGTGGCTGGATTTTTAACCAAATCGCAAATCGCGGTAAAATTCGCGAGTGCGTGAATCGTGATTACGGCAAAAGTATAAGGACGATTAAATAAAGGCAGTTTTTCGGATTTAAAGTAAACTCAAAATGACAGGTGACAGCTTGGAGCTTCAGAATTGAAGGTGACAGTTGTGCAGCTTTACAAATGACAGATGACACGATTTCTAGGAGGCTGTTCTACTTAGGTTAAAATAGTTTGGATTAGATTATTTTAACTAAGAGATTGTTTCTGCACAGTTCTGCTAGGTACTCACAATATAAATTTGAAATAGGCCTCGCCACAGATCTGGTCAGGTTTTGGACTGGACTCCGGTTCTGGTCTCGGCAATTCACAGTGATCTGGGTCAGCTCTCTGGTTCTGCTTACCGTGGTCTGGGTCACTCTGGATCTCTGGTCTGGTCTGTCCGGATACAGCGGTCTCTGCACGGCTCCTGGATCTCTGCACTGGTCCTGGCAAAAGTTCTTGGCAAGGGAATCAAGCAGCTCCCCCAGCTGTGAGTAGCTTGCAATGATTTGAGGCCTGCTGCAGAGAACTCAGCTTGTGGTTTTAGGCCTCTGATTTAGGTTCTAAAGTATAAGTTCTAGGTTCTGGAGTATGTAGCTGGAGTCAGTCTGGAACTGGTATCTTCTGGATGTTGTGTGGTCCGGCAAAACGCTCTGCAGCAACTGGATTTGAATGTCTCTACCTGTCCCAGCAGTCTGTTTTTATGTGTTTTGAAAATGGGTGTGTGCCTGGGCCTAGCTAAGCCTGCCCCTCTCTACTTGTCATTGGCCCAATTCTCCCCTCTCCCATGATTGGGGGAAGGAAATGTGAGTCAGGGTGATGCTGTAGGTTTTATGGGTCAGAGGATCCTCCCCTGGTCAGTTTGCCCACAAATCTATATTTGATTCAAATACATCCTTCCCAGATATACAATTTGTTGAAATTACATGTGCACATTATATATTCCTTATGGTCCATGCTTGTCCGCCTCTGATCTTCCTGGGGGCTTGCATTAAAAAATGACAACATTTTGCGCTTTTTAACTGGTTTTGCAATATCGGACATTTACCCAAATTTACACACATGTGCGCAAGGTGTATGGACATTAATTGATGAAGTGTCAGATTTATAACATGCAGACATTTGGAGTGAGACCCTATTTTCCGCTAGCAACCCCCCAGAATACACCACAGGGTCCTAACGCATCTCAAAATGTTCACAGAAAAATCACAAAAATAATGATATTACTTATATAATTCTGACAAGTCCGCACTTTGAGTTATCTATCTTTTTAAAATTATGCCCTGGTCAAAAAGGGGTGTGGCTTCCCACATCACAGGGTGAAATAACTGGTTGATCCACTTCCCCCAAGCTCAGCTGCTAGCAGAGGCACTGCCCCTCCCAGTTTCCCCTAAGAGGAAGCCACTTTACGGCCCCCCAATATAACATTTGCCTGAGTCCAGGACAGGCCTTTGTTCAACTCCCTGTAGTCCCCAGCCGCTCCACCCCTAATCTAATCAACAGGGCCATGTGACCACAGGATGCAGCCAGGCCTGGCAGCCAGGCCTGGGAACACAGCTGTTGATCCAGTATCAACTCCTGACGGGGGTAGTTGTCAGGCAGAATTCAGTTTCATTAAGCCAGGTTTCAGCTAAATGTCACTTTTTGTTCCCAGTTTTCTACATTCAAATCAAACTTACAATTTTTACATATATATTAAATAATTACTTCCTTCAAGTCATTTCAGAATATAGTTTTACATTGTATCCACCTTTTAGCAAGTCTTTCCTTGGTCTGGTGTGTTTCATTTGTTCAGTTTTACACAAAAGTCTGGTGGTTTTAAAACGCTGGCTTTCTGATAGTGGTGAGTACTGGTAATGCAACCATTTTTGGGATTAAGAAAATGAATTCCCCACAAGAAGGTTGTATCTTTGGAGTGGTCTCGTGCCAACTGCGCAGTTCTCCTACTCTGGCGTGAATGTGGGCGGCGATAGCTCATCCCCACATCCACCCAGTCTATTGATTTAGTTTTGTTCTGGGATAGAATAATGGGCGGCGACAGCTCATCCCCACATCTACCCAGTCTATTGATTCAACATGGTTCAAAACCCATGACATGCTCCATTGACCTAACCTCGTTCTACGTCAAGGTTACGTTTTAAAATTGCTCTGCAGTTTAGACACAGATTTAACCGTTTTACTAATCCAGCTGTGTGGGAGATACATTTTTGTAAGCTATTTAGTCGTGCTGTTGCTCGTTGACACATATGGATTGTCATGCCATGCACTTCCAGTTTCACTGTGGAGCTGATATGCACTGTGGGTTGCACTGTGGGTTGCATTTCTTTTTTTAACATTGTATTGCTGAATTGGGTACAGCTTGCAAGCATTGGCTTTAAGCACATGCATTTTAGATTTTGCAGAGTTCATTGTTCCATGACACCATGGATGTTTGGTCCATACAGCTCATGGATTAGTCTAGTTTGTAAGGTAGACTTTGCATATTTAGGTTGCAGACCACTTCTAATGCTTTTTAAAATGTTATCATAGGTTAGATCTGCAGACTCGCACATGTTTTGAGTTAGTTCTCTATAGCAAAAATGCTCCCACAGATTTACTTTCCCAATGCTGCCGAGTCTATTACGGCATTCTTTATGTCCTAATGTTTTGAATATGTGTTTGCCTTTTACTGGTGTTAACTGTAGGAGGTCTCCAAAAACAATAACGTGTTTTCTTCCAAACAGTTCTTTGTAATCAGTTTTGGTCTTCCTGCGTTCTGAGATGAATGTGCTGCACTCATTCTACTGACCTCATGCAGCCATGGCACTGCGCATAGCACTAGACTACAGCTATACACCACTTATCATCCAAATTGGACTATTGTAATGCCTTATATGTAGGGAGTAACAAATACATCATCAATATGATCCAGATCTTACAAAATAATGCAATGAGAACAGCTCTAAATATTCCCAAGAAAGCCCATATATCCGATCTTAGAAGATCTATCAACTGGCTATCCATAAAAGACAAAAGTTTCCTCAAAATAGTTTCCCTGACACATAACTGCCTACACCAGGATGCCCCCACAATAGCTCTCGAATAGATGCTTGAGACAGTCCTCCAACTGCCCCTCGAGAACAGCTACCGCTAACCTTCTACTAGTGCCTAGATTCAAACGCACAAAGACGGGTGGAAGTAGCTTCCCAGTCTAAGCTGCCCAAAACTGGAACTCACTCCCACCTACCTTAAGCAAAGACTTACCTTACTTACGCTTTAGATCTAACCTCATCCACTGGATTAAGGAACGTGACATTTGACCCTCACCATATACTGCTTACATCACTTGCCACTGCCTATTCCTATTGTACATATATGTTATTTATGTTTTCTGCCATATTATTTTTAAACTGTATGATACCATACTGCTTTGTAATCCTATGTATTGTAATATAATGTATGTTAACCCCAAATTACATATACCTTTACAGTAATGTAACCTAAGTTGAATAACCCTCTTTATGCTTTCTGCGCCCTAATACCCCCAGGTTTGGCACGCATTATAAATAAAATAAACAAACAAACAAACAAACATAACCCTACCTGTCAAGTGCACTGAAGCACTTTACTACACTACCCTCTCCACTGTCCTGCACTATGGTCCCTGAGGGTGTTCAACCCACAGCGCATTTGGAAAAAAAGACGCTATATAAATGCCCAATAACATAACATGTACACCACATCTATTAAGAACAATTTCCTTAAAACATAAGGTTGCTTTCTCTCTCCTGACTTCGAATTTAGATAGTTCACAAAATTCACTACATAATGGATAAAGATACATTGCGCTCACTATATAAAATAGCAGCCCACTTTTCAATTGATAAGAGTCTGTATTGGGATTTAAACTTATCGAAGAAACATGCTCTCATTTCCTGCAATTGATTACAGTCAATCAGTAGATGCTGAAAGGTTTCCATTGAGTTGCTATAAAACCTACAGTTTCGATTGAACGCTTCATCCTTTGAGCAAATTCTCAAGATTTCTCTAGTGAGGAGTAAGTTAAACCTCACTCTTGAAAAGATATTTATGTAATGCGGGCTTGGGAATTTACCCAAATATCTGGGTTGCACATTAAAAGCTTTGATCTCATATTTTCAAAGGCTCTGTGCCATCTGTAAGAATCAGAACCACTTTTTGTTTATGAAACAGGAGTAGCAGATACATTGAGTAACAGCCATATTTCTAGTGCAAGAGATATGCTTGGGCAGCTAAAGTCATAGCCTTTGATTTAAGCTTTATGAAATTAGAATGGTCTCCTCTGTGGTTATTGAAGTAAAAGCCCAGTTACAGATACTCATGCAGGACTGATATTGGCTTTGAATCCAACAACCAGTTGATAGCCCTCAATTTGCCTCTGTTGTTTGGCTGGATGACGTTGGACTTTAAGGTGTTCATCTTGAATCTATCACGACTAGCATAGTGAGACAAAGCGTCCAACTGGCGTTGGAGTCCAATGGGAGTTTGATCGATCAAGACAAGATTGTTGGCATAGAGAAGCCATTTTTTATTTTTTTTATTTGTGTTTGGTTATTATAAACCTTTACAAAATGACAACTTTACTTAACATCAAATTCATTTCATACAACATAAAACTTTAAAATATTCTTAAGCATCTTTGCATTCTTAACGGGCTATACATTAGCCCCATATATTCACAAGTATTTTTAAAAATAAACATAAAACATATAAACCCATTAATACAAGACCCTTTGGCAGTTCTAGTTTTAAAACAACCATTATATTCAATGACATTATAAAGATATATCAATGCCATCTTAACTTTCAAATCGAGCAAGCTCTTCTTCCACAATCTTTAATAAATTGCTAATGCTAGAATTAGAGGGTAATATGTTTCATTCATAAGTATGTCCCATAAAAATTCAGTGCAATCAGCAAATTCAACGGTAACAAATTTCATTAAAAAAAGTGAGCGCAAACTTTTAAAATGTGGACACTCGAGCACCAGATGTTTAAGGGTTTCATAGTGTTCCATACAACTGGGAAACCTACATTCCATAGATTGCATAGTAATTGACAGACCAGTCCATCGGTGACAATGTTCTTTAGTGTGAAATTGATTCATCCTAAAATGCATGAATAAACGTCTTATAATAGGACAAGGACATATGGCAACATAGAGAATACCTGGTACACGTTTTCGTAAGAATTTGGCATATTCACAATATGAAGAATAAAGTTTCAGTTGATCTAAAGTGTATATCCAATTTTCTTCAAACAATTTTTTTTATTTTTTAACAAAACCAGGTTGAAAGCATAGATCATCATGTGATAGCCCGAGTCGATCTAAAATCACTTGCATGCGGACCTTAAACTTATTAATAGAGCCTACTGATTGTTCTTCCATCAGTACTTGCAGCTCTTTAAATAAACAATGTTTAGGCGGATTCAAGATTTTCCCATAAATGGACAGCACGGCCAGGACACTCTGCATGATAATGATATCAGACTTAACTTGTGTCTAATCACGCAGTTAGGGATAGACAATACCATGCGTAATGCTCCTTTGAGTAAACGACCTTTGCAAAGAATCGAGGTAGATGCTTAAATCAAAGGGGCATCTATCCAAGATGTAAATAATGGCAGCTTGCACTTTCATAGTGAGAAAATCACATAAGGGGATTAGTAAGAATTGGCAGTATTTGATGAAAATTAACTTCCTTTGGCTTCCTAAGGGACGAGCTTCCTGATTAAGCCTCTCTTTCCAAATGCAAATCGAGTTACAAATTAGATGTTATCCAAGGTAACAAATCTCAGATTGAAGTTGAACTACAAGATCGCCAATTCTCCATCGATATGATTTTATTTTTCTGCCAGTATTGAAAACAAGTATGCCTGTTTTACTAACATTAGGAAAAAGGTTTAAATTATAGGCATATTTTTCAAATGTAATTAATTTAGCCTGAAGACCAGCTGGAGTAGAGTCCATTATAAGCAAATCATCTGCAAATGCTAGCCAATGCAATTTAATAGATCCAATTCTTACTGGATACATCCCCAACTCTTTCCACACCTGTCCCAAATCACAAAGATAGGGATTAAAAAGAATTTCCGCTAAATTGCAACCTTGTTTATGGCACCTTCTCTTGAAAGCTTAACTTTGTAAACAGTATTAGAATGTAACCTTATTAGCCAATATATTAATTCCGGAGGGAAGCCCTGTACATATAGTTTGGCCCAAAGTAGATCCCTTACGACACAGGCAAATGTAGAATATAGATCAATGCTTGCAATGTATACCGGTTGTCCCCCTTTCTTCTTAGTATTAGCAATGATGTGAGACATCAGAGATGCATTCAGAGAGGTGCTCATCTCCTTCCTGAATCCTATCTGTTCTTTTGCAAAGATATTATTTTTTGCACTAAAGTTTTCAAGCTCGTTCAGTAAGAGACCCACAAAGATCTTAGCACTGGTATCAATAAGTGATATGGGACGATAATTGCATGGATTCATGGCATTACCATTCTTGTATATTGGGACAATCAATGAAGTACCCCATATCTCAGGTATGTTACCGGTTTTAAAAATTAAATCAAACTTGAGCTTAAGTATAGCTGCCCATAAAATAGGTTCAGATTTACATACATGAGGGAATACCGTTCGGACCAGGTGCATTTGAGTGAGATAATTTATTATTTGCCCAAGTAATATCCTCCTCAGACCAATTCAAAAAGTCCCATTTTACTGAGTGATTCAACACAAATGCATACAATCTGAAGCGAGCAGGAATGGGGAATTTCTCTGATATATATGAAATCCATATGTGCTCAGGTATTATGTTTAGGTTAGAAGCTGTTTTAACTGGAGAGATATTGCGTATAATAGACCATATATATTTTGAGTCATGTAAACATAATTTGCGCACAATTTCACAATTAAGCTTATTGGACTTGGCTTTCTGCACAATTCTCAATTTATTTTTAAACAACAATAAAATGCTATTTTTAGCAAGTTTACGTTGAGCATAATCAGGAATTAACTTTTTGATATTGCGCAATTCTTTATGTTTCTTACGTTTTAAGATCTGCACCTCAGCATCAAAAGTATGAGACCATTGTTGATCTTTTGTAAAGGATTTTACCTGTATGGCTTGAATGGCAGTTGTAATAATGTCACATATAATTATTTCTTTGTCAAACAGCGAAACATAAGGACCCCAATTGAAAACAGCAAAAGTATATTCAGATTATACTATCTCCGATGTCCGCCTGCATAGACCCGGATTCCATCTAACTGATAGCTTGGGTCGATTGATTTCACTCAGAGAGAGGAAGCAGGTGATTAGTGCTGTTACAGTTATGTAACAAGGTCATATTTAACTGAATTGCAGCATGATCCCCAGTAATAATTGGATGAATCATTACAGGTAAGACTAAATGTAACAGTATATTGGAGATGGCAAAGAAATCAATCAATGATGTTGAGTTGCCACAACACCATGTATGCTGGAGACCCGCTACCTGATTATTTACAAACGATATCTCCCAATTATCAAAGTAAGCAATCCATTTGGCACCCTGATTCTGGGCTCCAAGCTTTGCCACATTCCCAGTGAGATTATTATACGCAAGGCTAGAGTAACACATAGAATTAAAGTCACCTGCAAGTCACCTGCAATGATGATCTTGGGCAAATGCTTCAGGTTGTGAATATATTCTAAACATTGATCTAAATCGTCAAACATCACCTCTAAGGTTATTTTCAGAGGATTCCTAATGCTATTGCCATTGCCATTGCACCATGCTATTACACACGTGTGGATGAAAAGTACATACTTTCTCTAGATGTAAATTGAGATCACCTATGAATATATTTTAAAGGGCTGGGGCTAAAGGATGGCCTTGCTTCAAGCCTCTATAGATGGGAATATAAGTGGACAAATCACCTTGATAATTTAGGCGGATATGGATCGGGGTATTGCTTATACAGGCCTTTTAATAATTCCAACAGAGTAACCGGACAGCCCCATGCTGTCAGCTTTTTACATAAGGACGCCTGGGGGACACTTTCAAATGCCAATTTATAATCAATAAAAGACAAAAAAGGGGAGTTTTGGAGCAAAAAAAATCGAAATTTAAAAAGAGTCAATGCAAAATCATTCAAGGATGACCCAATTCCCTTTACACAGCCTGACTGATTACTTACCAGTTTCGACGTTTTCGGGGGCACTGTTAGGGAGAATTCTCAAGAATGGCTACCTTCCCTTACCTACTGAGTCCTTCAGCAGCTTTGCTGGATTTCTAGGATTTGTTCTTTTCACCTGGTAACAGTGTGAGCCCTTTTCCCCACTCTTACATGTGTTTTGCTGTGTGTGTTTAACATTTTTTGTGTTCATAGACTGTGGAGCCTCACCTACTCCACAGGCATCATCTTTTTACTATGTGTTACACGGCACCTTCAGTGCAGTGACACAGGGTTGTCTTTTAGACTTCCCAACTCAGACTCCATTTTCTGGGACTGACTACTGTCTCCCAGAACATGTTAAGTTTCCACAGACCCTTTACACACCATCTTACATGGAGTACTGGAAAGGGTTAATACTTATCCCTTTTTGTCTGTTTCTCTTGGAGCATTATTTTGCTCCCTTTCAAGACTTGGCTGGTGGCAGTGGTAACTACCCTAGTTTTCCTGCCGCGGTTATCTTAAATAACCTTGGTATTGTTTTAGGCTATCTTGGTAGCCTCGAACGTGAACCCGCTGGATCATATACGATTTTATACCGTTCTGGCTGGGTTTATTTGACATTTCTTTTTGAAAATGTCTTTCTCGTGTTTTTCTCTGTGCGCCAAACGAGGTTTGGTTCCTTTGTTCACCATCTCTTCGTGGGCTTCTACACAGAAGCCCTCCTTAGGCGCCTGAAAGTCTGGGTAGGCAGGATGTGAGGGAGGGGTGCAATGGGTTCCCTTGGTAACCCAAGTCGCACTCCTGTTTGATTGGCTAGGTGACAGTCCGGCCAAGACAGCCACCCTGCTGTGTGATTGACAGCCAGGCTGTGTGAATGGGGGGAAACTGCATAAAAAGCAGGTCTCTGGGTCTGGAACGGCAGAGTTGCCACTGGAATGAAAGAACCGATGAGGAGCTGACAGAAGAGGACCCCTACCACGACTGAACCACCCGGTGAAGCCCTGCTGCAGGTCCGAATCCTCGAACTCCAACAACAGAGAAGATCCTCCAGGAATCTTCTTCCCCTGAGCTGGTGGGACCAACCAGTTCGCCCAAACTACAAGGCAGGGCTCCTTCCTCTGGTCGAATTCACTGTACAGAGCTACAGTGGGCCGGATAGCCAGGAAGGTCAGACCCTGCTTGGGTTTTAAAGAGCGCACCCTTTATTCGTTGCTTGGCTCTGCTTCTGGTTTCTTCCCTGGGCAGTGCAGGACCCTCCAGTCTTCCTACTTCATGTCAGTCCGACAGCCGCTTCAGGAACCGTGAGCCTGCAGGAACTTCCAGGAACGTCCGCCTCAGCTACAGCTTCTTCTTCATTTAGAGGTACTGTGCAAATCCGGTTGTTTGTTTCATTCAGCCACGGTGAAAGTGTGTGAAATCTTTCTCCAATCCGAGGGCTTGTCCTTCTCTACTTTTTAAACTAACTTTTCTGCCGACCAACTACGTCCGGAACTTTTGGCAAAGACTTAACCGTGAACTACCCTGAATCGTGTGATCTTGAGCAAAAGACTTTTGTCCTATTGACTTTGGTCCTAAACCTATTGGATTTGTTCCATCACTGTAGTTCCTCTTTCTAGATTGCCCTGCTTATTTACCTGTTGCTCAATTTCTGCCTAACTTTGTCTTTCCCACCCTTTTTAAATTACTAGAGTGCCATTTGCTCCCACTTCATTTTGTGAGCTTAACTTGTCTGGAAACTATTGAGAGTGGTGTGGTGTGTTAAGAGTGTGATTTTTGAACTGCTTTACTTTAGTGAAATGTTATACAACTGATGTGTAAATAAATGTATATTCTTTTACTCAGAAACCTTGAGTCAGTGTTTGTTTGAATCATAGTATTTGCTGTCCTTTGTGTAACCATTGATAATGCTCACTTTACTCTTGAGATAAGTCTGGCTGTTCAGCCATCGCTACCACCTTTACTGTGTAGTGCAGGCTTGTACCAAAGGTGAATTTGTACTGTCACTTGTAGTCTTAATTGTGTGTGGTGTTCCCAAAGGGTACTGCAAATAATTCTAACAGGCACTTTGGCTGATTTTTGGCAATCACCATTTTGCATACTATTCGATGTCTTCGTTTGGGCGATTGATGAATATGCTAAAGAAGATCCGTTTTGGATGGTAAATAGTCTTAGACTGTCCAACACCTGCCCAAAAGAAACTGACAAACATCAGGGTGCCCATAACAAGGCTAATAATCTAACTGAAGAAAGGATTTCTCGTGTGCGTAGGATGACATAAAGGGCGCGTGGACAAACCTACAAGTGAAAACTGCCCAGCAAGAGGATAGCTTTGAGGGTAATCCCCGACTGCAACTCAAACGTTGTCGAAATATGTGACAGTCCAACATTTATGAACTCGGAAATTACTCAGGAATGTCGCCTGGCCAGTGAGCTGAAGACTTCTGTGGACCTGCTAGCCAGTACGAAAAACCGAAGAAGGAACAAGAGGGGAGAGCAATTACAAAGTTCCAGTCGAAATTGATGTGCACATATTCAGAAACCCTTGGAGAATAAGATGCAAGATTATTTGGCACAAATGATGAGATGCCGAAAAATGATCACCTGGTGACCTGCACAATTCAGGGAGGCTGCGTGGCAGCGTGAATGATGTGCCGCCCAACCTCCTTGCATACCTTAGTGTCAGGAGTTGGCTCCTGTGACTTATGTATCAGAGCCTCCCAGTACCCACGTGGGTACTGAGAGCACATTTCACTGTGGCAGGTCCGTAGAAAGCCCATCCCATTTCTGTCACGGTTTGAGGGATGGGAATGCAAGTGAGACGGATGCGGTTCACAGAACTGGCGTTCATAAAGGCAATGCATGACGGGTCAGCAATGGTCCCGCCATCCATTGCACATCCCATTGTGCCACTTCCAAGTAGGTGCAGGCGAATGTGAACATTTCCTGGTTATTTATTTATTTGGACATTTGTAAAGCACAAGTTTTCCCATAAGCATCTAGGCGCTGGAGCTTAAGAGACTGGTTAAAACTTTGGGTTCTTCATCCGCACAGTTACAGGTGCAGCTACAGGTGCGATTATACATATACTCAATAAATACAGAGAGGCAGGTATACACGTCGGTTGCAGTAAGTAAGGCTAAGTATGCATGATAGCTATTGATGAACACATGGGAAGGTCCCAACAGGCGTTGCCTATAATGCTGACGGACCTAGTGTCTATTGTTGGGCATCTAAGCTGAATAGTTGGGTTTTTAGATTCTTTCGAAAAGAGCATAGGGATGTGTCATTTCTCACTTTAAAGTGCATTGCACTTGCGGATGCGGGATGTGCTTTGAAATGCGAATAGCGTCAATGCGTTCACTCCCACCAGTACACCCCAGCAGAACATGCAACTTGTAAAATAAGCCTATTATGACATAAAGCATTGCAGATAACTATGGCAACAGCATTCAACGTGTAAACAGCAGGAATAATGATTGAGGAATTTGATGCTGCAATTGGCAACACTGAGCTATTCAAATGGCTGCAGTTGCTATGCAAGGAGGCATGCTTTTCACCCCCACAGAGGGTCACCAGGATAAGTACCTCTCAGTGTCCTTCTGCCCATTCAGGACTGAAGACCTATTACCACCCCATCATTTCACGGAAAGGGGGATCAGTAGGCATGCAGGAGTGTGGGAGTGATCAATAAAGGCGACTTTGCTGCTCAATTCTTCTTACGCTGCTTGAAACTCCTTTTCTGTCATGTAACATAGTTGATATTGATTATGAAGTAGATGAATGTAGAGCATTAGTAACATATTTATCTAGATGGTGATGGAAGACGGAGATGTTAATGTTAATGTTAAAGGATATTTGTACTGTGTACTATCACTACTGGAGTGGTCCCCTGGCGCTCTGGCGGCTCTGAAAAAAAAGGGAAGGGGGAGGTGAGTTAGTGGGAGTAAGCTGGAGAAGTGCAAGAGAGCAGTGATGTGCTGTTGGCGGCCTCAACCCAGTGGGTCCGTTGGTTGGGCTTGGGGTGTTTTACGGTCGGTAGTCGATGTGTGCTGTTGTGCGAGTCTATGTGTGGTTTGTTTTGTTGTTGCAGTGTAGTGAAGTTTCTGCGGATTGTTGTGTTGTAGGCTTGTGGTTGTGTCTGATTAGAGTTTGAGAGGTGTATGCAGAGGGTTGAAATTGTTAGTGGATTGGTTAATTGGCATTGCTGCCTGGAAGTGATGTGTTGAATTTCCGTATTCTCTCCCGGTGGGGTGCGGGAGCATCTCTGCGTCTCTGTCCTGATCTGGGCCGTCCGATCCTCACAGTGCCTTTCACACATGGCATCCACTCACATTCATAACCTTATCCCCGTTCGGCCTCAGCCACCTATGTGACACCTGTCTGTATGCGGGGCAGGCAGGCGTATCTGCGTCCCTTCAAATCTGGCCCAGAGAGCATTACCAGTCCAGTGGGTGCGCGGCATTGACTAGCCAAGGCTGTAGCATCCATATGTGGTGCGTGGTTGCCATTCATCATCTTATTCAAATCGTAGATTACAAAAAAAACATCTGCAAAAGTGAGCTCTAGTGAGATGCAACACAGGTGTAAAACCTTCAAATATAGTGAGCAACTTGTTGCACTGTTCACTCGCGTGGTTCCACTTTATATTAGATCAGACTAATCAGACATGGTTCATGCACAATACATAAATCACACACTTTAAATGAGAATCTATGGCATGACCGAAGGCTCTTATTATGCTATGGTCTTCTTTCAGCAAAGTGGAAAGCATGCCAGACAACATTTCCCAAGACTCCAGGGGACAGCTCTACTCTAAACGAAGAAAGACTGTGAGTGACTACACCAATCCGTATACAGTACATTGCTCATGTGGCATGTCCATCCTGCCCACTCAGTCACGTCGCCAGGAATCAAATTTAGGAGGGGTACAGAGGGGGCCAAAAACAAAAGTAAGAGGGGCCACAGACAAGAGTGAGGAGGCCGCCTATTAAAGGGAATGTGTGATGTCACAAGCACTCCTGCAGAGAGACTTTTGTGCACACCAACTACTCGCACCCCACTGCACCTCACCTCCCATCAGAGTTTGCTTGTTTATTGATTTATATGGCGCATCAAACCCAGAGGTATCTGGGTGTAGGCACAAAACCATTCAGTGACTAATGACCCATCATTAGAAGTTTCATGCGCTACATTCTGATTGGAGGTGCTGGTCTTAGCTGCAGAGGGAGGCCGAGAGTCAAGCTGAGTGCTTATGAAGACTTATGACAGCCTCCGTTCACTATTTCTGCACAAAGGTACACTATCCTGTTGTTCAGCTCCTGTGTTGTGTTGCATTGACAGTGGAGATAGAGCAGCCCAGCCGAGGTGGGGGGCACAGGTGGGGGCCCAGGATTTCAGGGGGGACGTGGCCCACCCAGGTACCCCTAGCAACGCCACTGCCCACACTATTTGCTACCCAGAGCAGCGCTAAGCCACCTTTGTATTCTCTATGTGTGGGAAAGTTAAGCACACTGATTGCTGAGGTTTAAAAGACTTTCAGAGTCCTGTAGCTCTGAGGTGGGCCTCCTCACTGACCCCGCAGTGCATTTGACCTCCATATCTGCTTTTCTGAAGCAGATACAGCTTCGGCGGTACCCTCGCATCCGATTGCCCTCTTGGAGTACAGTGAAAGTGGAAACAGCTCCATTTCACAACCCTCCTTTCCGTTCCTGTCGGCAGCTTCGGCTCCACTCCTGCAAGCCTTTTCTTGATTTGCTGTGGGCGCAGGAGCATGCTGACTCGTTCAATTATTGCATAGTCATTGATTTGGAACTTGACTTTTCTAAGAGGAGGTGTGATCCCTGTAGTGCACCGACTCATTGCACACCACACTGCTGGCTTGAGAGCGAATGCACCAAACAATTTAAAGGGACTCATAGGCATCACCGGTAGTCGGCTCAACTGAAATTAGAGATCTACCTGCCAGTCCATGAGTGAAACATTGGCACTTTGAGCACGGACGTCATTTCACCAACATGCCAGGGGTAGCGGAAGTGTCATCACATGACCCTTGACCTTTATGATAACATCACAGGAAGTGATGTCATTTGACCCCGTCCCCAAGTGACATCCCAGAAAGTTGTGTCATTTAACCCTCACCCCAACATGACATCACAGAAATGGTAACACACGACATGTCACCATTTGACATCACAGGAAGTGGCATCACATAGCATGTTCCTTGAGTACACTAAAAACAGTATGGTTGCGAAATCACTGTAATGTGACATATATTTCATACAAGAATGGATCATAATATGTAGCGTTATTATCAGTGTGCCCAGGCCCATTTTATCACGGGAAGTGTATGAACCCAAATCCCCTCTTTATGTGGATCATCCCTGTTATTACAGAGAAAAATCACATTCTAGGGTATAGGGTGGGTGTTACGACCTTTGGCGACACCCAAATGACGTCCCTGCCTTCGAGGATGGTCAGGCTCGATTTTTAAAACGGTGCTGTGCAACCCTATTGATAAGACAGTAAGAAATACAGTTCCAGCTGCCCTCAACTGCATCAGATACTGTCATCGTTTGGAGACATGGCTGATATCCCACCTTAAGACGAGTAGGACTCAGGAGGCTCAGAGCAAGGAACCCCAAGGAGACACATGGCATAAGATCCCACTAAAGGAACAGCAGAAGTCCGGACTTGGAAAGAGGGTCTGCTGTTTGAGGGGTATGAGGCCAGCAGGAAGACCTCAAGTCTGCACAGATGGGGACGACATCAAGTCTGCAAAGAGAAACTGACATTTAAGAGCCCAATCTATCATAGCCTCTGGTGTTTTGCCTCTCCCAGAGCAAGTGACGGTTTTGAGGAGTTGCAGAATGTGCTTCTAGCATGTAAAAGGGAGACATGGGGCTCATTAGGTGTTTCCCGGTCTGGAAAACATGCCAGTAAAAATACTGGTAATTCCGGCACCAGCATTTCTTACAAACCGGGGAAACAAAAGTTTGGCAGTGGGGGCAGTGAACTACCAGCAGGCCCGACCTGCTGGGAGTTCAGGCCGCAGCCTGCACAAAATCTCCGGAATCACCGGCAATGGTTCTACCAGTAGCAATAATTCTAGCAATCCCATCCATGGAGTCCAATGGGACTCCATGGAATGGGAACTTACCGGCGATATAGGGTGGCAGAAACAGTAAGGCAGTTTTGCCGGTATCCCGCCAAAGTTACCAACGGGATACCAGCAAAATTGTAATGAGGGCCATGACTATGAAATCGCCTGCCAAAAGGAAGTTGAAAATTACTATATGGTTTTAATTTACCAACATGCAACCTTTACCCTACCTACCTCATCACACTTTTCCCTCCCAATCCCTGGCACACAACATAGCCAGCGTGTTTTCCCTATTGAACATGTTGAGACAGTGCAGTGACGTATTGGCCTAACCAACAATTAGCTATTTTACTGTCTGCCATATACTGTGCTTACTACAGGATGGAGACCACTGAGTGTATGGTTCAAATCCCTTGCCATATAATGCAATATCTGGCATGTGAAGGCAGTACCAGAGTTTATGCTGGCACAAGGGCAGCTGGAGGGAGCATCTGCTCATAGGAAGGTGATTCCTGTCATTTGCAGTAAGTACCTCTTCAATACCTATCCCATGTACTGCACTGTCCCCTCCCCCTTGCCCCCTGCACTTTCCCCTTCCCCCTTCCCATGCACTTGTGCGATCTGAATGACACCTGGCCTAGTAGGATCGTTGTCTGCCCCCCCTCTGTTCCCTCTCACTTGCCTCGTCGCGCCTTGAAACACTTGTGTATAGGCACATTATAAATGCCATATCATATCATATATCATGGTATTATCCACCATAGGGTGTTTGGACCTGTGTATTTTATGGCAATAGAAGGCATGTCTCAAACCCATTATCACTATACTCTGACTGATGTACATACATGCGGCACATGGATTGAATTGCAAAGCAGCTGCTCTGTAAAGCATAGCGAGTTTTGATTGGCCCATTGCATCTTGACTTTTCTCTCTGATTGGCCCATCAGATGTTAACTTTGTGATTAGATGTGGCATTATGCTTACTGTGTCCAATTTGCAAATTAATTCTGTGATGTGTTGATGTCATTGTGTGTTCACGATAATGGAGGTTAGCTTTCTATAATCCCAACCTGTCTGTTGTTGAACAGGACATTGAATTATGGCGTGGACAGACGAACACATGCCGATGCCTTCAATCACACAGGCACACAGAAATGCATTGAATGGGAGTACATCCACAGCAAGTGGTCTAGTGTTAAGAACTTGAGGAAGGCAGCAGGCTGTCTTCTGCAACCTCAGAGGTCACTCGTTGCTCTTTTTATGGAATTGGAAAAAACTTCCAGATTGTTTCTGGCCCAGCTGAAATGCAAACCATTTCTCATACCTTCACGTCCCCACTCCACTGGTGCCAACCCATCCTTTATAGAGTGAGACAAGCGTCTAGACAGTGAACAGTTGATTATTGTCCCAGCTGATAATTGATTTTTATGCATATGTGTTGTTATGTGTGGTCAAGTGCCAGTGCCTAATTTAGGTGTGGTTGTGAGTGCATGATGTGTGTGAATGTCTGTGTATAACTAAGGGGTATATCTGGGTAAATAATGGGAACACATGGGTATATATTGCAAACACTATATGCAAATATTATACGAAGTAAGTAACAGCATATTACGGGGAAAAGCATACATGATCATATAATTCAATTACTTGCATATGGTGAGAAGGAATATGCGCTTTATCAGTGTTATTACAATGGTGCTAGAATGTGCTGTTGTTACCACATATCTGGTTAGGAGAAGGGTACATCTCGACATGTCTGACTCCCTTCAGAACTGATCTGTCTTCTATTGAACGAGCACTACAGCAATGCTTGTTAAAAGTAAATCACGAGTTGAAGGATATTCTGTGATAAATTAGGTCTCTGGTATCCCTATTGGCCATTCTTCTGCTGGAAATCCCTCTGTCCAGCCCACTCTTCGAAACCTGAAATCCAAGCTCCACTTCTATGTTCACATCAATATCCCTGCAGCATGGTACATGGCACGCTAAGTCATATACATTACTATTTCCATGTTCTGGTGTGTTCTTATCACCTCTACAACCGGAGCCCTTCCTCCACCCAAAGTCAGTGTGCTAGACCTTCCCCCCAAGTAGGGATTATGGTAGTCCTAGAGGTAGAGAAAAGCATATAATTGTCACTGTGTATCAAAGAGAAAGTTGACAATAAACCCCTGCATATAAACCCCCGCAGAGGGACTAGCAACCCTCACTAATCCACACAGGACTGCTTTACTAATGTCATGTATTTTTATAGAGGGACTATTGTTAAACCTCCTACCAACCCATTCCGTATCGAAACAGGCCCAATAAACCTTAAGAAAATATATGGCAATGTATGTAGATGCCACACACTTAATTCACATGCACAAATGTCCATGCATTGACTCTCAATAAAGAACACTCAATGCATGCCTTCACACACTCCTGCAAAGTGCATTTATTTTCTGCTAATCAGTTCTTACTTAAACACCTCCTTAAGTGAATTGTCTTTCAATACCTCTCCCTTTTCTGAATATGATATTTTTGTATTGTGTATATAGTTATACAAACCTTACACAACCATTTAATACAATAAAACAATGTAAACCAACATTAATGTACAACTAAACAAAAACACATTCACTTACAATACATCAGTTCATATTTACATACATATTACATCCATATTACACACACATACATTTAAAAAATGTTTTAATCACTTACTAATCATTTATACTACTACAGCTACAACATACATCCTATACATATTTACATAATTAAAATTCCACATGCAACCTAAATTCCAGAATATACTAATTGCTTCCTACAAATCCAACTCAGTTTTTAAAATCCTGTTCAGCCAACCTAGCAGCTGTAACTTTCCACACATGTATTATCACAACCATTAGTCCCCTACTAGAGCCTGATAATGTGATATTAAAACAGGTAAAAGCATCTCTCATGCTAACATCAGTCCTCTGTGATAGCAGAGAGATGAGAACTGGCAGACTGCTGCTGGAGGAAGGGTTGAGTTGTAAAATAAAAAAAATCAGAAACAAATCCACAAAATATGAAAAAAAAACAAAACCCATCATGGTCTCTCATTGGCTATAACAAAGCCTTAACGCGATTTAGGGCCTGATTCACAGAAGTGTTTTATAATGGTGCAATCCCGTTGGAAAATGCTCTCAATTGTTTGTGACCATGATGCAAAAATAAGCCAAATCTGAATAAGAAAGCTCAATGAGTATTGAGCGTCTATGGCTAAGGGTGCTTCTCTATAAAGCTCAATTAAAAAGTGGTAGTTCTCTCAAATTACAGAAACCTTGCACTGTTGCAAGTACAAAGTTGCACAGTATAAGCACCAGGGAAAAATGGCCCTAGTGCAAAAAAGCTACAATTTTGATGCATTTTTGCACCAGGGCAAAGTTTGTATTAGCACTAGGATTGCCATGGTTGAACGATGCAGTGAAAATGTACCTTTTTTGAACTAGGGCAATTATTTCTCTAGTGTTTCTAACATGTCAAACTGCACTTGTCATGATGTAAAGGTTTTCTAATTTGTGGCTGTGTTTTTAGAAAAGGGGCCAGCTTTGCCCTAGTGTTAATACCGTGCAACTTTGCACTTGCATGGGTGCAATGTTTCTGTAATGTGGGCCAGAGAAAGGTGCCCCTCCTTCCTCCACAAGCCAGAATGTAGAACGTTATCCAGCTTGTTTGGGCTCTTAGCTCTGCCTCACTCCAACTTCAGCTCATGATGATTCTCAAACAGCTCTGTCACTCCTCCCAGAACCTCCCTTTATATAGCCTCCAGTTTGTTTGTTTGTTTGTTTGTTTGCATACTCCCTGAGAATGTGTATCAACACTGCTTTCAGAGAATATTGTTTGCATATTCCGCACGCGTATCAACAATATTTTGCAGTCACATCTATCTCCAGGCGCATATGTCAACAATATTTTCCAGTCACATCCGGCACATCAAACCATGTATGCTAACATATAGTCCATTGCAGACCATCAGAACATCGTTTATAGTGTACTGGAAAATTGAGTACTATTTACATAAACAAAACAGCCACTGGGTCGCAGCCCAGAACATATGTTTAAAGTACCAAAACAACTGATAATCTGACTCAAAGCCCAAACTTGAACAGAAGATGGCAAAGGGGTCATTTGTAAATGTTTGTCTGCGAATACAATTAAAATACAATGTTTTACTTTTTAGGTTACATGGTTTGTAATAATGTTCATATTTCCTGCATGTGTTTCCCCCTGTTCAGCTAAAATACAAGACAATCCGCATGAGTAGTAGAATAAGCCATGGAGGATGTCTAAGAAACAAGGAAACAAGAGTGAAGAGACATAAGAACAACATTCTTCAACATTGGAACAGTGGTTGCTGATGTTCCCTCAACAGCTGCACTGGTACCTAAATGAAAATATCAATCAGAAAAAATAACAAAAACAGTTGTAGCGATGAGAAAAGCCACCTCTAGCATATGTAAGACTGTGGGCTGCTTCAGTGCATGATGCAAGTCCATTTACCGACAGGGTCTGCTTAAAACTAAGGAAGAAGATGAACAAGTTATAGCTGTTGACCAAGATGGGAAGATGTTCTCTCTTGTCAGTTGGGTTCAAACAGTTCTCTCTTGTCAGTTGGGTTCAGAGAGCTGTTGTGTAGATTTATTTTGACTTTTGTTGATGCAAAAAAAAAAATGATCAGGATCAAAATAAACACAGCGATAGGGATGTAGAAGATTGGAGAAATTCCTTTGTTTTTTTCCCATTGAATTCCATGATGCCTGTCAATGGATTGGAGAAGAAGACTGAATGCATCACCCAGTCTGTAGTGTTCCTAGGGGTAAGCTCCCATTTGACAGGGAGGAACCTTTCAGTAGGGGGTGCACTCATTTTGGCCAATCAGGTGCTTTTTATATCAGGGTTTTGGCCAAGTGCATTGTTCTGTTTGATGCATCGGTAAAGAGTTCTATGGGGCTGGTGATGGTAATCCATATGTTCGGGAGGTATGTCAGCTTCAATGACAACTGCAAGAACTGAAGAAGCCTCAGTTTCACTACAGGCAAATTGAATGGCAGAGGTTCAGTCTGCACTGGTGAATGAAGGATGATTTCACAACATGTTACCACCTCAGAGACTGATCAGGCTGCCAACTCCAACTTCACAGCCACTCATCACTGGCAGATGTATATCTGAATATGAAGGAGCACCTCAGCAGGTCATCTGCTGTGTTAGGGGTGTGTTAGGGCTCTAGGGAAATAAAGACACAGACGGCGGTGGCGGAAGCCGCAACACCTGGAGCCGGGAAGTTGGATTGCTGACAAATTTCATCAGACGAATTTTTCTCACAAATAGACCACTAGGTGGCATGTAAGGGAATGGCTGTATAGACGTTGGCTCCAGCACCCAAAGGATATAAAGAAGGACGATATGTACACTGATCGCCGTTGAACAACGAGAACAACGTTTCACATGGTGGCTATGGGCTATTTGAGTGAGGATTGCCATTGTAGAAAGTTGCGAGGGTCTCCCCACTCTAAGAGGAGGATCTGAAGAAAAATAAGGCTACTAGAGAAAGGGACCTTGGCAGGTCCGGGACCTCATTTGAAGAACAATGCCAGCACACGTGAGAGGCCCAAAGCCACCTACATAGCGGAACACGCTGCATGTCTTGGAGGCCCGATAACACTATTACGCCACAGTGGACCGAAGAGGAGGTGATGCATTCCCTGATATGATATGACATGATAGGTTATTTATAATGTGCTTAATACCCAGAGGTTTCTAAGTGCGGACCCGGGAATCAAACCTGTGTTGCTCCGTGTTGTCTTGCTTCCAAGGCGAGCACATTGCAGCTCAGCTATCCTCCCTGTGAAACCAGCAGTAAGGAGAAACTGGGACATAGGGAAGAAGGAACAGAAGCACTTGGAACTTGTAGGGGCAGACGTGGAGGCCGATAGTCTCCGCATCCATGTAGGTCCGGGGGTCAATCAGAGTAGCAGGTTTCGGGAAACTGGGTACGTGAAGTATAAGAAGGTTGGGGATCAGACAGTGAGTGCTGCTCTTGCTGTCACATGGAAGGAGAGCTTATGGGCAGTGATTAAGGGGTGCCTCCTGCCGTGTGCCTGGGCCTTCACATTCACCAACATTTTTAACATCTTTGCACCCCATTTTGCCACCTGGTAAGTTTCTTCTAGAACTCTACTGTGCAGCCACTCTATCAACTTTCCTCTGCCACTCCTATGGGATTTACCATCTCCCCTATCTTCTCTAACTGCTAAACTATCCCCCACCCACCCTCTCTCACGGAGTCTGGAAAGACAAAGCATAATAAATACATCCTGACATGAACCCTGGACTACCCATCGCAGACACTTATGTCAGTGCAACTTACAGACAGGTCTTCACTGATATCCTCTTCTCTGTCCCCTCCCTTATCTCACATCTACACTCTCGTCTTACACATCCTCTCCTATTAATGGTGGCACCAAATGGGACGTCCTCTGGCCGTGCTGCGCACAATCCAGGTATATCATTAATGTCTATCACACTGGCACTATCTTGGTTCAGGGTCCTCTCTTTGACCGGCGCTTGCTGCCCCTCATCAACTTCCTTCCCACACCTGCTACTTCTTCCTCCACTCTCTCTGTCCCCCTTCCTCTGACTGGTGTACCACGCCCCTGTACCCATGCTCAGAAAACCTCCAACGGTGGACACCTCTTGCATCTTGCCACACTCAATTCTCGTTCTGCCATCAAACTCTCTGACAACATCTGCCTTCTTCTTGAAGACATTCACCTCGATATCCTTGCTCTTACCAAGACGTGGTTCAATGCCAGCTCAGTCACTGCTTTTGACTCCCTTCTCCCCGATGGCTATACAATCATCTCCAAACCTCGCCCTAACCAGGCTGGTGGTGGAGTTGCCCTGATCTTCCCTGAGAATGTCCCTTCTTCCCTCATACCCACCCAGGCCTACTCCTCCTTTGAGAGATTGGTCTGCAAGCTGGTAGCTGGTAATCTCTCCTTTCTCGTCTCTGACCATCGCTGTCTGTAGGCCTCCTGGCTCTACCACCCTGTTCCTCTTCGAATGGGATGTTTTCTCCTCTCTCTCTTCGCAACCATTTCTAAACTCCTTGTGGGTGATTTCAACATCCACCTTGACTCCTCAATCACGGCATCCACTTGCTACCATGACCTCTGCACCTCGCTCTTCCTCTCCATCCTCCCCTCTGGTCCTACCCACTCAGCTGGACACACTCTTGATGCCTTCATCCACACTGATCTTTCACTTTCCTCCCCATTGATCACCATACTCTCCTGGTCAGACAACTCTCTCCTCTTTTCTCACCTGGGTCCTCTCGGCCCTCTGACTGCACCTCCCCCAGCCCTGCCAACCTTGTTCATGAACATCCGTCCGATGAAACGAGTGTCAGCTGCTGCCTTTGCATCTACCTTCATCCCCCCTTTATCCCCACAGAAGACTCTATTTCTGACCTGGCTCTCAGCAACCTCCATCTTGCCATTACTAATGCCATACCCAGTCATGGGAATCCGCCATAAAAATGTCTCCAAACATAACACTTGGTATGGCTCTGAACTTGCAGCCCTGAAACGCAATTGCAGAACTGCGTAACAGAAGTGGCAGACCTCAGGCTCACCCTCTGACAAAGTGACCTGTCGCCTGCTCCAAAGGAAATTCAGACTCTCTATATGTGTCAAGAAAAGGGCCCACATCCAGGCTAGCATCTCTGGTGCATCTAACAACATGTCTGCAGGGAACTAGCCCACCCTTCTGCAGTCACCTCCACACCTCTTCCCTCCCAGGCCCCCTGCAACACACTGGCCTCCCACTTTACTTCAAAAACTCAGGACATGCTGAGCACCCTTGCGTCACCCTCTACTGCCCCCCTCCATTTCCTCCTATGGCCTCCCACCCCTCTCTTTCTCTCCTCCTTCTCTCCAGTCACACCTAATGGAGGTCACCAGAGTTGTCCGCTCTATGAAGGTCTACTCCAAACAGGTTTCCCTCTGCTCCTCCAGAACCATTAAGGACAACATTGGCTCTCTTGCCCCTGCATTTGCTGATTTCTGCAACCACTCTTTTGTTACAGGATCTTTTCCCTCCTCCCTCAAGCAATTCCTTGTGTGCCCCCTCCTAAAAAAAACTTCTGCAGGGCAATCTTGTCCAGCCAATTACTGCTCCATATCTATCACCCCCTTCCTTCTGAAACTTTGGAGAAAATGGTCTTCCCCAACTTACCCAGCACACTGCACTTGTTGGTGTCCTCCACGACCATCAATCTGGATTTAGAGCATCCAGAGGCTCGGAAACGGCTGTCCCGAACACCCGTGAAGAACTTCTCACATCTTTTGACTCAAACTCTCTAGCTATTCTCATTTTACTTGATCTCTCCTCTGCATTTTATACGGTCAACCACTCCATCCTCATAAAACGGTTCCACAATAACCTAGGTTTCTCAGAGTAGGCACTGGATTGGCTGACCTCCTTCCTCAGTGACTGACCATCCCAGGTTATTCTGGGATCTTTATCCTCCCCACCTCTATCTCCACCTGCAGTGTCCCCCAAGGCTCCAACCTTTCTCCTTGGCATTTTAACAACTATCTTGCCCTGCTTGCACACATCATTTTCTCTGTCTCCCAAAACTTCAAGTGTTATGCAGATGACACACAACTCTTCTTCAAACTTCCCTCTGATACTCTTTTCACTCCACCTGTCATTCCTGACTGTCGAGCTGCCAACCAGTCCAGGTGTACTTTCTATGATCGCTGCCTCAACACCAGCAAGACTGAGATCCTTCCTATCAGGACTCCTACTTACTGGTTCTCTCCCTCACTCTGGCCATCTTCCATGAGCTCTCCCCCCTCTCATTCATCTGAAGCCAGAAACATTGGCCTAATCTTTGACTCCTCTCTCTCCTTCATCCCTCATATTGAGGACCCTGCTAAGAAGTCCCACTATAACTTACCTTCTCACAGGAATTCTTCCTTTTTTCACTTTTCCCAGAAGCTCAATGTCTCTAGATCTCTGGTTCTCTCTAGGCTAGACTACTGCAATAGCCTTTTCCTTAATCTACTTAATCTACCCTCTTCCTCTCTATGACCCCCCAAACTAATCCAGAATAGGGCTGCAAGACTTGTTCTTGGCCTTAAGCCCAGGGACTGCATTTCTTCAGTGCTAAAAACTATCTACTGGCTCCCGCTTGCTGCAAGGTTCAAATTCAAATCCCTCTGCATCATCCACAGGGCTGTCTGGGGACCAGGCTATCTGCAACTTGCTCTCACTAAATATTCTCCCTGCAGATCTTTACGTTCCTCCGGCACCAACTCTTTGTGTGTTAAATGATTTGCAAAACTTTTTTTTGTAATTGGTTATTTACTGCGAGCTGGTGGACGATCTCTTTCCTCAGTAGGCTCTCTCCTATGGAACAGCCTCCCCTCCCTCTTCGTCTTGAGCCGGACCACATCAAGTTCCGGTAGCTCCTCAAGACTTTCCTTTTCACCTCGTCTTTCCCTTCCTCCATTCTCTGCTAAACCTCACAGCTGTTGAGATTGTTGAGCAGGGCCCTTCTGTGCCCTCCTTGGTCCTGGCTTTCCACACCCAATCGCCTACAGTCTCTGCACCTCCTAGCACTTTGCTTTGCCACCCACTTCTCCCTTGATATAACTAGCACTTACACACTACTGCCCTCCCCTTCTCTCTCTGCACTTGCATGTTCTGAATACTCACAATGCCTAGTAAGTCTGCCTCTATCTTATAGTGTTATATCTAATTGTACTCCCATGTTCCCTCCCTGTTGCCCTGTGGGCCCCTTGAAACACAATTTACTTGTTGTATAAGCGCCTTACAAATGCACAATAAATAAACAAAGACATACATTAAACTATAAAGTAATAGCAAGGCTTTGCTGCTCACACTTTCCATTCATATGGCACTTAATCTATATACTGTAGAGTTCGAATACTACACATATGGTCGAACTTCAGAGATGTCCTAGCATCTTACATGAAGGGTTCCAACCCAGTCTTTCAATGAATACAGTTGAACAGTAGGGGTGGGCGAAATTGCTCAATTTCATTTTGTGGTAAAATTGGTGTATTTCGGTCAAAATTCACCCGATCCGCTAATTTTGCCGGCAGAACGCAATTGGCCGTTTTGGAATTGTTTCCTACCCAAAATGTGTTGTTTCAGAATTTTGTTTATGGGAAAATGAAATTTAGGATGTTTCACCCATTATATTTCATTTCCCCATGAAATGTCTTTTTTTCTGTTTCGAGGACCAAAAACTAAATGAAATTTCAGGGAAAAGCAACATTTTCTCATAAAAACAAAACCACATGCTCAGAAACCTCTGGGTATTAAGCGCATTATAAATAACCCATTAAAATTACAATTACCAGTATATGTGGCAGAATAGGGAAAAATACACTTAGCCGGGAAAATGGAATTTGTGGTGAATTTTGGCAATTTCATTTTGCTGACAGTGTTATTCCCCACCCCTAGTGGACAGTAAGAGTCTACCCGTGTTACACAAGAATGGATGTAGAGTACCTCATCGACTGTTTTTACCCAATGATCTTCCAGTTGATGCAGGGTACCCCAGGACTGTAATGTTTCACACATTAATGTTAATGTTAATGTTAAAGGACATTTGTACCGTGCACTATCACCACCGTAGTGGTCCCCTGGCGCTCTGGCGGCTCTGAAAGAGGGAGGGCGGGCGAGTTAGTGGGTGGAGGCTGGAAAAGTGCAAGAGAGCAGTGATGTACTGTTGGCAGCCTCAGCCCGGTGGGTCCGTCGGCTGGGCCTGGGGTGTATGCGGCCGGTAGTCGTCGTGTACTGATGTGCGAGTCTATGTGCGTTTAATATTTTGTTGTTGCAGTGTGGTGAAGTTTGTGCGGTTTGTTGTGCTGTAGGTTTGTGGTTTTGTTTGGTTTGGAGTTTGAGAGGTGTATGCAGAGGAGGAAATTGTTAGTGGTATCGGTTAGTTGGCATCTGTATCCTGGGTTGACCAGTTGGGCTTGCGTAATCTCGCTCGATGGGGTGCTTGGGCACCATGTGCCTCTGGAGGTTCATGCTCGTTTTGTATTCGAGGCCCCTTGAGCATCTCGCTGCCTCTTCCGCCCGTTCCGTCAACAACGTTGCATGTTCGTCACCCCCCCACATGGCTAGTGCACCTGCCAGTGTCCATATCTCAGTTAGTGCGGTGATTGGTGATATCTCGCCAGTTCCACAAACCAGTGGTACCTAGTGTGTAGCTATAGGGTGGTAGGGGATGGTAAGGATTGGCTGGGGTTGTTGCCTCCGTCTCCGTGGGTCTCGCATGTGCACCACTCTGTCTGGCGTCACCCCTCCCGGTGCTCTGAGTGCTTATCAGTCGGTTCTGGGGCTTGTCACTGTCCTTTCCCGTTTAGTCGTTTGTCTTACTGCTGCATCGGTTTTAGTCTCTGGTATTGAAGAGCCAGGTTTTTAGTAATTTTCTGAATTTAGGGTGATCTTTGGTGTTCCTCATTTCTTTTGGGATGTTGTTCCAGGTTTTTGCGGCTAAGTGGTAGAAGGCGGTGCCTTCAAGTTTTTTCTTGATGTAAGGTTTTAGTTCCAGGCGGATTTCGTTGGTTGATCTGAGGGGTCTCGTTGGCTTGTAGATTGTTATTCTCTTTTGAAGGAATTCTGCTCCTTGTCCGCAGATTGCCCTGTGCGTTATGCACATTGTTTTGAAGGTGATACAGTGTTTTACTGGGAGCCAGTGTAGTGTTTTTAGGGCAGGGGTGATGTGGTCGTTTCTGGATAGTTTGAGGAGTAGTCTGGCTGCTGTGTTTTGGATCCGTTGTAGCTTCTTTAGTAGGTATTCTGGTATTCCTAGGTAGAGGCTGTTTGCATAGTCGATACTTGACATGATGAGGCCGACGATAGTGAGTGTTTTGTGTGTGAAGGAGAGGAAAGGTAGTATTTTTCTTGCCGTGTGGAGGAGGAAGAAGCATTTCTTGACTGTTGCATTTATTTGCGGCTCTAAGGTTAGGGTGTTGTCCGTCAGGACTCCCAGATTTTCTACTACCTTAGATGGTGATGGTGCGATTCCCATTTCCGTTGGCCACGGGATGGCGGTTTCCTTCTCTTGGTCTTTGGATATGATCATGAATTCTGTTTTTCCTGGGTTGATTTTCAGGTTGTTGGTATTCATCCAGTTGTAGACTTCTTTTAGACAGTCGGTTAGGTTTGAATGATCGGCTTGGGTGTCTTTGATTTTGTAGATGATTTGAGTATTGTCTGTGTAGTTGTAGCATGTGATGTTGTGTTTCTTGAAGATTCTGATAACTGGGGTTTGGTAGATGTTGAAGTACAGTGGTGATAGTGAGGATCCTTGTTGTACTCCACAGTCGTTAACTCGTGGGGTGGATTTGAAGGGTTTAATCCAGATGGTTTCTGTTCTGTCTGCTAGGAATGATTTAGTCCAGTGTAGCACTGTGTCGGTTATGCCTATGTCTTCTAGTCTTTTGGTTAGGGTGTCATGGCTAACTGTGTCGAAGGCTGCGGAGAGGTCGAGCAGAATAAGGGCTGATGTTGTGTTGGAGTCTGCGTTTGTTTTTAGGTCATCCCAGATCAATAGTAGTGCTGTTTCTGTACCTCTTGTAGGTCTGAAGCCGACTTGAGCTTGCTCTAGCAGTTGGTGTTTTTCAACGTATTCTTGCGTTAGTTTGTATGCGTAGGTTTCGAGGAGTTTTGCCGGGTAGGGAATGTTAGAGATTGGTCTGTAGTTGGAGAGGTCATCTTCGTCGCTGCTTATGTTTTTCAGAAGTGGTTTGATGTAGGCTGTCCGGGGGACAGGGATCCATCGGTGAACCCGCTTTCTTGCTGTGTTTTACCAGCATTGCGAATGCCTCTGCTGATATTTCAGGAAAGTTATTGAGTTTATGTTGTGGTTCTGAGGTAGGTTCATTTTGTTGTATGTTGCTGTTGGCTGGCCTCTGTTGGATGGTTTGTCGGATGTCATTGATTTTTTTTTAAGTGGTCTGCAAGGTCATTGCAGAGTTTCTCCGAGGGGGTTGGGGTGTTGTCACAGCCTAGTGGGTTTCTCATTTCTTTAATGATGTGAAACATTTCTTTTTGTGTGTTGGTGGCCTTTGTGATTCTGTCATCATAGTGCCTTCTTTTTGCCTTTAGAATTTCCATCTTGTATGCACGGATTTGCTTCCGGAACAGTGTTTTTTTTGTCTTGGTTGTAATGTTTTCTCCATTCAAGTTCCATCTTTCTGCTTTCCTTTTTCATGGTGCTTAATAGTGGGGTAAACCATTTAGCCATTGCTCTCTTTTCTGATGGTGTAAATGTTTTTTCCGGGGCTATCTTGCCAATTGTATTTGCAATCCATTTGTGTAATATCTCTGCTTTCCCGTCTAGATTAGCTAGCTATAGTTCTGTTGTTGAAGGTTTGGTTAACTCCAGTTGTTCAAAGAGGTTGCTTTCTTTGACGTCTTTCCAGTTTTTTTTGTGGTGGGTGAGAGTTTAGGTGGTTGGATTGAAACTTGTGTAGGCAGAGCGATTACGAAATGGGATGATGAGATGGTCGCTCCATAGTATTTGTACTGGTGGTGCCCTGGTGATGAGTTTTTCTTCAGCGAAAATTGCATCCAGAATGTGTCCTGCCGAGTGTGTTGCCACTTTTACTAGTTGTCGTAGATTCATGGTGGTGAGTTGTTCAGTCAGTGAGTTTTGGGAGTTGGCGTGATTGTCTTCGAACCAGATGTTGAAGTTCCCCAGGATGATTAGGTGTTCGTGGTTGATGGCTATGTTGGTGATGGCTTCTATGAAGTTGTCGACGAAGGGTGTATCATAAATTGGAGTTCTGTACACCAGGATGAATGTGATGTTGGTTTTTGGGCTCGCTGATAGGTGTATGACCATGGATTCGCAGTTGAGGATGTTGAGTGGTTTGTCTGTTCTTATTTTAAGGTGTTCTTTGAAAGCTATCGCGATGCCTCCTCCTCTTTTGTTTTTCCTGTTTGTTTGAAGGCATTTGAAGTTTGCTGGAAGACAGCTTTGGAGTGTGATTTTGTAGTTGTCGTCCAGCCAGGTTTCTGTGATGAATAGGATGTCAATACCTTTGTCATCGAGTAGGTCGAAGATCTCTGTAGAGTGTTTTGACATAGCTCTTGCGTTTATTAGGTTGAAGTGTAGTTTGGAGGTGTGGTTTAGTTTGGCTTTTCTTGTTAGGGTCGTCTTCTGATCTTGTTGAGGTGTAGGTTTCGGGTTGTCGGCGTCCTCGAAAAGTTCTTCTAGGTTTTGTCTTGGGTTTAGGTTTTCCTCGAGCTCGTCTCCCAGGGGTTGCGGTTGTCGATCGGAGGGTCTTCTAGCTTTGGTGATGTAAGGTGTTATCGCTTCGGTCGTGTGTTTGTTGTTTCTGGTGATGTTCATCCTTCTTCTTCGTGATTTAGTTAGGTTGATTAATGTTGCTGCTTCTGACGTTGCGTTGATTCGGTCTGGTGAGCTGTTTTCAGCGAGGTATGGAGTTAGGTAGAGGGATTTGTCTCTTCTCTGAAAGTTGGTTTGATTTTTGATCCTGTCTGTGGGGGTGTGTTCCGTTGTTGTGGTTCTTAGTTGCAGTTCTGGAGTGTTTGTTCTTTCTTCTCTTCTTTCCCTCTGTGTGGGTCGTTTGTGCGGCATTCTACAATTTCGAGTGGTTTAGTCTTCAAGATGAGTTGATTGAACTGTCCAGTTAGTTCTGTTTTGTCTGGTTGTCTTGTGGTATAGTACTTGGTGTGGATGCTGTCCTCTGCCGGTTTTAGTCTTTGGCTGTAGTTGGTATTTCCAGCTGATGTTGCCTATACGTTCAGTCGCTGTCTTGGTGGGGTAAGGGAGGTGGTTAGGGTTGTATAGTTGGGTGTTGACGGTGGCGTTCTTAAGTCTGTGTCTCCCTGAACTTGGTTCACTGGGGTGAGTTAGCCATGTTTGTTTAGGAGGGACATGCACCAGCTGTGGAGTGACTTTGAGGCAGAACCCTAGCAGAGCTTGAGACCTGTATAGTGGGAGAAAGGCCTATGGGTGCAATTTGGGGACAGAACCCCAGGTAAACTTGAGAGACCTGTATAGTGGGAGAGAGGCCTATCAAAGCAATCTGAGCATCACACAGTGCAATTTGGGGACAGAACCCCAGCTAAACTTGAGAGACCTGTATAGTGGTAGAGAGGCCTATCATTGCAGTCTGAGAATCATACAGTGCAATTTGGGGACAGTACCCCCGCCAGACCTGAGAGACCTTTATGATGGGAAGAGAGGCCCAACAATGCAGTCTTAAAGTGCAACCTAGGGGACAAAGCCCAGGTTAAATTTGAGAGACCTGTGTAGTGGGAGAGAGGCCTATCAATGCAGTCTGAGAATCATACAGTGCAGTTTGGAGGCAGAACCCTCGCTAAATTTGAGAGACCTGTATAGTGGGAGAGAGGCCTATCAATGCAATCTGAGTGTCATACAGTGTAGTTTGGAGAGAGAACCCCCGCTAAACTTGAGAGATCTGTATAGTGGGAGAGAGGCCTATCAATGCAATCTGGGTATCGTACAGTGCAATTTGGAGACAGAACTCCAGCTAAACTTGAGAGACCTGTAAAGTGGGGAGAGGTCTATCAAAGCAATCTGAGTATCCTACAGTGCAATTTGGAGACAAGAACCCCAGCTAGACAAGAGACCTGCAAAGGTCTGTACAGAGCAGCGGCTCAGAGTCTGGGGCAGAGTGGTTGCTCTGCTCCTGACCCTGGCCACTCCTACCTTACTGGTCCTTGTAGTCGATGGTTGACGGCTGGCCACTGCTTCCCCGGCAGACACCTTTCGGTGCTTACCAGAACCGCCTATGTTGAAGTTGTCCTGGGTCTTTGGCCCCTAGCCCCAGGCTGCACGGGAAGAGGGCTGCCCTGGGAGGAGCGGTGATGAGGGTCGAGAGGACCAATGGATGCAGGGGGGCGGGTCGGGTGGTGGGAGGGTGAGGAGCAAGAAGAGGGCGAGGGTTGGGAGAGGGTCTGCAAGGGGCTGCTGGCCTTGAGTACACACAATGATCCTAAACCACTAGCAGCAGCCAGGGGCCCGGAGAGGCTGGGGGATCACCCACTCACCTGCACGGTCCAGATGGCAGTGGGGTGCTAAGGCTCGAGGCCTAGGGGGGCTGGGGGCTCACCCACTCACCTGCACGGCCCAGATGGCAGTGGCGTGCAGGTCGAGGTGGGGATGATACACGGGGAGGAGAAGCGGCCTATCAGGGATGGTGGGAGGGAGTAAGGGCGGGCACTGGGGGAATCGGGAAGGACGCGGCCTGTGCTGGGGGACACGCGGGGGCCTGGGGGGCTCTGGGTGGAAGCAGTGCTAAGGCTCGAGGCCTAGGGGTGCTGGGGGCTCACCCACTCACCTGCACGGCTCGGATGGCAGTGGCGTGCAGGTCGAAATGGGGATGATACACGGGGAGGAGAAGTGGTCTATCAGGGCTGGTGGGAGGGAGCGAGGGCGGGCACTGGGAGAATCGGGAAGGACACGGCCTGCGCTGGGGGGACAAGTGGGGGCTGGGGGCTCTGGGTGGAAGCGGTGCTAAGGCTCGAGGCCTAGGGGGGCTGGGGGCTCACCCACTCACCTGCACGGCCCGGATGGCAGTGGCGTGCAGGTCGAGGTGGGGATGATACACGGGGAGGAGAAGCAGCCTATCAGGGATGGTGGGAGGGAGCAAGGGCGGGCACTGGCGGAATAGGGAAGGACGCGGCTTGCGCTGGGGGGACACGCGGGGGCTGGGGGGCTCTGGGTGGAAGCGGTGCTAAGGCTCGAGGCCTAGGGGGGCTTGGGGGCTCACCCACTCACCTGCACGGCCTAGATGGCAGTGGCGTGCAGGTCGAGGAGGGGATGATACACGGGGAGGAGAAGCGGCCTATCAGGGATGGTGGGAGGGAGAGAGGGCGGGTACTGTGGGAATCGGGAAGGACGTAGCCTGCGCTGGGGGGACACGCGGGGGGTTGGGGGGCTCTGGGTGGAAGCGGTGTTAAGGCTCGAGGCCTAGGGGGCTGGGGGCTCACCCACTCACCTGCACGGCCCGGATTTTTGCAAAATTGCAAAATAAAGAAATGGCCAAAGGGCAGAGAGGGACTGTTGAGGAAGGGACTGGGCGCCTGCGTCAGGTCCCCAAAGGACCCGAAGGGGCAGGGGGGAAAAGTTGCATTGCTCTCAGCGCAGAATCCGGAGTATAAAACGGAACATCTGTAAGCTAACTCCTGAGTTTATGTATGTAATAAAGTTTGCTGTGGCAATTCTTCTCCCACTCATCCATCTGGTCATGCCTCTCATTTGTGTTGTAAGGGGGTTGGGCTCCGTGGGAGGAGGGTGGCCATGAAGGAGTGAGAGTCTGAATGAGTGCCTGGGGGGGGCAGTGGGAGCAACAAGAGCTGTCGACGTGCCCCCCGCTGAGGGTGTCGGCGCTACGACGCGCTCCCGTGCCCTTCAAAGGAGGGCCCCTCGGCGGGGGCCCCCCTTAGTGGCGACTCCCTCATGAGGCACGGCGGAAGTGGAGTCGGGGGGGGTGGTCGTGGAGCTAAGCAGTTCCCCACCCAGAAGGGGGAGGAGGGGGCTCGGGGATGACGTCACCCAGAGCGACGCGGGCCAGCGCGCCCCAGCCAGAGACGCTACAAAAGGCCCAGGAAAATGCAAGTGGGGCCTCTTCCCTGCCGACTCCCGGACAAAGTTGCCCTCCATTAGAGTTGGTCTTGTTGGCACTGAAATGTTAAAAAACCCATGGATTGTCCAAGACATGAAGTCCTTGTCCCACGCTGATGATCCATAGTAATGCTTTTTGAAGAGACTCTGCAGAGTATATGTTGAGCCTGAGATGGCCTGTCATTGAGCCTGATTGGATAAATTAATTTTCATCAATTGCACTGGCCATGTTATGCTAATCCAATCTGAAACTTCTGGAGACAAAGTGTCCACGATGTCAGCGTCTTTAAAAGTCTGGCAACCACTTGTTGATCATCTTGTAAGGTTTCCATATCTTCTTGGATGATATGCACCATATCAAATACCACATCTCTTAGGTTGTGGATTCTTTGCAGCAACGCAATGTGGTTGTTATCAGCTGCTTTGAAGCTCTTCTCTAATGAATGTTCTGCAAGGCGTTTGATTTCTAATACTGCTTCTTCCCAGGTGTTGAAGGAATCAGCATGTCTTGTTTCTCTTTTGGTTCTAACGTTTCCTAGGGGACCTATCTTATCAAGGATTGCTAACCAATCCCATGGTGTACCTCAGGGACGTCATTTCATCAAAATGCCAGGAGTAGCGGAAGTGACATCACACAGCCCTTGACCTCCGATGACATCGAAGTAAGTGATGCCTTTTGACCCCACCCCAATTACCATCACGGGAAGTGATGGCACACGACCTTCAGATGCGTCCAACACATGGTTCCAGGCGCTCTCATTTCTGCCAGATGTAAGAACCAATACACAGAGGTAGGCAAGATATGTACATGTTCACATATTTGAGGAATGTCATTTTGTAGATTTGACGTGCGGTCTTTATGTGAAACATACATAAAGGAGTACTTCCAACATGGTAACCGAAATCCCTAACGCAGGCTATAGCTATTGTATGAAACATCTTTAGATCAATGGAGACAGAACTACTTGTTGTCTGTGGGCTTGAAATAGCCAAAAAAGCACGGTGGAAGAACACACTGTCTGTTTATTCGGGAGCAAAATGCTGCAAGAGCAAGGCCTGAAAATTAAATCATTGACCAGGATTTAGTATCAACAACATTCCCTGGTTATAAATGTATGTCTGAGTCATCTATCACTATAATAGAAGAACCCGATTGTGAGGCAATCTGACTGTGTGCATTTATCTTTAATTTATGTGACAAGCAACCACATGTTGCCCCCTACAACCCAAAGCCGAACATAACACCATAACGTCCTAGACGTTAATACATGACTCTAATTCAATCTTTTTACACAGAGTGAGGTGTGGGGAGGGGAGGTGCACTTCCCTCAAGAGTGGAGCTCAATGCATCTACGATTTTCATAGCTCTATGTGCGTGGTGCATTGTTGAATGACCACCCCCCCCCCCGGGCCGGCTTGTGAATGAAGCGTCCACAAAGCTCTTTCAAAGAAGGAGTTTGAGTGGGTAGGTGTGGGTCACTCCATGACTCTCTCACTTCTGAGACTCTGTCCAACGCTTATTTTCTTAAATAGTGTTGCACCAGAGCAGGGTCCTGGTTGAGTTGGTGCCCTCTCTCAACCATTCACATCACACCACACCACACTCCGGGGGGGGCTCAGACCACCACGTGTGCGCAATGTCCATGATGATTATGCCGCTGCAGGCGCATGCCCTACTCAAAGTGAAAGAAGTAAATATGTTTTGTAATCAAAGCCTAAATGTTTTACCTAGCATAGAAAGAAGGGGGCATTGCCTGGTCCAAAAATATATCAGCCACCAGTGGTGGCTGGTGAGTTGTTTTATTGGAGGGCGTAAATATTTGCCACAAATATGCGATTGCGATCAAGCATAGTGAGGAGGCCAGAAAGAAAGAAAACTGGTTTGGGGGTTAGGGAGATCCTTCCACCTCCCATGAGAAGATGTTTGGAATAATGGGTGAAAAGACAGTTTGCAATCGGTTTTCTAGGGTGTAGGGTAACTCATGGAAAAACCCTTTTTTTTCGATCCTTTGACCTATAACCCATATGCTAGTATTCCACTGTAATAACATACTCATGCCACGTACACTTTCAGATGTTTTTTATAGCATGGTTACTGGCACAAGGCACACAGCTGACTCGGCCAATATATGCCAGTACTCCTATGTTAGAAAATACTCCAGTTGGTTTGGCCACTTAAAGTGACATTTCACAATAAGATAACATGCCCTTACTTGTTCCAATGTAAGCCAGTCTAGGCCCATAAGAACACTTATTATCTTTGTTTCAGCATAGATGCTCAGTTAATAAAAAGTCATGCTACAGTAAAAAATATAAAGGCCACTACACCAAAACATCACTCTAGCGAGGTACTACTATTTATCATGCTTGCGTTATCAAAGATGCTAAGTAATACATGTCATGCCACAGTAAGCAATGGCTAGGCTGGCTGTCCCAAAATGCCAGTCTAGCCGAGTAATGACACACATGAACCACCAGTAAAATATGCAAAGTCAATAAAGGATGTGCCAAAAATGCTCTAGCGATCCCTGTGATCCCCAGTCTCCCAGGGCCTTACAGACACACCTGCAGGTATCCCCTTTCATCCACCCATACATCTCCTCTCACATTCATTCACACTGCATTCACCACACAGGCATGCACCCACCCAGAGCATTCACATACAGAATCACATTCATACTCATTTACTCACCAGACACTCACACATATACCTTCTCTCACATACACTTACACTGGCACTCACCCACCCAGAAAATGTACACATGTGCTCTCTCACACACACACACACACACACACACTCATTCCTATTCACTCACCCACCATTCACTCACCCATAAACCTCTCACATCTTCTTGCACTGCATTCTCCACACAGGAACGCACCCACCCACCCAGAATATTCACACACACGCACTATCACAGTCCTACTCATTCACCACACCACTAACTGACCCATAGACTTTCTCTTGCATCCACTCACACTGCATTCCTCACAAAGACACATACCCATCCAGAACATTGACACACACTATCACATTCATACTCATTCACCTGCTCATACAATTTCTCTTGCATCCATTCTCACAGCATTCTCTACATGGACACACATCCACGCACCCACCCACCCAGAACATTCAAACACACACTACCACATTCATACTCATTTATACACCTTCTCTTACATCCACTCTCTCTGAATTATCTACACAGGCAGACACCAACCCACCCAAAACATTCAAACACACACACTATCACATATCATCTCATTCCCCCACCACTCACTGTCCCATAGCACAAGCATACATGTGACATGCACTTCACACATGCAAAATACACATCAATATTTTTTTAAAAGCCTTCTTACCTGTTTTTCCAGCTTCGGTCTGTCACTCCTGGCCACCCTTGGATCCTCTGTGCTGCTCACAAACAGGAACCAGAAGCTGAGAGAGCTTCCTGGTTCCTGTGCATGAGCCACAAGGAAGCGGAGGAGAAAAGGTTGGAGCTGAACATGGCATGTGACACGTGCCACATGTCAAGGTCAGCTCCAACAACTTCTGACCACTTCCTTCTTGCACTGCAAGCCCCGGCCTAGCTTTCACCCTGATGTGTGAAGACTGCAGGGCCCACGTACCGCAGGGGCTACGGGACCCCCGCTACTCCCGGAGCTTAGGTTTGAAAACAAAAACCTTTGTGTTCTTGGATTGCTTTGCCAAGCTGATCATTGGTCCACCGGAATTTACACCCTTCAGCTTTCCAATTTATATAAAAAGATATATCATTTGAACTACAGGTAGTTTGGAAATAAATATAGTTAGGAAAGTACATCACAAGTGTATATGTTCATGATAAGTCTAAAGTGTCAGTTCCATGTACGTGCCAAGACTCACCCCCCCATGTTGTGTTACGTAAGAATTATTCTTGCCGTGATTATTCTGTCATTGTGGTAAAACATGTTCTATCATACACCAGAGAGTAGGTGTATCCCACAAATTAACCATTCTGTGGAGATGGGAGGAATGTATACCTATTCTGTATTATGGACCCTCCCTCCTCTTTTGTCACTTAGGAAAATTGTGCCTTAAACTCAGGTGGGGAGTCTGGAGAAGAAAAAGCTGCATGTTTCCAGGGGGCTTTGTTTATCCACTACGCTGGCTCTTGTTTGTAAAAAAAAAGAACAGTTCCAAAATACAAAACATATCATCTAAATTCTCAAAATGATTCTCAGGATCTAACAGTGCTCTTTGAGCAAATGCTAACAGCTTAGCCCTCAACATGTTCCTATAGGTGTCAGAAACAAACATCTTAGTAGTCACTACCCTAGATTCATCTACCACCTGGAGTTTCATACAAGGCCCACTGCATCACTGCATGTGTTTTATACTGGCATGTCCATAACTGACCTAACTCAAGAAGGTATGTAGTAATTTGTGTTGAGACTTCACCATGGTCAGTCTGCACCTCCCTCTTGTGTAGTGTATGTGCTAAGGCTACATTTGACATATTCATCTTTCTGCAGGTTCTATGGATCTGCACTGGAGTCAAAAAGGTTCCTGAGGTCAATTAGAGAAAAACAGTGAGAAGACGTATCCACAGTAAAATATAGAACAGAACGACTGTTCCAGTGATCATTCTGCATCCTTTAGATAACGCTGGGCATTTCAGAACATTAATGATTGATCCTGTGCTTTGCTTTATTTCTGGTTTCAGTTCTGGCTCCAACAAACTTAAAAAGGCTTTCTGAGGTAGGGGATGATTCTTGATTGATTGTTTTCTTAGTTATTTCTTCTCTTCTTGTCTGCTTAACAGGTTGTTCAAGACAGAGAGTCCCCTCTCTCTAAACAGGGGAGTAACAATCTGGCGCTGGCTTAATTTGGTCTACTGACACTTGAGGAATACCTTTTTAGGAAGCACAGCTGGCAGGATGGCGGTTCTTGGGCCAATACATTCCAATACCTTCACAGGAGGTCTGTAGAGTGGTTCAAGTGCTTCTCTTCCATGTATCTTTTTAAAAGCCCAGCCTCCAGGCTTCAAGGTGTTGTGCCTTGTCTGTGTGCTGTGGTAAGACGTCCTCACCATGGATGGATTCCCTCAGGAGATTTGCTAGAAGCTGCTGGTCTGGAGGGAGAAATTTAGGGATTTTATAAATCATGCATGAACAGGGGAATGCCAAACAGTAACTCATAGGGGGTTTTACACTCACATTGAGAAAGGTGAGGTGAGTTATTAAAGATACGTGGCACTAATGTCATGATTTACCCAATTACCTCCAGAGGAGGCTTGCTTTACTATCACACTCCCTCTCTCAACCACCCAATTATACAGAGGCTTGAACGGATTAGAGAAATGCAGTGTACAACCCCTGCATCACAGGGCTTCTCTCAAGTCTTTGCCAGAAAAGGCTGGCCCATCTTCAGCATAAAGAAATATGTATGCTGTGATAGCTATTAAGGGCAGCAATCCTTTTATGACCTATTTACAGTCAGCTTTCTTCTGAAGAATTAACCAGGTAAATCTGGTGCATGAGTCTACCATGATAAACACATATCTGTATTTATTACCGGATGTTAGTGGACCTATGTGATCCCCATACATGCATCATATGGCACTGCCACATTTGTTTGTGTACTTTCTTGTGTTTTTTTTAATTGTCCACTTTTGTTTGCAAACATATGGAGCAATTTGCTGTGTGTTGCCATACTACTTTATTAAACCTTGGCCACCAATATTTGTCCTGTGTTCTAGCTGACACACCAAAGTGGGTCATGGATAAACTTGCATGTGCTGCAGAAACAGTTTCAACCTGTCCGCCTTCTTGTGCAGTATTATTTCAATAGAAACTCCCTTTGACCTAGGAATAATGACTATAGCTGTGTTTTCTTTGACTCTGTATGTCTTGCTAGTGGGGAACCCACATTGGTTAGGAATATGTGCATCCAAGCATGCATTTTTTTTTTTTTTTTTTTTTTTTAATTGAACTTTACTCGGTAAAACCAAGTTTTGTCAAAATTTCACAGTAGTCTGAAGTGCCAGTATCCTTTGATAGCAGTGGAATGCGGCCAAGCTGCTTTGTCTATCACACCTAGCAAGGTCGCCTAGAGCAAGGCTCCACCATTAGTCACACGCCTGGTACTGTGGCAGCTCATCTTCTAAGTTTTGCTGTTTAATTTGGTCGAAAACCAGGTCGATGAGTTTGGCTAAGGCTTGCGACCACTTGTTGTTTTCACCGGAGATCAGTCTATTCCACAGATCATCTGTTCGAAAAATCCATAGATTATCGTCAAGCGCAGGGAGGTACAGATTTCTAGATTCCTTTGTGTTCACACATTCCATCACCAAATGTTTCAGTGTTTCCGTGGAATCGTTGTTTTTACATAATCTGCAATGTTTAAACCCTCCGCCTCCTCCAATGGCTATGATCTCTCTGGTGGGCAAGAGGTTGAGCCTTGCTCTCATAATTACGGTTCTCAGTCCTTTTTCCGGGAACTTAGCGCAATACTGTAAAGGTTTTTTTACCTTGTTGAAAGTTGGCGGAAGATGGTTCAGGAGTTTATTCCCGGTGGCCTTTTCTATGGTCGAGATCCAGTCCAGGTCTTCTAATTTCTTTTTAATTCTGTCGGGGTTTTCTTTTAGCTCTTTATCTGAGCATTCAATTTTTGCCAGATCCTCCCTTCTTCTGTTGGCCCAGTTTTTCAAGGCCGTGCACTTCCCAGTTTCAATTTCCTCACAAATAGATGCCACGATGGGTAGTGCGTCGGCCATGATGATGTTTCTATATAGGCGCATCGCACTTTGGTCAACCATGGAGGCCAAGGATAGCAGCCCTAGTTCTCTCCTGATCGCCGGCAGGGAGGTGGATTTAGGGAGCCCCAGTACTGCTTTCCACACATATCCTTCCAGTTTAGCCCACGTATTCCGTGGGAGGTATCACGAGGTCTCTGCTCCATAGATTAGTGTCGGGACCACCTTGGTTTTGTAGAAAGTTATCGCCGGAAGCAGGGAGAATTTGCCATATTTGCGGTCAATCGCTCTTGTTTGGGCTGTAAGACGTTTGACTTTCTCCCATAGTTGGCTTAGCAGGCTCTTTTCCGTTTTTGAACTATCCAGGTTGATCCCCAGGTATTTGAAAGACTTTACAACTTCAAGCTTGGATTTATCAAGAAATATGTTTAACTTGGTTGTTCCTTTGTTGATCACTTTCTCCATTACCATGATTTTGGTCTTTGTCTTGTTGATTGCCAAGTGGTTATTCTCAATATACTTTTCGAGGTTCTGTATTTTTCTTTGCAGTCCCACTTTGGTCTGGTCGATGAGAATAACATCATCTGCGTACATTAGGCGAGGGATCTCCATTTTCCCTATCTTCGGGGGAAATGCCCGGATTTTCGCTTCAGCTGCTTGATAGTCCCCTAGAAAGGCTATGAACAAGGCAGGGGCAAGCGGACATCCCTGTTTGACACCTCGTCTCACCAGAATTTCCCCTGAGAGGGCGCCTTGATGGTTCAGTTTGACTCGCATTTTTGTGTCTGTATTTAAGGCCTTCATGGGTTCCAGGATGTTTGCTGGACATTTCCAGCTTTGAAGCTTAGCCCATAGGGTGGGCCTGTCGACCATGTCAAAGGCCTTTGAGAGATCGACAAAAGCCAAGTAGACCTTCGGTGCTCCTTCTTTAATTCTGGCTTTGAGAATATTTAACACCATTAAATTGATGGTAGTTGATCCCTTTTTTTGGAATCCTGATTGGAGTGGGTCTTTAGCCGGACTTTTTTCCTCCCAGTCTCGAAAGTGGTCCAGAAGGCGGGAGGCATATAATTTGCCCAGGATATCCAATAACGCTATTGGCCTATAGCTTGCTGGTTCTTGCCTTGGGCCCTTCTTGTAGATTGGGACGATCACGGCTCTTAGCCAAGATTCTGGCAACAACTTTGTTCTGGTACATTGGGCAAATATTTTACTGATCCACTTAGCCCATTCCACCGGTGATGATTTAAGGTCTGCGTTGGTTAGCCCGTCCGGTCCTGGAGCTCTGGATGTTTTCAGGTTCCGTATTGCGGTTTCAATAGCTTCAGTATTGGACAGGTCTACCCATGGTATTGCGTGGTCATGGGTCCCTTCTTCCGTGTTGCCAGGGAGTCCCTCGAATTCGGCCGTGAAATACTGCACCCACCTTTCTTCAGCTACCGCGTTTGCAGTGATGGTTCTTTGGTCCGCGTTCTTGTCCTTTATGAGGGCCCAAAATTCACTAGCTTTTTTAGCGGATAGTTTGGACATCATCTCCTCTGCATCTCTTTGATATTGCATGGCTCTCTGCTGTCTGAGCCAATTTTTGTATTTTCGTTGTTCTAGGCCCCAGCTCTTCCAATTTTCTATTGTGTTGGATTTCTTTGCTATTCTTAGCAATCTGCGGACCACTTTTCTTTTAGTCACCAGCTCTTTGTCATACTGGTGGGCCGTGCTGGTTATTTCATTTCTCTTTTTTGAAACATTGACTTGGTAGGCCACTAACAAGGGCAAGTAGTTTGGTCGTTGATTGGTGTCCGACATGGGGTCGCCGCCCTCGATCTGATCCCACGCTCGTTTGATTTTTTCAATGTCTTGTGCCTTCAGACGAAGTCGGGTTTGTTGTGGATTGACCTCGGTCGCCCACTCGTAGAAGTTAGTTTGTTTCTTAGACGTCTGCCATGTGCATTTCAATAAGTTGTGATCACTATTGGCCGTTTGTTGGACCATGAAACTGGTCAGTTCCCTGGTGAGACCGTTAGACACAAAAATGTGATCTAAGGTTGCTTTAGAATCATTACGTTCCCATGTTGGAAGATTCGTTTGATTGGGGAACAGTGTGGCCACGTTTTGAATGCTTCTCGAGCTCAAGATTTTATTCCATGCCTTTCCTCTCTTTACGGTAGGGTCGACTAGTCCCCGGCAATCAGTGGGGCATTTCGTGTTTGCCGTGGGTTCAATGCATTTCGCGTTGAAATCCCCGCAGATAATGAGTTCAATTTTCTCAAATTGTTCATAAAGCTGGTCAATCAGGGCACACATGTTGTCACAGAAGGCTTTCGTGGATGTGCGCTGAGGATTCCAATAACAATTAATAATTGCCACCCTTTTTTGCAGAGTAATTGCAGATTTTGGGTTTTTTCCCTCCTGGGTAGTTAGAATTATTAGTGTTTCGTAAGACTGTTTCCACATCGTTGGTTCTGTTAGGCCTGAGCCCGATTTTATCACTGTGAGCAAACCAGATGATGGTCTTCCCATCGGGCCTTTGACTGCCGGTGCGATCATCAAGGAGAACCCATCTAGGGCTGGTTGTTTCATCAGCCACGTTTCCTGCAGGCATAAGATGTCAAACTGGCTTAGGTCCACGTCTCCTGGTGTCGTGAGATGCATATGGCCTCTCGTATTCCAGGACCCGAGGGTGAAAGTAACCTTACCGGGGTGTTCGCTTATTCTCTCCTTGCAGTTGCCATCGATGCGAACCGCCCCTGTTCGTTGCTATTTAGCTTGGTTTTTATTCCAGGTCGTCATTAGCCATTTCCATGGTCCCATTTGTTGTTTTTCGATGTTCTCCCTTTTTTCTTTGGGACTACCACAGACCGTCCTCGTATGGTGTCGTTGCTCTTGGTCGGCTTTGCCAGGGGGGCCCCTTAGTCTTTGATCTTCTCTGGGTCTTCTCGGAGAATACCGCATTTGGTTCTGCTTGTTTTTACTGCTGTGATATCGTTGTAGCTTTATATCATCCCTCTCCCCTACTTCCGTTCCCCGGTTTTGACCCTTCACTTTGTACTCTTGTCTATGGTGTTCTTGTCTCTGTTGCGGGTATGTATATCGATTATCTCGGTATAGTTCTTCCGTTCTTGATCTAAAATGGTAATGTGTTTTAAGCCTCTCCACCCTTCCCTCGTCTCGGTCTTGGGTGCCCATCCTGTTCATTAGTTCCGTCAAGCGGAAACCCATTTGATCCAGTTCTTGGTATGCCGAGTCATTAATATCTTTAATGGCCGCTTCTTTCAGGTGGATAAACGCTTTCGCCCTCTTCTCCCTATGATAGGGTTCCACCAGCACTAGATCTGTCGTTGAAATATTTTCCAAGCTTTTTACTTTCTTTGTAATTTGTAGAACAGTCGGTCTGTTTAGGATGATAAAGTCTTTGTCTGATGCCATTTGTTCAAGTTTAAATATTCTGATCACTTTTCGACCTTTTCTTCTCCTTTCAAGATCGTCTTTGTCTATGCGTTCTTTTTGTGGACTGACCCGCCCATCTTTTATTCCCTTAGAAACTGCGGAGGAGGATGATGTCATTCTTTTTTTCTTAACCCCACATTGGGGATTGTCATCCTTTACTCTTTGCCCTGAAGTGCTTTTGGGACTGGGTTCTTCCGGTCTGATTTGTCCCTCTTTCTCTTTATTAGTTGACGGGGTCGAGGTTTTTCTTCCTCCTAAGGCGTCTTTTTTTTCTTTTTTTTTTCCACGCAGTCCATCAGTTGGCTCGTAAATCTCAACCACCTCGTTTTCCGAATAAGTGGATATATTCATTAGGTCCGAGCGTTCTAAGAATTCCTCCACTGTTATCGGTGATTTGGGCTGGTTGACTTCTTGGTGGTTTTTGCTTTGCATTGGATCCTCTTCCTCTACCGCCCTTCGGGCTGGATCGGTTTTCTGCTTCGTGGGGTTCTTGAAGTTGATTCTTGTTTCCTTTTGCATCTTGACTGGGGTTTTGAGCTTTTGTGGCATTTGCCGCTGGCTCTCTTCCTGTTTGCCTTGATTTAATACAAGCAGAATGTTCTCTTTTCTCTGAGGGCGTGTCCCCTCTTCATACCCTTGAGCCCCCCATGAAGATGATTTTACTTGCAGTTCGTTGTTCCACTTTTCCATCTCCTCGATTTTCTTTTCCAGTACTTCAATTTTTTTTTCCCACAGTGTCTTGTAGATGGATTGAACCTGCGGTGTCCCTGGTCCTGTAAGTCCTGGTAATGCTTGTCCAAGCTGACGGGCTATGGAGTCCATTTTTTTTTCGACAGCGTCAGATTTTGATGCCCAGTGGTTATGTTGATTGAGCATTTTTTCACTGGTTTCTCGGAAAAGGGTTTCCATCTGGGCCAATTTCTCCACCGTATTAGATAGGATTGCCGTGTTGTCTTGTACATTCCCCTTGATTGACTCGTATAATTTACAGAATGGCGCTAAAACGACGGTCATCGCTGACATGATAGCGATCATGTCTGGTTTCTTGTTCGATGATTCGTTATGTAATGACGCTGCAATCTCACAGTCGTCTCTGTTTCGGGGGGGTAGGTATTTTCTCCGAGCTTCTCACTTGGGCTACTGAATCGAAGGTGGCCCCTTCTTCTAATAATCCTTGGGCTCTGTCAGTGGTTCTCCCCGAGCTGGGGGAACCACCCCGCCTCCCCGCCGTCTCTTTGTTCAAATTAGGGAGCGCCTCTTTCCTTCTTGGTGTATCATTTTGTTGGCCAAAGATTAGGTGAGGCTTCGTCCATGCCCGATGCACTTCTTTGTTCTTGTTCTTCTGCGAAGTTTGGTCCATGGTCCTGTCAGTCTCTATCTCTAATCGACACACTTCTTCTTTGTCATTGTCCTCTATTACTATTGTGCCTGCCTCGCAGAGGCTTTCCATTTGTTTGTTCTCGGGGTCTCTCATGGACTGACCCTGTGGGTCCATTTGTCTACCTTCGGGGGCCTCCGACTCTTTTGTTTTTACCGCTTCCTTGGGTAAATTGATTGTTAGATTGTTGGTCATTTCATTCTGGGACCTATTAGGAGACCCTATTTTTTTTGTTACATTGATGTCTGGGTCTGTACTTTTCTGTTTTTGAGCAGGCTGGGGTTCAGATACTAGTTCCAGCATCTCCGCATCTGATATTTCAGTGTCAACGCTCTGTTTTCTTTTATGTTGTTGGGTAAAGAACGATTTGAGCGATTGGAACGACAAGTGGTTGGGGAGCCCTTTAGAAATAGGGGCTCCTCTATTGGGCCCCTTTGTTGGATTTTGTGCCCCCTGTCCCATGTGTTTTCTAGATCTCATGGTTACTCTTTTCTTTGCTCCTTGGGATCTCACAATAGCTGGGATGGTAGTTTTGTTTCTCTTCCTTTTTGAGACCCCCACCCCCGCCTTCAATTGTTCTCCGTACGTTTCTTTATTGGAGTCGTCCAGTTCTCGCTCCAGTTGGTCGCCACTGTCTGTGGCTTCTGCTTCTAGGTCGGACTCACTCTCCAGGTTCGATCTTTTCCCTTTATCTTCGTGGACTTTTGCCGGGCTGTACCTCTTTGACCTAGTCTTTTCCTCGTCTAGGTCGCTGGTCTCTGCCTCCCCATAGGTTTTGTGGAGCATCACTTCAGTTTGAAGTGACTTTGATGTCTGGTCGTGTTTATTCTCTTCGGTAAAGCTCTTCATGGCCCCTTTGTCTTTCTCCCTCCTTGGATTTGACTTAGCTCCGAGTGTCGAGCAATGTGGTGGAAATTCTCTTTGTTCGGTTATTCCCATAATTTCTTTTAGTTTTAGTGTTTCCACTGTCTCTTTTCCTTCCCCTAACCCTCCGGTAGCTATAACGCAATTGGGAGCTGCGCTCCTCCGGGCTTCTGGGTTTGTGCCTGGTCTCTTAGGGGACTGATGTGTCCTCACGTTCATAGTTCGTTCTTTTCCCTGGTTTGTGTTCCGCGTTGCTTTTTTCACCTCTTTCCCCTCACACATACGCCGGCTGGAGTCGGGCACTTCAAAGCCTCTCATCGAGACCCTCGACCAGGCCCCCCCATTTCCTTCGTCCATTGGGTCTGTGCTGAGCGATCCTGATCCTTGCCGGCTAACGGTTGATTTACGCGAACCTGAGGGGGGTCCACCTATGCACTGGTCTAGAGTCACCTGGACCCTGGTTTCCTCTCGTTGCTCCCCGCCTGGGTGCTCTGGGTCCACGGGCCTGGGCTCGGGCCGTTCCTGCCCGTGCGACGTCCCTCCCGTTTCCAGCGGGACCGCTGAGCTGTGTGTGCCGGCCAAAATCCCGCTAGGCTCAGGTATGTTATCTTCATTTTTGTCGGGAATATATTCGCCCAAATCCTCTGGGGTCTGTTTGAGTGTTTTGGGGTTTGGAGTTATTGCTAAAGGGTCCCATGTTGACGGGGACGTGGGGAGTCTGTGTGCCGAGTCTGACTTGCTCCTCCTTCTCCCCGGACTCATATCTTTCCCACGCCCCGACTTCGCTGTCTTTGCCGGGCGTCGATCTTTTGGGGTGGGGTTGAGAGCCCTCGGGTCGTGGATATCCACGGGGGGACGTACCTCGGGTTCCATTCGGGCGCGGCTCCGCGTCTGCAGCGGACTGCTGCAGACTGGCTCACACCTCAGCCTCACAGCTCCGCTTCACCGCTCCGCGGTGTCAGGTAGAAGAAATAGCACCTTCCGGACACAATGATGTGGTCAGACTGGCTCACACCTCAGCCTCACAGCTCCGCTTCACCGCTCCGCGGTGTCAGGTAGAAGAAATAGCACCTTCCGGACACAATGATGTGGTCAGACTGGCTCACACCTCAGCCTCACAGCTCCGCTTCACCGCTCCGCGGTGTCAGGTAGAAGAAATAGCACCTTCCGGACACAATGATGTGGTCAGACTGGCTCACCATTTATCTCCTCATTTATCTCCTCATCTATGCATGTGGCCGACCTTGTCAATGTTGCCACCACAGTTTTTGTAATCTGCTGTCACTCAACCGATCTGCAAGCGCATTGTCTGCACTGTGCACAGAGTTCATTCTATGTGCTTTTGTAAGTATAACCCAAATGAAAGGAGTTGCCTCTTTGATGTCCCAGACCTTTTGCCAAGGTGGTTTAGATAATATTTCTTTACCTTTGGAATATCTGAATGAGTTTGCTTATCACCATTGTAAGTCAAAATGATAAGCTCTCACTCCATAGTCTGAATCACACACGATTAATGTGGGTTTATGTAGGCCATCTTGTTGCAGTACAAGGAGGAGGTCATGCAACTCATCAATATGAGCTGAACTATGACCTATATATTTTGTTTGTGTATCCTGGTGTTCATAAGAATTCTTATGGTTTAAATTACCCTTAACAGCAGCACGTGCAGCAGAATACCTAGAGTTTGTTTCAACTGCTGGAACAGCACTCCCATCACAGTATATTACCATGACAAACATCCAAAGTGGTATCTCTGGAACTGCTACATCTGCTTCTGGTTTTACCGACCATTCAACGTTCATTGTGAGCACATGCCATTGCAATCCATGACACCATTCTTGACTACCACCTTGACATGTTGGCCATCAATGAATCATGGCTCCATAGTGCTTCAAGCACTCAGCTAGCCTTAGCCATCCACCCCAACTACACCATCTACAGATCAGACTGAGTTAACACCCCTGGAGGTGGTGTTGCATTCATCACCAAAACGTCTCTACATATTAGACCCATCACCGTCCCTACTATCCCCTGCTATCAAATATCGCAGCTTAAACTCACCACAGACCCTCAGTACACCTATAACCTACTTCTCTTGTACCAGCAGCCAACTCCATGACCCAGTCATACAATGACATCCCCTCCTGATCACCTCATTCCTGAAAACCACAACCAAATGACTTCATCCTGGGTGATTTCCATGGCTTGAAGGATCCAACTGGTCCCAAAGCTATGGTTCTAATGCAAGCATTGGGGGATATTAAATTCTTCCAACTGTTCACTTCCCCCACACGGCAAAGGCAGCATACTGGATTGGATCCTTACCACCAATGCCCCCTTTGACATCTCAGCCATTAGCACGCTCTCATGGTCTGACCACTCGCTCATTGAATTCAAACTCTTCCTCGACAAGCCCCCCACCATTCCGGAAACCAGCAGTGAGCACTATGCTGCTCCGCTACACCCTCAACCTTACCCATGAGCTGCTCAAGCCCACCATCCTATGGGTTCATGCCGCTCACTGACACTCAATACACAAAGGTAACTAATGCCAACAGAACCACCTTCATGCTATGGACTGGCATGCTCCGGTCAAAATTAAAACACCCAAACCACACAACCCTTTCAACTTCTGGATCTCTGATGAACTTGTTAGCTTGCATAGAAACAAAAGGGCCCTCAAACATCTCTACAGGAAGCAGCCCACCTTAGACAACTGTGAAACTCTCGCCATAGCTACTAAGTTCTATAAGAAAGCTATTGTCAACCACAAAGCCAGCTCATACAATGACAGAATTGCCAAACCTGGATCTAACACTAAAGACCTCTTCTCCATACTTAAAGAACTAGAAAACCCCATCCCCCTCATCCACCCTGACCCAGGCCGATAAATCTTGATGTTCCACCATCCAGGCCACCCTTTCTGACAAAATCTATCTACCATTCTGCTGTTCGTACCCTCTGTCTCCTTACCTCCCGCGACTCCATATCTGCCCCCCTCTCTTCCCTTGGCCGGCTTCCATTTCACTCCCAACTTAAATGTCACTTTCTCTGCCTCGTCTTCAAATCTTTCCATGGTCTTGCTCCCCCTTATCTCTCCTCCCTCCTCTCTTTCTACTCTCCCTCTCGTTCCCTTCACTCTGCGGACCATTTCCTTCTCACTGTTCCTCCGCCCCCCTGTGCCCCCTCCTGTTTCTGCTCTTTCCAACTCCTAGCCCCCCTGCACTGGAACTCCCTACCTCTTGCAATTGGCTCTACCCCAACATTTTCCTCATTCCGCACCTCCCTTAAATCTCTCCTTCTCCACTCTCCTCCTTGAAACCCCTTCCCTTTCCTGCTGCCGCTCCCTCCTTTACCTTTCCCCTTGACTATCTCCCTCCCCTCCCTTACCTCCCCACTCTCACCTTCCCCCTTCCTCCTCCTAACCCCCATCACCCCTCCCCCACCCAGCCCTATTCCACTATTCTCCCTATTCCTTTTAGTTAATTGCTCTTCTTGCTGTTTTGTTGATTGATTCATATTGTAACTTGCTTCTACTGTTTATGTTCATGTATTATGTTGTTCAATTGTACAGCGCTTTGCTGTAAAGCGCTTTATAAAGCAATAAATACAAATACAAATTTGACCTATTACGATACAAAATCAGCCGTACTCACTGCCAAATCATCCCTACCTGCTTTACTAAGGCCCTTGCTAGCAAATATGGCCATATATCTTCTCCAAAGTCACACACGTCAAGGTATTGGAAACCAGCTTATCCCTTAAGCCTCCAACTGTAAGGGTGACGGCTGCCTAGCACACTTAGTCAAGCTCTGTGCTCTTACACTAACACCTATTATCACTAACTTTGTGAATACCTCCTTCTCCTCCAATGTGATTCCGACCTGCATAAAAGCCCCTTGGGTCACCCTTCTACTTAAGAAACCGTCACTTGATCCAACCCTCCCCACTAACTGGCGTCCTATTACCATGGTCCCCTTCACACTCAAAATATTTGACAGGTTGGCCTATTCCCAAATACAACTATTCTTGAAAGAACAGCTGCTGCTAGGACCTAGATAATCGGGTGTCTGCGCTAAACATAGCATGGAAACAGCCTTACTCCATCTAAAAATCCAAATGGACCATATCTGAGACTCTGCCAATCTTGCCATTTTTCTTCTACTCAATCTATCAGCTACATTCAACCTAGTGGATCATGACACCCTCTGCCAACACCTCAGCACCCATTTCAACTTCTCACCAGAGGCCACAACCTGGATAAAATCCTTTCTCCGTGAACGCACCTCAAAAGTGTTCCCCGTTGACGCTGCCACTGACCTTAATTTGGTGCCCCTTGGAGTCCCCGAAGCCTCTGCCTTTCACCCACCCTCTACAATACCTATACTAAGCCACGATTTGACCTCCCCGGCTCCCTTGGGATCATCTATGACAAATTGGTAGATGACACTTAAATCCTCATCCCCATTACTGGTAGTAACTGCCGGGACACTGCCATCATAAACAACGTCTAAAGCACCAGGCAAAACTGGATGGCCACCCAAAACCTTTGCCTCGATGACGATCAAACAGAGTTACTCATTTTACGGTCACCACACCGGCTAAAAAAGCTTTCTGCATTGATGACATGGTAATATCAGTCTTTAGGTCTTGCTAAAATGCTGGGCGTGCATCTGGAATCTGAGCTGACCATGACCAAACATATCAATGATCTGTCCTCAGCCACAGCACACACCGCCAGACTCATCTCCCTAGGTAGATAATTCCATTTCCCAAGTAACTGCCTTACCCTTGTTAGAGCTCTCATAATCAGTAAACTGGATTATTGTAACGTTCTCCTCATTGGCACTTCAGCTACCAACCTGGCAAAACTTTCATTGCTACAGAATAACGCATTACCTTGGGCTTACGCTGCTAAAACCGTATCTAGGCAATCAGAAAGGAGGTGCACTGGCTACCTATCAAAGCCTGCATTGACTTTAAAACATTAACTTTGGCACACCTCTACCTCAACAACACCATTGATATGAAACAGCATGTGCACTCGCTAAGGTCCTCCACAGCATCTCCCTACTCACGCCTAGAGTTAACGAAAAGAGAGCAGGAGGCATCAGTTTCCAGGTTACAGCACCCACCCCCTGGAATGCTCTTCCACCTCACATCAGAAACGAACAAGCCTACCCAACCTTCAAAAACATGTAAAAACATAGTTGTTTGATAAATATGAATAATGTAATAACTGTTCCTACGTATGCCTTCTCTGTACCCAACACTGTGATGCCCTCAGTCTGCGTGTTACATAAAGGCAATACATAAATAAATAAAATATATATGTTGTAGTTCTGGCTCATAATGATGTATGGCACTACTTGAGTGAACACCCATTGGACCTACCATACGTGTAGTGGCTTTGAATTTAACACACTAGAGCGTGTAGCTGCTTCTAACTGCACCAATGGTATGTTTATGTGCATGGTCTTGTTTGCTGCTCGTGTGCTTTCCTTTTTCACTATAACTTGCACTACACCCAGATCTTCTCCTCTGTTGCAAACTTCCGCTCTGGAATGTATCCATGTGAATGGTATGTTATGGGTTTTGTCTCACCATGATTACGTACCACATAGGTAAATGCATCTTGACCAGGAAATAATGTCCCCTCCTATTTTTCTGTCCTGAGGACTGCTCTGAGTCATTTTCTGGTAAATGTTGTGCAAAATGCATGTGTGTTCCCCCTTACAGTACTATGGGCAGAAGTTGGGTCTCAGCAAGTCATAAAGCAGTTTTACTAATACTGCAAAGTTTACAACATATTAACTCCTAATATTCAAAAGACGAAACAAGGCCGGTAACTGTTTAAGTCTTCGTGAACTCTGCATTAAAAAAATGTAAATGTCTCCTTTAACTGCTTACATGCTTAGATTTACCTTTTCTAAGTTTATTCATTCAAATCATCATCTGTACAATATATGTCATCTACATATGTCAAGCAACTCTGAATTCCCTCTAAGAGAGATTGGATTTTGCTTGGTATTTTATACTCACATTAAGTATACATCCATCATGGAGGGTGCTCTTACATGAGGGCAGAGTTTGTGTAGCCAGCAAGGGCTTGTTATCTACTGTGGTATTGAATGTTTTACTCGTGTTAGGAGCAAAGGAATCATGATGAGTTTTGTTACATGAGGGGGCACGTGTGTAGCCAACAAGTTGCTTGTTTTCTTACTCTTTCATCACATTGATTACATGCATAAAGGTTAAAGACAACATGATGAGTTTTCTTAAATGTGGGGAGAGGGGGGAATTGGCAGCCAGTTTACTTTTTCATTGCATTTCTTACTGGCTGTAATGTCATAGCCACCAGGAGTATTTTCTTATATGGGCATACTGTTATGTATTGGCAGAGGCAGCAAGGTTATGTTTTCATATCATAACAGTATCATTACTCCCATTACGGGCAAAGAAAACTTGAGTATGTTCTTATGTGGTAATATATTAGTGCAGCCAGTATGGACATGCATGAGCACAGTTAGCTTCAATATGTTTTTTACACTGGCAGAATACTGGCATATAGTGGGCAAATGCATTATGAAAATGTGCTGTAAAATGCTCCTGTGCACATATTGTGACTTGGCACTTAATTTCTTTTAAAAAAAAAAAAATATTTTGGTTTGTTATAAACCTTTACAAAAAAAAGCACAAAATATATACAAATTCATTACACGATTAATACATATTTTACAAAAATAGATAAAAGAGGAAAAAAGAAACATATATCTAGCAAAAACATTTCTTAAGACATACACTTACAAGTCATTCTAAAAACTCATCTCTTAAAACTGTAAGGGCACAAAAGCAAAAACATAATAGCAACCTTTGCCAAAATTAACTTAGATCACAGACATTTCTCAGAAAGGAGGTTACCCGAATGTTCAGTTTGGAGGAATTCTCATGCAGCATTCTATACCATATGAATTCTCTATTTACATCTTGGGTTGATCGTACAAATTGAGCAAAGTACCTTATCCAATGAGACATAAGACCTGGGCATACCAAAAGGATATGTTGCAGTGTTTCCACTACCCCCTCCTTTTTACAGTATCTACACCATAACCAGTCACCAGAGTTACCATTTCTGATACAGTTGATTTGGTTAGTTGGAATTACATTGAATCTAAAACGCATGTAATCGTTACGCAGTCTCTTACTGGGATATCTCTTTAAGTACCCTTCCATAACCGGAAACCATTTCCATGTAGAGCACACAAATGTATATAATTTAGATTCAGAAATGTTGTTCTTATTTTCTGCCAATCAAAGCCCATAAGGCTTTTTTTGATTTTGTTGGGTTTATTGCGCAGAGATTTAACAGACATGCCTAACTCAACTAAACGTTGCATCGACTCAACATTTAAAGTGTGTATAAAAGGATTGGTAGATTCCCTGTCAGCACAAGCGTAAAGATTATCCTCGTCCGCCATTTTACATTTTCTCTAAAGACACAGTCTTTTCCAGATGGCATAGTTGGAAAGCGATGTTAGACCAAATTCATATTTTATCAGTTCAAGAGGGATACATTTTGGTAAAAAGAATAGCACAGACTTCCAAATAAAACCTTCTATGTAATTCAAATACTCATTGATCACATTTGAGAATAGTTCCATACCATAAGTAAGTCGGGATATTATTTTTTTTAACATTAAACTCCCTTAATGGTGCCATAGAGAATTTCGCAATTTTTTTTTCAATAGCACGCATTTGCCTGTTCGCAACTTCCGCTTTTAGTTTGAGCTGGCATTTATTCAAAATAATTGAACCAGCCCCAGAGAAATGATAGCCTAAGTACTTAAAAGCAGGTTGGGCTTTAAGCGTTTTGCCTCCACATGACCAAGAAAATGTGTTTCCCTCTTGTTAGGTCTCCCAAAACGAACGATTACCGTTTTAGTTGGATTGATTTTGAGTAATAAACTGAGTATGAACATCTCAAATGCCTTTAATAGTCTTTGGAGACCGATCTTCATGTTATCCATTAAGAGGAAGTCATCCGCATAGGCCATCCAGCACAAACGAACATTGTTCAATTTGGGACAAACCAAACCCTTGTTATCCAAAGCCTTATATGCACCACTCACTTATAAATTGAATATGGTGGGAGCCAACATGCATCCCTGTCGAAGGCCATTAGGAATAATGAGTTCTTTGGAAAGAAGACCCTCAGAATTGAGTCAAACCTTCAACCTGGTATCAGACTACAGGGCCATAACAATTTCCAGTAAATTTCTGGGGATATCGAGATCTATTAACAACTGTCATAAGATCTTCCTGTCGACCAGGTCGAAGGCAGAACTTGCTATTGCGATCGCTCTATAGCTGGATGAACACAAACGAGAGCCTTTTTAAAATATTGGCATTACAATCGAGACTCTCCAAGATTGAGGAATGGTTTTACACAATAGAATATTTTCAAACAGCAAACACAAAATATTGGCCCAGATTACTGGGTCAAGTTTCAACAGTTTGTTTGAAAGATTATTTGGGCCTGGAGCACCCGAATTTTTAGAATTTTTGATAAGACCAACTATGTCTTCTTTAGTAAACTTTAAAGTCCAATATGAACTCCGAATAGTCTTAATAGATTTCATCATATCATTATTGGTGTATAGTTTTGAGAAGTGACCCAACCATACATCTTCATTTATTACATTCAAGGTATTGTCCTTCTGTGGTCTTTCTAACTCGTTAATTAGGTTCCAAAAGTTAGTACAGTTGGAGCCCTGAAAAGATTTCAACATTGCTTCACCATCCAATTGTGAACGACTTCCTCTATGGTGTATTAACCTGTTTTTATAGCTTTGTTTGATTTTATTTTTCATTATCAAGGTCTTAGATTGTGATAAACCCAGTTTTTGTAAATGTCTAAATTCTTTCCTATAAGAACATTTACGTTTGTGTACTTCAATGTCAATATGATGGGTATGTGGTTTATTTATACTTAAGTTCATGCGCGAGTATCCAACCATCTTCTTAATAGTCCTATTGATGTAAGGTGTAAAATTTTGGGCAGAATAAAGATCCACCCGTTGGTGGTGGTGTGACAGCATATCATAATCTTTCACCATGGGTGCAGTAAATTTACCATTTTTCCCATGGGTCCATTTGATTCTATTACCCTTGAAGTTAGACAGCAAACCTTCATTATACACATTTGCACTATATCTATGGAAGTTAACAATTATTTCAGTAGTAAGAAAACAATGGTGGCTAGATCTTGAATCCTTGATTTCAAATTTACACATACCCTTTGACAGGCCAACTGAGAGAAAAAAGTAGTCAATAGTTGACTCAAGACCTCTAGCCTTCCATGTATAGTGGTCATTTTGCAAAAGATCCAAACCTCATACTTCAGCAAAGTGAGTCCATATTCTCCCACGCAATTTGGGGTTACCCCCTAATGTAACCTGTGTGCCAGAATTTGCTAAAGCAACATCCCCGGACATGCGATCACCATAGCAGTCAGCATTCAGATCACCTGCTATAACAAGCTGCCCACCAGGATTCTCAAGGAGTCAAAGTTCAATAGTGGATCCCAGTTTGATTAGTTCTTTCGCAAGTTGTGAGTCAGTAAATTCACTAGGGTTCCAATATACATTTACAAAAAATATAGATAAAAACGCTTTGTTAGTCCCCAATTGAAAAGAGGCCACAAGGGAATGATGGGAAAAACATCATTCTCCAGTTTTTATCAGGTCGTTGGAGTATTTAGCAGCAATAGTAAGACCCCCCTTAGGACGGCCCCTATTTACACCATGATCACAATCAGATGTCAAAATAAAGCTTTCCCAGCACAGTTGAGATTGAGACCACGTTTCCTGTATAAGTACAAAGTCGAACTGAGCCAGATAGCCCATTAATTCTTCGTTGTGCATTAGGTTCAAGCATCCTCTCGAGTTCCAACTCACAAGTTTTAAGCTGTTATAGGAGCTAGAGGGGCTTGCCCAACTGTTTAAGCGTGTCAATAGACTCACGCAAAGACAGCGCCAGCCACCTCCAGTCCTATGTATTCAGATTGGGTTCAGTTTTGGGGTTGGCCATATCTAAGTTTGGTTCTTGATAGCCTCTACCATAATTCACTGACCTTACTGCAGGAATTTAAGCTGATGGCATAATATACTTGTGTTCATAAATGTCAAAGCCTCGAGATTGCAGTTGTTCAGCTTCTTTCAAGAGTAGTGACCTCACCAGAGGAGAAGATATAACTAGACGTACGTAATCATACCTGAATTTATGGATAAAGTCAATTAACTGAATGTCGGTTGAGGAAATTAGACTTAGCTCTGGGATAGTCGCAAATACAGACATAATGTAGGTTCTATTCAAGAATATGTTTCCACTATCATTAAATAGCGTTTTGATAATTAGCCCTGGCAGCTCAGGGAGTACCGGCTGCCTTAAGTCAGTGTCCGGGTAGCTTGACACCCTTTGATCATTGCCACCACCCAACTCATTCTGATTAATATGGCTGACACCGACCCCATTCCCATCCTAATCACTCCCTTTGAATTTATCTGGAATGATTTTGGAACACTGGGTCCATCAAATTACACCTTAGAATATTTGTAGGTACATAATCAGATTCATTAAACTTATTAGGCTGCGTATTTCCTTTGGATACTTTCCAGTCTGTATTACCCATGCCAGTATTAATAGTGATTCCATCACGTTTCCTACGTTATTGTTCACCGTTTACACCCGTTTTAACAGAGTCGTCAGGCTTCCTTACTGACATAACATTGGTTTCCCGGGGACCAGCATGGCTGTTACGCCCCAGACAAAATTGGATTTGGATATCTCACTCTCATTTTCTGGCAATGGTAGTGTTTTAAAAATTTCGAACATGGCTTCCCTCTTCTTTTTCATTGCATCACAAAGAGCATATTCTCCCTCAGAGAATACACCCTGTGAGGCTTGATCATTCATTTCTTTAGGGATAGAGGGATCATCCTGCATGGTCATGTTTTTCCTTGAATTTACTCCTTTTATTTCCGGGAAAAGATTACATCCACATCATCCTGTATATTGTGTTTTAAGTCAAGATCCCTCATGAATTTTCTAGATGATTTTTTGAGAGCCTCTTGTTTTTTTTCTTTATTTTTGCCAGTTTTTAAACTGTCTTTTTGATTTTTTGACTTCAAAGTCTGCTTTGTCTGCAGGATTTTGGGCCTCACTTCCTTCAGTATCAACATTGCCTTTCTCACCCAGAGTGCTTTTATTTTCTACATTATCTTTTGCTAGCATCCCGCTAACCTCCTCCTGTGTGGTGGGTATTGTTATTATCTCATCAGCAGATGAGGAGTTGACCAACCCCCTCTTCGCTTTTCCAGCATTACCATCCCTCATGTCAGTTGAAGGTATAATTCTCTCACTCTTAAAAACCTGGGCTAGTGAGTCACTTAAATTTGAGAGGTAATTTCCCTAATTCAATAGCTAAGATCGTGATGGCTGTCGTCTGTTTTCTCAATTCAGACAGCATCAATCTGTTGAAAATGCCCATCATAGCTGAAAGATAAGAACCCAGTGAGGATTGAATAGGGTCAGGCGTGTTCTCTCCACACTGGGCTGCTGAATTATTCTCATTAGATGGAAAGGTAGAGGGAAAGTCAGGAACATTGTCATAGCTAAAACCGCTTGGTTTGCTTGAATCAAGTGGGACATATGTCCCTTCTTTGTCATGAATTATTTTTCCTTTTGGTTTTGTTTTATCAGGTGACTCTAGCTCTACAAAGAGTGGTTGCGATGGATCGATTTGATCCTCAATAATTTTATCCACTAGTGAGCATTCTTGGGCACATTGCAGAAGGGTTTCCTCATCATCGCTAAAGTCAGGTAGCAGAAGGGCTGCTGCACGGGCAAGGCTAGCGCGTCTCGTGCTAACAGCAGCAAAAAAGTCCGCTCCAGCGTCTTTTGTCACTGCCGGAAGTTTAGTCTTCCTCATCATTGGATATGAGAACCGTTGAATACCAGATCAAAAATGGATTAAAAAAAACAAAGCACAACATAAAGTCTGAATACAAAGAGCATTCAAAGAACACTTACTACTGTAATTACTCGACCCCCGACCCCCACCAGCCGAACAGCCCAACATGCACTTCCAGATGCGCGCGCGAGATTCGCATGCACCAGAGTGTTATGGTGACGCTGCACCAATGGGATGCGAGGGATACGGAACACAGGGCGGGTTTGAAATGCTTGAATGGAATTCGCAGGTTTCAGAACACTCGGGCTTCTCCATGCCGACTAGTGTTTTCACAAACAGGAAACAGTTCCTTCAGGCAGCATTCATGCGGCGAAGAAGAAGACCAGCCCAACAGCGTACACTTGCGTGCACTTCCGTATGCGCTTAATTTATTTGTGCATGTCTTCCCCTACAAAACCGATTAGAAACTTGTTTGCTTTTTACCCACATCTTTTTACAGAAAGTGTACTGTTAAATGTCCCATTTTAACCCATCCTTTAAAAAAAGGTTTTCATATGGCAAACACCTCTGCCCCTCGCTACGGTTGTTGGCTCCCACATTTTCAGGGGAAATAAACTTCACTTCTCTATTTGGCATATTGCTAAATTAATTTGGCAACATTAGGAATGCATCTCAATGTTGTAATTGCTTGGTCATTTTGTGTTAAAGAAGGTACAGCAATGCACTACTAAACTACACTCAGAGAAATGAGACCAAAACCATGATAGATAAGTGCTTTATAAATACCAAAGTAACATAACATAACTTGTATTTGGCAGTACCTGATATATGCTGCTCTCACCTGAGATATATCAACTATTCTTTGGCATGACATCCACAAATGTGTGTGTGTGTGTGTGTGTCTGTGCCTGTGCCTGTGTTTGTTTGTGCCAGAATATGTTTGTGTCATTATATATGTCAATGCATAGTTGTGCATAGTTGTGCAGTTGTCTATACTGTATACGTCACTTTTGCCGAATTTGTTTTGCCAAAAACTGGTAGATGATAAGTTGGGGTAAGGTATATATTGTGGTGGGGTTGGCGTTAGATAGGGGTGCGTGTCCCCCACCTTCTGCTGTTTGTGTTATAAAACAAGCACATTTGGAGAAAACAAATTCGGCGAAGTTGACATTTGGCAGAGAAAATGCAGCAAAACTTCACAGAACCCTCTATGCAAGTTTGTGCATGGGTGTCGGAGCATGTGTACTGCTACATGTGTGATTGTAAGTGTGCCTATGTATGTGATAGTGCATTAGTATGATAGGGTATGTAGAAGAGTGTGTGTTAACACCCATGACTATGCCTGTATGAGTATATATTTGCACGTGTGTCTGCGTGAATATCGTATGTATGTGACAATGTAAGAAAAAGGATTGGAATCAGCGAGTCGCACTCTACCTCCTATGGGAAAAAAAACACCTACAGATAAATAATTTGCTAATATTGATTTAATTTCATACTAACAAACTGTATATCTAACTTTAAGAATCGCCGATACCAATCCTTTTTCTTGTCTTATTCATTCAAGGTCTTTATGGGTAGACCTTGTGGAATTGGTGCCGCAGCTCGGCACTACTTATATCTATAGTGATCAAAGCGCACTCTCAAGGGTACGAACCCATACACACTATGGGCCTCATTACGGCCCTGGCGGTACGGAGTGAACGGCGCCGTAAACAGGTGCCGGCGCCGTTCACTCCGTACCGCCGCATTACGAGTTCCCCTCGCGGGACCCGGTAAGCATGCCTGGGAAAACCAGGCGTGCTTACCTGGTCCCGCGAGGGGAAGAGGGAGCAAACAACGGGCCATTACGGGGCCATCTCGTAATGGCCCGTTGTTTGCTCCCTCTCCCATTCCCATTCAGCCCTATTGGGGCTGAAATGGGAATGGGGAAGGACCGTGTCCGGGTCCCTGGAGAGTGGAATTACCGGGCCTTCCGAACTCGGAATGGCCCGGTAAGTCGTCATTCCGAGGACCCTAACCCCGACGCGATTTCGGCGGCAGCCATGCCGCCAATAGCGTCATGGTTAGCGCCGAACTCGTAATGAGGGCCTATGTGACAATGTAGTCTTGGTCATTTATGAGAACCTGCTTCTAGGTGCGTGCGAGTGCATGTCTATACCTGTATATACGTGTGTGTGCGCGCGCGCCTCCCTACATGTGGTGGGAGTACCATGCCGATATACAGCAGTTGAGAGTAACACCTAGGAACATGGAGTGGAAGCCTGTATACAGGGTGACAATAACTGCCATATCAGAGGAGCATTACTCTTACTGCACGCTCACCATGGAAGAGCGACAGCTCATCTGCATGTGAGACGTTGTTATGATAGCCATCATCTAGGCACTTTGCAGTCTTACAGTAATGTTCTTTAACGACATAATACCTTCCAAACATAACAATAACCATTTCAGTGTAACAATATTATGTAAACTCCCTGATCTCTTCGTCCTTTCGAGAAATAAGTAACACATCACGGCCCTCTTTTAATGAGAGTTACGGTCTGATATCATTTAGGAAGGCGATATATTTTGCTGCAAAGAATAAAGTAAATCCTCGGCGTTAGTAAAGACAGGTTGTTAACTGTTTTTACAGGGAGCAAACCTCAAATATTGGTGATAACACAATTCCCTCCTGCAAGCTCATTTATACACCACAGCTAAATCGCCATATTTTAATAATTTTGATCTTGGCCAAAGTATGACATGGGAATTTGAGCGGTGCCTGGATTCCTGGGCTGTTATCGTCCGCAGGCAGAAAATGCTCTTGCCCAGCCCCTGTGCAACAATTACACGTGACTTCTATGGATTCTGATTGCTTTTTTCTATACACTTGTTCTGGATACAAATGTGATACAGGTGATGTCCCTGTACATAGTGGGGACATTTGCAGGGCGGAATTCCTGCTTTTTGCCCCTCTCCATCTAGTGTAACTGCATGGAGAAATTTCCAGAGAAGGTGAAACAGGCTGATAACTTGTCTCTGCATGTTTCATGGCATCTGGACCATTTAGGGCTCATTTGCAAATGAGCAGCTTAAGATAGTATTTCTCAAAAATGTAATGTTATGTGGTAATAATGCATTTGTAGCTTTTTATGTAGTGCTTTATGCTGGATTCCTCCACTTCTAAGTTCTGTAATAACAGGCATTAATATTACCCCATATTTTCAACCGCAGAAGTATGAAAGGCGCGGTCAGCCCCGCTGCAAGATTCAAACTTGCACATTGCCGGCTGGCCCTATGTGGGAGTCAAGTCAGATCTAGATGTAATGTAGATTAAGTAGTATTTTATACAGCACCGATTGCCACATTTTGTTCACAGGTCGCCAAAATGTGCCACTGCCAAGGTTATCCAGACCAGAGGAGGATAGAATGGGGAAACACAAAGCTATTAGCACCCCAGAATTCATACCCCATGGACAACAATTGTGCCCCATATTAGCACTAGGTCAACAATTACGCTAGCAAAAATGTATATTCTTTCAGTGCAAGTTAGCATAAGAGCAATGTTTGACCTAGTGCCAAATTTCTCATTGGAGGGGCGTAAATATGCCCCACAAAAATGCCCTTGCGACCAAGCATAGCGAGGTAGCCCAAATAAATCAAGTTGGGAATCCGGGAACATTATTGAAAGAATGGGGTAAAATGCTGCATTTTACAGCACACCTTTTTGAATAATTGGGGAAAAGCCAAACAGTTTGCAATTGGTTTGTAGGGTAACTCATGAATAAATCCAAGAGATGCAAGTCACAAACACTGAACAGCAGCATTTCTCCAACATATTTTCATGATGCCTTTCATCACAATATGTGCCAATATAAAATGCGTCCATACATTTCCATGCTGGCTGCACCAATATACGCCAGTATTGCCATATAAAAACATTCTCACGTTTGCTTTATGAGCATAATGCCAGTGATGATACTATAAGAAACATGTACACAATTGTTCTGCCTACATATGGCAGTATCCCCGTAAGAACTCCAGTTGGTTTTACCATTAAAAATGCCATGCCACTGTATGAAAACATGACCAAACTGGCTGCTCGAAATTGCCAATCTAGCTACATAATAATACTTATCATGCTTGCTTTATCAAAGATGCTGAATACAAAACATAAGAGCACCATAAGAAATGGCTAGACTCGCTGAATTGAAATGCCACTATCACCATAATAATACCAATCATGCTTGCTTATGAAAGATGCCCAATACAAAATGTCATATCACAATAAGAAATGGCTAGACGGGCTGCATTACCATGCCATGCTAGCTACATAGTAACATTTATCATGCTTACTTTATCAAAAATGGTCAATACAAAATGGTATGACACAGTAAGAAACAGAAAGGCTGGTTGCATTGTAATGTCAATCTAGCCAAAAATAGCATGTTTGATGCTCGCTTTTTCAGAGATGCTCAGTATAAAATGCCATGCTGCCCCCGGTGCACCAACGCCTTGCATCATAATCTGCCATACTGCCCCTGGTGCGGCAAAGCCTTGCACTCACAAATTATGAATATGATTATGTGTGAAAGGTGCTGGAGTCCCAGGGGACAACCATAACATTTTTTACTGGGCATGGATGCCCAGTAAGAAATGCCATGTTTGCTCCCTGGGAAATTATCAATGTGATTATGTGTGCGAGACGCTGGGGTCCAAGGGGACAACAATGGCATTTTTTACTGGGCATAGATACCCAGTAAAAAATGCCACATCTGCTCCCTGGGGCACCCACAGCCTTGCAGGCACACATAATCAATTGTGCATGTGCAAGGCACTGGGGGGGGCCGATGCGTGGAATTAAAGATAATAAATTATGTGTACATGTGAGGTGTTGGGGCATCAAGGATGGCCAATACAAAATGTCATGACACAGTAATAAATTGATAGGCTGACTGCATTGAAATGTCAATCTAGACAAAAATAGCACATTTGATGGTTGCTTTTTCATAGATGCCCAGTAAAAAAAATACCATACCTGTCACCTGGGTGCCTGAGCACCGCAGATGGAGAACTGAGCGTGGCCGGCAGATGGAGAACTGAGCGTGGCCGGTGGGGAGGGGGGTTGTGCAACAAAGTCATTTTTAAAATGCCATTGTTGTACAAATCCCATCCACCCCACTCACCAAAAACAGCTCTCCAGGCCCAGCACACACATTCGCGACACACATTCACACACAGCATGCACTTGCTCATTCACATAGGTGCATTAGATGACCAACCAGCAATCAATCTGAAATGTGTTTAGGCCTAGTACGGTAGTTTATTGTTGCGTATGTCTTTTCCCAACCCCCTCCCGTTCACCCTCCACTCTCTGTCATGCACTTCTAGAGCTCTGTATGTCCTTGGCCACTCCCCTCCCGTTCACTCTCCACTCTCTGTCACGCACTTCATTTAGCATGCACGGCTGAGTAGCAGAGGAGCAGAGCTGTCAAAGGGAAACCGTGTTCAGTTCAAGCCAGCCCCGGAGCAATCCCTCAGCTGCAACAAGCATCTGAGGGAGCTCTCAGCGTTTACACTGGCTGGCTCTTCAGCTCCTCCTTAAGAGGCAAGGGAGCCGGTGGGTCAGCACCTCCGTGCCCATTATGCACCAGCTGCCACTGCTAAAGGGACATGGTGTTAGCAGTAGGGGAAACATTGCCCGGGCCAAAAGAAAGACTTGTGCTTTTACTATGAAAAATTGCACTTTCGCTTGTGCAAAAGATTCTGCAATGAAGCCCCTGATGTGAGATGCTCCATTCTCTCACAGAAGAGTGTTTCCTTATGCAACTAGGTATTTATCCCACAGTAAGGGGAATTTACAACACTAATGCAATAGACAGGCAGAGAAGAAACTAGAAATGCTACTTCAATAATCTCAATAGGGAAATAAAGACAAAAATCCTATAATCCATGTCTGGTATAAATATGCACCACAGGTATGAACAGCAAATGATAAATAAACCAACATGTGTACTGTTAAGAAATCCATTGAAAGTGCAATACTCATGTAAGCATCGCACTTATTCTCAATGGTCTTGTCTGAGATTCAAGGATGCAGCTGGTACATAACATCAGTTGCCTTTTCTCCACCACAGGTGTATCATTAACTGTGTAACAAATCCTTTTGGGAGACCCAGTTATGTGCAAAATATTATGAAGCAGCATTTGTTGTTCCTTCGATGCTTTCCTGAAAACGTGTTCTCCAGTAACTGGAGAATTCAAGATCTTGTAAAGAGATGGTATTACATGAAGGTTTTAGAAAACGGGGAGTCTCTATAGGTTTGTGTTTCACAGTTTAATAGAATAGATTTTGGACTGTGCAATGTACTTTCCTATACCTCCAGGTTTGTGCTACCTTATTCCAAATGAATTCACCAAGAGTTTCCCCGGTTACTGACATACTGTACATGCTATATATACAATTCTTTAAGGACATCTGTGCATTTGGGATTGGGTGTGAATGCAGATATTTTGGCCGGACTGCCGCTCTCAGCCTCTCCTCTTCTAAGATGACATGAGGTGCAGGGATTTGGGGCCAGAACATATCTTGGGAAATTAGAAGGCCGACAGACCTCAAGCCAATGAAGTTAAAAATGTCACCTTAATTTTATACTTACATCCGTATTTTGAGGGGAACCAAATGAGTATATATGGTTCAAAGTTACAATCACTTTACATTTAGGGTGAGTGTTGTACGGAAATGAAATGAGCACCATGTCCAAGTTCCATGTGTTAATATCGCAGCAAAAATATCGCCATACAAGAATGACACCGTTTTTTTGCGGCGATATTAACCCATAGAACCTGCGGGGGACACCCCTGCAACCACCATATATTTTTAAAGGGAGCGGAGGACACCCCCACAACCCCTCATCCCATTTAACCCATGATTATCCCCACTAATAATATCGTCTATGGCCGTTCCCGACGATCATATATATGGCGATATTATGGGTGGGATAATATTACCTTATACCCATGTCCAGTGTGCATTAAGTACTTAATGATTCAAGCATACACTCCTTTTATCAAAGAAACATTTGTCAAATATAAATGTCGATTGCAATACTTATGTTCTCAAATGCTCTTTGATTTTATGCAAAGCAGCCTGGAATCCTCATTTGTGATATGTATCCCCTTCCTCTTTCTCCTAGAAGTATTTCAAAGAGTTAAATTAGAAATCATGTATATGATTATTCTAGTAGAAACAGGGGGGGCTTAGAGCCTTCTTTTTTGTTGAAGAGGGGCCTGACTCAAAAAGGCTAATAGTATAGGAAGAAAAAGGAAGAGTCATAGGCTACCCCTAGTCTGACCATATAGGAAGGTAGGCTGAGAGGAAGCAGATAGCCAGTGTATAAATGCTGGCGAGAGAGGAGAGAGGCTGAGGAGATTACAGCAAAAACAACAATTTATTTACACATTTTTAAAAAACAATGGGTCTAAACACAAAACCTATTTAAGGGTTTCTTGAGCCAAAACCTCAACACAACATTGGTATTGTTTTTTAAACATCACAGTTTGGAATGGGTGGAGGTTAGTAACATATTAAGTGGAAAAAAGGGTTTGCATTACTACTTTGAACATATAGTAGTATTGGTTGCCGACACATAAATATGTTTCCAGTCCGGGATGGAAATATGACTTCACTTGAGCGTTGTGGTGTAGTTTAGTGAAGGGTCCGGACTTTCATCAGGACGTGGTTCAAGGGGGTGGGTATCTACAAAAGGATAGGAAAGGTTAAAATAGTGTTTAGAAAAAAGGGGGGGGGGAAGGAGCCTCAAAAACTGCGAGGTCGGAACCTACCTTGTGCAACATGAACGGTCAGAATGGATAATCTTTTGAAGAAGGCCTGCGTAATGAGCTAGGCGGAACGCTGTAGCCGGAGTCTACAGGGAAAATGGATAACGGCAAGTTATCTGAGTGCAGAGAATTATACAGGATGGCGAACATATCATATAATTTAAAGGGTTACCTTAGTCAAAAGAGGAAATGCGAGGCTGTAAAGCGGAGGCAGTTGAATGCCGTGTCCAACCGTTGATGGTACTGAAAAAATGGTGGTGACAAAGTTACTTAAGGGAAAAGTGTCCTAAAGTGCACAACCAAAAACATATTGGTCAAAATAGAATAGAATTAGAAATTGATAAATAAATAAATAAACAGTGCACGATTAAGTCACTGCAGTGGGATGTTGTAAAGACTAACATATAAAGGGCGGTGTAGTAAGGCCGTCCCTGGTGAATGAATAAAAATGGCGCTTGTTGATGGAAACTAGAGCCTATGTCCGAGTAAAAAAGGGGCCAGGACGCACGGTTGGTGAAGCTAGGGCTGTAAGAACTTACCAACTAAGGCTGAGTATCAGATGAAAGTAGCGCTTCTGGTCGTGAGACGAGAGCGGTGCACGAAAAATGAGCTGTCTCCGACTGGGGGAGCTAGGAGGTGCTATAAGCTGCGCATGCGCGTAATAGGACCGCAAGGAAGCTGATCGCGCGCATGTGCGGTGGATAATACTAGTCAGCGGGGCATGCGCGATGGAAAGAGTCGCAAAAAGGGGGAGTAAGTGTTGTTGAGTTGAAGGTATGCCAGGTATTGTGGTTGATTCTCACACATAGATGTCAATAGAATGGTGAGAAGAGCAGCTGCAGCATTGGATCGTGTCGGTGCAGTGTCAGACAATTATAGAGGAAACAAGTTCAATTTTGTTTTCCATGGATGTCGGTAAAAAGGGGAGTTGGATGGGCAGCTACAGCATAGAATCGTGTAGGTGCGAATTAATTAAATTAATAAACAACAATAAGGACTTTTAATTTTTTGGCAAGGAATATGTTGCATAAAGGCATAGGTCATGTTGTTGCACAATAGGGCAAGTGCAAGGTCAAAAAACTGTTGTAAGAAAAAGCTGTTATTGAGAAAAGTTGTAGCAATCAGTCATATAGGTACAATCCAAAGCATTTACAAATTAATTCAATTGATAGACAACAGTGAAAAGACATTATAGAAACTCTTAATGTGTTGGCAAAAAATATGTTGCATAAAGGCACAGGGCATGTCATCGTACAAAAGAAAGAATGCATGGTCTAGAGGTTATTGATGAGAATAAAGACAGCTGAAGCATTGTTTGCAATTATAGTACTGACTTGTTTATAGTAACACATGATAGAGTAATCCGACCTAACGGACAATAGGACAGGGGACCGGGAGAAATGGTAGATTATTTGAAGAATAGGTTCCATTCGATGGCCACGTTTAGGCCTTGCTTAACTGAATTAAGGCGATATATCCACTGTTGTTCCAATTTACGTAGGGCCAAGTCTCTGTCTCCTCCTCTGAAAGGGTTCTTGGCTGTTTGCAGAATGAACCAGAAAATATCATTGTGTGTGTGTTTCTTTTCTTGGAAATGGGATACCATTGGTTTATCTTGAATACCATTCCTGATACATGAACGATGCTCGCAGATGCGTTGTCGTATCTCTCGTTTACTTTTGCCAATATAGAAAAGTTTACATGGGCATTGTATGGCGTACACGGTCCATTTACTTTTGCAATTTGTGAAAGTGTTGAACAGCCAGGGTTTGCCGTTCAGTTCAATGGATTTCATGTCTTTTGTTAAGCAACAAATGGAGCAAGATCCGCATCTGAAATGACCTTTTACCGGTGGTAGGTTCCATAGGGTAGTTTGTCTTTCAACAGTTGTTTCAGTATATGTGTGGACCAGTCTGTCTTTTAAATTTTTGCTTCTTTTGAAAGCAAAGCGAGGTTTGAGAGGTTTAAAGGTCTCAGTGTGCAAGATGTTCCAATGACGTAAGATACTTTTTTTGATTTGGTTGCTTAGTGGAGTGAAGGTTGTAACACAGGTTATTTTTTCCGTATTGGTTTCACGGGGAGTCGGTGTGAGACAGGAGTCTCTACTCCTATTTTTCGCTTTTTTCTTTGCCTGGCGAATAATATGGCTTGGGTATCCTCTTTCTTTTAAACGCAGTGAGAGATCTTTGCTTGTTGTGTCGTAATCTTCTCGGGTTGTGCAATTGCGCCTAAGGCGTAAGAATTGGCCTAAGGGTAGATTGTCTTTAAGTGCTGCTGGGTGGAAACTTTGGAATTCCAAAAGTGTATTTTTTGCCGAAGGTTTACAATAGAGAGTAGTAGCTAAGGTATTGGTAGATGTTTTATACACTCTCAGATCTAGAAAGGGAATTGAGGTTGTATCTGACTGTATCGTGAATTGGATGTATGAGTCTTTTCCATTCAGCCAGAAGAAGAATTCTTGCAGATCTGTCTCGCTACCTTTCCACGTCATAAATACGTCGTCAATGTAGCGGATCCAAAAACCTATTTGGTCTTTAAAAGGGTTGTTGCTGTTATATATTGATTTATCTTCAAAAAAATCCATGAAAAGGTTCGCTACATCAGGTGCAAAAGTAGCTCCCATGGATGTGCCGTGGCATTGTTGATAGAAAGTTTTCTCGTAGATAAAGTAATTTTCCATGAGAGCAAGGCGAATGCATTCGAGTAGGAAGGCAGTTGGAGGCTCCATATTGGTTCTGCGATCGAGGTAAGTCGCTAGGACATCTATACATTCGCGCTGGGGGATACTGGTGTATAAAGATTCGACATCTAAGGTGACCAAGAGGTCGTTTTGTCCTACGTAGAGGGTCTCTAGTTTCTTTATGGTTGATGTTGTATCTTGTACATAGGAGCGCATTTGTCTGATAAAAGGTCTTAGGAAGTAATCAATGTAGATGGAAAGTGGTTCTAAGATAGATCCTATTCCAGCTACTATCGGTCGGCCTGGTGGGTTGGTGGCGTCCTTATGGATTTTTGGTAACAGGTAGAAAGCTGGTAAAATTGGGTTTCGATTTATCAGAAAAAGTTTTTCGTCGTCGTCGATCCAGCCTTCTTGCCAGGCATGGCACATCAGGCTCTCTATTTCGGAGAGCAGTCTAGTAGTGGGGTCGATAGCAATCTGTCTGTAAAATGTTTTGTTTCTCAGGTGTTTCTGAACTTCTGTATCATATAATGTTTTGGCCCAGAGGACTATGCCTCCACCTTTGTCGGCAGGTTTGATAAGGAATTCCAGATTGTTTTCGAGGTTGTTGAGTGCCGAATGTTCTTTTTTATCTAGATTATCTGGGTATCTGATTTTTTTGTCAAAAAGTTGGTTTACTTCCAGAAGGATACGATTTTCATAGGCCAAGATTTCAGGGCACACCATGTGGGATAGTGGCGTAAAGGTGGAGGGTGGTCTTAGACCTGTGGAGTTGGAAGGGACTTGCTCTGGTTTATTCATGAAGAAGTATTTAAGCCTGATGGTTCGGAAGAATTTTCGTAATTCGACTTCGGTTTGAAATCTGTTTGCTGGTGTTGTAGGAATGAAGCTGAGGCCTTTGCTAAGGACGCTGATTTCTTCATGGGAGAGTGTATATTGGCTTAGGTTGAAGATGGGTATTGCCAAGTGTGGTTCCCTGGTGGCATCCATTGACGTGTTCTCATCGGGTGTTGGGGGTATTGTCGCGGTCGTCCTCTTCGGCCACGTTCTTGAAAACCCTGTTGTTGGTTGGGGATCGATGTTGCTGAGGAAGCTGAACCTGTGTCGCTACCAGATCCACTGCTGTTAGAGCTATTTGAAAAGCTGACAAATTTCTTTTGTGGTCTGCGAGGGTTTCGCTTGTTCTGCAAGATGTTCTGGTTAGCTTGGTTGTAGAAGCCTGGTACGAGGTATGGGTATGTTTTGTCCTCTGTGTAATTTTTTATATCATTCTGTAATTTCCATATTTTTTTGTCAATTGTAAATTTTTCAAATTTCTTGATTTCTTCCTCTATTTTTTCCAGATGAGTTTTGGTATCTGGTATGATGTTTTCAGTTTTGATCTTCTCTTCTAGAACTCGAAGTTCTTCTGTTTGGCTCTTAGTTTCTTCCTCCGCAGTTTCTATGACTAGAATCACCCAGTCGCGGGAGCATTTATTGCCTACACCGCTGAATTTTTTCATAAATCTGGGATTGTCTAGAAATACACGTGGGATGTTTCTGACTTGGAGTCCTTCAGGGATAACTCCTGCTTTAAGATATTCGAGCATCAGGTGTCCGTGAGATTCTGTCCTTACAAGTTTTTTCTTTTTTGCGAATAGAGTATCGAGATCGTTGGTGGATGGATCTTGAACTGGGATAGCTGTCGGTGCTTTGTTACCGAGCAGTGAAGGTGTGGTTAATAGTTTTTTGTATGTATCATCCGAAAAGACGGTGATATTTACATTTTCCATTTAATGGAGAGGGGGGGTTTTGTTAAAGCCCAACAACCAAAGGGTTGTCCGTGGATAAGTAGAAACAGGGGGGGCTTAGAGCCTTCTTTTTTGTTGAAGAGGGGCCTGACTCAAAAAGGCTAATAGTATAGGAAGAAAAAGGAAGAGTCATAGGCTACCCCTAGTCTGACCATATAGGAAGGTAGGCTGAGAGGAAGCAGATAGCCAGTGTATAAATGCTGGCGAGAGAGGAGAGAGGCTGAGGAGATTACAGCAAAAACAACAATTTATTTACACATTTTTAAAAAACAATGGGTCTAAACACAAAACCTATTTAAGGGTTTCTTGAGCCAAAACCTCAACACAACATTGGTATTGTTTTTTAAACATCACAGTTTGGAATGGGTGGAGGTTAGTAACATATTAAGTGGAAAAAAGGGTTTGCATTACTACTTTGAACATATAGTAGTATTGGTTGCCGACACATAAATATGTTTCCAGTCCGGGATGGAAATATGACTTCACTTGAGCGTTGTGGTGTAGTTTAGTGAAGGGTCCGGACTTTCATCAGGACGTGGTTCAAGGGGGTGGGTATCTACAAAAGGATAGGAAAGGTTAAAATAGTGTTTAGAAAAAAGGGGGGGGGAGGAGCCTCAAAAACTGCGAGGTCGGAGCCTACCTTGTGCAACATGAACGGTCAGAATGGATAATCTTTTGAAGAAGGCCTGCGTAATGAGCTAGGCGGAACGCTGTAGCCGGAGTCTAGAGGGAAAATGGATAACGGCAAGTTATCTGAGTGCAGAGAATTATACAGGATGGCGAACATATCATATAATTTAAAGGGTTACCTTAGTCAAAAGAGGAAATGCGAGGCTGTAAAGCGGAGGCAGTTGAATGCCGTGTCCAACCGTTGATGGTACTGAAAAAATGGTGGTGACAAAGTTACTTAAGGGAAAAGTGTCCTAAAGTGCACAACCAAAAACATATTGGTCAAAATAGAATAGAATTAGAAATTGATAAATAAATAAATAAACAGTGCACGATTAAGTCACTGCAGTGGGATGTTGTAAAGACTAACATATAAAGGGCGGTGTAGTAAGGCCGTCCCTGGTGAATGAATGAAAATGGCGCTTGTTGATGGAAACTAGAGCCTATGTCCGAGTAAAAAAGGGGCCAGGACGCACGGTTGGTGAAGCTAGGGCTGTAAGAACTTACCAACTAAGGCTGAGTATCAGATGAAAGTAGCGCTTCTGGTCGTGAGACGAGAGCGGTGCACGAAAAATGAGCTGTCTCCGACTGGGGGAGCTAGGAGGTGCTATAAGCTGCGCATGCGCGTAATAGGACCGCAAGGAAGCTGATCGCGCGCATGTGCGGTGGATAATACTAGTCAGCGGGGCATGCGCGATGGAAAGAGTCGCAAAAAGGGGGAGTAAGTGTTGTTGAGTTGAAGGTATGCCAGGTATTGTGGTTGATTCTCACACATAGATGTCAATAGAATGGTGAGAAGAGCAGCTGCAGCATTGGATCGTGTCGGTGCAGTGTCAGACAATTATAGAGGAAACAAGTTCAATTTTGTTTTCCAGCTGTCTTTATTCTCATCAATAACCTCTAGACCATGCATTCTTTCTTTTGTACGATGACATGCCCTGTGCCTTTATGCAACATATTTTTTGCCAACACATTAAGAGTTTCTATAATGTCTTTTCACTGTTGTCTATCAATTGAATTAATTTGTAAATGCTTTGGATTGTACCTATATGACTGATTGCTACAACTTTTCTCAATAACAGCTTTTTCTTACAACAGTTTTTTGACCTTGCACTTGCCCTATTGTGCAACGACATGACCTATGCCTTTATGCAACATATTCCTTGCCAAAAAATTAAAAGTCCTTATTGTTGTTTATTAATTTAATTAATTCGCACCTACACGATTCTATGCTGTAGCTGCCCATCCAACTCCCCTTTTTACCGACATCCATGGAAAACAAAATTGAACTTGTTTCCTCTATAATTGTCTGACACTGCACCGACACGATCCAATGCTGCAGCTGCTCTTCTCACCATTCTATTGACATCTATGTGTGAGAATCAACCACAATACCTGGCATACCTTCAACTCAACAACACTTACTCCCCCTTTTTGCGACTCTTTCCATCGCGCATGCCCCGCTGACTAGTATTATCCACCGCACATGCGCGCGATCAGCTTCCTTGCGGTCCTATTACGCGCATGCGCAGCTTATAGCACCTCCTAGCTCCCCCAGTCGGAGACAGCTCATTTTTCGTGCACCGCTCTCGTCTCACGACCAGAAGCGCTACTTTCATCTGATACTCAGCCTTAGTTGGTAAGTTCTTACAGCCCTAGCTTCACCAACCGTGCGTCCTGGCCCCTTTTTTACTCGGACATAGGCTCTAGTTTCCATCAACAAGCGCCATTTTTATTCATTCACCAGGGACGGCCTTACTACACCGCCCTTTATATGTTAGTCTTTCCAACATCGCACTGCAGTGACTTAATCGTGCACTGTTTATTTATTTATTTATCAATTTCTAATTCTATTCTATTTTGACCAATATGTTTTTGGTTGCGCACTTTAGGACACTTTTCCCTTAAGTAACTTTGTCACCACCATTTTTTCAGTACCATCAACGGTTGGACACGGCATTCAACTGCCTCCGCTTTACAGCCTCGCATTTCCTCTTTTGACTAAGGTAACCCTTTAAATTATATGATATGTTCGCCATCCTGTATAATTCTCTGCACTCAGATAACTTGCCGTTATCCATTTTCCCTGTAGACTCCGGCTACAGCGTTCCGCCTAGCTCATTACGCAGGCCTTCTTCAAAAGATTATCCATTCTGACCGTTCATGTTGCACAAGGTAGGCTCCGACCTCGCAGTTTTTGAGGCTCCTCCCCCCCCCCTTTTTTCTAAACACTATTTTAACCTTTCCTATCCTTTTGTAGATACCCACCCCCTTGAACCACGTCCTGATGAAAGTCCGGACCCTTCACTAAACTACACCACAACGCTCAAGTGAAGTCATATTTCCATCCCGGACTGGAAACATATTTATGTGTCGGCAACCAATACTACTATATGTTCAAAGTAGTAATGCAAACCCTTTTTTCCACTTAATATGTTACTAACCTCCACCCATTCCAAACTGTGATGTTTAAAAAACAATACCAATGTTGTGTTGAGGTTTTGGCTCAAGAAACCCTTAAATAGGGTTTGTGTTTAGACCCATTGTTTTTTAAAAATGTGTAAATAAATTGTTGTTTTTGCTGTAATCTCCTCAGCCTCTCTCCTCTCTCGCCAGCATTTATACACTGGCTATTTGCTTCCTCTCAGCCTACCTTTCTATATGGTCAGACTAGGGGTAGCCTATGACTCTTCCTTTTTCTTCCTATATGATTATTCTAGTGTGACAGCATCCCCTGCCTGGTTGTGGGAGCTGAAGGGGGGTGTCCAAAGGTTTCGGGTACCTCCTCTAAAAAGAGAATGATGGACTTGGGGTTCTATGGGGAGGATTCCCTGCACATCTTACTTAGCACCCTCCATAGGGCAGAGGACAGTCAGTGGAAAAACATAATGATAACAGTCCTTAAGCCACCTCCAAGAGGCAACCTCGCTGCAGAAAGATCAGCAACCCCTCCCAGTAGTCCAGTGACCAAGGGCCAGTCCAATGTTCCTTTTAGTAATAGGGTTCTCTTAAAGACTGACATTGTAGCTGCTTCACTAAACAATCTGAAGCCAACAGTACAGTCTTTCATACAGTGTTTCTCTGCTTTGATAATCATTCAATCAATCAACCAATCAATCAACAAATGCTGTAAGTGACAGTAAATAAACAAATACATAGAAGATAAAATCTTCTTTGATCATAACCTTGCAATAACGTCAACAACAGCACCAAAATAAAATGGCAAAAATGCAATGCCATGGCAAGTAATACAAAAATGCATCCAGAGATAAATTCATGAATTGATTATGCACGCCTTGATAAGTGGCTTTATGCCAAACAATATGTACTCCTGCGAAGACATGCATCAAACAAAGTTGGCCACCACAAAAATCACATTAGGCTATTTGGTTGATTTATGAAGGATTTCATCAAGGATAAGATGTCTAATCGTACGCTGATTTAATATTGATTCAGTATTTGCCTTGATAGATCATTTTATAAGTGGGCAACTAAATAAAAAATGTTGCAGGGGTTTCTTCACCCACCCCCCCTACCTCGTGGACAAGAACTGGAAGATGCAGATTTCCATTTATTCTGGAGATTGGATAGAAGGAGAATAACTAGCCTTAATTAGTGAGGTTCCACAGAGTCAAGATACACCTTCAAACCAGGATCTTCTTTGATAATACAATAATCATGGGATAAAGAGTTTGTGTTGCATATTTCTGACATGGCGATCATGACCATTGCCGAATGAGTTTGCTTAACCCTTAACATTTTTGGGACAGTGTTTATTGGATTCTCCCAATGCTTTGATAGGGCTGTCAGCTGATTCCTAATGTGCTTAAACCATGGGAGTGACCTGCCTCTATCCTAGTTGACCACATTAACAAGAGCCTCCCTGTACTTCACAAATGGGTAGTCATCCAAATGTGCGCCCAATGCGGGACAGATTTTAATCCTGTCACCATACCATTCCCCTTCATTGTAATTGTAATTGTTTATTTGTAGAGCGCTTATACACAAGTGAAGTGCTTCAAAGCACTTCAAGGCGGGAAGGGAACAAGGGAATACAGTTGTCATTCTTAGGCCTTGAATATTCCTAATGATCTAACAAAAATAACTAACATACTAGGCCAGAGGCATTTCTACAGGTGCAAGTGCATGACAGGAAGGAATCAGAGAAGGGGGGGGAGAAGGAAAGAGCACACAATCAATAAACTACGGTACTATGCCTAATGACTTGTCAGATAGTGCAAGTGCATGACAAAGAGTGGGGAGAGAAGGGGGGAGGGAGTGCATCCAGAATAATAAACTTTCGTATTAAGCCTGGCGACATTTCAGATTGATTGGTCATCACTAATGCACCTATGCACGAGTATTTCAGCCACAACCAAGCTAGGGAGGGGAGATAGAGGAAGGAGAGGACAGACAAACTTGCTAGGGGAGAAAGAGGGAGGACAGGACGGACAAAGTTGCTAGGCCTAGTACATTCAAGTGCGTAGACAGAAAGTGCAAGGCAGGGGGAAGGGGACAAGAGCGTCCAGTCCAGCAGGGGCCTGGGTTAAGTGCAGCGTGGTTGCCCCTCTCATGGAATGTATTCTGAGTGCAGTAGTGCCAAGCAGAGTGCACAGGCCCAGTGGCAAGTGCAGGACTGGTGGGGGAGCCTGGGATCTGTGAGGCTCTGGAGGTGCACCAGACGACCAGTCAGCGAACTGAGCAATTTGGGGAAGAGCAAGAAGAAGGGAGCAGGAAAGAAGAGAAATGAGGTTAACAGGGGGTGAGGGAGAGATAAAGAGGAAGAGAAAAGAAAGGTCTTGAAGAGATTGCAGAACTTAATGAGGTCCAGCTCAAGACAGAGTGAGGCAGAGATGCTGTTCCAGAGGGAGGCACCAACAGAGGATAAGGAACTTCCCCAAATCTCTGTTTAGAAAAGTGGCTCACCCGCAGAGTGTTGGAGGAGGCCGAGTGGAGGCCTCTAGAAGCACTGGCGTAACAGGGGGCCCCGCAGACACTGCGGTGCAGGGGGCCCCACTAGCACATGTCCTGGGAGGGGGCCCCACTTGGAGGAAAAAAATGGAAAACAATATTTTTTTCAATTGTTTTCTAAACATTTTTCTTTTTTCATTTCACTCTGCCTTGCTAAAAAATTATCTCTGTAACAGAAATCATTTTTTTATGAAGGCAGAGTGACTACAAAACAAAACTTTCTTCTTGAAGTCCAAGGGCTCCCCCCCCCCCCCCCCTATGACATAGAAGACCGGAGGCCTCCATGTCATCGGGTGGGGGGAGACCCATTACTTCAAAAAGAAATAGTTTATTTTTGAAGTCACTCTGCCTTCATAAAGAAATTATTTCCGTTATGGTTTGGTCCTTAACGGAAATGGCGTTTGTGTGTGTGAGTCGATGGTGAAAGAGTGCACACAAATGTATGGGTGTGCATCTACAGTGAAATGGTTCACACTTAAATGTATGCGTTGCTGCCTCAGTGTGCCTGCATGGTAAAAGGGTGCACACTTAAATGTTTAGGTGGCTGCCTGTGTGAGTGTATGGTGAAAGGGTGCACATTTAAATGTATGGGTGGGTGCCTGGGTGTGTGTGCCTCTATGGAGAAAAGGTACACATTTAAATGTACGGGTGTCTGCTTGGCTGTGCCTGTATGGTGAAAGGGTGCACACTTAAATGTATGGATGACTGGTTGTGAGTGTGTGTATATGGTGAATAGTGTGTGTGCTTGTGGTCAGGGGCGCAACACAACCTACATTTCAGGGGGGATAATCCTTCAAATGTTGGGAGAGGCGCTAACTTCACGGGCAGCGGGAGTGGGGCACACCTATTTTTCAGGGGGCATCTAACTTCTTCATGCATTTTTATGAGACTATTCTAGTGCAGTGTCAATGTTACAAGCAGTTAACCCGTGCACTGTAAGTCTGAAAGCACCCACTTATGGACTGCTGTGAGAATGAGCGGCCTCCTTTTCCCTCTCTACCAATCACTCCCCTGGCATGCAAGCACTAAACCCACATCACAATTTAAATTGCCTAAAACATTTGGCATGTGAATGCAGGTACTAACAGTTTAATGCTTTACGTTAGTAATTGCTGGGCCCTTGTTAACAGGGAAATCCAGGTGACATTTAACATCTGTGTCCTGTTGTATCCGGCAACTGCTCTGAAGGTCAGCCAGGTTGAGTCAACATAGCCCAAAATTTCAGGGGTTGGGGGTGCGGAAGCCCAGTCAACTCAATGGTGTTACGCCACTACTTGTGTTTAATGCCGTGATTACTTATTGGTAATCATCATTACTCCTAGCCCTATTATTCCTCGTCCCTGTACTTGTGTATGAGGCAGTACTTGTGTATGTGGCACTCTGCCTCATACACAAGTACTGGGATGAGGTAGAGGTACATGGAGGTAGTGCTGACTTAGCTACCTGTAATCTTCATTACTTCTAGTCCCAGTCTTCCTCATCGCAGTACTTACCTATGAGGCAAGAAACCTCATACGTAAGCCCTGGGACAAGGAAGAGGGACATGAAACTAATTCTGGGCTAAGGGGCTGATTTTGGAGTTTGAAGTAGGGGGTGGGAGGGAGAGAAGGTGTGTGGAGGGTGGGATTGTGTGATAAATCATAATGGTTGTCCATGCCCAGGCTAAACAGGTATGATATTTGGTATTAGTGGATAGAGAGGCATTTTATTGCAGCCAGTCTAGCCATTCCTCAGTTTGGTATGACTTATTTTTAACTGTGCATTTCTGATAAAGCAGTCCTGCTAAGTGTAATTACCTAGCTAGACTGGCATTTGGGTGCTGCCAGTCTAGCCATTTCTTACTGCAGTATTGTATATTTTTCTGGGTATCTGTGATAGATGATATGGTATAAGTCAGTTATAACACGCCTGTACACAAGTGTTTCTAGGTGTGACAAGACAAGGGTGAGAGGATGGAGCCCTGGGGAATCCCACAGGTAGAGAGAGAGGTGGCAGAGAGAAAGGGACCAAGTTGGACCTGGGAAGGGCAGTCCAAAAGGAAGGAGGTCCAACACTCCAGAGCCTGATCTATGATGCCCAGGTTCTCACGTAGTCCATTGATCGGGATGGCGTGGTTGACTGTTTAAAGTAGAGGAAAGATCAAGGAGGATTAGGACAGAAGGAATGATGGAATCAAGGTTAGAGAGCAGACCTTCATTGGTGTTCAGGAGAGCAGTTTCCGTTCCTCTGGCAGCTCTGAAGCCAGACTGATGGTCATGGAGACAACCAACTGATTCATTGCAGAAAGTAAGCTGGGAGATGCCCAGCTTTTCCAAGAGTTTGCCCAGGAAAGGGCTGATGGAGATTTGGCAATAGCTTGCCGGGAAGGCAGGATCGGCAGACAGCTTCTTGAGGAGTGGGTGCACAAGCGAGTGCTTAAGGGGAGAGGGGGGAGAGGGGAACGTTCCAGTTGTGAAAGAGTGATTACAGAAATTAGCCAAGGCTGGAGTGAGGGTATTAATATGGTCCTTGATGGTTCTGGAGGAGCAGGGAAGCACCTGTCTGGATGACACTTTCATAGATCGGACTTGTCTAGAAGAGTTTGGCCGAGTTGTTAGAGTCCGTAGAGACCCGGGCTTGAATGTGTGCTCTCTTCTTGATGAGTGTTATTGCTTCGACTGGGATTTTGGTGCAACCAATCCAGGTATGTCTAAATGTGGTCTGGCATGGTTTACTATTATGTTATTACGTGTCTACACTGGTCTATATTGTGCAGCCAGTGGGACATGTTTTCAATGTGGCATGGCATTTTTTTAAAACATTTTTTAAACTTTATTTATTGTTAATAGAAAAGCACTAATGTTCTGTGCAGTGTTGGTGACTTGCATGTATTGAATTGGTGTTACCCTACAAAACAATTGCAAACACTCTGGTTTTTAAGCCAATTTTCCCAGAAAGTCTGTTGTATATTGCATTAAAACACATATTTATATCTTTCTCCTAGTACACCTTGCGGCATACCCCTTCAGCAGCATGTTTGTGTGTATTGTGCAAGCGTGATAATCTAGGCCGGCCCAGTGTGTGACACAACACGTGATTTGTTGCCGAGTTGAGGGGGGTCCCCTCAGCATGGCTCACAGGGGGGGCCCCACATTTTGTGTTACGCCACTGTCTAGAAGGAGAGTATTTAGGAAGGGAGCATTGTAGATATTGTGGGTGCATGCCTCAGAAAGCCTTGTGGACTATGCAGAGGGACTTGAACTTGAACCTTGCAACCGCAGGGAGCAGTGGAGGGGTTTCAGCACCAGAGAGATGTGGTTCCTGGGCTTGAGGCCAAGGATACATCTTGCGGTTCTGTTCTGGGTGAGTGTGAGAAGGTTGGAGAGTAGGAAGATTGAGACTGTTGCAGTAGTCCAGTCTTGAGAGAACCAGGGCTCTGGAGATGGTGAGCCTCTGGGGGAAGGTTTGAAAAGGTAGAATACCGCTGAGGAGGTGCAGCTGATAGTGGGACTTTTTGGAGATGTCCGAGATGCGAGAAGAGAAAGAGAGAGTAGAGTCAAAGATGACCCCCACTGACCACTGGTGGTTGAGGGTGCAGGACTGAGGGAGGCCAGCCAGAGTGAAAGTCGGAAAGCGGGAGCATGGACCCCAATGAGGACGATCTCGGTCTTACTAGCATTAAGGCAGAGATCATTAGCAGCACACCAGCACACCAGGTCTAAATTGTGGACAGACAGTCAGGAATGAACAAAGAGGAGGAAGAGGAGGAAGAGGCAGAGGGTAGCATGAAAGAGAGCTGTGTGTCATCCGCATTACACTGAAAGTTGGAGGTGAAGGCAGAGATCTTGTGGGCCAAAAGGGCCATGTAGACATTGAAAAACCAGGGCGAGTAGAGAGAGTAATAGCAGAGAGAAAGGACCCCAGTTCCACCTGTCAAGTCAAGTTCAAGTCAAGTTCCAGGAGTAATGGCTGCTTCTCTGCACTCTTTAGGAGATAGTACAGGGCAGATTGTCCCACTGCTCATCATCTCTAGCATGAGCTTTGTAGACCTCTGAAATTGTTAAAATGGATCTGTGCACAAACTGTTTTGGAAACCTGAAGACAACAAAAGAGTGTTATGTCAAGGTTTTACTGCTTTTTCAACTTGCTTTCTCCAGGTGCAATGATTTGTATACTAGGTCCTAGATACTCACGTGTGCCTACTTCTTCTCCACTTTGTAAGGTTTTATAAGAAAGGGTTGGATGATATCAATAATTGCATCATAGCTTTCTCTAGTAGTTACGTTTGCAATTACCCTGAAACCCTACAAAGCTCTGTTTTGTCCATGCTCTCAATCCACCATTTGGTCATACACAACCCTCTTTAGACCACAAGATCTGGCAGTTAATGTAGTCCTCCTGCTTATGGGCTCACTCATCCAGGTTTCTTAAATGAAAACAATATTGCATTTCCCAATGAAATCACATAATCCTATGTCTTCAATGTTCCTCAAACCCACTATGTTCAAAGAAATTGGCCTGAAGCCCATCTTTTTGGTACAAGCACCATACTCAAATTCATTTGTTGAAGTAATGGTAGCTGGGGTAGTCAGAAGCCAGTTGTTTCTGTATAACTCTACACATGTATCATCAGCTTCCAATAAGCACATTACTATCTAGTCTAAAACATACTGTTCCAGTGATGGGGAAAACATGTAAGGGGGGTGCAGATGTTGGGGGTCTCAGATAACATGTCCATTGTGTTTACCAATCTTTCATGAGTCCACCCTCTGAGGGTCATAGCACTCGTTCATTTGTGGCACTGCTCATAACTTGATGCTGGACTCCACCAGAGGCAGTTTTCTATAGTCTATCAAACTAAGACCCATTGCTGGGTAAGCACCACTAGGTTGATTTGATTGTAATATTAGTTGAAGTACCAGGGCATACTATGATGTGAAAATATTCTAAACATCATCCTGAGTAATAGCAAAGCAGACTTTTGAATAATGTATCATATATGCATTTGTTTTCGGGGGAATTCGGTAGCCCACTGTATCCTTTCCCCAAGGTTGAAGCATTTCCAAAGATGCCTTGTTAGTCTTCATCAGTGTACTTCCCCTCATGGTTTTCTGGAGAAGGTCACCTTGAGACCCCTTTACTACACTATTACTATGTTTGGTCCTAGCATTACCCGGCCTCTTTCTATGGATTATGGTATCTAATTTATCTGAAACGTTTAAATGCATGTTGTTTGTTAATAGCTGAATTAACAGCGGTCAAGAATGAGAGGTTTGGGTGTTTATCCCATAAATGTTGGATTTTAGTGGGCCTGCCTGAGCTGTGGGATGTCTTTCATCAATTGTAACACTACCACTGGTCCAGATTATATCACTCTTGGCACTATTACTGAGAATGCTGGGTTTAAAGGGAGAAGTTACTGTACTGCTTTTTTCCACTAACTTCCTTCAGTTTCACCCACATTCACTTATTTTCCTCAATTATGCCCGTAGTCACCTCCATGTTGGCGCTCAACTGCAGAGTTTACAACTGGTGGCTTCCCCAGCTTTCTTAGCGGGCACAGGTATCAAGTGCCCCTGGGGAATTTGTCTCCACTTGGCACCCTTTGGCTGCCCCCCCCCACATGAACCTGTAGCTTGCCATCTCTGCTCTGGTCATTCATGATAATGATGACTTTTATTGAACAAGGGAGCTGGGGGAGGAGGGATTTCGGATGAAACACCCTTGTTGTTTTACATGCCTATTGTAAATTCAGATTGATAACTCCTTCCTCATCTGCTACTTTGCTTTCAATAACTTGGGTCAGTGGTGAAAATCTATTGGTCAATGTTCTGTCTTTCAAAATACTACAATCCCCAGTCCAGTTCAGTCTTATGCATTGGCACCTCTTCTGTCTTTGTTTGAGATGAGATGCCATTCCTTCTTGTGTCTCTATATTTAATAGTTGGGGGAGAGTCCTTTCTTCTATTGGTTGTATTCCATCTACATGGTGTGGTTGCAGAGGTATTTGAGCTAAACTTGAGTTTATCATCATATATGTAGTTAATTGAACATGATTATTTATGTGTATAATAAAAGCAATCATGAAATGTTGGCATCCCTTCAGTCCAGGTTATCTATATCTCAAAGTCTGCTAAATGACCCAATAATTGATCTACAAAGATCAACAGTGGTCAATTAATGGGTGATGCAGAAACTCTTTTAATATAAACATAGTTGGTCAAAAGGTTTGATGGGGTTTACCTCATGGCATTTCCCACTATTTGACATGGCAGGGTACCATATATTTGCACTGATTCATGGAATTATTTCTGTGTTCAATGGGTATTTGCGTGCCATTCTGCCTGCAAATCCCCATTTGTCAAACATGGATTTGCACCAAGATCCCTTATGGTGGAATAATCCACCATAAGGGATATTGAACCCCTCGCTAAAGCGCTCCATCAATAAATCTGGCTTATTTACTTTTGGATAGTCTTGTAAAAATCACTGCAACACTCTCCTGTCCACAGGGGAAGGTCCTTTCACACACTTCAAACTATTGGGCCCCTCTGTGTTGCCCTCTGCCCCTGGCTCCCCCTTCTGTCTTGAAGCAATTCGTAATTGGATAATTGCCCCCGCATTTAGAGCATTGATGTTGAAATCTGCACCTGGAGCCCCAGGTGCAAGACCCTTTGTTAAATAGTCTGCAAGCCCATCCCAAAGAAAACCCCTGCGTGCTTGATCATTACCCCTCTGTGTTGAGGGGCCTTACTGAACTGGCCGCCAATCGGTCTTCTGGTTGTGCTCAGATTTACCAAACCATGGCTTCCTTGTACCTTTGATCCTTCAAAACTGGGTTTACTGGCTCTGTCCTTACCACCCATGAATGACAACCAACCTTCCAAATGCTTTTGATCCCATATCATGTAGGGCACAATTGCCATCTTAGACCTAATATCCCTGTCATAATCTATCCAGCCCATAGAGCCATACTTCCTCTGCTCATTCATAATAATATCCATGTATTTCCATAAGGCATACTATTGCTCAGGATACTTATCCATCAAAACCGCTGCCAACAAAGATAAAGCCTTGTTCCAATAAAAATGTCCTCCTTAGCCCTATTTCTTCTCTGCCTCTTCTTATCCTCCTCCTAGCTAACAGTAATGTCAGGCATTTCTGTCTCCACTGCCAATAACGAGAATATATCGAAATATTCCCGTTCCCAAATTTGCTCCTTCACTTGCCTGCGAGGTGGACTGGCCAGATAATAGCAGAGAAATAGTTACTAGCGGAGTGGCAGTCACCTCAAGACCATTCCCCCTTTTTTCATTAAGACCCTGCATCCCTGCTACTTCCCCTGGTTGCTGGTGTGTGTCTACCTCCCCAGCCGGGGCTGCAACTTCCTTCTCCCTATCCACTAGAACTGCACCCTGGGGTCCCCCTGAACTGTCTGAGTCTGTGGCTGCAATGGTGCTACACTATTTAGTGTGCCCACCACCCATCCTATATCCTGCGAGCTACCAACCCCTGTAGCCCCTACAAGCGCAGCAGGTACTGGGGGAACCTCCTAAACGCTTCTTATGGTCTCAACGCTGGTCCCTTTTCCTAGGTGCCTGCGCTACTCCCCGTAGTAACTTCATAATTTTGTCCAAAGCACTGCTTATCTTCTCACTCAGCGCCACAAGACCCACCGGCAGTGCACTTACAGAGCCACTGCCCAACTGCTTGCCGGTCTGTGAATTCACCAAGACACCTATAACCTCTAAATGCCCCAACGCCGTTGGGACGGCCTGCTGCACTTTCTCAGAGTGCCCTGCCACCTGTACCCTCAATGGTTCCTATAGCACAACCACTACCGATTTGCCCCTCGGTTTCCGCACTGCACGCGTCTTAGGCAGGGGTGCTTCAGGTTCACTGCCACCTGTGACATTACAACATATTGAGGCATCACAGACACGACCCTACCCGTCGGTATGTGTGCCGCCCTTTTCATTTTGGACATTGTTATGCCGACCGGCATCTCACTTGCCGGTGGGTTGTCAAGTGCTGAGGGTGCATACACCTGGGCATGCACAACCTGCAGATGACTGGACACCTGTTGTTCGTCCTCCAGCATCCTTTTGGCACAGTCCTTCCCTTTCTTGAACATTATTTCCTGGGAAAGAGCATCATTGCGGCTTCCTCTTCAAACTCATCGCCGCTGGGACTGTTTAAACTAACATCAATGCTTGCGAATATGTCTGGTGAACATGCCCGTGACATTTGCGGCATGCCCTAGAATGATGAAGTCAAATAATTATTGGTAAATTGTGGCGACAGCCAGGAGGCGGGGGGACAAGAAGCTTCCCCCTAGTCTTGTCATATGCTCGATAATTAACAATTTTAAATGCAATTGTAACTCCTAATTAGCCCATAAGCATTGCCCCCAGCCTTATGCTCACCCACAACCTTGTTCTTGTATTACCCTCCTCCTAATATGGCTACCTTACCACTGAATTTCCGTTCCTCAATTGTACCTTGACCTACCCAAACAATAAGCTCCGTCCTCCGCGGGTATCCTTGCATCCGTTTCATACAGAAAATACACAATTATTAACGACCACGGATTTGTACCTGTGTTGTGCTGCATTGCCTTGCTTCCAATCTAAGGTTGCACTGACAGTAGAGGAGGTTTACAAACACAGCCTATGTAACAAGGCCCAAGACTAGTAATATGACTGTATTTTGGCACAAAGTCCACCATTTCCAACCTCGCAATACATCACGGTAGCCGGTGGGCACATGTCAAGATCACGTGTTGAGACCAAGCAACCCCATAGTTCAAGGACCAGCACCCGCCTAAGGGGACTACTAGATTTTAGCGGCCCGGAGAATGACACAAAGGCACCAATTAAGGCAGGGGGCTGAAAAAAGGGAATGGGCCACCTTATAACTACTCCCCAGAGTCCAGCTGGATGTGGCTGGTCCCGGGGCACGCCTCCTTCGCACGTGGGTGGAGGCGAGGTGAAAGTACCCCAGGGGGCAGGGGATGGCTAGAAGGACACCCGCTATGCAGGCTGTCCGTCTAGCGCCCCCTCGGGGGGCTGGACATCCCCTGACACTGAGAAATGTGATGCTTTTTTACAAAAAATATCATATTGATCAAGATATTATTAGTAAATAATTGTGCCAAAATATGCATAGCAATGAATACTTACTACCAAAAATGTGTAAGCAGAATTTTCCATTTGTACACATTTTGTTTATAACATTTTGTATAAATTGGCATATATTTCAAACACATCTGATATTTTAAATTAGGAGCCCATATTCAACACCATTAACACAGCAGCCCAAGCTCATTGCCTCTCCCTACCGAGGTTCAAGCTTCAGAAAGCTGGGGGGTGGCAGCTTCCCAGTTCGAGCTACCAAATTGTGGAACTCACTTCCCAATAAACTCAGATCTGAATCCTCCTTCCACGCCTACAAGAGTAAAGCTAAAATGTGGCTCATAGCGCAGGACACTCAAAACCTCCACCTGTCTCATTGACCTTAATAACATACTATGCTCCCTGCTATTGTGTTGCTTGATTCTGCCTCTCTTTCTAATTGCCTTGTATATATCTTGTATGTACTCTTTAAGTATTGTTGATATTATTGTGTTGTTCTCGTTTATGCATACTATGTAACTGTAACTTCAAGAAATGCTCCCAGATGCCTTTGGGCCAGGTGCACTATATAAATAAATAAAATAAAAATACAAATACATAAACACATGTTTCTGATGCATCAACACAAAATACACACAATATTTTTTTTAAACTTAGAAGTGTGATTCATTTTTAAATGTATCATATAAATCACGATTTTATTTGTGAATACTTGTGTCAATACATACATGCAAATAAAGATTCAGTACCAAAAATGTATAATAAGCTGATTTTGACATTTGTACACATTTTTGTATAACTTTTAGTACACATTGGCATACATTTCAGATACATATGGCATTTAAAGTCAGAATCCCACAAACAACGCAAGTAAACCATAAATAACCCTGAGACATCAATACAGAAAACACAATATAGATGAAAAGCTTGTATAAATATGCCTGGCTAAAAATGAACATAACAAATATTGTGCAAAACCATGAAAATGTACAGCCGTTCTCAAACAGATGCATATACCAGTACTCTAGTAGTCCAAAACGTATTACATATGACCCAAACAGGTCCTCATATTCTAAAATGGAACAAATGAGCAATTCTAACTACCTAGCCCTACATCTTTGCCGTCCATCACACACCATTCCTGGAGACGCCTCTTGTCAAAAATAGAATTCAACTGCAAAGTAAACATAACACATGTTTCTACAATTACTATGTGCAAAACGTAAAACATATTCGCTGCAATAAAATCAAAAATCTGAAAAATAACAAATGAACAGACTTACCAAAGTGTTAGGACAAAGGACCAACGCTGAAACCAAAGCTCCAATGCAGTAACTCACAGCATCTATACGAATTCCAGCATGTTGTTACATTTATACAATAACAAAAAAATGACCACACTTTTAGTATCAAAATTCGAACTCATTCTAAATGCAAAACCGACTGTGTGAACAGCATCAAAAAGCAAGCAGGCGTCATACCCTGCTTTTACTGGAGATGTCCTGTCCAGCGTCTCATTCAAACAGAGGAATAGGATAACTACCTGGGCGCACATGCTGTGTTACTTGTGCTAAACTGGCGCACCCACGTGTCCCCGTAAAATAATCGTGCGGCACGTCAACACCACGAATGCAGATTCCTTGCCAAATTGAAGCGATTCTTTAATAACATTATCAGGCCGATTCATGTAATTCCTCACAAAAGTGTTGCACGCGGCTGGCGCACAGCGTGCCCGTGCGAATGTCTGCGCCAGCCGCGTGCGATAAAATCAATTTCCGCGCACAGTGTATTCATGGATTCTCGCCTCCAAAAGCAGACGTGGCGCAGAGTGGCGCAGCGACCCTGCAGCAGCGCCAGTTACGTCCCGAAGAACGCCCTCGCGCAAGGAAAAGCCATCAAGATCGCAAAACCATCGCAAAGGGCTGGCAAACAGCAAACGCAAACGCAAAGCGGGGAACGCCTCATCCGAATCAACACCTGAAAAGAGTTCTGGGGAGGTGCAGCCAGGGACACCCCTGGACAGTATGGCCTGCAGCAAGAGAGGGTTCTCCCCCACCACCAAACCACGTCCCCCACTGGTGCCTGGCCATGCTTCAGATCCCTCCTGGGCCTGCACCATCTCCTCTCCCTCAACAGCATCAGGTGCGTCATCCTCTGCAAAAACATGAAAGACAAAAAATGGAAACAGGCATTAACACCATGGCACGCTATTAGGCCAGACAAGCTACAGTACCAGTACTTGATTTACACATGTCCCACATGACTATAACCCTCCCATGCATGCGATGTCCATGAGTTGGAAGGGGAGGAAAATGTCAGACACTGATGACACCAAGATGGGAGAGCAACACATCAGCTGCATGCTGGCTAGCAGTGCCATCACACATTGGCCTGTGAGTGGCATGTCCAATACACATACATGACACATGCCATCACACAGATGGCATGTACCATAGGCATGTCATATATGTGACAATAGGGCAGAGTGATGCGCAGTAGAACCAGGTGAATTTCTACAATCAGCCTGAATGAACACAGCTAAATACAGAACAATGTTGTAGCAAGATGCCACTTCAAGGGCAACTGGCGCGATGTAGTGCAAAACGCCTACTGTGGCCAGAAGGGATACTGTAATACCCAAATCCCGGGGTGCCGAATGCATTGGATGAAGCACATGGGTGGCCCAAAACACTCAGGCACACACACCCTGACCTGGCACTCAACCAGAACCCCTCCCACAAACAACATACACATGGATCACACACACATGCATGTGCACTCACCGGACACTGCCTTGTAATCTGGCAGTTCTCCCACACCTTGGATCTGCCACTCTGTGACATAGGTCCCAGCAACATGCTCATGTAGAGTGAGTTCAATGTCCTCTTGTGGAGACCCACCTCCAGTCACCAGAGTTGCGGCATGACTTGAGGCCAGCTTTTTCTTTGCCCTACGCTTAAGGTCGTTCCAGCGCTTGTAGCACTCAACAGCTGTGCGCCTCATAAACCCCAGGGCACTTATGCTGTCCGCGATGGACTGCCAGTGTGCCTGACGTCGAGCAGGTGTAATCCTACACCCTGAAGTGACCAACATTTCGGCGTCATGTTCGGACACATACTGCACAAGTGCATCCAGTTCGGCATCATTGAAGCTAGGCTTCCTTGGCGTGCCGGACCGTGTAGCCGTGTCGGGGTCATCAGCCTGTAGTGGACGAGCACTCTTCCTCTTTCTTTTTGTGGGGGGTGGGGATCCGGAGTGCCCTACGCCGCTCTGGACACTAGAGGCAGGAGCACCGGTGGACTGTGTAGTAGTAGTGTGCGATGGCACACTGACCACATGACTTTCTGCAGGCATTAGCTGAAGTGTGATGATGGCAGGGGGAACCTCAGTCTGATGTACCGGGACCAACACTGTCCTTGCTGGGAGAGTCAGAGCTGGGGTGGACGGAGCTGCAGCTGCCCCTGCAGCCTCCCCACCCCGCCTACTCGGGGCAGCAGATGACATGGCTGCCCCTGTACCACGTGGCCTGGTGACACTGGCTTGCGCCGCCACCCGTGGCCTAGACTTGGCGACCTGGAAGTCAGCCTGGGAGTCACCCTGTGCTAGGTCAGGTGCCACAACGGGCCGGTCCAACAAGGGCTGAGCAGGGATGGTGTCAGCCACGTTTCTCTCAACCACGGGGGCGGGGTATGTGTGTCCCTGACTGTTCCTCCACACGTGGGGGGCTAGGGGGAGTCTGCAAATCCTGGCCACATCCCCTACTGCGCCCACCACACCCACCTCTTGAGGCTCGGCCACCTTTGCCGCCCTTACCACTTGCTCGCCTCCCAGCCATGGCACTGATGGAGTTGTGCGTATGGGAGTTGCAGTGGACAATTGGCCTGGGCAATTGGGGGTCAAAGGGGTAGGGTACTAGATGGAATTCGTACCCAAGTGCTCTAGCAAGGCTGTATGGAACCCCTGGGGAAAGATGACGGGTCACGCAACGCACAGGCACCCCTAAAACAGAAAATGACGTGCAGGCGACCCCTCGTAGACCACGTGCGTGGGAAAAGGAACCTGCACTACGCTGTGGCACCCAGAAACACAAAAATGAACGTATGCGTGTCACACGCAGCCCACAATGACCTCTGAAGGGGTACGCTACACACGGGGCTAGCACAGTTGGTAAATACGTGCACGACTCACCGTCTGCCTGGGAAAAGAGCGTGAAAAATACGCGCGTGTGCGCGTTGGCAACACCCCCGCCAAAAGTAGAATTGTACACTGTCTGAGGAAACAGGACAAAAGGAGAAGTCAACGCTGTTTGAGGAAACAGGTCGAAGAGAAAATCAGAAAAATACTGACAGAGGTAACAGGGAGTACGAACTAGAAACGCTGTGAAGTAAATCGCGTGTGAACCAACAAGAAGTACAGATTTCACCCACTCGCTCTCCACGGGAAGCACGTACAAGGAAATGACGTACTACACGCACCTTTTAAACCGCACCACACGTCCAACGTCACTTCCGCGTATACGCACTGAGGCACTATCCTCCAATTATGCGGGCTGACACTCGGACGTGCAGTTTTTGGTCTTGTAACATTCCCCCGGGTACAGGGACACGCCCGCGCGTGTCAAGTCACAGACGCGCCTGCGCTGTCAGTGCCTTTGGTGCAATGGAATCGCGTACACAGGCCAATCGCGTGTGGAACTTCTCGTGCACCTCTGAAATACACGCACACGCTCCCCCAGGCCCGATCGCGTGTGGAACTTCTCGCGCACCTCTGAAATACACGTGCCCAGGCCAATCGCGTGTGGAACTTCTCGCGCACCCCTGAAATACATGCGCCCAGGCCAATCACGTGTGGAACTTCTCGCGCACCTCTGAAATACACGCACACGCTCCCCCAGGCCCGATCGCCTGTTAAACTTCTCACGCACCTCTGAGATACACGCACACGCTCCCCCAGGCCCGATCGCGTGTGGGCCTTCTTGCGTGTGTAGAACTTTGGTGCACATTTTTTTCCTGCGCAGGGACGCTACCGCCTGCTTTCATGTGGCGGACATGTATGGGCCTGTGCGCGTCTTTGGCCGTGCGCTGTTTTTCCCTATTCGATTCCATGAATACGTGTTGTAGGCGAGCGTGTGGGCGTTCTGTGCACTTGCCTCCTGTACTTCCCCCGTGACGCCCACATTTTCACGAGTTGTTCCCCATTCTGTGTGTGACGCCCCATATTACGCCTACTTTTGTTATGTGTGCCGCGCTATGTGCGAAATCGCTGTGGCCTTATCGCACAGCGTTCGATGACCTGTGCGCCAGCGTGCGCCAGCGTGTGCCGTGCACTTTTTCAGCGCACATCCCACATTTTGCGCGTGCACGGACTTCCATGAATAGATGTGAGATGTTTTCTGTGCGATAATCGCACTTGCACTGCGATTTTCGCTATTTCACTGCGAATCGCACGTTTTGGCACGCGTGCGCCGTTTTTCGGTGCACATTAATTCCATGAATCGGCGTGTATGTTTTGAGTCCTTCCAGAAATCAGCGCAGACTATAAAACGGATCAGGAACAACTCACCGCATGTGCCATCTCACCACATTTTCTGCAGCATTGATCTGAAAGGCAAGTTCCTTTTCTCCTAGTTGGGCGGATACTCTATAAAATGTCCACCAATATGTAACATGTGCACACTATTATGGTGTCTGTTAACAAATACAAAATAGAACTATATGCACAATAGATGTTAACCTTGCCTTGTGGTTAATTACACAAGTAGATCCACGTGAGCTGCAATTCAACATGTTATCAAATGATAGGTGTACCTATAAAATGATATATGAAAAGTGAAAAGCATGCTTCTTAGAATCTGTCAAATGATCACCATGAGATAATGTAAAGCAATTACTGTCCAACAAGGTCAAATTGAATCCAGGGAAAAGTGTGTATAAAAAAGCTTGAAAAATATAATCAGTGGTGTGAGAGTATTTTTAAATGTATGCCATTCCATTGTTCATTAAGCCCATAAACGTGGCTTGTTCTTGCTCAAAAATCACTCTTTTGCTAATCTGCATAGCAAAACTACTATGCACTTTCTGTAATACTGACCATTTAAAACTTTTTTAGTGATAGCCATGCTCACCAAAATGTTGTACCATTGGTGCTGCATTTTGTTCTTAGCTCATCATGGTCGTCTCCATTTTTTTGTTTCGACCAATGTTACAATGGCATTTGGTAACATATACTAGCATCATGCTTTTGCAGTGAGAAAGCTACTTGTGAATCCATGGCTTGCTCAGTCTGTTTCTTTACCAGTGCAGGTTTGCCCACACATTGTACAATTGTAGTAAAAATGAGTGCTCAGCGCGGTAAAAGGGGAGGGGGCATTGTTGATAGCCACACAGTTCTATGCACTAGGCTGGAGAATGTCCTAAATAATTGTGTTTCAAGCAAATAACATATAGGCAATAAAGCTTGGGTTACAGGTAAGTTATACAGTCTTAATATTAGACTGAGGTACTGTAAACAGGCATCAGAGCATGATTTTCGCTTGAAACACATTCACATTTTATTAACTTGCTCTGTAGCTGCCAAGGCTGGCAGCACCTTTCAAATTATACGTTCCCAGGATCATACGGTAAGAACAGAACAGCGTTTGTTACTTTCAAGGTCAAAAAACAAAGCTCAAGGGTGCCGGGGAAAGGCAGTGAATGCACAATCATTTTATAATTTGCTATATTAGTTTATGAAGCTGTTCTACTGGCAGTTTCAAAATGTCCCATGGTGGGTTCAAATTGTCCCATGGCTCATGTAGTGTCACAATCGGTTGTATTCCCATGAGAAACGAATGGAGATGACCCGCGGCAGATGAATAAAGATCTGCTGGTCATCTCAAATATCTCAATGTTTTGGCACTATGATGTGGGAATTGTGGGTTGGACTGTGATGTCACAGAGGTGATCGTGGGTAGTGTTGCAAGGTTTGCAGGACCCCATAATTTCAGGATAATGTATGTCTCACTATAGGGGAATGACGTAGTTCTACCAATCAGCCTCACATGGAAGGCTAACTTAATGTTGCAATGAGTTTTGATGCTAATTAGTTTGTATGGTTATAAAAGCTCTTGTTTTAGGGGCGTACCTTTGACAGCACCTTTCATGCAGTTTTGTTCTGCATTCTGTATGAATTTTGCTTTCCCAGCAGTGACTGAACCCAGAATAAATCGTGTTACTTCTTGCTTGGTGTACACTCCTTTTTGGATTACTTTTGTAATTGTTATTGTTATGTTCTGAGGCATCCCGCTGCACACAATTACTAAATGGTAAATGTGTAATCATCTTGCCCATACCCCATTGTTCTGTGATGATACGTTCTTACGTGGAAAATGTCATTTTCCATAATTTGATCTCTTATGTGACTGCTTCTTTTGTATGGAAAGTATGGTAATTCCAAAGGAAATTTAGCACCACCTCTATTTCTCCAATTCGTTTGGATGACATTCTTAATTTTCTTAGACAAATGTGAATACGTGATCACATCTGCAATGCATTTTGATGCTTAGCTGATCTCTTCATTAACTGTTAAGAATAATCTCTTTGTGTCCGTTTAATAACACTTAAGGGCCTGATTCATAGAAAATGCACAATGACCCAGCAAAGTGTTGTGCACGTAAAACCACTTGTGTGCAAAAGTCACATTGCGATATGCGCGTAGTCAAGGATTTCAAAGTGCAAATAACCCAATGAGGAAAGGAAACCGAGTTGAGCCGGTAACGCCCACACCACAACCCCACGCACAATAAAAACCATTGCCAAAGAAGAACCTTTGCACCTACCTTTGCCCAACCATCCAGCAACCCGTAAGTGTTTGCGTTCCCCTGTCAGTCAAGGCAGCACCCATGCAAAACTGTGTGCTCGGTCCCCCGTAAGTCAAAGATGCACCCCTGCAAAACTGCTCGTGGTCCCCGTAAGACAAGGCAGCACCCCTGTGAAACTGCCTGCACCTGTGTGAAAGTAAGCGCATGGTCCCGCCATAAGTCAAGGATGCACCCCGACAAAACCACAGACTGTCACCCCTACTCTCAAGGCACCCAAACTGCTGGCTTACACCCCTAAGTCATAGCAGCCCCTTCAAGTCCTGACACCATCCCAGGCAGACCCCTGCCAGTGCACCCCCCAATTACCCCCTGACCTCTGCCACCAACCCAAGGAAGCCCCCTTAAGTACTGACAACACCCACCAGCCCCCCTGACCTCTGCCACTACCCAAGGCAGTCCCCTCAAGTCTTGCCACCACCCACCAGCCCCCCTCGCCTACGCTACTGTCCCAAGACAGCCTCCACAAGTACTGACACCACCCACCAGCCCCCCTCACCTCTGCCACTACGCCAAGGCAGCCCCCTCACGTACTAACACCACCCACCAGCACCCTCTTCTCTGCCACTACCCAAGACAGCCCCCTGACAGTACACCCACCTCCCATCACCCCTGACCTCTACCACTACCACAGGCAGCCCCTCAAGTACTGGCACTACCCACCAGCCCATTCACCTCAACCACTACCCCAGGCAGCTCCATGACAGTACACCACCTCCCCTGACCTCTGCCACCACCCCAAGGCAGCTCCCTCAAGTACTGTCATCACCCATCAGCCCCCTCGCCTCTGCTTCTACCCCCCTCCCTTCAGCCCCAGACCTCCGCCACTGCCCCAGTCTGCCCCCTCAAGTACTGACACCACACACTAGCCGCCTGACCTCTGCCACACCAAACAGCCCCCTGACAGTAGACTCCCCTCCATTCACCCCCTGACCTCTGCCTCTACCGCCAGGTAGCCACTTAAAGTGCAGACACCACCCACCAGCCCCCTCACCTCCGCCATTACCCCAAGGCAGCCTCCTCAAGTACTGACACCACCCAGCAGCCCCCCTCTCCTCCGCCACTACCCAAGAAAGCCCCCTGACAGTACACCCCTTACCCTCACCCCCTGACCTCTGCCACTACTCCAGGCAACCCCTAAAGTACTGATACTACCCACCAGCCCCCCTCACCTCTGCCACTACCCCAAGCCAGCCCCTCAAGTACTGACACCACCCACTAGCCCCCTCACCTCCGCCACTACCCCAGGCAGCTCCATGACAGTGCACCCCCTCTCCTGACCTCTGCCACTATCCCAAGGCAGCCCCCTCAAGAATTGACACCACCCACCAGCCCCCTCACATCCACCCTACCCCAAGGCATCCCCCTCAGGTACTGACACCACCCACTAGCCCTCTCACCTCTGCTACTACCCCAGGCATCCCCCTGACAGTACACCCCCTATCTTCAACCCCTGACCTCTGCCACTGCCCCAGGCAGCCCTCTCAAGTACTGACACCACCCACCGGCCTCTCTGTCCTGCACCCCTACCCCAAGCAACCCCCTGGCAGTACGCTCCTCTCCACTGACCCCCCCTGATCTCTGCCACTACCCTCTGGCAGCCCCCTCAAGTACTGACACCATTCCCCAGCCCCCCTCAACTCCGCCACTACCCCACGGCAGCCCTCTCAAGTACTGACACCACCCACTAGCCCCCCTGACCTCTGCCACTTCCCCAGGCAGCCCCCTGACAATACACCCCCTCCCTTCACCTCCTGACCTCTGCCACTTCCCCAGGCAGCCCCCTGACAATACGCCCCCTCCCTTCACCTCCTGACCTCTGCCACTGCCCCAGGCAGCCCCCTCAAGTACTGACACCACCCACCAGCCCCCTCACATCCACCCCTACCCCAAGGCAGCCCCCTCAAGTACTGACACCACCCACTAGCCCCCTCACCTCTGTCACTACCCCAAGCAGCCCCCTGACAGTACACTCCCCTCCACTCACCCCCCTGACATCTGCCACTACCCTCAGGCATCCCTGTCAAGTACTGACACCACCCACCAACCTCCCTCACCTCCACAACCACCCCAAGGCAGCCCACTCAAGTGCTGATACCACCCACCAGCCCCCCTCACCTCCGCCACTACCCCAATACAGCCCCCTGGCAGTACACCCCCTCAACCCCCTGAATTCCGCCATTGCCCCAGGTACACCTGTCAAGTAGTGACACCATCCCCCAGCCCCCCTGACCTCCGCTACTATCCCAGGCAGGCTTCTGACAGTACTCCCCTCCCCTCACCACCTGACCTCTTCCACTACCCCAGGCAGCTCCCACAAGTACTGACACCACCCACCAGCCCCCCTCACCTCTGCCACTACCCCAAGGCAGCCCCCTCATGTACTGCCACCACCCACCAGCCCCCTAACCTCTGCTACTAACACAGACAGCCACCTAACAGTACAACCCCCCCCCCGAGCTCTGCCAGTACCCCTAGGCCAGCCCTGCCAGATGACACACCCACCAGTACGATGTTGATCAGCCACTCAACTCAATGACACCAGACTGTCTCAATATGAAGTGCAATAGCCACATATCCTCCTCCAACTTGAACAACTGGCAGCACTGCTGCAAAATCCATGTCCGTAGCTCATCACAGAACTCCCTGGTACATCACATTCAGCTTCAAATCAGCAGGACAGCATAATGTAGCACCAGCTACACTGCGATCACACCATGTACATGTAACTAAATGGAATGCAACGCAACATATCATGGTGCCCATGTGCCATTGCAATGGCTCCAAAGCACTGTAGGTGAATGCCCTTGGAAGACCCAAATCTGAGACATCACAGATTGTACTGAGTCATATCTACAAAGGAATGAAGGAAGGCAGTCAGGTAGGTAAGCAGGGGTGGCAAATGAAACAAGTTGATCTGGTATGTGACTGGGTGATATGAATGCAGTCAGAGAGTGTGCGAGTGAAGGAGATGGACAATGTGTACAGCCAGACTTAAAAAGCAATAACAAGAGATTCCCACATTTCAGTAGCAGATTTAAAGCATAATGCAGGTTGTGGGTAATTGCAGATGTGTGCAGGTTGGGGACATGCCTTGGGAGGGATACAACCACCAAATAATGAGTTCCTCAAGTGATGAGTGTAGTGAAACATCCACACTGAGGCCCCAACCCACGTAACAGTCATAGTTGAAATGCATTCCAAAAACCTATAAAAGGTGATTTTGCACATGGACAAAAAGAGACTGCAACAAGTGTGTGATCTGAAACTTGTATTACAACATGCACACAACAACAACAAAAAACATGGGGAAGGGTAAAATGTCCAGGGCTAAAGAAAGTGAATATCCAAAATAAATCCTAACACTAAGTACTATGTACACAGGCAGTGGGCTTATATGTCCTTCAATGCGTCCCCAAGAGCAGAGTCATATTCCACATCTTTCACCTGAAGGTGGGCCTCCGTTCTTTCCTGGAAGTCTTGCAGACCTTCTATCATCCTCCTCTCCTCCTCCCCCTCCACATCCCTGCAAGCAGCCTCCAAGATTGCAGCCCACCTCAATGACTGCCTCTCTGACACCTCTACCCTGGTCATTGAAATCCCTTCCTCCCTATCCCGCTGCCTCTCTGCCATCAGCTGCCTGTGAAAATTCGTCCAGATGCACACCAGCTGCCAGAGCTGCCTCCCCTCCTCCTACCAGATGTTAATCATGTCCTGCCTGAATTGCCTCCTCTGTGTTGATTGGCCCCCTCAATGGCCTGACTTGTGCCCGCATCCTGGGAATGACTGATACCTGTTTCCATAGTACATATTGTGCTGTGCTTGAAGTTGGTTTGCTTCACTGCCAGTGATAGCTCTGTCAATGAGTTTTGATGTTGTAAGATTCATTGTTACTCATGCTCTGTTATTTGGACTACCGGACTTTGACACTGGGTGGCCGATGGCGGTCATGTTACCTTGTTCCATATGGTGGTCATCAAGGCTGTACAGTGTGTTGACTTTCATGTAATGCATGTCTTTGCAAGCTTAGAATGTTGTTTCAGGTGGACTGCTGTGGATGCGATACAGGTGGGTACCTTCTGCAGGTAGGTTCAAGGAACTCAGGGGGGCACATGTTGTGTTGTTGTTGGTGGAAGGGAGTCTGGCACTGTGTGGGGTGAATTTATATTACCTTGGACTGAGATGAGCAGGTCCGGGTGGGTGCAGGGACACATCGTGATGGTAGGCTGGTTAGTCTATGCTTGCTGTTTTTGCATGGCATTCAGGGGGGCAATGTTTGCCGGGTGGTTGTTGTGAGGGAGGCTGAAACTGTGGGGTGTTTAATGGCACTCTGGGCGGCAGGCGGTGTGGGTGTTGTGGGTGGGGAAGGTTTCACTGTGTGGGGTGTTTTAATTGCAATGGCCTGAGGTGAGCATGTCCGGCTGCATGGGCGCGGGGACACATGGTGATGGGTGGCTGGAGAGATTTTGCTTGTATTTGTTGCATGACACTTGGGGGGGCATATGATGTGTCATTGGGTGCATGCATGTGTTACCTGCTCTGACTGTGTGTTGTTTTTGTATACTGTGCCATTTTGCAAGGGAAGATGGTTGCTGATATTCAGGAGAACAATGCTGTCGGATGCCTGCATTCAACACGTCAGCAGAGTAGGCTGATTTTGAATCCTACGGAGGGGAGGAAGGATACATTCCAGGGTAAAGCTGCAGCAGGCTCACAGGAGGAAAAGTGTGCAGTGAGATGTGCATCTTTCTTGTAATGCACCTGAAATGTTCTCAGTCTGTATGACTATGTTTATGTAGATGTGTATTGTGAGCATGATTGATGTGAGGGAATGGGGTGGCCACTCAAGCTGCATATTGTTGTGAGTCACGCATAGGGTGGCCAGGGCAGTCCACACAAGTATTAGTTGTGGATTTTTATTTTGTGCTGTGCCTTCCTACTTGTTCTCCTGTGTGTTGTTGGGGGTATGTGTGCACTATTGTAGGTGGTGGTCATGTGAAAGTGGTCGGGAATTTTATTGCTTGTGTTGTGTGCTTTGGTGTGTGCAACATGGACACAGTTGTTTACACTTGACTGTGCAGTGTTTGTTGCAGTTGATTTTATGGTTATGGCCATGAACAGTTTGCCTCTCCGAGACACACATTCTTAGGGTGTTGTTATGGGCATGGAGGATTGGCCATAAGTCATTATTTAATAGCACCAGGTATGTGGCTTCGCTGTGTGTGCTCCAGAGGGGATGATTTCCATGAGTATGCAACCGCTCCCTGTGCCCTTTGGCCATCTAAGGGCAAATGTGGTGCCTGTGGCTGAGGTCGATGACCCTCCTACAAATCGACTGTTATGCGTTACATGTCTTTATACCAAAATATTTTATAAAGAATTAACATATATATCGAATATTTTATAACAACATTTTTTATAGAGAATGTCCCCCAAACCCGTTTCCCACCCCTAAAAACTCCCCCCAACCATTTCCTAAAAATATTTAACCCTTTACCCCACCCTTAAATGCATTCTCTATAAAAATGTATCATTATAACTTATTCAATATATGTTAATTCGTTATAAAATATTCGATATAAACATGCATACCCTGTTATGCCATGCTGTGTGGCAACATTGTGCAGGACACATGCTACCATGATGATTTTACACATTACTTGTGGGGCATATAGCAATAACCCACCAGAGTGGTCAAGGGTGTGGACACGTGACTTGAGCATCCCAAATGTGCCCTCCACTATGCTCCTAGTGGCTATCGGTGTACCTTACTTAGGCTGGTGTGGCACGATTCCTGAATGGCATGAGCAGGAATCTTGATAGCCGGTAGGCACTGTCCCCTACAAATGTATAATTGGTTGTGATTGGCATTGATTATCATGATATGTTGTTCAGTATGTCACGTGAATGCATGCCTGTGCATGACAATTGATACCAATAAACCAGGTGTTGCCAAAGGTTCCTGATGCCAGGGCTTGGTAGAGTAGTGACTGGCATACAATGTAGCTGTCATGTGTGCTACCAGGAAAATTGCCATTGACTTGCATGATGAATCCATTTGCATCACTGATGGCCTGCACATTGATGGACTGCCAATGCTTCCGGTTGCAGTAAATGTGCTCTGTCAATCGGGAGCTCGTAGCAAAACATGTGTACAATCAATTGCTCCAAGTACATGTGGGAAGTGTGCAACAGCATAACATACCTGCCACACTCTCTGGCAGTGTGCGCAGCATGTATCTGTGCCTATGCACCCATGCACGTGATGTTATGCACGCCAACACCTGGTGGAGACAGCGGGATTGTGTGGCCTGAGATATGCCACAAACAATGGCATAGGTGTGCTGAAAGGAGCCTGTGGCTATGAAATGAAGTGCTGTCTGCACCTTATCCAGGGGGTTGAGGGCATGGGAGCTGATGGTGGGGGATGCACAGTCTTGTTGTCACTCCCTGATCAGGTCTAGTATAACATGGGGTGGGGACCAGTACCCTGCATACAGCTGTTCATCTGACATCCTAAACAATATGGTTTGTGTCTCCACATTCTCCTCCTCCTTCTGTGTCCATGTTCGATTGCTCCCAGTATACCTGCATTCCTCGTGGCTCACCAACGTTGGAATGATTTGCATTTGGTGCTTTATGCGTGTTGTTTCCTTTGCATGTTGTACTTTTCGTCTTCTGTCAGGTGGCGGTGAGATCTGGAGGTCTGCATGTGGCTTTTCCCGACGTGATGTTGCGCATTGAAAACCATGAATTTGGTTATGCTTAAGCTTCAACGAGCGTGGGATTTCCTTGCGTGGCCCGTCCCTCAACACGCTCACGTTCTTCCTCATTTTGCTGGGAGAATGGGGAATATGCATGTTCCACCCTCTATTTGTTTCTTTGCATAGGGCCGTCCCACACTTTTCACAGAGGACAATTATGTGAATTAAGCCATACAAAAAACAAATCTACAATCTACAAATCTACTTCATTATCTGTTCCTTCCCAGATGACAATGGTATCAATATGGTGCTTCCACCATTTTATATTTTTCAAATATGGATTACTAGTTGCATAGATGGTAGATATGTCAAATATCTCTAAATACAGTTGGCAGAATTGGGTACTGCTCTGGTGCCCTCAATTTAATATGTGACCTAGGAATTGAAAATAATTCCTTGTTAAAGAAATGTCCAAGCACCACATAATAAACGATTTAGGAGTGCTATTAACGTAACTCCTCTATAGCTTGTAAGAAGGCTTGTTGGCAAATGTTCGTACATGGTGATGCAATATCAACCAATTTCTTCTTAGAAGAGTAAAACTCATAACCCTCAACCATATTATTTGCTGTAGTTGTGTCCTTATTATAGAACAAAACCTCTGACACAAACTTTTTCAAATCAAAGTCTTCCGATTTTAATAGTTGTTTCAAGATAGAGTTCCTGCCTAAAATGACACAGTGACGTGTAGGGGCCACAAACATCTAGTACATGCTGGGTAAAATATTTTGACCGGGTCACGGGTCAAAAGAAAGAGCAGAGTCTCGAGCAATTAATGCATATTAGTGTCTCTCATTCTCTCTGAAACAATACCTATCAGCCTATGTTCTAACCAGGTCTCTTTTTCTTCTTTTTCAGAAAACACAACGCCCAACAAGCACATGAGCCTTCAGAATACTGGCAGGAGTCATGGATCCAGGGAAGAAATACCTAGTGACAGAAAATGCAAAATACATCTACCACATAGCACCTGGGCTCCACATGACTAAACCTGACCCGGAGCAAGAGGACTAGATTTAGCACCAACATTGGAATGGAACTGGATTCCCCCTTTCCGCGCTGAATGAAACATGAAGAATCTACCCCACCATCCCCAAATCGACCTCAGGAGAGAAGTTGGGTAGTAACCGAGGAACCCAGGAATGGAAAGGGGCTGCAGGGGAACAGGGGATACCCCTGAACACTTTCCAAACCCTGTTTCAAGGAAAACTCAGTTAAACACAACTAAAGTCAACGGGTTAGCATGTTCTGTCTCAACCCACTCGAAGTTTAGCACATCACAAAGAGAACACATTTATTCATAAAGTTATTCTTCAATCTAGACTCCCTACAATTTGCTAAATGTCCCTACAGAAAAACTCTTTATCCCTTTGTGTGTATAGCTAGCCCTAATATAGCGCTAATGTGTCGCCTATCAAGGTTAGGGGACAGAAGAGAAACTTGCCCTGTCTTCACTCACTACTTTCCTCATCAGCTGAGACACACTCTTTGGAAGTCAATTCCTTTATCTTTTATTCATTTTGTGTGACTTATCACATTCCTGTGTTAAAACGAACAACATATGGGTAAATTACTCATTCCATATGTGTCTCAATATTTACTTTTACTTTTTTTTTAAAGAAAAACCACTGCAAGTCAACCGGTTTCAGCGGAATTGGACCCACTCTCCACTTTCTTCAGGACTATATCTGTGGCCAATGTAGTCACAGTGTGGTGCTAAAAAAGACAATCTTCTGGTTTCTTGTCTTGCGCTCCATCTGTCTTGTTTGGGGAGGGCGTCTTGATTTGTTGTGGGACGTCTTAATTCTCTTTTCAATCCTTAGAGGGGAATACATAGAGGGGGACTGTCAGAGCGTATCCTTTGTTATAATTCTATCTATGCATCTTTTCCATGCTACAAGACTTACCTATTCGGGTGTCTTGTATGTATTAATGTGTTGCCACCCCTGGATCTTCAAAGGTCCATCAGTGGCTTTCACTTTCTGTCCTGTGGGTAAGTAGTCTGTGATTATTACTCCATCATCTCATATATGGACAATGGTGTATAAACAATGGTGTTACTGTCATATATGTATTATATTCCAAGATGTGTAGTCTGGATATATATACTTGGGTCCACAATCCTGTTGTTATAACCCCCTACATTCTACCCATGCTTATGTGTCTTCATTAGACGGCGTGAATTGTCGTAAAGAGTCTCATGTATAGTTACCCTGATTACATATGGATGGGACAATCTATTTCAGCAGATGTTGGGATAGATACTCTAAATATACCAGCATTACAGTACTGCTAATGTCTGCCAGCATATTTCTTCATTGAGTCCCTCCAGATGACTTCTGAGCCTAAAGATCTATGTTGTTCTCTCCTCAAAAGATGGCTCCAATGTTGCCTCCTCGCTTTGGTACCATTACCTTTTCCAGTATGATCCAGCCGATGTCATTCTCAGAGTGGATGTTAAGAACAAAGTTCTCTACTAGGGGGGTAGTCATTCTTTTTCTCCTCATATTGGATCTATGCTCACATATTCTAATTCTGACTGCTCTTGTGCTCTTGTGGTCATTCTGATGTAATTCTTGCCACAAGGGCATTTCATCAGGCATACCACATTTGTGGTATTGCAATTTGTCAACGATCTTTGCTCCCACGGTGTCGTCTAACCTATGTCAATGGCTGTGGATCATTTCGTGACGGGACATACCGAGCATGTACGACACAGTGTGTGTCCTGTAGCCTTTGGTACTTCCCACAGTCGCGATTGATTTTCCATTTCTTTCTTCTCCTCTTTATATGATGTTTCTCCTTCTTTTTATCGTGAAACGTGGGATACTTAGTTTGCTGTCTCCAACATTCAGGAGATACCACAAATTCTTCATCTCTTCTTTAATGCGGTTAACCACTGGAGAGTGGCTAAATACAGCCGTTATTTGATTCTCATCTCTTTGTCTTTTCGGATGTTGGGTTAAAGTTGTTTCTCTAGATATGTTGCAAGCTCTTTTTCTAGCATGTTGGATAGTTCTTTCTGGGTAATTTCTCTCTCTCAGTTTGTGAGTGAGTATTTCTGCCTGGATATCGAATTTGTTCCTGGTGGTGCAGTTACGTCTACATCTAAGGAATAGCCCAAATGGCAGGTTCTCTCTCAGAGTCCTTGGCTGGAAACTATTGAACTCCAAAAGGGAATTTCTGTCTGTGGTTGTTTGATATATTGTTATTTCCACTTTGTGTCCTTTCCTGATCAATTTCAAATCAAGGGAAACTCACCCATGAAAGCATAATATCCCAGAGGAAATGACCCTGCTGTGCACATGGCTAACTACATACAAATGGAGAATGAACATGGTGTGAAGCTAGTGGACTTTTTGAACACTTCCAGGGGAACCCTAGGGTGTAGGTCACCTTGAGAATGGCCCAGGAGAACAGCTGGCACAGCAAACCGATAGGGTTGAAGGGAAAGTCCTAGCAGTAAAAGCAGGGTTATAAAAATCCAGCAGTTGCAGTACAGGAGGAAGGATTAATAGGTGTGGCCAGGAGCGGAGGAGGTAGACCAAGAGACGTGTGAGAATGGTGTATCAGGTGGAGAAGAGGTTGATGGAGACTTTGGAGTGCTTTAAGAGTGATAAGGTAAGATATTTTGTCTGAGAAGCGCCGTATCAATTGAGTTGTGTGTGAGTGAGAGATTGGGAGACTGACTTTGAGGCAAAAAGAACGAGGGGCGAAGTTTGAAGTAGGTATGAAAGAGACTGTGTATGTGTGTGTGTGGCTGAGAGAATGAGGGAGAAAGAAGTGAGAAGCAGGAATGTAAAGGAGAGCAAAATCAGGTGTCGTTGTGGGGGCATGGAATCTGGATAGAGGGAAGACAGAAGAGAGATGGAGCTAAGACAGGAAAGTGGGGAGCGAGCTAAGTAAGACTGATGAATGGAAGGTGTGGAAAAGGAGATGTACATTCGGAGAGTGGCTAGACCAGGACACATAGTATAAGGTAAGGAGAGGGAGTAAAGGTATCCGTTTAAGGGGGGAGGAGGTAGAAGAAGCAGGGGAGAGCAAGAAGACCAGGGGATGGAGTGTGAAGATAGAAACACACACAGAGACAAGAAGGGGTGTGTGAGAGAAGAACACAGAGAGGAGAGAGACATCACAGGAGATGCTGTAGAGTCAGCCATCAGGGGAAAAGTGAGAGGACAACAGACAACCCTGATTGGGCCAAAGGTAAGGCCCTAGGTAAGGCACAGATAAGACTACATGTTTTAGGCCCCACTAGGGTAAGGGAAAGACCTAGATAGTAGGGGTCCTCTGGCAGTAGTCAACCATCCTTTCATGGAGGAACATGGTGCCTAGGCTAGGGAGATAGGAAACCACTTCAAGGTTAAGGAAGGAGTGCAGGGACCACCCCTAGTCTGGAAAACGTGTGTCACATCAAGGCCACTATCACTGCATAATCATCCGTAGCACAACATAACGGATCCTCAAGCCCATATGTGTTCATGCTGTTTAAACCTATCATTTGTAAAGCACTCTGTTGCTTGCCGGAGCTAGGTATAATAATTAAAGGTTCATTGATAGTTTTAAATGTATGTATGAGGGTAAAAGGGTTTCTGCGAGTTGTACATCGCATCCGTTTGACGCAGTCTTTCAGAATAAATTGAGAGAGTTGAGAAGGAACATCAGGGCTGTTTGGAGTAAGTGGGGTCAAAATTCACTGTGCAAAGAAGAACTGAGGAAGCTAAAACAAACCTTTAAAAATTGGTGCAAGAGTCCTACACACATTCAGCTCCAAAGGGAAGGAGAAATTATGCTAACCTAACAATGCTGGTGGAAAAGACATCCTGTAATTTGTGGGCACTGATTAAAAATACAATTAAACCCTAAGATCAGGCTCAAATCAAAAGGATTGAAAACGAGAATGGTCCACCTGAGATTAGGTGGGCTAACGCAGGGCACACTTTTGTCTGTCCATGTCAGTTTTAGCCTTATGGAACTTTGTGATTATCACTTATAAAATTGAAATAATTAAAGATGCTACAATGGTAGTATATATATCAATGTATCTATATTTTTCAAGAATTATACATTATAATTTGAAACAAAACAAAGTGATTGTCAACATAATTTTATTTACAATTTTTCAATGTGAACAGTTTCAATAATTAATATTTGATTATTTGTACATAAAACACTGAAAATTCATTTCATTTTCAATAAAAACATTAATCTTTTCTTGGTTTAAAGTCATAAACATTGTACGACGCGTTTCCGGACTAGCCCTTCATCAGGTACAGTTCTCCAATTCAGTTCTCTGGAAGTAAATAAGATAAATGGGTTTCAGTCTCGTGTAGAGTATTCAATATTACCTGACCTGTGTCCTTTAGATATCCTCATGTAACGGGAAAGGATTCTATAGTGTTTGATGCAATCTTACATTTGCTGGAGTTCCACAGTGTGTTGGATTAACACCTAGTAGGGGAATGCATATTTTACTACATGCTTCAAAAGATTTTTTTTAGAAGTTTTTAAGTACCGTGAGTGGGACGCAGTCGCTCAACAATAAGCGCTGGGTCACACTCACGATATTTGCATCTTGATTTGCAAAGTATACAATTCTGTCTACTTACCGTCTTCGTGGTGGTTCTGGTGTTAACATTGTGTGGCGGTTTGCCTCTGTGGGTAGATGTCTGGAGCTCAATTGTATTAGTTCCTCTTTCAGTGACTTCTGTTCCTTGACATACATGGGTGTCCCATCTGTGAATGATGTGTGTATCAGTTTAGACCCTTGAGCCACTTCATAATGGTATCTGATTCGTAAATTCAGGCGAGATACACTCCATTATAAATTGGATATCGTATACAGTTGTAAAGAATACTACCATCAGAAAGACCAATCCAAAAAAGGTGGTCCCCAATATCCAAGAAACAAAAGAACTCCTAATCCAGCCAATAAGTCATCAGACGTCTCAAGCGGAGAAACTGACACACAAACACCTGAACAAACAACGAATCTAGTCATAGATTCACAAGTGCAAACAACATCAAGTGCAACTCCTTCTATTCCGGCATCTTTTTTAGAACGAGCGCAACCGGAAGAGGAAAAAAGAAAAAATCTTCCAAGGATAGAGACACTTCATCTGAAGAAAACCTAGTGATTAATATGTGAAACCACAATTTAACAAAATTCAAAAAATTGACTTAACAAAAAGGTGTGTCTTTTGTACCACAATATAACAGTACCTAGTTGAAAGAGAAAATTAGTTTTTTCAAATTGTCTCATAAAATGAAGTTGAAAGTATTCTTTTCATCGGATCAGATTGAAGAAACTCAACCAACTGAATCAGACTATTTACAAATGAGACCAACAAGTACATTCATACCTCAGATACAAAATACCATTTTGTCTTCATTTTAGAAACAAGTACTCAATGACTTATCTAAAATCAACTTTCGGGGAGAAACTCATCAAGAACAACAGGTACTAGACCGACTTTGGAGCAATCCAGAACTGACAATAAAACCAGCAGATAAAGGCGGAGCACTGGTCCTAATGTACACCGAGAAATATTAAATGGAAATTGAGCACCAACTACACGACCGAGATACATATTTAGAAGTTTTCACAAACCCAACAGAAACTGTACGAGGCATAATTGTATCAGTCCTAGAAGAAGCAGAAACCGAAGGCTTTATCAATCACCGGACAAAACAATTTCTTACAAATGTACATCCATTAATGCCAGTCATCTATACATTGCCTAAGATACACAAGAATCCACTGAATCCACCGGGGAGACCAATCATAGCACCGACCAACAGCTTACTAGAACCTCTAGCCCAATATATCAACAGTGCAGTCCAACCACTAACACGAAAATTTACAACATACATCAAAGACACCAATGAATTTCTAATGAAACTATACAACATCCAATACAACGAAGAAACAAATTATCTCTTCACTATGGATGTGACAAACCTCTATGCAAACATCACACACCAAGGAGGACTTGAAGCCATGGAATGGCTGTTACTCAAAGAACCGGAATCATGTACGGCAGATTGCCTTGTTATCTTAAAGTTACTCAAGATTGTGCTAAACAACAATTTCTTTATGTCTGTGGAAAGATACTTCGTTCAGATCTCCTGCACCTCAATGGGGGCCTCAATGGCACCAACCTATGCAAATACGTATATGGCATATCTAGAAGAGCAAAACGTCATTAACAATAACAAATGGAATAAACATCTCAAATTATTTGTAAGGTACATCGATGACCTATTTGGCATTTGGGAAAGCACCCTCGAAGAATTGAACACATTTTTCAAGTTTATGGACAAATTGGCACCCAGAATCAAATTTACTTCAAAAATCAGGACGTCATCAATTGACTTCTTAGAAGTGAGGGTCTACACAAAAGAGGGCAAACTACAGACTACAATCTTCACGAAGTAAACAGACATAAACAGTCTGCTACATGCAAAAAGCTTTCACACAAGAAATACCTTCTCCAGTATCCCGTTGAGTCAATTTCTGAGATACCGGAGGATCATCTCAGATGACACAGACTACATCAAAAAGACTCAAATTTTATGAAAGAAATTTGAAGAAAGAGGTTATGATCGCTTGGCAATTGAACAATGTGCGAACAAAGCCATATAGATTCAAAGACAAGAGGCTTTAGGCCCTAAAGAAAAGAAAACAACTGACAATCTTGTATATGTGACAACCTATTCAAAACAGAGTAGCAAAATAAAGAGGATTGTACAAAAGCATTGGAAAATTCTCACATTGGATCCAACTTTGGCAAAACTGTTTCCAACTCCACCATTATTTGCCTACAGCAAAAGTAGGTCCATACGAGACAATCTAATTAGAGCAGATTTTTCAGCAAAAGGAACCTCAAATCAAAAACATAAAGGAACAGTTGCTTGCAACAACTGTAATAATTGTAATAACTTAATCAATGGGGAATACATCAATCATCCTCACAAAGGATACAAGATCAAATTACAACATGCATCTACTTACAACACCAAAAATATCATCTATGGGATTAAATGTCCATGCAGAATTTTCTATGTCGGAATGACAACTAGAAAAGCGAAAATTCGCTGGTCCAAACACAAGTGAAACATTAGACTAAAAAATGACCAGTCACCGGTAACCCAGCATTATTTTTTTTTTAACCAACTTTATTTTCTTCTCATGGAGTCTTACTTACAAGCATTCAGGTAAGGAACAGTATACTTAAACCTTAATATTGTTCTTGTCCCTCTTTTCCTCCAGTCCGTTTTCAAATCTGTAGTACGTCCATGAGTTTTAACACTTATAACTCCCCCCCTTCTTTCAAACTTCAGTATGTTTCCCCTTTCAGCCCCCCCCCCAGAAGAAAAACAAAAACAAAAACAAAAACAAACAAAGCTGGGATGGTTCCGTGTCCGTCCACCGTTAGGCAGTTTTGTTACAGTCTGGGCCTTGACTGCCTGTGTTGACTGGAGGCATGGGCCCCTTCATGTTTCCTCCTTGTCAAGGGCCTTAGTTCAAAATCGATCTCAGCAGGTTAGGTCTATGAAAGTAAGCTTCCCTGTCTGTGGCATAGTCTATGAATGAGTCCCACACCGTCCTGAATTTCAGGTATTTGTTGTCCTTTAGGGCCCAACCCAGCATTTTCTAAGGGAATCACATTCAATAGCCCACATCAGATTTATCATTCTGGAACATGTAGCATTTTCAAGAAGAGGAGGAAACATGGCAAAATTGTTATTGCAACTGGAACTTTTTTGGATTGATCGATTGAATTCTATGTACCCAACAGGAATGAACGTATATTGGGATATGAGCTGTCATCTGTATTTGGCTGCAAGTTATACTTTACTAATACTGGTGACTTCACCTTATGAAGATACAACTAATATGGCGGTATTGGAACACCCTCCAATAAACACACATTTGTGCTTACACTAATACAAGGTACACATCAACTCGTACTTCTGCACAAATCGAAAGATGTTATTTCATGACCCGGAAGTTGGTAGTTACAAAGGAACGTGTAATTACATATTTAAGTCATCTATAATAAAATAGTGAATTATGGAACGCAGAAATAATGTACAATCTGCCACAAAGAGATAAGCGAGTGATGATTGCATTTCATCAAACTAGCGTTACGGTTTTAGGAATCATCTCAAGAAGGTGCTTAGAATATACAGGAGACACAGGGAAGACTTCATTTCCCATGAGGCACAATCGTTTCCCGGGCAACAACGTTTCCAAGAACAACACAGTCTGAAGAGACTCCCGTCTGTTTCCAGGAGTACGTGGAGGCTGCTCTCCAACACAATGCACGGATAAGGAGTTAAAAGAAATGAACAGAAGATACTGGAACACCAACCTTACAGTGCGCGAATGTGGAGTTTAATGAGACGAGCGGCTTAAACGCGCAGACGAAGCGCAGCAAGTAAGTTAGAATTTAATTGATGTTCAGACCGAACTGCGGTTGCTTTTTCAAAATATGAATATCATCCCGCTATCTATACAAAGATACCATTATTAAGTGTCTCAAGGGTCCAAACTGATACACACATCATTCACAGATGGGACACCTATGCATGTCAATGAACAGAAGTCACTGAAAGAGGAACTTATATAATTGAGCTCCAGACATCTACCCACGGAGGCAAACCACCACACAAAGTTAACACCAGAACCACCGCGAAGACGGTGAGTAGACAGAATTGTATATTTTGCAAATCAAGATGCAAATACCATGGAGTGGGACCCAGCGCTTATTGTTGAGCGACTGTGTCCCACTCACGGTACTTAAAAACTTCTAAAAAATTATTTTGAAGGGTGTAGTAAAATATGCATTCCCCTAATAGGTGGTAATCCAACACACTCCAGCAAATGCAAGATTGCATCAAACACTATAGAAGCCTTTCCAGTTACATGAGGATATCTAAAGGACACAGGTCAGTCCTTTGGTTTTGAAATAGAATCAGTAATTCAAATCAATAATATTGAATACTCTACACGAGACTGAAACCCATTTATCCTATTTACTTCCAGAGAACTGAATTGGAGAACTGTACCTGATGAAGGGCTAGTCCCGAAACGCATCGTACAATGTTTATGACTTTAAATTAAGAAAAGATTAATGTGTATATTGAAAATGAAATGAATTTTCAGTGTTTATGTACAAATAATCAAATATTAATTGTTGAAACTGTTCACATTGAAAAATTGTAAATAAAATTGTGTTGACAATCACTTTGTTTTGTTTCAAATTATAATGTATAATTCTTGAAAAATATAGATACATTGATATATAGTCTACCATTGTAACATCTTTAATTATTTCATTGTTATAAGTGATCATCACGAAGTTCCATAATGGCTAAAACTGACATGGTCAGACAAAAGTGTTCCCTGTGTTAGCCCACCTAATCTCAGGTGGACCATTCTCCTTCTCAATTGTTTTAAAGGTCTTGTGGCCGAGACCCACACAGGAGCACCTAAATCATATGATTAAAACCAATTAATTCTAATTGAATATTTAAACAGTTTACTCGAGTGCATCTCTGCCTCGTCACACATCAAATCAACCCGATATCAGAAGGATCTTCAGTGAGGCACTTTGGAGATCTATAAAGATCATCCAAAGAGCACCATTCTTACCCCCAAAATGAGATCCTGTGGTCATTATTTTTTGACATAACCTTTATTGAGTCTCATCAGGAAGGCCTCAAATTCACGAGCAGCTGGATCTAGTGGCCTGATAAATGCCCTAATGAAACTGAATGCTGATTTCTGGGCACAGATTCTGTTTGTTGTATTTAGGGTGTTTTATTTAGGGTGGCTATTGAGGCTAGAAATTTCTCTACCTTGGAGTCAGTAGATAGTTGTTACTTTCCATAAAAAGGGTGATAGATGTGATCAGCGATGTCATTTCACCAAAATGCCTGGAGTAGTGGAAGTGACACAATATGACCCTTGACCTCCAATGACCACCCCCAAGTTTCATCATGGGTAGTGATGGCACACAACCTTCAGATGTGTCCAACACCTGTGTTTCCAGGCGCTCTCATTTCACCCAGATATAAAAATCGAGGCACAGAGGGAGGCAAGATTTGTCAATGATCACACGTTTGGGAATGTAATTTTCCAGATTCAACATGGCGTCTATATGTAAAACATACATAATGTACTTGTAATACGATAACCAAAATCTTTAATGCAGGCTACAGATAGTGTATGAAACATATACAATGGACACAGAAGTACTCGTTATCTGTGGCATGGATGTGTTAAACAAGCCAAAAAAGCACTATTCTGGGGCAGCATGCACTGTCTGTTTACCCAGGAGCAGAATGCTGCATGTGCAAGGCCTGAAAATTAAATTATTAACAAAAAAAGTGATAGGTGGAAGGTTGTGAATAAATCTGAACCACTGGCACTTGTCTGGGCAACCTTCTACGCCACCGTTTGCTAGCCGTCTTTCCTCTTCCATAATGGCTAGGCAGGCTGAAAAACAATGGTCTGGAGGGTTGACCAGAGCTGTCCTTGTGATTATGATTTGTTCAAAACCTTCAGGCCATCAACTTTTGTTTTTGCGGAAAGTTAAATAACTGACCAGGATTTAGTATCAATAAAGTTCCCTGGTTATAAATGTATCTGTGATTCAGCTACCACTACAATAGAAGAAACCTATTTTGCAGTTGTAAGTTGAGACCGTCTGTCTCTGTGTGCATTTATCTTTAAATTATGTGATAAGCAATCATATGTTGTTCCCCATACAATTCTGTCTACTCACCGTCTTCGCGGTGGTTCTGCTGTTACCATTGTGTAGCAGTTTGATGTCTGGAGCTCAATTATATTAGTTCCTCTTTCAGTGACTTCTGTTCGTTGACATACATGGGTGTCCCATCTGTGAATGATGTGTGTATCAGTTTAGACCCTTGAGCCACTTCATAATGGTATCTGATTCCTAAATTCAGGCGAGATACACTTGGTTATAAATTGTATGTCGTATACAGTTGGAAAGAATACTACCATCAGAAAGACCAATCCAAAACAGGTGGTCCCCAATATCCAAGAAACAAAAGAACTCCTAATCCAGCCAATACGTCACCAGACGTCTCAAGCAGAGAAAATGTTACACAAACACCTGAACAAACAACTAATCTAGTCATAGATTCATAAGTGCAAACAACATCAAGTGCGACTCCTTCTATTCCGACATCTTTTTTAGAACGAGCGCGACTAGAAGAGGAAAAAAGAAAAAATCTTCCAAGGAAAGAGACACTTCATCTGAAGAAAACCTAGTGATTAATATTTCAAACCACAATTTCACTAAATTCGAAAAATTGACTTTACAAAAAAGTGTGTCTTTTGTACCACAATATAAAAGTTCCTTGCTGAAAGAGAAAATTCGTTTTTTCAAATTGTCTCGTAAAATGAAGTTGAAAGTATTCTTTTCATCGGATCAGATTGAAGAAACTCAACCAACTGAATCAGACTATTTACAAATGAGACCAACAAGTACATTCATACCTCAGATACAAAATACCATTTTGGCTTCATTTCAGAAACAAGTACTTAATGACTTATCTAAAATCATCTTTCGGAGAAAATCTCAAACTAATTTTACTCATCTAGAACAACAGGTACTAGTCTGACTTTGGAGCAATCCAAAACTGACAATAAAATCAGCCGATAAAGGCGGAGCACTGGTCCTAATGGACACAGAGAAATATAAAATGGAAATTGAGAACCAACTACAAGACCAAGATACATATTTAGAAGTTTTCACAAACCCAACAGAAACTGTATGAGGCATAATTGTATCAGTCCTAGAAGAAGCAGAAACCTAAGGCTTTATCAATCACCGGACAAAACAATTTCTTACAAATGTGCATCCATAAAATGCCAGTCATCTATACATTGCCTAAGATACACAAGAATCCACTGAATCCACCGGGGAGACCAATCATAGCAGCAACCAACAGCTTACTAGAACCTCTAGCCCAATATATCGACAGGGCAGTCCAACCACTAACACGAAAATTTACAACATACATCAAAGACACCAATGAATTTCTAATGAAACTATACAACATCCAATACAACGAAGAAACAAATTATCTCTTCACAATGGACGTGACAAGCCTCTATACAAACATCACACACCAAGGAGGACTTGAAGCCATGGAATGGCTGTTACTCAAAGAACGGCATCATGTACGGCAGATTACCTCTATATCTTAAAGTTACTCAAGATTGTGCTAAACAACAATTTCTTTATGTTTGAGGAAAGATACTTCGTTCAGATCTCCGGCACCTCAATGGGGGCCTCAATGGCACCAACTTATGCAAATACGTATATGGCATATCTAGAAGAGCAAAAACGTCATTAACAATAACAAATGGAATAAACATCTCAAATTATTTGTAAGGTACATCAATGACCTATTTGGCATTTGGGAAGGCACCCTGGAAGAATTGAATGCATTTTTCAAGTTTATGGACACATTGGCACCCAGAATCAAATTTACTTCAAAAATCAGCAAGTCATCAATTGACTTCTTAGACGTGAGGGTCTACACAAAAGAGGGCAAAATACATACTACAATCTTCACGAAGGAAACAGACAGAAACAGTCTGCTACATGCAAAAGCTTTCACACAAGAAATACCTTCTCCAGTATCCCGTTGAGTCAATTTCTAAGATACCGGTGGATCATCTCAGATAACACAGACTACATCAACAAGACTCAAATTTTATGAAAGAAATTTGAAGAAAGAGGATATGATCGCTTGGCAATTGAACAATGTGCAAAAAAAGCCATACAGATTCAAAGATAAGAGGCTTTAGGCCCTAAAGAAAAGAAAACAACTGACAATCTTGTATATGTGACAACCTATTCAAAACAGAGTAGCAAAATAAAGAGGATTGTACAAAAGCATTGGAAAATTCTCTCATTGGATCCAACTTTGGCAAAACTGTTTCCAACTCCACCATTATTTGCCTACAGCAAAAGTAGGTCCATACGAGACAATCTAATTAGAGCAAATTTTTCAGTAAAAAGAACCTCAAATCAAAAACATAAAGGAACAGTTGCTTGCAACAACTGTAATAATTGTAATAACTTAATCAAAGGGTAATACATCAATCATCCCCACAAAGGATACAAGATCAAATTACAACATACATCTACTTGCAACACCAAAAATATCATCTATGGGATTAAATGTCCGTGCAGAATTTTCTATATCGGAATGACAACTAGAAAAGCGAAAATTTGCTGGTCCGAACACAAGTCAAACATTAGACTAAAAAATGACCGGTCACGGGTAACCCAGCATTTTCTAAGGGAATCACATTCAATAGCCCACATCAGATTTATCATTCTGGAACATGTAACATTGTCAAGAAGAGGAGGAAACATGGCAAAATTGTTATTGCAACAGGAACTTTTTTGGATTGATCGATTGAAATCTATGTACCCAACAGGAATGAACGTATATTGGGATATGAGCTGTCATCTGTAATTGGCTGCAAGTTATACTTTACTAATACTGGTGACTTCACCTTATGAAGATACAACTAATATGGCGCTATTGGAACACCCTCCAATAAACACACATTTGTGCTTACACTAATACAAGGTACACATCAACTCGTACTTCTGCACAAATCGAAAGATGTTATTTCATGACCCGGCAGTTGGCAGTTACAAAGGAATGTGTAATCACATATTTAAGTCATCTATAATAAAATAGTGAATTATGGAACGCAGAAATAATGTACAAATTGCCACAAAGAGATAAGCGAGTGATGATTGCATTTCATCAAGCTAGCGTTACGGTTTTAGGAATCATCTTAAAATGGCACTTAGAATATACAGGAGACACAGGGAAGACTTAATTTCCCATGAGGCACAATCGTTTCCTGGGCAACGACGTTTCCAAGAACAGCACAGTCTGAAGAGACTCGCGTCTGTTTCCAGGAGTACATGTAGGCTGCTCTCCAACACAATGCACGGATAAGGAGTTAAAAGAAATGAACAGAAGATACTGGAACACCAACATTACAGTGCGCGAATGTGGAGTTTAATGAGACGAGCGGCTTAAACGCGCAGACGAAGCGCAGCAAGTAAGTTAGAATTTAATTGATGTTCAGAACTAATCGCGGTTGCTTTTTCAAAATATGAATATCATCCCGCTATCTATACAAAGATACCATTATGAAGTGGCTCAAGGGTGTAAACTGATACACACATCGTTCACAGATGGGACACCCATGCATGTCAACGAACAGAAGTCACTGAAAGAGGAACTTATATAATTGAGCTCCAGACATCTACCCACGGAGGCTAACCGCCACATAACGTTAACACCAGAACCACCGCGAAGACGGTGAGTAGACAGAATTGTATATTTTGCAAATCAAGATGCAAATACCGTGGAGTGAGACCCAGCGCTTATTGTTGAGTGACTGTGTCCCACTCACGGTACTTAAAAACTTCTAAAAAAATTATTTTGAAGCGTGTAGTAAAATATGCATTCCCCTACTAGGTGTTAATCCAACACACTGTGGAACTCCAGCAAATGCAAGATTGCATCAAACACTATATAATATTTTCCAGTTACATGAGGATATCTAAAGGACACAGGTCAGTCCTTTGGTTTTGAAATAGAATCAGTAATTTAAATCAATAATATTGAATACTCTACACAAGACTGAAACCCATTTATCTTATTTACTTCCAGAGAACTGAATTGGAGAACTGTACCTGATGAAGGGCTAGTCCCGAAACGCATCGTACAATGTTTATGACTTTAAACTAAGAAAAGATTAATGTTTATATTGAAAATGAAATGAATTTTCAGTGTTCATGTACAAATAATCAAATATTAGTTATTGAAACTGTTCACATTGAAAAATTGTAAATGAAATTGTGTTGACAATCACTTTGTTTTGTTTCAAATTATAATGTATAATTCTTGAAAAATATAGATACATTGATATATATACTACCATTGTAGCATCTTTAATTATTTCAATTTTATAAGTGATCATCACGAAGTTCCATAAGGCTAAAACTGACATGGTCAGACAAAAGTGTGCCCTGTGTTAGCCCACCTAATCTCAGGTGGACCAGTCTCCTTCTCAATTGTGATAAAGGTCTTGTGGCTGAGACCCACACAGGAGCACCTAAATCATACGATTAAAACCAATTAATTCTAATTGAATATTTGAACAGTTTACTCGAGTTCATCTCTGCCTCCTCACACATCAAATCAACCCGATATCAGAAGGATCTTTGGTGAGGCATTTTGGAGATCTATAAAGATCATCCAAAGAGCGCCATTCTTACCCCCAAAATGAGATCCTGTGGTCATTATCTTTTGACATAACCTTTATTGAGTCTCATCAGGAAGGCCTCAAATTCAAATGCCCTATTGAAACTGAATGCTGACTTCTGGGCACAGATTCTGTCTGTTTTATTTAGGGTGCTTTATTTAGGTTGGCTATTGAGGCTAGAAATTTCCCAACCTTGGAGTCAGTAGATAGTTATTACTTTCCATAAAAAGGGTGATAGATGTGACCAGCGATGTCATTTCACCAAAATGCCTGGAGTAGTGGAAGTGACACAATATGGCCCTTGACCTCCAATGACCACCCCCAAGTTTCATCACGGGTAGTGATGGCACAAAACCTTCAGATGTGTCCAACACCTGTGTTTCCAGGCTATCTCATTTCACCCAGATATAAAAATCGAGGCACAGAGGGAGGCAAGATTTGTCCATCATCACACATTTGGGGAATGTAATTTTCCAGATTCGACGTGGAGTCTATATGTAAAACATACATAATGTATTTGTAATACGATAACCAAAATCTTTAATGCAGGCCACAGATAGTGTATGAAACATATACAATGGACACAGAAGTACTCGTTATCTGTGGCATGGATGTGTTAAACAAGCCAAAAAAGCACTGTTCTGGGGTAGCATGCACTGTCTGTTTACCCAGGAGCAAAATGCTGCACGTTCATGGCCTGAAAATTAAATCATTAACAAAAAAAGTGATAGGTGGAAGGTTGTGAATAAATCTGAACCACTGGCACTTTTCTGGGCAACCTTCTACGCCACCGTTTTCTAGCCGTCTTTCCTCTTCTGTAATGGCTAGGCAGGCTGAAGAACAATGGTCTGGAGGGTTGACCAGAGCTGTCCTTGTGATTATGATTTGTTCAAAATCTTCAGGCCATCAACTTTTGTTTTTGCGGAAAGCTAAATAATTGACCAGGATTTAGTATCAACAAAATTCCCTGGTTATAAATGTATCTGTGATTCAGCTACCACTACAATAGAAGAAATCTATTTTGCATTTGTAAATTGAGACCGTCTGTCTCCATGTGCATTTATCTTTAAATTATGTGAAAAGCAATCATATGTTGTCCCCATGAAGAGGGAAAATGGGACGATCCCTTCCCCCGATTCTCATCCCGACCATGGCCTAGGATGTCACGACCCAAGCACCCACCGCGAGAGGAATTTGACCCGCTGACGGCCACCCCAGACGTCAAGATCCACTGTGGCCACGCCCCGCACGGCCATGGAAGCTGCCCGTCAATCAAACCACATGCTGGAACCTCAGGTGGAGCCGACATTGACCAAATGGATCAACTCGATTAGACAGCAACCATAAAATGCCGCCATCGTTAGAGATGCCATGACGACATAGCCAGCGGACATGAACACACGTGCCACCAAGCACATTGGTCATACACACACCAATCCACACGAAGAACATACTCAGTGCTATGACCACTTACACTCACACATACATCATTGGTTTTTTGACAATAGGCCAACTACAGCACCGCAGAAACGCAAGACGCCAGAAGAGCTTGTGTACATGCTTGCAGATGCTTCCTCGCCACTAAAACCATGAAGATGTAACCCTGCATATGGACTAATGCATATGGGTCTCTGTCACCCCTTGCGACCCCCATATTATGGTTTATGTACCCATAAGCCAGACCAAGGTAGGCCGCAAAGCCAGAGTCCCCAGGCCGGAACAGCTCAGACAAAGCTGCAAGGTACTGATCACACAGAACGAACCCTGACGAGAGCCTCACAGCCAAGGCCGCAATGTTGCAATCTACATGCCGCGCTCCCCGCGCCAAGGTTACACCTGCCACTGCTAAACGCTCCTCAGTGCCGAAACACAAATCAAATGCTCATAATTCTGCTGCAGCCATGGTCCCACAACATGTGACCAGGCCGACCTGATACAATGTCAAGCCCATCGACCAGAGAAGCGCTGGGGTCTCATCGTCTGGGACACAGACGGCAACAATGAAGTGACAAATTGGACACCGACAGCGATGGGAAAGACATGCACACCAGCTAATATTCAGACCTGTCAATTGTCTGCCAATGACACTGTCACGATCCACTTCCTGAAACCCCCCCCAGCAGGTCCATGGGCCAGGGGGGGTCTCGGCTCGGGCCCCCAACAAGCTTAGGCATCCTTTGCCTAGGCACTCTTGGGGCCAGTCCTGCCACCTTTGGCGCCAGGCTCATACTTAATGAAGACTTGTGCTTGGGGACTACTTTATTTCAGTGCCAGTCAACATGGAGGAATCCACATAGCTTGGCTCCTTGGACCCAAGGTATGCGGTATAGTGTTTTGGGTGTGGTAGCCTAGGGACTATTTTACCTGGACTACTTTCTTGATGCTATTTAAACCACACCCGACTTGGATAGCACGCTTCGCATTACTTTGCAATCCTGCAACCTGACGCTCATTGTGTTCAGCTGCATCTGCGAACCTCGGAAGAACAGCATCTGAAAAACAAGAGGACATTGTTAATAGCAGCAGTTTACCTGTGATTCCACCACTAGCTGCTCTCCACTCCTGCAAACAGCACCCAAGGAACAGCGAGCTTCCTGGACCGTCGGATCTGCAAAAAGGAGAAAAACAGGACATTAGACATTTTACAATTGTGCCGGCAGCTTACCTCACGAATCGCCCATCGACCAGCATCGCCTTGGGACTTCTTGCTCCGGGTGAGCACCGCAACCTACGGGAACAAAAGACAACAGGTTAGCAAAGGAAAGGCATCATAGCGCTGCACATAGCGCCTACTTACTGCATCAAGGCACTATCGAAGCACCATCACCTGCCGGCGAGTCCCAATTCAGCCAACATTCCACAGCAAACTTCCGCGCACCTAAGGAGAGAGAAAAGACATTATTTAAATTCAAGAAAGGCATACAGTATAACAGTAATAAGACCTACCTGAAAGACTCTAAAGGGCCTGCATCAGTGAAGTAACTAGATCGCACTCGCCCACAAAGGACAACGCGCCCCTGCCAAGAAGGCAGGACGGAGAGCACGCCAAAACCCATAACAAGGTGAGGAAAGGTCCGGGGAGGGGTTGCGGGCATACGGGGTGTTGGGAGGCTCTTACCCCAGTTGCCCAGTCTTGAACATTGCCCACCTGTTTTCCAGGCAGAACCTCTCTGCTGATTATACCTGGGAACGGCTGAGAAGGGCACCAGAGTCCCCACAGCTGGGTGGCGTCCCCGTGGATACCAGGTGAGCATAACAGACACATAGTCCTACTTTGTTGCCTACACCAGGTACACCGCGAGCTGGGAACAGCGATGGTCCCAGGCTTGGGGGCTCACAGGTGAACCAATAGGAATATGAGAGGCCCACCATTGACGCATTATTACTTAGCCAATCACTAGTTGTCCCCTTGTAACAATTCTCTTGTAGCAATTAGTAGGGATGGCCCAAGCGTACCACCTGACCCTTCCTCCACCACTAACAATCTCCTCTATATGTATCTATACTGACCTAACCACTCGGGGAGCCAACCCGAGATGGCGCTAGGTTTTGGGGCAGGATTTCCCAGGTGACGCACGTAGCCGCGTCATACAGCTAGAAAAAGGGCCTGCAAGCCCACTACGACCGAGAGGTCTCCCAGATGCCTGTGACCTGAGAGCTCGTCCCTGTCTGTTTTGCGCAGTAAACAGCAGTAACTCTCTGCTCTTGTGTGTGTCTCATTCTCCTTTGGGACGCGGGAGGAGTTGGGGCCTCCTGGGAATTTACCCCGACAAGTTGGAGAAACTGCTGACATCTGCTGAGAGTGAGAGCGATCACAGCAAGGCTGCTTGCGTCAAGGTTGCCCGGCAATGCGGCTCCCTCTGCTGTTGCCACCTTTGGAGGACTACGGGACCATTGCGGAACTGCGAGACGACCGGACAGTGCAATCTGGAGATTGGCCATCGGGAGCCGAATTGAGAAGTATCCCTCCTGTGGTTGGTGAGTGTCTAGGCGTGGTCTAGACGAGGGGAGGCGATGAGCTGATTGAGAGGGGTGTCCACAGTCAATCGGCACCGGCAACCGAGAGCCAGATGTGAGTATGGCACACACAACCAGCAATACAATGCCGTGTGGGATGTGAGAGGAATTGTAACTAGGGTGGCGGGTGGCTCTTACAGGGTGTTAAGGAAAGATTTTGGTCATTGAGCGGCAATCAATTTGTAAGGTGTAGCGGGGACTGGCACGAGGGCCATCCTCTGTAGTGTTACAGAGCAGGCTGGGTGGGGCTTCGAGCACCCACGTGTGACTGGCGGATCGCGCTGATTGGTCAAGATTGCGGACACCTTTATAAGGGGGTGTGGCATTCGTATGAGTTGGCATTGTAGATCAATGAATAGATGAAGATTTCTATTGCTTGAGTGTTTTAGCTCTGTGAATAGATGACATATTCCCACAGGAGGTAGCTAGATTGTTTCTCAGTGTGGAAGATAATTGGCTGGTTAAGCTCCCCTAGAGAGGTGACATATCACACGTGAGGCGACGCAGAGTGCACAGTCCGATTGTAATAACAAAGTAATTGATGAATACTCCACTCCAGACGTGGTGGGAAGACAGCTGTGGGGATAACGGGTAATAAGATTGTCAAACATGGCGCACATTCATTTTTTTGCTGTAATTGTACGGAACGGTAACCCCTTGTAGTAGTTGGTGACGTCACCATAGGGCTTGCATAGGATACCGCAGTCTTTTTCCTCCAAGAGTGATCAGGGCACAGACACGCCGTAAGGGATGGGTGAAGGGGGAGAGGCGGCTGTGCACGGACAACGCCGGCACATGCTCAACAACAGGGGTCGCACAAGGAGGTGGTGCGGCCGGTGGAAGGGGGACACGAAGAGCATACACTGCGCAGGCAGTGAGGGCAGAGGAGAAGGAGAAGGAGTTAGAAGGGGCCGAAGGGGACCCTAGCTCCGGAAGGAGAGGCCTAGAAGAAGGTGACATTGTTGTAAAAAACCAAGAGGGCGGTGGCGCCCAGCACAAAAATATTGTAATAAAAAATTGTTTTCCTTGCAGGGGAAAGTCAGAAGACCCCAATTTACGGGGCCAGGTAACGGTAGTATTCAGAAAGTGAAGTTATAAAATGTCCACATATTATGGGAAAGGGACAGGAGCAGGGTTGGGGCTCAGGGCCAGCGCCTTAACAACACCACTCCAACATATCTGCGTAACACTAATGCCACACAGAGATAAAATAATAAAGTACAGTATCGAATGGACACAAGGAACAGACAACAAAATAAGGATACCATGGCCGCCCAACAGCAGTTTTGACATGTGCACCCAACATTCACTGGTAGCGTATCTACATAACACATATAAGGGGAAGAAATTAGCGAGTCACCTAGAAGTTTTCGACCTCTGGAAGATGTTCCAGGGGTGCGCACCAGGGGTACCAGGGATGGTCACCGCGCAAGGAGCAAAGGAGGAGCAGGTGAGCGGAGAGGGCGGGTGCCGCGCGCCCCAAGCTCCCCCCAGTGCTGAGGAATGTGAGGACGAATCAGAAGGATCATTCCCAGTTGCCGAGGTAAAAAAGGAAGGTGAGGAAGAGATACCCATAACTAAAGAAGTAAAGAAGGAAACAGGAGGGCTGTATCCAATGAGTGAGTTAAGGGAAGCTACACGATCACCACTAACAGCAGCTGAAGGATACTCCAACCCTGCATACAGCCCACTGCGGTGCGGAGGGTACAACAGATACGGAGAAAACACAGGTAAGCACAAGGGGAGAAAAACGGGCACAAGTAGATTTAACAAGTATAGGACCAGACGAATGCATAGCAGCACAGGTGCTACTGAAGCTTCGAGGAACGTTAACAGGGGAAGAGGAAGAAGTGGTAAAGATGGTAGGTAAAGAAGAGACAGGATACACACAGAGGGGGTGCGGGGTAAGTACAAAAGAGGAAGGAAGAATGACGCAGGAGGAAGAGGAGGTGTTGGAGGCGAAATTAGCAGAACTGAGGGAGGTACGGAGCGCGCTGATCAGACAGTTCGAGCAGGAAGGGCTGGAAAGGAAGGAGAAGAGGAAGGAAAGTAAGAGGGACACGGCAGGGTTACAACAGCAAGAGGAAGAGCGAAGGAAGTGAGAAGAGGACCGAATAAAGGAAATTGCAGAAAGGGTGGCACGCATGGAGCAGCGAGAGGTCAGGAGAAAAGAAGAGGAACGAGAAGAAAATGACAGATAGATGGGACTATGGAGGAAAAAGATTATATCGGAGAGTGCACAGAAGTATGAGGAGGGGAGAATTATAGAAGGTATACTGGCAATGGAAGGAGGAATATGAAACAACAAGGAGGAAGAGGAAAGCGTATTAGAACAGGTAAGTGACGCAATAATAATTGAACTTTGTAGAGCTAGAGAGGAGGTATGTGGTAAAGTGAGCAAGCAAAGCAATACAGCGCTAGGAGAGACGCACAAGGAACAGGAGGTCAAGACATAGGCATGTAGCAATAAAGGGGGTAGCGACATAACCGGCCCAAAGGGGCGCGGAGAAGACAGGTGAGTACACAGACATAGACTTAAGGACCATCACGGTGGGAGGAAAACGCCCAGGCACAGGGTTGACATTCTCAGATGGATTTTGCAGTGAGGAAGAGGAGGGATCGTGCGGGGGATGAAGTGATGGAAGTGGGGAGGGGCTAAGCAAATTATACATAACATGCACAGACTGCAGGTCATCATGGGAATGTGAGAAGAAGAAGAAAACACAGGGAGAGAAAGCAAAAGACAATTAAAACAAGGAACACCACGGCCACTGACACCGCCTGCACTTCGCACGCCATATGTTAATAGACTCAGAGACCTCCCGGGACGCAGAATGGAAGAATCAGCTGATACACACAGGAAGGGTCAAGTGGGTCAACAGAGGAGGAACAAGAGCATAGTAGATAATAGAGTAACATAACACATTACTGACTTTATTGAAGAACTTTCTGACATGGAAGAGGACAGCGACTACACTCACGTATCCTTGCACAGACGAATGCCTGGGGAGGTGAAGGGGTACACTCTAATGCCATTACTAGAGAGAGGAGGATCAAATGCAGACTTCCATCTTTGAGGGGAGGGGCCAGGAAGTGGATATATGAAATGGAAAAACAAACTGCAGGGCAAAAACTAGCGGTGGGTGATGTAAAGGGGTTGTTAATTTCAATACTGGGTGATGCAGCAAATGACATTTGGAAGAGGGCGGGATTCCCAGGGGTAACTATGAGTGACACATCACATGATGGGGCACCATTTGCAAATTGCAGACACACACTATGGCAAGCGCTGAGGGTGCGATACCCAGACACTTCAGACATAGGAGCAAAAACGTCACGCAAAATGCGTGAGCATGAAGATCCTTATGATTACAGCTAGGAAATTCAGGAGAAGTGACGCCTGGAAATGCGGGAACCATGGGATAAAACACTAGCAATTTTTTTTTACCACATACTGATTCAAGGCCTGCCAGAGACAGTACAGCGACAATTAAAGAAATTAGTAGAAATGGAAGCAAAGGCATGGCCAGAGATACAGCTGACAATAGTGCACCATTGTAGGCTATGGCAAGAAAAGATGAAACAGAAAGAGGAAGACAGAAAGGCAGAGGAGACGAAACTGGTCCAAAAGAAACTGTCCAAATATGCCATGGAAGGTGCGCTGATAACAGGCCCTGCCCAGGTCACTCCGGCACCAGACACTACACAACAAACAGCATCACTACAGCAAGCACAAATGAGGACACAGCAAATGCCACCATCCCTACCATACACAGCCCAACACCAATACACAGCACAGATGGGAGGTAGATACACACAAATGGGAAACGGATACACAAACAACTACCGGTGGAGGGGTGGCAAACGAGAGGGTGGGGATTTGGACTAGCAGCACCACCGCAAGGGGGAGGTTTCCGGGGGCACAACCAATATCGACATCAGGGGTACTTAGACAACACTGGAGGATACCCATGGCAAGCACGAGAGCCACCAACGTGCTGGACATTTGGGCTGATAGGACACATGTCATGCACATGCAGAGGAAGACCGGCAAAAGCAGGATGGGGAGAGCAAGGGCAACAGGGTTACAATGGGGGACAATTCTACCAACAACAGCAAATGCAGCAGGGGACAGAAAAACTAATACAACAGCAAGCACCACCACCTCCTCAGCAGCAACTACAAACATACACACAACAACAACCGCAAGTGCAGTACCAACCACCACAACAACAGGCACAACAGCAAGTGGCAACAGCACAACAACACGTCCAGACAGTACAACAGCTCACACAAATACAGGACGATAAACTACTACCCGCAAACACACCAATACAACAGGCACAGTTGGGGAGGGTGACAATATTGGGTCACAACCCATACAAAGGGAGTGGACAGTCACTATACCCGCAATAGGACAGCCCACAGATGTCCTTGATGTGTCCCATCCTATCGGTAACACCTAACCCTGTGGAAGAACCACGCATAAAGGTGGCGATAGGTGACAAAACATTTTCCTTCCTAGTTGACATAGGGGCCACTAGGTCCTGCATTAGGGAGGGGAAGTTCAACTTGTCAGGCAAAGCTATGCACACTCAAGGATTCTATGGGGCTCGAGGGCTGTTTCCTTTTACTGATAACATCTCCTTATCTGTTGGAGATCACAACCTGTCTCTACCACTGCTATACTCAAAACAATTGTCAGAAAACATACTAGGGAGAGACATCATGAGCAGACTGAACATGATCATATCCTTTACTGACAAGGAAATAGTGTGCTCCACACCAGGCATACACATGTTCACAGCACGACACATACTCCAGGTCTACTGTGGCAAAACAGTGGCGAGGGCCGAACCAGTGGATGGGGACCTCTTCCAATATGGAACAGACATGGCAATAGCATGGCTACCAGGAATTGAGGGCAAGGTGTGGAGGAGACCAGCAGCTTACCTTTTCGGACCAGAAACACCCACCAGTGAAGAGGAAGGGGCTATAATATCAGTGGACATAGAGAGCATTGTGGCAACCACAGACTACATTGCATTCCACGCCCAGGATGGGGAGGGGAAAGCATGGAGAGCTGTAATAGCACTAGCAGAAGGATGCAGGCTAATGCAGGTATCAGATGAGGAACTGTTCTCAGACGGAGCAGGAGATGGGGAGATGGTGTTCCAGATGAGCGTCTATATTTGGTTAAGAGTGACATACAAGGAGGTAGCACAGAAAATGGCAATGACACTAGAAGCCCCCAGCCCCACCCAAGTACCCTTCTAAGAAGAAGACTTAGCAGCAGTACCCACCTCTCTATGGACCGCTAGTCCATATGATGTAGGCTGCATAAAAAGCATTGGAGGAGTACAAACAAAGCTAAAGAAAGGTGCAGTGCTGCCCAGGGTGAAGCAGTACCCACTATCCAAAGAAGCTGATGAAGGGATATATGAAACAATAACTGCCCTAGTGGATAGAGGAATATTGGTACCATCAGAGTCACCATGCAACACTGCAGTGTATCCTGTGCGCAAGGCAAAGGGAGGGTCATGGCATTTCATACAAGATTTGAGACCCCTCAACAACATTGTAGAGGCGGAGTATCCCATAGCAGCTAACCCAGCCACCATACTGTGCGGAATACCACCAGAGGTGTCACGCTTTACTGTAATCAACCTCAAAAATGCCTTTTTCTCAATATCCCTACACCCTGATTCACAAGACCTAACAAGTTTTACATACCACAACACAAAGTGGAAACACACTAGACTACTCCAAGGGTACTGCGAGTCACCATCCATTTTTAACAGAGTAATACAAATGGACCTGGGAAACAGAGATGGAAAGCACCGTGCTGCAATATGTAGATGACATCATCATCTGCAGCACCACTGAAGAGAAGTGCAGGAGGGACTCTGTAAAGATGCTCACAGTGCTGGCTGAGAAAGGATACAAAGTTGACAAGGGGAAACTACAGTACTGTCAAGAACAAGTGCTCTATATTGGGCAGATCATTTCACAAAAAAGAAGGAACATTGCACCAAAAAGGGCACAAGCAATAACAGATACACCACAGCCGCAGACAGTAAGAGAATTGCAGCAATTTTTGGGCCTATGCAACTACTGCAGGGCATGGGTCTTTGACTACTGCTCATACATAGGACCACTGCTCGAGGCCCTTAGAGAAGCACATAGGGGGGAAAGGAAGTTGGGATGGACAAGAGAAATGACAGAGGCATTCAATGAATTAAAACATACCATTTCAAATGCACCAGTACTAGCTACCCCCAAATACAAAGAACAGTTTTACATATTCTCACATTGTGACACTGCAGTAATGAAAGCAGTACTGACACAAAAGACAAGCATGGGACACAAACCAGTGGCATTTTATAGTGGCCATTTGGATCCTGTAATGATGGGTCACTTCCCGTGTGAACAGAGCCTAGCTGCAGCAGCATTTGCAATAGAAAAATCTTCAATTACAATGGGATGCCCCACCACACTGTAAGTGGAGCATGCCCTCTTTGCAATATTGAACAAGCCAAAATCCACACTGACCACTCAAGGAGCTACAGGTTACGAGATTATACTCTCCAGACCAGAGCTCAAAATAGTAAGGTGCAGTAATGTTAACCCAGCATGATTCATAGCAGAAGTAGTGGAAGATGGAGAGCACGCACATGACTGCACACAGGCTATCATAATATACTCAAGTACAAGAAGAGTGGAAGAAAATGCCCTAGAGGGGGGAGAGATATTGTACATAGGTGGGTAATCAACAATTGACCAAAGCGATGGGATAAGAAGGACAGGAGCAGCAGTAGTACGATTGAGAGAAGACTGGACTTACGTTCCAGTGAAATGTGTACAATTACCACAACACTATTCAGTGCAAGCAGCAGAACTAGTATCATTAATTTTGGCCTTAGAAGAAGGAAACAAGAAACATTGCACTCAGGATTAATAAAATGGCAAAGAAGAGGATTCAGAAGAGCAGACGGTACGCTGGTACAACATGCTCTCTTACTGGCTGAACTAATTGAAGTAATAAACTACCCGGAAGAGGTAGCACTGGTAAAGTATCAGGCCCACATTAATGGGGATGACCCAATATCAAGAAGTAACGAAACAGCAGATGCACATGCAAAACATGCTGCATACTTTGGCAAAACTTGGGCCCTCCCAGAGAAACAAAAAGATAAGGGGGGGTAAGACAGATGTTGATGCAGGATGGGTACACACACATCCCAGAGACACAGATTATGGTACTGCAGGCAGCGGCACCAATGGCAGAGAAGGAACTATGGGCCAAACAAGGATGCACCATGTCCCCCACAGATGCATTATGGTGACAGAATAATACAGGATAAGTTAAAAGTGTGATGCCCCTGGCAATATTGAAAATAGCTCTGACCCAATTACACTGTCCCACGCAAACAGGGAAAGAAGTAATTTCTGCACGGATAAAAGAATCATAGTTCTGCCCCGAGCTAAACTCACATGTGGCAAATTTCATTAGCAACTGCCTCGCATGTCAACAATTTACGGCCAGTCACACGCTGCAAGTGATCAAAGGTACAATAACCCAGCCTGAAGGACCCTTCCTGCAACTACACATTGACTACGTTGACATGATCAATGTATGTCAAGGCTACAGATACATGATTGTAGTAGTGTGCCCATTTTCAAGGTGGATTGAGGCTGGCCCATGCTCTCATGCAGATGCATTCAGGGCAGCCAAATTCTTGGTGAGGGAGGTGTTCCCGAGGTGGGGAGTATGGGAAGTGCTGCGGTCAGACAATAGCCCACACTTTGCCAGCAAACTGTTCCAGCACGTAACTGCTGTTTTGGGAATCAAACATATGTTTGCATGCGCATATCACCCACAAGCTAATGGCATCTGTGAACCACTCAACAGCCTTCTGAAAGAAGAAATAGCAAAGATCCAACAAACAACCAAAAAGAGTTGGCTGTACAGCCTCCCTTTGGCCTGGTTTGATTTGAGGAACAGACAAGGGTTGGACCACCACCACACACCCCATGAGGTGGTGACCGGATGTCAAATGCACCTCCCACTCACACCACCATCAAGGGCCACAACTGACTGCCACACTACAAGCACTGTTTTTGGAGAAGAAATGGATGAATATGTCTCTTCCTTGGTTAGTAGTGCTGCTTTTATCTCTCAACAGATCGAACGGACACAGGGCGGGTCGAAGAACAATCAACGAGGAAAAGCAATCAACAAGGAACAGGAACAAACAGCCCAGTGGACAGTGAAAAAGGGAGACAAGGTTCTCCTGAAGAATTATCGACGAACATGGAACAATCCTAGATTTACAGGCCCACATGTGGTGGACAAGGTAGCAACTAGCGCCATAATACTTAGAGGTAAGGACGTGTGGACTCACATCCATGACATCAAGCCCTACAAACCCCAGACCCTCCCTCACCTCAGCAAAAGGGCCAACGCTTCAGCAACGACAACTGACAACAACGACATAGTACAGGCACTAGATACCCCAAAGGACATAAATGACCAACCACCATAGACCACCCTATGATCACGAGATCCCAGGCAAAGCAAATAATTTAGCTAAAGATTAACTCCCACCAACCATCAGTTAATAAAGAACATTGTCAAACAACCTGTAATATACACCACACTGTGTAAACACGTACATGCTCTATTCTCTTTTTTCTCACACATGCAGGTGTTGCGCATTGCTATTGTGTATGTAATAAAATACAAGAAATATACGTCACTGCCCAGGGGTAAATATTACCTGTGGACTATAACACCCCAGAAGCACTGTCGCACCAGTTTGTATACGTTATAAAAAGGCCAAAATACTTAAAACGAAGAAGAATACGTGCATACTATAACACGTTCCTTATGATTATAGCTCAATCATTTCCACATCTTCACGCAGCATTAAACGCCCTAAGAGATAGGACGGTAAGGAAAGTGTGGGAACAGCTTTTCGCCTGGGCATTGAGCGATTTCTTGATACGCAGGGCTTGAATAAAAATACTAACAATAATAACGCAAATTTTGAAAGATTTTCAGGCGGGCACCTATATCATCTAAAGTAAAGTAGCTGCAGGACAGCAGCAAAGATAAGAGAGACATGCCAGTGGTATTAGCAACTGTAATAAAAATGCTAGGGATATTCTTCACCACTGGTCTGATTACTGTCGCTGTCTGGCAGGCCTACTATGCTTTCTATGTGATGGCATCTCCCTCTACTAACATTTCCCCTACCATGGCTCCAATGAGCACAGCGTCAGGTGGTACAAGATGTACGGGACCCAATATAAAGAGGGATAAAAGTAGTATTTCCACTGATGTACATGGGATGGACACATACCTCACAGAATCCACATACGTTTCCAACAACATGTGGTACAAGCACATGTCCAAAATTGGTAAGGACACAACAAAGGACAACTGCTATGTGTGCTCGTTGATCCCATATGCCATGAGCGCCTCAAGAACGTTCATGACAACTGAAGTACCTGCGACCACCGCTGAATGCTTGTTGTATCTAGCATTGTTCCAAACATGTGGACAATTTCAAGGGAAAAGAGCAACACTAAGATTGAAATCAAGATCAATGTACCCCTATGAAGATAACTTCATCAAAACACTACCAATTTATGACAACACATGGCAGCAGACCAAAGGGCTCAGATACATAACAGATGGACCCAACAAAGGAGAGACAGAAGAAGTTACACTGAATTATCTGCAATGCGAGTGGTACGCAAAGGAAGTTGCTGGAGAACCAGGATGCTGGGAAAGGCCACTTATATTAATATATGGCAAGGTATAAACTAAAGGCGGATGGGTGGACGGAGTTGTAGGAAGTAAAATGTTGACCTTGGCAAAGTCACCAGTATTGACTGTGCAAGAAGAAAACAACATATGCTACAAGGAATGGACAAAGAGTGCAGCACTGGTGAAATGGGTAGATCAATAGGAGGAACCCATAACAACACTTCCACTCACAGCACCAACACTGTGCTACCAGCATGATGCAGAAGTTGACGTTGGAGCAAATGAAGGCTGCAAGAGAACAATAAAGATCCCTGAGGGGGGTGCAGGAACAGCAGTCCTGATGGACCACTATTGGGCCTGCGGAGTAAAGGCATACAACAGCTTGCCACCGTTGTGGAATGGAGTGTGCACTATGGTACACATCAATATACCATTGCTGGTAGTTTGACACGTCAATATGGAGAAGTTCCCTAAGAAGGACGAAGGGAATAAACAGAAGAAAAGGTCACTGAAGATGGGGAGAAGCAAGCAACGGAATGACACAACCCACCCATCCAGAGTAAAAAGGCAAGGAGAACCACTGACAGGGAACTGTGGGAAAAGTTGGAAACAGCCCTGAGTGACATTCCACCAGCACACACAGACTATTTAGCAGAGCGGCAATGTTCTTTTCCTCCATCGTACATCCAGGGATACAGGCATATGCAAATGCGAAGTGGCTCAGATAACAAGAACAAGATGGGAGCTAATGATGACAATAAACTCCACAGTTAACGGATTCAACTTGATAAAGGAACAGCTAAGGGTGATCAGGATGGTTGCCCAACAGAACAGATACGTGCTGGACCTCCTGACAGCAATGGAAGGAGGTGTTTGCGCAAAAATTGGGAGCTCGTGTTGCACACTTATTCCTGCCAATGACGAGGACAACCGCATGCTATCTGAGGCAGTATCACAGCTGGCCAAGATGCACGCCAAGATGGAAGAAGAAGCAAAGGGAGTAAAGGACGGCAGCTGGTTCTCTTACATCTGGTCCTAGATACCATCTTGGCTCTCAGATGGTCTCAAGGTTTTGGCATGGTGCATAATATTAGGACTGGCTTTTCTGATGGGGATAAAAGTATGGAAGGAAAGATCAAAATGTTCTGCTGAATAAATTATCGGCATGCACATCATTATTAAGGAACGTGAATGGCTGCACCAGCAGATAGTAGAAGCAGATTTGGATACACCATAAATAAAGGTTGAGAACCCAAGGAACCCGAAGAGCTACATTGGGAAGTGGGTTTATTGCAAACCCGGTGGCGGATGTGTTTATATGTACTGGTCATTTGAAGACCATGTGGACTGGTACGGACACTTGGCAGGAATAACGAAGGTATGGCGAGTACGAGGAGACAAGAGAGTGGATAATTTTGTGGTCGACAAGTCAACCAGATGGGGGGACTGAAGAGGGAAAATGGGACGATCCCTTCCCCTGATTCTCTTCCCGACCATGGCTTAGGACGTCACGACCCAAGCACCCACCGCGAGAGGAATTTGACCCGCTCATGGCCACCCCACACATAAAGATCCACTGTGGCCACGCCCTGCACAGCCAGGGAAGCTTCCCGTCAATCAAACCACATGCTGGAACCTCAGGTGGACCCGACATCGACCATATGCATCAACTTGATGACACAGCAACCATAAAATACTGCCATCATTAGAGATGCCATGACAACATAGCCAGCGGACATGAACACACGTGCCACCAAGCGCATTGGTCATACACACACCAATCCACATGAAGAACATACATCGTTATTATTTTTACAATAGGCCAACTACTGCACCACAGAAACGCAAGACACCAGAAGAGCTTGTGTACTTACTTGCAGATGCTTCCTCACCACTAAAACCATGAAGATGTAACCCTGCATATGGACTAATGCATATGTGTCTCTGTCGCCCCTCACGACCCCCATATTATGGACTATGTACCACCACCCATAAACCAGGTGAAGGTAGGCCGAAAAGCCCGAGTCCCCAGGCTGGAACAGCTCAGACAAAGCTGCAAGGTGCTGATCATGCAGAACAAACCCTAACGAGAGCCCCACAGCCAAGGCCGCAATGTTGCAATCTACATCCCACGCTCCCCATGCCAAGGTTACACCTGCCACTGCTAAACACTTCTTAGTGCCGAAACACAAATCAAATGCTCATAATTCTGCTCCAGCCACGGTCTCATAACATGTGACCAGGCCGACCTGATACGATGCCAAGCCCATGGACCAGAGAAGTGCTGGGTCTCACATTTGGGACACAGACGGCAACAATGAAGTGACAAATTGGACACCAACAGCGATGGGAAAGCCAAGCACACCAGCTAATAGTCAGATCTGTCAATTGTCCACCAATGACACATAGTCCTACTTTGTTGCCAACACCAGGTACACCGCGAGCTGGGAACAGCGATGGTCCGAGGGTTGGGGGCTTGCGGGTGAACCAATTAGAATATGAGGGGCCCACCATTGATGCCATTATAGTTTAGCCAATCACCAGTTGTCCCCTTATAACAATTCTCTTGTAGCAATTAGTAGGGACGCCCGAAGCGTACCACCTGACCCTTCCTCCACCACTAACAATCTCCTCTATATGTATCTATACTGACCTTACCACTCGGGGAGCCAACCCGAAATGGCGCTAGGTTTTGGGGCAAGTTTTCCCAGGTGACACACATGGCCGCGTCATACAGCTAGAAAAAGGGCCTGCGAGCCCACTATGACCGAGAGGTCTCCCGGATGCCTGTGACCTGAGAGCTCGTCCCTGTCTGTTTTGCGCAAAAAACAGCAACAACTCTTTGCTCTTGTGTGTGTCTCATACTCCTTTGGGACGCGGGAGGAGTTGGGGCCTCCCCAACCCCGGAAGTCCGTGGACGGCCCTGCCGGGCCCCTGGGAATTTACCCTGACACCCACAATCCAGAGTCAAACAAGACACCTTAATGTACAAAAGAAAGTCCTGGTTCAGGAAGATATCTCGCGCTCACACCATATACTTTATCCAAGTTCCTAATCAAAAAAAGATGGTCCAATATCTATATTTTCCTATAGTGAAGTAAAGTCAATCTAAGGAGTCCATCAATGTGATGATTTTCAAAGAATAATGTTTAATTTTTCAATGAAGAACTGCCGACACGTGTTTCGACCAATGGCCATTTTCAAGGCATATATATGGATCTCTGAGTTTCCCAAGTTATGAGTTTAAAAGTAGCTCAGTATGCTTGATCCTGTGTTGACAATTCAATTTTCAGATTGTTTATGTATGCGTCTGATGATATTAGCTGGATGCTATAAGGTCCCAATCATTTTGAACACGTACAATGTGTAGTTCCGATATAAAGGTTCTTCATTCAAAGGGTTAGATCCCAGCACCTGTGCCTTTTTACTAGAAGTCACTTCTAGTAAAAAGGCACAGGTCCTGGGATCTAACTCACTATAGGAAAATATAGATGTTGGACCATCTTTTTTTGATTAGGAACTTAGATAAAGTATACGGTGTGAGCACGAGATATCTTCCCGAACCAGGACTTTCTTTTGTACACTAACTACAAACTTTGTGGGAAGTTTGAGGGCAAGATATCACTTGCTGCCGACCCTTGTCTAAAGTTTTAGAGTGGAAAATAGCACACAGAAAGCGATCCCACACTTATTGATAATTAGTTAACACCTTAATGTCCTAGGCTTTGACACATGTCTCTTCTTCAATTTTTTTTAACGGGTGAGGTGTGAGGATTCAATAACCCCCCAGGACAGGCCTGTGAATGAAGCTTCCACAAAGCCCTTTTCAAGAAGGAGTTTGAGTGGGGAGGGGTGGGTCACTCCATGGCTCTCACACTTCTCGTATTTTCTTAAATAGTGTTGCACCCACCAGAGTGTCCTGGTCGAGTTTGTGGCCCCTCACAACCATGCCCATCACACTTGAATGTGTTCACGATGAGCATAGCACAGAATGTGGGGACCCCACTTTGCGAGCCATGCTGAGGGCCCTCCCAAGCTCCTTTACAAAGCACAGGCCACACCACACCCCTAACAGGGCCAGGACCGCCACGTGTGCACAAAGTCCATGATAGTTATGCCACTGCATGGCCATACACTACTCCAAGTTAAAGAAGTTATATGTTTTTAATCAAACCTTAAATGTTTTACCTAGCATAGAAAGAAGGGGGTGGTGCCTGTTCCCAAAATATACCCGCCACCACAGGAGTTTTTTTTATTGGAGGGTGTAAATATATGCAACAAATATGTGATTGCGAACTAAGGAAAACAGGTTTGGGGGTTTCAGAGGGAATCTTCACCCTCCCATGGGCAAATGTTTTGAATAATTAGTTAAAATGGTGCATTACACAGCACACTTTTTGTGAAAATGTGGGTAGAAGGCCAGACAGTTTGCAATCGGTTTTGTAGGGTGTAGGGCTCATGGAAAAAAGTACACTAGATGCAAGTCACCTAAAGTGCACAAGCACATTTTCCAATGCATTGTCATGCCATTCCCATAAATATATACCAGAATAAAAACATGTTCATGCTGGCTGTGCACATACATTTCCATGCTGGCTCCACCAACATTTAGCAGTATTCCTATATAAGAACATACTCATGTTTGCTTTGAGATGTTTTGTATAGTATCATTACTCGGACTAGGCACAAAGCTGGCTCTGCCAATATACGCCAGTACTCCTATGTAAGAAAATACTCATGTTAGAGGTGAGGGCCAGAGGAGTAAGGAACCTTGTATGCCAGTCGGGCCCAGATCAGGACAGAGCCTCATCAGGGGAGACTATGCAAGCCGAATGCCTCAATTCAGGATAGAGACGCAAACTAACCAACCCTACCTAACCTGTACTGCATACACCTCTCAAACTCCAAACCAAACACAACCAAAACCTACAGCACAACACACCGCACAAACTTCACTACATTGCAACAACAAAACAAAAACACACATAGTCTTGCACAACAGTACACGACGACTACCGGCCGCAAACACCCCAGGCCCAGCCAACGGACCCACCGGGCTGAGGCCGCCAACAGCACATCACTGCTCTCTTGCATTTTTCCTGCTTCCTCCCACTAACTCAACCTCCCCTCCTCTTTCAGAGCCGCCAGAGCACCAGAAGACCACTCCGGTTGCACGGTACAAATGTCCTTTAACATTAACATTAACATTAACATTAAAAGTGACATGTCACAATAAGAGAACATGTCCAAACTGGTTTCAATGTAAACCAGTTTAGACCCATATGAAGACTTATCATCCTTGCTTCATCACAGATGCTCAGTTAATAAAAGGTCATGCTACAGTAAGCCACTACACCAAAACGTCAGTCTAGTGAGGTAATACTGCTTATCATGCTTGCTTTATCAAAGATGCTGACTAATAAATGTCATGCCACAGTAAGCAATGGCTAGTCTGGCTGTACCAAAATGCCAATCTAGCTAGGTAATGACACACATGAACTTGGATTTGCCTGAAAAATACCAGTAAAACATGCAAAGTCAATAAAGGATGTGTTCAATGCTCTTGTGATCCCCAGTCTCATAGGACCTTAGACACATACAAACGCACACACGCACTCACACACACACACACACACACACACACACACACACACACACACACATACACACACACACATACACACACGCAGACATCCACTTTCGTGCACCCATGCATCTCCTTTCACATTCATTCCCACTGCATTCACCACGCAGGCATGCACCCACCCAGAGCATTCACACACACAATCACATTCATACCCATTCACCCACCAGTGACTCACACATATACCTTCTCTCACATACACTTACACTGGCACTCACCCACCCAGAAAACTTACACACATACACACACACTCACATTCCTACTCACTCACCCACCATTCACTCACCCATAAACTTCTCAAGTCAACTTGTACTGCTTCTCCACACAAGCACACACCCACCCACCCAGAACATTCAAACACACACTATCACATTCCTGCTCATAGAACCACTATTCACTGACCCATGCCCTTTCTCTTGTTACCACTGTGGGATCTATTTACCCACTCAGCTGTACTCCCTTCCATAACCAAGCTGCACTTCACCAGAAGCAGCAAAATGGCTGTGCTGGCTCCTGTGAACACCATTGCCTCACACCAAAACTGCATTTTCAACTACAAAAAAGATGGCTGCACCATCTTGCCAAGCACATAGTGGGCAGGATGGAACAAGGGGGTACACTGAGAAAGCCTGCCAGGGTGTTCTTACATGTACAAAGGAAGGGGAGTGAAAAAACAACGCTGTTTTGCTGAAAGCCCAAAGTCCAATTGAAAAAGGGAATATTTTACATTGAAAATGATGCTGCTCTGACTCTATTTTCATCTGTTTTTCATCAAACTACTTTTATTAATAAGGCCTTGCCATGCCTATCCATATCCATATTGTGCTTCAGCAGAAGAAAGCATGATCCCTGAATGTCAGGCTCTGTCAGCCAAATCTGGGAAAATCTACAAAAGCTTTGCTTCAGTTACACGCAAAAACGCCTGACCTTTGCTACAAAATGTCAAAAACCACTGCTTTGAAAGAAATTCTAGCTCTCTGCGCACATGTCAATCTCAAGAGACCTTGGCCTTGTACAGACTGTTGTGTACAAGAAGCTAACTATGCAAACTTTTGCAAACCAAAAAAAAAAATATCTGTCTTAAAAGTACCATGTTGAACAAAAACTTGTCTGTGCCTAGCAATGTAAAAGGGTTTGTTGCTGGGAAACAGATAGGGGATGTTTTATCCAAAAGGGTTATTTTGAACCACCATAAACTTCCAGGACACGAAAGTGATAATTGCTACTTTGAAAAACTTTGAATGGACCAAGACAAAGAAAGTTCACACGCTTGTCAGACATTCGTCTGTGCTCCAGGCTGGGACAATAGAAATTCTAGGACACTAACCTGTGAAGTTGAGGGGGCCATAAAACCTTAAATCAAACTGGGGTTCCCCATCCCACACAGGGCTGAAGTGAAAGTTGGTGGTAGCTGAAGAGAAAGAAAATAGTCCAGTGAAGGAAAATGGCCAGCCCATTTGTTTCAAAAGACAATTGTATTAAGAAACTTGGAAGACGGTTATTTTTGCAGCAGAAATTCTCAAAAATGTAAAAAGTTAACAGTTGTAATGTAATTTTGTGGGGTGTAATTTAAGATGTTGTAGCCTTCACTGCCACCTTGGGAACAGAAATGGCAGAGAATTGGGTATTCTAAGGAAAGTGTACCTGATGCCACTGCAAATTTCAATGCTGACATGCCTAATGATAATTCACACACCTGTTTAAAGTTATAGAATTTTAGGCTGAATATTTCACACTAAAAATGTACAAAAATTATTAGAAGGGCAAAACAATGTCTTACAGACTGCAGAGATGGACTGGCATGTGCTGCATAACATATGTAACTTGTTATTGTAATTTGTTAAAATGCTACCACCGTAAAAAATGTGTCATTTATGGCAAAACTGGATTTTAGCTAAAGTAACTGGTGTAGGGTCTAGAAATTGTAAAACTCACATCATAAATCTGACATCCTGCACTTGAAACCCAACCAGCTGAAAGCAAGGCATCAACCATTACCCCTGAACAATCCAGTTGTTCAGAGGCATGCTCAGCTAAGCCTGCCCCACTATATAGTTCTATGATGTCACCATGCTTTAGATAAAGCATGGCTGACAGGACTCTGGACACACACTCTTTCCTGAATTCCTGAGCCTGCATTCCTGATCTTCCACATTTATCTTGCCATATTCCAGATCCCCCTGCAAAGGCCAAAGCATATCTGATTCCAGATTCCATTACAAAGCCAAAGCATAGCTGATTCCAGATCCCACTGCAAGGCCAAAGAATTGCTGATCCTATCCCCAGCAAGGCCTCAATTCTGAAATCCCACCATAATATCCCAATAACCCAAGGGAAAGCTGTGGTGTTCTTTTGGGAACCCTCCTGAAACCAGACCGCCTTTTTGCCCACTAACTGCATGCCCGCTGCAACCCTTCCATCCAGCTGTCCTGATTATCCAGTGACCAGAGCATTGCCCATCTGTCTTTTGCCAGGAGAGTCCGCTATCCGGTGACCAGAGTCTTTTGTGACCAGAACCCTAACTGTTCCAAAATCCCAAAACTCAAGCGCGGACTGTGAGTATGTCCCCATCCCAGAGAAACAGATAGTCTCCCCATCTTGACCCTTTTGTCTTTATTCCACTCTCTAAGCAATCCTATCCATACTCTGGTAACTTGTTAAAATGGTTAGAATTCTCCATGCACCCTGTCCTTGACTTTCTAAGTGCTAGTGCCATCTCACTATTAATTCTGTCGTGTGTAGATCATAAGCCCTTAGTCATATTTTGAGTAATCAAACTAATTTGCGAATACAGTTGAACACTGGGGTGACAGAGTTGACGTCACAAATCAACCTTGGATCTTACTGTGTCCCTCTTTATCAATATAGTCTTGATAATCTAGTTTAAGTCAACCTGTACTTTTCTAAGTTGATTTTCTTTCCTCTTTCACAGTGTCAGGAACTCATCACAAGTAGCTGGGGCAAGTGTCATGTCCCAGGTTGATAATACCAGTAATGTAGGGTATTGGTGTGGCAAGGATAGTACAAGATGCAAACACCCTTATTATAGGACCCTACTTTGCAGGAGGCTTGGGGCCAGTTCTATTTGCTTAAAAGCCATCAGGAGCACAGAAGAGGACAAGAAACTCAATTTCCCCGAAGGCCCGCGCACCTGCGAGCCTCTGGGAATCCTCGGGACAACGTTCATCCTACTATGCATGCACGCGGAGCGCACAGGAATCCCTGCTTGCGTTACGGACGTTCAGAGGGAGAAGACATATCTCAATGGGCTCCTGCAGGCTGCCAACAGCGGGGCCACTCCCTGCCTGCGAACACTGCAGGCCCCGCTAAGAGCAACATATAAGTGCATTCCTATTATCCATCGCGCATACTTATGCTGGGAAACTTGCATGTGGGGTGAAACTAACAAAACTACTAAGTACTGAAACTCGCGCTGGCGCTGGACTCTGAGGTCAGCAGCATTGGAGTCGGGCACCGGCACCATTAACCCTTGATTGCTAGTGCCAGATTCAGAATCTTGCGGCACCGAGTCGGGGCACCAGCACCATTAACCCTTGGATCTCACGTGAATGCTGGGCTCTGTACCTGGCAGCATAGAGTTGGGGCACTGGCACCATTAACCCTTTAACCCCCTACGTTGCATGCCATAGACAATTGGAAAAGAGCCAGTGAAACTGTTAAAGCTGTATTACGTTCATCAGACATAAGTTAATGTTTTCATTTCGATTTCTTGTAGCAGCGCTCTGCCTGTCACACGCCCGACTAGAATACTGAACATTGGTCGGTTCAAGGCAGAACCCAACTCTGCACGATCCGAAGCTAAGTGTTTTAATTTTTTTTGTTTTTATTGCTAGTGATAACGTATGGTTGTGACTTTAACAACAGGTAATGTGTATGTTTGCTAGCTATGGGAAAAACCTCTTAAGATTCCACTTGTGTTTGGAAAGCACAACGTGACCTTTAATTTAGAGATTGTGCTAACAATAGACAATGCCTAATGCCCCAGAATCCGGAGAACATATCTGGGCTCAGTAATCCAATAGAGCTTGAGAGAGTGGTTGTGTGCAAAAGAGTGTGGCCAGCACATCAGTGAACTCCAAAACCCCATTAGGGGCCTTTCCCTAACTACCCCATTCCCATCCACAACTTCTTCCATCCCCCAATCCGGTTTCCCTAACTCCCCCAACCTATCCAAACCAGCGGACCCTAATCCTCTTTCCCCGGCAGGTCGCGGAGGCCTGTGTTGTAAATACTCAAGGCACCAAGACCCAACGGGGAGGCAGGTGTACGTGCTACCTCCATGCAAGACAACGGGCCTTGACAGGAGCGCAAGCCCAAGTATTGTTACGCGCTTGAGTAGCACGGCACCATGGAGGACATGTTAAATGCAATAAGGGAATTCAAAGCAGAATTGCAAGCAACTAGGCAGGATTATGCAACCTTAGCAGGTCAGGTGCACACTCTTACTGTACAAGCTAATGCCCAAGCTACCCCCTTTCCCATAGATCCATCTCCATCCACCCCAGTACAGGTATTGGTATCTACAGAGCCCCCTCTTCCGTTGGCAGCCCCTGAACGGTATCATGGGATCCGCAGAAATACAACCAGTTTGTGATGCAATGCCAGTTGCATTTCATTACAAAACCTCAAATCTTCTGCACCGCCCAGGCCCGTACGGCCTTTGTGATTCCTATCTTGGGGGCGATGCAGAGTCATGGGCTATGCCTCTGGTAACCAAAAATAATGCACTATTATGCTACTGGGATACATTCCTAGAGGAATTCGGTAAAATGTTCAACCGTAGCTAATCAAGATCGGGAATTGCTCACTTTGCGCCAAGGTGGTAGGGATTTAGTCACCACATTCAATCGGTTGGTGGTAGAGACAGGTTGGCCCCAAGAGAAACGTTTGGCTTTATTCTACTAGGGGTTAAGGGATGAAACAAAGGACCTCATTGCTCAAGTGGACCCGCAGCCAGATCCATGCTCTGCTATGATTGATTTGGCCTTGCGATTAGACTAGAGACAGAGCGACAGGAGGCAAGACAGACGAAGTGGGATGCTAAACCCATGGTTCATTTAGATCAACAGATCAAGCCCAGTAAGAACGAGAAGTCCACAGAGGAACCTATGCAAATAGGGACCATGCGAGGTCCCCTCACCAAGAATGAAAAGGATAAGAGATGCGGAGAGAAACTCTGTATTTACTGCTGGAAGGCAGGGCATTTTGTTCAAGACTATACTACCAAACCTAAAGGAGAGCAGTCGGGAAACATGAAAGCTTGTCAATAAGGGTGGCCCCAGCGAGCCGATCTGAAGACACCCCGATATCCCTTGCAAATACACAGCAAGCAAGAGTGGCACATGTAACAGTTTCAGGACACATCACTTGGGAAGGCCAGCATGTACCTGTGTCTTTAATGGTAGATTCAGGAGCTACTGGGAACTTTATTGTCGAGAGCCTGGAGAGCAAATTAGGGATTCCCCTAACTGTTAAGGAACAAAAGGAAGAAGTGAAATCGGTGGATGGGTCGCCTTTAATCTCTGGCCTTATTACAAGGCAAACCAGGTGGTTCCATTTTGAATGCAATCCACGGCATCATGAGGACATACGGTTTGATGTCATTGCGGCACCCAAATTCAGAATGATCCTGAGGTTACCATGGTTAGGGACCCACAACCCTGAAATTGACTGGGCCCAAGGTTCATTGCGCTTCTCGTCTAGTCACTGCATTGAGTTTTGTCAGCGTGCCAGTGTTGGAAACCCCAAACAGGAGGCGTCATCTAAGAAAGGACATACAATTGGAAGTATCGAGACCACCTTGCCCACAGTCTATCAAGACTATAGGGATGTGTTCAGTAAAGCTGCTGCTGAGACTTTACCACCCCATCGAACATTCGACTGCAGAAATGACTTGGAACCTGGGGCAGCTCTGCCTTGTAGCCGAATATATGCATTAGCAGAAGCGGAAAATTAACACTTAAGAGCCTACATCGAGAAAAGCTTAGCCAATGGTTTTATACGTCACTCAAAGTCACCTGTCTCGTCTCCCTTGTTTTTTGCCCCAAAAAATACTGGGGACTTAAGAACATGCATCGACTACAGAGACATAAATCGTATAACTGTGAAGAACTGATATCCTCTGCCATTAATACCCACCTTGTTAGACCAAGTACGAGATGCCAAAATATGCACGAAGCTCGACTTACATGAAGCTTACCATTTAGTGCGGGTGCGTGAAGGAGACGAATGGAAGACTGCCTTTAGAACAAGGTTCAGTCTCTACGAATAGCCAAGTCACGCCATTCAGACTATGCAATGCACCTGCCGCTTTCCAGCACTTTCTGGATGAAGTCTTGCGTGGATATTTGGACATATTTACCATGGTTTGTATAGATGATATTCTCATCTACTCCCATAACAAAGAGGAACATCAGGAACACGTGAAGGCCGTCTTACAGCATTTGAGAGAAAACCAACTCTACGCAAAACTTGAAAAGTGTGAATTCCATCAATCCATTATAGCGTTTTTAGGATTCATTCTATCTCCTATGGCCTTACTATGGACCAAAGAAAAGTTCACGCCATCGTAGAGTGGCCTTCACCTACGTCTGTGAAAGAAGTACACACAGTGTTGGGTTTTGCCAATTTTTTATCAGCGATTTATCGACGGGTTTGCACAAAAGGTACAACCTATTACTTGTCTACTCAAAAAGGGAATAGCATTCTGGTGGGATGAAGCAGCAGAATCAGGTTTCCAAGCCCTGAAGACCCCATTCACCTCAGCCCCCGTGTTGCTTCATCCAGACCCCACTCGCCCGTACATTGTGGAAACTGATGCTTCCAGCTATGCACTTGGAGCGATTTTGTCTCAATGGGATGATTCAGGGCAACTGCATCCTGTCGCCTACTATTCGCGTTCTTTTCTTCCCGCAGAACATAATTATGTCATAGCTGATAGAGTGCCGAGTGGCGCCACTACTTGATGGGTGCCCGTCATACTATAACTATACTAACAGACCATAGAAACCTACAATTCTTGAAATCTGCCAAGGCTTTAAGCCCTCGACAATTGTGTTGGGCTATGCTTTTCACTGAGTATGATTTCGTGGTGACTTATCGTCCAGGAACAGAAAACAGAAAGGCTGATACCCTATCCCGCTATCCAGAACCAGATCTCAAGACAATTCGGGAAGAGGAACCAAGACCCATAGTACCATCAGCACGCATCATAGGCAGCATCACCGTGGATGATATGTTTTATAACATTCGAAAAGCAATGACTGCTCAAGAATTAGCGCAATGGAACGACCCAAAAGAAAATGGGAACAGTAAAAGATGGACTCCCCTTTTATGGCTCGACCTTGTATCTTCCTACCCCAACAATTAAACAGCAAGCCATAAAGTGGTGTGACGATTCTCCGTTCGTGGGCCATCCCGGGGTTGCCAAGACCTGTGAGTTAATAAACGCCACTTTTGGTGGCCTCAGATGAGACAAGATATTCAGCGGTATGTGCACATTTGTGAATGTTGTCTGAGAAATAAAGCTGATCACCAAAGATCCGCTGGGATGTTGCAACCCTTGCCCACACCACCAGTGCCCTGGCATACCATATCCTTAGACCTAATAGTAGACCTACCTGTCTATCAAGGCCTCACCAACATAGTGGTAGTGATGGACTACTTAGTAAGTTAGCACATTTTATACCCTGCAAGGGGGTCCCTACAGCGACGGAGCAAGTAGAACTCTTCCTCCAGAATATCGTGTGTCTACATGGCATTCCCCAGCACATACTTTCTGACCGGGGTTCACAATTCACATCCCATTTCTGGCAGACCTTCTGCGATTCAATGGGCATTAATATGAGATTATCCACTAGTTACCATCCAGAAACAGATGGGCAGACAGAGCGGGTGAACCAGACACTCGAACAGTATTTACGATGCATGACGTGTGATAACAATGCTTCTGTCAGGAATAGGGGCTGGAATAGACGTGGAGTGCTGAAATTTGCCTATTGATGTCAGGAAGCACTGGGAGGACCTGAAAACTACATTACCCAGCATCCTCAGTGCGCCTGGTAGTTCTGGGCACACACAAGTTGCCAGCTGTCTTTAATTTGGAACAGCTTATTAGCAGGCAACGGCGTGCGGCAGGTGCAGCTGCAGCTTATTTTGGTTCCAGGGAGCGGTTGGCATTGGAAAATCAGAGGAGGTTTCTGCTGCTCTCGGCTTTGTGATTTGCAGACGGTAGCAAGGACCTGGCAGAACGAAGGGCTATGCTGTTGGCGGACTGATTTACTGCCCTATGCCCTTCGTCTGGAAAGTCCTGAGGGTCTCCCAGACTTAAGATAAGTACTTTGAGAATGTTGGTTATTTCAGGTGGACTACAAGGATGTCAGGTTAATTTACTGCAGTGTGCTCATCGTCTGGGAAGTCCTGAGGGGCTCCCAGACTTCAGATAAGTACTTGGGAACATTAAGGGGGTAATTCATAGAATTCAGCGCACAAGTGGCGCACGCGGCTGGCGCACAGTGTGCGCGTGCGAATCCCTGCGCCAGCCGCGTGCGCCAAAACCCATTTCCGCGCACAGCGTATTCATGGATTCCAGCCACCAAAACCAGCCGTGGCGCATAGTGGCGCAGCGACCTTGCAGCAGCGCCAGTTACGCCCCCAAGAACGCCTTCCGCGCAGGGAAAAGCCATCAAAATCCCCAATCCAGCGCAAAGGGCTGCGCTAACCCTGTAACAGCACGGCAAGCGGGCTACGTGTATTCCAGGGGTTCACGTGAAGTCACTCACGCGATCGGGCCTGGGGGAGCGGGCTACGTGTATTTCAGGGGTTCGCGTGAACTTTTTCACGCGATCGGGCCTGGGGGAGCGGGCTACGTGTATTTCAGGGGTTCGCGTGAACTTATTCACGCGATCGGGCCTGGGGGAGCGGGCTACGTGTATTTCAGGGGTTCGCGTGAACTTTTTCACGCGATCGGGCCTGGGGGAGCGTGCTACGTGTATTTCAGGGGTTCGCGTGAACTTTTTCACGCGATCGGGCCTGGGGGAGCGTGCTACGTGTATTTCAGGGGTTCGCGTGAAGTTCCACACGCGAATAGCCTGGGCGCGTGTATTTCAGGGGTGCGCGTGAAGTTCCACACGCGAATAGCCTGGGCGCGTGTATTTCAGGGGTGCGCGTGAAGTTCCACACGCGAATAGCCTGGGCGCGTGTATTTCAGGGGTGCGCGTGAAGTTCCACACGCGAATAGCCTGGGCGCGTGTATTTCAGGGGTGCGCGAGAAATTCTACACGCGAATAGCCTGGGCGCGTGTATTTCAGGGGTGCGCGAGAAATTATACACGCGAATAGCCTGGGCGCGTGTATTTCAGGGGTGCGCGAGAAATTCTACACGCGATTTCAGCAGGGTACGTGTATTTCAGGGGTGCGTGAGAAATTCTACACGCGATTGGCCTGGGTACGTGTATTTCAGGGGTGCGCGAGAAATTCTACACGCGAATAGCCTGGGCGCGTGTATTTCAGGGGTGCGCGAGAAATTCTACACGCGATTTCAGCAGGGTATGTGTATTTCAGGGGTGCGCGAGAAATTCTACACGCGATTGGCCTGGGTACGTGGATTTCAGGGGTGCGCGAGAAATTCTACACGCGATTTCAGCAGGGTACGTGTATTTCAAGGGTGCGCGAGAAATTCTACACGCGATTGGCCTGGGTACGTGGATTTCAGGGGTGCGCGAGAAATTCTACACGCGATTGGGCCTGTGCGAGTGGGGCAGTTTATTACGTGGGTGTGCGGGAAGTTGAAGAGGTGAATTGCCAGTGTGGGTCCTCCCAGGTCTCCCCTCTACCCCCTCCACGACCTCTGCAGGCAGCCCACACCACAGGGGACTACCTTGCACCCCTGGTCATGTCCCGCAGGCAGCCCATCCACCATGGGCATGCCCCCCAGCCAAGCCACATGTCCCCTTGCACCCCCACCCCCCAGCAGGCCCCCACTCATGTCCCCTTGCACCCCCACCAGGCCCCCACTCATGTCCCCCTGCACCCCCACCCCCCAGCACTGTGGGGCACCTGCCAGCAGGCCCCCAACCATGTCCCCTTGCACCCCCACCCCCCAGCAGGCCCCCACTCATGTCCCCTTGCACCCCCACCCCCCAGCACTGTGGGGCACCTGCCAGCAGGCCCCCAACCATGTCCCTGTGCACCCCCACCCCCCAGCAGGCCCCCACTCATGTCCCATTGCACCCCCACCCCCCAGCACTGTGGGGCACCTGCCAGCAGGCCCCCAACCATGTCCCCTTGCACCCCCACCCCCCAGCAGGCCCCCACTCATGTCCCCTTGCACCCCCACCCCCCAGCACTGTGGGGCACCTGCCAGCAGGCCCCCAACCATGTCCCCTTGCACCCCCACCCCCCAGCAGGCCCCCACTCATGTCCCCTTGCACCCCCACCCCCCAGCACTGTGGGGCACCTGCCAGCAGGCCCCCAACCATGTCCCCTTGCACCCCCACCCCCCAGCAGGCCCCCACTCATGTCCCCCTGCCCCCAGGTCCTGACGAAACGCAATCATGGCAGTAATGGGCAGCATACCCAGCACAAACACCCAGCCAAGGATTGCATCCACCCACATAGTAGATGCAATTACATGATACAACCCCAATGGCAAGTATGTAAATGAACACATGTCCGTCACACACACATACACAATGGGTGCAAGTGAATGTCAAAACCCATATCATGACATGCATGAAACCAATGAGAAAATACCACAAATGTAAGTAATAAATATATGTATTAAAGATGAAAATGAAGTAAAGAAAAAAAACACACAACAATGGGGATGACAAAACAAATGGTCCATGTCCGAGAACTAATAGAAAAAATCAAAAAACAAAGGAATCCAAAAACTAATGTAGTCCAAAGCAAAATAATGGGGGGAAAAAATAAGGAAAAACCATTGCCTCATGGTGAACGGAAATATAAATCCAACAAATGTTTACCAAACATCAAACTATGTACAAGAAGATCCCAGGGTCCATGAGCCCAACACCATAAATAAAACCTACTACTACTAACTAATGAAAAAAATATATACAGAAAAGTGGCCATTGTCCGAGCGGTCCAAAAAAAACTTAAAAAATAAAGGAAACCTAACACTAACTAACTAAAGAACTATATACAATGGCAGCGGGCAAGTCCTGCGGCTCACTCTGTGATGTTGCCGGCCAGGGCATCATCGAACTCCATGTCGATGTCCCGGAGGCGGGACTCTGTCCTGGCCCCGAGGTCTCACAGGGACAACCCCGTGTCCACCTCAAACTCCCTGCGAGCTTCCTCGAGGCACTCAGCCCGCCTCAACGCCCGACGCATGGAGAACTCCGCCCTGCGAGCCGCTCCTCTTCCGCCCGCTGCCGCTCCGCACCTATCCGCTGGACCAACTGCTCCCACACGGAAGACACTGCCATCCCAGGGTTCACCTGCCCTCCGGCCGATGCCTGCCCCTCTGATCTTGATGGCCCCGAGCCATGATGCCTCCCACGTCGAGCCTGCTGCTGCCTCCGACGCCACTGCCTCTGCGAGCACGACGGCATCCAGGCTGATGGAATCCACCGATGCCGTCGTGCACGTGCCCTGCCAGATGATGCCGGCACATCCTCCATCTGCAGGGGGACAGTTGCTGGTGTGTCCACCCCTGCTGGACCTTCGACTCCCGACTGTGGCAGGGATGGGGTCCCCACCGAGCTGGCTGCGTTGGTCGGGGCAGGTCCACAGGGGTCCCTGGTGGTATCTGGGCCGGAAGACGGCATGGAGCACGACTGGCGCATAGCCCCCACAGAGGAGGAGAGGGTCGCCAGAAGGCCACACACATGTAGGAAACCCCCGACCATGGCGGCTCCCAAATGGTTCACGTACGCACGGTGCTCTTCGTGATGATGTGCATGCTCCTCCCGGGAAGCATGCACCTCATCACGAATGCCAGCCGTGCGCAACGCGACACCAATCAGGACCCTCTCCACACGGCCAGGGGTCCCCTCGTCCGCAGGTAGAGGAGTGTCAGATGACATGGACATCTCCCCTACCTGCGGACGGGCCTGGGATGGGGCATCCCTACTGGTGCATGGTGGTGCAGTCACAGTGTCAGGGACAGTGACATGCACAGGCACCTCCACGGCGACCTCTGCTGCCTCCTGCCCCTGGCCCTGGACTGCACCACTTGCACCAGCGGGGATGCCCCTACCAGGCCCCATGTTTGGCTCAGTAGCGGCCTCCTCCCCCTCTGTGGAAACCACCAACCTGGATGTCTCCACGCCGTCTTCCGCCGGTGCAAGCCCCTGTGGGGGCTCACCCACCCCTTCCGCTGCAGCCGTGGCGGCATCCCCGCCGCTCTGCTCCACAGCGCCTTCTCCGCCCTCTTCTTCACTTGCCACTGTGTAGAGGGAGACATAGAACACAAGCATCAGGGTACTGTACAATGGTCCCCTAGACAGGAAGCAACAGCAGAGGAGTGGCACTGTCATACATCACTTCCATCATGTCCCTCCACAACACATGGGTCAGTGCAGGCAAAACACATACAGTAACAGGCATGGCGCAGGCCATGGACATTGGCATACATGACCAAGGGACTCATGATTCATACAATGTTGGTTTTAAACTCACATGCATCATGGGTCTTGCCATCACATGCACACACCTCACCGTAGTTCCATCCATCTGGCCTCGTACACCACAGACGCAGTGGATACAAGGATGACTAGGCTGCATCAGTGAATCTGAACATTGTCACAGACATGTGTCATGCATCCATGGCGGTGACAAGTCACAGACACGCAGGTCAGACACACACACATGGACACCATACGTGTACATGGGACCAGCACCCATCCCTCACCCCCACCCATGTCCAGGAACAGAGACTGCCATGCTTCCATGTGTCCATTCCGCACAGAGCCCCCCATGTTGCAATAGAACACATCACTGTACTCACATGCCTGACCATGATGTCCCTGCACACACACATACGTACATGGCCTATGTCACACATACAGGCAGGTATCAGACAACCAGCACACTGCAACATGCCCTGTCTCACACAGCAATGCTTGGCCACTTACCGGCCAACTCCAGATGGGTCTGCCTCCGAAGGATCTGGGCGTGGAGCGCTGGGTCTACGCGTTCCAGGACCCTCATCTGGATGTCACTCAGGCATGCCCGGCCCCCCTCCGCGAGGCGCCGGGCCTTATTGAGGGTCCTGCCCCTCAAGTCCTCCCAGCGCTTCTTGATGTGCTTGATGTCGCGGGTTGCCACCCCCTCCGCGTTGATGGCAACCACTACATCGTCCCAGATCCTCTCCCGTCCTTCCTTGTTGGCGCGTGGTCTTCCGAAGAGGGCATCATAATGCCCCAGGACATGCTCCACCAGGACACCAACTTCCTTCTCACTGAAGCTGGTGGCCCTCTGCCTCTCTGGTTGGGGGTCGCCACTGGTCTCAGATGGTGCTTGCCCCGACATGGCGACCCCCGAGGCAGGCGTGGGTGGGCAACTGGGTCCTGGGGCTGGGCTGTGGAGCGATGGTATCCCAGTCGGGAGTCTACTGTTCCAGCAGGGGTGGACACAGCAACTGGACCCCTGCAGATGGCTGATGTGCAGGCACCAAATGGCAGGGCACGGTGGCAGCAGGCAGGCAGGCAGGCAGCAGCAGATGGCACGTGGGAGGCTGCTCGGGGCACTGGGGGGGCAGTGATTCGGCCTTCTGGGCAGGAGCGTGGTCTTCCGTGTGTATTCGCGTGGCCAGCTTGATACGGAGTGATTTGGCACGTGAAAAATCTGCACGTCAGCGTGTAATTCGAGGAAAGGCCCTTAGCGCGTAAGCGCGTCTGCACGCATACGCATTTTCATTGGACCAAAGGCCCTCAGCGCGTGAGCGCGTCTGTGACGTCACGTGCGAGGGTGTATCCCTCATTGCACGTGATGACAGAACACACGTGGATTTCAACCAATCGCGTGTGAAAGTTCACGGCACCCCGGAACACACGTACCCAGGCTAATCGCGTGTAGAATTTCTCGCGCACCCCTGTAATACACGTACCCAGCCCATTCGCGTGTAGATTTTCTCGCGCACCCCTGTAATACACGTACCCAGGCCAATCGCGTGTAGCATTTCTCGCGCACCCCTGAAATCCACGTACCCAGCCCAATCGCGTGTACATTTTCTCGCGCACCCCTGTAATAGACGTACCCAGGCCAATCGCGTGTAGCATTTCTCGCGCACCCCTGAAATCCACGTACCCAGACCAATCGCGTGTAGATTTTCTCGCGCACCCCTGTAATACACGTACCCAGGCCAATCGCGTGTAGAATTTCTCGCGCACCCCTGAAATCCACGTACCCCGCTCAATCGCGTATTTGACTTCCCGCGCGCCACTTTTTTGATGCGCTGGGACTCTACCGCCTGCCTTCGTGTGGCGGCCGTGTTTCAGCTTGTGCGTGTCTTTGGCTGTGCGTGGCTTTGCCCTATTCGATTCCATGAATACGTGTGGTTCGAGTGCGTGTGGGCGTTCCGTCTGCTTCCCTGCAGTACATCCCCAGTTACGCCCTTATTTTCGCGTGTTGTTCCCCATTCCGCGCGTTACGCCCCATGTCCCGCCCACTTTCTGGTGTGTGCGCTGGGGTTGTGCGCTTTCACTGTGCGCGTCGCGCACGCCTTTCGCGATGTTGCAGTGACTTGTGCGCCATGCATGGGTTTGGCGCACATCCCGCGGTGAACACGCGCAGGCACTTCAATGAATCGCACGCGTGCGCGTGCGCCTGTTTTTTTCCGCTTGCGCATGCTTGCGCGAAGATTTTCGGCGCACGTTTGTTCCATGAATCGGCCCCTTAGTGACCTCATGGGAAGTGCATTGTGTGATACTTTACATTCTGGAATGTATTAGTAACTCTTCCCTGTATAAACTCTGTAAGGCAGATAAATGCCATTGTGTGCAGAGAGAAACCTACCGCAATGTCCAGAAACCCATTACTGCGCCTGTGCATGAAATTAAGTTCAACTAGTGCTGCAAACTAGTAGATGCACCGTTTTATGTTTCTCGTGTGTTGCTTCTGCCAGCCCAAGGGGCCATGTGTAATTGTCTCATGTTGGGCAGACTCCCTTTTCTTTGTTTCCATTATGTTGCTGGCTACATGTTTCTTTTATGTGTAACAATGGTATAGCGCATGTATTTAGGTGTGCTTCTCAGGTTAAGGGTAGAGAACAGGAGAATATGGTGTACTGGTGAATTCACTGTGCATGCATTGTCATTACTGGTATCTTTACAGAAAGGGAATTCTTGTGTGTTATATGTTTAGACAGGTTAGGGTTTTTTCCCCGTGCTTCCCCTTTCCCATCCAACTTAGGAGTTCCTGAACCTCTTACCGGTGTTCCCATTTCCCCACCCTATCCACAACCTCTTCCTAACCCCTCTTCCCTCCATTGGCTGCCACGTGGCAACCTGTTCTTTACATCAGGTGCCTGTGCCAACCACCGTGGGAGGGTCGAATTCATTCGGCTTCAGTGGTTCGGGGGAGAGTGTCGATCTTTCTTCCCCTCCATTAAGTTGTGATTGCAACATAATAAGCCGCCCCATATTGGGATACTTACAACCACCCAAGACAAATGAAAGCGACTCCTCCACCATTATCAGAAGTGCTAAAGGCTTTACAGGATATCAGGATATTAAGTTGGAATTAGTACAAGCAAGACAGGAATCTAATCCGCTGAAAGCACAGGTACAAGGTTTGGTGACACCTTTGGACGGGGCCAGCACATCTAACAGTATAGGAGCTTCCACTAGTAGGAATTCTACTGTCATTGTTCAATCTCCCAGTAGTGTATCTTACTTCCGGGCCTTCCATGAACTCTCTCCTCTCTCCCTCTGACTTTGCCAACGTCTTCTCATCCAAAATTCTCTCTCTTCGCCAAAACATCCTCTCCTCTCCTTCCCTTTCCCCTTCCCCCTCCTTTTCCACGTCTGCTAATATATCCACTTTCTCTCCTATCACCCCAGCCTGCGTCTCCTGCCTCCTGTCCAAAACTCACCCCACCGCTGCCTCCTACGATCCCATCCCCACCTCCCTCATCCCCAAAGTCTGCCCTCTCCTCATCCCCTACCTAACCACCTTCTTTAACATCTGGCTCTCCTCTGCTACCTTTCCCTCAGCTTTCAAACACGCTACATCATCCCTATCCTGAAGAAGACTTCTGCTAACCCTCTTCTCGCCTCCAACTTCAGACCAATCTCCCTTCTCCCCTTCATCTCAAAGCTCCTTGAGCGCCTAGCATACTCTCAATTCTCAACTTTCGTCTCCTCCCACTCCCCCCCCCTCAGTCTGGTTTCCGCCCTAAACACTCCACTGAGACTGCCCTCACGTGTGTACTCAATTCTCTCCGCACTGCTTGCTACGCTAAACAATCCTCAATTCTCATCCTCCTTGACTTCTCTGCAGCCTTTGACACTGTAGACCACCCCGTACTTCTTAGCACTCTGTCCTTCTTTGGCTTCAAAGGCCCTGTCCTCTCCTGGCTCTCCTCTTACCTCTCCAACCGATCATTCACTGTCTCCTGGGGGAGCCATACCTCCGCCAGCCTCCCCCTGAGCTATGGAGTTTCTCAGGGTTCCGTACTTGGACCCTTTCTTTTCTCTCTCTATACCTCCCTATTCACCCCAGTCATCTCTTCTTTCGGCATCTCTCACCACTCCTATGCCGATGACACCCAACTCTTTCTCTCCTTCTCTTCCTTCACATCTGACCTCCACCACACTCTTTCTTCCTGCCTCACGGCCATAAAAAACTCGATGTCGTCCCATTTTCTTTCCCTCAATACTGACAAGACTGAAGTGCTTTTCTTCCCTCCTAACACTCTCTCCCCTTCCCCCTCCTTTCATCTACTTTCCCCCTTCCAATCTCCCCATCTTGTCCCATGCCCGCAATCTTGGCCTCCATCTTGACTCCTCTCTCTCCTTCTCCAACCACATCTCCCTAACCTCTCGGGCCTGTCGGCACCAACTGTTCAACATCCGCAAGATCCACTCTTCCCTCACCTTCCACGCTTCTAAACTCCTAATTTCCTCCCTTATTTTCTCCCGCCTTTTCTACTGCTCCTCTTTTCTATTTGGACTTCCTGTCTCTCACCTGACTCGCCTAAAATCCATCTACCACTCCTCTATCCGTACTCTATGTCTTCTCGGCCTTCGTGACTCTATTTCTACCTCACTCTCTCAACTCAGCTGGCTTCCCTTCCTCTCACAATTGAAATTTCAATTCCTCTGTCTTGTCTACAAATCTCTCCATGACCTCGCCCCCCATCTCTCTTCCCTCCTCTCATTTTACTCTCCATCCTGCCCTCTCCGATCCACCGATCTCTACCTTCTCACTGTACCCTCTGCCCCTTGTGCCACCTCACACTTCCGCTCCTTCCAACTCTTGGCCCCCCTCCACTGGAACTCCCTACCTCTCTCTATCTGCTCCTCTCCCACCTACCCATCAATCCGCTCCTCCTTGAAAGCCCTTTTTCTCCACTCCACCCGACTCTCCTCACCTACCTCTCTCCCCCTAGATTTAGCCCTCAGGTTAGACCATCGCATGAATGAGAGAAAGGGAGATAAGAAAAGACCAGAAGCAGTCCCGTTTGTTCGATTAGATAGGAGTAGGGGTGAAGGAGTGAGGTAGAACCAATGCAGATTGGTAGCGTAAGAGGACACTTATCAGAGGCAGAAAAGGAACAGCGTAAGTTAAACAAATTGTGTCTGTATTGTGGACAGGCAGGACATTTTATACGTACTTGCCCTAATACTCCACAGAAGAGCGTAGGAGGAGAATGGAGCAAAAAGGAAGCGGGAAAAGAGTTGGGCCGGCCTTAGGGGGAACTCAGGTGACAGGCCCTTAAGAATCAAGGTTCCCCAGATGGGTGGCAAATACAGTGGGGGGTAAGACTTCTCACTTGTATATTTTGGTGACATTATGTTGGGCGATGTCCAAGCAGGTAGTACTGGCCATGGTGGATTCAGGAGGTACAGGTAATTTCATGGATATTACATTGGCTAATTAGTTAGGGTTACCCTTGCAAGATAAACAGCGGGTGGAAGGAGTTCAGTCAGTGGACGGTCCCCTTTTAGTGTCAGGCCCTATAAGACAACAGACACAAGCTTTGCAGATGATATGTGCATCAGGTCATAAAGAAGAAATTACTTTTGATTTGATAGCAGCACCACAGTTTGGTCTCATTTTGGGAATGCCTTGGTTTGTGCAACACAATCCAGGGATCGATTGGGAAAAGCAAACAGTATGGTTTGAAGAGAAGAGGTGTCAACAGCACATTTCTGGGGGTAGATCTCTGTCTTCGGCTGGGGCCTCCCTCTGGAACAGCCTCCCTGCCACTGTGAAACTTGAGGAGAACCATCTCCGGTTCCGGAAGCACCTCAAGACCTTCCTCTTTTCTTCTGCATTCGCTCCCCCTCTCCCCTGACGATCTGTTCTCTCTTGGCACTGTGCACCTGGCCACCCTCTGTCCTTCGGGCCCAGGCACCTGCTCACCCTGCCACTCTCCCGCACTGCCTCCGAGCCATCCCTTGCACTGGGGTCTGTATCTGTAACTATAGAGCACCCCCTTTTTTCTTCCTGCACTTATCAGACTTACCCTGTCTGCTGCCTTAAACCTAGCACTTGCAAATTGCTGGCTGCATTACCACTGTTTGTTGCCTTTATTATTTATTTATTGGTATTTATCTGTTTCTCCTCTGCTTCGCACTTTCCAGTTCTCCCTCCTTCCATGCACTTTTCCCCTCCCCCTCTCCCATGCATTTTCGCGTTCTCAATGTCACTGGGCCTAGTAAGATCGCTGTTTTGATCTCCCCTGTTCCCCTCCCTTGCCTTTTCGTGCTCTGAAACACTTGTCTACAAGCGCAATAGAAATAAAATATCAATCACATGTTACCGCAAGGGGGACTGGCGGTTTTGTTGGCCGACCAGGAAAGAGGAGATCAGGTAGTGGGAGCAGTTGAATCAGGAATTCCCCTACAATATAGAGATTTTGCAAAAGTGTTTGACAAAGGTGGAGTGGAGAAGTTACCTCCACATCGACCGTATGATTGTGTCATTGAATTGGAGGAGGGGGCAAAGTTGTCATGCAGTAGAATTTACACCCTTACAGAAACAGAAAATCAACACCTAAGAGACTACCTGGATGACATGCTAGAGAAAGGGTTCATTAGACATTCCACTTCTCCGGTTTCCTCACCTTTATTTTTGTTCCAAAAAAGGAAGGGACATTACGAACCTGTATTGATTACCGCGCACTAAACAAGGTAACAGTTAAGAATAAATTTCCGTTGCCGTTAATTTCAGTGTTACCAGATCAGGTGAGGGTGGCAAAAATCTATACTAAATTGGACTTAAGAGGGGCATATCATCTGATAAGAATGCAGGAGCGGGATGAGTGGAAAACGGCATTCCGGACAAAGTTTGGGTTGTTCGAGTATTTGGTCATGCCGTTTGGATTATGTAACGCCCCAGCGGCATTTCAGTTCTTTATGCAAGAAGTTTTGAGGAACTTCATTGATGTTTTTGTCATAGTTTACATTGATGACATTTTGATTTATTCAGGCTAGCAAGAGCAGCATATCAAGCATGTGAGGGTGGTGCTTAAAAGAGTATCAGATTTGTGTAAAATTGGAAAAATGTGCTTTTCACACTAGGCAAGTGGAATTTATGGGATTTATGCTAACACTAGAGGGTGTGGGTATGGATTCAAAGAAAGTACAGGCAGTGACAGATTGGCCCTCTCCGCAATGCATCAAGGACATACAGTCTTTTTTAGGGTTTGCCAACTTCTATCAGCGTTGCATTAGTAATTTCTCGAAAATAGTCACTCCGATTACTCAACTCCTTAAGAAAACAGTACCATTTACTTGGAGTTAAGAAGCAGAAAAGGCTTTTCAGGAATTGAAGGTGCAGTAGCATTCACTACTGCACCTGTGTTGAAACATCCAGACACGGGTCGTGCATTCCAGGTGGAGTCTGATGCTAGTAACGTGGCGATAGGTGCTAGTATGTCATAGAAGGATGAGGAGGAAGGATGGCACCCAGTAGCGTTTTTCTCTAGGAAGTTATCAGGGTGTGAACAGAATTACTCTGTCACTGACAAGGAGTTGTTGGCTGTTCGAGCAGCTTTTCTAGGGTGGAAGCATTACCTATTGGGGGCCAAGTATCAGGTGGTGGCAGTAACTGATCACAAGAATCTGCAATACTTCAAGACTGCTCAAAAACGTAGTCCCCGACAACTTCGCTGGTCCCAATATTTCAATTGAATTTGATTTTGTGGTGGCATTCAGGCCTGGGAAGAACAATGGGAAAACAGATGCATTGTCTAGGCAGAAAAATTTGGATAACGTGGTGGGTGAAGTAAGAGGAATCATTCCCCCCGAAAAGGTTATTGGGGCTATTACTAAAAGGTTAATTGATGAGGTAAAGAGAGCCTTAACATCCATGTAACTTCAGAAGTGGCGGGACAGTCATCCTTCAAGAATGGTGAAAGAGGGGTTGCCGTATCATCACAATCGATTGTTTTTGCCCACAAAGGAATTACAGGACAAGGCTCTTTACTGGTGTCATAATTCTCCTTTAGCCGGCCACTCAGGCCAAAGAAAAATGCAAACCATATTGGAAAAATATTTTTGGTGGCCTAATTTGAGGCAGGATGTGGGAGTATATCTATTACAATGTGAGAATTACATGTGTAACAAGGCAGATCACGTCAAAAAGAGAGGGTTGTTACAACCATTCCCAACTCCTGAGAAATCATGGACTCGCATATCAATGGATTTCATTACGGATCTTCCACCTGATAAAAAGTTTGACACCATTTGGGTAGTGGTAGATTTTTTGTCTAAACAAGCCCATTTTATTCCTTGTGAAGGAATACCTGGAGCAGGCAAGTTAGCAGAGTTGTTTCTTCAACATGTGGTTAGATTGCATGGTTTGCCAAAGAGCATTGTATCAGATCGAGGCCTGCAATTTACTTCAAAGTTTTGGCGCGCTTTCTGTCTCATGTTGGGAATCAACTGTGTTCTGTCTACCAGTTATTACCCTCAAACTGATGGGCAGACGGAACGGGTGAATCAGACACTCGAGCAATATCTGAGAGGCTATTTGGGTGATGGTCGAGATTCCTGGGTGCAGGCACTATGGTTGGCTGAATTTACATATAACAACACCTTACACACTTCATTAGGTATGGCCCCCAGTGAATGCTTATATGGGCATGAACAAAATATGATACCAGAACATTTACCTGAAATGGAGAATATGCCAGTATTACAGGACCGTAAACAGTTGCTTCTCAAGATCAGACAGAGAGTGCGCACAAATTTGGAGCAGGCCAAGGAAGCATATAAAAGACAAGCTGACAAACAAAGGCAGGAGAGTCCTCGATATAAGATAGGAGACAGGGTTTGGTTGTCAACTAGAAATCTATCTCTAGTGGGGTCTCGCAAATGTATGCCTAGATTCATTGGACCATATGAAATAGCCGCATGTGTGTCTTCTACAGCCATGAAACTGCGTTTGCCTAAGACTTTACCTACACACGCGGTATTCCATGTGTCTTTGCTTAAACCTGCAGCTCCAGGGATGACTACTAAAAGACCTCCGGCGATGGTGAAGGAAGGACAAACGGAATATGAAGTAAAATGAATTTTGGATGCCAAAAGAAGATATCACCAATTATGGTATTTGATTCAATGGGAAGTTTATGGGCCTGAGGATTGTTCTTGGGAACCAGAAAGAGATGTACATGCTCCCAGGTTAGTTAAACAATTTCACTTGCGACACCCGGGTAAACCGGGTCCTGGGAAGAGCCCTGGGAGAGGAGGTAATGTCAGGAATAGGGGCTGGAACAGACGTGGAGTGCTGAAATTTGCCTATTGATGTCAGGAAGCGCTGGGAGGACCTGAAAACTACATTACCCAGCATCCTCAGTGTGCCTGGTAGTTCTGGGCACACGCGCATTGCCGGCTGTCTTTAATTTGGAACAGCTTATTAGCAGGCAACGGCGTGCGGCAGATGCAGCTTATATTGGTTCCAGGGACCGGTTGGCGTCGGGCGATCAGAGGAGGTTTCTGCTGCTCTCGGCTTAGTGATTTGCAGACGGTAGCAAGGAACTGGCAGAACAAAGGGCTATGCTGTTGGCGGACTGATCTACTGCCCTACGCGCTTCATCTGGGAAGTCCTGAGGGGCTCCCAGACTTAAGATAAGTACTTTAAGAAGGCTGGTTATTTCATGTGGAATACGAGGATGTCGGGTTGATTTACTGCAGTTTGCTCATCATCTGGGAAGTCCCGAGGGGCTCCCAGACTTCAGATACGTACTTGGGAACGTTTATTGACCTCATGGGAAGTGCATTGTTTAATACTTTACATGCTGGAATGTATTAGTAACGCTTCCCCGTATAAACTCTAGAAGGCAGATAAATGCCATTGCGTGCGGAGAGATGTCCAGCAACCCATTACTGCGCCTGGGCATGAAATTAAGTTCAACTAGTGCTGCAAACTAGTAGATGCACTGTTTTATGTTTCTTGTGTGTTGCTTCTGCCAGCCCAAGGGGCCATGTGTAATTGTCTCATTATGTTGGGAAGACTCCCATTTGTTTGTTTCCATTACGTTGCTGGCTGCATGTTTCTTTTATGTGCAACAATGGTTTAGCGCACATATTAAGGTGTGCTTCTCAGGTTAAGGGTAGAGAACAGGAGAATATGGTGTACTGGTGAATTCACTGTGCATGTATTCTCATTACTGTTACCTTTACAAAAATTGAATTCTTGTGTGTTATATGTTTAGACAGGCTAGGATTTTTTCCCCATGCTTCCCCTTTCCAATCCAACTTAGGAGTTCCTGAACCTCTTACTGGTGTTCCCATTTCCCCACCCTATCCACAACCTCTTCCTAACCCATCTTCCCCCCATTGGCTGCCACATGGCGACCTGTTCTTTATATCAGGTGCCTGTGCCAACCACAGTGGGAGGGTTGAATTTATTCGGCTTCCGTGGTTCGGGGGAGAGTGTCGATCTCTGTTCCCCTCCATTAAGTTGTGATTGTGACAGCTTCTTGGGTGGACACACTCTGGTTAGCTGAATTGGCATACAATAATGCTGTGCATTCTTCTACCAAGGTAACCCCATTTTATGGCACTTAGGGCTATCACCCTCGATTTCAACCTGTTCCTCACAGGGCTATCGATTCAGTACCTGCCGCTGAAACACACAGAGAACACCTAGTGAATGTATGGCACGATATTCTCACGAATTTAGAAAAAGCAAAGCAAGCATACAAGACATTCGCTGACAAAAGGAGGCGACTAGGTCCACAGTATAAAATTGGTGATAAAGTATGGTTGGCTACACGCAATCTTCATTTACACGGTCCCAAAGAATTCCAGCCACGGTTTGTATGGCCTTTTTTAGTTGCGAAAATCATAAACCCAGTAGCCGTTTGCTTGACATTGCCACCTTGGATGCGAGTACATCCTGTTTTTCATGTGTCATTGTTAAAACCAGCTCCAACATCCGTCCGCCAAAAAATTGCAATATTTAGTGGATTGGTTAGGATATGGACCCAAAGAGTGCTCATGGGAGCCAGCTGCAAATGTACATGCTTCTTTCTAGTCCGTATGTTTCATGTCAACCACCCTTCTAAACCGGGGCCTGTTGTGTTGGGAGGGGGAGTACTGTCAGGAACTCATCACAAGTAGCTGGGGCAAGTGTGATGTACAAGGTTGCTAATGCCAGTAATGTAGGGTATTGGTGTGGCAAGGATAGTACAAGATGCAAACACCCTTATTATAGGACCCTACTCTGTGTTAAACGCAGGCAGGAGGCCTGGGGCCAGTTCCATGGGCTTAAAAGCCATCAGGAGCACAGAAGGACCTTGCACTAAGGACCTTCAGAGGGAGAAGATGTGTCTCAGTGGGCTCCTGCAGGCTGCCAACAGCGGGGCCACTCCCCGCGTGCGAACATTGCAGGCCCTGCTAAGAGCAACAGATATGTGCATTCCTATTATCCATCGCGCATATTTATGCTGGGAAACTTGCATGTGGGGTGAAACTAACAAAACTACTAAGTACTGAAACTCGCGCTGGTGCTGGACTCCGAGTGCAGCACTGGAGTCGGGTACCATTAACCCTTGATTGCTAGTGCCGGATTCTGAATCTTGCGGCGCTGAGTCGGGGCACCGGCTCCATTCACCCTTGGGCCTCACTTAAATGCTGGACTCTGTACCTAGCAGCATAGAGTTGGGGCAATGGCACTGCTAACCCTTTAACCCCCTATGTTGCATGCCATAGGCAAACGGAAAAAAGAGCCAGTGAAACTGTTAAAGCTGTATTAGGTTCATCAGAAATAAGTTAATGTTTTGATTTCGATTTCTTGTAGTGGCGCTCCGCCGATCACACTCCCCGGCTAGAATACTGAACATTGGTCGGTGGTTCAAGGCAGAACCCAACTCCACCCGATCCGAAGCTAAGTGTTTTCATTTTGTTTGTTTTTATTCATAATGATAACGTATGGTTGTGACTTTAAAAACAGGTAATGTGTATGTTTGCTAGCTATGGGAAAAACATCTTAAATTTCCACTTGTGTTTGGAAAGCACAACAAGGTGACCTTTAATGTACAGATTGTGCTAACAATGGACGGTGCCTAATGCACCAGAATCCGGAGAACATATCTGGGTTAAGTAATCCAATAGAGATTGAGAGCGTGCTTGTGTGCAAAAGAGTGTAGGCAGCACATCAGTGAACTCCAAAACCCCATGAGCGGCCTTTCCCTAACTACCCCATCCCCATCCACAACCTCTTCCTATCCCTCAACCCGGTTTCCCTAACTCCCCCAACCTATCCAAACCAGCGGACCCTAACCCTCTTTCCCCAGCGAGTCGCGGAGGCCTGTGTTGTAAATACTCCAAGCACCAAGACCCAACCGGGCGGCATGTGTACGTGCTACCTCCGCACAAGGCAACGGGCCCTGACACACGGCTTCATTTTAGCCAAATCGAACCTTTTTCTATCTTGCATATCTCATCCAGTTTCGTAGCTAGAGACATCCTTTCACCTCTATCTTATCCCTGTGATATACATCTGACTCCCAGCTCAAAAACCACATTGAAAATCCAAGTATTTCACTCACTTCTCATAAAATTTGTTTGTGTCATTTTAAACAGGAATTGAAAACAAATGCAAATTTCTAACGTGTGAATTTGGCTACAGCATGTTCTAGCTTTCCACCTGTTTTAGAATTGTATGCCTATTGTTGATCCATTGCCTTGTGATTGTTAGTGTTTATGCCTTACTACCTTTGTGAGAAATCATATGTGCTTCATACATTTAACCGCACATTAATTATTTATTTGTCAATTTCCGAGTTTCTTTTGTGAGGGAAGGTCGAATTTTGATTCTGTTTGTTGCCTCTTATCCCTGACTACCTGCTGCTTCTTTCCATCCACTCACAATTTGATTATTTGTGGTTTGAGGGAACATTACAGGGAGAAACCTTAACATGGGTGCTATCTTTCCTGATTCAAAAAGTGTTCCTATTAAATTGTGCTTTGCATATGTTCTACTAGAAGTTTACCCAAGTGCATTACTTCCATTTCCATTGTCATTATCACCCCATTGGCGATTGTTGCCCAATATTAAAATGTGTGTTATGTTTGTGAATTCTAAAAATAAATAAATATTGTATTTTCACCAACCGGCCTGGTTTATGGTCCATTCGGACCTGGTGTATTTGTAAAAGGGGGTGTGAGATGGGTCGGGTATCGGCTCAATTTGAATTAATTGAAATGAAAGAAAAAGCATTTCTATTGAGCGCCACATTACAGGATAAAACCAAGTTTCCTGGTCCGATGTGTGACGCCCGATTGGTAGCATTAACAAATTGGGGGCTCGAGTCGCGAATTGAGTTTGTTTATTCACCCGTGACAGCCTAACACAGCAGACTAACCTCCAAGGTAGGAATACTTGGTGTGGTTGGAATACTGTGTTACACTGTAGAAGCGCCTCCCCAAAACAAAAATCCTAAATCCCAGACCTGTGTATAAAATTAAAGCTAAATCAACCCCAAAATAGACAAAAAGCAATAGAAGACAGATTACCCTTCTATAAATAAATGAATAAAGAAAGAACACTTTCCAAAATGGCCACTTTCCAAAATGGCCACAGTAGAAATCAACATAGCTACGGAGCACCTTCTGCCCAAACTATTTGTCAGGGGGGAATGGCCAGAACAAGATGAAAAAAAATTGTTAGAATAGCGGCCTGTGTGTATCTTCAGATGGGAGTGATGCGGGAAAAGCATGAGGAAAATACAACTCATGCTCAACATCAGTCCGAACTTTTAGAGCTGAAAAAGACTAAACAAACATTAGCAGAACAAAAATTGCAAAAGAGGCAAGATTCTGAAGCAGAATCAGGAAATTACATTAAAAAGCCGGAAGAGGACCTGGTTCTCCGACAGCAAAATAATGCAGATCAAGAGACTCAATTAGATGATTTGAAAGAGGAGTGTAGGGAAAAGGTTGACTCTCTGCAAGAGAGTAAACAGAAGTTGAATCAACAAATAAACTATATTAGAGCCTGCGCAGAGCAGATAGTTGCTACAAGATCAGATAAAATGATTGGAAGAGAAAAATCATAAAGTCATTATGAGAGACCTCCACTCTCAATCAGAATTTCATGAAGAGTGCCAGAAATTAGGCGCCATAACACAACAAAGGGATGACCTGGCTGAACAAAGGGCTGCCCTGTGTCAGGAGAAAGAGGCCATCCACCAGGAAATGTGTAATTTAAAAACCAATCTGGAGAGAAGGGAGTCAGATCTTCAGGGACTGACTGGCCTCGAAGAAGAATATGACAATTTAATAGGACATAGGAGACAAATGGAACTCGAGTTAGAGCAGGCCATAGAGGCTCTAAATGTGCAGAAAAGAGAGGCTCACCTCCTACAACAAAAATTGTCTGAGGGTGCCCAAACTATACATGCAGCACAAAGAGATAATGAGGCCCACTGTAAGGAGAATGATGAGCTCCACAAGCAAGTGGCAGCTCAAGAGCGGGTCATAGAGGCCAGTAGAGCCCAGGTAGCCAAGCAAAAGGCTCGGATCATTGCATATTATCAAGAGATAGGGGCTGAGAAATAAAAACTAGAGAGGTTGGAGAAAGAGAATCATAGATCTAATAGAAACTTGAGGGACCCTAAACAGGTAGAGAGCGACAGGGAAACCCCTGATCATAGTATGATGACCTCTGTACTAAGGGCCTCAAACCCATTTAATACATTAAACACTGCTGACTTCCTGTCTATTGGACCAGAAACCATGAGGCTGGCAGAATTAAATAGGTTTAGTATGATGGATTTGACAGGTCAGCACCCCCCCCCAGAAATTGATGGATGGGTGTCCCAGTATAGATACCAAAACATTAAGGCTGATGTCTCTGACAAGGCAGTCTCCTGTGAGGGGAAAGTCAGGGAATTCGATCTACAAAAATACTACCTGCCAAGGGACCAGTTGGTTCAATTTCATGAAAAACCGAATGAAATGAGGCCCAAAAAGAGCATTTTGAAAACCTCCACCCAATCAGTGCAGAGGGGGATTCCTCCCCCAACCCGGGAAGTAGGGAGGAGTCAGAAGACTACTCTCCTGTCCGGCGCAGGGGAGTAGAAACTAGGACCCAACATTCTGCAAGTCTCCCCCAAGCTCAAAGAATCAGGGAGCACCTAGAAGGTTAGGAGGGGTCCTCCAACAGTAGCACCTCTGAGTCTGAGGGTGAGTGGACTCGGGTGATAAAGCCAAAGAAGGCAAATAAACTAAAGAAAGTTATGGTAATAGACCCTATTAGGCAGATTAGGCCATTAGGAGTTTCATAACCCCATACCACAAAAATGCAAAATATTCTGTCTGGGAGCATTTGGAACTCCATGAGCAAATGATGGACTCTTTTCACCTTAAAGACAACCAGATCTGCGTAGAGTATGCTAAATGGACATTCTCTCCAGAGTTCTCCAGCTTCTTTGCTGGACTGGAGGACCAGAACCATTCAGATGGTCCAACTACAGCGCAGCCATCTTGAAACACTTTTCGCCCACAGAAACCCCCAAGAGGCTCACAAAGCGGCCTACAATTTGCAGTGCTGGGAAGATTAGGCCCGACGAGAATTTGTGCAGGAGCTAAAATACGCCTTTGCACAAACCACTAAGAGGGTGTGCACGGATAGCCGGGAGTTTATAACTATCTTCTTTCATGCGCTCCCAAAATATATTATGACCCAGATGGTGAGGGATTTTCATGATTAAAGATCTCTGGACTGGGTCATAGAGCAGGCAACCTGCATTTATGAAGTCCAAAAACTTGCAGAAAACATAAATCAGACCAAAAACCCCAAACCAGCCTACACCCCTGCTGCTGCTAAGGTGGCAGAGGTGAAGGTTGCCCCCATTTTAGACCTAGAAATGGGGGAGCCTAAAAATTCACCAATCTCAAACTAGCAAAACCAGAGGCCAAGAAGGCCTTCAGGCCAATCACAAACAGGTGGCAATCAGGGAGGTATTCCCACTAACAGGATCCCTAATACTCCTGAGTATATAAGTCTCAGGTACAAGGGCAACCAGACTATCTTGGGGTATGTATGGACTCCTCCAGCCCAAGGTGGGGGTTCCCACCAGGTAAGTACTCACCAGGAAACTTCCCTCCTAACATCCCTCAGGAGGGCAGTAATCCCCCAAATCCTGGGTTAAGTTTCTTTCCCCAGTACCCTCAGAACCCTAACCTGCAGGGCAACCCTCCTTTCTTTCCCCAGGTTCAGGAGCCCAGAGAACCCACCCCGGGAGAGGGGAGGCCTGTGGGATGTATTGACCCACTCTGCTATACTATGCAGCCTCACTCTGCTATCTATGGTGTGAGAAACAGCGAAATGGCGGCAAAACCCTTGTGCGTGCAAAAACCTCCAAAATCGTGTTTTCCAACACACAAAAAGATGGCTGCACAACCTGCCACCCAGAGCACATGCTGCAGAAAAAGTGCCAGTGGGCTCCATGACAAGTACACATGGAGTACAGAGGGAGCAGCAGCGCTTTGCAAGTAAAACTCCAAAATTTGCCAGTAAATGACATTTACTTTGCTGCCAAAACTTCAAAATGCCTGTACATAATACTTACTAATCTTGCTTGGCACTAAATTTCATTGAATCTAATGAAGCACTGTGAATCTACAAGGTCCTGAAATGTTAAGAGCAAAACATTTCCTCAGCAAAACTGGATTGCCTGTGAATGCAGTTCCTGTCAAAAATCTGTGGGCAGCCACACTGGGCTACCTGTGAGTGACAGCCCTTGTCAAATGGGATCACCGGATTACATTTTAAAGTTGTCTAAAGCTAAAGATCTGCCAGATTAGCAAATATAAAAGGATTGTTGCTGAAAGGAACACAGATCTCAGTTGTTTTGATCCCACAGGTTTAAATCTAAGAATGTAATTTATCTATGTCATATGATGTAAAAAGTTTGTTTTAGGCTGGCTGGGTCTGCAAGAGGTTGAAAACAGGTTTCCACCGAAGGGGAGGGCCATCCTCGCAGCAGATGCTCACTGACATATGATAATTGTGGGGTAGGCCAGACTTGTGTCTGCAGCCAAGAACTGAAAAATAGCAGATTCTCCAGGCCAGGAAATGGAAGTGTGAAGAGGTTGTAAACAAGGCTTACAGAAGTTAATTCCAAAGGTGGGGGCTGCTCCTTGGAGGAAATCCCAAAGGTGGGGGCTGCTCCTTGACTCCAGAGACAGACAAAAGGCGGACCATTTGCTGCTAAGAACATTTAATGAACAGTTTTGTAGAGACTTATAACTCGCTATTAGAAGTGGTGAGAAATATAAAAAGGGCAGATTTGTTGTTGTAATTTTTGGCCCTACATTTTAAAATTTTGGTGCAACTGTGTAGCATATTCTGAACCGGAACGGCAATATATGCGGTTTTATGGGAACTGTATTTATGCTAGAATTGTTAAACTTTGCACACATATTCCTATGGTAAACATGCATATTTGTGGACATTTGGAGAAAGTTTGTAAAATGTGTTCATGGCGAAATGGACAACATTCTGCTGAAAAGCAAAAGAAGGTCTCACGGCTGTGGGATTTTGATGAACAGATACTCCATAAATATGTAATCGATTTTCATAGAGGTTACAAATGTATAAATATGTATTTAGGACAACATTGAGATTTGATACTAGTGGCTAGGGGAGGTTTCTAAGGATTGTAAAAGCCGAACCATAAACTTGACATCATTTGCCTTTGAGCAAATCACTTGGATGCAAGGCAGAGATGAGGCTCTGATCCAATCCCAGTTCACAGGGGAAAGTTTAGTTAATCCGGCCCATACACCCATTTTTGTGATGTCATTTGAAAGGATAAATAGAGACAGCTGACAACACAGAGACAGACTCTCTCTTCTGATTCCAGCGAAGCACTCTGATCCAGCATCCAACATTCAACATCCTGCCTTTAACATCCTTCCAGATCCAGATGCCATTCACCAGGCCAAGCAGTAGCTGAACCATTTTCAGCAAGACCTCAATCCTCAATTAATCCTCAACTAATCCTTACAACCCAGTGAAGTGCTGTGGTGTGGTGAAGCATCCTGAAACTATCTGGCTTGCTACCATAACACTTGCCTGATGAAATCGTCATCCCACTGATCTGAAATATCCAGAAACAAGAAGGGCAGATCCCATGCAGTTCCGGTGACCGGCCTAGCTGATCTTAGATGATGTGCTGTCCTTCCCTGATAGACCCAATCAATTGACCAGAATCTTGACGGGCCAAAAATCTTAAATCCTAGTGGATTGTGAGTATTAACAGGACGCTAGAGAACTATTGTATACCTTGCATTATCTTGTCCCACCCTAATCTCTGAACTATTCTTACTTCCATAACCAGTAACAGTGTCAAAATCTTTAGTGCTATTTTATCCTGTCTATTTGCTAAAACGTCATTTTCCTAGTCATTTTTATTTGTGTAACTCTGATCCAAAAATCCCACTTCGAGTGTTTGGACTGGTTCCGCTGGGGAAGGTGCCGGGGATCTGTTACTGAAGACATGAATCAGTCTCAGAGCTTACTTCGACCCAACCTAGTTGTCTAGTCTGCATACTCTAGTCTTGAGTAAAAGTATAATCCATATTTTCTGGTTTTAAACTGAAGTTATTGTCCAAATTCATGTCTTTATTTTGAAAAACACCTCCCACTAAAACCTCCATAACTCCCTCAGTTTTAAAGATAGAAACGAAATTTCAACTCCCACTGATACCTAACATCCTTAGCTAACACCCTTAGCAACTTCGACAACCCAAGATGATTGTGCAACAGTGTAGTTGATCCATTTTTATCAAAAATTGCATTGTAAAAGTTTGCCACGAATTTACATTTTGCAAAAGTTTTACAAAAGTTTTACAAGTGTGAATTGTCTTTAAATTATTTCCCACTTTGCCTTTGAGATTCCAATTGTTTTCTTTTGATTAAATCATTGCTTTTGATTGCTTGCATCGGTTCAAAACGGCTCCTGTAGAAATGTATAATCATTTAAGCATTTTTGACCACATTTGGTGTTTTTGCTCAAGCCAGTTTCAAAGCCATACTGACAGTTGAAAAGTCAAATCCGTTTTTCTCTTGTGTTTAAGGGGGGGGGAGGTGGGGTGATATTCTGTTTGGTCTGTATTATTCCTGGGTACCTGTTCTCTACTCACATCTATTTAAATTGGCTATGGATGGCTGAGGGGTGTTGCAGGGGGAACTTCTAACCCCAGGGCTATCTGTTCCAAACCAACCCAAAAGTATTCTTTTCTTTGCTGCATTTGTTTGTGTTCATTACCCGATTCCCAATGCATTAAAGATATCATTCATTGTTCCTGTCACCCCATTGGTGATTGTTGTTACCTATTAAAAATATATGGTGATTTTAAATTCTAAATAAATAAATATTTACTGTTACAAACTAGCCTGATTCCTGGTTCAGTGTGACCGGGTGAGTATTTTGAGAAGGGTGTGATATGAGTGGTATATCATTCAGAATATTGAACTTATAGACAAAAATCAATAAGGGCTTCATTTGCACACTACATACTAGGTGAGACTTGGGTGTTTCCCTGATTGAAATCCCTTACAGCTTGGTGGCTCGTGTCCAGGAGCCTGAATTTGACCTACCACTCATGACAGTCTAACACAGCATACTAGCTGGCAGGGGACGTACACCTTGTTGGGTTGGCATACTGTGCTACACTATACAAGTACCCTTCAAAAGAAATACTCAAAAGAATTGGGCCTGTTTGCAAAAATAAATTAACCCTGAGATAAGTCGGAAGGAAATTAATATTTCTGAAATGGCAATCCCAGTGGAAATTAATATTGCTAGGGAACACTTCCTGCACAAACTGTTCATCAGGGGTGAATGGCCAGACCAGGATGAACAGGTATGGCTGCAGGAAATAAAACAACAAGTCACTGCAATGGACCTTGCTAACGGACAGGAAAAGGGTCAATAACATCAAGCGCTTAGCGAACTGTACATTGCCCCAAAAATAAAAGAGGAGCAGTGTAAAATTGCCAAAATAGCAGCCTACCTGTACCTCCACATAGGAATTATACAGGAAAGGCATGCGGACAGTATAGATTTGGCAAAGAGGCAAGGGGAAGAACTGCAGAAAATCCAGACTAATCTGGACTCTGCAGAGCGAAGGCTCCAGGAAAGCAAAGAATCAGAAACAGAGGCTAGGCAGTATATCAGCAAACTCCAAGAAGATCTGGCTCTCTTGCAGCAAAAGAATGTAGAACAAGATCTCAAATTACAGATACTGCAAGATGAGTATCAGGAAAGAGTTGACTCTTTACAACAGAGTCAACAGAAACTGGTGCATCAATTATTAAATTATAATAGAGTCTGCGCTGAACAGATAGTCACATTACAGAACCATATAGAATCCTTGAAAGAGGAAAATAATAAATTAATTATTAAAGACATCCACTCTCAAGAGGAATTTGATGATGAGCGCTAGAAATCTAGTGCATTTAAAAAACAGAGGGATAACCTGGCTGAGCAGAGGGGCACTCTAACTCAGGAGAGGGACGCATTAGGCCAAGAAGTCAGCCAATAAAAACTAAGTTAGAGGAAAGAAAGCTGGCCCTTCAGGAGTTTAGTGAAATTAAAACTGAATATGGAAAGCTGTTAGAGCACACCAAATGGGTGGAGGATGCTCTGGCAAAGAACACTCAGACCAATAAGGACCAAACTCAGGAGGTGAGTCTCCTACAGCAAAGATTGGCCCAGTATTTCCAATCCAGTCAGGAAGCACAGAGAGACAATGAGCCTCTCTGTGAAAAGAATGACAGGCTCCACAAACAGATAGATAGCCGTGCAGGAGCAAATCATTGAGACCAGTAAGGCCTTAATAGAGGAGCAAAAGGATCAGATTTTGGCATGTGATCAGGGAATAGGGGCTGGAAGAGATGAGGTAAGAAGGGAGAGAGAAACCCCTGAGCATAACCTCAGGACCCCTGTCATCAGGGACTTAAATCTCTTCAGTTCCATGGACTCTACCACCCTCATGTCCACTGGCACATATGAACCAAGGTCCAGGGGGATGGTAGACTTCAGCACAATGGGAAATATGGTACTGACAGATCAGCACCTCCCAGAAATGGATGGGCGGGCATCTCTGTACAGATTCCCAAAGGTTAGGACTAGCCTCTCTGATCAAGAAAACTCCAGTGTGGGGAGAATCAGAGAATTGGAACCTCAAAAATACCGCTTACCAAGGGATCAGTCTGTCAAATTTGGTGGGGAATTCCATGAAACTAGACCCACCAGGTGTATCTTAAAAACCTCTTCCGAGCTAGGGTAGTGGGGGGGGGGGGGTACTCAGCCAATCCTGGGAGCAAGGGAGAGTCAGAAGACTCTTCTGAGCACCGCAGGTCTCAAGAGACTAGGCCCCCACATTTTTCAAGCCATTCCCAAGCCCGCAGAATTAGGGAGAGCGTAGAGGATCAGACAGCAACCTCCTGTAGAAATGCCTGTGAGTCAGAGGATGAGTGGACAAGGGTGACTAAGACGAAAAAGGCCAACAAAATTAAGAGGGCCCAACTGAAAGATCCCCTGAAGGAAATCAAGGCCGTTAGGAGCATCATAACTCCCTATCATAAAAATGCCAAATATTTAGTTTGGGAGCACCTCGAGTTGTATGAGCAAATGATGGATACTTTCCACTTGAAGGATAGCCAAAGTTGCATTCAATATGTCAAGTGGATATTTTCCCCACGCAAGATGGTCCATTTATAGGGCAGCCATCTTAAAGCATTTCTCCGTACATAGGAACCCTCAAGAGGCCCGCAAGGCAGCCTACAATCTGCAGTGTGGGGAAGACCAGGCCCCACAAGAATTTGGACAAGAGTTAAAACCAGGAGGGTGCGCACAGACAGTAGGGAGTTCATTAATACCTTCTTTCATGCACTCCCTAAATACATCATGACCGAGCTGGTGAGGGACTTTCAAGAGAATAGATCACTAGACTGGGTCATTGAACAGGCAACTCGCATTTATGAAGTACAGAAACCGTTAGAAAATAAAAGTACAAATAAAAACCTGAAACTAACCAACACGCCTGCTGCTGCTAAGGTGGCGGAGGTGAAGGTTACCCCCATTTTAGATCTGGGGATGGGGGGCCTAAAAATATTCCTGTGCAAAATCTTCACAACCAAAGACCCAGAAGGCCCTCGGGCCAATCCCAAACAGGTAGTCAGGGAGGTAACCTCACAAATGGGCCCCCTAACTCCCCTGATTATATCAGCCCCTGTTACAAGGGCAGCAGACCCATCCTGGGCTATGTGTGGACTCCCCCAACCCAAGGGGGGGATCCAACCAGGCAGCTGCCAACCCAGGAAACTTCCCTCCTAACTTTCCCCAGGAGGGCAGTAATCCCCCAAATGCCGGGTTGAGTTTCTTTCCCTGGTACCCACCAAACATCAACCCCCAAAATAACTCTTCTTTCTTTCTCCACTTTCCTGAGCCCAGACTGGGAGAGGGGAGGCCAAGGGTAGAGGGGTACCAGATCTATCCCAACCAAGTGTATTATGGGAGAAGGGACAGCTACCCTTCCTGCGATGAACCTAGGATTGACCAGAGACCCCTGTGCCAGCCATATCGGATGTCCCAACTGGAGCGCCAGGTCCAGAACTTGTTGCATGTTGGGGGCTTAGCAGAACTCTCAGATGAACATGGCGGCCCAGAACCCTTGAAATCAAGGGTCAGGTACTCCAGAGCAATGACGGGAGAGAACCCCAACAACCCACCGGTTCCCAGGGAGGAGGCACAGGGGGAAGGAGGGTGTAAAGCCTTAGAGGAAGCTTCCTTCCCAACTTGTGAAAAGCCCCTGGAAACCCAGGAACCGGAACCAAAATCTCCTGCCCCTGATAATCTGCAGCCTAAGGAACAGATGGCGGGTAGGAGAAAAAAAGGGCCTAAAAAGACCCACTTTGTGGAGGAGGTTAGAATTTCCCAATTTGAAGGAGAGGGGTCCTCAGAGGATTCTGGGGAAAGGATCTTCTCCTTCAGGGATGGGGGAACTCTTCCTAAAGAAAAATGGGTCCTGAAAGATCCTGATCCAGACTGGGTAGATGTGGGGACTGAGTTAAAACCCCCCAACATTGAACCCCAGAATGACAAACCAGAATATCACCTTGCCCAAACCAATTCTGGTGACTGCCTCCAAAAAGGGGGGGGCAGCCCAGAATCAGAACCTGGGGAGTTCAGAACTCCCCCAATATCCAACTGTCCCATTTTTTTTGCAGATTCCCAAGCTCCCACACCAGATTCCCAAACCTATTCTGGGGACTGCCTCCAAAAAGGGGGGGGCGTCCAGAGCCAGAGAAAGAAGAGTCCTTAGCTCCCCAAAGCCATTTTGAGGACTGTCTCCAAAAAGGGGGGGACAGCCCCAAATCAGAAAAGGAGGAGCCCGAGACTCCTCGAATCACTGAGTGTGAAATTGTTTGCTCAGATGCCCAAACCACCCAACTTCATTCTGGGGACCGCCTCCTAGAAGGGGGGCAACCCAGAACCAGCACAAGAGGAACCCCAAACCTCACCAACCACTTCTGCTGACTGCTTCCAGAAAGGGGGGGGCAGCCCAGAAACAGAACAAGAGGAGCCCGAAACTCCCCAAATAGCGGTGTGTCAAAATGCTGTGCTAGATTCTTCAACTCCAGCATCATCTCTTGACCCAACTATCCCGGTGTCAGAGTCAGAAATGAGCAAATTGACCATAAAGCTTACCAAGAGCAACCATTAGCTTTGCCCCTTGGAGGATAAGGAAGGTAGATTCTACGCCTCCATCCAAGTGCAAGGGCAATGTGCAATCTCAGCACTGGTGGACACTGGATCCCAAGCAACTTTGCTGTCCAAGAGGATCTTTGAGAAGCTAAATTCATGAAGGGGGGAAAGATACCAAATTCCTCTCACCCCTCTTCCTGGACAGCTCCAGAATTTTGACGGGAATGAAATTCCTGTTGAAGGGCCTGCAGAGCTGGAAATTAATATTGGGTGATACAAAATGAAGCACCCGGTCCTAGTTGTGGTGCCAGAAGGAACCCCCTGTCTATTAGGGAATGACATCCTCCGCAGGCTGTCTCCCCTAATAGATTGTGTGAATAAGGTACTTTGGACCCAGACTCACAGGCCAATTAAATTAAAACAAAGCGTCAACCATGTTAGTCTAAATGGCACATGCCATATGGTTGAACAAAAACCGGACCAAATCAGGTTCTACTTTCAAAACAATGACATACCCGACGTCACCGTCATAGCTGTGGGACAACCAACTGGTGATGAGAACTCGTTTCCATTTCTGCAAATCAGCCTCCCTTCCAGTCTCAAGTGGCATTCCACCCTGGAAGGGGATACATTGAAATTTTATACTAATGTACAATCAGAAAGTCCCAAGTCCATGGCCAAAATTGATATCAAACCAGCACAAAACTTACCTGGCATTCTGAAAAAGAATGCTCTTCCTCCCGATCCAGTTAAATGACGGGAAGGAGTCTGTCCTCACCCGAGTTGACTTGAATAGCGAAGAAAGCATCATCAGACCAGACCCTACCCGCTGTAGAGTCAGTGCAGCAATGGGTATGGGGCCTGGAAACGCGCCGCTCGAAACATCTGCTGCTTAGCAGTTGCATAATCAAAATTTCTAGGGATGACAAAAGCATAGTACATACTTGTTGTGTTGTGCAAGGTGTTCCTTCCGCCTTTTATTTGAGCGGTGACCGCCTCAACCAACTCGAGATTAATTTGGACCCTAGTTATTACCTAGCCAGATCCCAACTGGAGAGTAAGGGGCCGACAATCCATGGTATGCCACCCAAACCCTCCCAAACCACATCACCCTTGTCTGCCACACCATGACATGGCATGCAACAGCAAAAGGCCAACACACGACCAATAATATACAAAGTGACATGTAATTAATGGAAAGTGACCCGAGACAATAATGCCTGACATGGAATCAGATGAAATGACTGACAACAACCTCCCACACATACCAAGTCATACACAAATGCTGTACACCAGTGGTAGCTTCAACACAGCACTGAATGCCTGTTCACATGCACATTGGGCAAGGCAAAATCGCCACTCCCAAACCCGTGTGCTGTGTGTGTCTCTTGCTACACACTGCTCAGCACAGAGCACAGTGAGCAGCCATTGTGTTGGGGATACACCTTGAGCATCACATCAAAAGGACAAATTAACAAATTTTCCCATTGACACATGTCCAGGATCCCCAAATGGTAATTGATCATGCACTGCAGGGACACAGCGTGCCCGAGAAGGCATTATGTGTGCACCTGTGGGCATGGAAGGGTGTTTGTACATGTGGTGGAACACTGTGCAACTGTGTGTCAGTAGGGACATGCACTCAATATATGCATTTCAAATCAAGTGACCCTCAGCGTCCTATACACATCACATGTGAACATTGCCCATGTGTACACCCCAGCATGTCAAACCACAAAAATCCCCTGACACCTGAAAAGTAAATACAACACAGGAACAGCCATTGACCAGCAGAACACATCATGTACATAGTTTCCCACAATGACATTGTCAGAGAGTGCCCAGACACTGTAGCCCAGGCTTACTGTCCAACAACAAAAGGCCCTCCCTCATTTACACATCACCATGACCTTCTGAACAACTGTGTCTGGGGTATGTAGCCTTCTCCCTTTTAGTCTACCTGGCTGCAGGATCCCCCTGCCCCTTGCTCTTCATGTTCCACCTTGTGTGTAAATAAGGTCCAGCCCCCTCAGAGGCCTCCTTGACTGGTAAAAATACCAAATTGCAGAGAACTCCAAGGAGCCAAACCCCCAAACCAGGTAAAAAGCCACTCTGCCAAAAAAAAACCTGGAAGAGTCTCCAGTAGATTACTCGAAATGGAAAAAAAAGTCCTGGCAGATATATAAGCAGAATGATGGAACTACCAAGGTAGCACAGTTCAACAATGGTTCAACAGGAAGGGTACATTTTTCCGGAAACAACATACAATGACGATGCAACAACTGATGGGTAGTGTCACAGCTCCGGTCTCCAGTCGCAGGAGTGGCACGAACCAACCACCCCCTCCGTGGTCTGGGCGCCTGCAAGGTAAACTTACACAGGCCTCCGAGACCACAGCGGGGAAAGAGGGTCAGGGATCCATTGGTTGAACAGGCATTGGTATTCAGGATAACCGGAAAGAGGGGCAGGAGAGGGGAGTTGGATTTGCAAGGGAATGTAGGCAAAGTACAAAATACAACTATTGACAATAAGAAAAAATAATCAATCAGAGAAACCATGTTCTACATGCACATAGTATGAAATGAGTGAAATGCAAGACAAAGAGAGACTTATCTCTGGGGTGAGTGCTGGCCTCCCTCCTGCGCACTCTCAGGTCCGGTAACAGGATCAGTTCAATGCGGCAAAGAGAGCGTGAGTTACTAATCTGTGTGTGCTTACAACACACACACAACAACATTCCTGCCCCAAAGTAAATGACTTCTCCACAAACAAACACCCTTGTCTGCTGCTATGTACGTATACGTTAGCTTGCCCCTGTGATGGTTCATTCACTGTCAGTGCAGAAAGGCAGGCGCACATGGGCGCGCAGTAAATGGAAGACCAATGTGTCAAGAATCACACGATAGAATGGTCCCTGGGTGACCTGCTAGACGTGTATAGTGAGGTGCGACTTCAGCACAAGTCGTGTTCTGGCAGCCGTGGATTACAATAGGTAGCGCAAGTGGCAATTTGCACATGCAAATGATATGCACTGCACACGAGTCTGTGCCTCGCTGGGTGTCCCTGTGCGCTGTATAAGTTCCTGGCTCGGAACGCTACTGCGCTAATAACTCTGCTTCTATGGAGCAGGGGGGGCTGGAGGATATGTGCAACGGCCCCTGCATGTGCCCTTGACAATTTGTAAAGCTACCTGGCATTTGTCCCTCAACGTATCTTAGCTGTACTGAGCACTTCTACAACAATATCTGGCCAAGCTCCCCATCAGTGGCGCTACTTAGCATGCATGTGCAAGTGCCCTGGTGGAAGGTTGGCTGCGATGTGGCCCCCTTGTGCTGCTCACCTTGCTTGGAGCTCCTGGAAGCACGTCTGCTTCTGTTGGACGTCTGAGCACAAGCCCTGTGCCACTGCTTGCACACACATGCACATGTCTGCACCACCGAACGTAGCCAGGTTTCTGTAGTACTTTGCCGTGTGTCTGCTGGCAAAGGTGGTCTGGAGGCTCAGTGTCCTGCAGAAAGGGCATAAAACACATAAATAACACTTGAAAGTTCCCTGTGTGTGTGTCTTCATGCTGGTTGTCACTGGGCCATGTTAGAGACCTACATCAGAACTCCTCCCACCATCAGTGTGACTTTGACAGGCAAAGGGTGCACGCTACTGTCTACAGCATGAAGTGCATCAAGCACATATACAGGAAAGAATATAACATACATCACAATCTAGATCAATTAATGGACACATCAAACATGAACCCACCCAAATTGATCACAGACATGACGTGGATAAAACCCCCACAATCCCCACTAGGGGTGTTAACACAAGTAGTACAGTAGCAGACAGGCCACAGATATGACAGTCCAAAGCCCTTGTGTAAATGTTTGTTACACCAAACCATCTTTGCGAGCCCATGGATAAGGGAAGCAGGAGTGGCCGATGTGAGTCAGGACCCCAAGCTGCAAATACATACACGAGACAAGCTTGAAGGGCCCAGCTCGAACAGACAGTGGATGCTTTCAAAAGCCACAAAGCACCACACTTTCACATGAATGCACAATAGTTAAGCAATTTTAAGCTATATTAACTAATTATACTAACTATAAAAAACCTAAATTACCTAATTAAACTATCAAAAAACATATTAACTAACTAAACTAAGAAGAAAAATAAAAAATGGCCACATATGACCTGGGCGGGTGGTAAGGCACCCAGGAGGGGGGCAGTACAGGGTGCACCTCAATACCCACATGCGATGATGTTGAGACGCTCAACGCTCAACGCCTGCACAGCTCGACTTGTGTGGGAGATATCTCGTCGGCCGAATCACCCTCTGGCTGAAAAGGTTGACGTGGCACAGTACCCTGACCACGCCTAGGCGCAGCTTGCCCCTCGTCGGCAGCAAGTCTGCGGGACAGGTGAGCCTGGTTCTGTGCGGCGATGACACATAGGTCAGCATGTAGAACCTTGCGTGATATGCGTGCTTCCTCTTGCAAGGTAGCACGTGTAACACAGAGTTCTTCCTGCATGGCCTGGCTGGACAACTGGTATACCTCCCGGCAAGCACGTAGCTCAGCCGAGATGGTACTCTCTAGCTGCTCCAACGTCTCCTCTGACCACTTCCTCTGGGACATCAATAGCACACCCAGAGTAGATCTGAGGGAATCATACTGAACCCTCATGGCATCCATGCATGCCTGTGCGTGAGCAGCAATTGCTTGATGCAAAGACACCATTTCAGCCCGGCATGCCCTGTCTGAGGCCACCATGCCCTGCCTGAGTCAGCGGGCCGTGGACTGTGCTGTCCGCTGCTGGAGTTCCACCTGCCTAGCAGGGGGTAGCACAGATTGGGCCACACGCTCCATGCTCTCAGCGATGTTATCAATTGCTGCCCCCTGGTGTTCTGAATCGGCAACAATGGCTTGCTCCCACTCAGTATATCCCAGTGGCGCATGGCCACCACGTTGCTGGGCTTGACACCTGCGGTGCCCAAGGAGCTGACGTCCTTGTTGGGTTGGCACCGCCCGTGGCTGCAGGACTACATTCCTCCGTCGACCTGATGCCCCAGGCACATCAGGAACTTGGGTGGAGGGTGACCCTGCGTCCCGATCCACCACAGGCGGAGGTCCCACCACTGTCTGGCCCATCAGTGCTGGTATTGCGGAGAGAGGAGCGTCCACATCAGAATCACTCACCCCTGACAAATGGACCTGATGCACATCCAACTCGACCTTGTCGTCAGATTGATCATCCGAGCTAGACTCATTGCCAGCCCTAGACAAGATGGTCTGGAACACAAGTGGGTTCTCGTGGCTTACCACCCCACAACCCCCACTTGTGCTGGATTGCTGGTGTGATAGCAACCCTGTGTCTGGCTTGACAACACCATCCTCTGGCTCCATTGCATCATAATCTGGAAAGGGGAGAAAAGATTAACAATAGTAAACATGTCAGAAGCACATGAAACACACACACATAGACATCACATACACAGCCAACACATGAAGCAGACATGTCACACACAAATGAGCCTTGACATGCAAACACATCCCAAAAGCAGAAATGGATGTGTGTAAATAGCATAGACTACACTATTACAAAATGTACTATATGAACTCCATCAGCCAAAACCTCTGTCAGGCACATGTCACAGGCAGGAAAGACAGATGCCAACTAAGAGATGCAACCCACCATAAGCATGCCTGAACTGAAAATTGACCACTGCTGCAAGTTAATCCAAACACACAATGACAGAGGTAACATGCATGTAGCCATGCATCAATGAAGCATCATCATCAATATAGCTACATCCGTCTACAGCTCGCCCTGTACCGGGTGGCATGGGCCATGTAGAAATAGTGAATGTCACAAGCAAAGCAAGGGCCTGCAACCAGGCATGAGGGACCATAACGCCCTGCACCGTCCGAGCTGCAGGACATGAGGCCTCCACAACACCCCTCAGGGCCTGATTGTCCACATTGGGCTATGGATGTGCCCTATTACATCATTCCCTGTGGAAATGTACATGCACAGGACACCATAGTAGCTTAGTGGGCCTGGGCATACACATACTGCAAAACAGTGAACCTTCGGGATCATGCCAGTTCCAGATAAGGTGCGCAATGCTGAAATCTCACCAGCATAAACGTCTATCAACTACATATTTGTCAGTCAACAATAAAGCTGTGGAAGACACATGTGTAAATGGACACTTTCACAAACACATAAGTGAGTACTCGCAATTTTGCACCACACAACGTTGAAGCTGCTTGCATATGTACATGTGGAAGCGTTCAAAAACACACATTTCCCCATACACCTGTACTGTGAACATGACCAGCATCCAATACACCAAAGCAAGCAGCTATAACTCTGCTTGCTTAGATGTATGTGGAAGTTCACACATACACACGTGAAGGATGCTCCACAGTCATCACAACCCAATTGGCAGGCTACATCCAATCAGTGCCCTATGCCAGTTGGTATAGGCCGCACATTGACCAATAAACTAATCTAAACAACCACTAGGTAGTCCTAACACTGAGTACATGTGTCATAGGATGCACCTGTGCCTGTCGCATACATGACAGAGAAGGGATGAAAAACAGTCCATACATGCCAGATGACTTTGACATAGCATCAGTGAGTATTCATGTAGAAGGTTGTAACCCGGCTCAGAAGTGGGTTGATGCAGTGCAGAACATGTGTACCTGCCCCACTATCTACATGAACAAGTACATTATGAAGTCTACCAATACACTTGTAGGCAATGCAAGGGCAAGTTCAGCCATCACAGGGCAATGTGCATGCAATTGGTTGCATGGTTACAGGCAAACCCCCCACCCGCCTATGTGAAAATGCATGGAGGCATTGCATGGCAGCAAAAGGGTGACCAGAGACCTGTGTATTGCCAGACAGTGTTGACCAGCGTCAATTGCATCATCAGAGTCAACTGACAACACAGCAGATGATGATGGGACAGTAAGCAGGACACATGATGAACCCTCAGTAGTACACCCATGTGTGCAGAAGCCACTAGCCCAGTTGAACAGAGTCAGTGGGCCAGAAACAGGGAGAGGCCTGAGCCCCACAGACTGTGACACCCTAAACCTGTGTGTGATGCTGGCCTGAGCCACAGTGGGCATGGAATTGTTGATCAAATGCCATGAAATGTAGGTCAGCCTGGACACGTACTACTATGATAATCCGGTCAAGGACACATAGGGGCATGCATGGAATGCACATGGAGCATGAATGGGCACTCATGTCCCTGCGGAGCATCTGCCATCTGCACAGTCCAAGTGAGACACCTTGCATCAAGGACAGAGGATGTACCCCACTGCATGTGTCGGGCAGGTTGCCTGGTGGAAGTTTGCATGTACACCGGAGCCTTGAACAGGCCATTGCAGTACGCCAACATGATGCACACCAGTGCCATGGTGAAATGGTGGTGCAGGGAGGGAGAGGGGCAAGGGAGCATGCCCACGTGGTGTACCCGCATGCAGACCGAACACACATGCACATCAGTCATGCAATGATATCGTCGCAGTGCTGAGAGGAAAGACACCCCAGGCTACATGCAGAAGAGCCAGTGAGCTGGAACATGGACCGGAGGGGCAGCCGGGTGATTAGCATGTGAGTAGGGTGCAAGTGTGGTGATGAGGACAGTCCCCATCTGCTCTACATGTCCACTATCCTGCACAGCAGGCACACATCAGTGAAGCATTACAGGACTTGCACATGAGAACCATGTACACATGACATGTAGTTGCAGTCAAGCACAACACATCACACAAGCAAAACCCACATGGCCTCGACAAACCCGCCACAACACTCACTGGACGGTGCATCAAGGTCCAGCATCTCTCCCACTCCTTCGACCATTCCTGTCGGTATGAACTCTGCAACGACTGACGCGTGCGGAGTGAGGTCTTCCTCCTCAGGTGGTGGCCCACTGCCAGTCACCAAAGCCATGTTGTAATTAGAAGCACGCTTTGCCTTAGTCCTGCGTTTGAGGTCATCCCAGCGCTTTTTGCACTCTTGAGCTGTGCGCACCTCATGGCTGAATGCACTCACATGATTTGCAACTTGCTTAAAGTGGGTATTACGATGGGCAGTCGTAGTTTGACAATTCGGCCCCACTAGCATGTCACGGTTGTGTTCCCGCACGTAGTCCACAAGGAAGTCCAGTTCCTGCACGCAGAAAGGCTTCTTCCTCGACGTGCCGGAGGCCATAGCTGTGTCTGGGGTCCCAGCCTGTACTGCAGGTGCAACCTTCCTGCTCTTGGATGCTGGTCCGGACCCTGGCTGGCAAATGCCGCCCTGATAAGTATGGGCAGTGGCGCTGGTGGAATGAGCCGAGGGAGTGGCAGGTGGAACATGGACGGAAGCCCTGACTTGCACCAGTGGCTGCTGGGTGCCCTGGAATGGACCCTGCGCAGCAACATCCGCTGTGCCAGGGTCATTGACCGGGACTGTCCTGGTTGATAGACTCACAACCAGGGTGGTGTCGGCTGCATCTGCCCATGCACTTGCCAACACCCGGCTGGTCGGGGCAGCAGATGACATTACTGCCCCAGAGACATGTGCCTCGGTCAGGGCAGCCCTACCTGCACCTACGGTGTGCCTCCTGACCTCCTGGAAATCTTCCATGGACTCTTCAAGTGCCAACGCTGCCTGCGCTGGCAGACCCTGAGCCTGGGTGGTGGTATCCACAGCTACACCTGCAGCTACCACTACTCTTGGGCCCATGGCAGTCGATGAAACGGACTACGGGGTCACATGGGCACCAGTGCCAGATGCAAGAACTGCATCTCCCGGAGACGCAGGGGGTGGTGGCATGATTGCACCAACACGTGGCACAACATCGTACCGAGCTGGCGCACCCCTGCCTCTTCCCCCTCTGCATATGTTTCGAAGGGGGGGGCCATTCAGGGGTGGCAGTGGTCTGCCCTCGGGGTAGCGTACCAGTGAAGGGCTAGTAAAACTTGCATATACAACAAAAGGGGTACTGGTAACGCAGGGGATGGCCCCTAAAACCTCATAGGGAGTTAAGTCCTATATGGGTCCTATTCCCGAAATAACCTCATTGGTTATGTAGAACACTACACCCATTTGTATATTTCAAAGGCATAACCTCACATAACAATTGAGTTAAGATAAAAAACATATTTAATACAAGATATTTATACATACAATTAAGTCAAACATGTAATACACATACATAACAATAAGTGAAATCATTGAAATCATATATTAACTGGTTGAAGCCATATACTACACATGTATATAACAATAGGTGAAATCATTGAAGCCCTGTATTAACTGTCAAATCAACACTTTTAACCAAACAAGGCCAAAGGGCAAAATACAGGAGAAAAAAGAAAAAAAGAAGAAAAGGGAAGATGCCAGACCAAAGCCGGACATAAGTAGGAGTTCTTAAATTGTTTTCAAGCTTACACTATTACTTAACACCAATAAGAGTTCCTAGAATACATATTCCTTTGAAAATGAAATCCCAGGTTGAAAATATTAAGAAGCTGGGATTGGGTCTGCCAACGCACCAGAGGGGAGTTTTCAGAACCCAAAGTAATAAATGCCACTGCTGTGTGTCCTAAGCAAATAAAGCACAAGGGGCAGGGTTCGAGACCCAAAACGGGTGAGGCGTGTTAGTTAAGAGCCTCCAATGTCCTCTGATCAAGAAAGTGCGTTTCGCCGGTGGTAACAGTGCGGAGAAACTGGAATCTTCACAGTTGAGAGACTGTTCCGCCTTCGTCAGGGCAATAAGTAGCAAGACCCTGTTCTAGTGAGATGAAGGAAAAAAATAGAAAACAAGTGCATAAGGGTATAGAAGAAAAAAGAAAACGAATTGCTGTCAATAGAAATACAATGTGAAGAGGTTATGAGACAAACATATACAAACTTGAGTTTCAAGTGTAGGGAAAATACACAAATGTATGTGTGCAAGTATAAGACCATGGTCCTGTATGCACTGAACTATTAACGGCCATGTAAGGTTGAGCCTCTAATCCAGGGAGTACTCTGACAAATTGCAGATGAATCCCTGTCTAGTAAAATATGAATAATGGCCCTTGGTTCCTCCCAGGGGGTCCTAAGCCACCCAGGGCCCCGGCCCACCACATGCATCCCCAGGTAGTCCCCATGGTCTGATGGCACGGAGGGAGGCGGGAGAGGGGGAATATCCAATCATGCGGGATTCAAAATAAAAGGGGGGGTGTAGCTTACCTAGAGTGGTACCAGGAGAACTCGCTGTAGATAAATCGGTTCTCATGTGCTCAAATGAGAAGATGGGATGTGAGTCAAAACCAGCTGATGAGCTAAAGGTAGCCGTTTGGGAAGAGCGCAAACCCTAATTGTGGGAAAACAGGAGAAGCTGGACCTAAAGGAACCGACAAAAAATGTTTGTTATTTTATCATGAATGGTAAACATTCCTGTGCCTGAGGGGCAGGAAATACATAAGAGGTACTCCGATGCACTGAAAGTGGAGGTTACCTTGAAATGGATCCTCTGCAGAAAGTGTTAGTGCGGGAGCTTGTTTCCGCGCAAAGGGAGCGTCTGTGTCTTTCATAACATGGAGGCTGCGTCTTAAATCATGTAAGGGCACGTTCAGATGTGCTGGCTCTGAAGTGTGGAGAAAGAAAAAGAGAGAGTCTATGAGGCAGTGAAAAGAACCGCATCTGCTGTGAGATAAGCGCATCGCCGTCAGGACCTGTAGTGTGTGTGAGAGAGTGTGAAATACCTGGGAGCGGGTTAGGAAGTAGCTCCGAGTCGTCTCGAGGGAACTGGAGCAGCTGTGAATGTCGTTGTGTCCCGTGCGCTGCGTTTGTGGAAATGCAGCTACAAACTGCACTGAAAAAATGCGAGCTGACGGCGTCCGTTGCTATGGCAACGACGTCACGTTCGGGAGGGCTCACAAGACAGGGCCCGTATTGGTTGGTTGGAAAGGTATCCAATCCAAGGGCCCTATGGGGTTGCCAGGTCCGGGGATGTGTTGTGGATAGCCAATCAAAGTGCGGCACGTCCACATGTCGGAAGTTAGGCTTCAGAGGTGCCCTAAAGAAGAGGAACACGGGGAGACATGAAGCTGGGATGAACCAGAAAAAAAAACCGGCTTGGTTCTTCATGGGTACCACATCGCAAAATCTAGAGGGGAAGTGTCTACATTTATGAGCACTAAACTATATACACATGAAAGAAATACCGTCGCCCTCTACATCAGATGGTGTTCCTATATTTGTCCGTCTGGGGCGCGTCCCGCACATGATGACAGTGTTGGAACGGGTACCCCTAATTGGATGTCAAAAATGACTGACATCGCGGGAGGGGAGTGTGGACCATGTGTGTGAAAGGCGGACATCGCCCCCATCCACTATCGAAGTAGAGAAACCCCCGGGGGTGTCTCAAACGAAAAAATGGAGGGAAGGAGCCGAGACCACTAGTGTGTAGTTACGGATAAGTCAAAAGGCCCACAATCCCTGGTTAAAATGGAGATTGCTCGTTGAGACCATTATCCAACGAATCCAATCTGTAGATCCATCGCTTTTCTAGTTCCAAAAGTGTGTTGTGAATATTGGGACCTGTTTGTATCCTTTCCAGAACCCACCAAAGGATGTCATCAGGGGAATGTTGATGGAAAGATAGTGTGTGACCAGGGGGGAAGTGATGTTCTTGCATCGGATTCTAGAACGATGTTCTGATATGCGGGTGCCAAAATTCCGCATGGTTTGGCCGACATAGCGCAGACCACATGGGCATTCAATGCAATATACCGCTTGGCTGCTTTTGCAATTGGATTGATTGTTCAGCACCCATTGTCTATCACCAATCCTAAACGTTTGGATTTTCTTGGTAAACTTGCATACCGAGCAGGCCCCGCAGCGGTAGTGGCCAGTAACTTTACGCAGGTTCCAATGACCTGTGCGTGGTGGTATTCGTGTAAATGAAGAGTGAACAAGGTGTTCCTTAATATTCCTCATTCTTTTGAAGGCGAACCGAGGAATGGGTTCGTCCACGAGCTGTAGTTTTAAAATGGGCCAATATTGTCGAATCACCTTTTTCAAATCAAAAGTGTTGGGGCCATGTGAAATCACACATGTAAGTCTTTCCTCATTGGGTTCATTAGTATCGGTTCTGGGTGTTAAAAGGAGATCTCGATTGGTAAAACGAGCCCTTTTGGTAGCATTATTCACCAATTTTTTGGGGTATCTACGACTTCACAGACGTACACACAATGAGTTTGCATTGTCGTAAAAGTCATTGAGAGAAGTGCAATTCCTTCTAATTCTGAGTAATTGACCGTACGGAAGATTTTCTTTGATGTGTTGCAGGTGGTCGCTCTTATAATGTAGAAGTGTGTTGCGATCCGTGGTTTTTCGAAAAAGGTTACAAACAAGTTTATTATTAAGACCTGAAATTTCAAGATCTAAAAAGTGTATCTGTGTGGCGCTGAATTCCATAGTAAATTGAATATAAGTGTTCCGTGTGTTTAGCCAATCAAAAAATAATTGGAGAGATGTCTTGTCTCCGGACCAAATGAAAATGATATCGTCTATGTAGCGATGCCAATGGGATATCTTCGAGAGCCATAGGTTTGTTTGGCTAAAAACATGTTGTTCTTCGAATGTGGCCATGAATAAAATTGCTAAACTGGGTGCAAAGGTAGCACCCATGGCCGTACCCTTGATCTGTAAATAAAATTGATTGTCAAACGTGAAAAAGTTTTTGCCTAAGGCAAAGGTTGCTAGTTCTATAATGAATTCTGGTGGCACCCGGGGTGAACCCGTGTGAATTGCCTCTTGTGTCAAATGCTCATATACACAATCTATCGCTGCATCCTGTGGGATAGATGTATACAGGGCCTTGATGTCCATGGTTACTAACAGTTGTTCTGAGGAGTTGAAGACCAACTGTTCGAATACTTGAATGGTATGCATTGTGTCCCGTAGGTACGACTTTGTTTTAATGCTTAATGGTTTGAGGAAGTAATCGATAAATTGGCCTATTGGTTCTAAAATCGAGCCACAGCCGGAGACGATTGGTTTCCCCGGTGGCTCCTCAGCATTTTTGTGTATCTTAGGGAGGGCATACAAACAGGGTGTGCGACCCGAAGATGTGGTCAGGAAACTTGCCTCCTTGTCAGTGATCCAATCCCTTTCTCGGGCGTAGTTCACCATTTCAGAGATTTCTATTTGCATTTCTCTGGTGGGCTCCTTTCTAAGGGTTTGGTAACTGACACCATCTTGTAGTAGAGTTATGATCATATGTGTGTATTGATCAATGGTCATAAGCACAATCCCTCCTCCCTTATCGGCTGGTTTAATTACCAGATTGCGATTACTCGATAACTCCTTCAGGGCTTTTCTTTCGCCTGTGGTCAGATTCTGATGAATTTTGTTTTTGTGCTTCTTAAGCAATCTAATATCTCGCAAAACACACCTCTCGAAGGTGAGCAGGTCGTTGGGTACCTGGTTGTCTGAGGGTGTGAAAGAAGATTGTGGATGCAAACCTGTGTCTGGAATAATATCTTGACCATTATGATCCTGGAAAAAGACACGAAGTCTGAGACTACGCAGAAAACGGCGTATCTCCATTTCTGTTTTATACCAGTCAGTGTCGCTAGTGGGTATAAAGGAAAGACCTTTAGTTAGAAGAGAGATTTGGCATGGAGAGAGATCAAATTTTGCCAGATTGAATATCGGTAGTTGATTATTGTCCAAGGTCTGATTTATCGTCTGCGCCTCCTGGGGCATCGTCGTTGTCCTTGATAAGGGGTCTTCCCCCTCTGCAGCCACCCTGGACACCCTGGAGTCCCCCTACTCCCTGGTCACCCCGGCCACGTCCCTGACCACGCCTGCCACATGGAGTACACCCAGCTGAGGCGCCCCTCACCTTTCGTGGCCTCCCAGCCTTGGCACAGATGGAGTAGTGCCAGCACAGATGTAGTAGTGCCAATGGGAGGTGTACACGACAATTGTCCTGGGCAATTGGGGTGAAGGGACTGGAATACAAGATGTTAACAGCACCCCTGCACCTGCAAGGCTGTATGTGACCCCGGTGATAAAGTGACGGGTCACGCAACGCTCATGCACCCCAAAACTGCAGTAAAACCGTGCACGCAACCCCCGGTAGCCCACGTGTGTGGAACTAACCTCCCACAGTACGCGGTGGCACCCAGGGACACGAAAAACACGTACGCGTCGGACACGCAGGCTACTTTGACCTCGAAAATGGGTACGCAATACACAGGGGCACCCGCAGTGGGAAAAATAGCATGCGCGACTCACCGTCAGACTGGTGTGATAATGAAAAACACGCGTAGCCAATACCCCCGCCAAAAGAAGAGATATGTCCTTGATATGCTGTGAAGGCGCGCAAACCACCACGACGTAGCAACACACATGTCAGTCTCCGCGAAAGGCATGTACAGCAAACTGCTGGCCCCGCTCACCTTTAACCTGTGCTGTGGGAAATGCCTGCGTGCATCACGTCACTTATGCGCTTAGGCCCTTTCCTTGGATTACACGCATTAACACGTGGACATGCTGTTTTTTCACATGCTGAATCACTATGCACCCATCATGAGGGAAAAGCCTGCGCGCTTTACCTCCCAGACACGCTTACGCGCTAAGGGCCTTTCCTCGAATTACACGCTGATGTGCAGTTTTTTCACATGCCAAATCACTTTGTATCAAGCTGGCCACGCGACAACACTCGAAAGACCACACTCCTGCCCAGGAGCCCATTTTCCTGCCCCCCAGAGCCCCAAGCACACTCCCACCTGCCCTCTGCTGCTGCCTGCCTGCCTACTGGCCATGTGCCCTGCTGTTTGGTGCCTGCACATCAGCCATCTGCAGGGTTCCAGTTGCTGTGACCACCCCTGCTGGAACAGAAGACTCCTGACTTGGATTCCATCGCTCCACAGCCCAGCCTCAGGACCCAGTTGCCAACCCACACCTGCCTCGGGGGTTGCCATGTCTGACACAACACCATCTGGCACCAGTGGCAACCCCCCAGCAGAGAGGTAGAGGGCTGCCAGCTTCAGTGCCAATGAAGTTGGCATCCTGGTGGAGTAAGTCCTGGGGCAGTATGATGTCCTCTTTGGAAGTTCACGCGCCGACAATGAAGGATGGAAGAGGATCTAGATGGACATTGTGGCTACCATCAACGTGGAGGAGGTGGCAGCCAGCGACATTCAACACATCCGGAAGCACTGGGAGGACTTCAAGTCCAGGACCCTCAACAAGGCCTGGTGCCTCTTGAAGGCAGCAAATGCTGAGGGGTGCCGGGTCGGCCTTACCAACAACCAGATGAGGGTCCTGGAATGTAAATGCCCAGCGGTCCACCTCCAGGTCCTTGAGAGGCAGTCCCGTCCGGAGTCGAGCGGTAAGTGTACATGTGTACTGATTGGACGCTGTGCATGTTGAGGTGTGCCAGGAGTGTGCAGGTTGGACATATGTCTTGGTAGGCCCATGTATGGATGTGTATGTACAGAGACATGAGCCTGCCACATGTGAGTCCTGTCATGTGTGAGGCACATCAATGGTGTATGTGTTCAAATGCATGGTGGCCGAATGCATGTGTGGGTGCACACATGTTTAAATTTCTGTGTATGCACCGTGGCATGGTTGTGGTGTCACCCATGGATGCTGGTTCCACCTTCATGTATCTGCACTATGTACATGTGCATGTGTGTGTATTTGACAAGTGTGCGACTGTGATACACCATGGATGCATGTGACACTGACATGCAGGAGGCTGATTGGCAGATGTGACATGGATGGCGATGATATCACTGCGACAGGTGGTGGAGATGTACAGATGCATGTATGTCTGGTGGCGTGTGTGCATGTGTTCTGCACTCCCCGTGTTGCATGTGACATCAGGCTAACCTTCGGATGCTCATGCTGTTGTATGTGTATAGATGGTGCTGCCTGCTGCAACATTCCTGTTGATTTGCGCATGTGTGTGAGTTCAAATGATATGTGTGTTGGGGAGTGTGATGCCATGTGGGAAGTTTGACACTGCCACTCATGTGCAACTGTCATGTGTGTATCAGACCATTGTACAGTGCCCTGATGCCTGTGTTCTATTTCTCCCTGTCTGCAGCATCAACGGAGGAAGAGGGTGGAGACGGTGCTGTGAAGCACAGCGGCAGGGATCGCACCGCCAGCCGGAGACGCAAGGCCCAGCTCCCCTCCTGGGTTGTCATCTCGTCGGGGAGTTAGGAGTCTGGTTCCGTGTCCGTGGCCGCAGCTGCCGAGGGTAGGTCCAAGAGGCGGAGGTCAGAGGTGGACTCCTCGGCAGCAGAAGGGGCAGCTGAGACTGCACAGGGTCTGATGGAGGGAGATGGCAGGGAGTCATCCAGGTTGGTGGTGGGTTTGGTTGAGGAGGAGGCTGTGGCAGGGCCACGCACAGGGTCTGGAGGGGGATTCCACTGGTGCTAGTGGTGCAGTCCAGGGGCAGGGACAGGAGGCAGCACAGGCCACCGTGGAGGTGCCTGTGTGTAATCCTGTCCCCGATCCTGTGACTGCATCATCCCGCACCAGCAGGAATGCCTTCGTCCAGACCTGTTCGCAGGGAGGGGATGCACGAACAACAACTTGCCTTCATATCCCTGCAGATGTGGCAATCCGGGACCTTGTTGAGCCTGTCCTGGCTGAGGTGGTGTTGCATCAACAGGGCAGCCGGGATGACGTGCAGGGTTTTCGTGACGACTCTGCATGTTATTTGGGATGCCTCATTGACCGCGTTAACCTACTGGGACGGGTCACCAGTGCTGGGTTCCTCCATCTGCTGGACCTTGAACTGACCCCCTCCTCAACTGAACCCCCTATGCGCCAGTCATCCCCCGTGCCATCTTCCAGCCCAAGTATCATGTGGGTAACCTGGGGAGCTGCCTCTGACCCAGCGGCCAAGCTGGTGGAGGAAAGATCCCTGTCACAGTCGGGAGACGGAGGTCCAGCAGGGGTGGCCACCCCAACAACTGGACCCCAGCAGGAGGAGGAAGTGCAGACTTCAAGAGGCACGGCACATGCACGGCAGTAGCAGGCTCAAGGTGGGAGCGATGATGGCTCGGGGCAGGCATCGACCGGAGGGCAGGAGGTTCCTGGATTGGGAGTGTCTTCCGTGTGGCAGCGGTTAGTCCAGCAAATAGATGCGGAGCCGCGGCGGGCGGAAGAGACACGGCTCACTATGGTCAGGGCGGAGAACTCCATGCGCAGGGCGCTGAGGCGGGCTGAGGGCCTTGAGGAAATTCGCAGGGAGTTGGAGGTGGACATGGCGTTATCCCTGCGAAACCTCGGGCCATGGAACAGGCCCGCCTCCAGGACATAGAACAGGAGTTTGATGATGCCCTGGCCCGGGAAATCAACAAGTGAGCCGTAGGACTTGCCCACCGTCATTGTATATAGTTAATTAGTGTTAGGTTTCCTTTATATTTTTATTTCATTTGTGGCGCATGGACTATGCCCCACCATTTTGTATATAGTTGTTTATTAGGTAGGGTTTTTGGTAGGTTTCATTTGGATTGTTGGGCTCATGGACCCTGGATTTGGAAATAGTGTATAGTTGAAAACTGGATTGGACTTCATTTCCTTCAATTTTACCATGGAGCAATGGATTTATTTTTTCAATTGGATTTTGTTTGATGGACGAACCCTTTGGAGACATTTTCATTTGGATTTATTTTGATGCCGCATTCATATATTTTATTTCATTTATTTTGGACATGCAGCCATTTGTTTATTATTTCTATTATTGTGTGATTTTCTTTCATTCCCTTGGTTTTATTTTTAATAGATTTTGGTTTCATACTTCATTTGTGTGGTATTCTCTCATTGGTTTCATGCATGTCACAATGTGGGTTTTCTCATTCACTTGCACCCATTGTGTGTGTGTGACGGACATGTATTGATGTGCATACTTGCCATTTCGGATGCATCATGTAATGGGGATTTCAATGTGGGGTGGATGGAATTCTTTGTTGGGTGTTTGGACTGGGGTGGCATGAAGTGGGATTTGGGTGGCCATAAGGGCCATGTGTGTGGATTGTGATGACGTGTTAGGGGGGACATGAGTCGGGGCCTGCTGGCAGGTGCCCGTCAATGCTGGGTGGGTGGGGGTGCAGGGGGACATGAGTCGGGGCCTGCTGACAGGTGCCCGTCAATGCTGGGTGGTTGGTGGTGCAGGGGGACATGAGTCAGGGCCTGCTGGCAGGTGCCCGTCAATGCTGGGTGGGTGAGGGTGCAGGGGGACATGAGTCGGGTCCTGCTGGCAGGTGCCCGTCAATGCTGGGTGGGTGGGGGTGCAGGGGAACATGAGTCGGGGCCTGCTGGCAGGTGACCGTCAATGCTGGGTAAACGGGGGTGCAGGGGGACATGAGTCAGGGCCTGCTGGCAGGTGCCCGTCACTGGGGGTGGGTGGATGGGTGGGGGACATGAGTCGGGGCTCACAAGTGCATGGTGCCATGTGGGCTGACTGCAGGGCAATGTGAGGGTTGTAGGGTAGTCCCCTGTGGTGTGGGCTGCCTGCAGGGCATGGGGAGGGGGGAAACCACACACCCGGGAGGCACACAATGCCAAATCGTGTGTAAAACTCCCTGCGCACCCCTCAGAATACACGTACCCCTCTTACGCTAGCGAAATTGCGTGTAAAACTCCCTGCGCACCCCTCCGAATACACGTACCCCTCTCACGCCAGCGAAATCGTGTGTAGGACTCACCGCGCACCCCTCAGTATACACGTACCCCTCTCGTGCTAGCGAAATCGCGTGTAAAACTCCCCGCGCACCCCTCAGAATACACATACCCCGCTCGCACAGGGCCTATCGTGTGGGAAACTCCCCATGTACCCCACAAATACACGTACCCAGCTCGCACAGGGCCTATCGCGTGTAAAACTCCCCACGTAACCCACAAATACACAAACCCCGCTCACACAGGGCCTATCACGTGTAAAACTCCCCACGCGCCCCTCAGCATTCACATACCCCGCTTGCACAGGGCCTATAGCATGTGAAACTCCCTGCATACCCCACAAATACATGTATCCCGCTCGCACAGGGCCTATCGCGTGTGAAACTCCCCACGTACCCCACAAATACACGTACCCAGCTCGCACAGGGCCTATCGCGTGTAAAACTCCCCACATAACCCACAAATACACAAACCCCGCTCACACAGGGCCTATCACGTGTAAAACTCCCCACGCACCCCTCAGCATACACATACCCCACTCGCACAGGGCCTATTGCATGTGAAACTCCCAGCATACCCCACAAATACACCTACCTCGCTCGCTCAGGGCCTATCGCGTGTTAAACTCCCCGCGTACTTCACAAATACATGTACCCCGCTCGCACAGGGCCTATTGCGTGTAAAACTCCCCGTGTAACCCATAAATACACGTACCCCACTCGCACAGGGCCTATCGTGTGTGAAACTCCCCATGTACCCCACAAATACACATAGACCGCTCGTACAGGCCTATCGCGTGTGAAACTCCCCGTGTACCCCACAAATACATGTACCCTACTCGCACAGGGCCTATCACATGTAAAACTCTCTGGACACCCCTCAGAATACACGTACCCCTCTCGTGCTACCGAAATCACGTGGGAATAGTCCCCCCTGTGGTGTAGGGTGCCTGTAGGGCATGCACTGGGGTGTAGGGCTGCCTGTGGGGCATGCACTGGGGGGATGGGCTGCCTGTGGGGCATGGGGAGGGTGGATGGGCTGCATGTGTGTATTGTAAGGGGTGCGCAGGGCGTTTTACACGTGATTTTGCTAGTGCGAGAGGGGTATGTGTATTGTGAAGGGTGCGCAGGGAGTTTTACACGCGATTTCTCTAGCGCGAGAGTGGTACGTGGGGAGTTTTACACGCATTTTCGTGGTTGGGGGGGCTGTATGCTGGTCCACTGGCCTTTGCACCATGTACTGGATTTGTGCGCTGTTCATGGCACACGGGGCGGGGTTGGGGTGTAACTGGAGCTGCTGCAGGGTCGCTGTGCCACTCTGCGCCATGGCTGGTTATGGATGTTGAAATCCATGAATACCATGTGCGCTGAAATACCATGTGCGCCAGCTGTGTGTACCACTTGTGCACCGAATTCTATGAATTACCCCCTAAATCTCAGGGTCCTGGCAAACGTAAAAAAAGTCTTCCGGTCAGTACTAGTGCTACGGTAGGAAATGGAATTTCAGAAATGGAGGAGAGGTGACCAACCCAGGCCTCACCTACAGAATTCGCATCTCCTGATTAAATTTGACAGAGGGGGAAGACAAGTGGGTCCACATAAACCTGCTAAAGAGTTGCCACCCCAGGCATACTTTGCGGCAGATAGAAGAGCTTACAGCTAGAAAAAGTATTAAATATTCATTGGTTACACCTGAGAAAAATGAGTAAATGATGACTGAATATAGACGGCGAATATTGCAAATTGTTAGGGAATGCAAGTGTCTTTCCCACTGCTGAGATCCCCCGAAGATGTGTGGGTACAGTAGTGGGAAAAGTTTCATAACCGTGTTATGTTCTGTTTTCTAGTGTTGACACTAAAATCCCAAGAACCACCAAGCAGGACCACTCGGGGACAGGGAGGAAAAACCCAAGGAATCTGGAGTATCGTCCCATCCCAACCTGATCTGACGAGGAGAGCGTATCGATTCAATCACTGACAGGAGAATCAACTGAGTTTCTCCACATGGACAGAAAAGAACATCCCAATCGTCTGACTCCCCCTCGACTGGAAGTCAAAACGAAGTCAGGATGGGGGATTTGTGGGATGTATTGACCCACTCTGCTATACTATGCAACTTCACTCTGCTATCTATGGTGCAAGAAACAGCGAAATGGCGGTAAAACCCTTGTGTGCACCAAAACCTCCAAAACCGTGTTTTTCAACGCACAAAAAGATGGCTGCACAACCTGCCACCCATGGTGCATGTGTGGTGAAACAGAGCATACGCTGCAAAAAAAGTGCCCGTGGGCTCCATGACAAGTAAACATGGAGTACAGAGGGAGAAGCAGAGCTTTGCAAGTAAAACTCCAAAATTTGCCCGTAAATGACATTTACTTTGCTGCTGAAACTTCTAAATGCCTGTACATAATACTTTTTAATACTCAAAATCGTGCTTGGCACTACATTTCATTGAATCTAATGAAGCATTGTGAATCTACAAGGTACTGAAAAGTTAAGAACAAAACATTTTCTCAGCAAAACTGGATTGCCTGTGAATGACAGTTCCTGTCAAAAATCTGTGTGCAGCCACACTGGGCTACCTGTGAGTGACAGCCCCTGTCAAATCGGCTCTCCTGATTAAATTTTAAAGTTGTCTAAAACTTAAGATCTGCGGGATTAGCAAATATAAAAGGATTGTTGCTGAAAGGAACATGGATCTCAGTTGTTTTGATCCCACAGGTTTAAATCTAAGAATGTCATTTATCTATGTCATCTGATGCAACAAGTTTGTTTCAGGCTGGCTGGGCCTGCAAGAGGTTGAAAAACGGGTTTCCACCGAAGGGGAGGGCATTCCTCTCAGCAGATGCTCACTGACACATGATAATTGTGGGGTTTGCCAGACTTGTGTCTGCAGCCAAGAACTGAAAAATGGCAGATTCTCCAAGCCAGGAAATGGACGTGTGAAGAGGTCGTAAACAAGGCTTGCAGAAGGAAATCCCAAAGGGAGGGCTGCTCCTTGGAGGAAATCCCAAAGGTGGGGCTGCTCCTTGTCTCCAGAGACAGACAAAAGGCGGACCATTTGCTGCTAAGAACATGTAATGAACAATTTTGTAGAGACTTATAACTCGCTATTAGAAGTGGTGAGAAATATAAGGGCATATTTGTTGTTCTAATTTTTTGCCCTACATTTCAAAATGTGGTGCAACTGTGTAGCATATTCTGAACTGGAATGGCAATATATGTGGTTTTATGGGAACTGTGTTTATGCTAGAATTGTTAAGCTTTGCACACACATTCCTATGGTAAACATGCATATTTTTGGAAATTTGGAGAAACTTTGGAAAATGTGTTCATGGCGAAATGGACAAAATTCTGCAGAAAAGCGAAACAAGGTCTAACAGCTGTGGGATTTTGATGAACAGATACTTCATAAAATATGTAATCCTTGTAGGTTATTTTCATAGAGGTTACAAATGTATAAATATGTATTTAGGACAAAATTCGATTTTGATACTAGTGGCTAGGGGAGGTTTCTAGGGTTTGTAAAAACCGAACCATAAACTTGACATCATCTGCCTTTGAGCCAATCACTCGGATGCAAGGCGGAGATGAGGCTCTGATCCAATCCCAGTTCACAGGGGCAAGTGACTGTTTGTGGATAGTGCCCATACAACCATTTTTGTGGTGTCATTTGAAAGGATAAATAGAGACAGCTGACAACACAGAGACAGACTCTCTCTTCTGATTCCAGCGAAGCACTCTGATCCCGCATTCAACATCCAGCCTTTAACATCCTTCCAGCACCAGATGCCATTCCCCAGGCCAAGCAGTAGTTGAACCATTTTCAGCTAGGCCTCAATTCTCAATTAATCCTCAACTAATCCGTACAACCCAGTGAAGCGCTGTGGTGTGGGGAAGCATCCTGATAAGCTCTGGCTTGCTACCATAATGCTTGCCTGATGAACTCGCCATCCCGCTAATCTGAAATATCCAGAAACAAGAAGGGCAGATCATGTGGAGTTCCGGTGACCGGCCTAGCTGATCCTAGATGATGTGCTGTCCTTCCATGATAGACCCGATCCATTGACCAGAATCTTGATGGGCCAAAAATCCCAGTGGATTGTGAGTATTAACAGGACGCTAGAGAACTATTGTATACCTTGCATTATCTTTTTCCACCCTAATCTCTGAACTATTCTTACTTCCATAACCAGTAACAGTGTCAAAATCTTTAGTGCTATCCCATCCTGCCTATTTGCTAAAGCGTTATTTTTATAGTCATTTTTATTTGTGTAACTCTGATCCAAAAATCCCACTTCGAGTGTTTGGACTGGTTCCGCTGGGGAAGGTGCTGGGGATCTGTTACTGAAGTAATGAATCAGTATCAGAGCTTACTTTGCCCCAACCTGGTTGTCTAGCCTGCATGCTCTAGTCTTGAGTAAAAGTATAATCCATATTTTCTGGTTTTAAACTGAAGTTATTGTCCAAATTCTTGTCTTTATTTTCAAAAAACTCCTCCCACTAAAACCTCCATAACTCCCTCAGTTTTAAAGATAGAAACAAAATGTCAACTCCCACTGATACCTAATATCCTTAGCTACATCCACACTCCATCGCATAGTAAAAGTTTGCCGCAAATTTACATTTTGCAAAAGTTTTACTCGTATGAATTGTCTTTAAAATATTTTCCACTTTGCCTTTGAGATTCCAATTGTTTACTTTTGATTAAATCATTGCTTTTGATTGCTTGCATCTGTTCAAAGCGGCTCCTGTAGAAATGTATAATAATTTAACCATTTTTTACCACATTTAGTGTTTTAGCTCAAAGCCATACTGACAGTTGAAAAGTCAAATCCGTTTTTCTCTTGTGTTTAAGTGGCAGAGGTGGGGGTGATATTCTGTTTGGTCTGTATTATTCCTGAGTACCTGTTCTCTACTCACATCTATTTAAATTGGCTATTAGTGGGTTGAGGGGTGTTGCAGGGGGAACTCCTAACCACAGGGCTATCTGTTCCAAACCAACCCAAAAGTATTCTTTTCTTGGCTGCATCTGTTTGTGTTCATTACCTGATTCCCAATGCATTAAAGATATCATTCATTGTTCCTGTCACCCCATTGGTGATTGTTGTTACCTATGAAAAATATATGGTGATTTTAAATTCTAAATAAATAAATATTTACTGTTACAAACTAGCCTGATTCCTTGTTCAGTGTGACCGGGGGAGTATTTTGAGAAGGGTGTGATATGAGTGGTATATCATTCAGACTATTGAACTTATAGACAAAAGTAAATAAGGGTTTCATTTGCGCACTACATAGTAGGCGTGATTTGGGTGTGTGCCTGGTTGAAATCCCTTAAAAGGCCATGAGGGGAGAGCTACCCAAATCCACCATATCCAGGGTTCTATAGGAGAAGGGATTGTTAACTTTCCCGTGAACAACCGCGGTATGAGCAAAGACCCCCATACCAGCCGGAACGGGTGTCTCAACTGGAGTGCCAGGTCCAGAACCTCACTCAGGATCTGGGTCGCATGTTAAGGGCTCAACAGAACCCTCAGATGAACATGGTGGCTCAGAACCCCACAAACCAAGGGTCTGGCACCCCAGAACAATGACAGGGAGAGATCTTCGACAGGTCACCGGTTCTAGAGGAGGAGGCATGGGGGAAGGGGGTGTAAAGCCCTAGAGGAAGCTTCCTTCCTCATCCGTGAAAAGCCCCTGGACACTCAGGAACCGGAACAAAAATCTCCTGCCCCTGAAAATATGCCACCCAGGGAACAGAGGATGTGTAGGAGAAATAAAGACCTCAAAAGGCCCATTTTGGGGAGGGAGTTAGTGTCCTCCCATTTGAAGGAGAAGAATCCTTAGAGGATTCTGGGAAAACAATCTCCTCCTTCAGGGACGGGGGAATTCCTGCCAAAGATAAATGGGTCCCAAGAGGTCGAAATGAGGACTGGGTGGATGTGGGGACAGATTCAGAATCGGCCACCCTTGACCCCCAGAATGAGCATCCAGAGAATCGAATGTTAAAGGAGGGATCCCAAACCTCACAAATCAATTCTGGTGACTGCCTCCTGGAGGGGGGGGGCAGCCCTGAACCACCACAAGAGGATTCCCAAACGTCCGAAAACAATTCTGGTGACTGTCTCCAGGAAGGAGGGGGGGCAGCCCAGAATCAGAAAAAGGGGAGCCCAAAACTCCCCAAATATCAGAATGTCCAATTTTGCTTTCAGATTCCCAAACTCCTACATAGAATTATGCCCAAACTACCCCTGTGTAGGAGTCCAAAATAAAGAAATTGACTACCCAGCTTGCCCAGAATGCCCATTACCTTTGCCCATTGGAGGGGAAAGAAGGTAGATTCTATGCCTCTGTCCAAGTGCAAGGGCAATGTGCATTTCCAGCACTAGTGGACACTGGATCCCAAGCCACTCTTCTGTCAAAAAGGGCCTTTGAACAGATGAATTCAGGAAGGTGGGATGGATACCATATCCCTCTCACCCCTGTTCCTGGACAACTCCAGAACTTCGATGGGAATGAAATTCCTGTGTAGGGGACTGCAAAATAGGGTGACACAAGATGAAGCACCCGGTCATAGTCGTGGATCCAGAGGGAACCCCCTGTCTATTAGGGAATGACATCCTTCGTAGGCTTTCTCCCTAATCGACTGTGTGAACAAGGTACTCTGGACCCAGACTCACAGGCCAATAAAATTAAAACAGAGTGTAAACCATGTTAGTCTAAATGGCACATGCCACATGGTTGAACAAAAATCAGATCAAATTAAGTTTCATCTTCAAAACAATGAAATATCTGACGTCACAATAATTGCTGTAGGACAACAAACTGGTGATGGGAACTCCTCTCCATTCCTGAAAATCAACCTTCCTTCCAGTTTTAAGTGGCATTCCACACTGGAAAGAAATACTTTGAAATTTTATACTGATTCACAATCTGAAAACCCCAATTCTATAGCCAAAATTGAGGACAAACCAGCACAAAGCGTAGCTGGCATTCAGAAGAAGGGTGAACAGCTCTTCTTCCCGATTCAGTTAAATGACGGGAAGGAGTCTGTTCTCTCCTGAGTTGACTTGAATAGCAAAGAAAGTTTAATAAGCAAAGTATTATTCAGGAAACTCCCAAAAGACCAGACCCTGCCTGCAGTGGGGTCAGTTTATCAGTGGGTATGGGGCCTGGAAATTTCCCGCTTCAAACATCTTCTGCTCTGACAAAAGCATAGAACAAAATTGTTGGGTTGTGCGAGTTGTTCCTTCCGCCTTTTACATGGGCAGTCATATCCTCAACCGACTCGAAATTAATTTGGATCCCAGTTATTGCCAATCCCGGTCCCAACTGGAGAGTGAATCTCAGGGCCCTGGCAGTCCTAAAGAAAGTATTCCGGTCAGCCCCATTGCTATCATAGGCAATTGAAGTTCAAAAATGGAAAAGAGGTCACTATCCCAGGCCTAACCTACAGAATCTGTAACCCGAAAGGAGAACTGACAAAAGAGAAATGGGTCCATATTAATCAGCTAAAGAGTTTTCACCCTCGGCACACTTTAGAGCAAATTGAGGAGCCAAGGGAAAATCAAATTGAGTAGACATCTGAACCATGAGAATAAGGAAAAAAGAAGAACCAGAAGGGAATAGATAGATTTATAGGTATAATTATTTAACATGGAGTATTTTCCTTCATTGTCAGGAAAAGGGATTTCCCAAAATTCTAGCCAAATCCATTGTTATCTGTGTCGTGGACTGATCAATTACCTGTATTACCGAAGTACTGTCATTAATAAATGTATGTGTGTCCCACTGCTGTCCACCCCCCTGGAGGGCAGTCAGTGGGAAAATGTAGTAACCAGTTCTATATGTTATAAATTCCTACTGGTTGCGCCCTTAAAAGACCACGTCGGACCTCCCCGGGGACCTGAAAAGGAGAAATCGAGGAAGATATGGGGGTGTCTCTCAACACCATAAAGGAAGACCTCAGGGAAAGCTGTGGGTGTCGTTCCACGCACCAATGAGCGACAGCGAGAGGATCGTGGTGTACCGCTCTCTGATGGAAGAAGGACTCCTACCTGATGAACCTCATTTTGTATCCATTGTTATCTGTGTCGTCAGGCTGCTTGATTATCTGTATTACAGAAGAACTGTCATTATTAAATGTATGTGTGTCCCACTGCTGTCCAGCCCCATGGAGGGCAGTCAGTGGGAAAATGTAGTAACTGGTTCTATATTTTATAGATTCCTACTGGTTGTGGCCTTCAAACACCATGTAGGAACTCCCCGGGGACCTGCAAAGGAGAAAACGAAGAAGATATGGGGGTGTCACTCAACACCATAAAGGAAGACCTCAGGGAAAGCTGTGGGTGTTGTTCCACGCACCAATGAGAGACAGTGAGAGGATTGTGGCGTACCGCTGCCTGATATAAGAAGGACTCCTATCTGATGAACCTCATTTTATGCTACCGATGAATCCCCCTTTGCCCTACTCTCCCTCGACAAGGAATCTCAGAAGAGTCGGGGGGGGGATTTGTGGGATATATTTACCCACTCAGCTGTACACTCTTCCATAACCATGCTGCACTTCAGCAAAAGCAGCAAAATGGTTGTGCTGGCTCCTGAGAGCACCATTGCCTCACACCAAAACTGTGTTTTCAACTACAAAAAGATGGCTGCACCATCTTTCCAAGCACATAGTGGGCAGGATGGAACAAGGGGGCACACTGAGAAAGCCTGTCAGGGTGTTCTTACAGGTAGAAAGGAAGGGGAGTGAAAAAGCAGCGCTGCTTTGCTGCAAGCCCAGAGTTCCCACTGAAAAAGGGAATATTTCACCTTGAAAAGGGTGGTGCTCTGACACTATTTTCATCTGTTTTTCGTCAAACTACTTTTATTAATAAGGCCTTGCCATGCCCATCCATATCCACATTGTGCTTCAGCAGAAGAAAGCATGATTCCTGAATGTCAGGCTCTGTCAGCCAATGTTGGGAAAATCAACAAAAGCTTTACTGCAGTTACACGGAAAAATGCTTGACTTTTGCTACAACCTGTCAAAAATCACTGCTTTAAAAGAAATTCTAGCTCTCTGCGCACATGTCAATCTCAAGAGACCTTGGCCTTGTACAGACTGTTGTGTACAAGAAGCTGACTATGGCTACAAAAAAATGTGGAAGTACAGATGGAAGAGACAAACCGAATTTGCAACGAGAATGTCAGCTGGCTTTACACATGGAAAAATGGGCTTTTGCAAACCAGAATAAAACTGCCTGTTTTAAAAGTACCATGAAAACAAAAACCTGTCCGTGCCTAGCAATGTAAATGGGTTTGTTGCTGGGAAACAGATAGGCAATGTTTTCTCCAACAGATTTGTTTTGATCCAGGACAAAAGAAAATGTAATAAAAGGAATTAAACTGTATTAGCTGAAATTTTGCAAGCTCCAGAACAGGTTTTTCCCTGCTGGCTAAGCTAAGGCTTCCCCCAAAAGGAACCACCATAAACTTCCAGGACACGAAAGTGATAATGCTAGTTTGAAAAACTTTGAATGGACCAAGACAAAGAAAGTTCACACGCTCGTCAGACATTCGTCTGTCCTCCAGGAAGGGACAATAGAAGTTCTGGGACACTAACCTGTGAAGTGGAGGGGTCCATAAACCTTCAATCAAACTGGGAACCGCCATCCCACACAGGGCTGAAGTGACAGTTGGTAGTAGCTGAAGAGAAAAAAAATGTTCCAGTGAAGGACAAAAGCCATCCCATTTGTTTCAAAAGACTATTTAATTAAGAAACTTGGAAGATGGTTATTTTTGCAGCAGAAATTCGCAAAAATGTAAAATGTTCACAGTTTTAATGTAATTTTGTGGGGTGTAATTTAAGATGTTGTAACCTTCACTGCCACCTTGGGAATAGAAATGGCAGAAAATTGGGTATTCTAAGGAAAGTATACCTGATGACACTGCAAATTTCAATGCTGACATGACTAATGATAATTCACACACCTGTATAACGTTATAGAATTTTAGGCCGAATATTTCACACTAAAAATGAACAAATATTATTAGAAGGACGAAATAATGTCTTACAGACTGCAGAGTTGGACTGGCACGTGCTGCATAAAATATGTAACCTGTTTATGTAATTTGTTAAAATGCTACCACTGTACAAATGTGCCATTTATGGCAAAACTGGATTTTAGCTAAAGTAACTGTGGGAGGGTCTGGACATTGTAAAACTCATATCATAAATCTGACAGCATGCCCTTGAAACCCAACCAACTGAGAGCAAGGCGTCAACTATTAACCCTGACCAATCCAGTTGTTTAGAGGCATGCTCAGCTAAGCCTGCTCCACCATATAGTTCTATGATGTCACCATGCTTTAGATAAAGTGTGACTGACAGGCCTCGGACACACACTCTTTCTTGAATTCCTGCTCCTGCATTCCTGGTCTTCCACATTCATCTTGCCAGATTCCAGATCCCCCCTACAAAGGCCAAAGCATAGCTGATTCCAGATTCCATTGAAAAGCCAAAGCATAGCTGGTTCCAGATCCCACTGCAAGGCCAAAGCATTGCTGATCCTATGCCCAGCAAGGCATCAATTCTGAAATCCCACCATAAAATGCCAATAACCAAAGGGAAAGCTTTGGTGTTCTTTAGGGAAGCCTCCTGAAACGAGACCGGCTTTTTGCCCACTTACTGCATGCCCGCTGCAACCCTGCCATCCAGCTGTCCTGATTATCCAGTGACCAGACCTTTGCCCAGCTGTTTTTTGCCAGGAGAGTCCAGTGACCAGGACCCTGACTGTTCCAAAATCCCAAAACTGAAGCATGGACTGTGAGCATTTCCCCATCCCAGAGAAACACATAGTCTCCCCATCTTGACCCTTTTGTCTTTATTCCACTCTCTAAGCACTCTCTAAGCAATCCTATCCATACCCTGGTAACTTGTAACTTGTTAAAACTGTTAGAATTCTCCGTGCACCCTGTCCTTGACCTTCTAAGTGCTATTAATTCTGTCTTGTGTAGATCATAAGCCCTCAAACATATTTTGAATAATCAAACTAATTTCTGCATAAGGTTGAACACTGGGGTGACAGGGTTGACGTCGGGAATCAACCCTAGATCTTACTGTGTCCCTCTTTATCAATATAGTCTTGATAATCTAGTTTAAGTCAAACCTGTGCTTTTCTCAGCTGATTTTCTTTCCTCTTTCATGGCTTCATTTTACCCAAATCGAGGCCTGGGCAGTTTCAAGCAGTCGTCTGCAGAAGTATCAAATGGGTTTTCGTAGGAGGCTCTCTACTACACTAAATGGTTTTGTCAACAGATGTATTCAAGAATCTTCTTGGAGTAAGGGAGCCTCCACCATTTTTGTTGCAGAAATCGACTACTCCCAGGCCTTCGACTTGGTAAACCTCTTTATTATGGAAACAATTGTGGTATTGGTACATCCCAAGGCCATTACTTTCGATGCTGCCCCGGTTGCATGAGAATAGTGTGTTGCAGGTTCGATTGAGCAGACACAGAGGCTTGACTAGGACTATCCCAATCAGGAGAGAATTGAGACCGATATGTGTCCTGTCTCTATGCCTCTTCAATCAAAACCTTGCAGATCTAGGGGAGCATCTGGAGGAGACTAGTTTTCCCTGCCAAAAATAGGTAAACTTGCAATACCTTGTGTGGAGTATGGTTGCACCGGCACCGTTTATAACGGTGCTGGTGCAATCACGAGTTCTGCTTGCGGGTGCCGGTCTGCACGCCTGTTCAGACCAGACGTGCAGTCCGGCACCAGCGAGCAGAACTCGTAATGTGGCAGTATGGTAACAATGGCACTGGTAGCACTACCGGCGCCGTTGTTGCCTTACCTCCACATTCATAATGAGGCCCAATGTGATTTTGATGGATAAAACCCTGATAGGGTTGCAAAGGCAATTGGCATCAATCAGAGTTATTCAGCGAGGTTAAGATGGAAAGTCAGGAACCAGGTGTTGGTCCATAAAGCTTCTGTCACGTATTTGGGCCTATTTCCCAACTATACTGCACCAAAAAAAATAATGATTGGACAATTAGTGGAGAAGGTTGATCAGTTTGTGTCATAGATGAAGGCATTACCAGCGCTATTATATGGCATGGAGACGGTTTGGATTACAAGATCTATTAATTGGGGCTTATTGGAAGCTAGATTTTGGCCTAAGGCGAGCCTCCCTTATTGTGTTCCAGTTGACACAGTGCACCATGAAATAGGTCTTACATAATTAGTGTCATTTATATTGGAAGGTCCTGACTTTATATAGAACTCTAATAGTACCAGTCAATGGATCGCTGTATGCTTAAATTGCAGAGGCTATGCGGACTGGCAGGTCAGTGCAATTAACTAATTTTAAGGAGGAAGTGGTGACAATATTGCGTGAATGCAATCTCCAGGTAGCAGAGCTCATTTGCAATCCAACTAAGGTAAACAAGAAATGGTTAGGTTACAATTGGATCTGCACAACCGATAGAGTGAACTCCTAGACATTATATACAAATCTGCTACCAGTTGATAAGAGAAGAGAAACACTGAAACTTGAAAAAGATCCCACACTCTTACTGGAGGACTCCGTTTTTGAGATTTCGTTTAAATGTATTGCATACAGGTGAAGTATTGCAAAAGTGTGTCCCCAATGATACCTTTGTAGGGGTGTGTGGTTGTTGTAATAAACAAGGTGTCCTTCAAACAAGATTTCATGTAATTGTTGAATTTTAAACCCTTCGACCGTTTAGAAAAGAACTATGGGCTTTACATCCAGCAAATTGATGTGTTAGAATTTTGTAATAGATTTACTAGTGGAGAGGTGACAGACTTGACCTGCAGCGTGATTACATTACCTAAAGCAGCAGGGCTCATTGAATTGCAGTTACATGAAAGTGGCAGGCGCTGATGGTCCTGGAACATGATTGCACTTTATTGTAAGCATTTGCACTTTAAAATCGTAAGGGCTTGAGTCCTGAGTATTGTATACAACTGCAGTTTAGCTTAGCATTGGAATAACACCTCTTTTTGGATCGCATTGGTATTTTAAGGTTGAAAAGAATTGTAATCCTAGTTTTAACTTTGCTTAATATGTGGAGGAGAAGGGCACAGAGAAATTGGAGCTTCGCCTTTGTTTTTAATAATTTGTGTAATGTTTTTACTTATTTGTGTGTTTAAATATTAATTCATGTTTCTTCTTTTACTATGTGGTTAATGTGATTTGTATAAGGGTTTTCTACAGAACCAGTATTACAATGAAACAAAAAAATAAAAATAATATTGTCAATGTATGAAGTGATGGAGGCTGTGTACACATCACAAGGGTGTACAAGACAGGTTTCACAATAAAGTCACGTTTTGAGTGATACCCATATCTGTGGCGTTAGTATTTGTTGTTTGACCATGATCCAATGTGACTGTGACCATGCAGCCTGTGTGAGTGGCAGTGCCCCAGACATTGGGATTATAGGAACACAATTGTAGGCAGTGCATTGCACTTTTTTATGCAATGCGAGACAAATATGCTGTGACAGCAGTTTCCCATTATGCTGATCCTCATTTCCATGAAGATCTGCCTCACAATGTTTCATATTTGAAGCATTATTTCTCGATATATACTGTGATTTGACACAGGACTGTTAATTAATGGACAAGAAGCAATGAGTTGGATGGTTGGGCGGAAATACAACTATGGTCAACCTGCGTTTGACTTTTTTCAAAAATAGAGCTGTGTGTAACAGGTTGCTCAGTGCCGGATTCTTCTCTTATAAACTCTAAACAGCACAAATGTTGGTTTCCGGTGCACTGTGGCCTGTAGACGGTTCATGGAAGCTTTCTGACATATCATGTTTCGAGCCACCAAACCCCTTAGCCTTTCACCAAATGCAACACCTGTGAATCTTGCATGTCTGCAAGCCGAATGGCAAGTATAAAACTCACACCTGCTACCGTTTACGTCTCACCGTACATTGTCCTGGGCTAACCTGAGATCCAGTCATCAGATCTGACACTTTAGCGCACAAACTTTCATGCCTGTGTTTATGTCCCTGTTGTGGTCCACGCATCCGGCAGGCCATGTACACGGTGGCCAATGCTTAGGTATTGGAAAAAGTGCCTTTCATTTCCTTTGCAGGGCTCTCAAGACTTCACCATTCCAAGTGGACATTCACAAAGTTCTCAATGCTTCACTATTTCATGTCGTCATTCACATGGCTTGCAAGGCTTCAAGGCTTCACCCAGGGGAGTTGCTAGGTCTGGAAAAGACCCGAGGCTACGCTGATGTCGGAACTGTTGGGACTCGGGGCTAGCTAGTCTTTTGGCTGTAGCTCCAGAGATTCTATCCGGGGCTACAACCAAAAGATCAGGGGCTATAGCCCCTTTAGCCCCCCCCTAGCGACGCCCCTGGCTTAACCATTCCATGTGGTCATTCACATGGCTCTCAAGGATTCACCATTCCATGTGCTCATTCACATAGCTCTCATGGCTCCACCATTCAATGTGGCCATTTACAGAACTCTCAAAGCTTCACCATTCCTTGTGGTCATTCACATGGCTCTCAAGGCTTCACCATTTCCATGTGGTCATTCAAAGATCTCTCAAGGTTTCACCATTCTGTGTGGTCATTCACAGAACTCTCAAGGCTTCAAGGCTTCGGAATTCCATGTGGACGTTCACAGGGCTCTCAAGGCTTTATCATTCCATGTGGTGATTCAGAGACTCTCAAGGCTTTACCATTCCATGTGGTCATTCACAGAGTTCTCATGCTTCACCATTCCATGTGGTCATTCACATGGCCCTCAATGCTTTACCATTCCATGGCCCTCATTACGACCCTGGCGGATTTCGCGGTGCAAAATGCACCGCGGAGCATGGCGGAAAGCCGCCGATAGCGCCATGGGGGTTGGCGGATTTACCACCCCATGCCGACCTTGGCGGAGCGGTAAATCCCCAATCCCCATTTTACCCTTCCCCATTCCCATTCTTGCCCCATAGGGTATAATGGGAGTGGGGAAGGAGTTAATTACGCCGCCGTAAAGTACGGCGGCGTAATTAACAACAAGGTCCCTTAGCGCCATGGTTTTCTCCGCCCGGTAAAACCAGGCGGAGAAAACCTCCATGGCGCTAAGGGAACTCGTAGTACGGCGGACGGGTCCGCCGCGATTACCGCTGGCGGTATCCCACTCTGCCAGGGTCGTAATGAGGGCCCATGTGCTCATTCACAGAGCTCTCAAGGCTTCACCATGCTATGTGGTCATTCACAGAGCTCTCAATGATTTAAGGCTTCACCATTCCATGTGGTCATTCACATTGCTCCCAAGCTTCACCATTCCATGTGGTCATTCACATAGTTCTCAAGGCTTCACCATTTCAGGTGGTCATTTACATGGCACTCAAGGCTTCACCATTCCATGTGGTCATTCACATTACTCTCAAGGTGTCACCATTCCATGTGGTCATTCACATAGCTCTCATGTCTTCACCATTCCAGGTGGTCATTCACATGGCTCTCAAGGCTTCACCATTCCATGTGGTCATTCACATAGCTCTCAAGGCTTCACAATTCCATGTGGTCATTTACAGTGCTCTCAAGGCTTCACCATTCCATGTGGTCGTACACAGGAATGGTGAATGTTATCCATTTCTGATTTTATTCTTTGCATTCTGGAACTTAAATTCAAGATTACCAGTCCCAGAAATCCTGCCAAAAAACCTGCCCTGACAACACACCCGCGCATTGAAAGGAGGGTGGAAACTTGAGAGGTTTGCACTCCCCAACCTTACATTCACTAAAGGAGTACTTATTTCACTCGATGTATGGCCTGTGAACTGTGTGAAAGAAATTACCCAATATGGCACCCCTAATTGGCATAAGAGTATGCCACCTTGGACATGTTTTCTTATAGTATGGTCACTGGAATTACAAACAAGCACACTTGAGTATGTTCTTATATGGGAATACTGGCTTATATGTGTGCAGCAGCATGGAAATGTATGGGGATAGCGAGTGTGAACATTTTTTTTATACTGGCAAATATTGTGGGGAAAGGCAAGATAAAGCATTGGGAAATGTTTCTGTGCACTGTTGGTGACTTGCATCTATTGGATTATTGTATTAGGTACTGAAAAAAAAATAAAAACTGTCTGGCTTTTTACCCAATTATTCAGAGAAAGTGTGCCGTAAAATGCACCATTTTAACCCACTATTCAAAATATTTTCTTGGCGAGACAGCCCCTGAAATATCTTTTCACTGATTCAGGATCTCACATTGCACTCGATCGCTCTTGTGTTCTTGTGCACATATTTATGCCACTGTTGGCTAGACCATTTGGTTGCCAGAGGACAGGCACTGACCCTGTGGTTCTAGACTAGGTGAAAAATGTAAATGTAAAAACCTACACCTTTCACAAAGCACAGTGCACGTGTGCCCCTGCAGCAGCATGAGCATCATGGAAATGGTGCATGCATGGTGGCCCAGGACTGCCTGGAATGTGTGGTGCCTTGTTGAGGAGCTTGTGGTGAGGGAGGGGCACCCTCACCATGGCGCTCGGGGGGCCCATACTTTGTGTTACGTCACTGGGGAGCCTGATTTTCCTAGACTTATTTTGATTAATAAATGGAACGCATTGTATTCAGTGCCCAAAGGTGTTTTCCAAAATGAAAACCATGCACTTGCAGCTGAGCCATACTCTGGATGATTAAAGATATTTATTACTAGAAAAAGGGTTTGGAAAATGTCTCTCTGACTCTACACTAAAGAGGAGATCCCCAACCTATAAACTAAAAATGAAGGATCTGTCTGTGTCAGGATGTCAATAGCTGAATAGCCGTCTTTGTGTCCAAAACGTCCTATCCTGACCTTCACACTACAAACAGAAATAATAAAAATGTTTAAGGAAAAATGTCTTCAATTGGTAACTGGCAAAAAGTGTTCACAACTAAGGCAAGAACAATTCCTACGAAAATATTCACCAAGGTGCAAGCTCTTGGCTCCAGAGGGTTGCTACCTTTCCCTGTATTCTTAAGTGAAATGAAATGTGTCTCTTGATTAACATTCTTTGCTCCTTGCTTGGCTTTCACAATTCTCATGTGTGGGCAACACATTCTGTAACAGTCTTTCTTCAATGTGTCTTTCTCCTTGTATTAGGCAACACAATATTTCTGTCTTTTCTTGACTTAGACAACAACAATCTATATTTCCTTGGTTCAACAAACACAGTCTTTCTTTAACGCTTTCTGGAGGTTTTGCAAATTGCCTGGTATACTCCCCTGCCAGGTTTCTTTAAGCAATACCCACAGTCCCGTGTACTCTCCTGCCAGGTCTCTTTCTGTAACATCAATTGCCTGGTGTACTCGCCTGCCAAGAATTCACTTTATAAGCTTCACTTGCCTCGTATCTTACTTGCCAGGACTTCACATGCATTTTGCAGTTTCTCAGTGTTACCAATACTTCATGTATTGGTCTTAGTTTCTCATATAAACTTGTGGCAATGTCTGTTCAAGGTTTAGTCCTCTTCGGGTTTTTAAATATTCATAGTTCTTTTGGGTTTGCAATTTGCTCTTTCTGTATTCAGTTGATTCTTCAATGTTATTAGATTCAATTTGCTCTAGGCACGATTGCCAGAACTCCCAGGGGTCCCCACTGGCTTCAGGAAGACTAACCTGCTTTCTACAATGTCTCTGGTCTGTTTCACACTTCTGCAGTGTGCTGCTATAACCTGTCTTCCAAACTGGAGGGTGTAGATATTCTTCTCGCCTCACTCGCGGTCCTGCGCTAACACGCCTGCTTTCTCCCAGGATCCGGAATGGAAAACAACACCTTCTTGACTCGCCAAGCACCCAGGACCTCTCTCGCTGCTCTCAGTGTCTCCTCGGCACCTCTGTCTTTGGTGCAGCACTTCCCTTTCTCATGTGGTGTTCCTGCTATTCGGGACCGGAGTCGCCATTCTCCTGCACTGCCTCCACGAATAGTGCACCCGCTGTGTTTAAATATCCCTCGCATAGGTGATTTGAAATAACAACAGACTGCTCACAGTGTTTCAGGTTCTTGGTATCTTGCTCAAACTACTGCATCCTCCTCGTCTCAGTACTTGGGGAATCATTCTGGGAGTTGAAGTCCATAGGTGAGATTGCATTGGAATAGTTCTTTTTACTGGTTTTACAGAAAAGGTACTTTGGACGATAAAATGTGTTGTGTTGACTATGTGTATGTTTGTGTCATAGTTATGTATGGGACCAGAAAATAGGAAGGAGATAGATTCTTACTTCTTCTGCAAGGGGGAACTTGCAATTAGCAGTATGCCTTGAGGGTCTTGGGTATTAAAGTGTTCTCATGGAAAAGGGTCTTGGGTATTAGAGGGTCTTCCTCATGTGAAAGAGGGAGATACCAGATTTCATCCAGTGAAGTCATGTCATCTCCCCGGTAGCTGTCTCCTCCCATGTGATCTCCCCTCATGAAACCACCCCCATGTTCAGGATCAGGAAGCGTCTTCCATCCCCTGGCCACATGGGTTGAGTTCACCGCCAGGGAATCCATGGTAACCCCACTGGATTCATCACAGCCCCCATGAATTAATTCATAAAACCCAGGTTGCGGGCCATAAACTTACAGTGCAGCCCACAGCTATTCAGCTATATTATCACAGCACTTGGCAAGGACAGCAGCACAGTATGAAGTGCTGCATGAAACGTGACATATTTGTGAGTGTTTACAAAAAAAAGAAACACGTTAGGTGTTCGCAGCTGTCGTCATTCAGTTGGGCACAGAGTCATAGTTAGCACAGTCAGGCCATACCAAGTTTTCCTTGAGCCCATCGAATCAGCTGAGTGATGTTGGTGTAAGTGAATGGACTTCCACGAGGAGAGCACTGTTAGCTTTTCTTTAAGAGCCAATACCCTCACCTTCATTATATGCCGGCTGCATGGGCAGATGTCTCAATATCTAAGGTTGTATCATGGAATAGATTGGCAGAAGCAGAAAAACATGAATAGCAGCGTCACCAGCAAGTTTCTCAGTACAACGAACACACTGTATGCTAATCATGTAACTCATTATTTAGAATACACAGCAGGGCATCAATTATTTCAAGGATTATCTATGCTTCTAGCCAGGTGGTACCTGCAGGATAGCCACTAATGACATGCAGAAGGTTGCTTAATTTCTCCAAGGGGGGGAGGGGGGGCAAATATCAAGTCCCAAGTCATATCCAAGAATTGATATAATCATGTAGGGTGAGACACGTGACAGAAACGCGCTAGGAGGAAATGGGGTCGGAGTATACATGTACACATACAGATATACCTGTAAGCACATTCTTACCACGCAGGATTCCCATTTCACGGCACAGGTGCCGTACTGACAATAAATGACTGTCGTTTTCAGGCGATCTTTCTAAACCGGCATTTCCCAAGGTACTCAGCATTTATTCCAATAAAAGAGATGGTGCAAGGTGTTCATTATTTAAATTGACAGGCAAACATGGATTATTGCAAGTACTGCATTCATAGATTTGGGACCTGAAGGCACAGGTTCAAGACCAGGCACATTTCATGAACCTTTTATCGTTCAGAGGTCAAAGCAATAAGTGCTGTTCAAGTGATGAATGGGAATCTTAAAGACACGGAAAGTGATCGCCTTAATACCCGGTTGGAAAATGGCTCCAAATGCCTGACGAGAAATGCAATGCTATATACGGTATGACAGGCATCCTTGCCTCTGAGTTCATCTGACATGCAGAACGACAAAACATGGCAAGTATTCATCCTTCAGTTACTTCTTGTACTAAATTGACTCTGTATTATGTGATGAACCTGCTTTTGATTATGTTGTGTTCTCTATGTTTTGCATTGTTTTCTCTGCTGGGTATATTTCACTGAAGATTTCAAAGGATGCCAAATATTGTGATGTATTACACAAAGCAATTGTATATCAGACCACTTGTGATAAATTGCCGCCGGTTTTATTAAGCAATACAATAATTATCTGAACGATTCCCCTCTCATAAGCTCCATGCCAAAAGCATAGTGTGTGCCTGTGCCATACTGCATTAGTATCCTGATCTACAGTGCCTGCTGTACCAGTGGCCCAGCGCAGGTTCAGAGGCCACAGATGCCCGTTTGACAGCGGCATTGACTTAAACAGCTCTCCTGCTTCTTTTCGTTGCCGTTGGTGACCAGGTTCAAGTGGAAGCCCCACCCACCTACTTAGCCCTGCCTCCTCCTTTCTGCTCTTAAATCTTGGATCACAGGTATCTCTTGCCCGGTCGTCTGAAGGTAAGGGCAGATGAAGAAAAGGGCAATTCCTGTTTGGACCTGTTCAAACCAGGAGGACCAAGGGCCTAAACCCCTGCTCAGACAACTGTTAAGCACGTGCCGATATGTGTTTTCTCCCTCCGTCACCAGGGCCATCCCCACCATCATCAGGCAACACCAACGTCAACGACATTGCCCCTCCTCTAAGGCATAGACTCGGCAATGCAGCAACCTCACCCACATCAGCCACTATTCCATCAGAATCCCGACACTGACCACAACAAGGAAGTTGATGCTCACCAACATCTGCTCAGTTATCACCCATGCAATAGACATCACCGTCCTCATCACCTCACACTACCTGACACCATCTTCATGACTGAAACCTGGCTGACACTAACCTCTGCCCACATCATAGATGTCCTCATCATAGATGTCCTCATCCTCATTGGCTGCAGCATCCAACACAGACACCAAACAAACAAGACAGGCCTTGCAGTCCTCCACAAGACCTTGTGGGACTGCACCAGACTTGACATCGACAACATTGGCTCCTTTGAAGTCCTCTCCTGCTACTTCCCGCTCTGCCCAGCAGACACAGTTACCTTCCATCTCATCTACAGACCACCCAAACCCAAAATTGCCTTCATCAGAGACTTCACCGACCTGGTCACCACTATGTCCCTCACGCACACCAACATCTTCCTACGTGACTTCAACCTCCCAGGCAACAAGAGCACCAAACCAATGAAGGAAGCTCTCCTCTGTCTTATCGACATCCTCAGCCTCACACAGCACACACAAGACCCAACACACGAGAAAGGTAATGTCCTCCACCTAATCATCACTGCACTGTATTCCCTCCACTTCATCTCTCCTCTCACGCTTGACTAGGCATGCCTTTTAACATCCTGCACACCACCCCAGTCAAGCACATCCAGCAGAAACCCATCAGACAAACCTTCAGGTCCTTCAAGAACTTCCCAGTGGAAGCTCTGATGGAAGAACACTCCAACATCCACCTTACATGGACTGAACACCCCCAACCAAACTGTGACTCTCTACCCGTTAGCCTACATCGACCGAAACGTGCCTCTGAAACAATACACCTGCAAACTGAAACCATCAGCACCATGCTACATGCAAGAACTCAACCTCAGCAAAAGAGGCATCAGGAAACAAGAGAAAACCTGGCGCTGCTCCAGGAAAGCATCTGACCTGGTGCTCCTCAAGGAACTCCAAGCAACTCGCTGACAACTCATCAGCACAGCCAAGGCCTCCTTCTATCAGAACACCATAGCTGAAGCCGACAACAAAAGCAGAGCCCTCATAAAAACGGTCAAGTACTGCGCCAACATGCTACACGTCCCTGCCATACCACAGTCCATCGAAAAATCCACCACCATCAACACCTTCTTCATCAACAAAATCAGCAAGATTCTCCAGCACATAGACACCAGCTCTGCATCCACAGACCGAACTCCCGTCCATCCTTGCAAAATCTCCACATCCTGGACAACATTCAAGACACTGCCAACAGAGGACCTGGTAGAACACTTGGCCGCCCTCTAAACCACATCATAAACAGATGACATCTGCCGAGCAGCCATACTCAAGACCCTCCCTGCAGGAGCTCCCCTTCCCTACCTGGAGATCATCAACAGCTACCTAACTCAAGGCACCTTCCTATCAAACCTAAAAACAGGACAAATCCTCCCTCTATTAAAGATACCCACTCTGGATCCCAAAAACCTAGGCAACTATCACCCCATCACCCATCTTCCCTTCTTACATAAGATCATCAAGAATGTAGTAGCTGCACAACTGCAACAACATATCAGCACCAACAATCTCCTCGAAACCTACCAATCTGGGTACAGACCCAGATGTATCACCGAGACAGCAATCATACAGGTTGCAACGACGCCCTCAACATCCTTGATGACGACTACCCCTCCCTCTTGGTTCTACTCAACCTCTCGGCCGCTTTCGACACATTAGACCACCAGGCGCTTATGGACACCCTACATCGGCACATGAGATCAGCAACCTTATCCTATGCTGGTTCATGTCTACCTTGCCAACTGCCAGCAGTTTGTTCAGATGGACTCTGCTAGATCGCCAGTACTACCCATCACCTGTGGAGCCACTGGAAGCCCTACAAGCCACACACAACATCCACATCCATCATTACACTGACGACATACCTCAAGATCGACTCCATCAAGGACATCCATAGGTTCAGAACCTGCCTCTCGATGTCCAGTGCATGCTTGAAGCTCAACCCCTCCAAGACTGAATTCCTACTCCTCACCAGCAACTCCAAACACTCACAATACAGACCGGGCTATCAGCCATGAACTTTGAGTGCTTCACAACTGAGCTCACCTCCTGCGCCAAGTCCCTCAGATTCCACATGGACAAAAATCTCTCCTTCAATTCACACATATCTAAGAAAACTCAGACAGCTTGGTATCAGCTCTCCCTCCTGCAGAAAGTCAAGCCCTTCCTCCCTCCAGACAGCTTTAGATCCATCCTTCAAGCACTGGTCCTATTCCACCTGGATGGGCCAATGCACTCCTCGAAGGCCACCCATCGTCCTCCCTTTTGCCACTGAGATGGCTCCTACATGCAGCCGCACGCCTCATCATGGGTCTATCCAGATATGACAACATGACACCGGCCCTCATTGACCTTCACTGGTTCCCACTGCATGCACAAATCACCTTCAAGTCTTGCTGCATCATCGATAAGGCAGTCGCCCTCAAGTCACCCAGCTACCTTGCAGAGAAATTCAGCATCTCCGGCATATAGGGCACCACCAGATGCAGGAAGCCAAGACACATGCAGACTTGAAATCTATAACTGCAAAAAGGAAAGGACCAGAAAACAAGCCTCCTCTGCCTATACTCCAAGACTATGGAACCTCCTCCCTATCATCATCAGGCTCGCCCCCATGCTCCTACAATTAAAGAAAGAACGCAAGACCCACCTCTTAAAGGAATGTCTCACCTCGGCACCTATCCTAGGTCATCACATATCCCCTCACGCCACCTAACTCGCTAGACGCTGCCCACCGCTCTCCTTCCTACCACCCGCTACAGCTGTACCCCTCCTCTGTGCCCCTCTGTATCCCACCCCGCTGTATACCTGTTCTGTTGTTACTTCTGAAAAGCACTCTGTTATGCATCTATACTGTTGTATACCTCCGTAAAGCACTACATTATGAATCTGTATTGTGGAGTACCTTTTTAAAGTGCTCTATTACTTCTCGAATCTAGGTTGGCACTGAATAAATACCATAATAATAATAATAACAGTAATAAAAACAGCCAAGTCTCATCAGTGCAGGGGCTGCATTTAAGATCTGCACCCCTGTACGAAAAGTATGATAATCATAAGTAGTCCAAGCTGGTGGCTGGGTAAAGTCTAAAATAAGCCAGGCCTGAGTGCATGGCCCTACCTATAATCATTGTAGCCACTCAGTTGTGGAAGGTGATGTGTATTCTGAAAGCGACAGCACAGGAACCGAATGGCCATGCAACCTCTTTGAACTTTTTGTGTGGGTAGGAACACCCTCCTCTAGAGACACAATGGGCTGCTATACTGAACCCAAGCACCAGAGGAGCACACCCTTTCAAAGGGAGCAGCCTCACACTTGGGTGCTGCATTTATAAAGACCCTTGATCGTTGAGAGAAGGGAAGAGGGGTGGGGTTCGGGTAGACATGGGAGCTCTGTACAGTTGGGGAAGACTTCCGCCATCTTGTTTCTCTTTGCCACTCTCCCTCCTTCCTTCCCCCTCCACTTCCTCTAGAGCAACATACTTTGGGGGTGATGTCAGAAGGGCACAGTTCACTTCTTTTAAGAAAAGGGATTGGCCCATTAAGACAGGCTAGCTTTAGTCCAATCACCTGTGGGCTTTTACCTTTAAAAGATTGGGTCTGTAGGATTGTATACCTCTGGGTTGCTACTATCACCTACAAGCACATGCCACAAGGTGCCTATCCTTTGCTTGCTAAAGAATCAGCTTGCAATCTTGCTCTTTTATTCAGGTCCTCTTTGGATACAATTGCTAGCCTTCATGTAGAGTGGTGCACACTGATTTTACCATAGGCGGTAACATTTCCCCAAACTTTACCCTGTGCATCACCAAGAATACACAGAGCACACAAGAAAGAGAGCAGCACTGTGCTAATTCTTTATCATGTTCTTTACATGCAGTTTGAATGTCTAATCTTAGCACACAATGTTCTCAATTAAGATAGTAAATGTGATGTAATAAACTGGATGTGACACTTGCAAAATAAAAACCACTAGTTGTATCTCACATTTTACATTGGAGTGAACGCATTTTCTATTTTTCAAAACAAGATATTGATGTGAATAGGCTTCAAAGCTACCCCTCTGCTGCAATAAAGTTATCTTCTCTCTTAGTAATTCTATATAGACTGCACCATTTGGCAGGAAACACATAGCAATTTGTAACCTTGAAATGTATTAGAAATCTTGGTAGGCTTAAATCGCTCTCAGCTTGCACTTAGAACATCTGTCCCTTTCACATAGAAGTGAAGGAGACATTGAAAATATCTGTGTCCGTGTCACCTTGTTTATTTTGAACCCAAAATCACATCTCCCAAGCCAAGCCAGGGAACACCCTAATCGCTTTGTTACTTATAATTACTTTGAAACACATGCTCACCTAATTCAGCAAAGAAACTTGCATGGGAAGTGTCTTCGAAGACACCGGCAGTCCCTCTCTCCCTCCAGCATGCAACAGCCACTGCCTGCTGGAGCAGAACCCCTCCTTCGTCCACTGACAGCGGCTGCAGTCTCCTAACCTGTCAGTCAGTCCCTGAGCCTTTCATTTGTTTTCTTTTGGTCTCTCTCCTCACTCTCAGTCTTTCTCTCACCAGCCTTCCTTTGTCAGTTGTTCTCTGTCCCTTTTAAAGTCTTCTCTCTCTGCCATCCTACTTCGTATATGTCTCTGCAGAATGTATACCCTATTCCAGCCCTAGCCGTGATGTCATCCATTAATCATATTTGTGAATGTCTTGTAAACACACTGTAATTTTCCAGAAGGCGAACATGTGCTCCTACCCTGTCATCTTTGTACAGTGTTCAGCTCAGTGACCCCAGATGGATAATTGAAACATTTTGTTTCCAGTTTCCTGTGCTGCCAGCTCATATACAATGGTCTGCTTTAAGCAGAATGATTTCTGCAAATTCATCACGCAGCCTCCATGACCACACTGTAAAACAGTTTTAATTCATGCATTTTATTTTCCAAACCAGTACTACAGAATAACGTGCATGCAGTCTGTATCCCCAGTTTGCACTCATAGTTTGCACCATGAGCCTGCAGTCTAAGCTATCCCATTCTAATCATTAATTGTTTTAGTTTGGTAAGTGTTAGGGGTTAGTATTTTAAAATTATTAGTGTTACAGTGTTAGTCCCCACGCTACACTTACACTTGCACTGCTATACTATGGTATGATAAACCCCAAGTCAGCCCTATCACAGTTCACCCCAGTGTACAGGGTGCCCCCCCCCCCATTAGGCATCAGGCATCCATGGATTATTGACCTTCAGGCAGAGACAAAATAAAATAAGACGCCAGCGAGCTGTAAAACGTGTCTTTTTATTTCTTCAATGACAGGACACTCTCAAAGGTAGTTTTGCGGCCAACCCATTTTTATAGATTTTCTGACATTACGCAACACTTGTATGCTAAGTAGCACCTTGTTCAGGGTATGCTTTTGATAGACCAATTTAGTCAGAGAGAAAACATTCCTTCAGTATCATTGGATAACTTTCTCACATGTACAACAATTCCACATTAGCATGTCTAGCATCCACAATTTTCTCTGATGCGCGAAACTGATATACCTATTTTGGACTTGGCTAGACACAACTAGGACAGTGCTCAACTCCTGCCAAGAACATCTCCACGCATCAATGTCTTGTCCTTATCTGGTTGCTGAGGTTATGCCAAGTTTGTTTAATGCTTAACACCATTTGAGAATATATATACTCTATTTTATGGTGCCAAAATAATACATCTGTTCTCTCTAAATAGTTTGTATGACGCATATTGTACCCTCTTCCATAAAAACATAGATACATATAGCTAAGCTTCTATTAATTGCCTGGCCTTATCATAATCTTGCCTGATTTCTTTGCCAATTGAATTTTTTACCTAACCTCATTATCTCACTGCAAGATGCTGCCAAAACCTGTCTTCGAATGCATCAGCCTCTCCTGTGCTTGTCTGAAAACTCTTGGCATGGGTTATAGACCTCCCCACCTGGCTTAGGACTAGAAAACATTTTGCACTTGAGTATCCATTTTGAAATATATTTTAGTCTGACACTGTGCCTTTCTTCAGGGAGCTATATTCTTCATTTAATTAAGCATCTCTCACTTTGTATCCTTTATTAATAATATATCCTTATGCACTTGGAGTGTGTTTGACATTAAATAACCCTTCATTTCCTGTGCCATCCCACCCCAAATGTGCGCATTGTCATGTGCACTTGTTACTATTAATAAAGGCAATCTAATCCTGATTTCTACAATTATGGACAGGTCAGTGACCTATCTGATCTGGCTATCATTTTATCTATATTCAGTTGAGGGGGCGGTTTGGCACACCCTATATACCAGTGCCTCACATCATTGCCAAGACACACATCCACACTGGCTGCAGTACCATCATCTTCCATATATCGGCACACACGTTCCATATAAGTCTGTGTTGCTGATGAAATTCTTGGCCTGGTTGAAATGCTGCACTACTTGTTGCTCCACTTGTTCCTCATACATTTCTCACATCACTTCTGGGAATCATCTTTAATTCATCCTTTGGACTCCAAACCTTCAAGAAGATTTCATGGGACCTCTGCTGGGAGAGATGATCCCTCCAAAGTACTCCGGCAGTGAGGTGAAGTCTGAGTGTCCAAGGCTAAGGCTAGCTCTGTTCCCTAACCATCACCAGGGAGCACTGGAGGTGAATCTGCTGCAATAAAAGGCATCTCTGTACCAGCTACAGCGGTACCCAGAACCTCACAGTGTTGAAGGACCACTGAAGTTCTGTACCAACCCCCCCCCTGTGTTTGAGAGCCAGAGGAAAAGGACCTAGCCTGTTCCTAATTCACTGGAGTGGGACTCACAGCAACTTAAGAAGTGACCTGCTGCTGGAGCAAGAGCTGCCAACCACTCCTGTACCCAGGACCACACAGTGTTGAAGGATGCCTGCACTATTGTGGCAGTCTCTCCCGTGCTTGAGAGCACGAGAAAATGACTCATCTTGTCCCTGCAGCTCTTGATTGCAACACACAGCACCCTGAGAGCCAAGACCTCTGGGATCCTAATGTTTTTGCTGTTGAAATGGTTGGAGCTATTTTCAGCAACCGTTTGATAAATTCGAATGACCAGGACCCTATGGTGCTGCCTTTTGCACGCCGCCAATATTCAAATTTCTCTCACAGCGTCAAGACGGCTGATCTGGCACTGCTGGACTAAGAACTGAAAAATGGTACTATGGACTGTTAACTGCCCCCCTTGGTCCATTTTTGGGCCCTCGGGACTAGTTAGTTCACTTGTATCTCTTTTGTACCCAATAACCTATCATTTTAAAGAACATTGTGGTTATCACTTGTCTTACACGCCTGCTTCATTACTCAAAGTGCTGCATTTTGCTATCTTGCTATCTTTGCTTATTCTGTGTTTTTTCCTCAGGGGTGGGTTTTGCTTAGTGTTTTTCCAGTTAGTTCTATATATATATATATATATATATATATATATATATATATATATATATATTTATAGAACTTTGATTGGACATTCCTTTATATTGGACTGTTATACTTCACTGTTTGGGTTGCTACTGAATAACATTCACACCTCTTTTGAGAGGATAGCCTTCCCTGGTCCCACATTACCACAAAAGGTGAAGGAGGTAAATCTCTTAACTGTGCCTCTTGTATCTTTATGATGATGTTGGCTCCTGCTTTGTAGAAGTGTGAAGGCTGAGTGGCCATTTTAGCTTCTTTTCATCCTCATACTCCTGCAGGCCAGAATTCAATTTTTCACACTGCCCTTAACGTGTGGCAAATGTGTATGGATTACTGGACATCATCTATATGGTTTCGCAATCTGTAACACAACTATGCTTTTCTATGTTCGGTCATATCACATCTATAAAGGAGTGATGGAGTGATGTCAAACACACACACATTTGTACATTTGGCATTCAAGCTACCTGTTACAACCTTTAAAACAAGGGTGGAAGGAATATAAAACATTGGAGGTATATGAAAGAGAATTCAAAAGATTTGCAGATCATATATGAGTGACCGTATAATGAAAAAAGCATGGAAATTGAATAGTCAAGGATAACTTTGCTCTCAAATAGATTTTTGCATGTCAACATTCTCAGTTCCAGCAACATATCATCGATACCATATGTAAAAATAATACATGCAAGTGACAGACTCTTGACAAATTCCTATCGGCTTATGTGGATTGTGTATCAATAATCCATGTAATACAAATGCTTCCTAATCACAGTCCTTGTTTGATGAGGGCTAGTCGTACTCTGGATACATGGAACCCTGCGTCATCTTGGCCTCCCTTCCAGACCTTGTGCCTGCTTTCTATGACCACAGATTGGTGTTGCTCTATGGTCACATGACCAAGAACACAATCAGTGTTTTACAGCCCCAAATCACACTTCTGCTTCCACTACCGACTCTTCTTCGAGCACTTTCAAGACCCTCTGATAAGTTGTGCTTACTTTGCATCAAATCAATATAGGCCCTTGAATTGATCATGCATAGGCAGCTCCTTTTCTGCCCTTTACTCTGTCCCCTTCTGCTTCCGGGAAATGTTCCCTCACTGATTGATGTGTGTCTGTGGTAACATGACCCAGAATGTAATCACTGTTTTATAGCACCAAATCAAGTTCCTGCTCCCTCTAGCAGATCTAGCTCTCACCCCTCAAATTCACATATTGGGATTTCGGTAAGACTGAAATCATGCCCCTAAATTCACTACCCCCTCTTCTAAAGGCCCTCACAGTACCCTATGGAGAGTGGACGCTTGTATTCATTTGAATTCACTTTGATTAAAGTTAATATGGCTGCTTGCATGAAGCCTGCATGGGAAACTTTAATTCTGCTTTCTATTTCTGCTTCCCCCCGGCCTGCTTGGCTTCTGCCCTCCTCAAACATGGATTGGTGTTCCTCTGTGGTCGCGGGACCTAGAACACAATTGGTGTTTTGTAGCCCCAGATTCTGCTCCTGTTCACACTACTTGCTCTTCTGCAGGTCCTCACAGGACTCTCTGGTGAGTTGATGCTACCTTAACTTGCATTCTCTTTCCTTCATGTTCCATTTCTGCTCTTCTTTTGAATGGCCCACCTTCCCACCCTGCTCCTATCCCCCACTCAAATGAATTGGTATCCTTCGGGGGTCACACGTCCTGCACCTTGCAAACATTAGAGCTCTCCAGAGAAGCTTTTCATAGACTGCAGGTGAAGAGCAAAGGCAATGGGAGACACCTCTTTGCCGTGTTGCCTGGTTCTACTCCTGCCAACCCCTAGCATTCAGCAGACACTTTCACACCAGTTAAAGTAGGAAGCCCCTGACTAATCTTTAGATGTATAATAATAATAATAATAATAATAATAATAATAATAATAATAATAATAATAATAATAATAATAATAATATTAATTATTGTAATTATTGAGTGCGTACCTGGCTTCGACAAACACCAGAGTGCTTTATAGAGGTATACAACAGTGCAGATGCATAATGGAATGCATTTCAGAGGTAACAGAAATGATTTACAGCGGAGGGTGGGATACAGAAGGGCACAGAAGAGGGGTATAGCAGTACCGGGTGGCGGTGAGTAGAGAGGGGGGCGGCATCTAGTTAGTCAGGTGGCCCGAGGGGCGATTTGTGATGGCCTAGCTGTTGAGGCGGAGATATTCCTTGAAGAGGTGGGTCTTGTGTTCTTTTCTGAATTGTAGGAGTTTGGGGGCGAGTCTGATGCAGACAGGGAGGATGTACCATAGTCTTGGGGCGTAGACAGAGATGGCTTGTTTTTTGGTCCTTTCCTTTTGACAGCAGCGAATTTCAAGTCGACACGTGTCCTGGCATCTGGTGGTGCGCTGTCAGCCGGAGATGCTGAGTTTTTCTGTGAGGTAGTTGGGTGACTTGAGGGCGACTGCCTTATTGATGATGCTGCAAGACTTGAAGGTGGTATGTGCATACAGTAGGAGCCAGTGGTCGAAGAGGGCCAGGGTGATGTGGTTGTATCTGTGTAGACCCTTCATGAAGCATACGGCTGAGTGTAAGACACTTCTCAGGGGGGTAAGGTAGCATGTATTATTGCTCTTCCAGTGTAATTGTTGCACAGCCAGATTATGTATAATTGTTTGCATAGCCAGGTTTATTTTTCGCCGTCACATTTACTGCTGCATATTCAGATTCATCTACAACAGCAAGATTTATTTTTGCACAGTTACATTTATTGCTGCATAGCTAGATTCATTGTTTGTATGTCTCGATGAATTTCCTCACACTACTAACGTATTGCTTCACGGACACATTAATTGATGAACAGTTTGATTATTTTCTTTCAAACTACTACATGAATTGTTTCGGAGCCAGATGTATTTCTGAATAGTAAGAACTATTGCTGCAGAGCCATAGTAATCCTCTCATAACGATAGATGTATAATTTCCTAGCAGGATTTATAAATGCGTAGTGAGGTTTATTGGTAAGTAGCCATATCAATTTTTGTGCAGCTGGATATACTCTCGCAAAGCTAAATTAAGTCTTTCAAACCATACCACTAGATTTATCGTGCCACATCCACATGTATTCATTTCATATGTCTACATTAATTGGGGCATGGGCATCTTTATTTTTGAATAGCCATATTTATGGTTGCGTAGCCAGGTCTATCATGTTGTGTTTGATTATTTTCTTTTTGTATTTGTGCCACAATGATTTATGTCGAATAAATGCATCTGAGCTGAGCGTTACAATACCATAATGCGATACATTGGTCATACCTCTACATGTGTGTTGCATAGCAAAATATCTACTGCATTGTCAGATGCATTGTTGAATAGTCAGATGTACGGTTCTATAACCAAGTTTCTCATTGCATAGCAAGATTCACTTTTTCACATCACTACATGTCTGTTGCATAGCTAGACTTATTAATGCATTGCAAGTTTATTCTTGCTTATCAAGATCAATCGTTACACTATCAAATGTATTATTGAATAGCTAGATTAATTTCTTTACACCACTAGATGTATTGCAGCGTAGCCAGATTTATTTTTGCATAGGCAGATTAAGTGTTGTTTGGGGCACAATTTGTAACACAATCTGTACCACTCATGTCTCTGATGTGGAGGAGCTGACACAAAGGCGGCAATTCGATTCTCCTCTGAGACTGACTCATTCCCCCAACAGGAAATTAGTACTACAATGTGGTTAATACTTACTAGCTATGCATATAGCACCCGGCATATCTTTACTTTACTTTACTGATGGATTCTTCAGTAGTCTCACAAATCTTTTTAGCAGGACAAAGCCATGCTTATCTCACACAGACGGATGCCATCGAGTACTGCACCAGAGCGGCCGATTCATGTTGAAACTACACAACAAATGATTTGGGCAAGACTACTTAACACTGGTGTTTTCTTACAAAGGTGTGTGGGTTTTGTGGGTTTATGCCCCTTCCTGTTTCACACTCTCCCACTCTGAAACAGGATTCCGCCATTATATTATTTCGTACTGCCCATCCCATGGCCCATGGCCCTTCTTCTACATGCTGATGAATGGGTACAGATGTGCTGTTTGGGTTTGTCACCAGGCCACATGTGCATACATCCAGCTGAACATCTGTGGCATTATCTCTCTCTTATGGAAGACCTCACCTGCTCACGTGACACAGGATCTATCTTTTGGCGAACTACCTTAGTCTGAAAAGGCACTAATGGGCTTGCACCGTTTAATTACAGCGCTGTTTGCTGCTTCTTGCGCACACAGCTAAAGAGAGAGTTAATACCAAATTATCTAATGCCACTTATTTATTTAGAACAGCATACAGGAATAAAAAGCCGCTGAAGTCAGCTAAACAAAACACACACAATTACATTAATTAAATCACAAAACATGTTTTACAAAACAATATTCTTTACAAGAACACTTAAATTAAATGGGACTGGGGATTAGTATACAGTGACTTTGCGCGATACTTTGGACACATAGCAAAGCGCTGAAATAGGAAAATTAAAGGGCTGTACTGTAAATTAATGTAATTATTGTAAATGTGTGTGTTTTGTTTAGCTGACTTCAGCAGCATTTTAATCTTGTACACTGAATAAGTTTTCTAAATAAATAAGTGGCATTAGATAATTTGGTATTAACTCTCTCTTTAGCTGTGTGCGCAAGAAGCGGCAAACAGCGCTGTAATTAAACGGTGCAAGCCCATTAGAGCGTTTTCCGACTAAGGTAGGGGTTACTAATCTTCCAAAGATAGATAGAGGTTTAGCCTCTTCCACATGTGAGTTTGGTCCCCCCTTAACAAAGAAATCAGGGAAAGTACCCAACAGATTGACTACCACGTGACACAGCAGCCATCACAGATGAAGCCCCTAATGCACTGGCAATAACATAGTATTCTGCATGTTAAGGTAAAAGCCACTATAATCATGCGTAACAACGGCAAATGCGCACAAATTAACCTGGACCGCCCGCAAAAGCAAGGGAACTCGTTTCCTGAGTCCCTGCACAAAGCATACACCTTGACACCAAAGAGCAGCCACAAAATATCTGAGCCATATATCCCATACTAGCAGGCACGTTTGTCAGAAAGCCTCTCTGGAGAGAGGTGTATCCTTTCACAGGTCTCACAGAATGGTCATTTTACCATATTCTTCTCAAAGGTTTGGTATTTGCTAGCAAAATAATGTTTCTTTATAGCAGTATTGCCATGACAGCCAACTTGGGCTGGTCTGAGAGTGAACACAAGGAAAAGATAAGCTGATCTTGAAACTCACACTGCGAGCGTCCCGCCTCTTCATATGCACACTTCTGTACTTCAGCTTCAATTCCGTGAATTGTGGCTCACTTGGCTAGACACTTCACTCCCGGTGAAGCCCAATTAGTATTAACAGTGGGAACTTATTGTGGCCGCTGGTTTTAACTGGTGGATTTCGTTTTTAATAGGATTGCACTTAGGGAAGCATCTGTGCGCCGATAGGCCCGAACTACACACCCATGTATTTCTGAAGCATACACGGGAAGTAATGTTCCTTTTTCTCCATCAGCTTTCATTCTGAAATTAGGCTGAGGCCTGCCAGAACATGTCACGACTTATTTCCGCATCCTCTGTTTTTGAGAAACCACTGACCAAATACCAATGCATTTTGAGCACTCCCGGGTGGAATAACCGAGATACAACCGACTGGAAGGCATTTTTTACAAAACACATGTTTTCATTTAAATTTCAGTATAACGCCACAATGGTCAGAATTAACTTAATCCCGCCACACATTCGGGAACAACGTAGAAAAACAGTGTGTCCATTGCCGGCAACAGTCGCCACAGAGGTAATTAAATCTACAATACTCTGGGTATATGTGCTCAAACATTTAACATATTGAACATGGGCGTAATTTTAGGGGGGGCAGGGGTATTTGTCCCCCCCAACTTTCATGGCACACCATTTTGTCCTCATTCATTTGGCTGGGGCACCTTTTCTTCAGATGTCATGTCCCCGCCAACATTTTCAGCAAAGTTACTCCACTGATATTGAAGATCCATCCCCGGAATATGTAGCTCCTCCCGTCTATATGCATCTGGGAAAGATTGCCGGTCTCCATCAATGGTAACACTCACATAGTAGCATCTCAAATGTATGTGGTATTCAGTGCGCCGCTTCAACATAGGGATAGAACAGAGATTGTATAAAATAATTCCAGCCGACAAGGTCAGCATTCCTCGCTTGTGATCCCCTGCATGCATTCCTATACCATACCTTAGTAACAGCCATAGGCCATCTTTTCATGTCGTCCTATGACACACCAAACTGCGGGCCAAAGGTCTTCTTCCAGGTCATAGCCAGTATACAGGCTAAATCAAGCAGTTTAGCCACATTTCTTCTAGTCTTCCAGCAAGGGCGCCCAATTGCATGAATCAGTTATGCATTTCAAACTAGTCATTCCCACAGACTCGATCTTCTGATGGATAGCCCCCCCAAATGGGCAAGAACAAAACATGTGTATCAGATCAGCCATAATAATATTGTCTCACCGGGGGCAACAGGAGGGTGCTGACAAAGAAATTCATATAAATCCAATGAAGAACATCCAGTTGCATACATTTATGGTAAGCATTTCTGGACACTTTGTGTTCATATAACAATGACCTATCCCCAATCTGTGTCTTCTATATTTGAGCCTAATTCATTTACCCACAAAACCTTCACCCTGAGTGCCTTTTTATGCAAACCAGATAACAGTCTCCTATACAGTCTAGACACACGTTTCCCACCATCCTCCAGTTTATATAACAACATAAGCGTTGCATCTATCTCTGGTTCCTCTGGTAATCCTGGCCATAAATCCTCTGTCATCCACAGTAATCCCATATATTTCAGAAATGGGCCTATGTACAGTATATATTCCCATACCATTTCTATGAATTGGAATAGTAACCCCGCCCTGAACATGTCACCCTAGGTGGCCACTTCCATATTTTTCCCAACACCTTCACATGAATTGGAACTCTCCAGTGTCCCAATAAATGGTTGGCCGCCAGTGGTACATTCAGGGAGTCTTGATTCCGTATTCCTAATAACTTTGAAGTCCTTCGCCAGAGTTTATTACCTATCAGCAACAGAGAGGGGTTGCATGATAAACAAATATCATCTGTCCATAGAACCTCTGTCAGCATAATCGGTTTTATGGCTCATTACATTAGTTCCGTGTTTAAGGTAGGTTCATCTGATAGCCATCAAGAAGCAAACTGAATCTGTCCTGGCAGGTAGTGCAATTCAAAATTTGGTAATTGTACACCACCATCCTCATATCGCAAAAAGAGAGTTTCTAGTGAGATTCTCTGTTTCCCCATTCCCCAAGGGATTTACATATTACATAACCTTGGTGTTCAATGTCCTAAAAAAGGAATTAGGTATATCAAATGGGACATTTGTAAAGGGGTACAGCAAGTGAGGTAGGACAACCATCTTGACCAATTAGGACAAGGGTAATTTACCCCAAAATCGCATCAATCTCCATCCAGCGCCATTATGGTTTTATGTTCACGTGTGTCCTTCACATCATGCCAGATAATAATCCTCACATGTTTTAAGTATTTGGTAGCAGATCTCATCCTACGGTCAGGTAATGGTGGGCATCCACGTGTAGCCAATGCCGCCCGCAGAAAAAGGGCAGGATTTACTGAGGTTTCTGGTTATGCCAGAGAGAGTCCAAAATTGTTAAGAACCTCTAAAACATACAGCAGGTTACACTTTGGATTCTGGATATACATTAACATATCGTCAGCATATTGGAAGATCAGGTGTCTAGTTCCATTGACCCATATGCCCGCCCCAGCAGATTCTGTCCTATGAAACTCTGCTAGTGGTTCCAATGCCTCCAGTTCTAAGACTAGCCTTAGGCATGGTGTAAATCAACCTCACCCAGCGTAGGAAGCTTTCTCCAATTCCAAAGTGTCTGAATTGAAACCTATAACAGCATCCAATGAGACAACTACATATTGTTCCTCTAGTGCCCTAGTCCTATATGTACCATATTGTAGCCTTCTCAGATTCAGTGAGGATCTTCTGCATGGCACAAATCCACTTTGGGGTCTGTGCATATGTGAACCTATTGCCTGCCTCAATCTACCAGCCAACAAAGCCGTGAGCATTTTTATATCCTGATTTAACATAGAGAGGAGTCTATATCATTTATACAAATGTTGAGCCTTCCCTGATTTGAGGACAGGCACTATCACTGTTTTGAGCATACTCAAGGTTAAGATACCCCTGTCGAAGGCTGATTGGAATACCTTTAGTAACTGCCGTACTATGCTCCCACTGTACGCTTTATAGAATCCTACCAGGAGGCCATTACTTCCCGGCGTTGTGCCAGACAGTAGAGAAGTAACAACTGCCCATATTTCCATGTCTGTCAAAGGGGCATCTAATAATTCCACCTGTTCCTGTAACAATCATAGCAATGTGATCTGGGAAAAAGCATATTCAATCTCCACTACACAATAGTTCCCAACATCCCCATATAATGAGTCATATAGTATCTCTAGAAAATACCGTTGATCTCAGTCTGAGGCTGCTAATATCCCCTCATTCATCCATTATCAAGCATATCATATTTGCAACAAAGCCAGAAGAGCAACCTACCTGTCTTATCTTTCATTTATCTTTCATGAACCTTCTCAGTGTGTCTTAAATTAAAATTTACACAGTCTTTCCCAGGACCCAATGCACTGTTGTCTATTAATAACCAAGCTCGTTTCCATCGTACTGTCCAGTCGGTTCCATGTCATTTCATCGCAGGATGTGTTTTCGCTGTTTTTTTTTTACTGCAAATCTTTTGTCGAAAAAACCCATCAATTTTTTTTGAATTTATTTTTGGGGGGTCCCCCCAACACCCCATTCCCTTTCAGTTTATATCTATTACCAAAAACCCACATCCCATATATGTAAGTATTTAACGCCCCCCAAAAAAATTCAATGAGTTTTTTCCGAAAAAATTTGTGGTAAAAACCCCTGTGAAAAAACGTCCCGCGATGAAAGGACGTTCTACCTGTCCAGTTCTGTCAAATTCTCAGTTTCAATCTTTGATGCTTCCCACAGTAGAGTCCTCCGAACTCCCCCAGCTTTAGCGATCACTAACCCTTAGACCACCACCTTAAAGTATTCCCACCACATGTCATAACTACCCACACTTCCCAAACTCCCCCAGCTTTAGGGATTGTAAAGACTGGAGGGGGGTGTCTGTACTTCCGCTCTCTATATGGTAGAGGAGAGGCACAGAGGACCCCAGATAAAATTCTCTATTATTGGTAACGTAGTCGAGCAATCAAGGCCTAGCTTCGCAGGAGGTGATGCAGGCTGGTTCTTAAGTACAGTGCAGTCCCCGAACCCCCACAAAGGAATGTCCACACACTGCATTACTGAAAACACAGTCTTTAATAATTAATATTCAAAGGTATGTACACTATCACAATAACGCACTTTGTACTCGGAAATCAACAATGATAAATATATACACTTCTAAAGTGGTACCACCAATGTTATCGAATCTCATTAAAGTGCATCAACTGTACGGTTAAAATGTCACACAGATCAATAACGAGGAAACCAGCAATAGAGATAGGAAGGAACGTAAGATGGTTGAAACAATAGGCAGAATGCAGGCCTATACCGATAGACACAGTTCTGTGTGGAGATCCCCCCACCTGGGCAACCTGTAAAATAAAGATATATAGCACAAGCCCAGTCCATATATTGTTCAATAGCCTTAATTCCTCCTATTAAGGTTTTACCCGCCCCCCCAATGTACCTGGAGAAGTAGAGTTCTTGATGCACTTTAATGAGATTCGATAACATTGGTGGTACCACTTTAGAAGTGTATATATTTATCATTGTTGATTTTCGAGTACAAAGTGCGTTATTGTGATAGTGTAGATACCTTTGAATATTCATTATGTAAAGACTGTGTTTTCAGTAATACAGTGTGTGGACATTCCTTTGTGGGGGTTCGGGGACTACACTGTACTTAAGAACCAGCCTGCATCACCTCCTGAGATGCTAGGCCTTGATTGCTCGATACGTTACCAATAATAGAGAATCTTGGCTGGGGTCCTTCGTGCCTCTCCTCTACCATATAGAGAGCGGAAGTACAGACACCCCCTCCAGTCTTTACACTGGTGGCAGCGGTGGGATGCTTATGGTTTTAAGAATCAGTGTCTAACCGTGCCACTTACAAAATATCTGCACTTTATTAAATTAAGGTTTGGTTGTGTACAACATAACTGCATTACAAACAATGGAGTCTATTGCAAATAGTAAATTGACTAGGATGAGCTTAGAGGCTCTCCAGAGTGCTTGTGAAGCCAGGGAGTTAGACTTTGTGGATAAGTTTAGGGCTGAGCTGATAGCTGCCCTGGTGGACTACCAGACTGATGGTGAAACTCTTGATGAGGGGGGGAATGCAACCAATGAGGACTCTGCCACTGGGGGTTCTACTGTATCTGTTTCTGGGAATGCCACCATTCCTGCTGCCTCTGTTCCGAACCCCAGCACTGCTCTTCAGGGGGAAGCCCTGAAGATTGAACTTTTAAAATTGGAGCTACAACGGGAACAGTTAGCCTTTCAATACAAAAAGGTGGCAACCGAAGCTGAGTTGAAGAAAGAGGAGTTGGCACAGCAAGTGATACTCAAAGATAGGGACACTGAGCACCAAAGAATCCAGCTAGAGAAAGCTAGAGTGGAGACTTCAGCTAAACCAGTTGAGAGTGGCAGGTCCCCAGCCACCAAGTTTATGAAAGATTTGGTTGGTGTGTTTGTGGAGGGTTCTGATATCCTCCAATGGATTGAAGCGTTTGAAATGGCTTGTGCAATTCATGATGTTGACAAAAGAGATTGGGCTAAGTGTTTGTTAAGCAGAGTGCCTCAGACTGGGTATGACTGTATTCTGAAGCTGAGTGTGGAAGACGGGTCAGTATGAGAGTAAGAAGTCTGCTTTAATTGCCAAGTTTGGCAAGACACCTACCCAATACCTTAAAAGGTTCAGGGATTTTAAGAAAAGAGAGAATGTGTCTTGGGTTGACTGGGTGAGTGCTGCGCACATGAAGATGATGGGGTGGATTGATGGTTACAATGTGAAAACTTTTGTCGAATTGTCCCACCTGTTGTTTTTTGAGCATTTTTCTGAAGCCTGTTCACCGGAGCTGCGTCAGTATGTTGCTGACCAGAACATTTTGGATCCCTTTAAGCTGGCTAAACTGGCTGACAAGTGGGTCTCCCACCGGGTGTCCCCTAAGGACTCCCGTGGAAAGGACAAGGACAAAGAAAAGGGGGCCTCTCAGAAAGCTGAGGAGTCCCAAAAGCAGTCACAGTCGGGTAAACCTAAACCCTCCTCTCCAAAGACCCACAAATCTAGTGGGGATAAGTCATCTGTGGGTGGGAATAAGAGTAGTGGTCCACCTGCTGCAAAGCAGGCTCCCAGTGGTTCCAGTACCGTACCCTGCACTCCCGGCACTTGTTGGAATTGTGGGGCTCTAGATCACAAGAGGAGTGACTCCAAGTGTAAAGGTAAGGCACTTGGAGTACAGGCTGTCAGACTGACCTACCCTTACCCCATGTCTGAGGTGGAGGTCACTGTCCTCCCCTCCTCTACAGGCATCACATTTGGTGCTCCTGTAGAGATTTCCTTAGTGTCTCTTGGGGCCTGGGACAAGTACGCAGAAGTACTGGCGACTATTCAACAGAACACCCGTAGATTTTTGAGAAGTGTCCTCCTGAATGGCCAGCCTTCTACTGGTTTGAGAGACACTGGGGCAAGCATGACAGTGGTGGACAGCACCCTGCTCAAGCCAGAGGACTATGTCAGTGCTCCTCTGAGAACCACCAGGTTAGCTGGAGGGCCTCCCAAATTATCGCCTGTAGCCTTAGTCACACTCGTAATTGGAGACAAGACAGCAAAGCTTCCTGTCCTGGTTCAGGACAATGTCCCTGCTAACATTCTGTTAGGTAATGATCTAGTAGAGTTGGGATTGATCTCGGATGGTCTTCCCATGACTGCGGCTGCGGTCACTAGGTCACAGGTGACCCCGGGTCTGGCTGTGAGTCAGGTACCCGAGCCAAAGGCACAGCCTAAGGCAAGACGAAGGAAGAGCAAGAAGGCCACCTCTGTGGAGGGAGCTCCTTCTCTTCCTGCTGTTCCTACAGCACCCATTGGGATCCATGCTCCGGACGGGCTGGGTCCAGTGGTAAACCCTGCCTCAACTCCTGTGGGAGAAGAGCCAGAAGACTCTCCTGTGGGAGAGGTTCTCAACCCGGAGGATCATCCCGATCTTCAATGCATTATTAGCTGAAGGTGGACCCTCCCGGGCCGACTTCTGTAAAGGACAGAGAGAGTGCCACTCTCTCGAGGGTCTGAGGAAACAGGCCCTGTCCCAGGCACAAGGAGAAGTGCCTAGGACATTCCGGATTTATTGGGAGGGTGAGCTCCTTGTTAGTGAGCCCACTAAGCCTGAACCTGGTGCCCTCAAGAGGTTGGTGGTACCCCAGGTTTACAGGCCCTTCCTACTGCAGTTGGCGCATGAGGTGCCCTTGGCTGGTCATCTTGGTACCAAGAAGACTAAGCAGAGGCTCTCTGCCCATTTCTACAGGCCTAGGATGGGAGTAGAAGTGGAGTCCCACTGCATGACCTGCCCAACTTGTCAGTTGTCTGGCAAGACTGGAGCAAGTGTCATTGCCCCATTGCAGCCATTTCCAGTGGTTGGCACACCATTTGAGAGGGTGGGCATTGACATTGTCGGTCCCCTGGACCCTCACACTTCAGGTGGACATCGGTTCATCCTGGTTTTGATAGATCATGCCTCCAGGTACCCTGAGGCTATACCCCTTCGGACTGTAACTGCCAAGGTTGTTGCCAGGGCTCTCCTGGGCATTTTTACCCGTGTTGGATTCCCCAAGGAGGTTGTCTCTGACAGAGGATCCAACTTCATGTCTAGTGAAGACCATGTGGAAGGAGTGCGGAGTAACCTACAAGTTCTCCACCTCTTACCATCCCCAGACCAATGGTCTGGTTGAGAGATTTAATAAAACTCTCAAGGGCATGATAGGTGCTTTTGAAGAGCCCCTAAGGAGGAAATGGGATCTCCTCCTGCCATGCCTGCTGTTTGCTTACAGAGAGGTGTTGGTTTCAGACCCTTTGAGTTACGCTTTGGACATCCCGTGAGGGGGTCCCTTGCCTTGATCATAGAAGGTTTGGAAGCCACTCCTCCAGGTCCCGCCAAGCAAGTGGGGGACTATGTGTTAGGCCTCAGATGGAGGATGACACAGATTATGGGTCAGGCAACAGCGAATCTCAAGTCCAGCCAGGAATTGAACAAATACTGGCATGACCTTAAAGCATCGCAAGTGGATTGGTCTCCTGGACAGGAGGTCCTCGTGATGGAGCCTACCAAGCCTCGGGCATTGGCAGATAAATGGACTGGACCCTTCAGGATGATATCCAAGATGGGCGAGGTCAATTATCTGGTTGACATGGGAATCCCAGGGGTAGCCCCTCAGGTATTCCATGTTAATCGGCTCAAGCCTTTCCACAGGCGAGCAGAAGTCTCATGTCTCTTGCTAGCTTCAGAGCAAGAAGAGGATGAGAATGAGCCCCTTCCTGATTTGCTGTATAGCAACCATCAGGTTGGCTCAGTGGAAGGAGTGCATCTCTCTCCATATTTGACAACAGAGCAGCAGAGGGCCTGCAGGACTTTGGTCCAGCAGTATGCCTCTCTGTTTTCGCTGACGCCAGGCCTTACACCATGGTGTAAGCACAGGATTGACACTGGTGACAGCGTGCCTGTCAAAAGCAGGAGCTACCGTATGTCAGACACTGTTAAGAACCAAATCTAGGCTGAGGTCGCCAAGATGTTGGATCTGGGTGTTATTGAATCCTCAACCAGTCCCTGGTCCAGTCCCGTGGTCCTTGTCCCCAAGGCAAGTTCCCAGGCAGGTACCAAGGATTGGAGGTTCTGTGTGGACTACCGAGGAGTCAATGCCGTCACCAAAACTGACGCGCACCCATTGCCCCGGGCTGATGAGCTTATGGACACCATAGGTGCTGCCAAATTTGTGAGCACCTTTGACCTCACCTCAGGCTATTGGCAAATAGCTCTGACGGACCATGCCAAGGAAAAGACGGCGTTCTCAACACCAGAGGGACTCTACCAGTTTAAGGTCATGCCTTTTGGGTTGAAGAATGCCCCTGCCACCTTCCAGAGATTGGTCAATCATGCTCTCAGTGGGCTGGAAGCCTTTTGTGTGGCTTATTTAGACGACATTGCCATCTACAGTTCCACTTGGGAAGAGCATTTGACACATCTGGGTAAGCTTTTGCAGGCCTTGAAAAGGGCTAACCTCACTATCAAGGCCACCAAGTGCCAGATAGCTCAGGGGAAAGTCACATATCTTGGTCATGAGGTAGGAGGGGGTCAAATCCAACCTCTCCCCAGTAAGGTACAGGATGTACAGGACTGGGAGACTCCCACTACTCAAACCCAGGTGAGAGCCTTTTTGGGCCTCACTGGGTATTATCGCATTTTCATGGCGGACTATGGAACCATAGCTGCACCACTGACAGCTCTGACTTCCCCCAAACAACCTAGGAAGGTTAATTGGACGGAAGACTGGCAGAGGGCCTTTGATGGCTTGAAAGAAAGTCTGTGTAGGGCACCAGTGTTGTGTGCGCCTGACTACAGCCGACCCTTTATCCTCCAGACGGATGCCTGCGACACCGGAATTGGAGCTGTCTTGTCCCAGTTAGATGACAAAGGGAGGGAACATCCTATCATCTTCATCAGTAGACAACTCAAGGGTAGAGAACTTAGGTGGGCTACTGCTGAGAAGGAGTGTTTCAGTATAGTTTGGAGCCCTAGGCGTTTTAGGCCCTACCTTACGGGGTCTACCTTCAAGGTCCAAACAGATCATAAGCCCCTGAAGTGGCTTATGCAGATGAAGGGTGAAAACCTGAAATTGCTCAGGTGGTCCATTAGCCTGCAAGGGCTAGACTTCACCATAGAGCACAGACCAGGGAAGAGTCACAATAATGCAGATGGCCTTTCCAGAAGGTATGTTGACCGTCTGGATGAGGGTGTCTATCCCATGGGAGATTAGGCACCCTCCACCTCAGTCTGGTGGGGGGCGACTGTAATGCTGGAAATGCATCGGAGGGACAGGGTCTCTGTATCCTTGTCCTTTACTGCCGTTTTATCGTGTGTTCTGTCATATTTTCCGCACAGGAGTTCATGTGGGACTCCTGGCGGTGCAGCTCTCTCTCTTTTGGTTTGGTGAACAGACCAGTGGGACACTCTTACGGAACCCATGGGTGGAGGTACAACCCTGTGCCCCTAGTGTATGTTTTTGGGCACCTGTGGGTGGCCCGCAGAGCAGGGTATGGGCTGGTGGCAGCTCCATGCTGAATTTGACAGGTGCGCTGAGTATCTTCCATTTTGGGATACCCAGGCCCTGCCATTGGAATTAGTTGATTCCTGATGGAAAACAAGATGGCCCCTGTGGCCTCTTGCTTTCTATTACCTATTCCTTGTTTTCCCAAAGTCCTGGGAAGCCCTAACTCTGTCCCTTCTCCTTGACTGGCTGTTGGGTGGCAGTTCCATATATGGTGTTGTTGTGAAGTCCAGTCCAGACTGACTGGAGCCTTCCCAGTGACTGTATGTTGTGGGTACGGCATGTGGGTGGGACCTGGGTGAATGGAGTGTGTGACCAATATGCACTTCTTGTTGTGGCTGTCTGGTTCCTGGTATGAGAGACAAAGACTCAGACAGCCCTGCCCGAAACTGGCCTGAATGCAGTGTGTAGTGTTGAATGGCTGGGTACTTGTCCCAATCCACATTCCTTGTTGTGAGTGTCTGAGAGGGAGGATGATGGCCTGAATGCACTGTGTGCCTGATTGGCTGATTGACTGCATGAATGCCCTTCTGTATGATTGGCTGCTGAGAGTGACCCAGCAGTGTGGATGAGAGACAAGATAGTATATCTGGGGACCTCTCACCACTGGAAATTGTTCAGAAGCTGTTCCCTAGGGGGAAGAACCACTTGAAGAGTAACTGGAACGGCTGATCTCGACGCCCAGCTGGAAGAAGAAGACTTGCTGTTCTCTGCGTCGAGGACAAGTTCACCATCTTCGACGCCTCTCGACGATCCTTTGTGGCCTTCAGCTGGCGGGAAACCCACCGGTGGATTCTCCTCGGCGCGTTGGTCGTCCTCGACTTTCTCTGGTGGGACAAAGCGGTCGACGTTGCGTGCAAGGGAGTCCTTGGATTCAAATGTTCTTAGGCAAAGGAGTCAAGTGGTCCCCACGGCTGGGCAACAAAACTTCGACAGGCCTCCAGCGGTTACACAAACCTGTGAACCCTGGTCGACAGCAATATACTTCGACAGCAGCGAAGTCCGTGTGCTTTGCTTCATTCTCCTTAGCTGTCCCTTCTCGGGTCGGCAGCCTTTCGAGGGTCTGACTTCCAGGGAGCTTCGGCGAAGGTTAGCGGTGCTCGATGGTCCCTCGGTGCACGGGAAGAGGGCGCCTTACCAGGTCCTCTCTCGGATCAGTCCTTGACGAGTTCAGCAGCTTTCAGATCAGGTCGAAGCAAATGCAACAGCAAGTCTTCTTCTTCCAGCTGGGCGTCGAGGATCAGCCGTTCCAGTTACTCGTCAAGTGTAGACACAGCTTCTGAACAATTTCCAGTGGTGAGAGGTCCCCAGATATACTATCTTGTCTCTCATCCATACTGCTGGGTCACTCTCAGCAGCCAATCATACAGAAGGGCATTCATGCAGTCAGTCAGCCAATCAGGCACACAATGCATTCAGGCCATCCTCCTCCCTCTCAGACACTCACAACAAGGAATGTGGATTGGGACAAGTACCCAGCCATTCAACACCACACACTGCATTCAGGCCAGTTTCGGGCAGGGCTGTCTCAGTCTTTGTCTCTCATACCAGGAACCAGACAGCCACAACAAGAAGTGCATATTGGTCACACACTCCATTCACCCAGGTCCCACCCACACACCGTACCCACAACATACAGTCACTGGGAAGGCTCCAGTCAGTCTAGACTGGACTTCACAACAACACCATATATGGAACTTCCACCCAACAGCCAGTCAGGGGGAAGGGACAGAGTCAGGGCTTCCCAGGACTTTGGGAAAACAAGGTAATAGGTAATAGAAAGCAAGAGGCCACAGGGGCCATCTTGTTTTCCACCAGGAATCAACTGATTCCAATGGCAGGGGCTGGGTATCCCAAAATGGAGGATACTCAGCGCACCTGTCAAATTCAGCATGGAGCTGCCACCAGCCCATACCCTGCTCTGCGGGCCACCCACAGGTGCCCAAAAACATACACTAGGGGCACATTGTTGTACCCCTACCCCTGGGTGCCGTAAGGGTGTCCCACGGGTTTGTTCACCAAACCAAAAGAGAGAGAGCTGCACCGCCAGGAGTCCCACATGAACTCCTGAGTGGAAAATATGACAGAACACACGATAAAAAGGCAGTAAAGGACAAGGATACGGAGGCCCTGTCCCTCCGATGTATTTCCAGCATTACAGCGATCACTTACCCTTGGACCACCACCTTAAAGGATTGCCACAACATCTCATAACTACCCACACTCCAGTAATTTATCTAAAGAACTTCTTGAATTATTTCTGCCAAATTATTTTTTAATGGCTCATCAGCTATTGTCACTGCTCTCATTTTCCATGTCGTGGTTACAGATATTCTGCCACATAGCATCCAGGTGGTAAGCAATGGAGCATGGTCCGATAATGATCTGCCCATATAATCTGTTCAGAGGAACACTTGTAAGTGTTCATTCCAGTGATCAAATAATATAAGTATGCCCTATGCTCTATGTAATTCAAACTCCAGACATCCACCAGGAAATAAATACGCCAACACAGCAATCAGTGTCTTCGTTGGTGGAAACAGGCAAGGGTATTTATTATCCAATCTGTTCAGTAGAGGATCCAGAGTGCAATAAAGTTTGGAATGGCGTTAGTTTTTTAAAAAAAGAATGGACAATGCTGCATGCATCATGATTTGGAGCATAAGTGTTAATAATACATACTTCCTGATGTTCTATTCTGTTCTAATGTTTTTTATATAGCGGCAACTAAACCACAGGTCTCAGACTGCTTAAACAAAACATGACAACATAAAACAGCTAAAGGGGAAAGCATCCGAAATCCAAGTTAGCAGTAGTCAGCAGGAAGACGGAATGAATGGACTACATGCCACCTCCATCAAATAGGAGAGTTTTAAGAGCTTTCCTAAATTGAACCAGAGATGGCAGCTATCTGCTGGACACGGAGACTATTCCAAAATCTCGGCCCCAGGAGTCAAAGCTCTGGTCACCAAAAGTCATCAACTTGAAGCAAGATTGTGAGAGGAGATCCTTATTGTTAAATCGGAAAGTACGTCTAGAAGGTTGCTTCACAATCTGTGCTCAGAGATAGGTTGGAGAAGTGCCGGCAAGGCACTTATAAACCAAGCACAAGGCTTTCAAATGAATCCTTTTCCAGACTGGCAGCCAGTGCAGTTTCCCCTGGGCATGAGAAACATGTTCTCTGCATCCCAGACCACATACGGTGTGTACATTTTGTATTGTCTGTAGTCTTTTCAAGTTGGCTTTGGACGTACCAGCTAAAAGACTATTACAATAGTCAATTTCTGAATTAATGGTAGCTTTCACTATCATAGCTCTGTTGCCTGCTGAAAGATGGGTAGTGTAGATACAACTGGTACTAATATAAGCCACTTGTTTTTCAAAGGTAAGGTTACTGTTGAAAAACACACCCAGAGTCTTGACAGAGCAAGAAACCTGGATGATGTTTCCCCCACCAAAAATGTTTATTGTCGTGGTTCAAGGGCTTTCAATGTAGCTGGGCTACTGATAATCAAGATCTCTGTATTTGTATCATTGAGTGCTAGAAAATGATCCTGCATCCAGGTTTATATAGCATCATACACCCTAGTAACCAAGAGTGAGTCTGCCTCCTAAGAACCTGTGAGTTCCAGGACGATCTGGGTGTCATCCGCATAATTTGCAAATTTGACAACCAGACCGCCCAGAACATTAAAACATAGCTTTGAATAGAGATTGTAAAGCAGGGGGATGTACTGGATCCCTGAGGAACTGCGCAATTAAGGTCTGATACTTCAGACTTAAAAACCCCATGAACGACTCTTGTTCTCCCAGGGCCTAGAAAGGATCAAAACCAGTTGGTCACTGATCTTGAGCAGCCTCCCACCTCCATTAGCTTGTCTGCATCCTGTCATGATTGACAAGATCAAAAGTGGTAGACAGGTCTAACAACATCAACATTGCCACTTTCTCTTTGTCAACTAAGCCATTTAACAAGGATTTAACGTCTACCAGTGCAGTTTCTGTACCATGGTGTTTTCAGAAACCCGACTCTCTTTTTCCTCAACAACCGTGTCATACTGAACGCAAGATACTTTTTCAATAATCTTGAGGATAAAGGACACATTGGTAATAGGGCAATAGATTGACGGGCCGTGTGGATACAAACCATCCTTCTTAAGCAGGGGACACATCCAGGCTTCTCTAATACACTCTGCGACTATCCCCTGTCAAAAGAATGGTTTATGAAGGATCTAACAGGAGCAGCAATTTTGGAGAAGAATGTTTTGAAATGAGATGCCGGGAAGAGGTCTTCACTATAAGGAGTGGGTCAGGTACATCGCACACAATTCTAATCAGCTACATACGTAGGTATGACATGGGAGCTTTGTGAAGAGACAGTGCAGTCAACCAACCCTAGAAGGGGAGGGTGCTTGTCTTGGAGTGCCTGAACCTATGAGATTGCACTGCATCATAAATAGGGAGCTGAGCAAACTAAGAAGGGTATATGAGGAGGGACATTGTATAAATTTAAGGAGAGTTCCAGAGATGTCCTTGATGCTGTATTATGTGTTCTGCCTGCTGGGAGAAAATAAAACTTGATGTCTTTGAAAATCCTGCTTCACTTTCCTGATGTGCTTCAGAGTCCCTTTCCTGATGCCTGGGTGCCAAGACCCACAGAAGGTGTTGGGACCTTCTGTACGTTTGGCAATCCAGTCCAGCAGTCCTGAGCTGATGTCTTCAGGACTATGAAGTGAACCAGGAGATACAAGTACATCCCATGCTATGGGGCATGAAAGAGGGGGAGAGAGAGAGAGAGAGAGATGGGGTCAAAACTGCAGTTGCCCGCACATCACTAAAGAGAAGGGTCTTGTAGGCCTGATAGCATTGGAGGGGGCCTTGCCACCTGGGGAGTGAAGGGGACTATTTTTTGGCAATTTTCCAAGAAGAATTATTTTAAAGTTCTTTTTTGGAAATCTTCCCAAAAATATTTAAATTGTTTATTTTTCGAGGGTCTTCAAGACAAGAAAATGTATTTAATTAATTATTAACCCACTTTTGGGAGACCCATTTTAGAAAAATTATTCTCAGTCATTTTTGAACTTTTTTTTTAGAAACAACTTTGAAAACACTTATGGGAGACCCCCCTTAGAAAAATTAGTTTGGGGTGCTTTTTAAGGGGCTTTCAGAAGCAAATGTAATCACTTGTGGAGAACCACCCTTAGAATTGTTTTTTTGGGACAATTAATGTTTTAAGAGTGTAATATAGTAGCTTAAAAGTAAATGGGATTGGGGTAAAAGTAACTTGGGAAACAGCGAGTGTTGAATATTGAGCAATTTACTTAAATTGTTTATTTTTCGAGGGACTTCAAGACAAGAAAATGTATTCAATTAATTATTAACCCACTTTTGGGAGACCCATTTTAGAAAAATTATTCTCGGTCATTTTTGAACTTTTTTTTAGAAACAACTTTGAAAACACTTATGGGAGACCCCTTTTAGAAAAATTAGTTTGGGGTGCTTTTTAAGGGGTTTTCGGAAGCAAATGTAATCACTTGTGGGGAACCGCCCTTAGAATTGTGTTTTTGGGAAAATTAATGTTTTTAGAGTGTAATATTGTAGCTTAAAAGTAAACGGGATTGGGGTAAAAGTAACTTGGGAAAGAACGAGTGTTGAATATTGAGCAATTGACTTGAGGAGGAGCCAAGCAATTGAGTTATTGAAAAATTGACTTGAGGATGAGCCAAGCAAATAAGAAGTATCGTGAGGAGGAGCCACAATAAAGAGTATGCCCAGTGCCTGCATTTTAAAGAATGTAACAGAAGGAACAGCACCTAAAATCCCATAGAGGAAGCCGTAGGAGACGGGTTCGATTAAGGACAAACCTAAGGAGGTCTGTTCAACTCTGTATGGGATATTTTTAGGGATGAAATGAGTCTTAAGAGAGAAGACTAAAATACATGTGGCTGGCCAGTCTGTTATGTTTGTTAAAAATGTGTATTTATGTGTTGTATTGTGCGTTATATGTGTGCACTGTACATTTGTTTATGATTTAGGATTAAGAAAAATGAATGTTTTATTGAGTTAGGAAAATTGGCATCAAGCCAGAAATTAAAGTAATCATTTATTTAGAAAATAAGATATAAATATGAGCTATTGATACACGTGCACAGATGTGAATTGTCTGAAAGTATGGCAAATACAATATGAAGTAAAAAATAGTGGAAAAGATTGAAGAAGTGATTTGTTTTGAACCTGTGTTAAAACTAAAATCTGGTAAATACAGGGTTTTCTTGTATTTGTCAATAATAGACCAGCTTAGCTGCCGAACTTCACACGATAACAATTCACACTTTGCTTGTCAGAATGAAGGACAGAGAAAGTATGCATTTTGAAGAAAAAGATGATTTGTGGTTTCCAAATGTGCAGGCACGTTAAGATCTCTGCAGCAGAAAAATGCAAGGAGACAGAAGGTTAATCTTTTCTGTTTATGGTTTGGAGTCAACACCTTTACGAGCTTAACGGTATAAATCCACACTGGTTTTACAGGACTCCTGGGAAAAAAAAGAGATTTACTCATTAAACTGCCTTGGGAATAGAACCATACTTAAAATGGGTGAAAAACATGTCTTTCCAGTCAAGTCTTACTAAATTAAGAATCAATACAGAGATGAAAATATGCATGTGTACTTTAAATGTGATAGAGAATTTGTTACATTTCATGTTCATCTGCCCTAATAATGCTGCCCCATCTCACAATGGACCCGCCCAACCTGAGAATGGTTGATCTGCTCCCCCCTGTTTCCTCTCCTGGTTTCCTGTAGATACCTTGCGGCCAAATTGCCTGACCTCCCCCACGCCCATTGTTAGCTCGATGCTGCCTTATATCTCTGCTTCCCTCACTGTCTCCTTCCCGCAATGATTTGTAAAGTTCTTTGTTGCTTCCCAAAGCTAGGTCCATGCTCAATAAATACCATCATAATTATCATGATAAAAGAAAATATGAATTTTAGGAATGTCGACCAATACTAACATTTCTTTTATTATTGAATGATGCCTTAGTATATCATGCAATGGAAATGTTTATAATTCAAGCCTTGTGAAACTGTTCCAAATGTTAATTTTAGTTGTTTTTATGTCATTGTTGTTTTATTGTGTATTGATATATTTTATATGAACTGAATGTTTGGGGATATCAAGACATTTCTGAACTAAAGTACCTTGAATTGCATTGAACTTCTTCTGGAGTTTAGCTTCATTAGGCAGCAATTTAGCTGACCAAAATGCTTTCTCTAGATATTTTAAGTCCATCTGGTTTCCCCTAATTCTAGACCACACTTAGCTGTTAACAACATCCAATTCAATGTTATGCAATTTGGTACATCATTGCAAATATAACAATCCAAAATAACATCTCTCAAAACTCAGCAATTATGATCTGTTGTAATGGTTCCAATTATGATCTTAAACATGCACTTGAAGAAATCAGGTGTTTTGAATCCTCATTATCAAGACCAGATACTCATTTATCTGACAGATTAAATCTGGGAATCTTCCCAACATTTTGTCAGACTGTTCCCTTTCACGACTCTGCTCCTCACCTGATGTTTCCTCTTGTCTGTCCTTAGAGTGTTTGGAATTCTTCCGGAGAGCCTTGGTTTCTTCCTTGATAGGCTTTCCTCTGGACTTCCTGTCATGTAAATAGGGCCTGTCTCCTTCGGAGGCCACCTCGACAGGAAATGGAACCTGTCTTGGGGGGCCCCGAAGAGCCAAGCCCCTGCGACAGGGAAAAGGCCGATGGACGGCAAAAAAGCCTGTGGAATGTTCAGGAGGTGGGTCTTGGAAGGAACTTCTTCAGCGGCAGGAACCGGATGATTATAGATCCAGAGTAGAGTGCAGGTAAGCAGCGGTTTAAGGTAAGTCCATTCTGTGTTATAGACAGCGATGAAGAATTGAAGCAGAGGTTGAGGAAAACTGGATCCAATACCGTGTAGTGGTTGCCGGGTACAGGAGTGAGGAGCAAATGCAGAGGGAGACGGGAGGCAAGCAAAGTAGAGGAAGGAAGCAAGGAAAAGAGAAAGGTTCCGCACCGAAACAAAAAGCAGTAAAGAATGAAAGGGTTGATTAGCAAAGTCCCTACTTACCAGAGGATGGCTGATCCACAAAAGGCACAGGGAGGAACACAAAGACTCGCGAGCGAGGCGTACCAGGAGCCGTGAGTTGGAGTGGCAAGAAGCCCAAAGTAAAAGGAAAGGGTGGAGGGTACGAAGCGGCAGAGTGCCGAGAACAGGCAAAGGGGAGAAACAAGCAAGAACAGGCGGGTTGACGAATAACTGCAGAAGGCACATGAAAAGCTAAACGGGGGTTTAGCCGGAGCGCAAGTATCGAAGAGATAAACACAGATACAACGCGCTGGAAGGTGGGCGGGGCTTGCTTAAATAACAGTGTCAGCCATCTTGGATGAGGGCTAGCCTGCTACCTGAAGGTTCTTCGTGACGATACCTTCCACGTATGCCAAAGCTTCCAGGGATGGATCCTGACAGTATAGCCTCCCTCCCTTCGGAAACCCCCTGGCTTCCCCGGGTATCTCAGATGAAACCTTTTCAACAACCTTGGGGCATGAAGATGGTGACTGGGTTCCCAAGTTCTTTCTTCCGTGGAGTAACCCTTCCATGGGCTAGATAATGGAGACTTCCTTGACGATAACGAGAATCCACCAAGTATTCGACGTCATACTCCTGTGGTTCTTCTGTAGTTGGTGTCTTGGTCTTCTGAGTCTTGCGTATAAAGGGATCCTCCTTATATTCCTTGAGTAGTGATGTGTGGAACACTGGGTGTACTCTCTGAAGGCTCTTAGGCAGGCGTAATTCATAGGCTACTAGATTTATTTGTCTCACTATGGGATAAGGACCCAGATATCGTGGAGCAAATTTGCCGGTATGTATCCATCTAGGTAGACGCCTTGTAGATAACCAGACCTTTTGTCCGGATTTCCATTCTGGATTGGACCTTCGGCTTCTATATGCCCACTTCTTCTGTGCTTGTTGACTGTCCTCTCGTGCTTCTCTAGCTATCTTATGTACCTTCCTTAGTTCTGATAATCGGTCATCTCTGGCAGGAGATTTGGTAGGTTGCATTCCGGACCAAGGCATCTGTTGTGGATGCTACCCATACGTGCAATAGAAAGGACTCATTCGAATGGAAGTGTGATAGTTGTTATTATAAGCGAACTCGGCCTGTGCGAGGAAGGAAGACCACTTCTCCTGTCTATTGCTACAAAAACATCTCAAGTATTGCACCAGTCCGGCATTGAGTGCTCGGTTAATCCCTAATTGTTGACATAACAACGTCCAGAATTTGGAGGTAAATTGAGTACCTCTGTCAGATATTATGGTCTGGGGTAGTCCATGAAGGTGTATCACGTCTCGGAGAAAGACTGAAGCCGTCCTTGGAGCAGACGGGAGACCTTCTAGTGCTGAAAAATGAGCCAACTTACTGCACGTATCGATAGTTACCATGATTGCAGTCTTTCCCTCAGATTCTGATAGGTCAACGATAAAATCCATAGAAATGTGTTCCCAAGGCCGAGTCGGTAAAGTAGGTTGCTGCAGTTTGCCCAGTGGTTTGCCCGTTTGGTACTTGTTCGCAGCACAGACCGGACAAGACGATACATATCTTTCCACATCCTTATGGAGTTCAGACCACCAGAACCTTCGGCTTATGAGATCCTGGGTCTTCTTGGTACCAGGGTGTCCAGCGAGGGGGTCATCATGACACCATGAGAGGATCTGTTCCTGAAGCTTCTTTGAGGGGAGAAATAACCCGGTTCCATGGTAGTACAATCCATCGTTGGCCAGATTAACAGAGGTTGGGATGGCGGGCAGTAGATCGTATTGGGTGGTAAGTTCTTGCAAAAAGGAAGTGACACTTGCCATGATCTTCAGGTTGGGAAATAAGAGGCCGTGATCTTGATTATGGTTAGCTTCCTCTCCCTGACATCTAGAGAGGGCATCAGCCATCTTGTTTTCTGATCCGGGTAAGTAGGAGATGTTGAAGTCATATTGGGAGAAGAAATAGGCCCATCGAGCATGTCGGGCATTGGTGCACTACATCTGCTGTAACACTCGGAGGTTACGGTGATCCCTTTGTACCTGAAACGGGTGAGCTGCTCCCTGAAGCAAGTGTCTCCACTCTTGGCATGCCAATTTAATGGCCAGTAGTTCTCTTTCTAGAACCGAGTAGTTGCGTTCACTCTTAGTCAAAGACTTTGAATAATATGCTACTGGATGTGTGAGGCCGTCTTCCGCCTCTTGCAGGAGAATGGCTCCCACCGCTCCCCCAGAGGCGTCAGTTTCCACTATAAAAGTTCTTGCTTGATTAGGTTGCACCAATATGAGAGCTGAGGTAAATAGCTCCTTGAGCCGTAAGAAGGCTTCTTCCTGTTCCTGACCAAATATATATTTAACTCCTTTCTTGAGTAGACCCGTAATGGGTAACATCAGATTGGAAAAATTCGGGATGAACTGACGGTAGAAATTAGCCAGGCCTAAGAAAGTCTGGACCTCTTTAACACTTTTTGGCTCCTTCCATTCTAGAATGGCCCTTATCTTCTAAGGTTCCATCTTGATTCCTTCCTTCGAGAGGATATAACCCAGATAAGAGACCGAAGTCACTTCGAACTGGCACTTCTCTGGTTTAACCAGGAGATGATTCGCTCGGAGTCGGTGTAACACTCTTCTGACCTGTTCACGATGTTCCTGGAGCTCTTGAGTGTATATTAGAATGTCATCCACGTAAATGACTACCGACACAAACAGCATGTCCGAGAAGATCTTGTCAATGAACCTCTGGAAGACAGCAGGGGCATTCACAAGGCCAAAGGGCATCACCCTGTATTCGTATAACCCGAATGGGGTTCGAAACGCGTTCTTCCATTCACCTCCTCTCCTCACTCTGAGGAGATGGTAAGCTCCTCTGAGGTCCAGTTTGGTGAAGCATGAAGCCCCTCTGACCGCTTCTAGGATGTCTCTAATAAGGGGCATGGGATAGCGATCTCGAATGGTGATCCGATTCAACCCTCTCTAGTCAATACAGGGTCGTAGTTCAGTGGTGTCTTTCTTTGGAATAAAAAACAACGAAGCCCCCCCTGATGATCTTGATTCCTGAATGAGTCCATTCTGCAGATTGTCATCCAGATACGTTCTTAGAGCCTGTTTTTTGGAAGGTGACAGGGGATACATCCTGCCGAATGGGACGACTGACTCCGGGATGAGTTCTATGGCACAGTCCTCTGGCCTATGAGAAGGTAAGAGTTTGGGTATAGTGTCTTCAAACACCTCGGCATATTCCTGGTACTGACGAGGAACAGATGAGACCACCTTGAGGAGAGGGGGACCTTTCTCCTTGTCTTCTTCCATGTTTTAAGGGATCGATCTGCAGTTGTGTTCACAATAGGAAGAATCAAAACGGACACAGTTGGAAGTCCAATTGATCTGCGGATTGTGTCTTCTTAGCCATGGTATTCCTATCACCAAGGGAAAATGAGCTGCTCTAATGAGATCGAATACCAGTAGTTTGTGATGTTCACCCAGGGCCAAACGTAAGGGTATAGTCTCGGATTGAATAGGACCTGAAGACAGGGGTGTTCCGTCCACCCCTTCAACTGGAATGGGCCTTTCCTTTTGCTTAGTAGGAATTTGTTGTTCCCTAGCCCATCCTTCATCCATAAAGTTCCCTGCTGCTCTGCAGTCCAGCATGGCAAAAACTTCTACATGAGAGGTCTCTGTTGTCCAGAGTCAAACTCGGAATACCATCAGACTATTATCCTCCTTTAATTCTGATGGTCTGGTAAGGTTGCAAGGACTGTGTCTTGTTCCCTCGAGACCTCCCTTGCAAAGGACCGAGGGTTGAAGTTTCCTTCCTTCGTGGGGGCACTTCGGGACAGTCTCTGAGTAGATGCTTTGAGGATCCCCAATATAAACAGAGGCCTAATTCCCTCTGTCTTTTGCGTTCTGCAGGCGGTAAAGGGCCTCGGGCTGCCCCTATCTGCATAGGTTCCTCCTGGGTAGACACTTCTCTGGAAGGGTGAGGAGCTGGGATAGATGATGGTAAATTCGGACAAGGTCTTCTTCTTTCAAGGTGGCGTTCATTTAGTCGGTACTCTAACTGTAGAGTGAGAGTCATAAGATCCTGGAAAGATGGAGGTCGAGCCACTCGGGCTAGTTCATCCTTCAATTCGTCATGGAGTCCTCTCCGAAAGATTGTCTGTTTGGCCGATTCTGGCCAATCAGTCTTTTCCGCTAGTCTCAAGAAGCGAGAATCGCTTCCAATGAGGTGTACAAAGCCTCTGGGCGATCAAACCTTCCCTTAAAGAAATCCACAAACAGGTCATAATTCGTCAATGCGGGATCGTTTCTTGTCACCAACGGGGTGGCCCAGGCCAAGGCATTCCCAGTGAGATTGGCTATGAGGAATCCCACCTTAGCTCTGGCCGTTTCAAAGGCGTGAGGTTGAAAGGCGAAGTATACATGACAGGCATCTAAGTACTCCTTTAGACCGCCCGGGTAGCCATCGTATTTACCGAAGGATAAGGGCATGGGTGGTAAATCCCCTTGGTCGTCCCTATGTAGGACTACTTGTTGGCGCAGTGCTGCGTTTTCCGTTTTAAGAGATTGAACTTCTAGGGTTAGACCCTGTAATGCAGCTACCAGCTCCTGATATTGTTCTAGGCAAGCCATGAGTCTGTTTGGGCGTTGTATTCAGTCAGACTGTTCCCTTTCACCACCCTGCTCCTCACCTGATGTTTCCTCTTGTCTGTGCTTACAGTGTTTGGAATGCTTCCGGAGAGCCTTGGTTTCTTCCTTGGTAGGCTTTCCTCTGGACTTCCTGTCATGTAAATAGGGCCTGTCTCCCTCTGAGGCCACCTCGACAGGAAATGGAACCTGTCTTGGGGGGCCCTGAAGAACCAAGCTCCCGCGACAGGGAAAAGGCCGATGGACGACAAAAAACCCTGTGGAATGTTCAGGAGGTGGGTCTTGGAAGGAGCTTCTTCAGCGGCAAGAACCGGATGATTATAGATCCAGAGTAGAGTGCAGGTAAGCAGCGGTTTAAGGTAAATCCATTCCGTGTTATAGACAGCGATGAAGAAATGAAGCGGAGGTTGAGGAAAACTGGATCCAATACCGTCTAGTGGTTGCCGGGTACAGGAGTGAGGAGCAAATGCAGAGGGAGACGGGAGGCAAGCAAAGTAGAGGAAGGAAGCACGGAACAGAGAAAGGTTCCGTACCGAAACAAAAAGCGGTAAAGAATGAAAGGGTAGATTAGCAAAGTCCCTACTTACCAGAGGATGGCTGATCCACGAAAGGCACAGGGAGGAACACGAAGGCTCGTGAGGGAGGCGGACCAGGAGCCGTGAGTTGGAGCGGCAAGAAGCCCAAAGTAAAAGGAAAGGGCGGAGGGTACGAAGCGGCAGAGTGCCGAGAACAGGCAAAGGGGAGAAACAAGCAAGGACAAGCGGGTTGACGAATAACTGCAGAAGGCACAGGAAAAGCTAAACGGGGGTTTAGCCGGAGCGCAAGTATCGAAGAGATAAACACAGATACAACGCGCTGGAAGGTGGGCGGGGCTTGCTTAAATAATGGTGTCAGCCATCTTGGATGAGGGCTAGCCCGCTACCTGAAGGTTCTTCGTGACGATACCTTCCACGTATGCCAAAGCTTCAAGGGACGGATCCTGACACATTTTGTAATTGTCCAAGCAGTTTTTCTCTGATGAAGCTCTTTCTTGTGTTTAATAGATCTTTGAGAGAATCAGATCCTTACTTCCAGCAATTTGAATGAATAAGAATATGAGCTCTGATTACCTTTGCATAATAGATAGACAGCTTATTTTATCTTTTCTGCTATCCACTAGGTGACCTAAACCATTGCTGGAGGTTGGTCCTGGATATAACTTGAATACATTTTCATCCAAAGTGTTCAGCAGCAGCCCCCTCACTATCATCCTGTTCCTTCACAGATATGTGATGTCAGGGATTTGAGAATTTCAGAAATGAATTTCCAATCAATCTGTATGATTTTCAATCAGGCGATAATTACCATTCAAACGGACATAACTGTCTCATCCTTTTAATTTTATCAGGCAGCGAATTTGGGTCTAGAGGATCTGATTCATGCAATCTCTCAAATGTGAAAGCTTTTGAGGTAGATTGTTTCACAGTAAGAATCAGGTGTCCCGAGGCACTGCAACTATTTTGATTTTCAACTCTGTAACTCTATGTACGTGAGCCTTCTTTCCAGCAAAATTGTGCAAGTCTCCAAAAGGTGTTTGAGAGAATACAGTTTCTTTTTTCTCTTATAAATGTCTCTGTTGGGATATTTCTGATAAAACACATGTCAAAATACGTGTTGGCCAGGAGGAGGGGAAGAGAGAAGAAGAAGATTGAACTAAGCCCAATGGAGGAAAGAAAGCACGCAATGAGAAACACCTAGATGAGGAGGTGGAAGAAGTGACAGACATGTATGTTCCCGGACAGTGTTAGGAATCTGAGATCCTCAGATTGGCTGCCCTCCCCCAGGGTGACAAAGTACATGGCCCTAAGACTAAGAAAAGGGCTAGACAAGGAGGTGAGGCAGCGCCTAAGAGCAGAATGTCCCCAGCCAGACCTCCTGGGCCGAGTGGCGGAAATGCCAGAACTGGGTCCGAAAATGCTAGCATTTGTGTCGAAGACCAGCAATGATCCCCGAAAAAGGTCCTGGAAGAGCTGCCAAGAAAAGGTACTAGATATTTCCGGATCACCAGCTAAAATAATGGATTTAGCCGAGAGAGACAGAGATACCAGAGACGAAATCGACCCAGACGCGCTAGCTAATTGGACATAGAGAGCAGTGTGCCTCTTAGGTAATGCGAACTGTGCCATTTCCTCAGAAAGGAGGAGAGAGCTACTGCTCAAGATGGATGCCAAACCGAGCGACCTAGCATCATATGAAGCCGGAGAAGCAGCCCAAGGCCTCCTCTTTGGAGAAACCTTCAGAAAATAGATGGGCAGATTCGTCGGTACCTACGCCTCGCTAGAGAAAGCCCAGGTGAGTCTATACGTAACATTTTCCACCAGAAAAGTTTTTGCTAGGACCGGCCACTCCCGGGGTTGAGCAGCTGGTCGGTTTCAGGGAGCCAGAAGACCCCAGAACAATAGAGCCCAGTACTTGGAGAATAAGCAACAAGACTCCTTCTTCCCAGCCAGAGGACGATTTCCGAGAGGGTGCAGAGGAAGAGGAGCCGGCAGAGGCCACAGCTTTACCCCAGGTGAGAACACCAAAATATCCTGCGGTAAGGGGCAGTACGCAACATTTTTGGGGAAACTGGCACACGCTTGTCAGCAGCAGTGCTTGGGTTTTGCAAACCATCAGAGGTCTGCAGCTGGAATTTATACAGGAGCTAGTGCAAGAGAGCTGGCCCAGAGAATTTCAGTTAGCGCAAGGAAGAGAGAGAGTTTACATCACAAGCTCCACCAAGTAGAGCTGAAAGGAGTCAAAGAAAAGTGCAGAGAGACTCCGAAGTTCGTCAGTTCTATGTTTCTGGTGCACAGAAAAGAGAGCACGTGGCCAGTCATAAACCTGAAAGAGCTGAATGGTTCGATCGTATACCACCACTTCAAAATGGAGGGGATACTAAGGGACACCTTAAGTGAAAAAGACTGGCTTACGCAAATAGATTTCAAAGATGCATACCTCACGGTGCCAGTGCAAGCAGAATTCAGGGATTACCTAGCTTTTGGCTGGAACGGCCAACTGTGGCAATTCAAAACAATGCCCTTCGGGCTAGCCTCAGTGCCTTGGGCTTTTACCAAACTTTTCAGATGCGTAGCAGCAGCAAACCGGGAGAAGGGGATCGGAATGATTATATATCTGGATTATCTATTCCTGCTAGCGGAGGATCGGAACACTCTACTATATCAGACCGAGTGGGTGCAAGATCTCCTGACATCTCTCGGAGTCCTAGTGAACATAGACACGTCAGACACTACCCCAGAGGTTAGACTTCCTGATATACGGAAAGCGATACTAGAGCTGAGAGCTCGGAAAATAAAAGAGATTAAGAAAGAGATCAGAGACTGTCTTCGACAGCAGAGAATATCTATCAGAGTCCTAGCGAAGATAGTGGGGATGCTAACACCATCAATCCAGGCGATCTTCCCAGGGCCACTACACTACCATGCCTTACAGAGACTAAGATCAAACACCTACAGCAAGGTCTGAAATATCATCAAATAATTCCCGTAAATCAAGAGTCCATCACAGAGCTAGAATGGTGGTTAAAAAATATGGACGCTTGGAATGGACATGCCATATTCGGAGATCAGCCATATCTAATTATCGAGTCAGATGCCAGCTGAGGAGGCTGAGGTGCGAGATGCGGAGCCCTGCAGACCGGAGGGAAATGGAGCAAGGAAGAACTTCGCCTCCGCATCAACTGTTTGGAAATCCTAGCAGGTTCCTTCGCTATTAAAGCGTTCACGAAAGGGAGAGTGTGCTGCTTTGTCCTGCTCAAGATGGGCAACATATCAGCGGCCAGATACATAAATCATCTAGGAGGAACAAGATCCAAATTGCTAGTAGAGCTAGCAAGGATTTTTGGCATTTTTGCCTGCAATCAGGGAAATCGGTTACGGCAGAGTATCTTCCAGGGACACTCAATGTAGTAGCCGACTGGCACTCCCGCTATCTGACAGACTCCAGCAATTGGAGGCTGAGCGTAAAAGTATTTCAGCAACTCAACATCTATGGGGTCCAGTGAACACTGACCTATTCATGTCTTGTCTCAACATACAGACGCCCGCGTATTTCAGCTGGAGGCTGGACCCTTTCACCCAAGGCACAGATGTGTTTCTGCAGGTATGGGCAGGAGACTGGCATTATGCCTTCCCTCACTTCATAATGTTGAGCAGAGTGTTGGCGAAATGCTGACGTGAGAAGGCGGAGTTGATTCTGATAGCACTGATATGGAAATCGCAGGTGTGGTTCCCGATGGAATTGTCAGTAGACAAAACGGGAGTCCTCCCCGGAGGGGAGCCGTTACCCATAAACCCAGCTGGGTCATTTCGCCCTCTGAGTGTGAGAGGGACACTCCCACTGCTTGCAAGCAGGATATCAGGAGATGCTGGCAGCTGCCAGGCATTTCGAAACAAGCTGCAGAGCTCATTGCCGAGTCATGGGCCCCATCCACAAGCAGGAACAACGCGGCTTGGTCCAGGTGTTCAACCTGGTGCAAAGGGAGACATTTTCATCCCATTTCAGCCCCTATAGTAATGATATTGAATTTCCTGGCTCACCTTTTGCAAGATGGGAAAGCAGTCAGGACCTTAGGAGTGTATAGGTCAGCAATCTCGCAAGACACCTGCCAATCGACGGAGTGCCAGCAGGGGAAAATCCAGCAGTGGACAGACTCATAAAAGGAGCTCGATATAAAGCACCCCCGGAGCCAAGGTACAAGCATTTATGGGATGTTACGGTGGTGCTGAGACTGTTGGCAAGCTGTCCAGCAGACAGATATCTGTCGCTGAAGCAAATGTCAGGAAAGATAGCCATGCTTTTATGCTTAGTGTCCTGCAAGCAAGTGGCAGATACCAAGACACTAGATGTGCACAGGAAATGCTTCGGCCCCGAAGGAGTAACCTTCTCCATAGTTATGAGGACAAAGACCTGGTCCACCTCAGTGCATTATCCCTATTTCCCTAACAATAAAAAGTGGTGCATAGCTAGATGTAGTTAAGAATATGAGAATAGAACGGCAGAGTGTAGGCCGGCAGCAGTTGTTGATAGCGCACAGGAAAGCATTCCAGGCTTTGACTTGAATGAGTATGGAGCGCATTCTGTGAGAGGAGCAATGGCGTCCAGGGCATTCACAGCAGGCACAACATTGCATGATATTATGCAAGCAGCTGATTGGGCAAGTGATACAACTTTTAAAGAGTTTTACTTTAAGCTCATTGAAGGTTTAGCTACAGCTGTATTGGGGACGCTTTGAACAAGCATAATGCTCGCCTCCAGTCTTGACAAAGATTGAAGATTACCCCTGCTAATTGCCCAGGGACTCTTGATTCTATTAAAGACTAGGAGGCGAGCATTCATTCCTCCCAGTCTACATGTTCTGTATATCATGTGATGTAAATCTTGATGATTGGTATGACAGTACGAAGACCCAACCTTAATGTTGTTGTTTGTATGACCTTTAGGGGAAGACTAGAAGAATAACTGAAGGTCAAAAGGCCCCCACCCATGTCTCCCACCACCCCCACCCCCCAGCCACCAGGGGCAGCCTCCACCAGGCCCCCACCCATGTCTCCCACCACCCCCACCCCCCAGCCACCAGGGGCAGGTTCCACCAGGCCCCCACCCATGTCTCCCACCACCCCCACCCCAAGCAGTGCAGGGGCACCCACCACCAGGCCCCCACCCGTGTCTCCCACCACCCCCACCCCCCAGCCACCAGGGGCAGCCTCCACCAGGCCCCCACCCATGTCTCCCACCACCCCCACCCCCCAGCACTGTGGGGCACCTGCCAGCAGGCCCCCACCCATGTGCAACTCATGTACCCCTGCACCCCCACCCCCCCGCACTGTGGGGCACCTGCCAGCAGGCCCCCACCCATGTCCAACTCATGTTCCCCACCACCCCCACCCCCAGCACTGTGGGGCACCTGCCAGCAGGCCCCCACTCATGTCCAACTCATGTACCCCTGCACCCCCACCCCCCAGCACTGTGGGGCACCTGCCAGCAGGCCCCCACCCATGTCCAACTCATGTTCCCCACCACCCCCACCCCCCAACACTGTGAGGCACCTGCCAGCAGGCCCCCACCCATGTCCAACTCATGTTCCCCACCACCCCCATCCCCCAGCCACCAGGGGCAGCCTCCACCAGGCCCCCACTCATGTCCAACTCATGTTCCCCACCACCCCCATCCCCCAGCCACCAGGGGCAGCCTCCACCAGGCCCCCACCCATGTCTCACACCACCCCTATGCCCCAGCCACCAGGGGCAGCCTCCACCAGGCCCCCACCCATGTCTCCCACCACCCCCACCCCCCAGCAGTGCAGGGGCACCCACCACCAGGCCCCCACCCATGTCTCCCACCACCCCCACCCCCCAGCAGTGCAGGGGAACCCACCACCAGGCCCCCACCCATGTCTCCCACCACCCCCACCCCCCAGCCACCAGGGGCAGGCTCCACCAGGCCCCCACCCATGTCTCCCACCACCCCCACCCCCCAGCAGTGCAGGGGCACCCACCACCAGGCCCCCACCCATGTCTCCCACCACCCCCACCCGCCAGCCACCAGGGGCAGCCTCCACCAGGCCCCCACCCATATCTCCCAGCACCCCCACCCCCCAGCACTGTGGGGCACCTGCCAGTAGGCCCCCACCCATGTGCAACTCATGTACCCCTGCACCCCCACCCCCCAGCACTGTGGGGCACCTGCCAGCAGGCCCCCACCCATGTCCAACTCATGTTCCCCACCACCCCCATCCCCCAGCCACTAGGGGCAGCCTCCACCAGGCCCCCACTCATGTCCAACTCATGTACCCCTGCACCCCCACCCCCCAGCAGTGCAGGGGCACCCACCACCAGGCCCCCACCCATGTCTCTCACCACCTCCACCTCCCAGCCACCACAGGCAGCCTCCACCAGGCCCCCACCCATGTCTTCCACCCCCCACCCCCCAGCAGTGCAGGGGCACCCACCACCAGGCCCCCACCCATGTCTCCCACCACCCTCACCCCCCAGCCACCAGGGGCAGCCTCCACCAGGCCCCCACCCATGTCTCCCACCACCCCCACCCCCCAGCCACCAGGGGCAGCCTCCACCAGGCCCCCACCCATATCTCCCAGCACCCCAACCCCCCAGCACTGTGGGGCGCCTGCCAGCAGGCCCCCACCCATGTGCAACTCATGTACCCCTGCACCCCCACCCCCCAGCACTGTGGGGCACCTGCCAGCAGTCCCCCACCCATGTCCAACTAATGTTCCCCACCACCCCCATCCCCCAGCCACCAGGGGCAGCCTCCACCAGGCCCCCACTCATGTCCAACTCATGTACCCCTGCACCCCCACCCCCCAGCACTGTGGGGCACCTGCCAACAGGCCCCCACCCATGTCTCCCACCACCCCCACCCCCCAGCCACCAGGGGCAGCCTCCACCAGGCCCCCACCCATGCCTCCCACCACCCCCACCCCCCAGCAGTGCAGGGGCACCCACCACCAGGCCCCCACCCATGTCTCCCACCACCCCCACCCCCCAGCCATCAGGGGCAGCCTCCACCAGGCCCCCACCCATGTCTCCCATCCCCCCAACCCCCAGCAGTGCAGGGGCACCCACCACCAGGCCCCCACCCATGTCTCCCACCACCCCCACCCCCCAGCCACCAGGGGCAGCCTCCACCAGGCCCCCACCCATGTCTCCCACCACCTCCACCCCCCAGCAGTGCAGGGGCACCCACCACCAGGCCCCCACCCATGTCTCCCAACACTCCCACCCCCCAGCCACCAGGGGCAGGCTCCACCAGGCCCCCACCCATGTCTCCCACCACCCCCACCCCCCAGCAGTGCAGGGGCACCCACCACCAGGCCCCCACCCATGTCTCCCACCACCCCCACCCCCCAGCCACCAGGGGCAGGCTCCACCAGGCCCCCACCCATGTCTCCCACCACGCCCACCCCCCAGCCACCAGGGGCAGGCTCCACCAGGCCCCCACCCATGTCTCCCACCACCCCCACCCCCCAGCAGTGCAGGGGCACCCACCACCAGGCCCCCACCAATGTCACCTACCACCCCCACCCCCCAGCCACCGGGGGCAGCCTCCACAAGGCCCCCACCCATGTCTCCCACCACCCCCAGCACTGTGGGGCTCCTGCCAGCAGGCCCCCACCCATGTGCAACTCATGTACCCCTGCACCCCCACCCACCAGCACTGTGGGGCACCTGCCAGCAGGCCCCCACCCATGTTCAACTCAAGTTACCCACCACCCCCACCTCCCAGCACTGTGGGGCACCTGCCAGCAGGCCCCCACTCATGTCCAACTCATGTACCCCTGCACCCCCACCCCCCAGCACTGTGGGGCACCTGCCAGCAGGCCCCCACCCATGTCCAACTCATGTTCCCCACCACCCCCACCCCCCAGCACTGTGGGGCACCTGCCAGCAGGCCCCCACCCATGTCCAACTCATGTTCCCCACCACCCCCATCCCCCAGCCACCAGGGGCAGCCTCCACCAGGCCCCCACCCATGTCTCCCACCACCCCCACCCCCCAGCAGTACAGGGGCACCCACCACCAGGCCCCCACCCATGTCTCCCACCACCCCCACCCCCCAGCAGTGCAGGGGCACCCACCACCAGGCCCCCACCCATGTCTCCCCCCACCCCCACCCCCCAGCCACCAGGGGCAGCCTCCACCAGGCCCCCACCCATGTCTCCCACCACCCCCACCCCCCAGCAGTGCAGGGGCACCCACCACCAGGCCCCCACCCATGTCTCCCACCACCCCCACCCCCCAGCCACCAGGGGCAGGCTCCACCAGGCCCGCACCCATGTCTCCCACCACCCCCACCCCCCAGCCACCAGGGGCAGGCTCCACCAGGCCCCCACCCATGTCTCCCACCACCCCCACCCCCCAGCAGTGCAGGGGCACCCACCACCAGGCCCCCACCCATGTGCAACTCATGTACTCCTGCACCCCCACCCCCCAGCACTGTGGGGCACCTGCCAGCAGGCCCCCACCCATGTTCAACTCATGTTCCCCACCACCCCCATCCCCCATCCGCCAGGGGCAGCCTCCACCAGGCCCCCACTCATGTCCAACTCACGTACCCCTGCACCCCCACCCCCCAGCACTGTGGGGCACCTGCCAGCAGGCCCCCACCCATGTCTCCCACCACCCCCACCCCCCAGTAGTGCAGGGGCACCCTCCACCAGGCCCTCGCCCATGTCCCATCCATGCCCCCCTGCACCTGGGTCCCACCAATCCCCAATCATATCCGTAATGGCCATCCTCCCCTGCCAAAAGGCCCAACCAACTATCACATCCACCCACATATCAAAGGCAATTACATGTTACACACCCAATGTAAATAATGCAAATGAACACATGTCTGTCACACACAATGGCTGCAAGTGAATGTTAAAACACCCAACATGACATGCATGAAAGCAATGAGATGATACGACACATTGAAGGATGAAAATATAAATGTATTTAAAATCAACTTGAATGGAAATGAAATGAGAAAAACCACAAAGCAAAACAACCAAAAGAAGATGAATGTCCATTGAAAAAATCAAAAACACACAGCACAATCAAAATAAATGGTGTCCAAAGTCACAGTCAGAAAAGAAATCCAAGGGTAAATGATAAACAAAAACCATTGCTCCATGGCGATGAAAAAACTCCATAAAAAAGAAAAATCCATTGAAGAACTATTTACAAGATAATCCCGGGTCCATGAGCCCAACCAAATGAAACCTAACTATGACAACTAACTAAAAACTGAACTACATACAAAAATGTGGCGCATTGTCCAATCGCAACCAAATAAAAAAAAATAAAGGAAACCTAACACTAACTATATAACTATATACAAAGGCGGCGGGCAAGTCCAGCGGCTCACTCCGTGGTGGTCTGGGCCAGGGCATCCTCGAACTCCTGTTCGATGTCCCGGAGACGGTCCTGTTCCATGGCCCGGAGGGTCTGCAGGGACGACGCCGTCTCCTCCTCCAACCCCCTGCGGATTGCCTCGAGGCACTCGGCCCGCCTCAGGGCCCTCCGCATGGAGTTCTCCACCCTGACCATTGTGAGCCGCGCCTCTTCCGCCCGCCGCCGCTCCGCACCTATCTGCTGGCCCAACCGCTGCCACACAGAAGACACACCCCGTCCTGGGTCCACCTGCCCTCTGGCCGATGCCTGCCCCTCCGATGTTGAAGGCCCCGAGCCTTCATGGCTCCCACCACGTTGCTGCTGCTGCTGTGCCTCTGCCCGTGCACTGCCTCCTGCTGCCTGCACATCCTCCGCCGGCTGGGGTGCAGTTGTTGATGTGGCCACCCCTGCTGGACGTCCGACTCCCGACTGTGGCAGGGATGCCTCCTCCAGCAGCCTGGCCGCACCGTCAGAGGCAGCTCCACAGGGCACCCAGGTGACTGATGGGTGGGAAGATGGCACAGAGGATGACTGGCGTGTAGGGGGTCCAGTTGAGGATGGGGTCAGAGCAAGCCCCATCAAACGGAGGAATCCGGCCTGGGTGACCTGTCCCAGCAGGCTGACGTGGTCAACGAGCCATTCGAGATGACGTGCAGTCTCTTCATGAAAAGACTGCAGGTCACCTCGCATGGCCCGTTGACGCAACGCCACACCAGCCAGGACAGGCTCAACCCGGACCTGGATAGCCACGTCCTCAGGCAGAGGAAGGCCAGTTGACGTGAGCTCATCCCCTGCCTGAAAACGGGTCTGGGCGTAGGCATCCCTGCTGGTGCAAGATGATGCAGGGACAGGATCAGGGACAGGATTGCACACAGGCACCTCTGCGGCGGCCTGTGCTGCCTCCTGTCCCTGGTCCTGCACTGCACCACTAGCACCAGTGGGATCCCCACCTCCAGACCCCGTCTCTGGTACTTGCACGGCCTCCTCCTCCACCAAACCCCCCACCAACCTGGATGACTCCGTGCCATCTTCCCCTGTTGAGCCAACTCCAACCTCCGCCTCTTGGACCTCCCCCCGGCAGCTGCGGCCTGGGACGCGGCACCGGACTCCTCACTCCCCGACGAGATGACAACCTGGGAGGGGAGCCGGGCCTTGCGTCTCCGGCTGGCGGTGGGATCCCCGCCGCTGTGCTCCACAGCACCTTCTCTGTCCTCTTCATCAGTTGACGCTGCAGACAGGGAGCAACAAAACACAGGCATCAGGGCACTGTACAATGGACACATACACACATGACAGTTGTACATGAGTGGCATTGGCAAACCTCAGGCATGTCATCACAATCCCCAACACACATGTCATTACAACTCGCACACATGAGCCATACCACAGCCATATCGCAACTGCCACCACCATCCATACACATACAACAGCATGAGCAGCCAAAGGTGAGCCAGACATCACATGCAACACAGGAAGTGCACCACACATGTACACACACCACCACACTTGCATGCATGTGTACACCTCTGCCAAGTGTCGCACTGTTTAGACAGGCATCCATGTCACATCTGCCAATCAGGCTTCCCCATACCGCTGTCACATGCATCCATGTTGCATCACTGTTGCACCCTTGTCAAATACACACACATGCACATGTACACAGTGCTGATACATGCAGCCGAAAACAACATACATGCGGGACATCACGGACATGTCTACTTACATACACATTCATCCAAACATGTGTGCCCACACAACTGCATTTGGCATGCAAGCCTACACACACAAGCACCATCCATGTCTCACACATTACAGCCCTCGCATGTGTCAGCCCCACGGCCCTCTACACCCCCACCCATACTCGACCCCATACAAACAGGTGTGCAACCTGCACACTACTGAATAATCACCACACGCACTGCTCACAATCAAGATGCATGTACACTCACCGCTCAACTCCAGACGGGTCTGCTTCTCAAGGACCTGGACGTGGAGCGCTGGGGATATGCGTTCCAGGACCCTCATCTGTTCTTCTGACAAGTGGCCCCGGCGCCCCTTGGCATCCGCTGCCTTCAAGTGGCGCCGGGCCTTGTTCAGGGTCCTGGACCTGAAGTCCTCCCAGCGCTTCCTGACATGTTGTAAGTCGCGGACTGCCACCCCCTCCGCATTGATGGCAGTCACGATGTCAGTCCAGATCCGAGTCCGTCCTTCCTTGTCGGCGCGGGAACTTCCGAAGAGGGCATCATACTGCCCCAGGACTTGCTCCACCAGGACACCAACTTCGGTGGCACTGAAGCTGGTGCCCCTCTGCCTCTCTGGCCGGGGGTTGTCAGTGGTCCCAGATGGTGTTTGCCCCGACATGACAACCCCAGAGGCAGGAGTGGGTGGGCAACTGGGTCCTGGGGCTGGGCTGTGGAGCGATGGAATCCCAGTCGGGAGTCTTCGGTTCCAGCAGGGGTGGTCACAGCAACAGCACCCCTGGCTGATGTGCAGGCAGCAAATGGCAGTGCACGTGGGCAGCAGGCAGTTAGGCAGCAGCAGATGGCAGGTCGGAGCGTGCTCGGGGCTCTGGGGGCAGTAGTTCGGCCTTCTGGGCAGGAGCGTGGTCTTCCGTGTGCTTACGCGTGGCCAGCTTGATACGGAGTGATTTGGCACGTGAAAAATCTGCACGTCAGCGTGTAATTCGAGGAAAGGCCCTTAGCGCATAAGCGCATCTGCACGCTGTCATGACCGCAGCCTCCAAGGAGTCAGGTTTAGCCCAACTGCCTCGGAAGCTGGGTCACAACTTCATTTCCAGGCACCCATCGGCTCCCATAGGGGCCTCATGGACCTTGTCCTGGGGCCAGTGGTGCCAGGCTCATAAAGGGACCCAGTCCCAGCACAGGACGTGCCGGGCTCATGATGTAAGGAATGGTGCTTGGGTGGACCTACCTGCTGCAGACCATGCTGCTCACTCACCTGCAGGATGAAATCCTCATCCATCCATGGCTGGAACTACTTTACCTTCTGGGTGTGGCCAGCACCACTCCCTGGGACTGGATACTGGAACTATTCTGGAAGCTGGGACTTCTTACCTGGGCGAGGCTGCTGTGGAAGGAGACACCTAAGCACTCCAGTAAGCTATTTAAACCACGCCCGATCAGAGCAACGTGCTTCGCGTTATTCTGCAATAGCAGCAGGACGCTCACCGTGTCAGCTCCAGAGAATCTTCAACTTCTGCATCTGGGGAAGAGAAATCCGCAATCTTACCTTCTGAAATACCATCTTCGTCTTCAGCAGCATCTGAAAAGGGAAAAGAACACCAGGTTAGCACGAGATAAAAACCAGCGCAGCACTTACCCAGTCCATCGGTGCATCTCTAGCCACGGGCTGCAGCTTTCCATTTTTCCGGCACCCTGTGGAAGCAAAGACATTGGTTAGTAAACCTCCGTGAAACTTTCCTTACCTGCGCTGCATTCTTCTCGCCCCCGCCGACGCTGCTACTCGCATCTGCAAAACAAAAGGACATCATTAAGAAATACAAAACTCCATCTATACGCACGTGTTTTGGGCAACGGTCATCTTTCTCACTCCTCGGCGCATTCCTCGACCTCCATTTTTCTACCCAGCTGCTTCTGCGACCGAAAAAGGAAAAGAGACATTAAGAAGTGCTTTTAACTTCGAATTGACATTTTTTACTTACTTGCCTGCAATACCTTCGCCATTCCATTGCTCTCCGGACCTCCATATTCAAGCAACCGCCGTTCGTGCTGCTAACAACGGCCTAGCTCCAAATCTTCATCCTCTGCAACCAAGAGGCTGGACAATTAACCAGTGAAGTAACTGGCTTCGGCGCCCCTGCACAGACGCAGGATGGAGAGCTCCGCTTTCACCTACATAAGGTGAGCACATTTAGCCTACGAACTACTTGGGAGTACCAGGAAGGGGAGGCAGCTTACCCAGTCAGGCTTATATATCCATATTAACCCCTTGCTCTCATAATTGCAGACACCTCACCCTTCAGATTAAGATCTCAGTGAGGAAAGGGCCTTTCCAGGGTGGCATTCGAGGCCTGCGCGTGACCCTAGAAGACTCCGAGAACCCCCAGCCCAGACCTGCGCCTCCGAGGGATTCAGGTGAGTGTTACAGAACGCGAAGCCTACCGCAATTTTCCCACCCAGGCGCAATGGAAACCTCGGACACAGATCAACTGGCTCAATTGCTTGGGGAACTAAGGGCAGAGTTACACGCATCTCGCCAAGAAACAAACGCTTTACGAAGGGAGTTGATCATTGCCAAGGAACGGACGGATGATCTGGCCAGACAGTTGCTACAGGCTCAAGCGGGACAGACGCCACTGCCTCCCTATGGAGGGGGCGGCACTCCTACAACCTCAAGTAATCCGGTGCAAATTAATCTGCCAGGGAATGTGCCTTTGGCCCCGCCCGAACGTTTTTCCGGTGATCCAAAGCGATATGCAGTATTCATCAATCAATGCCGCTTGCACTTTCTGTGTAGACCCGCCGCATTCCCAACGGACCAAGCCAAGGTAGTGTTTGTACTTTCCTATATTAGCGGTAGTGCAGCAGATTGGACAATTCCTCTCGTGACACAGGATGACCCGCTCCTCTATAACTTTCAAGACTTTCAGACCAGTATGGAAAAGTTGTTCGCAAGACATTCACAGGGGCAGGCCTTGGACAATGAACTCCTGTCACTCCTACAAGGTAATCAGGGTCTCCTGGCTTACATAGCGTCCTTTAATAGACTGGTGGTTGAGACCAGGTGGCCTGAAGATAAGAGAATCACGCTCTTCTACAGAGGTCTACGTGGGGAACTTAAAGACGTTTTAGCACAGGTGGTTAATCCGCCGCAAGACTGTTCAGATTATATCGACGTAGTAGTCCAATTAGATCATCGGCTACAGAACAGGAAGACCGATCGATCCAGATTTGAAACCCGGGTACTTTCAAGACCTCAGAGCTCCGCTAAAGGGAATGACTCCGTGGAACCAATGCAAATAGGAGTAGTAAAAGGACCATTAACTCAGAAAGAACGGGAAAGAAGAAGGCAATTACAGCTGTGCCTATACTGTGGGAATTCTGGACATTTCCTTCGTGATTGCTCAGTGAAACCGGTCAAGAAGACCGTAGGAGTTTCTGATAAAAATGCTTAGAAACTGGAATCGGGAAACGACCTAGCCCGACAAGCGTAGAGGTCCACTTGCCGAGCGTTAAAACCAGTTCCTTGACCTCGCATTTGGTAATGCCTATGGTCCTCATAAGTCCCAATAGACCAGATCGCATGCATGCTATCAAAGTATACATTGATAGCGGAGCAATCGGTAATTATGTGGACCAAGACTTGGCTACCAGGATGAATCTTCCCCTACGTCCCAAGATGGTAAAGGACGTAATCACTACAGTGGATGGTACTGAAATAGCTTCCGGACCAGTTTCTCATACCACCATGGAGGTTACGTTGTTATGTCAAGACGGACATCGGGAGAAGATCGTGTTTGATGTAATCAAGGCCCCGCAGTTTCAGGTGATTCTGGGAATTCCTTGGTTGGAAAAGCACAATCCTCAGATAGACTGGCGAGCCAAGGTAATTCGGTTTCCAGAATGCGCTTCAACCTGTTATCCTCAGCCCGAAATCAAGCTAGCAGCCATCACTTCCGAGGACCCCCGATTACCTCTGGAATACCAAGAGTTCAGCAACGTCTTTCAGAAAGATCAAGCCAACACCCTGCCTCCGCATCGGTCATACGACTGCCAGATAGACCTAATACCTGGGTCCACCCCTCCGTGCAGTAGAATATATGCCCTCACTGAAACAGAAAACCTCCATCTCAGGCAATACTTGGACCAGTACTTGGCTAACGGATTCATCCGCCCCTCGAAATCCCCGGCTTCCTCAGCTTTGTTCTTCGTCCCGAAAAAGGTAGGTGACCTAAGAACTTGTATCGATTATCGCGCCCTGAACCAGATTACAGTCAAAAACCGATACCCGTTGCCCTTGATTCCTGAATTATTGGACCAGGTAAAAGGCGCCTGCATATACACAAAGTTAGACCTCAGAGGAGCTTACCATTTGGTACGCATTAAGGAGGGCGACGAATGGAAGACGGCCTTTCGCACTAAATATGGATTATTTGAGTATCAAGTAATGCCCTTCGGACTATGTAACGCATCGGCCGCTTTCCAGTTTTTCATGAATGATGTCCTCAGAGAACTTATTGATGTGTGCGTAGTCGTTTATATTGACGACATCCTGGTATACTCAGCCTCAGAAACTGATCATCGTAGACACGTCACAGCGGTTTTACAGAGACTTCGCCAACACCGCTTGTTTGCTAAACTGGAGAAGTGCACCTTTCACGCAAAGGAAGTGGAATTTTTAAGGTTCATCTTATCACCCAACGGAGTTCACATGGACTCAAGAAAAGTGGATGCTATCACCAAATGGCCTTCCCCAACTTCCGTGAAAGGTGTACAGAGCATGCTGGGCTTCGCTAATTTTTACCGAAGGTTCATTCCTGAATTCTCTCGGGTAGTCCAACCTATCACGGCTCTTCTGAAAAAGAATAAAAAATTCGAGTGGACTCCAGAAGCCGAACAAGCCTTCCAAGAATTAAAAGCCAAATTTATCTCTGCTCCCGTTTTAAGGCATCCCCGTCCAGAACTTCCCTACATCGTCGAGACAGACGCTTCCAGTCTTGCAATGGGGGCGGTGCTGTCACAAAGAGACCCCGAAACGCACCAGTTACACCCTGTAGCCTTTTGGTCTCGCAAATTTTCGGCTCCTGAGATCAACTACACAATTACGGACAAAGAACTCTTGGCAATTAAGTCCGCCTTTAAGGCCTGGCGGCATTATCTTTTGGGAGCCCGGCACACAGTAACTGTAATCACGGATCACCGTAACCTCCAGTACCTGAAGTCAGCTAAAGCTCAATCTTCGAGGCAACTACGCTGGGCTTTATTCTTCGCAGAATTCGATTTTGTAATCACATATCGACCAGGCGTTAGGAACGGAAAAGCAGACGCCCTTTCCCGGATAGGGGTAGACGAATTTACAGCTAATCCGGAGCCGGTGCCAATAATTCCTGAACAAAAGATACTAGGAGCAATCAACACACTATCCCTCGAAGAGATTAAAGCAAGGGTCAATCAACTCATAACTCCCGAAGATTCATCGAATTGGCAATTGAAAGGAAAGGATTTTACAATAGATCAGAACCTATTGTATTTCCAAGGAAGACTAGTCTTACCCTGCGCTGACTTACAAAAACAGGTCATCACCTGCTACCATGATTCTCTAATGGAAGGACATCCTGGAGTTGCCAAAACCTCAGAGAAAATTAAAAGGCATTTTTGGTGGCCATCTTGGAGGAAAGATGTTAAAGAGTTTGTGGCTTCTTGTGGTATCTGCGCACAAAACAAGAGTCAGAAGGAAAAACCAGCAGGATTACTACGTCCAATAGACATTCCACCAGGCCCTTGGCACACGCTCTCGATAGATTTTATCACCGATTTACCCCCTTGCTCCGGATACAACACAATTCTAGTGATCGTGGACCTTTTTTCAAAAATGGCTCATTTTATCCCACTGAAGGGTTTACCTACAGCTTCCATTCTAGCCCAAGAATTTCTTGAAAACATTGTCCGGTTGCACGGTTTCCCTTCAGTACTAATCTCTGACCGAGGGAGCCAATTTATTTCCCATTTTTGGCGGAGTTGTTGTCGTTTAGCACAAATTGATGTACGACTTTCCACCAGCCATCACCCTCAAACCGACGGGCAGACTGAGAGAACTAACCAAACTTTAGAACAATATCTGCGCTGCATGTTGCATCAATCCAAGGGTACTTGGAAGGATGTCCTTTGGATTGCTGAATACGCTTACAATAATTCAATCCATTCTGGGACGGGAAAAACCCCTTTTTTCCTGCTGTATCGAAGTCATCCTCGAACCTCAAATCTGGACCCACCTCAAGCTCTCGGAACACCTGCTGTTGACCATCTGCATTCGACGATAACTCAAGCATTTAAAGAAGCCACAGCTCATCTTCAACGAGCTAACGAATCATACAAAAAAGGAGCAGACCAACATCGAAAGAGGCTCCTCAATATCAAAAAGGAGATCAAGTCTGGCTGTCCACTAAACATTTATCTTTAAAAGGGCCAAGCACCTTCAACCCAAGATATTTAGGACCCTACTCGATCACGGCCGTGATTAACCCAGTGGCTGTCAAACTAGAATTACCTACTAGAATGAAGATACATCCTATCTTCCATGTTTCTCTCCGGAAACCTGTGCAACCCGGAACCCGTTTGACTAAACCTCCTGAGCCAATCCAAGTTGACGGAGAATCCGAATTTGAAATTCGAAACATCTTGGACTCCAAAATTTCCAAATCAAAACTATACTACCTGATTGATTGGAAGGGATATGGACCCCAGGAGAGATCTTGGGAACCCTCAGAATATGTACATGCACCTCGTCTAGTCCGAAAATTTCATCGGGCTTTTCCCAACAAGCCAAAACCTCCGGAAAAGACAAGCTTGGGAGGGGCCTTGAGGGGGGGTGCTGTCATGACCGCAGCCTCCAAGGAGTCAGGTTTAGCCCAACTGCCTCGGAAGCTGGGTCACAACTTCATTTCCAGGCACCCATCGGCTCCCATAGGGGCCTTATGGACCTTGTCCTGGCACCAGTGGCGCCAGGCTCATAAGGGGACCCAGTCCCAGCACAGGACGTGCCGGGCTCATGATGTAAGGAATGGTGCTTGGGTGGACCTACCTGCTGCAGACCATGCTGCTCACTCACCTGCAGGATGAAATCCTCATCCATCCATGGCTGGAACTACTTTACCTTCTGGGTGTGGCCAGCACCACTCCCTGGGACTGGATACTGGAACTATTCTGGAAGCTGGGACTTCTTACCTGGGCGAGGCTGCTGTGGAAGGAGACACCTAAGCACTCCAGTAAGGTATTTAAACCACGCCCGATCAGAGCAACGTGCTTCGCGTTATTCTGCAATAGCAGCAGGACGCTCACCGTGTCAGCTCCATAGAATCTTCAACTTCTGCATCTGGGGAAGAGAAATCCGCAATCTTACCTTCTGAAATACCATCTTCGTCTTCAGCAGCATCTGAAAAGGGAAAAGAACACCAGGTCAGCACGAGATAAAAACCAGCGCAGCACTTACCCAGTCCATCGGTGCATCTCTAGCCACGGGCTGGAGCTTTCCATTTTTCCGGCACCCTGTGGAAGCAAAGACATTGGTTAGTAAACCTCCGTGAAACTTTCCTTACCTGCGCTGCATTCTTCTCGCCTCCGCCGACGCTGCTACTCGCATCTGCAAAACAAAAGGACATCATTAAGAAATACAAAACTCCATCTATACGCACGTGTTTTGGGCAGCGGTCATCTTTCTCACTCCTCGGCGCATTCCTCGACCTCCATTTTTCTACCCAGCTGCTTCTGCGACCGAAAAAGGAAAAGAGACATTAAGAAGTGCTTTTAACTTCGAATTGACATTTTTTACTTACAATGCCTTCCACAGCTGATGTTGCTGCGCAGGGTCCATTAATGGGCACCTAGCTGCCACTGACACAAGTCAGGCCTTTGGTCATCCCTCCACCTGCCACTCCCTTGGCTCAATCCACCGAACCCACTGGCCATACTGGTCAGGGCGGCATTAGCCAGCCAGGGTCTGCGCCACAGTCCAAGAGGAGGAAGGTTGCACCTGCAGCACAGGCTGGGACCCCACACACAGCCACGACCTCCTGCACGTCGAGGAAGAAGCCTTTCTGTAAGCAGGAACTGGACTTCCTTGTGGACTACGTGCGGGGCCACAGCCGTGACATGCTAGTGGGTGCCAATAGTCAGACCACGGCTGCCCAACGTGACACCCACTGGAAGCATGTTGCGGAACATGTCAGTTCATTCGGCCATGAGGTGCGCACGGCGCAGGAGTGCAAAAAGCGTTGGAATGACATCAAGCGCAGCACTAAGGCCAAGCGTGCCTCAAATTACAACTTGACTCTGGTGACTGGCGGTGGGCCTGCACCAGAGGAGGAAGAACTCACTCCGCATGAGGCTCTCGTTGCGGAGTTCATACCACCTGAATTGGTCGAAGGAGTGGGAGAGAAGCTGGACTTTGATGCCCAGTCCAGTGAGTGTTGATGCGTGTTTGTTGAGGATGTGTGTGTTTCACTTGTGGGATGTGTTGTGCATGATTGCTGCTACATGTGACGTGTACATGGTTCTGATGTGTAAGTAATGCAATGCTACCCTCATGCATGTCTCCTCTGCCTGCATGCGGGACTCCATGTAGGCATGCTCCCTTGCCCCTCCTCCGCCACTCTGCACCCCAGTCCACCTTTGCACTGGTCTGCTTCAATCTTGCCAATGTGTACTTTCTTGTTCATGTGTCCTGTGTAGATGCTAACTTCCAGCGTAGAATCTGCCAGACATATGCCATGTGGTACAGCCTTAGTACTCGATGCAGGGTATCTCACTTGTACTGTGCATGGGTCAGATGTCCCGCAGGGACATGAGTGCCCATTCATGCTCCATGTGCATTGCACGCATGCCCCTATGTGTCCTTGACTGGATGATCACTGTAATATAAGTCCTTGGTTACATACATTGCCTGCCATCTCATCAGCCTTCCCATGTCAACTGTGGCTCAGTCCTGTGTTGCACACATGTTTAGGCTCTGACAATCTGTGTGGCTCACAGGCCTCAGCCTGTTCAATGGCCAATGACTCTGTCCAACTCTTGTTGTGTCTTCTTCACACGTGGGCGGCCTCCGGAGTTTCCATCATGTGTCCTGGCCACTGTCCCAGCAATATTTGCAGTGTTTTAATTTGAATCACATTAAGCTGTTGATGCCAGTCAACACTGCCTGTCAATACACAGGTGTATGGTCAGCCTTTTGATACCATGCTAGGCATCCCTGCTTTGGTACTGGGGTGGAGGGGTGCTTGGCTTCTAGACATGGTACACATTGAATGCACAATGCACGTGATGTCTGAATTTGACATTGCACTGCCTTCATATTTCCTGGCACACACCATGTAGTGCTTGTACATGTAGGTAGTGAGTGGTGTACACATTTTCTGCACTGCATAGACCCACTTCCGTGGAAACTGCCACCTTTCAACAGGTCTGATCACAGAAGCTATTCAAAGTATACCCAGCATGCATGCCAGGTCATATGTTGTGTGTTACATGTCTGCCGGATGCCTTTGCTGTCGGTGTGTGTGTGTGTCGTGTGCTTCTGACATGTGTATTGACCTTTTTCTCTCTATTTTTCAGGTGATGACGCAATGGAGGCAGAGGATGGTGTTGTCATGCCAGACACAGGGTTGGTAACGCCACATCAACCCGGCACTTGTGGGGGTCGTGGGGTGGTAGGCCACGAAAACCCCCAAGTGCTGCAGTCCATCTTGTCTCTGGCTGCCTATGAGTCCAGCCTTGATGACGACTCTGACGTCCATGTTGAGTTGGATGAGCATCAAGTCCATGTGTCAGGGGTGAGTGATTCTGATGTGGACACTCCTCTGTCTGCGACACCTGCACTGAGGGATCAGACAGTCTTGGTTCCTCTGCCCGTGGTGGATCGGGACACAGGGTCACCCTCCACACCAGTCACTGATGTGCCTGGGACATCACGTCGACGGGGGCATGTAGTCGTGCAGCCGCAGGCAGTGCCAACACAGCGAGGACCCCCAGTCCTTGGGTCCCGCAGGGGTCAAGCCCGGCAACGCGGTCGCCGCGCGCAACCGCTGTATACTGAGTGGGAGCAAGACATGACTGCCAATTCCAAACGGCAGGGGGCAGCAATGGAGAACATCGCTGAGAGCATGGAGCGTGTGGCCCGATCTGTGCTCCCCACTGCTAGGCAGGTGCTTCTCCAGCAGCAGGCGGCACGGTCCACGGCCCGCTCGCTCAGGCTGGGCATGGCGGCCTCAGACAGGGCACGCCAGGCTGAAATGTCGTCTCTGCGTCAAGCAATTGCTGCTCACGCAGAGGCGCACATGGATGCCCTGAGGGAGGAGTATGCTTCCCTCAGATCCACTCTGGGTGTCCTTATGATGTCCCAGAGGCAGCAGGCAGAGGAGAGGTTTGCACAGCTTGAGCGTACCATCTCGGCTGAGCTACAGGCTTGCCGGGAGGTGCAGCGGTTGTCCAGCCAGGCCTGGCAGGAGGAACTCTGTGTTACACGTGCTACCTTGCAAGAGGAAGCACGTGTATCACGGGAGGTTCTGCATGCAGACCTACGTCACAAGCGCCACACAGAACCAGGCTCACCCATCCGGCAGACTTGCTGCCGACGAGGGGCAAGCTGCGGCTAGGCGTGGCCAGGCTACTGTGCCACGTCCTCCTTTCCAGGATGAGCCAGACTCGGACGACCATCTATCTCCCACATAGGTCGTGCTGTGCAGGCGTTGAGCCCATGGAGGATTTTTTTTTGGCTCAGCATCATCGCATGTGGATGTTCAGCAGCACCCTGTACCTCCGCCATCCTGGGTGCCTCCCCTCCCCCCGGGTCGTATGTGGCCATTTTTGATTTTTCTTTTAGTTTAGTTAGTTAAGTTTCTGTTTGATAGTTAGTTTAAATAGGTAATGTAGGTTTTCCATAGTTAGTGTAATTAGTTAATAGTTGATTTAGTTTAAAATTGCTAGTCTATTGTGCTTTCATGTGACGGTGCGGTGCTTTGTGGCTTTTGAAGGCATCCACTGTCTGTTCCAACTGGGCCCTTCATGGTTGTCTTGTGTATGTGTTTGCTGCTTGGGTTACTTGACTCACATATGCCCCTCCTGCCTCCCTTATCCATGGGCTCGCAAGGATGGTTCGTTGTTACAGCATTTTACACAAGGGCTTTAGACTGTCATATCTGTGGCATGTCTGGTGCTGTGTGACTTGTGTTGACACCCCTAGTGGGGATGATTTAGGTGTCATTGTCCACTGTTCAGCTTTTGCTAGATGGGGTGTGTCATGATTAATGTGGACATTGATTGCTGTGCATTGTGTAGTATGTTTCATATCTTTCCTGTACATGTGCTTGTTGCAATTCATGCTGTAGATAGTGTTCCACACTTTGGAGGTGAAAGACGGACTGATGGTGTGATTTGTGATGTGACTCTCTGACATGGTCAAGTAATGAGATGCCTGATGAGACACACACAGATGACTTTGAAGCATTAATCATGTGTTTCATGCCCTTTCTGCAGGGGGATGAGCCTCCAGAGCACCTTTGCCAGCAGACATGGCCCATTGGACGACGGAATTCTGGACCCGTTTGTTGGTGCCCACATGCACATGTGTGCAGAAGCAGAGGCACAGTGATTGCAGACCCACATCCTAGAACTGCTGACATGTTCCAAGGAACTCCAGGCAAGGTGAGCATCACAGGGGGGCCACGACACAGCAAAGCTTGCACCAGGCGAGTTGCACATGCAGGCTTAGTCACAGCACTGAGGGTGAGCTTAGACGAATATTGGTGTTGAAGCACACAATGCAGCTCAGATGTGTTTGTGGACTGATGGCTGCTGATAGTAGGGTTGTCTGGGACACATGCAGGGGCAGTGGCACAAACCCTCTGGTACACCAAGGTCCATTGAGCCACTTGTATCAACCATGTAGCCTTCCGAGACATGGAAAGGGGCAGCTCACTGGGACATACAGCAAGGGACATACTCGGGTGCAGTGCATGTCTTTTCCACGTACTTCATGATAAATGCACTGCCAACTTTGTTTCGGTCATGGTGGTACGCAATTTGCTCTGTAGTCATGGCTTGCTATATGGGTCTGTCTGCTTACCCAGGGAACATTGCATGTTGTGTGAATTGTGACACATTGGTGTTCCATTTGCCAAGCACCCAGCAGCGGCTGCCTTACTGCATTGACTGTGTATGACCCGTCACAGGGGTGATGTTATATATGGGTACGAAGCATCAAGCACAGATTGTCTGTTTGTAGAGTAGTCTGTTGCTATGGGGCATGTTTGGTGTTGTGTTTTTGTGCAATTGGCACGTACAGGTTGTTGACTGTGTCTCTCTTTGCAGCATTGCAGTGCTCCTGTAACCGGACCTGAGAGTGCGCAGGCAGGAGGCCAGCACTCAAAACCAGAGCTAAGTGTCTTGTTGTTTTTCTTACGAACTGCTCTGCATAGGCTTGCTGGGGAGTGTACTGATGCATGGATGTATGTGTGGTTCAATTTGGTATGATTTTTCTCCCTAATCACCCGTGATCCTATGCAATTTTGAGACCTGTACCCTCTACCCGGTGTTCCTGCTTCCCGTGCCTATCCAAGCAACGTTCCCTGACCCTCTTTCCCCACTGGGGTTGCGGATGCCTGTGTAAGCCCCGAACTTGCAGGCGCCAAAACCCTAGAGGGGGTGGTTGGTTCGTACCACCCCTGAGCCTGGACTACAGAAGGCCATGACAATGATGTCCAAGTTTGTTTGGATTGTGTATGTGTTCATGCAGGTTGTACATTTTCGTGCATTCCCTAGTTTCATGTGTTATTCCTCCTCCCCTCTCCTGCCGCTCATTCCAGTCATCCAGTGTGTCAACACCTGTCCCGACTGCATATCCCTGAACCTCATTCCCCACCAGGGTCTCAAGGGCCTGTGTGAGTTTGACCTTGCAGGCACCCGGGACATGGTGGGGGTGGTTGTTTCGTGACACTCCCGCGCCTGTACAGGGGACCTGTGACAGTACACATCCATTCATGGTGGATCATCCTATGTCATGTACCACACATGTCTCACATCCTGTTGTGACATTGTTTTGCTTTGCTACCTTGGTTGTTGCATCATTGTGGTAGTACTTGGCCTTTGTGAGGTACTGCTACGTCAAGTCATCTACTGGAGGGTGTTCGGGTTCGTTTTTATGCCTTGGATTTTGAGATTTTGGAAATGAGTGTGGATTCTGAGGGTTCAGGCATCTTTTTACACACAAGGTGGGAGATGGTGACGAAGGGTAAAGGTGATCCTGTGGCCAGGTGGAATTGAGGTTTGGAGGCTCCATGACCCAGGTGCAGTTGTTCAGAGGGTCATGGTCATTTGTGAGGGGGGGGTTGTTGTTGATAGTTGCCTTGCCCTGCAGTGTGATGGGAACTCTGACATAGTAATGGTGGTATCCTATGTACATGTTGTGTTCTGCTGATCAATGCCTGTTCATGTGTTGTGTTTTCCTTTCAGGTGCAAGGGGATAGTTGTGGTTTGACATGCTGGAGTGTACACATGGTGGATGTTCACATGTAATGTGTAGGGAACACTGATGGTCACTTGAGTGCACATGCATATGTGGAGTGCATGTCCTTGCAGAACCACACACTTGCACTCTGATGCACTACATGTACTCCCACCCTTGCATATCCACGTGTACACTGTTTGCCTTCTGGTGCCCACTGTGTCCCGGCAGCACATGTTCTGTGACCGATCATGGATCCAGTACATGCCTAATTTGATGTTTGACGTGGTCTGAGCAGTGTGATGCAGGAGTAGGACACTGCACACATGAGCTGCAGTGTTGATTTTGCAATGCATAATGTGCATGTAGACAGGCATTCATTGTGATGTTACGTCTACAACTGTTGTAATGCATTTGGAAATGACTTATTTTGGGTGGGAGGTTGTTGGTCTGTCATTTCATCTGATTCCGGGTCAGGCAGCAGTGTCCAAGGCCACTGTGCATTTAGGACATGGCAATGTGTACCTTATCGTTACTGCGTTGGTGTATGGGTATTGCGTGCCATGTCATGTTGATGTTTGGGAGGGTTTGAGTGACATGAACGTGATAGCCATGGCCTGGTTTGCAGGTGTGTGTGATGCACACCTTGCATGTCCGTGTCATCCGCTTCTCAGAGCAACTAGCTGGGGGTAGATTTCTCTCCGCAGCAGGGCCCTCCCCCTGGAACAGACTTCCGGCCTGACTTGAACTTGAGGGGAATCATCTCCAGTTCTGGAAGCACCTCAAGACCTTCCTCTTTGCTTCTGCTTACTGTCTGCCTCTCCCTTGCAGAATTCTCCACTGGAACTGCACAGGAGCTGCAAGTGGGCCACTCTCACCGACCTCGGTCCCTGGCCCAGCCACTCTCCACTTGCACTGCCTCCCTGGCAACCCCTGCACTGCAGTACTGTCTCTCTATCCCTACAGCCCTCCCTTCCCAGCACTTGTCTGCACTTACCTTTGTAGTTGCCACCAGGCGACCTATGTATTATTTTTTTGGGCTACTTCCCCTGTACTGGACTCCCACCCACCCTTCCCCTTGCACTTTTCCCATTCCCCCTACCCCTGCACTTGCACGATCCCAATGACACCTGGCCTAGTAGTACCGTTCATTGTGTTCCCTTGTTCCCCCCTACCTGCCTCATTGCGCCTTGGAATACTTGTGTATGGCCCATATCATGTCATATGTCATATGTGTGCCTTTTGGTCACACAGGATAGCTTGTGTTTAAGTAGCTAGGGATGCAGACGATGTGGCAGTTCCATGGCAACTTTCTCAGGGTGGCAGGGTTGTGACAGTTAACTGTCTCTTTGTCATCATCGATTGTCACCTGGTATGTGCCAGGCCTGTGTGCACTCCGCAGAGGTGGGAGTTTAGGTGAAAAATGTGGCCACAAGCTGGGTCCGGGCTTCCTCGCCATGTGCCCTGTCCCCTCCCATGGGCAGCACCTGTGCCTGTGGTTGGGGATGTGGGGGCACCACCATGTCCACCGGGACGCCCTGCCGTGTTGCAACATTGTGCAGGACACATGCTGCCACAATGATCCTGCACACTACTGGTGGTGCATAGAATAGTTGCCCACCAGAGCGGTCAAGGGAGCGGAAACGTGACTTGAGCACTCCGAATGTGCGCTCCACTATGCCCCTGGTTGCAATATGGGCGGCGTTGTATCTTACCTGGGGTGGTGTGGTGGGGTTCCGGATTGGCGTCATCATGTGGTTGCTCAGAGGGTAGGTACTGTCCCCTGGGGAGGTTATAATAGTTGAGATTATTAGGGTTTGGATATTTGTCTGTGTGTGACTTGCATGCATGTGCAAGGGCATTTGTACTGACCTAGGAGCCATGTGTCGCCATGCTGCCCAGCTTCCAGGGCCCGGCTCAGGGCGGACATTCTGTATATGAAACTGTCATGGGTGGAGCCAGGGTAGTTTGCATAGACAGAGGTGATGATTCCCTTTGCATCACATACCACCTGTACATTGATGGAATGCCAGTGCTTGCGGTTTCGGTAGATGTGCTCAATGGCCTTAGGTGGACGTAGGGCCACATGGGTGCAATCTATGGCACCAAGCACTTTGGGGAAGTGTGCCACCCTGAAAAAATCCAGGACAACGGCCTGCCTTTCTGCGGGTGTTCTGGGCATGTATATGTGCCTGCGGACTGAGGGTCATGATTGCCAGTACCTGGTGTAGGCAGCGTGACTGCGTGGCCTGTTAGACCCCCCCCACTATGGCAGTGGTCTGCTGAAATGACCCAGTGGCCAAAAAATGCAGGACATTGAGCAGCTTCTCCAAGGGGCTCAATGCTTGGGAGCAAAGGGTGGGGGATGTGAGGTCATCTTCCCACTCCCTGACCAGGTCTAGGATGATATGGGGTGGAAACCTATACCTGCCATAGACCTGGCGTCAGGCATCCCAAAAAGGCTTGTCCGTGGTGCGAAAATGTGTGCCCTGGCTATTCCCCTCCTCCAGCGGTGTCCCACGATCAGTGCAGCGACAAATGGGGCATTCATCGTAGCTGTATATACGCGTTTGTTGTTTGCGCGCACTTTTATGCTGTGCGCGGGGACGCTTCCGCCTGCCTTCGTGTGGCAGACGCGTTGACGCCTGTGCACGTCTTTTGCCGTGCGCGGGTTTCCCGTATTCGGATACGGTCCGAGTGTCATCGCGTGTGATCGGAGGGGAGTGAGCGTACACGCAACTGGCCTGGGTACGTGTGTTTCGGGGTGCGCAGGAAGTTCCACACGCGATTAGCCTGGGTACATGTGTTCCGGGGTGCCAGGAACTTTCACACGCGATTGGTGGAAATCCACGTGTGTTCTGTCATCACGTGCAATGAGGGAAACACCTGCGCGCGTCACGTCACAGACGCGCTCACGCGCTAAGGGCCTTTGGTCCAATGAAATCGCATATGCGTGCTGCCGTGCATACGCGGTAAGGGCCTTTCCTCATATTACACGCGGACGTGCAGTTTTCCACCCGCGCTTACGCACATGGGCCCTTTCCTCGTATTACACGCGGACGTGCAGTTTTTCACGCGCGCTGAAATGCCCATGCACGTCTGTACGTGTCACTTCACAGGGGCGATTGCGCTTGAGGGGCCTTCTGTCCAATGAAAATGCGTATGCGTGCAGACGCGCTTACCCGCTAAGGGCCTTTCCTCGAATTACACGCTGACGTGCAGATTTTTCACGTGCCAAATCACTCCGTATCAAGCTGGCCACGCTAAGCACACGGAAGACCACGCTCCTGCCCAGAAGGCCGAACTACTGCCCCCCAGAGCCCCGAGCACGCTCCCACCTACCATCTGCTGCTGCCTGACTGCCTGCTGCCCACGTGCCCTGCCATTTGCTGCCTGCACATCAGCCAGGGGTGCTGTTGCTGTGACCACCCCTGCTGGAACCGAAGACTCCCGACTGGGATTCCATCGCTCCACAGCCCAGCCCCAGGACCCAGTTGCCCACCCACTCCTGCCTCTGGGGTTGTCATGTCGGGGCAAACACCATCTGTGACCACTGACAACCCCCGGCCAGAGAGGCAGAGGGGCACCAGCTTCAGTGCCACCGAAGTTGGTGTCCTGGTGGAGCAAGTCCTGGGGCAGTATGATGCCCTCTTCGGAAGTTCCCGCGCCGACAAGGAAGGACAGACTCGGATCTGGACTGACATCGTGACTGCCATCAACGCGGAGGGGGTGGCAGTCCGCGACTTACAACATGTCAGGAAGCGCTGGGAGGACTTCAGGTCCAGGACCCTGAACAAGGCCCGGCGCCTCTTGAAGGCAGCGGATGCCAAGGGGCGCCAGGGCCACTTGTCGGAAGAACAGATGAGGGTCCTGGAATGCATATCCCCAGCGCTCCACGTCCAGGTCCTTGAGAAGCAGACCCGTCTGGAGTTGAGCGGTGAGTGTACATGCATCCTGATTGTGAGCAGTGCGTGTGGTGATTATTCAGTAGTGTGCAGGTTGCAAATCTGTTTGTATGGGGTCGAGTATGGGTGGGGGTGTACAGGGCCGTGGGGCTGACACATGCGAGGGCTGTAATGTGTGAGACATGGATGGTGCTTGTGTGTGTAGGCTTGCATGCCAAATGCAGTTGTGTGGGCACACATGTTTGGATGAATGTGTATGTAAGTAGACATGTCCGTGATGTCACGCATGTATGTTGTTTTCGGCTGCATGTATCAGCACTGTGTACATGTGCATGTGTGTGTATTTGACAAGGGTGCAACAGTGATGCAACATGGATGCATGTGACGGCGGTATGTGGAAGCCTGATTGGCAGATGTGACATGGATGCCCGTCTGAACAGTGCGACACTTGGCAGAGGTGTACACATGCATGCAAGTGTGGTGGTGTGTGTACATGTGTGGTGCACTTCCTGTGTTGCATGTGATGTCTGGCTCACCTTTGGCTGCTCATGCTGTTGTATGTGTATGGATGGTGGTGGCAGTTGCGATATGGCTGTGGTATGGCTCATGTGTGCGAGTTGTAATGACATGTGTGTTGGGGATTGTGATGACATGTCTGAGGTTTGCCAATGCCACTCATGTACAACTGTCATGTGTGTATGTGTCCATTGTACAGTGCCCTGATGCCTGTGTTTTGTTTCTCCCTGTCTGCAGCGTCAACTGATGAAGAGGGCAGAGAAGGTGCTGTGGAGCACAGCGGCGGGGATCCCACCGCCAGCCGGAGACGCAAGGCCCGGCTCCCCTCCCAGGTTGTCATCTCGTCGGGGAGTGAGGAGTCCGGTGCCGCGTCTCAGGCCGCAGCTGCCGGGGGGAGGTCCAAGAGGCGGAGGTTGGAGTTGGACTGCTCGGCAGCAGAAGGGGCAGCTGGGACCCCACAGGGCCCAACAGGGGAAGATGGCACGGAGTCATCCAGGTTGGTGGGGGTTTGGTGGAGGAGGAGGCCGTGCAAGCACCAGAGACGGGGTCTGAAGGTGGGGATCCCACTGGTGGTAGTGGTGCAGTGCAGGACCAGGGACAGGAGGCAGCACAGGCCGCCGCGGAGGTGCCTGTGTGCAATCCTGTCCCCGATCCTGTCCCTGCATCATCTTGCACCAGCAGGGATGCCTACGTCCAGACCCGTTTTCAGGCAGGGGATGAGCTCACGTCAACTGGCCTTCCTCTGCCTGCGGACGTGGCTATCCAGGTCCGGGTTGAGCCTGTCCTGGCTGGTGTGGCGTTGCGTCAACGGGCCATGCGAGGTGACCTGTAGTCTTTTCATGAAGAGACTGCGAGTCATCTCGAATGGCTCGTTGACCACGTCAGCCTGCTGGGACAGGTCACCCAGGCCGGATTCCTCCGTCTGATGGGGCTTGCTCCGACCCCCTCCTCAACTGGACCCCCTACGTGCCAGTCGTCCTCTGTGCCATCTTCCCACCCATCAGTCACCTAGGTGCCCTGTGGAGCTGCCTCTGACGGTGCGGCCAGGCTGGTGGAGGAGGCATCCCTGCCACAGTCGGGAGTCGGACGTCCAGCAGGGGTGGCCACATCAACAACTGCACCCCAGCCGGCGGAGGATGTGCAGGCAGCAGGAGGCAGTGCACGGGCAGAGGCACAGCAGCAGCAGCAATGTGGTGGGAGCCATGAAGGCTCGGGGCCTTCGACATTGGAGGGGCAGGCATCGGCCGGAGGGCAGGAGGACCCAGGACAGAGAGTGTCTTCCGTGTGGCAGCGGTTGGGCCACGCCATAGATGCGGAGCGGCAGCGGGCGGAAGAGGCACGGCTCACAATGGTCAGGGCGGAGAACTCCATGCGGAGGGCCCTGAGGTGGGCCGAGTGCCTCAAGGTAATCCGCAGGGGTTTGGAGGTGGAGACGTCGGCGGCCCTGCGGACCCTCGGGGCCATGGAGGAGGACCACCTACGGGACATTGAGGAGGAGTTCAATGATGCCCTGGCCCGGAACATCCACAAGTGAGCCGTGAAACTAGCCCGCTGCCCTTGTACATAGTTTCTAGGTAGTGTTAGGTTTCATTTTTGTTTTTATTATATTTGGACCTTTCGGACATTGGCCACATTTTTGTATATAGTTTATTTTATTAGTTAGTGTAGTTAGATAGGTTTCCTTTATTTTGTTGGGATAATGGACCCTGGATTGTTCCCATGTACATAGTTGACAGTTGGATTGTATTTTTTTTTCTATTTTTAACCATGGAGCAATGGCTTTCTTTTTTATTTCCCATTGGATTTTGTTTTGCGGACATTGACTTTGGACATTACTTTGGATTTTTATTTTTGGTTTTGCTTTTTTTGACGGACATGCTTCTTTTCATTTTTGTACATTCACGTTTCTGTTTCTTCATTTTTTATTCTATTGATGTTTCCTTTAATACATATTATTTTTGGTGAACTTCAATGTGTGGTATCTCATTGGTTTCATGCATTTCATGATATGTGTTTTGAGATTCACTGACACCCATGGGGTGTATGTGACGGAAATGTGTTTGTTTCGGAACTTGCAATTGGTGTTCTGTGATGTAATTGCAAATTATGAGTGGGTGGATGCAATACTCGGGTGGGTGTTTTGCATTTGGAGGCTGACCATAGGGACCAGGGATCTAGATTGTGATGACATGTTGGCTGAGGAACATGAGTTGCACATGGGTGGGGGCCTGCTGGCAGGTGCCCCACAGTGCTGGGGGGTGGGGGTGGTGGGAGACATGGGTGGGGGCCTGGTGGAGGCTGCCCCTGCACTGCTGGGGGGTGGGGGTGGTGGGAGACATGGGTGGGGACCTGGTGGAGGCTGCCCCTGGTGACTGGGGGGGTGGGGGTGGTGGGAGACATGGTTGGGGGCCTGGTGGAGGCTGCCCCTGCACTGCTGGAGGGTGGGGGTGATGGGAGACATGAGTGGGGGCCTGTTGGAGGCTGCCCCTGCACTGCTGGGGTTGGGGGTGATGGGAGACATGAGTTGGACATGAGTGGGGGCCTGATGGAGGCTGCCCCTGCACTGCTGGGGGTGGGGGTGATGGGAGACATGAGTTGGACATGAGTGGGGGCCTGGTGGAGGCTGCCCCTGCACTGCTGGGGGGTGGGGGTGCAGGGAGACATGAGTGGGGGCCTGGTGGAGGCTGCCCCTGGTGGCTGGGGGGTGGGGGTGGTGGGAGACATGGGTGGGGGCCTGGTGGAGGCTGCCCCTGCACTGCTGGGGGGTGGGGGTGGTGTGAGACATGGGTGGGGGACTGGTGGTGGGTGCCCCTGCACTGCTGTGGGGTGGGGGTGGTGTGAGACATGGGTGGGGACCTGGTGGAGGCTGCCCCTGGTGACTGGGGGGGTGGGGGTGGTGGGAGACATGGGTGGGGGCCTGGTGGAGGCTGCCCCTGCACTGCTGGGGGGTGGGGGTGATGGGAGACATGAGTGGGGGCCTGTTGGAGGCTGCCCCTGCACTGCTGGAGGGTGGGGGTGGTGGGAGACATGGGTGGGGGCCTGGTGGGGGCTGCCCCTGGTGGCTGGGGGGTGGGGGTGGTGGGAGACATGGGTGGGGACTGCTGGCAGGTGCCCCACAGTGCTGGGGGGTGGGGGTGGTGGGGAACATGGTTGGACATGGGTGGGGGCCTGCTGGCAGGTGACCCACAGTGCTGGGGGGTGGGGGTGGTGGGAGACATGGGTGCAGCCTGGTGGAGGCTGCCCCTGGTGGCTGGGGGGTGGGGGTGGTGGGAGATATGAGTGGGGGACTGGTGGAGGCTGCCCCTGCACTGCTGGGGGTGGGGGTGATGGGAGACATGAGTTGGACATGAGTGGGGGCCTGGTGGAGGCTGCCCCTGCACTGCTGGGGGTGGGGGTGATGGGAGACATGAGTTGGACATGAGTTCGGGCCTGGTGGAGGCTGCCCCTGCACTGCTGGGGGTGGGGGTGCAGGGAGACATGAGTGGGGGCCTGGTGGAGGCTGCCCCTGGTGGCTGGGGGGTGGGGTGGTGGGAGACATGGGTGGGGGCCTGGTGGAGGCTGCCCCTGGTGGCTGGGGGGTGGGGGTGGTGGGAGACATGGGTGGGGGCCTGGTGGTGGGTGCCCCTGCACTGCTGGGGGGTGGGGGTGGTGGGAGACATGGGTGGGGACCTGGTGGAGGCTGCCCCTGGTGACTGGGGAGGTGGGGGTGGTGGGAGACATGGGTGGGGGCCTGGTGGAGGCTGCCCCTGCACTGCTGGGGGTGGGGGTGATGGGAGACATGAGTGGGGGCCTGTTGGAGCCTGCCCCTGCACTGCTGGAGGGTGGGGGTGGTGGGAGACATGGGTGGGGGCCTGGTGGAGGCTGCCCCTGGTGGCTGGGGGTTGGGGGTGGTGGGAGACATGGGTGGGGACTGCTGGCAGGTGCCCCACAGTGCTGGGGGGTGGGGGTGGTGGGGAACATGGTTGGACATGGGTGGGGGCCTGCTGGCAGGTGACCCACAGTGCTGGGGGGTGGGGGTGGTGGGAGACATGGGTGCAGCCTGGTGGAGGCTGCCCCTGGTGGCTGGGGGGTGGGGGTGGTGGGAGATATGAGTGGGCCATGGAGGAGGACCGCCTACGGGACATTGAGGAGGAGTTCAATGATGCCCTGGCCCGGAACATCCACAAGTGAGCCGTGAAACTAGCCCGCTGCCCTTGTACATAGTTTCTAGGTAGTGTTAGGTTTAATTTTTGTTTTTATTTTATTTGGACCTTTCGGACATTGGCCACATTTTTGTATATAGTTTATTTTATTAGTTAGTGTAGTTAGATAGGTTTCCTTTATTTTGTTGGGATAATGGACCCTGGATTGTTCCCATGTACATAGTTGACAGTTGGATTGTATTTTTTTTTCTATTTTTAACCATGGAGCAATGGCTTTCTTTTTTATTTCCCATTGGATTTTGTTTTGCGGACATTGACTTTGGACATTACTTTGGATTTTTATTTTTGGTTTTGCTTTTTTTGACGGACATGCTTCTTTTCATTTTTGTACATTCACGTTTCTGTTTCTTCATTTTTTATTCTATTGATGTTTCCTTTAATACATATTATTTTTGGTGAACTTCAATGTGTGGTATCTCATTGGTTTCATGCATTTCATGATATGTGTTTTGAGATTCACTGACACCCATGGGGTGTATGTGACGGAAATGTGTTTGTTTCGGAACTTGCAATTGGTGTTCTGTGATGTAATTGCAAATTATGAGTGGGTGGATGCAATACTCGGGTGGGTGTTTTGCATTTGGAGGCTGACCATAGGGACCAGGGATCTAGATTGTGATGACATGTTGGCTGAGGAACATGAGTTGCACATGGGTGGGGGCCTGCTGGCAGGTGCCCCACAGTGCTGGGGGGTGGGGGTGGTGGGAGACATGGGTGGGGGCCTGGTGGAGGCTGCCCCTGCACTGCTGGGGGGTGGGGGTGGTGGGGAACATGAGTTGGACATGGGTGGGGGCCTGCTGGCAGGTGCCCCACAGTGCTGGGGGGTGGGGGTGGTGTGAGACATGGGTGGGGGCCTGGTGGAGGCTGCCCCTGCACTGCTGGGGGGTGGGGGTGGTGGGAGACATGGGTGGGGACCTGGTGGAGGCTGCCCCTGGTGACTGGGGGGGTGGGGGTGGTGGGAGACATGGTTGGGGGCCTGGTGGAGGCTACCCCTGCACTGCTGGAGGGTGGGGGTGATGGGAGACATGAGTGGGGGCCTGTTGGAGGCTGCCCCTGCACTGCTGGGGTTGGGGGTGATGGGAGACATGAGTTGGACATGAGTGGGGGCCTGATGGAGGCTGCCCCTGCACTGCTGGGGGTGGGGGTGATGGGAGACATGAGTTGGACATGAGTGGGGGCCTGGTGGAGGCTGCCCCTGCACTGCTGGGGAGTGGGGGTGCAGGGAGACATGAGTGGGGGCCTGGTGGAGGCTGCCCCTGGTGGCTGGGGGGTGGGGGTGGTGGGAGACATGGGTGGGGGCCTGGTGGAGGCTGCCCCTGCACTGCTGGGGGGTGGGGGTGGTGTGAGACATGGGTGGGGGCCTGGTGGTGGGTGCCCCTGCACTGCTGTGGGGTGGGGGTGGTGTGAGACATGGGTGGGGACCTGGTGGAGGCTGCCCCTGGTGACTGGGGGGGTGGGGGTGGTGGGAGACATGGGTGGGGGCCTGGTGGAGGCTACCCCTGCACTGCTGGGGGGTGGGGGTGATGGGAGACATGAGTGGGGGCCTGTTGGAGGCTGCCCCTGCACTGCTGGAGGGTGGGGGTGGTGGGAGACATGGGCGGGGGCCTGGTGGAGGCTGCCCCTGGTGGCTGGGGGGTGGGGGTGGTGGGAGACATGGGTGGGGACTGCTGGCAGGTGCCCCACAGTGCTGGGGGGTGGGGGTGGTGGGGAACATGGTTGGACATGGGTGGGGGCCTGCTGGCAGGTGACCCACAGTGCTGGGGTGTGGGGGTGGTGGGAGACATGGGTGCAGCCTGGTGGAGGCTGCCCCTGGTGGCTGGGGGGTGGGGGTGGTGGGAGATATGAGTGGGGGACTGGTGGAGGCTGCCCCTGCACTGCTGGGGGTGGGGGTGATGGGAGACATGAGTTGGACATGAGTTTGGGCCTGGTGGAGGCTGCCCCTGCACTGCTGGGGGTGGGGGTGCAGGGAGACATGAGTGGGGGCCTGGTGGAGGCTGCCCCTGGTGGCTGGGGGGTGGGGTGGTGGGAGACATGGGTGGGGGCCTGGTGGAGACTGCCCCTGGTGGCTGGGGGGTGGGGGTGGTGGGAGACATGGGTGGGGGCCTGGTGGTGGGTGCCCCTGCACTGCTGGGGGGTGGGGGTGGTGGGAGACATGGGTGGGGACCTGGTGGAGGCTGCCCCTGGTGACTGGGGGGGTGGGGGTGGTGGGAGACATGGGTGGGGGCCTGGTGGAGGCTGCCCCTGCACTCCTGGGGGGTGGGGGTGATGGGAGACATGAGTGGGGGCCTGTTGGAGGCTGCCCCTGCACTGCTGGAGGGTGGGGGTGGTGGGAGACATGGGTGGGGGCCTGGTGGAGGCTGCCCCTGGTGGCTGGGGGGTGGGGGTGGTGGGAGACATGGGTGGGGACTGCTGGCAGGTGCCCCACAGTGCTGGGGGGTGGGGGTGGTGGGGAACATGGTTGGACATGGGTGGGGGCCTGCTGGCAGGTGCCCCACAGTGCTGGGGGGTGGGGGTGGTGGGAGACATGGGTGCAGCCTGGTGGAGGCTGCCCCTGGTGGCTGGGGGGTGGGGGTGGTGGGAGATATGAGTGGGCCATGGAGGAGGACCGCCTACGGGACATTGAGGAGGAGTTCAATGATGCCCTGGCCCGGAACATCCACAAGTGAGCCGTGAAACTAGCCCGCTGCCCTTGTACATAGTTTCTAGGTAGTGTTAGGTTTAATTTTTGTTTTTATTTTATTTGGACCTTTCGGACATTGGCCACATTTTTGTATATAGTTTATTTTATTAGTTAGTGTAGTTAGATAGGTTTCCTTTATTTTGTTGGGATAATGGACCCTGGATTGTTCCCATGTACATAGTTGACAGTTGGATTGTATTTTTTTTTCTATTTTTAACCATGGAGCAATGGCTTTCTTTTTTATTTCCCATTGGATTTTGTTTTGCGGACATTGACTTTGGACATTACTTTGGATTTTTATTTTTGGTTTTGCTTTTTTTGACGGACATGCTTCTTTTCATTTTTGTAAATTCACGTTTCTGTTTCTTCATTTTTTATTCTATTGATGTTTCCTTTAATACATATTATTTTTGGTGAACTTCAATGTGTGGTATCGCATTGGTTTCATGCATTTCATGATATGTGTTTTGAGATTCACTGACACCCATGGGGTGTATGTGACGGAAATGTGTTTGTTTCGGAACTTGCAATTGGTGTTCTGTGATGTAATTGCAAATTATGAGTGGGTGGATGCAATACTCGGGTGGGTGTTTTGCATTTGGAGGCTGACCATAGGGACCAGGGATCTAGATTGTGATGACATGTTGGCTGAGGAACATGAGTTGCACATGGGTGGGGGCCTGCTGGCAGGTGCCCCACAGTGCTGGGGGGTGGGGGTGGTGGGAGACATGGGTGGGGGCCTGGTGGATGCTGCCCCTGCACTGCTGGGGGGTGGGGGTGGTGGGGAACATGAGTTGGACATGGGTGGGGGCCTGCTGGCAGGTGCCCCACAGTGCTGGGGGGTGGGGGTGGTGTGAGACATGGGTGGGGGCCTGGTGGAGGCTGCCCCTGCACTGCTGGGGGGTGGGGGTGGTGGGAGACATGGGTGGGGACCTGGTGGAGGCTGCCCCTGGTGACTGGGGGGGTGGGGGTGGTGGGAGACATGGCTGGGGGCCTGGTGGAGGCTGCCCCTGCACTGCTGGAGGGTGGGGGTGATGGGAGACATGAGTGGGGGCCTGTTGGAGGCTGCCCCTGCACTGCTGGGGTTGGGGGTGATGGGAGACATGAGTTGGACATGAGTGGGGGCCTGATGGAGGCTGCCCCTGCACTGCTGGGGGTGGGGGTGGGGGTGATGGGAGACATGAGTTGGACATGAGTGGGGGCCTGGTGGAGGCTGCCCCTGCACTGCTGGGGGGTGGGGGTGCAGGGAGACATGAGTGGGGCCTGGTGGAGGCTGCCCCTGGTGGCTGGGGGGTGGGGGTGGTGGGAGACATGGGTGGGGGCCTGGTGGAGGCTGCCCCTGCACTGCTGGGGGGTGGGGGTGGTGTAAGACATGGGTGGGGGCCTGGTGGTGGGTGCCCCTGCACTGCTGTGGGGTGGGGGTGGTGTGAGACATGGGTGGGGACCTGGTGGAGGCTGCCCCTGGTGACTGGGGGGGTGGGGGTGGTGGGAGACATGGGTGGGGGCCTGGTGGAGGCTGCCCCTGCACTGCTGGGGGGTGGGGGTGATGGGAGACATGAGTGGGGGCCTGTTGGAGGCTGCCCCTGCACTGCTGGAGGGTGGGGGTGGTGGGAGACATGGGTGGGGGCCTGGTGGAGGCTGCCCCTGGTGGCTGGGGGATGGGGGTGGTGGGAGACATGGGTGGGGACTGCTGGCAGGTGCCCCACAGTGCTGGGGGGTGGGGGTGGTGGGGAACATGGTTGGACATGGGTGGGGGCCTGCTGGCAGGTGACCCACAGTGCTGGGGGGTGGGGGTGGTGGGAGACATGGGTGCAGCCTGGTGGAGGCTGCCCCTGGTGGCTGGGGGGTGGGGGTGGTGGGAGATATGAGTGGGGGACTGGTGGAGGCTGCCCCTGCACTGCTGGGGGTGGGGGTGATGGGAGACATGAGTTGGACATGAGTGGGGGCCTGGTGGAGGCTGCCCCTGCACTGCTGGGGGTGGGGGTGATGGGAGACATGAGTTGGACATGAGTTTGGGCCTGGTGGAGGCTGCCCCTGCACTGCTGGGGGTGGGGGTGCAGGGAGACATGGGTGGGGGCCTGGTGGAGGCTGCCCCTGGTGGCTGGGGGGGGGGGTGGTGGGAGTCATGGGTGGGGGCCTGGTGGTGGGTGCCCCTGCACTGCTGGAGGGTGGGGGTGGTGGGAGACATGGGTGGGGGCCTGGTGGAGGCTGCCCCTGGTGGCTGGGGGATGGGGGTGGTGGGAGACATGGGTGGGGACTGCTGGCAGGTGCCCCACAGTGCTGGGGGGTGGGGGTGGTGGGGAACATGGTTGGACATGGGTGGGGGCCTGCTGGCAGGTGACCCACAGTGCTGGGGGGTGGGGGTGGTGGGAGATATGGGTGCAGCCTGGTGGAGGCTGCCCCTGGTGGCTGGGGGGTGGGGGTGGTGGGAGATATGAGTGGGGGACTGGTGGAGGCTGCCCCTGCACTGCTGGGGGTGGGGGTGATGGGAGACATGAGTTGGACATGAGTGGGGGCCTGGTGGAGGCTGCCCCTGCACTGCTGGGGGTGGGGGTGATGGGAGACATGAGTTGGACATGAGTTTGGGCCTGGTGGAGGCTGCCCCTGCACTGCTGGGGGTGGGGGTGCAGGGAGACATGGGTGGGGGCCTGGTGGAGGCTGCCCCTGGTGGCTGGGGGGTGGGGGTGGTGGGAGTCATGGGTGGGGGCCTGGTGGTGGGTGCCCCTGCACTGCTGGGGGGTGGGGGTGGTGGGAGACATGGGTGGGGACCTGGTGGAGGCTGCCCCTGGTGACTGGGGGGGTGGGGGTGGTGGGAGACATGGGTGGGGGCCTGGTGGAGGCTGCCCCTGCACTGCTGGGGGGTGGGGGTGATGGGAGACATGAGTGGGGGCCTGTTGGAGGCTGCCCCTGCACTGCTGGAGGGTGGGGATGGTGGGAGACATGGGTGGGGGCCTGGTGGAGGCTGCCCCTGGTGGCTGGGTGGTGGGGGTGGTGGGAGACATGGGTGGGGACTGCTGGCAGGTGCCCCACAGTGCTGGGGGGTGGGGGTGGTGGGGAACATGGTTGGACATGGGTGGGGGCCTGCTGGCAGATGACCCACAGTGCTGGGGGGTGGGGGTGGTGGGAGACATGGGTGCAGCCTGGTGGAGGCTGCCCCTGGTGGCTGGGGGGTAGGGGTGGTGGGAGATATGAGTGGGGGACTGGTGGAGGCTGCCCCTGCACTGCTGGGGGTGGGGGTGATGGGAGACATGAGTTGGACATGAGTTCGGGCCTGGTGGAGGCTGCCCCTGCACTGCTGGGGGTGGGGGTGCAGGGAGACATGAGTGGGGGCCTGGTAGAGGCTGCCCCTGGTGGCTGGGGGGTGGGGTGGTGGGAGACATGGGTGGGGGCCTGGTGGAGGCTGCCCCTGGTGGCTGGGGGGTGGGGGTGGTGGGAGACATGGGTGGGGGCCTGGTGGTGGGTGCCCCTGCACTGTTGAGGGGTGGGGGTGGTGGGAGACATGGGTGGGGACCTGGTGGAGGCTGCCCCTGGTGACTGGGGGGGTGGGGGTGGTGGGAGACATGGGTGGGGGCCTGGTGGAGGCTGCCCCTGCACTGCTGGGGGGTGGGGGTGATGGGAGACATGAGTGGGGGCCTGGTGGAGGCTGCCCCTGCACTGCTGAGGGGTGGGGGTGGTGGGAGACATGGGTGGGGGCCTGGTGGAGGCTGCCCCTGCACTCCTCGGGGGTGGGGGTGCAGGGAGACATGAGTGGGGGCCTGGTGGAGGCTGCCCCTGCACTGCTGGGGGGTGGGGGTGATAGGGGAAATGAGTGGGGGCCTGGTGGAGGATGCCCCTGGTGGCTGGGGGGTGGGGGTGGTGTGAGACATGGGTGGGGGCCTGGTGGAGGCTGCCCCTGCACTGCTGGGGGGTGGGGGTGGTGGGAGACATGGGTGGGGGCCTGGTAGAGGCTGCCCCTGCACTGCTGGGGGGTGGGGGTGATGGGAGACATGAGTGGGGGCCTGGTGGAGGCTGCCCTTGGTGGCTGGGGGTGGCGGTGGTGTGAGACATGGGTGGGGGCCTGGTGGAGGCTGCCCCTGCACTGCTGGGGGGTGGGGGTGGTGTGAGACATGGGTGGGGGCCTGGTGGAGGCTGCCCCTGCACTGCTGGGGGGTGGGGGTGGTGGGAGACATGGGTGGGGGCCTGGTGGAGGCTGCCCCTGGTGGCTGGGGGGTGGGGGTGGTGGGAGACATGGGTGGGGCCTGCTGGCAGGTGCCCCACAGTGCTGGGGGGTGGGGGTGGTGGGGAACATGGTTGGACATGGGTGGGGGCCTGCTGGCAGGTGACCCACAGTGCTGGAGGGTGGGGGTGGTGGGAGACATGGGAGGGGGCCTGGTGGAGGCTGCCCCTGGTGGCTGGGGGGTGGGGGTGGTGGGAGATATGAGTGGGGGACTGGTGGAGGCTGCCCCTGCACTGCTGGGGGGTGTGGGTGCAGGGATACATGAGTGGGGGCCTGGTGGAGGCTGCCCCTGGTGGCTGGGGGGGTGGGGGTGATGGGAGACATGAATGGGGGCCTGGTGGAGGCTGCCCCTGCACTGCTGGGGTGTGGGGGTGGTGGGAGACATGGGTGGGGGCCTGGTGGAGGCTGCCCCTGCACTGCTGGGGGGTGGGGGTGATGGGAGACATGAGTGGGGGCCTGGTGGAGGCTGCCCCCGCACTGCTGGGGGGTGGGGTGGTGGGAGACATGGGTGGGGGCCTGGTGGAGGCTGCCCCTGCACTCCTCGGGGGTGGGGGTGCAGGGAGACATGAGTGTGGGCCTGGTGGAGGCTGCCCCTGCACTGCTGGGGGTTGGGGTGATAGAGGAAATGAGTGGGGGCCTGGTGGAGGATGCCACTGGTGGCTGGGAGGTGGGGGTGGTGTGAGAAATGGGTGGGGGCCTGGTGGAGGCTGCCCCTGCACTGCTGGGGGGTGGGGATGATAGGGGAAATGAGTGGGGGCCTGGTGGAGGATGCCCCTGGTGGCTGGGGGGTGGGGGTGGTGTGAGACATGGGTGGGGGCCTGGTGGAGGCTGCCCCTGCACTGCTGGGGGGTGAGGGTGGTGTGAGACATGGGTGGGGGCCTGGTGGAGGCTGCCCCTGCACTGCTGGGGGGTGGGGGTGGTGGGAGACATGGGTGGGGGCCTGGTGGAGGCTGCCCCTGGTGGCTGGGGGGGTGGGGGTGGTGGGAGATATGAGTGGGGGACTGGTGGAGGCTGCCCCTGCACTGCTGGGGGGTGGGGGTGCAGGGAGACATGAGTGGGGGCCTGGTGGAGGCTGCCCCTGGTGGCTGGGGGGTGGGGGTGATGGGAGACATGAGTGGGGACCTGGTGGAGGCTGCCCCTGGTGGCTGTGGGGTGGGGGTGCAGGGAGACATGAGTGGGGGCCTGGTGGAGGCTGCCCCTCCACTGCTGGGGGGTGGGGGTGCAGGGAGACATGAGTGGGGGCCTGGTGGAGGCTGCCCCTGCACTGCTGGGGGTGGGGGTGATGGGAGACATGAGTTGGACATGAGTGGGGGCCTGGTGGAGGCTGCCCCTGCACTGCTGGGGGTGGGGGTGATGGGAGACGTGAGTTGGACATGAGTGGGGGCCTGGTGGAGGCTGCCCCTGCACTGCTGGGGGGTGGGGGTGGTGCGAGACATGGGTGGGGGCCTGGTGGAGGCTGCCCCTGCACTCCTTGGGGGTGGGGGTGCAGGGAGACACGAGTGGGGGCCTGGTGGAGGCTGCCCCTGCACTGCTGGGGGGTGGGGGTGGTGGGAGACATGGGTGGGGGCCTGGTGGAGGCTGCCCCTGCACTGCTGGGGGGTGGGGGTGGTGGGAGACATGGGTGAGGGCCTGGTGGAGGCTGCCCCTGGTGACTGGGGGGGTGGGAGTGGTGGGAGACATGGGTGGGGGCCTGGTGGAGGGGGTGCAGGGGGACATGCGTTGGTGGGCAGTAGTGCAAGTTGACATGTGGGTTGGCTGGTGGGCATGGCCATGGTGGATGGGGCGCCTGCATGACATGTGCTGGGTAGGCCCCTGTGGTGTGAGCCACCTGCAGGGGCCGTGGAGGGTGTAGCGGGAACACCTGGGAGGACCCACACGTACAATTCACGTGTGCTGCTCCCCGCGCACCCCTGTAATACACGTACCCTGATGATATCGCGTGTGGAACTTCCCGCGCACCCCTGTAATACACGTACCCTGATGGAATTACGTGTGGAACTTCCCGCGCACCCCTGGAATACACGTACCCTGCTGATGTTGCGTGGGATACTTCCCCCGCACCCCGAAATACACGTACCCTGATGAGATTGCGTGTGTGACTTCCCGCACACCCCAGAAATACACGTACCCCGCTCAATCGCGTGTGTAACTTTCCGCGCACCCCCGAAATACACGTACCCCGCTCAATCGCGTGTGTAACTACCCACGCATCCCCCGAAATACACGTACCCCGCTCAATCGCGTGTGTAACTTCCCGCGCAGCCCCGAAATACACGTACCCCGCTCAATCGCGTGTGTAACTACCCGCGCACCCCCGATATACACGTACCCCGCTCAATCGCGTGTGTAACTTCCCGCGCACCCCCGAAATACACGTACCCCGCTCAATCACGTGTGTCACTTCCCGCGCGCCCCCAAAATACACGTACCCCGCTCGATCGCGTGTGTTGCTTCCCGCGCACCCCCGCAATACACGTGCCCCCCTCGCACAGGCCCAATTGCTGTATGTTGCCACTTTTGTGATGCGCTGGGACTCTACCGCCTGCCTTCGTGTGGCGGACGTGTTTCAGCTTGTGCGTGTCTTTGGCTGTGTGTGGCTTTGCCCTATTCGATTCCATGAATATGTGTGGTTCGAGTGCGTGTGGGCGTTCCGTCTGCTTCCCTGCAGTACATCCCCAGTTACGCCCTTATTTTCGCGCGTTGTTCCCCATTCCGCGCGTTACGTCCCGTGTCCTGCCCACTTTCTGGTGTATGCGCCGAGGTTGTGCGCTTTCACTGTGCGCGTCGCGCACGCCTTTCGGGATGTTGCAGTGACTTGTGCGCCATGCACGGGTTTGGAGCACATCCCGAGGTGAACACGCGCAGGGACTTCCATGAATCGCACGCGTGCGCCTGTTTCTTTGCGCTTGCGCCTGCTTGCGCAACGATTTTCGGCGCTCGTTTGTTCCATGAATCGGCCCCTTAATGGTTTGAATTAGCTTTGTACCTTTTAGCTGAAAACAAATATGAAATAACTGAACGCCTAATATGTTTTAGTTATTGTACTGCAAAATTGGACAACAACCACACTCCTTCAAGTGCTATTACAAATAATTTGGAATTGTTTCCATTACCAAAAATCCTGCAACAGCTCAATTTGTATGAGAGCATAATAATTCAAACAGTTCACCCATTTCAAGCAATTATACACCTTCATACAAAAACAGCAAAATTACCTTCCTCTGAATTGGTGAAAGGCATTTGTGGCAAAGTAGTTTATTTGCCATTAGATCTAACGGAAAATGTACAAACTCTAGGAGTGGAACATTCGATAGAGCATTCTTTAATAGTCTTGGTAAATGGAGTACCAACAAAGGACAAAAGAATTTGGCAACAATTAGTGAAATTAAAGAAAGTTAGACAAGCATTGCAATATCTAAAAGCCAATAATGAGTACTACAAGGAAATAAATATTGATGAAAGCTTAAGGCAAACAACTGAAATAATTCAAGAGCCATCAGGAACTGGACAATTTGAACTTCTGGATCCAGCTACAGTATCCACTCTTTTGGACCATTACACAATTAATTCATCCATTGCATTTCAATGAAAGCATCGATGATGCACTAGAAACTTACCAAATGAGACAAACCAAACGGTCACCAATGAGTATTTTGGAAAAAAGTATAGAAGCACATGCTTTTCCACTGCTATTTCCTACTGGCAAAGGTGGGAGATACTATGATAGACCCACTCAGATTGGGGCATCAGAGTACCGCTCATTACGAATGTATTTGCAAGATCCCAGATTTAGACAAAATGTAGAATACATATTCCACCTACTCTATGAAAGTGAATTAGCAACTCTATGTTATGGAGTTTCACACATTCTTAAATCTGGAACGCACTTTCAAAATATGTCAGCTATGCAGTTAATACAAAAAGTACAAGAAAAAAGATGAGGTTTACAATCAAGTATAACAAATTTGTTTGCAAACATCTGTGGTACAAAGGAATACTGCTTCAGACAGCACGGAGACGTGTGTTACATGATCAGAAACCTTGGACCACCAACTTGGTTTGTTACGCTAACTTGTGCAGAATATGCTTGGGAAGATTTACATGAGTTCCTACGCATAGCAAACAGCAACAAAAACAACATAGATATATTAACACCTGGAGAACGTTGCTCTCTAGATCCAGTTAATGTCTCAAGATATTTACATCATCGTTTCATTGCAATGCTACACTTTATTTGCAATAAAACTGTTCCTCCACTTGGAGAAGTGCAATACTTCTTTTGGAAAAAGAATATCAAGTGAGAGGAGCACCATATATTCACATGCTGTTATGGATCAAAGGTGCACCGAAATTTGGGCACGAATGTGATAGCACTGTTTTGCAGTTTATCCAAAAATATGTTACATGTGAAATCCCTTCACAACAGACACATAGTGAGCTGCATGTGCAGATTTTACAATTTCAAAGACACAAATGTGGCAAATATTGTCGCCGTAAATACAAAAACAAAGATACATACTACACCAAATGCCGCTTTGGTTTCCCTAGACCAGTTACAGAAACAGGTGAAGTAAACAACTTCATGTCTTCAGTTCGACATAGTGTTAAAGGTAAATCACCTAAAACACGTATTACATAAAAAGAAGGGAAGAATCAAAATATATCAATGATTACAATGCAATCACTGCCCTATTATGGAATGCAAACATAAATGTGCAGTACATTGCAGACAATTCAACTGCTGTTGCATGATATGTTATAGACTTAACAAAAGCAGAAAAACAGAGCTTCAAGACCTCTGGGATGACCTAGCATCAGACAAAACATTATCACAGAAATTGTACAGCCTAGGCATAAAAATGCTCTCTCATAGAGAATGTGGGGCCTATGAAGCAGCAGATCGTTTAACCGGCACTGCTTTGTATGGAAAATAGACATTCTAAGAAACAATTTACTGGACACATACTATCCGAACAGGAGTATCAGTCTGGAAAGCATGTGTCTATACGACATAGCTCAAAACATTTTCATACAAAAATAATGTAAAACCCGATGAAAGCAAATGTAGATATAGAGTGACCAATTGTGAAGGGAGCTTAGTGAAACTTAACAAACAAAGCTTAATGAATCATGTAAAATTCTCATTAACAACTCCTCAACAGATCAACAGAAAAAACTATATTGCAAGTCTCTGTTACAACTTTTCAAACCATGGAGAAAAGAGGAAGACATACTAGATAATTATGAGTGCTATGAAGATGCTTTCGAAGCAAATGAAAACACTATCACCGATGTGAACTTTACGCAGTACAAAAAATGTTACACAATGAGCAGCAACATGAAGAAAAAATTCAGGCCCAACCAGATAAAGACTCTTCCGACAGTAGTCAACCTTCTGTAACAGGAAGTCAAGAACCATTAAGACAACCACTAATAGCAAATGAGGCTGAAGGTGCTATGGCAGAAGTAGAAAACACCATGTATCAGTATCAAGAAGATACAGAAGACTTAACTGTACAACAAGCAAAACTTAACAACGATCAGTGCACCATTTTTGAAGATGTAACAAAACAAATTGTACATGGTGTACAACACGAAAATAAAGAACGTACCTGCCAAAATTAAAAACCTATACTGCTGTGCGTCAGTGGTGAAGCTGGATCAGGGAAAATATTCTTAATCAAAATGATCAGCAAGTTCCTTCAACAATTGACAAACAACAAACTGTCAGCTCTTGTAACAGCCCCCACTGGTTTAGCTGCCTACAACATAGGCGGTGTGACTTTACACCGATTACTACTGCTTCAGTAGAGCATCAAAATAAATTAGACTACTACAAACTTTATGCAGAAGCTGAAATGAAATTACATAGAGTATGTAAACAAATGAAAATGCTACTAATAGATGAAGTGAGCATGGTCTCCAACCTAATGTTGGCTTTGATTCATCTCAGATTGTAAGAAGTACTTAAAAGTAATAATGAAGAACTCTTTGCAGGGAAACACATTATCGTTTTCGGAGGTCTTCTACAATTGACACCAGTGAAAGGTGAACCGATTTTTAAAACGTTAGGCCACAAACTCTGCCGGAAAACTGTTGGTAGCATAGGTAATGTTAACCTTTGGCAACATTTCCATAACAGAGAATTAACTGAGAACATGCGGCAATCTGCAGATCTCACTTATGCCAGCATCTTAAAAAGTATTAGAGTTGGTGTATTATCGCAAGAAGCACAAGCTGTATTGGAAAACTGGCATATACATGCACTTTATGGCGATAATGCATGTGCAACTGACGTTATGGAACAAATAGCACACAAAAATGGCAATTGTATGGCCTTAATGCCAACTCTTGAAAGCTGTTTCAAATTCAATGAAACAATGTTAAAGAAAGAAATGCAAGCAATAATAGAAATTAGCGCCACAGACAAACTAGATGTACATGGTATGACAGTACCCATGTGTGAGCAAGCCACAACAAGACTAAATAGTTTGTAAAATTCAATCTCCAACACAGCTGTGTTGGAAAAAACATTTAAATTATCATTAAATTGTAGAGTAATGCTTAAACGTAACCTTGACGTAGAGCAAGGGCTAGTTAATGGAGCACTGGGCACAGTTGTTGGCTTTCAATCATACCCACGTGATAGCAACATTCAGTTTGTAAATATTCGCTTTGATTAAGTTTCAGAAGTGAAAAGGATAGGGCGCTCAATTGCTTGATTCCTTCTCTTCAAAGACATGTATGTACATAGAGAGCAATTCTCTCTAACTCTTGCATATGCAGTTACCATTCATAAATCCCAAGGTCTTACCCTAGAGAAAGCATTGATAGATATAGGGAAGACAGTGTTTAAGGAAGCATGAGCTACGTAGCATTATCACGCTTACGTACACTTGACGGTCTATTGCTAATAAACTTTGATTCAAGTAAAGTCAAAGCTGATATTCCTTGCATTCTAGAATACAACAGATTGCGTTCACTGTACAACCCTCATTTGAAACAATACCCTGTTCCAGATAAAGTGAAACGTGGTAAAAGAAAAGTAAATGAAACAGAAATGCAACAGAATGGAACGGCAAATTCTGCAAAGAAAAGAAAAGAAGCTAAAGTTTCATCAATTGCCGCAAACATAGAAGAACCTATTAGGGAATATAAACCAGGCACGTCGGCAAAGAAGCAACAGAAAAAACGAAAAATGCACTAAGATACAGAACTGACTGGCCCATTCAAATTTACAAATGAAAGTGGGGTAAGTTGCTATGCAAATGTGCAATGAATATTCGATTTCTAATTGCAACCAATTGTTAACAATATTAACCTGCACAGCACAGACCAATTGTGTTTGCAAATGTTAGTGCTGCATAGAAATGCAACAAGCAATCCTGACAACACATACAGTGTTCATTGAGTAAGGAAACAATTGGACGACTGTGCTGGAATGGTGAGATTCACTATGAACTCACAAGAAGATCCACAAGAATTTCTAATGTACATATTATTAATATTGGAAAACAAAAGCATACCTGTAAATTAAATCTTCCAAATTTCGTACATGTGGAAACATACATGAACTCTCTGTAACAAAGTGATACAGGAAGAAATCCCAAATGAGCGATTTGTGTATCTTTCCATACCAAATAGTGAGAGCATTCCATTTCAGCAACTTGTACAAAATGCAAACCATGGAAGATTATGAAGTATTTGCAATTCAGACAATCGCTCTACCTTACTGATACAATCACATAGTGCCTACATAATACTTATGCTTCTACGTTATAATGCAGATGGCACCAAAAACAACGGCAAACTGACTGGATTCACACACGGTCAAGTGTCACTTGAAAAGAAAACCTTTACAACAGTAGGAATAATCTACCATGCAGGAGCTACAACCAATGCAGGTCACTACACTGCATACATTAAAAAGAATTATGGATGGTTTGAATGTAATGATAGCCCCATTACTTTAAAGCAGAGGTTGCCAGCTAATCTAACAATTTAATGTTCTTGAAGCCAAAATTTACAAAATAATGCGTACTTCGAAATTCTCAACAAAATATGTGAAAGACTAGACAGTTAGAATACGCCCACAGGTATCTAACTACCTAACAGGATGGAAGAATGACACAAATAAATGATTATCACAGATCGTTGGAAACAAATGCACAGGTAGAATACGCCTATAGGTATCTAACTGTTGTTAAAAATCGGCAGGAAGGCAACAAAGAAAACGTTAATGGGAAAGATAAAGGAAACAGGATATGACAACGACACAAATGAATGAGTATCACAAATCTGTAAGAACAAATGCACAGTTAGAATATGCCTACTGCTATCTAACTATTGTTAAAAATGGGCAGGAAGGCAACAAACATAGCATTGATCAGAAAGATAAAGAAAATACTGAAAGCAAAAAATGAAGTAGTTAGTACCATATGAAATTAAGTTTTTTTTTAATCCGACAAGGATTTTTTTCCCCAGACCCAAGGATTAGAAAAGCAAATACAGAAAATGAGTGCAATGCACAGTACACTGGTTTGTAAACTAAACATGAGGGTAAAAAAAAAAAGTGAACTGTCTATTATGCAATGTAGTACATTTTAAAAAAATGCAAACACTAACACACCTTTTTCTTTCATCACAGAAATGGAAAAAGTGATACTTCTTCCAACTACGATAGCCAATTAAAAAAAAAGTATGTGGAATCTGAACAAAGTAAGGCGTAAGTATATTGGCAGGCATTTTCTACACATGGGAATCTACACGTCTAATCTATGGTACTAATATGCTGCAGTGCCTGTAGGCTGCCCTTCCATCTTTGGTGAGTAACCTACCGCCTACGCCTTACAACCAAGGTACAAGGAGTATAGTTCCTATCCACAACCATAGTTGCATATGGAAACCATGCTCCTTGTAAATTAGCTGTTTATTAATTTACTTTTCGGACCATCGTCTACAGCCATGAAGTTAAGACACTAGGGCATCAACACGACTAGCACATTCCACCACACCCATATTGACTTGTAATTCCACTGCTTATGACTTCATTCTTGTGTGCATGGGCTTTAGCCATGCACCAAAGAGTACAGGGTCTCCCCACAACCGCCTCGGTGATGTGTGGTAGTGGGGGTTATTCTACAGGTGTGTTATCCTTCAGCACCTCTGCCCAGAGGCTTCCCTCTTAGCTGTATGTCTGTAGATCTTACATGGGATGGGTGTGCAGTGTCTTCCAAGTCTAGTACTTACCGCTTTGTTCTTGGTTGCATGGCAAGACTGCATGCACTCCTCACAACTTGCCAATCAAAACGCAACGCTACAGGTGTATGCATGGGTGGCACATGCGGCGGTGGTTGTGGCCAGGGCCTACAGTCTTGGAAGTAAGGCCTTTGGTTGGCGTTCGGCCGACAGCCATGCATCCAAGATTCAAAGCCCTGGCCACAACCACCGTAGCATGTGCCACCCATGGCGGCGTACTAATGAATATAATAATAGCCATTCGAAAAATGATTCATTCACGGCATGTTGTCAATTCCAATGTTCCCTAACACGACACGTGTCCTTACAAATGTAACAAATCCCCCGTGCACTCCACGGGTTGAAATACTGGCCTTAATGGACCCCTCATTTTCTGTGCGTACAAGGAGGCTATAGAACATACGTCATTAAGTAGGTATAAGTGTACTGTGTGTACAAGATGTCCATACAAATTACATCATGACGACCAACCCCCAGAACAAATGCATTGACCACCCATATCTTAAGACTCTAGCCCCTGGACACAACCACCCTAGCATGTGCCACCCATGACGGCGTACTAATGAATATAATAATAGCCATTGCAAAAAAAAATGCATTCACAGCATTTTGTCAATTTAAATGTTGCCTACCAATACGCGTGTGCTTTCAACAGTTACAAATTTCCTGTCCACTACATGGACTGAAGTGTTACAAATGTCCTGCCCACTACATGGACTGAAGTGCTATCCTTATTACACCCCCCATTTACTGTGCGTACAAGGTGTCCATAGAAATTACATCATGACGACCGAAGAACAAATGCATTGATCACCCATGTCTTACTGTCTGAACCTTTCCCAATGCTCTGTGACACAGCAAAATAGTTTCATGAAAAACGCATGTGTACGCTGGTTGTTGCTGCGCTTTCCGCGGATCCAAGATGTCGGGCGCATTAAACCATCTGACGCAGAACACGTCTCGCAGTAGCCAATGGGCAGAGATGTCGCGTGTCCGCGGTCATGACGCCAGCCCCTAAGCCAATCGGTATCTTGTTCGTCGACCGAACAGGGAAGTGTGAGCGCAGAGCGAACATAGTTATCACTAATTATTTCAGACCTACTTTTTGATAATTATAAAGAAACATACTGCACGGATGGTGACCAAATTTACAAAAGCTCACTTTCTGGACCAAGCCCCTGTACCTGCCGCAGATTTCCTCAACATCCGTCCAGCGGTTTCACCTGTAGCCGTGCGCAAAGTTTTTCCCCCATTCAGTATATGGGAAAAAAAGAAGTTTTGGGACACCCCTATTACTTTGCCTCCCCGGCCCAAACATCTCCAAACTTTGCAAGTTTATATATATATATTAAACAGTCACATTAGTGGCTGTGTAGTTATGGTTAAGTTGCTAATCCCATGGGAAGAGCACTTTTTGCGTGGCTTATAACTTTGCTCTCCCTCGACGAATCCTCAACAAACTTTGCAAAAAAAGTATATGGCCCACTCTGAATTTTGCAAAGTTTGGTTAGGTTTGGTCCAGGGGGGACAAAGTTATAGGGGGGGGTCCCTCAATGTCTTTTTTTCCCATAGACTGAATGGGGAAAAAACTTTGCTCACGCCTACAGCCCAAATCGCTGGACAGATTTTCACCAAATTTGCGTCAGGAGCGGCAGCTTGGTCTTGAAAGCCTGCTTTCGTAAATTTGGTGAAAATCCGTCCAGTAGTTTTTTTTTTAAAAGACCAAAAAGTAGGTCACAAAAAATGTGTGATATCTATGTCCACTCCGCGGACACACTTCCCTGTTCGCTCCGCGGAAAGGACACCGATTGGCTAATCGGCTTGCGTCATGTCCGCAGACATGCAACGTGTTCGCTGATTGGCTGGAATGAAGCGTGAGGTGCATCGTATTGTTTCAAAGCGCCCGCCATCTTGGATCCGCGGACAGTGCAGTGACGAACGGGGGAGAAATAAAGTGTGTTGGTGTGGTGTGTTATGTTGGTGTGTAAGAGTGCTTGGGGAGGGTGGGGGAGTAAGAGCTGGGCCAAATGCTGTATTTGTTTAGGTGGCAGGCACCCCTGATGTGTTCGTCATGTTCGCGGTCACTGCAGCTGTACGCGGACATAAAAAATGCAATGCAGTAGCCCATATAGCAGTTAAAATGTGATTCTATGGGTGTGATCTATGGGTGTGATCTACAGTTTGTGAACTGTATGATTTGTATAGTTTGTATGTGAAGTTTTGACTATGTCATGTCATTAAAATTGAGTTTGGTAACAAGCACTGCAGTATAACATATCCATGGAAGTAAACATTTTGTATTGTGGTGTATGGTTAGATGTTTGCTTCAATGGTTGTGTTATGGAGCAGTATTTATGAGTTGTATTTATTATAATATACTTACTGTTTGATTTTTTGTGATTGGATACATTTTTTTCATGATGTGGGTAACTGGAGCAGATATATTATTTTTCAATTTCTGTAATAAAAGAAAAGATCATGTTAGTGTAGGTAGTTTATAAAGACGTATTACATTGAATAATAGACATTTTTGCTTTATTTCGACCCTCATATTTAGTAGTTTACAAACCAGTGTACTGTGCAATTTGCTCAGTTTCTGTGTTTGTTGCTTAAATCATTGGGTCTGTGGGAAAAGAAATCCATGCTGGATTAAAAAAAAAACTTTTTTTTATGGTAAGGTACATTTCTTTCTTTGTTTTGAGTGTTTGTTTCTGGCTAATGTTCTATCTGTTGGCTTGTTGCAGATTGTTAGATACCTGTTGTCGAATTGTAACTGGTTATAGTTTTTTATTTATATTCGCAAATTGCTAATCTACCTGTTGGGTTGTTGCAAATTCTTGGGGCAGTTAGATACATGTTGGCGTATTTAATAATAAATCTAATAATAAATCTAACTGTTTATTTCTTTTTATAATTTAGTGGTATTGATTTATCTGTTTGGTTTTTGCAGAATTTTTGGGCAGTTAGATACCTGTTGGCATTTTGTAGCTGTTTATAGTTTTCTAATTGAAGTTTTATTAATGTTTATACACAGATTAGTTATTGGTGGTATTGATTTATTTGTTTGGTTGTTGCAAAATCTTGGGGCAGTTAGATACCTGTTGGTGTATTCTAACTGTTTATTTCTTGTTATATTTTAAAGGTATTGATTTATCTGTTTGGTTGTTGCAAAATCGTGGGGCAGTTGGATACCTGTTGGCTTATTGTAACTGTTTATTTCTTCTATATAATCCTGCATGGTAGATTATACCTATTGTTGTGAAGGTTTTCTTACCAAGTGATACTTGACCATGGGTGAATCCAGTCAGCTTGCAGTTGTTTTTAGTACAATCTGCATTGTAACATAAAAGCATTAGTATTACGTATTTACTATGTGTTTGTATTTGTAAGGTGGAGCGATTATCTGAATTCCAGTTAGTACATAATCTGCCATGGTTTGCAAGTTGCTGAAATGGAACGGATTTACAGTTAGATATGGATACATACACAAAACGTTCATTAGGGATTTGTTCCTGTGCCATATTGTTGCACAGTGTGCATGTATGTTTCCACATGTATGAAATCTGGAAGATTTCATTTATAGGTATGTTTTTGTTTTCCAGTACTTGTAGTAAGTACATTAGAAAATCTTGTGGATCTTCTTGTGAGTTTATAGTGCATTTCACCATTCCAGCACAGTAGTCCAATTTTTGTCTTATTCAGTGAACACTATCGGGGTAATTCATAGAATTCAGCGCACAAGTGGCGCACGCGGCTGGCACACAGTGTGCGCGTGCGACAGTCTGCGCCAGCCTCGTGCGCCAAAACCCATTTCAGCCCACAGCGTATTCATGGAGTTTAACATCCTTAAGCAGCCGCGGCACAGAGTGGCGCAGCGACCCTGCAGCAGTGCCAGTTAAGCCCCCAAGCCCGCCCCGTGCGCCATGAACAGCACACAAATCCAGTACATGGCGCACAGGCCAGTGGACCAGCATACAGACCCCCAACCATGAAAACGCATGTAAAACTCCCCGCGCACCCCTCGGAATACACGTACCCCGCTCGTGCTAGGCCAATCGCATGTAAAACTCCCTGCGCACCCCCCAGAATACACGTACCCCGCTCGCGCTAGGCCAATCGCGTGTAAAACTCCCCGCGCACCCTCGGAATACACGTACCCCACTCATTCGCGGGAAGTTAAACACGCGATAGGCCTAGCGTGAGCGGGGTACGTGTATTACTGGGGTTCGCGGGAAGCTTCACACGCGGTAGGCCCTGTGCGAGCGGGGCACGTGTATTGCGGGGGTTTGCGGGGAGTTTCACACGCGGTAGGCCCTGTGCGAGTGGGGCACGTGTATTTCTGGGGTTCGCTGGGAGTTTCACACGTGGTAGGCCCTGTGCGAGTGGGACACGTGTATTACTGGGGTTCACGGGGAGTTTCACACGCGGTAGGCCCTGTGCGAGTGGGGCACGTGTAATTCTGGGGTTCGCGGGGAGTTTCACACGTGGTAGGCCCTGTGCGAGCGGGGCACGTGTATTACTGGGGTTCGCAGTGAATTTCACACGCGGTAGGCCCTGTGCGAGCGGAGCACGTGTATTTCTGTGGTTCGCAGGGAGTTTCACATGCGGTAGGCCCTGTGCGAGCGGGGCACGTGTATTACTGGGGTTCACGGGGAGTTTCACACGCGGTAGGCCCTGTGCGAGCGTGGCACATGTATTTCTGGGGTGCCCAAACAAATTGGCAGTGTGTGTCCTCCCAGGTGTGCCCTCACACCCCTTCCCAGGCCATGCCCCACAGGCAGCCCATCCACCCTGACGAAGCTCCCCAGCCAGCCCACACGTCACCACGCACAAGTGAGCACTGACTAATGTCCCCCCACCCACTCACCCACCCAGCAGTGAAGGGCACCTGCCAGCAGGCCCCCACTCATGTTCCCCCACCTACCCACCCAGCAGAGAGGGACACCTGCCAGCAGACCCCCACTCATGTCCCCCCACCCACCCACCCAGCAGTGAAGGGCAACTGCCAGCAAGCCCCCACTCATGTCCAAACCCACCAAGCAGTGAAGGGCACCTGCCAGCAGGCCCCCACTCATGTACAACCCACCCACCCACCAGTGAAGGGCACCTGCCAGCAGGCCCCTACTCATGTCCCTTAAACCCACCCACCCACCCAGCAGTGAAGGGCACCTGCCAGCAGGCCCCCACTCATGTCACCCCACCTACCCACCCAGCAGTGAGGGGCACCTGCTAGCAGACCCCCACTCATGTCCCCCCACCCACCCACCCAGCAGTGAAGGGCACCTGCCAGCAAGCCCCCACTCATGTCCAAACCCACCCAGCAGTGAAGGGCACCTGCCAGCAGGCCCCCACTCATGTCCCTCCACCCAAACCCAGCAGTGAAGGGCACCTGCCAGCAGGCCCCCACTCATGTCCCCCCAACACGTCAACATGACCCACAATCATGGCCCTCATGGTCACCCAAATCCCACCGCACGCCACCACTGCCCAAATAACCAACCAAGCATAACATACACCGCACACTGAAATGCTCATTACATGAAACACCCCAAATGGCATGTATGTACATCAACACATGTCCATCACACACACACAGTGGGTGCCAGTGAATGTGAAAACCCACATCGTGACGTGCATGAAACCAATGAGAGAATACCACACATTGAAGTACGGGAAAAAATGTATTGAACAAGAAATGTGGTGAAACAAATTCAAAGGCCAAACAATGCACATAAGGAAAACAATGCAGAATGTCACATAATGATAAAAAAAGGAAATCAGAATCCAAATTATATGAAATCAAAAATGTCTCCAAAGTCTCCCAACAAAGCAAATCCAAACAGAAATGAAAAAGTAAAATCCATTGCTCCATGGAAAAATCAAAAAAGAAAATGCAGACAAATCCACACTCCAACTATTTACAAGGATGAAATCCTGGGTCCATGAGCCCAACTGTCGAAATGAAACCTACAAAAATACACTAACTAATGAAGAACTATATACAAAAATGTGGGGTATTGTCCAAGCGCCCCAAAAAAAAAAGAAAAAAAAAAATGAAACCTAACAATAACTAACTAACTATTTACAATGGCAGCGGGCTAGTCTGACGGCTCACTTTTTGATGTCCCGGGACAGGGCATCATCGAACTCCCACTCAATGTCCTGGAGGCGGTCCTCTTCCAAGGCCCCGAGGGTTCGCAGGGATGATGACATGTTGACCCTACGAATTGCCTCAAGGCACTCAGACCGCCTCAGTCCCCCCGCAAGGAGTTCTCCGCACTGACCATTGTGAGCCATGCCTCTTCCGCCCACTGCCGCTCCACATCTATGGCATGGCCCAACCGCTGCCACATGGAAGACACTTGCAATCCTGGGTCCTCCTGCCCTCTGGCCGATGCCTGCCCCTCCGATGTTGAAGGCCCCGAGCTATCATTGCTCCCACCATGTTGCTGCTGCTGCTGTGCCTGCGCCCTGGCTCTTGCTGCCTGCACGTCCTCCTCCAGCTGGGGTGCAGTTGTCGTGGTGGCCACCCCTGCTGGACGTCCGACTCCCGACTGTGGCAGGGATGTGTCCTCCACCAGCCTGGCCGCTGGGTCAGAGGCAGCTCCACAGGGCACCCAGGTGATACATGGGTGGGAAGATGGCATGGAGGAGGACTGGCACGTATGGGGTTCAGGTGAGGAGGGGGTCGCAGGAAAGTCCAGCACACGGAGGAATCCAGCACTGGTGACCCGTCCCAGTAGGTCAACGCGGTCAAAGAGGCATCCAAGATGACGTGCAGTGTCTTCTTGAAAACACCGGAGGTCACCTCGCATGCCCCGTTGCCGCAACGCTATCCCAGCCAGGACAGGCTCAACCCGGTCCCGGACAGTCACGTCTGGAGGGAGAGGAAGGCCAGTTGTGCGCCTATCCCCTCCCTGAAAACGGGTTGGGACGTAGGCATCCCTGCTGGTGCCGGATGATGCAGTCACAGGATCAGGGACAGGATTACACAGATGCACCTCCGTGGCGGCCTGTGCTGCCTCCTGTCCCTGCCCCTGCACTGCACCACTGGAACCAGTGGAATCCCCACCTCCAGACCCCGTGTGTGTCCCTTCCACGGCCTCCTCCTCCTCCAAGCCCCCCACCAACCTGGATGACTCCATGCCATCTTCCTCCGTCGGAACCTGTGGGGTCTCAGCTGCCCCTTCTGCTGCCGAGGATTCCATCTTCAACCTCCGCCTCTTGACCTACCCTCGGCAGCTCCGGCCTGGGATGTGGCTCCAGACTCCTCACTCCCCGAAGAGATGACAATCTGGGAGGGGAGCTGGGCCTTGCGTCTCCGGCGTTGGTGCGATCCCTGCCACTTTGCTCCACAGCACCCTCTCCGCCCTCTTCATCAGTTGACGCTGCAGACAGGGAGAGATAGAACATAGGCATCAGGGCACTGTACAATGGGCTGATACACACATGACAGTTGTACATGAGTGGCAGTGTCAAACCTCAGACATGGCATCACACTCCCTAACACACATGTCATTTTTACTCACACACATGAGCAATTCCACAGCAATATTGCACCAGGCAGCACCATCCATACACATACAACAGCATCAGCATCCTAAGCTGAGCCTGCCGTCACATGAAACATGGGGAGTGCCCAACACATGCACACACACCAACACACTTACATGCATATGTACATGTCCACCAACTATCACAGTGATGAGATCGCCATCCATGTCACATCTGGCATTCAGCCTTCTACATGTCAGTGCCACATGCATCCATGTTTCATCACAGTTGCACACTTGTCAAATACACACACATGCACACAGTGCAGATACATGCAGCTGGAACCACCATCCATGTGTGACACCACAACCATGCCAACGTACATACACAGCAATGCAAACTTAAGTGCTCCCACACCTGCATTTGTTCTGCATGCTTACCAACACATACACCATCCATGTGTCTCACACATGAGAGGACTCACATGTGTCAGCCTCAAGCACCTGTACATACACATCCATACATGGCCCTACAAAAACACATGTATAACCTGCACACTACTGGCACACCACAACACGCACAGCATCCAATCAGTATGCATGTACACTTACCGCTCGACTCCAGACAGATCTGCCTCTCAAGGACCTGGACGTGGAGCGCTGGGCGTATGCGTTCCAGGACCCTCATTTGGTGGTCTGACAGCTGGCCTGGCGCCCCTTGACATCCGCTGCCTTCAAGAGGTGCAGGGCCTTGTCGAGGGTCCTGGACCTGAAGTCCTTCCAGCGCTTCCGGACATGTTTGATGTTGCGGACTCCACCCCCTCCTTGTTGATGGCAGTCACGATGTCCATCCAGATCCTGGTCCGTCCTTCATTGTCGGCGCGCAAACTTCCAAAGAGGGCATCATACTGCCCCAGGACTTGCTCCACCAGGACATCAACTTCCCTGGCACTGAAGCTGCTGGCCCTCTGCCTCTCTGGCTGGGGGTTGCCAGTGGTGCCAGATGGGGTTGTGCCCGACATGGCAACCCCAGAGGCAGGTGTGGGTGAGCAACTGACTGGGTCCTGGGGCTGGGCTGTGGAGTGATGGTATCCCAGTCGGGAGTCTTCAGTTCCAGCAGGGGTGGTCACAGCAACTGCACCCCTGGCTGACGTGCAGGCAGCAAATAGCAGGGCACGTGGGCAGCAGGCAGGCAGGCAGCAGCAAATGGCAGGTGGGAGCGTGCTCAGGGTTCATGGGGGCAGTATTTCGGCCTTCTGGGCAGGAGTGTGGTCTTCCGTGTGTTGTCGTGTGGCCAGCTTGATACGGAGTGATTTGGCACGTGAAAAAATTGCACATCAGTGTGTAATTCGAGGAAAGGCCCTTAGCGCGTAAGTGCGTCTGTGACGTTACGCGCACGGGTGTTTCCCTCGTGACGGGTGCATAGTGAATCAGCACATGAAGACACAGCACGTACGCACATTTATTGGACCAAAGGCCCTTTAGCGCGTAAGCACGTCTGTGACGTGACGCGCAAGGGCGTTTCCCTCAACACGGGTGCATGTTCATTGTACACGTGCAAAAACTGCACGTCCGAGTGTCAGCTCGTGTAATTGGAGGAAAGGGCCTTAGCGCGTACACGTGTAAGTGATGTTGTATATGTGGGCCGGTTGAAAAGGTACATGTAGGACACCATTTTCTTGTACGTGCTTTTCGTGGAGAGCGAGTGGGTGAATTTTGTAATTCTATTCAGTTCACACGCGATTACTTCACAACGGTTCAAGTTCGTACTCCCTGTTACCTGACAGCGTTCAATTATTATTTTGGCCTGTTTCCTCAAACAGCGTTCACTTCTTCTTTTGTCCTGTTTCCTCAGACAGCGTACAATTCTTCTTTTGGCGGGGGTGTTGCCAACGCGCACACGCGCGTCCTTTTCACGTTCTTTTTCCAGGCATACGGTGAGTCGCGCACGTATTTACCAACTGTGCTTGCCCCGTGTGTTGCTTACCCCTTCAGAGGTTGCGTGTATTACGCGTACGCTTATTTTTTTGTTTCTGGGTGCCACAGCATAGTGCGGTTTCATTTTTCCACGCACGTGGTCTACGAGGGGTTGCGTGCACGTTTGTTTTTGTTTTCAGGGTGCCTGTGCGTTGCGTGACCTGTCATCTTCCCCCAGGTGTCACAGACAGCCTTGCTAGAGCACTAGGGGACGAACTCCATCTAGTACCCTACCCATTTCACCCCCAATTGCCCAGGACAATTGTTTTCTGCTACTCCCACATGCACAACAACATCAGTGCCATGGTTGGGAGGCAACCAAGTGGTAAGGGAGGCCAATATGGCCTCCAAAAGGTGGGCGTGGTGTTCACAGTAGGGGATGTGGCCAGGATTTGCACGGTGCCCCTAAACCCCTGTGTGTGGAGGACCAATCAGGGACACCCATGCCACCCCCATGGTTCTGGGAAACGTAGCTGACACCATCCCAGCTCAGCCCTTGTTGTGCCTGAACCGGCACAGGATGACTCCCAGGCTGACTTGCAGGTCAGCAAGTCTAAGCCACGTGTGGCGGTGCAAGTTGCTGTCACCAGGCCATGTGGATCTGGGGCAGCAGTTTCATCTGCTGCCCCAAGTAGGCAGGGTGGGGAGGCTGCAGGGGCAGCTGCAGCTCTATCCACCCCAGCTCTGAGTCTCCCAGCCGGGACAGTGTGGGTCCAGGTCCATCAAACCGACGTTGGCCCTGCCAACATCACCCTGCAGCCAATGCCTGCACCAAGACCTATGGTCATTGTGCATTCGCACACTCCTAGTACCCAGTCCACCGGCGCTTCTGCACCTAATGACCAGAGCAGCGTAAGCCACACAGGGTCCGCACCACCTTTGAAAAAGAAGAAAAAGGGTGCTCTGGCAGTACAGGCTGAGACCCCAGACATAGCTACACACTCCGGCACGTCAAGGAAGCCTAGCTTTAATGACGCCGAACTTGATGCACTTGTGGCCTATGTGTCAGCACATAGCTGCGAAATGGTGGTGACTGCAGGGTGCAAGACCACACCTGGTCAACGTAAGGCACACTGGCAGACCATCGCGGACATCATTAGTGCCCTTGGATTTGTGAGGCGCACAGCTGATGATTGCTACAAGCGGTGGAATGACCTGAAATGCAGAGCAAAGAACAAGCTGGCCTCAAATCATGCCTCTACTCTGGTGACTGGTGGTGGGTTTCCAGCAGAGGACAATCAACTCACTGAACATTAGCCTGTTGCTGGAACCTTCGTCACAGAGGAACAGATCCAAGGCGTGGGAGACCTACCAAATTACGACGCATTGTCCCGTGAGTGCCCATGCATGTGTGTGTAATCCATGTGTATGTTGTTTGGGTGAGGGGATCTGATTGAGTGCCTGGTGAGGGTGTGTACTCCTGAGTGGTATGGGTCACCCATGTGCTTCCTCCAAAACATTCACCGGCCTTGAATTTGGGTATGACAGTATCCCTTCTGCCCAGAGTAGCCAATTAGCGCAACATTACTGCAGTTGCCCTTGAAATGTGATCTTGCAACAACATTGTTCAGATTTTTTCAGTGTTCATTCAGGCTGATTGTTTCAATTCTCCAATTTTTGCAACGCATTTATCAGCCCTAATGCCACATATGTGACATGCTTCTGTCATTGCTTACACACCTCATTTGCCCACATTTGTTACCTTGTCATGTGAATGATTAGACCATTCAGGCTGATTGAGTATTGGCCTGCGCACATACATTTGTGGTGCCTGTTTTGAATGTGGTACATGTTAGTTGTTTCCTGTCATGTTGAAGTGACCAACCATTGATGTGTACATCTGCCTGCCATCACTGTATTATTGTACACTGGATGTGTTGCAGTGTGTGGCACATGCGTATTTTGTCACACTATGTAGCATTTTTCATCTCATCATGTCCATCTCACATGGATGGGTGACAGTACTCATTCACTGACATATGGCTGTACTTGTCAAATGTACCATGGCTATGCTACATGCCATCTGTGTGCTGGCATGTGTCATGTATGTGTATTGGACATGCCACTCACAGGCTAATGTGTGATGCCAGTGCTACCCAGCATGCAGCAAATGTGTTGCTTTTCTAGCTTGGTGTCATCAGTTTCTGCTTTTTGCCTCCCCTTCCAACTCATTAACAGTGCATGCATGCCAGAGTTATAGTCATGTGGGACATTTGTAAATCATGTACTGGATCTCTGGCTTGTCAGGCCTATGTGTGTGCTATGGTGCTAATACCTGTTTCCATTTTTTGTCTTTCATGTTTTTGCAGGTGATGACGCACTTGATGCTGTTGAGGTTGAGGAGATGGTGCACACCCAGGAGGAATCTCAGGCACGACCAGGCACCAGTGGGGGATGTGGTGTGGTGGTGGGTGAAAACCCAATCTTACTGCAGACCATACTGTCCAGGGGTGTCTCTGGGTGCACCTCCCCAGACCTCTATTCAGGTGCTGAATCGGATGATGAGACGTATGTGCCGTCGCAGGTGAGTGTTTCTGGCAGGGATTCTGTTCTGTCCAACCCACCTGCACCAGGGGTAGAACCCTCTATGGGGATGTCAGTGTTGGTAAGTCCACCTTTGGCGGTTACGGATGCAGGGTCATACTCTACAACATCTGATCCTGTTCCTGGGCCAGCAGATCAGAGGGGGAATGCAGTCCTGCTGCCTCAGGCAGTGCCAGCACAGCAAGGTGCATATCGCCTCGCCCCGAACAGGTGCGGTGCCCACCGACGCGGTGGCCGTACGCCACCAGGCAATACTGTATGGGTAAACTCCATTTACAGTATAGCAGCCCAACAGGGAGCATAGGTTGAAATGATGGCTCAGGCAATGGAGAGGGTGGCCACTTCCATTCTCCCCCCTGAAAGGCAGATGGAGCAACAACAGCAGGCAACAGACTCCATTTGCCAATCACACAGGGAAGACATGTTGGCGTCCAACAGGGACCGACGGGCAGCACTGGAGACTCTGCGCGCAGCCATATCTATAGAGTCACAGGGCTATAGGGAAAGCCTGAGGGTAGAACTCCATAACCTCAGGGAAACTCTGGGTGAACTTGAGGCTTCCCGAAATTTAAGGTCAGAACAGCAGCTGGAGCAGCTCACACGTTCGCTCTCAGCTGAGCTGCAGACAACTTGGGATCCAGGCATCACAGGAAGCCATGCGTGCAGAAATGCAGGCAACCCGTCAGGTGCTGCATGGGGATCTCCATACTATAATCATCCAGAACGAGACCTTCCACACCCGCATGCTTGCTGCCATGGAGGACCATACCAGAGCTTTGCGTGGGCTGCCTCCCATAGCACCACCACCTCCTGATGCAGCAGCAGAGGGTGAGGAGAGCGACAGCAGCACTCCTCCCACACTAGCGTAGCAGTGCAGGCCATGAGCCCATGGAGGTATTTTTTTTCGTAACATCCACGCAAGTGGCTGTTGGTGTGCACCATGTCCTCGAACCTCCTGGGTGGCCTCCCCCCGCACCCCACACATGGCCTTTTTTTATTATTATTTTTTTAATTAATTTTTTTACAGTGTGTTGCCTTGGGTGGCTCCCGTGGGCATCCACTGTGTATTCAAGCTGGGCACATGCAGGCTTGTCCTGTATGTGGGTTAGATGCTTGGGTTCCTGACACACACACCCCTCCTGCTTCCCTTTCCATGGGCTTGCAAAGGGTGTGACCAAGTGACAGTGACTTACACAGTGACATTGGGCTCCCATGAGCTGTGTGGGCAGTCTGTAGTCAAAACTGTGTGTACATCCCTAGTGGGGATTGTTGTATTGAACACTGCATGGTGTATTGATATGTGCTTGTGCATCCATGTCTTCCCCCTTATTCACAGGTACCTTCTTCATGTCTTCACAAGGCCATCTCCTTTGCGGATGCAGTTCATGTTGTATGCAGTACACTGACACATTTGCCTGACGTCAACACTCTGCAGTTGGAAGGGGTGGTTGTGCTGGCTTATTCAGGTTGTAAAACTTGCACTACTTTTATTTGGTACTGTCATATTTTGACAATGTTTCATCCTGTGTTGCTGTATTGTGTTGCTGGTAGGTATTTGGTCATGTGTGCTGTTTGTTATTGATTACTGGGAGCATATTGTCTGTGGCCTGTTTCCATTTGGGACAGTGCACTTTGCGACACTTTTGTCATGTTTTGTAAATTCCTCTGTTTGCTTTCACATTGCATGACATCCCATGGTGTGTTGGGTAGCAGAGATGGGGAGGGGTTGGTGACAAGGCGCTGTTTTCATGTTGTATTTTGCAAGGGGGTAGTCATTCATGCAGCATAAATGTGTGTCTTTTTGTGACACAGCATTGGTTGTCTTTCGGTAGGTAGGGATGCACACAATGGAACACTTCCAGGTGGCCAATCTCAGGCTGGTATGGATGTGATTGTTGACTGTCCCTTATGTCATCATCATTGATTGTCAGCTGGTATGTACCAGGGCTGTGTGCACTCCACAGGGGTGTGATTTTAGGTGAAGTAATTAGCCACCAGCTGCGTACGGGCTGCCTCACCACGTGCCCTTTCCCCTCCCACGCGCAGTGGGCGTGCATGTGGTTGGGGATGTGGGGGCACCACCATGTCCACCGCCAGGCCCCGGCGCGTTGCAACGTTGTGCAGGACACATGCTGCCACTATGATCCTGCACACTACTGGGGGCGCGTATAGCAGCTGTCCACCAGAGCGGTCAAGGGAGCGAAAGCGTGACTTGAGCACTCCGAATGTACGCTCCACTATGCCCCGGGTTGCAATATGGGCTGTGTTGTATCTTACCCCGGGTGGTGTGGTGGGGTTTCGAATTGGTGTCATCAGGTGGGTGCTCAGAGGGTAGGCACTGTCCCCTTCGGAGGTGATGATGGGTATCATTAGTGGGGTTGTGACATTACTCAGTATCTGACATGCATGCATGTGTAGAGGCATTTATATTCACCAAGCAGCCATGTATCGCCATGCCGCCCAGCGTCTAGGTCCCGGTTTAGCGTTGACAGTCTGTAAATTAAACTGTCATGGGTGGACCCTGGATAGTTGGCATATACTGAGGTGATGATTCCCTTGGCATCACATACTACCTGCACATTGATGGAATGCCAGTGCTTGCGGTTTCTATAGATGTGCTCAGTTGCCCTGGGAGGACGTAGACCCACATGGGTGAAATTAATGGCACCTAGCACTTTGGGGAGTGAAATGAACCAGTGGCCAAGAAGTGCAGTACATTGAGCTCCTTTTCCAAGGGGCTCAGTGCTTGGGAGCACAGGGTGGGTGATGTGAGGTCATCCTCCCACTCACTCACCAGGTCGAGTATTATGTGAGGTGGAAACCTGTACCTCCCATACACCTGGTCATCAGGCATCCCAAAAAGACTGGTCCTGGGTGTAAAAATTCTGGCCCTGACTATCCTCCTCCTCCTGCGGTGTCCCACGACCACTGCTGCGAGGAACGGTATATTCATTGTAGCATCTTAGCTTGTTTGTTGTTTGCGCACACTTTTATGCTGTGCGGGTCCGTGTACGCCTGCTTCCTGCTGGCGTACGTGTTTCCGGATTAGTGCGTCTTTTTTGGCGCACGCGTTTGCCCTGTTTGATTCCATGAATACGTGTTGTAGGTGTGCATGTGGGCGTTCTGCGCATTTGCCTCCTGTACTTCCCCCGTAACGCCCACATATTCCGCGTGTTACGCCCCGTTTTCCGCCTACTTTTGTTGTGTGTGCCGCGCTATGTGCACTTGCACTGTGCGCGTAGCACATGCCGTTTGATGACGTGTGCGCCCATGTACGCCACGCAGAATTTTAGCGCACATCCCAGATTTTACACGCGCATGGACTTCCATGAATCGATGTGCGCGGATTTCGCACGCTTGCACTACGATTTTCTCACTTGCGCTGCGATTCACACGCTTTCACATGCTTGTACAGAGCTTTTTGGTGCACATTTATTCCATGAATCGGCCTGTATATGTGTTGTCAGGATTGTTGCTTGCATTTCTATGAAGGACTAACATTTGCAAACACAATTGGTCTGTATTGTGTAAGTAAACGTTGTCAATACTTGGTGGCAATTGAAATAGGATATTTATTGCTACATTTGCGTAGCAATTTACACCAGTTATATTTGAAAATGTGAATGGACCAGATAGTTCTGTGTCCAAGTCTTTCCTTCTGAGTGGGTGTTGCTTCTTTGAAGAAGTACCTGAGTTACTTTGAGTAGTACATTCTTCTTTGGTTGTAGTAATTGATGAAGTATTAGCTTCTTTTATTTTCTTTGGAGGATTTGCAGTGAGATCCTGTTGCATTTCTGTTTGAAGTAGTTTTCTTTTACAACGTGTTGCCTTTTGTTAAACAGGATAGGTTTTTCGATGGGGGTGGTCAGTGAATGTAGTCTAGAGTATTCCCAAAATGCAGGGAATTTCAGCGTTTACTTTACTTGCATCAAAGTTGATGAGAAATAGACCGTCAAGTGTACGTAAGCGTGATAGTGCTACTATTTACCAACTGTGCTTGCCCCGTGTGCACGTAAGCGTGATAGTGCTACTATTTACCAACTGTGCTTGCCCCGTGTGTTGCTTACCCCTTCAGAGGTTGCGTGTATTACGCGTACGCTTAGCTCATGCCTTCTTTAAAGACAGTGGGCCTCATTACGGGTCGGGCGGTCCGGAAATAACAGTAGCGGTAAACCCGTCGCCACTGTTATTTCCGGACCGCCCGATCCCGAGTCCTGTAGGCGGGAGGTGGCGTTCCCGCCAGGTCTGACCTGGCGAGTTTAACACCGCCCACCTGCAGGCGGATGTGGAAACACCAGCACCATCACGAGATGGTGCCGGTGTTTCCACTTCCCCATTCCCATTGAGTCCATTAAGGGGTCCGTTATTTCGTATTTGTTTTCTGCTATAAGGTAGAGAGCTAATTCAAAACATTTGGAATCTTCATTGTCTTCTATTTTGTATGTTAGGTCTACAGTTTTTGTGTTACTTTTATAAAAAGTTCTGCAGCAACACACACACACACGGATTGGTACTTCAGCGGATGTATTTTTAAATTTTAGTATTTCTTTTTTGTATGTGTGTAGTAGAAAGTTGCCATCTGTACAATTGTTGCAAGTCTGTTGTAAAGCTATTGCATTTTGTATGTGGCTTTCACTTCCAAAATATTTTCTCTAGATATGCTCTATTTCTTCGAGTAGGTCTTTGGCTGTACCATGTAGAAGATTGTTATTTAAATTGGCTAGTGCTAAAACAGGACTTTTAGCATAATACAGTTTATAGACTAGATTTCTTATAGTTGAATGATGTGATGATATCATTTTGATATGATGGAAGGTGCTTTTGCAAATAGGTCCTGAAAAGCCGGCTAATGAATGTACTTGCAGTCCTGTGTATTTGCGCACTGGACAGGTATCCATATATTGTAGTATCATTTTGATTTTGTCTTTGCCTTTCACATACTGATTGAGGAACTGGCGTAGAGATTTGAAAGATTTTTTGGTTATGTTACACATTGATGTGCATGGCCATTTGTATACTGGACGTTCTGGTTCAGTCGAATGGAGAGGTGATACTGAGTTTTCTGGGGATATTTTTGTAAGCAGTATTTCTTCTTGCACTATGGCACTATTAAGTTTTTCATACCCTCGTCCACTGCTATGTATGGCAATTGTGTTTGTTTGCTTTTGTTTGTATGCTTCTTCATTGAAATATGGTTCTGTGCTCATGGTGTGACTCCATTCACCTCCACAGATATTTAAGAAGTTATTTTTGTTGACATTCTGTTTATTGAGAAGTCTTTTTTGTAATTTAGTAGTTAGTTTTGTTAGTGATTTCATTCTGTTTAACACTAAAATAAATAACTTCCTTTTGAGAAGGATTGCACTGTCTATCAAAGCTTCTAAGATTAATTTTCTACGGTAGGTTTTAAGGGTTGTGCATGATTTGTCTCCTGTTTTTATAAGATTCTGAAGGACTCTGTGGCGGAACATTTTTACTAAAATACTTTTTTTGGTATGGTTACTTGTCACTACATCAGGTTTTATAGGGGCAGGGTTAGCAGTAGTGGTAGCTGAATTCTTGTTAATCACTTTCCTGTTTCGTTTTACAGTTTGATAGAGGAGGCAACGTTTCTGTACTGGAAGCTCGTTTTGTTTCGCTTAATGACTTTATTAGCTGTTTTATTGGAACTTTTTGTTCAAATTCTGCTAGAGATGGATGCTTATTTTGGACACTTTTATTTTCATTTGCTCTGCTTCTGCGTTGCTTTCTACAGACTTGCTTTTTGGTAGGCATTCTTTGAGGTCTGTTGAAAAGAAAAGAAGGTATTGGTTGGGCTGTTCTGCAATGTATGTCTGTTGTGTGCATGAGTGTCTTATTATGATGGTAAGGATGTATGTGGTGGTGTGTGATTGTGCATTGGGCAGCTACAACTAGTTGGGAAGGCTATTCCTGTATTTGTGTGTTACTATACTGGGTTCAGATGACAGTAGAAAGTAAACTAGGAGAAGCACTAATACAAGATCTAATGGTATAGAATTAAAACAGTTCTTTGTTCTGTAATACTAACATTCTAGGAGCTGAGTTATTTCATTTGTGCGCCAAAAAGCGGGGATTTGTGAGCCGTTCTGCCCACAAATCCCTATTTAACAAATGCGGATTTGTGGGCAGAATGGCGCAAAAATCTCTATTTTTCAGTGCATAAATTCCATGAATCAACCCCACAATGTGTTTGAGTAACAGTAAGAACATTATGATAGTATTGTACTTACTCTTTTTGTCTCGAATGAGCAGGTTTCTCCTGAGTTGTTGTTTGTACTTCAGATGCTGCTGCTTTTCAGGAGGGTCTTCACTGCAATTGTCAAAGAAAGAAGTTAGTAATGTTGTGAGTTTATAGCACTGATGTTAGTTTGTTGATTTTGATGTCTTTGTAGTAGTATTCTTGTTTGATATCTGAACCTATTGTGTGCATGCAGTTTCCTTTGACTTTGTGCAGCCTCTATATTTTACTTACAATATGTTAGTTCAACATGCTTTGCAAGTGAATAGAATACTAACAGGCCGATTCATGGAATAAATGTGCGCCGAAAATCCCGGCGCAGAGGGGCCAATACGTGCGCTGCGCCGAAAATTAGCGAAAAGCGCAGGGAAACCAGCGCACGTCGATTCATGGAAGTCCGTGCGCAAGAAAAGCAGAGGACGTGCGCGGAAAAAGCGCGCGGCGCAGGCCGGCGCACAGGTCAACCAACGTCGTGCGCCACGGCCACTGCGCTATCACTCCGAGCGCAGCGCACAGCTCTAAAGTAGGCGGAACACAGGGCGGGACACTCGGAATGGGGAATAAAATGGGGCACAACACTCGGAATGGGGAAGAATGTGGGCGGCACGGGGAAAGTTTAGGAGGCAAGTGCGCGGAACGCCCACACGCTCGCATACAACACGTATTCATGGAATAGAATAGGGCAAAAAAGCGCACGCTCAAAGCAGCGCACCGGCACAAACAGGCACAAACACGACCGCCACAAGAAAGCAGGCGGTAGCGTCTCTGCGCCTGCAAGAAATGTGCGCTAAAAGGTGCGGCAACAAATAGCACCTATATACAGACATGATCAATGTCCAATACTGTGGCCCTCCAGGACAAATGACGTACAAAGGGGTACCCACAAACACAGACACGCGCTGAGAGAAAAAATAAACGTGTGCGTGTATACCGGGGTGCGCGGTAAGTTGCACACGCGATATGGCCGGGTACGTGGATTTCAGGGGTGCGCGGGAAGTTCCACACGCGATATGGCAGGGTACGTGGATTGCAGGGGTGCGCGGGAAGTTGCACACGCGATATGGCCGGGTACGTGGATTCCAGGGGTGCGCCGGAAGTTCCACACGCGATTAGTCAGGGTACGTGGATTGCAGGGGTGCGCGGGAAGTTCCACACGCGATATGGCCGGGTACGTGGATTCCAGGGGTGCGCGGGAAGTTCCACACGCGATTAGTCAGGGTACGTGGATTGCAGGGGTGCGCGGGAAGTTCCACACGCGATATGGCCGGCTACGTGGATTTCAGGGGTGCGCGGGAAGTTGCACACGCGATATGGCTGGGTACGTGGATTTCAGGGGTGCGCGGGAAGTTCCACACGCGATATGGCAGGGTACGTGGATTGCAGGGGTGCGCGGGAAGTTCCACACGCGATATGGCCGGCTACGTGGATTTCAGGGGTGCGCGGGAAGTTCCACACGCGATATGGCAGGGTACGTGGATTGCAGGGGTGCGCGGGAAGTTCCACACGCGATATGGCAGGGTACGTGGATTGCAGGGGTGCGCGGGAAGTTCCACACGCGATATGGCCGGCTACGTGGATTTCAGGGGTGCGCGGGAAGTTCCACACGCGATATGGCCGGCTACGTGGATTTCAGGGGTGCGCGGGAAGTTCCACACGCGATATGGCAGGGTACGTGGATTGCAGGGGTGCGCGGGAAGTTCCACACGCGATATGGCCGGCTACGTGGATTTCAGGGGTGCGCGGGAAGTTCCACACGCGATATGGCCGGGTACGTGGATTTCAGGGGTGCGCGGGAAGTTCCACACGCGAATTGGCTGTGTGCTCCCAGGCATTACCTGTACACCCTCCACGGCCCCTGCAGGCAGCACACACCACAGGGAACTACCCTGCACACCTGCTCATGTCTCCCACCACCCCCACCCCCCATCCACCAGGGACACCCTCCACCAGGCCCCCACCCATGTCTCCCACCACCCCCACCCCCAGCACTGTGGGGAACCTGCCAGCAGGCCCCCACCCATGTCTCCCACCACCCCCATCCACCAGGGGCACCCTCCACCAGGCCCCCACCCATGTCTCCCACCACCCCCACCCCCAGCACTGTGGGGAACCTGCCAGCAGGCCCCCACCCATGTCCAACCCATGTCTCCCACCACCCCCAACCCCCCATCCACCAGGGACACCCTCCACCAGGCCCCCACCCATGTCTCCCACCACCCCCACCCCCCATCCACCAGGGACACCCTCCACCAGGCCCCCACCCATGTCTCCCACCACCCCCACCCCCAGCACTGTGGGGAACCTGCCAGCAGGCCCCCACCCATGTCCAACCCATGTCTCCCACCACCCCCACCCCCCATCCACCAGGGGCACCCTCCACCAGGCCCCCACCCATGTCTCCCACCACCCCCACCCCCAGCACTGTGGGGAACCTGCCAGCAGGCCCCCACCCATGTCCAACCCATGTCTCCCACCACCCCCACCCCCCATCCACCAGGGGCACCCTCCACCAGGCCCCCACCCATGTCTCCCACCACCCCCACCCCCAGCACTGTGGGGAACCTGCCAGCAGGCCCCCACCCATGTCCAACCCATGTCTCCCACCACCCCCACCCCCCATCCACCAGGGACACCCTCCACCAGGCCCCCACCCATGTCCAACCCATGTCAACCACCACCCCCACCCCCTATCCACCAGGGGCACCCCCCACCAGGCCCCCACCCATGTCTCCCACCACCCCCACCCCCCATCCACCAGGGACACCCTCCACCAGGCCCCCACCCATGTCTCCCACCACCCCCACCCCCCATCCACCAGGGACACCCTCCACCAGGCCCCCACCCATGTCTCCCACCACCCCCACCCCCAGCACTGTGGGGAACCCGCCAGCAGGCCCCCACCCATGTCCAACCCATGTCTCCCACCACCCCCACCCCCCATCCACCAGGGACACCCTCCACCAGGCCCCCACCCATGTCTCCCACCACCCCCAACCCCCCATCCACCAGGGACACCCTCCACCAGGCCCCCACCCATGTCCAACCCATGTCTCCCACCACCCCCACCCCCCATCCACCAGGGGCACCCTCCACCAGGCCCCCACCCATGTCTCCCACCACCCCCACCCCCAGCACTGTGGGGAACCTGCCAGCAGGCCCCCACCCATGTCCAACCCATGTCTCCCACCACCCCCACCCCCCATCCACCAGGGGCACCCTCCACCAGGCCCCCACCCATGTCTCCCACCACCCCCACCCCCAGCACTGTGGGGAACCTGCCAGCAGGCCCCCACCCATGTCCAACCCATGTCTCCCACCACCCCCACCCCCCATCCACCAGGGACACCCTCCACCAGGCCCCCACCCATGTCCAACCCATGTCTCCCACCACCCCCACCCCCCATCCACCAGGGGCACCCTCCACCAGGCCCCCACCCATGTCTCCCACCACCCCCACCCCCAGCACTGTGGGGAACCTGCCAGCAGGCCCCCACCCATGTCCAACCCATGTCTCCCACCACCCCCAACCCCCTATCCACCAGGGACACCCTCCACCAGGCCCCCACCCATGTCTCACACCACCCCCACCCCCCATCCACCAGGGACACCCTCCACCAGGCCCCCACCCATGTCTCCCACCACCCCCACCCCCCATCCACCAGGGACACCCTCCACCAGGCCCCCACCCATGTCTCCCACCACCCCCACCCCCCATCCACCAGGGACACCCTCCACCAGGCCCCCACCCATGTCTCCCACCACCCCCACCCCCCATCCACCAGGGACACCCTCCACCAGGCCCCCACCCATGTCTCCCACCACCCCCACCCCCCATCCACCAGGGACACCCTCCACCAGGCCCCCACCCATGTCTCCCACCACCCCCACCCCCAGCACTGTGGGGAACCTGCCAGCAGGCCCCCACCCATGTCCAACCCATGTCTCCCACCACCCCCACCCCCCATCCACCAGGGACACCCTCCACCAGGCCCCCACCCATGTCTCCCACCACCCCCACCCCCCATCCACCAGGGACACCCTCCACCAGGCCCCCACCCATGTCCCCCTGGCCCCAGGTCCTGACGATACACAATCATGGCAGTAATGGCCAGCATACCCAGCACAAACACCCAGGCAAGGATTGCATGCACCCACATAGTGAATGCAATCACATGACACAACCCCAAAGGCAAGTATGCAAAAGAACACATGTCCGTCACACACACATACACAATGGGTGCAAGTGAATGTCAAAACCCATATCATGACATGTAAGAAACCAAAGAGAAAATGACACAAGTGTAAGATAATATAAAAATGTATTAAAAACAAAAAATAAGTAAACTAATAAAACATACAACTATGTGGCAAAGTAAATAAAAGGTCCATGTCCGAGAACAAAAATGATAAACCAAAAAACAAAGGATTAAAAAATCAATAGAATTTGTCCAAAGCAAAACCATGTAGTAGGAAATCAAAGAAAAACCATTACGTCATGGTGTAAACAATAAGAAATTAAAAAAATGTATCTCCCAAAAAATAACAATATATACAGGAATGTTCCAGGGTCCATGAGCCCAACACCACAAATGAAACCTAATACTAACTAATTAAAAAAATATGTACAAAAAAGTGGCCATTGTCCAAGCGGTCCAAAATAATAAAAATAAATAAAGGAAACCTAGCACTAACTAACTAAAAAACTATATACAAAGGCAGCGGGCTAGTCCTGCGGCTCACTTGGTGATGCTGGCCAGGGCATCCTCGAACTCCATGTCAATGTCCTGGAGGCGGGACTCAGTCCTGGCCCCGAGGTCTCGCAGGGACAACCCCATGTGCTCACCAAAATCCCTGCGAGCCTCCTCGAGGCACTCAGCCCGCCTCAATGCCCGACGCATGGAGATCTCCGCCCTGGCCATGGCGAGCCGCTCCTCTTCCGCCCGCTGCCGCTCCGCACCTATCCGCTGGCCAAACTCCTCCCACACGGAACACACCGCCATGCCAGGGTTGCCCTGCCCTCCGGCCGATGCCTGCCCCTCTGATCTTGATGGCCCTGAGCCATGATGCCTCCCACGTCGAGCCCGCTGCTGCCTCCGACGCCACTGCCTCTGCCAGCACGACGGCATCCAGGCTGATGGTAACCACCGACGCCGTCGTGCACGTGCCCTGCCCGATGATGCCGGCACATCTTCCATCTGCTGGGGTCCACTTGCTGTGTTGTCCACCCCTGCTGGACCTCCGACTCCCAACTGTGGCAGGGATGGGATCCCCACCGAGCTGGCTGCATTGGTCGGGGCAGGTCCACAGGGGGCCATGGTGGCATCTGGGCCGGAAGACGGCAAGGAGAACGACCGGTGGATAGCCTGCACAGAGGAGGAGAGGGCCGTCAGATTGGCCAACACATGCAGGAACCCCCCGAACATGGCCGATCCCAATTGGTCCACGTCGGCACGGTGCACTTCGTGATGACGTGCGTGCTCCTCCCGGGAAGCACGCACGTCATCACGAATCACAGCCGTGCGCATCGTGACCCCAATCAGGACCTGCTCCACGCGGCCAGGGGTTCCCACGGCCGCAGGTGGAGGGGAGTCAGTTGACATGGACATCCCCTCTACCTGCGGACGGGCCTGGGACGGGGCATCCCTGCTGGTGCATGGTGGTGCACTCACAGGGTCAGGGACAGCGACATGCACAGGCACCTCCACGGTGACCTGTGCTGCCTCCTGCCCCTGGCCCTGGACTGCACCACTTGCACCAGCAGGGATGCTCCCACCAGGCCCCATGTGTGCACCAGTGTCGGCCTCCTCCTCCTCTGTGCAAACCACCAACCTGGATGGCTCCTCACCGTCTCCCGCCGTAGCAGGCCCCTTTGGGGGCTCACCCACCCCTTCCGCTGCAGCCGTGGGGGCATCCCCGCCGCCTTGCTCCACAGCGCCGTCTCCGCCCTCTTCTTCACTAGCCGCTGCGTAGAGGGAGACAAAGGACACAAGCATCAGGCTACTGTACAATGGTCCCCTAGACAGGAAGCAATAGCAGATGAGCACCCCTGTCAAAGTACACTTCCATCATGTCCCTCCACAACACATGGGTCAGTCCAGGCAAAACACACACAGTAACAGGCATGGTGCATGCCATGCACATTTCCATGCATGTCCAATTGACTCTTGAAACATTCAATGATATGTAACTCACATGCATCATGGCTCATGCATATCACATGCACACACTTCACCTCAGTCACATCCATCTGGCCCCAAACACAACGAACACAGGCGAAACAAGGGTAAGTTGGGTGTGTCACTGAATCTGTGCATTGTCACACACATGTGTCATGCATCCATGGCATGCACAAGTCACAGACACGCAGGTCAGGCACACAGACATGGCTACCATATATGTACCTGGCATCAGCACCCATCCTTCACCCCCATCCATGTCCAGGTACAGAGACTGGCATGCTCTCATGTCCTAAATCTGCATAGGGCTCCCCATGCCGCATTTCAACACATGCAACAACCATGTGGGTCACACATCACTGGTCGCACATGCATTACCATGATGTCCCTGCACACATACATGCATACATGGCCCATGGCACACATACAGGCAAGTATCATAGAACCAGCACACCGCAACATGCCCTGTCTCACACAGTAATGCTTGCACACTTACCGCTCAACTCCAGACGGGCCTCCCTCTCAAGGACCTGGGCGTGGAGCGCTGGGCGTACGCGTTCCAGGACCCTCTTCTGGATGGAACTCATGCGGCCCCGGCCCCCCTCCACGAGGCGCCGGGCCTTCACAAGGGTCCTGGACCTCAAGTCCTCCCAGCGCTTCTTGATCTTCTGGACGTTGCGGGTTGCCACCCCCTCCGCGTTGATGGCAACCACACAGTCGGCCCAGATCCTCTCCCGTCCTTCCTTGCTGACGCGGGACGATCCAAAGAGGGCATCATACTGCCCCAGGACATGCTCCACCAGGACACCAACTTCGGTGGCAGTGAAGCTGGTGCCCCTCTGCCCCTCTGGCCTGGGGTTGCCACTGGTGCCAGATGTGGAAGTGCCCGACATGGCAACCCCAGAGGCAGGTGTGGGTGGGCAACTGGGTCCTGGGGCTGGGCTGTGGAGCGATGTAATCCCAGTTGGGAGTCTTCAGTTCCAGCAGGGGTGGACACAGCAACTGGACCCCTGCAGATGGCTGATGTGCAGGCACCAAATGGCAGGGCACGGTGGCAGCAGGCAGGCAGGCAGGCAGGCAGGCAGGCAGCAGCAGATAGCATGTGGGAGGCTGCTCAGGGCACTCGGGGGGCAGTAACTCGGCCTTCTGGGCAGGAGCGTGGTGTTCCGTGTGTTTTCGGGTGGCCAGCTTGATACGGAGTGATTTGGCACGTGAAATTCCTGCACGTCAGCGTGAAATCCGAGGAAAGGCCCTTAGCGCGTAAGTGCGTCAGCACGCATACGCGATTCTATTGGACCAGAGTCCCTCACCGCGTAAGCGCGTCTGACATGATCCGCACGGGCGTTCCCCACTCAGCACGTGATGACGGAGCACACGTGGAAATACTGCACGTCAGAGTGTCATCGCGTGTAATTGGCCAAAAGTGCGCGTCCACGCCATTGGCCTATGTACGTGTATTTCATCGCGTGTAATTGGCCAAAAGTGCGCGTCCACGCCATTGGCCTATGTACGTGTATTTCATCGCGTGTAATTGGCCAAAAGTGCGCGTACACGCCATTGGCCTATGTACGTGTATTTCAGGGGTGCGCGGCCACTTACACACGCAAGTACGTCAGCGCACCTGTATGCCTGCTGCGTGGGAATTTCCACACGCTATTGGAGTGGGAACTAGATTCCAGGGGTGCGAGGGTCACACGCTCGCCTAGAACACGCGCAAGGCATTAATTTGCGCACTTTTCAATAAACAAGCCAGATGCCAGGATGAACATACCGTTCCTAGCAGCAGTGGCAGTGGGCTACCAAAGGAGGAGGAGGAGGAGAGTCAGGGCCAGAATATTCACACCCAGAACCAGCCTATTCGGGATGCCTGATGACCAGGTGTATGGGAGGTACAGGTTTCCAGCACACATCATACTGGACCTGGTCAGTGAGTGGGAGGACGACCTCACATCACCCACCCTGTGCTCCCAAGCACTCAGCCCCCTGCAGAAGGTCCTGAATGTACTGCACTTCTTGGCCACTGGATCCTTTCAGCGGACAAGTGCCATAGTGGGTGGTGTGTCACAGGCCACGCAGTCACGCTGCCTACACCAGGTCTTGAACATCATCACTGCACGGCCATCAGTCCGCAGGCACATATATCTCCCCAGGACTCATGCAGAAAGGCGGACGTGCATCCAGGAATTCTATGGTGTGGCTCAATTCCCCAAAGTGCTTGGTGCAATTGACTGCACACATGTGGCTCTACGTCCACCCAGGGCAACAGAGCACATCTATAGAAACCGCAAGCACTGGCATTCCATCAACGTGCAAGTTGTATGCAATGCCAAGGGAATAATCACATCAGTATATGCCAACTATCCCGGGTCCACCCACGACAGCTTCATCTACAGAATGTCTACCCTATGCCGGGACCTAGAGGCTGGCCAGCATGGAGATACATGGCTGCTTGGTGAGCATGAATGCCACTGCACATGCATGCATGTCAGATACTGGGTCATGACACAACACCACTAATGATACCCATCACCACCTCCGCAGGGGACAGTGCCTACCCTATCAGCCCCCACATGATGACCCCAATCCGGAACCCCACCACGCCACCCGAGGTAAGGTACAACACAGCCCACATTGCAACACGGGGCATAGTGGAGCGCACATTCGGAGTGCTGAAGTCACGCTTTCGCTCCCTTGACCGTTCTGGCGGGCAGCTGTTATATGCTCCCCGAATAGTGTGCAGGATCATAGTGGCAGCATGTGTCCTGCACAACGTTGCAACACGCCGGGGCCTGCCCGTGGACATGGTGGTGCCCCCACATCCACAACCACATGCACGCCCGCTGCGCATGGGAGGGGAAAGGGCACGGGGGGAGGCAGCCCGTACGCAACTGGTGGCCAACTTCTTCACCTAGGAATCACAGTGCTGGCTAGTGCACACTGCTCTGGCACATACCATCTGACAATCAATGATGACACTACCTGACAATGTCACAAAATTACTTGACAATAAACTGTCAGATACACATCAGCCTGAGATTGTTAACATGGAAGTGTCACTATGTGTGCACCCCTACCTACACATACACCAGCAATGCATCACAACGAAAAGACACAACTCCATCAATCAAATATGCATTGCCACAGGCAATTCACTACATGACAACATTGCCATGTCACCCATTCCCTTCACAGTCCCGCCACTGAGGACACCATGTCATGGTATGTGAGAGCAAACAAACTGGCCATCACAACATGACACCGGTGTCACAAATAGCAGTTCCCCAAATGGAACATAGCCGCACTTGAACAGCTAACCGCGCTGGAGCCACTACTACACACCTGTGTAAGAGTAATTTCAATCAAATTACACACCAACCCACCCTGAAGCCCACCCAAACAAGACACAATGCATGTAATCAATGGTAGTCTCATTACCTGATTCTGCTGGTATGTCCTCACCGTCCAGATGTACAGTGATGGCGCCACGCAAAAGTGTCAGTGCACATCTACCGACATGTAGTCTGACTCCAGAGAGTATGCCCGTGTGAAGAACTGTGTGAAATACCTGCAAAACATGAGCAACATATGTAAGTAGAGGCACATATCAAACCATCATGCATAGTTAGGTGCAACAACAATGTACACTATGAATGTCTACACAGTATTGACTATGGACTGGCCAACAGCTCATGGGAGTCCAATGTCACCGTATAATTTGCTGTCACTTGGGCACACCCTTTGCAAGCCCATGGAAACGGAAGCAGGAGGGGTGTGGATGTCTGGTACCCAAGCATCGAAACCAAACTCAGGACAAGCCTGCATGTGCCCAGCCACAATACAGTGTATGCCCAGGTACCCACACAAGGCAACACTCTTGAAAAAGAAAAAAATAATTGAGAAAAAATGGCCATGAAAGGGCCGGCGGGGGTGGGGGGGCACCTAGGAGGTCCGAGGACAGGATGCACGCCACAATCCACCTGTGTGGATCATGGGAAACTAAAACACCCCATAGGCTCGTGGCCCACACGGCTACTCTGTTGTGGGAGATGAGTCGCTATCGCTCTGGCCAGACCCTGCAGCTGACTCAGGAGGTGGGGGAGCTGCCTCAGAAGATGGTGTGACAATGGGAGGCAGCCCACGCAAAGCACGAGTTTGCTCCTCCATGGCTGCAAGCAGGCAGGTCTGGTAGTTCTGGTTCTGGGTTATAATCATGCGGAGGTCCCCATGCAGTAACTTCCGGGATGACCTGACCTCCGCACGAGTTGCCTGCATCTCGGCCGAGAGCGTCCGTGTCAGACGCTCCAGCTGCTCCTCTGTCCTTCTATGGGATGAAGCCTCAAGCTCTAACAGGGTCGACCTGAGGTGATGGAATTCTTCCCTCAGGCCTTCCCTGTGGCGCTGGGACTCCATGGAAAGTGATTCCCGCAGAGTCGCCAGTGCCGCCCGCCTGTCCATGTTGGACGCCAACATATCCTCCCTGTGTGCCTGGCAGATGGACTCTGTAGCCTGCTCCAGTCGCTCCATCAGCCTTTCTGGGGGGACAATGGAAGTGGCCACCCTATCCATGGCCTGTGCAATCATCTCGGATGATGCTGCCTGTTGGGTGGCCATACCGTAGATGGATTGCTCCCAAGCGGTATTGCCAGGTGGCATACGGCCACCACGTTGACGGGCACCACACCTGCCTGGGGCAAGGCGGACTGCGCCTTGCTGTGCCGGCAAGGCCTCAGGCTGCAGGACTGCATTCCCTCTCTGATCTGCAGCCCCAGGAACAGGATCAGAGATTGTGTGGTGTGGCCCTGCATCCGTAACCACCGGAGGCTGAGCTGCCGACACTGACATCCCCATTGAGGGCAATGGCCCGGCTGCAGGTGGGTCGGACAGAGGAGATTCTCTCCCAAGAACACTCACCTGCGACTGCACATAGGTGTCATCCTCCGAGTCTACACCTGAATACTGCTCGGGGGAGGAACCCCCAGAGACACCCCTCGACAGCACGACCTGCAGCAATTGTGGGTTTTCACCCACAAACACACCACGTCCCTCACTTGTGGAAGGTCGGCCCGGGTTGCCCTCCTGGGACGGCTCAACCACCACATCCCCAGCATCAACAAGTGCTTCGTCCCCTGCAAAGACATGAAAGAGAAAAATGGAAACAGGCATTAGCACCATGGCATGCAACAAGGGCTGATGAACAACAGAGGCAGTAGTTCTACGACACATGTCCCACATGACTGGGAGACCTCCTATGCATTCACCATCACTGGGTCTGTAGGGGAGGCTCAGGGCATACAATGTACAGATTGGAGAGCAACGCCTGCTCACCATGCTGCCTAGCACTGCCATCACACATTGGCCGGTGATTGCCATGTCAAAGGCACATGCCATCACACACATGGCATGTGACATAGCCACCAAGTGAAGAGGGAGAGGAGGGCAACTTTTTTGGATTTCAACCACTCTGGTCCTGACATTGCATCGTCACATCAATAAGTTAACATGTTGTACATGGATCTGCTAGTCCAAATTGGCCACGATGCACAGTGCCTTGTCTACATCAACAAAATGCAGTAAACAATGTGATTCCACCTCCCCATCACCTGTAAAGGAATCATATAGCATTCGTGAAGCACCGGTCCAGAAATGTATGAAGGTACAGCGGAGCACTGAGGGGTGGTGGGGCAGAAGGGGATGCCAGTCAACAATCCTACTGGTGCTGGTGTCATTCATGTCACGCAAGTGCAGGGGTGGGTGGCACAATGAAGTGCAAGGGGAAGTGGCGGCTGGAAGTGCTGTACAAGGTAAGTAGGACTTAACGTCAAGGGCAGATGGTGTTAGGCGCAGACAAGTGCTGGGGGGGGTGGCCTATAGGGGTACAGAGACAATCATGCAGTGCTGTGGGCTCGGAGGGGACAGGGGAGGTACACACTGCATCTGGCTCGGCAAGGTCCTTGCAGATTTCTATGTGTCCTGCAGAGTTGTCACATGCCGCAGATATGTGCCCTTGGATTGGGGATCTCATCTTGGTGAAAAGGGTGAGGCGCTATTGCCTTTGGAGCATGTGGCAGGCCAGTTTGCCAGAGGATGGGCATGATGCAGGACATTCCCTCTCTGCCACCCGGCACCTGTGGTTTGGGTTCACAAGATCCGAGTCATGCCAGGACTCTGCATTGGCATGGGGCTTCAGACAGGTGGTCATGACCGTGGCAAAGACATCCAGTGTACCTGACAGCAGTGGAGCATGGAGTGGGCCCTGTCAGGATGGGAGTGAGCCTAAGGGGGAGCTGGATGGGGGGGAGATTTTGGCAGCATGAGCCTCGACTGACACACACTTCATGGGTTGGAATACCAAGAAGGTGTGTGACAGTGGTGAGGGTGGCTTTGCCTGTGGGGTGGTGAGGGTGAGCTGGGAGGAGAGGAGAATGTGATCACTCCAGGAGAGAGGAGTGCAGAGATGGACGGAGAGGGGAAAGTCAGATGAGATCAGAGCATCAAGAGTGTGCCCTGCAGAATGAGTAGGGACAGACGGGAGTCTAGAGGGTGAGAGGGAGTTGCTGAGGTCACAGAAAGGTCACGTGGGGGGGTCAACAAGCATGCAGGTGGATGCGTACAGCACCAAGGAAGAGGATTTCTGTGTCTGGGGACATGAGTGAGGAGGAGAGGTGAGGACACTCAGAAAGGAAGTAGTACATTTGACCAGTTTTCCCAGACACAGTACGCACAGTTTGTGAATGTCAAGGTGTGGTAGAGAGAGACGTCACACAAGCCATTCCAGAGTGGAGTAGGTCTAAGTAGGAGTGACAGTGGCAGGAATACCCTCAGGGAAGCCAAGGGCACACCCCCCCTGCACAGTAGTGGCGGGCCAAGGAGAGGGTCTCCTGAACATCAGGTAGGAGTGTGTGAAGGATGCAGACAGAGCTGGCCGTCAGACATGTTTCCATGAGACCAAGGATGTCAAGGTGCATAACCTCATGTAAGTGACAGATATCGGAGGAATGCCTGATGCAGCCGCAGTGAAAGGAGTGTAATTGTGGAGGAGGTTGACAGCCTTGTAGGACTTACGGGGAGTGCTAGAGATCAGAGGTGCAGCATGTGTAGGAGTTGGAGTGGGAGGCGGAGAAGGATCATGGGAGGGTGCAGGGAGGCAGTGCAGGATTGATGAGGAGAGAGGAGGGGGGACAGCAGGAGAGGAAAGGAAGTTGATGAGATGTGGGTAGCATTTCTCAAGGAGAATGAGGTTGGCCTAAGGGCCTTGGACTGAGATGCTCCCATTACCATGCACATCAATTGTGGCCTCTGAGGATTGGAAGGAGGCCAGGAGTACACCCCAACGGGTCCCACCATTGATGGTGGAAGAGGAGCAAGGAGAGAGGACAGGGACCATGTGAAGGGTCTATGGGACAGGCAAAGGCATGTATGAGCAGATGTCAGTGAAAGTTTGCTTTGAGTAGGCTCAGATGCACTTGTCAGCAATAGGGTGGGTCGCATTGGAGGGCAGGGTGCCCTCATTTGACTGTTGGCAAGCAGGTGTCGTGAGTAGGGCACGATGGTCTGAACTGTAGAAGTCATGGAAGATAGACCATGAAGAGCAGCATGGAGTGTGAGGGAATGGGGCTCGAAACCAGACGGTACCAAAGCACACAGGTAGGAGGTGGATGTCAAGGCAACATCCACAGTATGACAGCATGTTGGTTGGCATTTATATACAGAGGACGCATTAGCATGTGGTATCATTGCATGTCAGGCATGTGAAGATGAAACTTGATTGGCTGGGGGAAAGTATAGGAATGGTATGTAAGACATCAGATGAATAGACAGGGGAGTATGAGCAACAATGTAGTGACAAAATGACAATTCAAGGGCAACTTCCATGGTGTAGGGCCATATGTGCACTGTTGCCAGTAGGGATAGTGCTGTGGGCAGATGGTGTTGCACTGAACATACTGGATGAGGCACATGGGTGCCACTATCAACTCTGCCACACACCCCCTTGACAGGCACCCAACATGAATGCTTCACACACACACCATGCACATGGATAATACACACATGCATGTGCACTCACCGGATGATGCCTCGTAATCAGGGAGATCTCCCACACCTTGGAGTTGTCCCTCGGTGACGTAGGATCCAGCTACGGACTCGTGTGGTGTGAGTTCTATTTCCTGTGCTGGGGACCCACCTCCAGTCACCAAGGTTGCGGCATGACTTGAGGCCAGCTTATCCTTTGCCCTGCGCTTAAGGTCATTCCAGCGCTTCTGGCAATCACTAGCTGTGCGCCTCACTACTCCAAGGGCACTTATTCTGTCAGCAATGGTCTGCCAGTGTGCCTGGCGTCTGGCATGTGTGGTCTTGGACCCTGCAACGATGACCATTTCCCTATCATGATCTGACACATACTGAACAAGTGCATTCAGTTCGGCGTCTGTGAAGCTTGGCTTCCTTGATGGGCCGGACTGTGCAGCCGTGCCTGGGGCATCAGCCTGTGCCGGACATGCACTCTTCCTCTTGCGCTTGGAAGGGGGTGGGGATCCAGAGTGTCCTACGCCGTTGTGGACACTAGGGGCAGGAGCCGTGGTGGACTCAGTACTGGGTGTGTGGGATTGCACACTCAGCATGGGAGTAGGTGCAGGCATTGGGGGTAGTGGGATGGGGTCAGGCCTGATCTGAGGTGCATGAACTAGGACCGACACAGTCTTGGCAGGGTGTATGAGAGGTGGGGTGGATGGAGCCACACCCTGGCTACGGGGGCCAGCAGATGACCTATCTGGCATAGATGCGCGTGCCCTGATGACACCAATGTGCACCGGTGCACGTGCAGTGGACCTGCTGACCTGGATGTCAGCGATGGGATCACCCTCGGACAGGTCTGGTGCCACAATGGGCTGGTCCGACAAGGGCTGATCAGGGTTGGTATCAGCCACATGACTCTCAACTTGGGGGGGGGGGCATGGGTGTCCCTGACTGGTCCTCCAGACTGGGGGGGACAGGGGCACCCTGCAAGTCACAACCACGTCCCCTAGTGGATCCTCCACGGCCACCACGTGTGGCTCGGCCACCTTTGCCACCCTTACGGCTTGCACGCCTCCCAACCATGGCACTGATGTTATTGTGCGTATGGGAGTCGGTGTGCACAATTGTCCTGGGCAATTGGGTGTCAAAGGGGTTGGGTACCAGATGGTATTCGTACCCTAGTGCAGTGGCAAGGCTATATGACACCCCTGGGGAAAGATGACGGGTCACGCAAGGCACAGGCACCCCAAAAAAGTTAAGGAACGTGCACAATACCCCTCCTAGACCACGTGTGCTGATGGAAAACCCTGCACTACGCTGTGGCATCCAGTAACACAATGAACGTATGCGTGTCACACGCAGCCTAGAATGACCTCTGAAGGGGTAGGCTACACACGGGGCATGCACAGAAGTTAGATTCGTGCGTGACTCACCGTCTGCCAGGTAAAAGAGCGTGAAAAATGAGCGCGTTTGGTTGGCAACACCCCTGCCAAAAGAAGATGTGTACGCTGTCTGAGGAGACAGGACAACAGTAGAAGGGGACACTGTTTGAGGGAACAGGCCCAGGTAAACCAGTACAAGAGGAAAAAGAGAAAAAGCTGTCAGAGGTAACAGGGAGTACGAACTGGAAACGCCGTGAAGTAAATCGCGTGTGAAACGACAAGAAGTACAGAATTCACCCACTCGCTCTCCACGAAAAGCACGTACAAGGAAATGGTGTTCTACACTACCTTATATACAGGCCCACACGTACAGCGTCACTTACGGCGTGTACGTGCTTGGCCCATGTTCACCAATCACACGCTTTGTCACTTCTGCGTGTGGATCCTTTTTCACCAATCACACGCTTTGACACTCCTGCGTGTAGCTCACTTTTCACCAATCACACGCTTTGTCACTCCTGCGTGTAGATCCATTTTCACCAATCACACGCTTTGTCACTCCTGCGTGTAGATCCATTTTCACCAATCACACGCTTTGTCACTCCTGCGTGTAGATCCATTTTCACCAATCACACGCTTTGACACTGCACGTGCAGGTAACTATAGACGCACATATGCTGGTGACGGGTTTTCGCGCGATTCGCTGAGTGTGGGATTTTCACGTGCAAAATCACTCCCTATCAGGCTGTCCACGCGTTCAAACACGAAAGACCACGCTCCTGGCCAGGAGGCCAAATTACAGTCCCCCAGAGCCCTGAGCACGCTCCCACCTGCCATCTGCTGCTGCCTGACTGCCTGCTGGCCATGTGCCCCACAGTGCTAATGGGTGGGGGTGGTGGGAGAAATGGGTGGGGGCCTGGTGGAGGGTGCCCCTGGTGGATGGGGGGTGGGGGTGGTGGGAGACATGGGTGGGGGCCTGCTGGCAGGTGCCCCTGCACTGCTGGGGGGTGGGGGTGGTGGGAGACATGGGTGGGGGCCTGGTGGAGGGTGCCCCTGGTGGATGGGGGTGCAGGGGGACATGATCAGGTGTGCAGGGTAGTCCCCTGTTTTGTGGGCTGCCTGCAGGGGCCGTGGAGGGTGTACAGGGTACACCTGTGAGGGCCCACCCAGCCTATTCGCGTGTGATAATTCCCACGCACCCCTGTAATACACGTACCCTGGCCAATCGCGTGTTGAACTTCCCGCTACCCCTGTAATACACGTTCCCTGGCCTATCGCGTGTTCTACTTCACGCGTACCCCTGTAATGCACGTACCCTGGCCAATCGCGTGTTGTACTTCCCGCTACCCCTGTAATACACGCACCCTGGCTGTTCGCGTGTGATAATTCCCGCGTACCCCTGTAATACACGTTCCCGGGCCTATCGCGTGTTCTACTTCACGCGTACCCCTGTAATACACGTTCCCTGGCCTATCGCGTGTTCTACTTCACGCGTACCCCTGTAATACGCGTTCCCTGGCTGTTCGCGTGTGATAATTCCCGCGTACCCCTGTAATACACGTTCCCGGGCCTATCGCGTGTTCTACTTCACGCGTACCCCTGTAATACACGTTCCCTGGCCTATCGCGTGTTCTACTTCACGCGTACCCCTGTAATACGCGTTCCCTGGCTGTTCGCGTGTGATAATTCCCGCGTACCCCTGTAATTCACGTTCCCTGCCTAGTCGCGTGTAGAACTTCCCGCGTACTCCTGATTTGAAGATTGCCCGCTTTGCTTTCCTTGTTTGCCTGCCCTGTGAAGTGGTCCAGGGTTTGCGCAGCCCTTAGCGATGATTTAGCGATTTTGATGGCTTTTCCTTGCGCGAGGGCGTTCTTGGGGGCGTTACTGGCGCTGCTGCAGGCTCGCTGCGATTCTCTGCGCCACGGCTGGTTTGGGAGCATGAAATCCATGAATACGCTGTGCGCGGAAATCAGTTTTAGCGCACGTGCCTGGCGCAGACTATCGCAGGCGCACGCTGTGCGCCAGCCGCGTGCGCTACTTGTGCGCTGGATTCTATGAATTACCCTGTATGTGTATGAAACTCACTTGGTTTTTTAAGGCTGTGTTATTGAATGTTAGGAGAAAGAAGAAATAATGATATACTTATTTTGCAGTTTGTATAAGGTAGATGGCAGAAACTGTATAGAAAAGCATGGAATGTATGCATTTGTGAAGGTGTGGGTAATAAAGCAGAAGGAAGTGATTTACAGGCAGGGCGTGCCACATCCAGGGGTTTTCCAGCAAATCCAGCATGGAAAGGGGACTGTAGATTTGTGTTGAAAGAGAATGTGCGTAGTGAAGATGGCAGAGGTGGAGAAAGTCAGGGTGTTGGTGATTGGAGATATGTGTATGCATGGTTTACAGCAGTATGCTCAATGCAGGCATGTGGCAAACAATTTTGATGTTAAAGGAGTGGAGGTGGTGTGGAGCATTGTGCCTGATTGCAATGTACAGGGAATTGTACAGGTTTGTAAAGATATGGGCAGGATGAACAATCCCCATGTGGTAGTTTTTGCACTATGGTGCTTTCCATTTGAGCAATGTCAGTGCCCCTACTTTGTTGGCAGATTTGGAATACGTGGTTCAAGCAGTAATGAACATCCTTCCAAATGCCAAAGTATTTTTTTCTGGATTAGTACCTAGGGCAATATGGGACAATAGTTCTGTTTTTTGTCTTCAGCAAAACATTGCTAGGTGTGTAATCAACCGTGGCATGTGGTCTTTCATGCTTAGAGCTGGCATGTTCTTCTGTAATAATGAGAATATTGATTCCAGTAATGCTGTTTATTTGAAAGAATTTGGTATTTCCTTATCTTTTATGGGAAATGTCATTCTGTTTTAAAATGTAAGGGGTGCTATGGAGAAGGTTATGTGAAGATTTTAGGAGTAAAGTAAGAAAAAAAACTAAAAATACAAAATAACAGGTGTCAATCATCTGCAAACAAGGTTATTTTCTGAGCCAACCTCAAAGGGGAAATTGTTTACACTATTTAAATTTAGATTCACCACGCTCAGATTTTCGATATGTCCACGGACATGGCGGTTGTCCACGGACTGCGCGTATTACATACAGGGATTTTCGGGTGAAGAGGCAAGCAAATGATGAGTGGAGCAAGGGATTGGTCATTAATGTTTACAGGGTGTGTTGTGTAAGGAGAGAGTTTGTCAGAAAGTCTTTTTCCTGAGAGAAGAACAGATAGCTGTGGCTGTGTGTTTCAGAAAACAGATTATCTGGATCTTGGGAGACTCATGGATACATTGGTTGGAGGTGCATGCAGAACGCTGTGGAGTAGCTGTAGAACTTGGATTACCTCATGTGGAAGTGCACTGGGATGGAGTGCGTGGAATGAAGTGGCTGGACTTGGTACCTCTCTGTTCTACTTTGGAGACAGAGCATCAGACATAATTATAATTCATTGTGGAGGCAACAGTTTAGGACATGTGTCTGGAATTTTATTGCAATTTGAAATGAAAGAAGGACTTGGCAAGGTCATGGACATGTTTCCAAATTCCCAAGTAATTTTTTCTCATATTGCGCAAAGACAAATGTGGTTGCGTTCTTCTTCATTTGGAGAAAGTGAGGCACAATGTCAATAAGGCTGTTTGTGCCTTTCTAAAAGATGTTGGCATGTCCTCTTTTCACCATGAAAATATTATGTTTAGTAGCACATACATTTTTCGCAGAGATGGAGTCCATCTTACTTATGCTGGCAATCAGATTTTTCTGAGAAATGTACAAAATGCATTGCAACCTTTTTTGGAATTACAGCGATCCATTTTGCAGTAGGTGTTGACCATTTCAAGTTTTTCAAACACAAAAAAACACCACCAAAAGGCTCTTTCCAGAGCCACCACTTCCTCCCAGAGAAAAGTGCAATGGTTTTGCTAGCGCAGCACCCCAAAATTTCAGATGTCCGCGAACTGTCTGCGGACTTCTAAAAAATGCACAGGGCCCTGCTCCATTTATTTGCCACTTCTATTTTTAAACTGTGAAAGGCTGCTATGAAAAGAGCCTTTATTTTTTGTTTTTTTATATTTTTTTGTTTATTACACACGACACACAAGGAAAGGAGGGGAAAGGAGGGTAAGGAAGGGACACCAACCATGGGGATAAGAAAGGGCAGGTGGAGAGAGGAAGATGTAGGGTGGTCCCTTCTTAGGTAGGTAGCAGGTCTTCTGGTGCTCCGTGACCGCAGTCTTGGAAGCACTTCGAAGATTCACCACCCTGCCGAGTACTGCGTTGCAGTACATACACAATATTGTGACCCTTGAAAGGTAACGGTCAACAGCATTGTGAATGGCCTGTGAGGCAGCTGGAGGGATGCGCTCTCCCACAGGAGTGTCTCTTGTGGTGAGAGGAGCGGAAACGGATGATGTGGTAGAGGAACTCAACCTACTACGTTGATCACAACGTACAACCTTGCAAATGGCCCCACCGTGGAATGACCTTAGGTGTTGCTTCATGGATGTCGTACCAAAGCTGTATGAACCAGGTCTCCCACAACTCAGCACCATTTTGCACTGGTTGCAGGTGACCTTGTTCGCATGTGTTTTTGGTACATTACCATGAATGGTAAACAACCGCCACATCCAAGACTGATGGCGAGTGCTGGTAGTAGGGGCTTCCTCTACCTCATCCTCTTCATCCTCTTCATCCTCCTCTACATCCCCACGCATGTTCCCCTCTGCAGGCCCTTGGGGAGGTGGTGGTGATGGAGGGCTTGGGGTGGTGCTGAGGCAGCTCTAGCAACAGCAGCCATGGATGCCATCAGGGTTGATGAGAAAATCTCAGTAAGAGCAGCAAAGGCAGCAAAAGTCAATCTGCAATAGCTAGAAGCACAATGAAGATCAGCTCTGGGGTGTGGCCTTTTATAGGGGTGCTGGTGTGCGCTCCGCAGACAGCCGCACTGTCCACGGACAGATCAAACACCCCAAAAAGGCTCAAGAAGTTCCAAAAGGTGTGTAGAAAGCCAGGGTCACTGTCCGGGACATGTGCAATGGTGAATTTTTACTGTAAAATACTTTAGATTGTCTGAAAAAGTACTTTTAAAATGCTCGGAGACCCGGACAGTATCCGTAAATCAGGACACACGCTCAGTGTGGGTGCGGTCACATGATGACATCGCAAACACGTCTGCGAAGGGAACGGGTGTCCGCAGGACACCAAATGCACAGGAACAGTCATGCGCGTGCACGCGGGTGTTCTACTGACAGTGTTCAGGTCCTCAAACTAATTAAAAGTGTGACACAAGTGAGACGGACAGTTACGGACAGGCGTGATGTTCGTAGGACTTATGGGTGTGGTGCGCATGTGCATAGACATTCTACAGACAGTACAGACAGGTATAGTGTCCTTAGAACACCCCCATTTGGGTTCATTGAGAACATTCTGGACACTGAGTGTGTTCCGAGAACAGTTCCATCTTGCTTGCGGACAGTACAGAAGGGTATAGTGTCCTTAGGACACCCCCATTTCCCTAATTACAGACATCCCGGACACCGCGTGTGTTCTGAGAACAGTTTCATTTTGCTTGCGGACAGTACGGACAGGTGTAGTGTCCTTAGGACACCCCCATTTTGGTTAATTACAGACATTCTGGACACCGGGTGTATTCTAAGAACAGTTCCATCTTGCTTGCGAACGGTACGGACATGTATAGTGTCCTTAGGACACCTCCATTTTGGGCAATTACGGACATCCCGGACACCGGGTGTGTTCTAAGAACAGTTCCATCTTGCTTGCAGACAGTATGGACATGTATAGTGTCCTTAGAACACCCCCATTTTGTTAATTACAGACATTCCAGACACCCGTGCTGTCTGCAGACACTCCAACTGTCTTTTTAAAAACAATAAGACACAAAGATCTGAATTAAAAGACACATCATTTTTATTTTATTATATAAAGATATAAAATTTAGGAAAGAGACGGGGAAGCAGAAACTGACAGAAATACAGGGGAATTAGAGGTTTGGAGAGGATGGATGGGAGGGGATGAAGGGATGGAAGTCTCATCAAAACGTTTTTCTTGGTGTTGAGGGTTTGGGGATGGTTGACTGGGACATGGAGAGGGGGAAAAGGTGCATGTGGGACAATGATATTTATTTTTTTCTTTTATGTGGTCCTCCACAAAATGTTTCAAAAGATTGAAATTTTCCATAAGCATGTCCATTTTTTGTTCCATGTGCTGCAGAGTATTTTCTAATGTCTCTTTTGGTGTATTATTTTCAATGTTTGTATGGTCTGTTAAAAAGGTCTGTTAAAAAAATATATATGTTAAGTGCACATAAAGTAATGATTACTAATTTGCTTATATATAGAAGTGTCTACCATTAGTATCACTGTCTTCAGACATGTCCTCACGTGGGAAATTTTCCTCAAGCCATTCCAAAGTACTGGACATTTCTGTGTAAAAATGAAAATATTACTTTTAGTGTACCAAATACAGAAAGTTTAGAAATATATAAGAAAAATGAAGTTTACTTACTAGTTTCTGGTAAATTGTGTTCTTACTGTTGTGTAGGTCTGCTGTTTCTCCTAGCTGTGCAGTTTCTGTGAGGTAAATATGTTGGAAGCATATATTTTTTGTTTTGGTATATTCCATTTTAGTACATATGGTATTTAAATGGATGGTTGATGTGTGACATATATAGGTTCCACTTCTTACTTATTATTACATATAATGTGTTTATATGCTGCTTTTTGAACTTGTTCAGTGTTTATGTAGCATGATAGAACTATCTAAGATACCCCCTACGTTTATGGGTAGTGTTGCTGTTGTCCGCGTCTGTCCGCGGACATCAAAATCACTTGCAGGGGGTTCGGCATGTTCTATGTTACATGTATATAAAGTAAGCGAATCCTAGTAAACCTCTATCAAATTCACACTATGTATATGTGTATTCAGTAAAAAAACTTTGTTAAAAGGAGGTTATGGTTAAGTTGCGCTACTAAAAACCTGTGAAATTCAGTAAAAAAAATATGGTTCAAAGTAAAACCGAAAAACCCCTGAAATTCACTAGTTATGGTAAGCTAAGCAACCATAACTCGCGCCACCAACGTGCATTGTTAAGACTAACACCCAGGACATCAAAGATGACATCAAATCACAGTATTGGACGTGTAGTTATGGTTAAGTTGCTGTTTCCATAGGAAGAGCACTTTTTGGGCGGCTTATAACTTTTCTCCCCCTGGACGAATCCTCACCAAACTTTGTAAAAAAAGTATATGGGCCACTGTGACTTGCAAGCTTTGGTGATGTTTGGTCCAGGGGGGTAAAACTTATAGGGAGGGTCCCAAAACTTCTTTTTTTCTCATAGACTGAATGGGGGAAAAACTTTGGGCATGCCTACAGCCCAAACCGCTGGACGGATTTTCACCAAATCTGTGGCAGGAGAAGGAGCTTGGTCCCAAAAGCATGGTTTTGTAAATTTGGTGCCAATCCGTCCAGTAGTTTTCTTTAAAACAACCAAAAAGTATGTCTCAAAAAATTTGTGATATCTATGTCCACTCCGCGGTCACACTTCCCTGTTCGCTCCGCGGACAAGATGCTGATTGGCTAATCTGTAGCATCATGTCCGCGGACATGTGACACGTTCACTGATTGGATGTTGAAAAGCGTGAAGTGCGTCAGATTGTTTTGCTGCTCCCGCCATCTTTCATTCGTGTTTTGGTGTACGTGGACATCGCCGCTAACACATATACAACAACACAACATTGCACTTGTTAAACTTATAAAATACTGTCTCGGAAGGTGAGGGTTAATGAGGCTGGGATGGAAAGTGGTGTTTTTTTGTCACCAAAGTCATACGGTAAATTGGAAGTTTCTGCTCAATATAGTGTCCGTTAAGTACATGTGAAGAATTACTGTGTCTGTGTTACAATGTATTTAAAATAAAATTGCAGTCATACTGATGTCCTAGAGTTTGAAATCTCAGGCAGCCACCTGCACTGTTTGATGGAAACAGCAGGTCTGCAAGTGTATGGGAGTACCAGTTCTCATGAATGCATTGAGACATGTTGTTGCAAAGTCAGAATGTATTTGCATTCTGAGTGAAGGTCAGTTGCTTTGCTTTTTTGGTTGCGAGCTCAGTAGGCCCACGCATCCGACTGAACCCATAAGGGTCATTTGTTTTTTGACCTTGAGCGAAAGAGAAAATTCAGTAAGAATGCAGGGAGTGAAAGTTTGCAAAAAATACCATTTGATAAGGTTATGTATTCAAAATGTTTGTAAGGCACATGTAATATCAGTTCCAGAAGATTCTTTGGTGCAAGTACATTGCTGTCTGAGTTTCACGAAGACAACGGATACGGTGGAGACGGTGAATATTCTGTAAGTTTACTTTTGATGACTCTACACCGGAACGAGATTACATTTTTTATTACCAGAACATTAATTTTGGCAATGTAACTGAAGTACTATCTTTCTGCGTGGTTGTCATTTTTTTTTACTTATGGAGAGTGCAGATTCTCTGCGTTTGTAGGCTATCACTAGATTCACCCATGTTCAATGCTAATATTTCTTTAAAATGTCATGTATGACCGCATCGTTTTGTGTATCATTTTCCACGTTCTTTTTTGAAATCACAAATGTCATCATTTAATTTTCTATTACCTGAACATTAATTTTGGCAACGTAACTGAAGTACTATCTTTCTGTGTGGTTGTCATTTTTTTTTAGTTATGGAGAGTGTAGATTCTCAGCGTTTGTAGGCTATCACGAGATTGACCCATGTTCAATGCTAATATTTCTTTAAAATGTCATGTATGACCACATCGATTTGTGTATCAGTTTCCACTTTCGTTTTATCTTTTTTAAAATTGTTTGCTAAAGGTTGGGCATTGATACATGTTTTCTGCTATGTTTTCCAAACAGCTACATCCTGCCTTATTGTGATTGCCATGGATTCAAGATGCCAAGTGATGGATTTTTTGCACGCCAGTTGCACGTACTCGTGACCGACTACCTAACCGTCACTGTTTTGTGGGACGATCGCACAGGACCCATTTGTCCGTACGCTGCAGTGGCCAATAGGAGTAACATAACATCTTTTATGGTGGTGTAGGCCGGAGTTCATGCCGACGACTTGGAAATAACTGCGACTGAAGCAGTATCGAAAACAAATACTTTGTGTATGGGAAAAGAACAACGTGTGCCTCACGATTAACATTTTCAATGATGACCAAAGAAACAAAGTTACTATTTGATTTAAAATGGGAATAGTCCGATGGTCTCGGGCAGTTTATTGTGAAATAAAAGTACTTCACAAATTCTAAAATGTTAATGTTTTCTTTTAAAAACCAGTTTATTATTTCAAAATGTGATGTGTTCATTTTTAGGTTCTGCGTCAGGGCACGTAGGTGCTTATGGGCGCATTTGGCTACGCTGGAGAGGAACGTCATCCAAAAAATGTGTAGAATATCATTAGGGTTGGTTATGTAATGAAATGTGGGAGTGTTTTCGTATTAGACAAGTGTCGTAATGTAGTTAAAAAAACATAGCGGTATACGTTTACTGACTGAGGGGTAGGCTGTAGCCATGGGGAGTGGGCAGAATGTCGAGGTCATGGTATAAGGTCATGATCCGCACAATGTGGCTACTGGCCATGACCAGAAGGGAAAAAAGATAGGATTACAATGGCCATGTCCACCCGGGACTGGCTTTGTGGTAAAGATGGTCGACATTAGGATACATTTGAAAGGTAAGAAAAAAGTGCTTGTGGTAATATGTTAACAGGGTTTCCTATTTGCCATTTGCAGGCTGCCATGGAAAGCAAAGAGGGGTCCTGTATGGAACAATCGCCTTCCCTTTCTATGGTGGCCATATTGGAAAAGGATTTTGTTTTCTAATCCGGGACACCACAGGCATCCCGAATTAGGACGAAAAATCCTCTTTTTTAGTAGCATGGGTTACTGCTTTGGAAATCTATCTAGATTGTTAATGGCATTCATCCCCCATTTTATGGATGGAAGGGGGGGGGTAATGATCAAGAGATCGCGTTATGCACTCTCGCTTGGATTGGGCTAATAACTTGGCCTGCTGGCCCTTTATTCACCGTTCCAGTCCCTGGAATGGAGGACGAACGCTACAACATTCCCATTAGCATAACACAAACTGCAAATGGAAATGTTGGAAAATCTTATTGCGTTTATGTACTTTACTGAGAAATATAAAGTAGATGGAGTCTATGCAATTTTTTTTTATTTATATTTTTAAACTGTGAAAGGTGGTTCTTAAAGGAACATTTAATTTTTTTACGGATGGCCTTTTTTTTGGAAGGACAGCTAAGAAGGAAAGTTGCAGACGGAAATGAGCAAAGAGGCACCAAACAGTAATATGGAGGGGTAGGTGGACGGGGGGAAAATGTTGTGCGTGTGTTATTTGTAAGGTAGGGGCAGTGTTTCTCATGCTCCTTCATTACAGCATTGGTGCTGTTTCTTGGGGAGGAGGGATGGCCTTAGCTCATGTCGTTTTCAGATAAATAGTACTTTTGCTAAAAGTATGTACTGTGTACTACATTGTTAATGGCTGAGTACAAATAGGTGTTGGAGCTGTGCAAGGGAAACGTTGAAGTTGCAAGTTCCTACATCAGTAAAAAATGTACTTCCACACTGTCCACAGGGCATAGATCTTATTGTTAAGTGTGCATGGATTCTCGGACACGTCAACGTGCTTTGCGCCAGCATATGGTCATGTGGCATTCTCTGGAAGGTATGCAATGAAGTCAGATGTTAGTTTACATTATGGTTATGTGCCACTACTAGAAACCTATGAACTTCAGTAAAAAAACTTTGTTAAAGGGACGTTATGGTTAAGTTGCGCTACTAAAAACCTATCAAATTCAGTAAAACAACTTTGTTGAGGGGACATTATGGTTAAGTTGCGCTACTAAAAACCTATGAAATTCACTAAAAAAAAACTTTGTTAACGGGATGTTATGGTTCGAAGTAAAACCGAAAAATCCTTGAAATTCGCCAGCTATGGTAAACTAAGCAACCATAACTCACGCCACCACTGTGCACTGCTAAGACTTACACCCAGGACATGAAAGATGACATCACAAATGTCATTGATGATATCACTGATGACATCACATTTCTGGCTCCCCCTTTTTTCCTTTCCTGACATATCTAGGCCACATGGTTTTCTTCAGTAACAGTCAGGAATTAAAAATTGAAAAGGTACTATATTTGTAGACTTATCCTTCAAGTATGTTCTTACAGTAATTCTCTTAGGGTCCAGTCAAATCATGTGATACATATGCATAGGGTAAGTAGCACCTTTGAAACAGAGCAATCATTTGTCTGCATAAAGGTAATCAGTTAGGTTATGAACACTTTCTGCTACTACTGCTGCTTTTTTCCTTACTTCAATTTCCTTGTATATACTTATATTTGTATGTGTTGTTATCTCTTCCGGATTCCAATACATATTCAAAATCCACTAAATTGACAGGAGGCACAGTCCTCGCAGAATGCTGCAGGCAATGCCCTCAGTGTAGAGGATTGTTTCAAGCTTTCTCCAAACTACTGGATAAAGAGAGTACTGTAACTCAAAGTTCACGCCTAACATTTTGTTGTTTTCTTATTTTTCAGCAATTATTATCTTAATATTGCATTTGCTGGTTGTGACCCCTTTTCAATAAATATGTATTGTGATATGAGAGGCAATATTAATTCTGTGCATGTTCGCAGCACTGGTCAGTCTCCGTTTTCACTCAAAACACAAATATGACACATGTGAACCATAACTGTCCAGGATAAAGCACAGTACAGCACGGAGCAAAAGATGCAAGTGGTAATGTCATCCAGCCTCATTGTCGAAGGGACGCTCCCTCAATGTAACTGTCCAGGCCATGTATGTTCCTGTTATGAAACATGTAGTGGGTTATTTCAGTTTCTGGAGGGGCTGCAGTCGGATTGAAGAACAGTGCCCCTCCAGCCCCCAGGAGACGCTGGGGTCAGCTGTGGCAGGGGCAGCGAGAGCATCAGCAAATGTTCAGTTTGTCACTATAGCAAACAGTGGAGTAACTTTGCTGAAAATGTTGGGGGGACATGACATCTGAAGAAAAGGTGCCCCAGCCAAATGAATGGGGACAAAATGGTGTGCCATGAAAGTTGGGGGTGACAAACACCCCTGTGCCCCCCTAAAATTACGCCCATGATAGCAAAGATAGCCTGCACCTGGAATTGAAGAGGGTTTAAGGGCCCCCACTGTTGTGAGGCCAGTAAGGGATGCACACTGGTGTAGTGGTGATGTATTACCTAACATGGCCAGAAGTATCCATATACATTAACAGTAAACAGTTGATTGGCGTGTAAAGTGGGTTGGGACATTTTCTACTGGCAGAGACAAACACTCTACCACTAGATCCGCTCTGGGCCCATTTTTAAGTATTTTTCCCACAGAGTTTATGGAAGGAACATACATTCCACTCCTCGCACACACAATGCATCTCCGACTGTATGTAATACTCAAGTGGGCTGAGATGTTTAAAACCCTGTGCGTGCCACTTTTCACACAGTTTTCCAGAAACTGAAATGACTGGTAGACTACTGTCCCTACCACTACCCACATTGTACATATTGTTGAATCCTTGCAACTTACTGCCTAACCGACCGACAGCATCTCTGTACATTTACCCGAGGTTCTGCTGTAACTTACTGCCCTGTCAAACGCCCACCCTCTTGGGCTGTATATAATGTTATCTATCAACTACCTGACCACTCTGGATTTGTGACTTTTATTCTTGCTGTATTTACTTACTGACTACTTCCTTATTGTACATTTTGCTCTTGTTTTGTATATATTTGTACAGCACTATAACCAAGCTGAAAATATCGTTGTTGCTTTCGGCGCCCTGATACCCTCCGGTCTGGCGTGCATTATAAATAATAAAACAAACAAACAAAATGCAAAATGTAAAATTAGTCATTATCAAAAGAGATTCATTGTAATGTCAGCTGCCTGCACGTCCAAGGCGGCAAGTATTACCACTTGTTTGTTTGTTAGCGGTGTACAAAGGCACAGGGACTTGAGACACACGCTATTTTTAACTCCCCTAAAAAAACAATCAAAAGCCTGCAAAGAAGACAGCAAAGCCAGGGGTGTTAGTGCTCGCAGACATCTCTGTGCACTCAGCACACACTTTAAAACAAGCATTGGTAATGGTAGCAGTTTGGGCTTTTGTGTAGGCATGGCAAAGGCACTTACTTGCCTAATATTTATTCTGGTGTGTTCGCAGTGTGTCTTGTTGCGAGTTGTGAAGAGGTCCTGTGCTTTTTGCTCCGTGGGAACGTTGATTTCAGAATCTGTTTACTGGAATTCAAGTCTGCTTTCTATTGCCTTGAAAACATGAAGACTGCCTACATCAAGACTGCACATGCGCAGAGCGCTGCATGGTGTGCTCACAGTGTGTTTTGTTGCGAGTTGTGAAGAGGTCCTGTGCTTTTTGCTCCGTGGGAACGTTGATTTCTGCATCTCTTTACTGGAATCCAAGTCCGATTTCTATTCTTGAAAACATCAAGACTGCCGACATTAACATCACACATGCGCAGAACGATGCACTGTATGCTCACATTGTGTTTTGTTGCGAGCTGTGAAGAGGTCATGTGCTTTGAGCTCTATGGGAACGTTGATTTCTGCATCTTTTTACAGGAATCCAAGTCTGCTTTCTATTGCCTTGAAAAAATCAAAACTGCCTAAATTAACACCACGCATGCGCAGAGCGCTGCGCATTGTGCTCGCATTTTGTCTTGTCGCGAGTTGTGAAGAGGTCCTGTGCTTTTTGCTCCGTGAGAACATTGATTTCTGCATCTCTTTACTGGAATCCATGTCCGGTTTCTATTGCCTTGAAAACATCATGACTGCCTACATTAACACTGCCCGCGTATGTGCGGAGCGCTGCGCGATGTGCTCGCAGTGTGTCTTGTTGCGAGTTGTAATGAGGTCCTGTGCTTTTTGCTCCATGAGAACGTTGATTTCTGCATCTGTTTACTGGAATCCAAGTACGCTTTCTAGTGCTGCGCAGTGTGCTCACAGTGTGTCTTTTTGTGAGTTGTGAAGAGGTCCTGTGCTTTTTGCTCCGTGTGAACGTTGATTTCTGCATCTCTTTACTGGAATCCAAGTCCGGTTTCTATTGCCTTGAAAACATCAAGACTGTCTACATTAACACCGCCCGCGTATGTGCGTAGCGCTGCGCGATGTGCTCGCAGTGTGTCTTGTTGCGAGTTTTGAAGAGTTCCTGTGCTTTTTGCTCCATGGAAACGTTGATTTCTGCATCTCTTTACTGGAATCCAAGTCTGCTTTCTATTGCCTTGATGTTGCACCTAACAAGCACGGATTAAAACATAGCCTGCTGCACACCTGCAAACCAGCAATTCAAGGTTCCGCCTAGCGATACAACCCCAAGGGAGACCTACTCCAGGCCCAAGATGAGGGCATCTTGCCGAAACGTCTAAGGACCAGCACCCCATTAAGTTCCACTTGGTCCTCGTAACTTGTTCCAACTACCTGATTCACATCTAGACGTCGACCACGTGTTAGGTCACCCTTCAGCCTGGCTACATACAACCAATTGTTATACCATTTACTGCTTTCTGTTTCATTGAATTTTGTATTTGTACTATCACTTGTCACTATAGGTGGTGGTTACACATTGACTTCAAATCACTACTTTGTTTTAGCTTTGCATAACTTTATTCAGTTGCCAATTCAGCTATGTTAAGGGTCTCAGAATGCTTAGAACAAACGATACTTAATATACTGGATCTTAACATAAAATCATAAAAACATTACAAATGCATGACTAAGAAATGCATCAACAGCCAAATAAAATAAAAGCTGTACCCTCTATATCTATTTTTGTCTGCACTCTCAATTTCATGAGTACTACTACATACAGAATGTATTTGCATGTATGTTACATAACAGAATAAGTCTAGGTCGACTGCATTCAAGAAGTAGACCTCAGAAATATAGACGTCAGGGCAAATCCCCTTTGTATCATGTAATGCATTATTACAACCTGCACCAGCAGTGAACAATTTGCAGGAGGACATTCAGCCGTCTAATGATCGCATGGCAGCAGCTCATTCCACACAGCAAATTGACAATATTATAAATACTGTTGGGAATATTTCTCTTATTGCTTCTTCCTCCTTATTATGCTCAGAGCCTAACAGTTTGTATCAGACACCCAGTTTATTTGCCAATTCTGTCCAGTCTGTTCACTCATCCTTTTCAAGGTCTGCTAACAGTCGCTCAGTCTCTCTGAGAAACAGTGAAGTGACCTCACATAATATTTTAACAGTTCAAACTCAGTCAGTTTTGCTTGAAATAGCACTTAATGCAATGAATATGACTATTGTTACATTAACTAAACTGTTTGAAACATTAGAATGTAAAATAACTGAGCAAGCTAAGCAGATTGATCGATTGGTGGTATGGATGTGTGAACTTGTGAATGGCAGGAATAATGGTTTGTCAATGAAGGATGTGAATGGTGGTCTTGACCCTCCACTTTTGGCTGACATTAAAAACCAAACAAACTTTTGCTGAATTCCTGCCTTTACTCAAATCGCTGTACCTGAAATTGCTCGGATTATTAGTATGGGAGACAAAGATGAGCGTGAGTTGAGTCGGTCGTTTACATCTGGTTGTTTGAATGACCACCTTAATAAAGCTCCTAGTTCCCCTCCTTCGTCACCAACCAGTGAGGTGGAGCCAACATCTGATCTAGGTGTTGGACCAGCTAGTATTACCATTGGTTCAGAACATGATCTTACTTTGATTGAAGACCATGTGTAACATAAGGCTTTGTATGGTCTCTTCAATTCTAAAGCCAGTAAGGAAAAATGCATAACAGCCCCACGAATGACAAAAAAATCTAAAATTCAAAAGGGTCTGTCACGGAGAGCTAAAACCAATATTAAACAGCTAATCAAGAGTCTAGCATCTAAAAACAAAATAGTTTTCGAAGGTCGTGTGGTTATACTGACACAGCAGTTGGTTAAAAAACAAGTAGTCATTGATAATGGTAATAAAATCACTGAGATGGAGGATTACCCACCCAAATGATCTTGTGGCTTCCATTTCTCTTAATAAAGTGACTGAGAAGATAATTGTCACTCCACAGACTAATGCTTTGGAAGCTTGCTTGCCGGCGAAGATTGCAAAACAAGTCACTTTTTCAGTCAATACCATGATAAGAGTAAAGTCTCTGTTCTGGATGACATTCGTGAACAAATCGAGAGATCGATCAAACAATATGTTGCAATACAACAAACCAGTTCTGATATCAAGATAGCAAGAGCTGTCTGACAATTTTGATAGTGGCACAAGGCCGCCCATATGTCACACAGGAGAAGCTTCCATGGCGTTGGTTGAAACTCAGGTTGCTGATGGGTATGACAAATTGGATGTAGAACTAAGGTTGTATGATCATGAACTTGATAAAATGGCTTCACACAAAACGGATGTTATTCCCAATTTGGAGATACATAAGATCAATCATCTTGCAATTTTGCCACACAGTAACTCAAAAGATAAATCAATTTCCTATCCACCTGACGCTGACATCAATCAACGTCTTAGTCTTAGGGCACAAAACTCAGTCTGCAGCTTGAAGAACAGATTGCTAAGGCTGTTGAGCACTATGTAAAACTGAATTTTGTCACCAAGTCATCTTTGACAAAAGTGGGCACTTCAAATTCCGGTGGAAAGGTGCAGGAGGTGTCGCATGATCTAGATGTTTCAGCTAGAGAAAGAGGGCACAATGGTAATGCTGAGTGTTGAGACAACCCTAATGGTTGGGTGGAAAGGGTGGTTCAACCACATAGTAAGAAAAAGAACTGGGATAAGTTCCCTCGTCTCATTCTAAAATGCTGCCCAAGTCCTTATCCATCATATATCATGAACAGGACAAGCATTTTGGTCATATGCGAAGATGTGAGTTCGTTACAGTAGATCACCTCATATGACTTTGAACAAGTTGTATTTAACAGTGACAACGATTTTTCAATAGTAAGAACATGGTTACACTCTAATTTAGTGAGAGATGCCCTGGAGATATTTGCACTTGAGATTCGTGCTGGCACGTGACCCTATTATGATGGACAATAATGGTGAGCAAAGACTAGGGAAAATGTCAAATTCTTCAGTATCTGTATTTTCAGAAGCATCTGCACAACATGGGGAACAAAACAATATTGACCATGGCTCACAAATCGACTCATGTGATAGAACGCTTAGGCCCAATTTATAACCAACAGCCAAACATGATTCTTATTGTATTTCTTTAATTAGCTGGAACACCTGCGGGTTCTCCCATCTGCTGGGCCAAAGTGCTGCTTTTCTTACAGCGCATGACATCACCGTTTTGCAAGAAACTTGGTTACTTCAGAAACCAATATGGGAGGATCATACTATGATACTGCACGCTGCTAAGTCATCTGCCCATGGTCGTCCTTCCTCTGGCCTTTTAGTGGCCATAAAAAATCCTAAGAACTGGCACCTCTCCTTTTGGGCTGCTCCCAATTTGTATGTACTTATGGTGAAAGCTTGGTAGCCATTGTCAATATGTATCGGAACCCAGGGGGGATAACAGATGATGAATTTTTCTCGGATCCAGACAATCTGATGAATGTCATTGTTGAGGCAAGGGAAATAACAAACGTTATATTGATTGGTGATCTGAATTTACAATTGTTACCTGCAAACAATCCTAAAATTAATCTGTCGTGTTTGAGATGGAGGTCACTAATGCATGATAGAGGGATGATAATGTGGAATGGGGCTTTGCCTGGGGATACCCCTTCTAAGGTTATATAGCGAAGAGAATTGAGTGAATCAATAATTGACTACGCCTTTGTTGACTCTAGTACATTTGAGGTGGCAGCAAGTTTAAAAGTTATTACCCAGATCCATAGCGGCCATGAAATGCTGAATTTAAGATGGAATGTGAATATTCTGGTGGTTGAATCAGCTCTATAAACCTTCAAACAACCGATGTTGGTTAACAATGCTAGAACATGCTTTACATGGAATTTATATGCACTAACTTCTTTTAACAACAATGTTGAGAGTGCTTATCGTGATGGCATTCCAGCGAAGACCAACTATACCTCCTATCTGCATTTATATAAAACTCAGGCCCAATCGAATTCCTTGATACATCACAAGCCCACACATGAATTTGATGCTGCGGTTCAGCCCAAAAAATCATTATTACGCAAGCAAAAACAGATTGTTGTCGCCTCGAACTCAATGAACAACCGTGAATTGCTAAGATCATTGCAATGCCGATATAAGAATTGGCTTCACTCCCATCGAATGGGTTTGATGCATTCTGATGGCGAGGCTATGTTGTGTAGTATTTCTCAAAAGAATACTGCTCAAATATGGTCTCTCATCAATATTGCAAACAGTGCTGCTCAAAAGCCAGTGCAGCTGAATCGGGTGAACGAGAAAGAGTTGGTGCTGTTCTTTACTAATCTTTACCTGAGATCACCATGTCATCAAGAGAGACTGATCACTGAGGCGCCAACATTTGAAGGCTTATTGATTTTAGAGGAAGATATGGGCTATGTGATGTACAGGGTAATTCATGGAATAAATGTGCGCCGAAAAGGGGAACGCAAGCGTGAAAAATCGCAGCGCACACGTGCTAAAGGCGCGCATGCAGCTGTTCATCGATTCATGGAATGCACTGCGAGTGTAAAACCTGGGATGTGCGCCAAACCGTGGGTGGCGCACGCAGGCGCACAAGTCACTAAACGGCGTGCGCAATGTGCACAGGGAAAGCGCACATCGTGTAGCGCACACAAGAAAAGTGGGTGAAACACAGGGCGTAACACGCGGAATTTGGAACAACGCATGAAAATGTGGGCGTTACGGGGGAAGTACGCGAGGTAAATACTCGCAATGCCCACATGCACGCTAACAACACGTATTCATGGAATCGAGCAGGGGAAACCCGTGCGCCAAAAAAATCCACGCTAATCCGGAAACACGTACTCCAGCAGGAAGCAGGAGTAGGTGGCCCCGTGCAGCATAAAACTGCACGCAAACAACAAACAAGCTCATACGGTACGATGAATATACTGTTCCTCGCAGCAGTGGTCGTGGGACACCGCAGGAGGAGGAGGATATCCAGGCCCCGCATTTTTTTACCCAGGGCCAGCCTTTTTGCGATGCCTTATGACCAGGTATATGGGAGGTACATGTTTCGACCACTAATAATCCTAGAACTGGTCAGGGAGTGGGAGGATGACCTCGCATCACCCACCCTGTGCTCCCAAGCACTGAGCCCCTTGGAAAAGGTGCTCAATGTACTGCACTTCTTGGCTACTGGGTCATTTCAGAATACAAGTGCCATAGTTGGGGGTGTCTCACAGGCCACGCAGTCACACTGCCTACACCAGGTGTTGGCCATCATGACTGCACGCCCTCAGTCCGCAGGCTCATATACATGCCCGGAACACCTGCAGAAAGGCAGGCTGTCGTCCAGGACTTTTACGGGGTGGCACACTTCCCCAAAGTGCTAGGTGCCATTGATTGCACCCATGTGGCCCTACCTCCTCCCAGGGCCACTGAGCACATCTATGAAAACCGCAAGCACTGGCATTCCATCAACGTGCAGGTTGTATGTGATGCCAAGGGAATCATCATCTCAGTATATCCGGGGTCCAGCCATGATAGTTTCATATTCAGAATGTCACCCCTAAACCGGGACCTGGAAGCTGGGCAGCATGGCAACACATGACTAATTGGTGAGTATAAATGCCTCTGCACATGCATGCATGTCAGACACTCAGAAAAGTGAAAACCCCACTAATGACAACCATTATCACCTCCCCAGGGGACAGTGCCTACCCTCTGAGCACCTACATGATGACGCCAATACGGAACCCCACCACACCACCCGAGGTAAGATACAACACAGCCCATATTGCAACCCGGGGCATAGTGGAGTGCACATTCAGAGTGCTGAAGTCATGCTTTCGCTCCCTGGACCGCTCTGGTGGGCAGCTGCTATATGCGCCCCCAGTAGTGTGCAGGATCATAGTGGCAGCATGTGTCCTGCACAACGTTGCAACCCAGCGGGGCGTGCCGGTGGACATGGTGGTGCCCCCACATCCCCAACCACATGCACGGCCGCTGCTCATGGGAGGTGAAAGGGCACGTGGTGAGGCAGCCCGTATCCAGCTTGTGGCAAATTACTTCACCTACAATCCCACAGAGTGCACACAGGCCTGGCACATACCAGCTGACAATTTATGATGATGACAAAAGGGACAGTCAACTGTCACAGCCATACCACCCTGAGATTGTTTACCTGGAAGTGCTACATTGTGTTCATCCCTAGCTACTTAAACACACCCAATGCTGTGTTAGTAAAAGGCACACATTCATGCAGCATGAAGAACTACCCCCTTGCAAAACACTACAAACAAATAGTGGCATGTCACCCAACCCCTCCCTAACCCCATCTCAGTTACCCAACACACCATGGCATGGCATGCGATGTGAAAGCAACCAAATTAATGCACATCACATGACACAAGTGTCACAAAGTGCACCGTCCCAAACGGAAACAGGCCACAGACAATTGCCTCTCACCAAGGAATAAAACAGCACACATTAACAAATACTTGCCAGCAAGACAAAACATCAGTACAGGATCCAACAGTAGCAATATATGACAGTAAAAAATTAAGTAGTGCAAGTGTCACAACCTGACTAAGGCAGCACATTAACCCCTTCCAACTGCAGAGTGTTGCTGGTAGGCAAATGTGGCAGTGTACTGCATACAACATGAACTGCATCTGCAAAGGAGATGGACTCGTTAAGACATCTAGAAGCTACATGTGTATAAGCAAAAAGTCCTGTATGTAAAACCATATAGAAATCCACCATACAGTGGAGAAATGAACAACAATCCCAACTAGGGATGTATACACAGTTTGGACTACAGACTGCCCACACAACTTATGGGAGCCCAATGCCTCTGTGTAAGTTACTGTCACTTGGTGACACCCTTTGCGAGCCCATGGAAAGCGGAAGCAGGAGGGGTGTATTTGTCAGGAACCCAAGTTTCTAACCCAAAGACAGGACAAGCCTGCATGTGCCCAGCTGGAATACACAGTGGATGCCTATGGGAGCCACACAAAGCAACAGACTGTAACATTAATTCACAATCTGAAAGAACATGGGTATGAACAAAAATGTAAATGCAAATTAATTATAGAAAAAGCAAAAGTAAATGTAAAAGTAAAAGAACAAATTAAATAATAAAGTAAAAATCAGAAGCATAATCAAATAAAAATAAATGTATGAACATCAAAATAAGAAATCAAGATTTCAAATAAAAAGAAAATAATAAATAGAAAAAAGAAGAAGAAATAAAGATAACAAATGAATTCAATACTATTTTCATTTAGCAAATCGGAATGAAATGTGAAAAAAAAACAATCAAAAATGGCAATGTGTGGACCGGGGGCGTGTGTGGATGTTGAGAAAAAAAAAACCTCCATGGGCTCATGGCCTGCACGGCTACCCTACAGTGGAAGAACTGCCGTGGCTGTCATCACCCTCTGGTGGTACATCAGAATGTGGGCATGATATGGGAGGCAGACCACGCAAAGCCCTGGCATGCGCCTCCATGGCAGCAAGGATGCAGTACTGAAGGTTTGGTTCTGCAGGATGATGGTACGGAGATCCCTATGCAGCACCTCACGGGTAGCACGCATTTCTACCTGCAAAACCTCGCGTGATGCCCGGATCTCCTCACAGGTTGCCTGGAGCTCAGCTGAGAGTGTGCGTGTCAGTTGCTCCAGCTGCTGTTCTGACCTTGTACTCCGGGACACCTCAAGTTCAACCAGAGTATCTCTGAGGGACCTGTGTTCTAACCTCAGGGAATCCCTGTGGGCCTGTGACTCTGCAGATATGGCTGTGCACAGAGTCTCCAGTTCAGCCCGTCGGTCCCTGTTGGACGCCAACATGTCCTCCCTGTGTGAGTGGCAAATGGACTCTGTTGCCTTATGCTGGAGCTCCACCTGCCTTTCAGGGGGGAGAATGGAAGTGGCCACCCTATCCACGGCCTGAGCCATCATCTCACACGCTGCCCCCTGTTGTACTGCTATTGTGTACATGGAGTTCTCCCACACAGTATTGCCTGGTGGTGCACGGCCACCGCGTTGGTGGGCACCATACCTGTTTGGGGCAAGGTGATGTGCACCTTGCTGTGCTGACACTGCCTGAGACTGCAGGACTGTATTCCTCCTTTGATCTGCTAGCCCAGGAACAGGAGCAAATATTGTGGAGTGTGACCCTGCATCCATAACCGATACAGGTGGACTTTCCAACACTGAATGCCCCATAGAGGGGTCTACCCCCAGTGCAGGTGGGTTGGACAGAACAGCATCCCTGCCAGAAACACTCACCTGCGACGTACATATGTCTCAATGTCTGATTCAGCACCTGATTCATAGAGGTCTCCGGAGACACCCATGGACAGTATGGTCTGTAGGAGTAATGGGTGTTCACCCACCACCACCGCACGTCCTCCACTGGTGCCTGGTTGTGGCTGTGAGTACTCCTGCCTCTGCACCATCTCCTCCTCCTCAACAGCATCTAGTGCCTCATCACCGGCAAAAACATAAAAGTAAAGTAAGGAACACAGGCATGAGCACCATAGCCCACACACATAGGCATGACGGGGCAGACATCCAGTACATAAATGACACATGTCACACATGACAATAACTCTGGCATGCATGCACTGGCAATGATTTGGAAGGGGAGGCAAATAGCAGATACTGAGGACTCCAAGATAGAAAAGCAACACATGTGCTGCATGCTGGAAAGCACTGGCATCACACATTAGCCTGTGAGTTGCATGGACAATCCACATACATTTAAGGAAGGGGCACAAAAAAGGCAAGTTTTGGAATGTTGCGCTTGCAAAAAAATAATGATAGGAAGGCAGCAGGCGGCTGGAAGGTGTAAGTGCCTTGTCCTGGCACTGTACAGTGAAGTGAAACTAAAAAGGTGGTTCCTGTCATGATCTCTGCTTCCAAAAGGTCAGGGTTTTCCCAACTCCCTTGGAAGCAGATCCATAACCCAGGTTCCGAGTGCCAACCAGTCCCAATTGGGACCTTTTGGGCCCAGTCCTGGCGCCAGTGGCACCAGGCTCATAAATATGCCCAGTCCCAGCGCTGGAAGCGCCGGGCTCATAATGCTTGGGTGGATTTACCTGCAGCAGACCATGCTGCTTACTTGCCTGCCAGTTGAGCCTCTGATCCTCTTCTGTTTGGAACTACTTTTCCTGTTGGGTGGGGCAGGAGCCACTCCCTAGATTCAGAACACTGGAACTCTTCTGGAAAGCAGGAACTCTTTTCTTACCTAGGGGTGGCTGTGGAAGGAGACACCTAAGCACTACAGGAGGCTATTTAAACCACACCCGATGGATGAATCTTGCTTTGCGTTATTCTGCATCCTCTGCAGCAGAACGCTCATCGTGTCTTCTGCATCTGATCCTGGGCCTAAGGAAAAAGGCTTACCATCCTGAATCCAGTCTTCAGCAAAACTATAAAGACAAGAAAGAACAGGTTAGCATTACGGTCTTCAGTGACAGCTCTTCACTTACCTGGTCCATCGGCTGTCACCAACGCCTCGCGCTGCATTCCGCCATCTGAAAGACAAAGGCTTACCTACTCTTCGTGCGCTCCGGAGGTCTTCACACTGCATTCCTGCATCTGAAAGACAAAAGCTTACCAACTCTTCGCACGCTCCGGAGGCCTTCGGCGCTGCATCCCGCATCTGAAAGACAAAACAAGGTGCGTTTAAAGACATTGGGGAACTTTAATACTCACGTGCCATTACTCCTTTCCACATCTAACCCAGTGGGTATTCCGGCACCCTGCAGCCGCTCCGAACTTGTACCTGCAAAATAAAAAGACAGTTAGAGCGCATCGTGAAGCAGGCAACAAGCGCTTACTTACGTGCTTCCAGGCGCTTCTATTCATCACACGGGCTCCATCCTCAACTCACTTCAGCCCGTCATCCGCCATCGCCGGAACCCTGCAAAACAAGAGACATCATTACTAAAGACTTTAAAGACATTAGAATTACTCGAAACTTACAGTTCGTGCAGTAAACGACGGACAGCAGTCCTCTGAAGTCAAGAGGCCTGCTCCCCTTATCCAGTGAAGAAACTGGTTACAGCACCCTGCCCCGAGGCAGATGGAGAGCACGGCGTTCACTTACCTAAGGTGAGAGCGTTAACCTTTGGGGTTCTACAGGAGTAGAGAAAGGGAAGAAGAGAGAGACATTCAATAACCCAGTTCCTTAATCCCATATTTTCTATCTGCAGACATCTTACCCTTCGAGTCAGACATACAGTGCACAGAGGTCCAGCCCAAAGAGCCAGCCGTGTGTTACACATCATCTTTGAAGATACGGTATACGCCCAGTCAAGACCGGCGCCTCTACGGGAATCAGGTGAGCGTTACAGAACGCAAAGCCTACCAAAAAAACTCCCGTCAGGGCGCTATGGAAACCTCGGATACCGACCAGCTAGCCCAGTTACTTGGGGAACTAAGGGCAGAAGTGCATGCAGCCCGTCAGGAAACGAACGCTCTAAGAAGGGAACTGATTATTTCCAAGGAGCGAACAGATGATCTCGCTAGACAATTGCTACAGTCACAAGCCGGACAAACCCCGTTACCCGCATCTGGGGGAAATCTTCCTTCTACATCCTCTATGAATCCAGTGCAGATCAACCTACCTGGGAATGTACCTCTGGCTCCGCCCGAACGATTTTCTGGTGACCCAAAGAGGTTTGCAGTATTTATCAATCAGTGCCGGTTGCATTTCTTATGCCGGCCAGCAGCCTTTCCAACTGATCAAGCTAAAGTAGCTTTCGTGCTTTCGTACCTTAGTGGCAATGCGGCGGACTGGTCAATCCCTCTAGTAAATCAAGATGATCCGGTCCTCCATGATTTTCAAGCTTTTCAGCTCAGTATGGAAAAACTGTTCGCAAGACATTCACAGGGGCAGGCCTTGGACAATGAGCTTCTTTTGTTGCGACAAGGTAATCAAGACCTTTTGGCTTATATTGTGTCTTTCAACAGACTGATAGTGGAAACTCAATGGCCTGAGGACAAAAGGATTACGCTGTTTTATAGAGGTCTACGTGGAGAGCTCAAAGATGTGTTAGCCCAAGTAGTGAATCCCCCACAAGATTGTTCGGACTATATAGACTTAGTCGTTCAAATAGATCACAGACTGCAGAACAGGAAGGCCGATCGTTCCAAGTTTGATGCTCGAGTATTTTCCAAACCGCCAACTCCTTCCAAAGGAGTAGACTCCGGGGAACCCATGCAAATAGGGGGTCTGAAAGGTCCTCTAACACAAAAGGAGCGGGAAAGGAGAAAACAGTTGCAATTATGCCTCTATTGCGGAAACTCAGGGCACTTTCTTCGAGACTGTCCGGTGAAACCTGCCAAGAAGGCAGTAGGAGCTGCAGTTACCAAAGTTACAAACTCTGAGCAGGGAAACGACCTCGCCCAACAAGAATAGAGGTCCTCTTGCCGAGCGTGAAAACCAGTTCCGTGACCTCGCATTTCGTGATACCTATGGTCCTCATTAGCCCTGATAATCCGGATCGATTACATGCAATTGAAGCTTACGTCGACAACGTTGCCATCAGCAATTATGTGGATCATGAAATGGTTTTGAGGATGAATCTAACTCTTTGTCCCAAGGCTGTAAAGGACGTCATTACTACGGTGGATGGTACGGAGATAGCCTCCGGGCCAGTAACGCATACCACTCAAGAGGTGACGCTAGTAAGTCAAGATGGACACCATGAGAAGATCGTGTTCGATGTGATCAAGGCCCCTCAGTTTCAGATTATTCTAGGAATACCTTGGTTAGAGAAACACAATCCTCTGATCGATTGGCGGGCAAGAACGGTCCATTTTCCAGAATGTGTCTCTACTTGTCACCCTCCACCTGGTGTTGCACTGGCAGCAATTTCTTCAGAGACTCCCCAGTTACCTCCTGAATACCTAGAATACCAAGATGTTTTCCGGAAGGATCAGGCTAACTCTCTACCTCCTCATAGGTCTTATGACTGTCAGATAGACCTGATACCTGGATCTACTCCTCCTTGTAGTAGAATTTATGCCCTCACCGAGCCTGAGAACCTTCACCTTCGACAATACCTGGATCAATACCTGGCAAATGGGTTTATTCGTCCTTCCAAGTGCCCTGCTTCTTCAGCTTTGTTCTTCGTTCCAAAAAAGGAAGGAGACCTTAGAACTTGAATAGATTATCGCTCCCTGAACCAGATCACCGTTAAGAATAGATATCCGTTACCTTTGATCCCTGAACTCCTGGACCAAGTCAGAAAAGCATGCATATATACAAAGCTGGATCTTAGAGGAGCTTACCACTTGGTACGAGTAAAAGAGGGCGATGAATGGAAGACGGCCTTCCGCACCAAGTATGGGCTATTTGAATATCAGGTCATGCCCTTCGGACTTTGCAATGCCCCGGCCGCCTTTCAATATTTTATGAACGATGTCCTCAGAGAGCTCATAGATGTGTGTGTTGTTGTTTACATTGAAGACATCCTCGTTTATTCTTCATCGGAATCTGAACATCGGAAACACGTGAAAATGGTCCTCGAAAGATTGCGTCAACACAAACTTTTCGCTAAGTTGGAAAAATGTGTTTTCAACGTGACTGAAGTTGAATTCTTGGGATTCATATTATCACCTGGCGGAGTGCGTATGGATTCAAAGAAGGTCGATGCAGTTCTCAAATGGCCATCACCATCCTCCGTAAAAGGTGTGCAAAGCATGTTAGGCTTCGCTAACTTTTACCGCAGGTTTATCCCCGAATTCTCTCGAATAGTCCAGCCCATCACTGCCTTGTTAAAGAAAAACAAACGTTTTGAATGGTCTACCGAGGCGGATCAAGCTTTCCAGGATTTGAAGACTAAATTTATCTCTGCACCAATCTTAAAACACCCTCGCCCCGAACTCCTCTACATCGTGGAAACTGATGCTTCAAGCCTTGCCATGGGGGCAGTTCTATCACAAAAGGACCCGGTAACCAATCAGTTGCATCCCTTGGCATTTTGGTCCCGCAAATTCTCGCCTCCTGAAATCAATTACACGATTACTGACAAGGAACTTCTGGCTATCAAGTCTGCCTTTAAGGCTTGGCGGCATTATCTGCTGGGGGCCCGACACACCGTTACTGTGATTACGGATCACCGAAACCTGCAATATTTGAAAACCGCAAAAGCCCAATCCTCTAGACAACTCCGTTGGGCATTATTCTTTGCTGAGTTTGACTTCATAATTACCTATCGACCTGGTACAAAGAACGGTAAAGCTGATGCCCTTTCTCGGATGGGAGTGGAAGAACACTTGATCGACCCTAAACCTGTACCAATCATTCCCGAACAAAGAATTCTGGGTGTAATCGCCACAGAATCCATAGAGGAAGTTTAGGATAAAGCCAGGCAACTTGTAACTCCAGCAGACATACAGAATTGGCATCTGCAGGGAAAGGACTTTGCAGTAAAGGACAACTTATTGTATTTCCAAGAACGATTATACCTACCCAGCACAGATTTACAGAAAAAAGTAATCTCTTGTTATCACGATTCTTTAATGGAAGGACATCCCGGTATGGCCAACACCTCAGAAAAGATCAAGCGCTACTTCTGGTGGCCGTCTTGGAAAAAAGATATCAGAGACTTTATAATGTCCTGTGGAGTATACGCCCAAAACAAGAGTCAAAAGGAAAGACCAGCAGGCCTCTTACGCCCTATTGACATCCCACCTCGCCCTTGGCATACGCTTTCTATGGACTTCATCACCGATCTACCTCCATGCTCCGGATACAATACGATTCTAGTAATCGTGGACTTATTCTCCAAGATGGCGCATTTCAATCCACTCAAAGGCTTGCCAACAGCAGCAACTCTGGCCCGAGAATTTCTCGAAAACATCGTCCGACTGCACAGTTTTCCTTCGGTTCTAATTTCGGATCGAGGTAGTCAATTTATTTCTCATTTTTGCCGAAGTTGCTGTCGGTCGGCTCAAATTGATGTGAGACTATCGACCAGTCACCACCCTCAGACCGACGGACAAACCGAGAGGACCAATCAAACTCTGGAACAGTATTTACGCTGCAGGCTGTAACAAACTGAAAAAACTTGGAAAGACATCCTTTGGATAGCCGAATATGCCTACAATAACTCTGTCCATTCGGGAACTGGGAAAACCCCGTTTTTTCTTTTGTACGGCAGTCACCCTCGAACCTCGGAGTTGGATCCCCTCCAAGATCTTGAAACACCAGCAGTAGACTACCTGCATTCTACAATCACCCAAGCCTTTAAGGAAGCTGTTTCTCACCTTCAAAGGGCTAAAGAACAATACAAGAAAGGAGCAGATCAACATCGGAAGGAAGCCCCTCAATATCAAGTAGGGGATCAAGTCTGGTTATCCACCAAATATCTACCTCTAAAAGGGCCACGCACATTCAACCCAAGATACCTTGGTCCCTATTCCATCACTACCATAGTAAACCCAGTAGCGGTCAAGTTGGACTTGCCCCCGTACATGAAGATACATCCGGTCTTCCACGTCTCTCTATTAAAACCCGTGCAACCTCAAACCCGACTAACTAAATCTCCAAAACCTATCCTAGTTGATGGAGAACTCGAGTTTGAAGTCAAAAGCATTCTGGACTCCAAGATCTCCAAATCTAAACTATTTTACCTAATTGACTGGAAAGGCTATGGCCCCCAAGAGAGATCCTGGGAACCTGCTGAATATGTCCACGCTCCTCGCCTAATCAAAAGATTTCACCGAACATTTCCTGACAAGCCAAAACCCCCGGAGAAGCCCGGTTTGGGAGGGGCCTTGAGGGGGGGTACTGTCATGATCTCTGCTTCCAAAAGGTCAGGGTTTTCCCAACTCCCTTGGAAGCAGATCCATAACCCAGGTTCCGAGTGCCAACCAGTCCCAATTGGGACCTTTTGGACCCAGTCCTGGCGCCAGTGGCACCAGGCTCATAAATATGCCCAGTCCCAGCGCTGGAAGCGCCTGGCTCATAATGCCTGGGTGGACTTACCTGCAGCAGACCATGCTGCTTACTTGCCTGCCAGTTGAGCCTCTGATCCTCTTCTGTTTGGAACTACTTTTCCTGTTGGGTGGGGCAGGAGCCACTCCCTAGATTCAGAACACTGGAACTCTTCTGGAAAGCAGGAACTCTTTTGTTACCTAGGCGTGGCTGTGGAAGGAGAAACCTAAGCACTACAGGAGGCTATTTAAACCACACCCGATGGATGAATCTTGCTTTGCGTTATTCTGCATCCTCTGCAGCAGAACGCTCATCGTGTCTTCTGCATCTGATCCTGGGCCTAAGGAAAAAGGCTTACCATCCTGAATCCAGTCTTCAGCAACACCTATAAAGACAAGAAAGAACAGGTTAGCATTACGGTCTTCAGTGACAGCTCTTGACTTACCTGGTCCATCGGCTGTCACCAACGCCTCGCGCTGCATTCCGGCATCTGAAAGACAAAGGCTTACCTACTCTTCGTGCGCTCCGGAGGTCTTCACACTGCATTCCTGCATCTGAAAGACAAAAGCTTACCAACTCTTCGCACGCTCCGGAGGCCTTCGGCGCTGCATCCCGCATCTGAAAGACAAAACAAGGTGCGTTTAAAGACATTGGGGAACTTTAATACTCACGTGCCATTACTCCTTTCCACATCTAACCCAGTGGGTATTCCGGCACCCTGCAGCCGCTCCGAACTTGTACCTGCAAAATAAAAAGACAGTTAGAGCGCATCGTGAAGCAGGCAACAAGCGCTTACTTACGTGCTTCCAGGCGCTTCTATTCATCACACGGGCTCCATCTTCAACTCACTTCAGCCCGTCATCCGCCATCGCCGGAACCCTGCAAAACAAGAGACATCATTACTAAAGACTTTAAAGACATTAGAATTACTCGAAACTTACCGTTCGTGCAGTAAACGACGGACAGCAGTCCTCTGAAGTCAAGAGGCCTGCTCCCCTTATCCAGTGAAGAAACTGGTTACAGCACCCTGCCTCGAGGCAGATGGAGAGCACGGCGTTCACTTACCTAAGGTGAGAGCGTTAACCTTTGGGGTTCTACAGGAGAAGAGAAAGGGAAGAAGAGAGAGACATTCAATAACCCAGTTCCTTAATCCCATATTTTCTATCTGCAGACATCTTACCCTTCGAGTCAGACATACAGTGCACAGAGGTCCAGCCCAAAGAGCCAGCCGTGTGTTACACATCACCTTTGAAGATACGGTATACGCCCAGTCAAGACCGGCGCCTCTACGGGAATCAGGTGAGCGTTACAGTTCCAGTCTCACTGCACCAACACAATAATCAATCAATTGCTGCTTATGTTGCAAATTATGATTGATAAAATCATTCCCATAATAAGGAAACATAAGTGGGCCATTGTGAGGTGTAATCTATGTCTGAAGTATGTTACATTTGGTGCAGAAGAGCACAAAAATGTGTGTTAAACACGCAAAGGATTTCATCAATCAGGCAGAATGAACGGGAAAACAGTATGAACAATGTTGTGGCAAGATGGCAGTTGAAGGGCAAGTGCAGTAATCAGGTGCAAATTGTCAACTGCGGGCAGAAGGGATACTTGAAAACCCAAACCCAAGGCTGGGCTATGGTTTGGAGGCACCACATGGCTGACCCATAGCAGTCATAACTACACATCCTCACCTGGCACTCACCCAAGCAACATACACATGGTTTGCACACACATGCATGGCCACTCACCGGACATTGCCTCAAGATCTGGTAGGTCTCCCACACCTTGGATCTGATTCTCTGTGATGAAGGCTCCAGCGATAGACTCATGTTCTGTGAGTACTTGCTCCTCTGGTGGAGACCCACTGCCAGTCACCAGAGTAGAGGCATGATTGGAAGCCAGCTTGTTCTTTGCTCTGCGTTTGAGGTCATTCCACCGCTTAGAGCAATCATCAGCTGTGCGCCTGACAAATCCAAGGACACTAATCTGGTCCGCGATGCACTGCCAGTGGGCTCTACGTTGAGCAGTTGTAGTCTTGCACCCTGCAGTCACCATCATTTCGCGGCCATTGGCTGACACGTAGCCCACAAGTGCGTCTAGTTCCACATCATTGAAACTACGCTTCCTTGACGTGCCGGAGGGGGGGAGCCGTGTCTGGGGTCCCAGCCTGTACCGCAAGAGCACCCTTCTTCCTCTTGGAAGGTGGTGTGGACCCTGAGTGGCTTACGCCGCTCTGGTTGGTAGGGGCTGAAGCGCAGGTGGACTGGGCACTGGAAGTAGCCAAAGGCACGATGACCAAAGGTCTCACTGCAGGCATTGGCTGCTGGGTGATGTTGGCAGGACCAACCTTGGTGTGATGGACTTGGACCAACACTGTACCGGCTGGGAGACTCGGAGCTGGGGTGGATTGAGCTGCAGCTGCCCCTGCAGCCTCCTCACCCTGCCTACTTGCGGCAGCAGATGACATTGCTGCCCCAGATCCACGGGGCCTGGTTAGAGCAAGTTTCACCGCCACACGTGGCTTTGACTTGGTGACACGGAAGTCAGCCTGGGAGCCATCCTGTGCCAGTTCGGTTGACAATATGGGCCGGGTTAACAAGGCCTGAGCCGGGATGGTGTCAGCTGCATCTCCCCGACCCATTGGGGGTGGCATAGGTGTCCCTGATTGGTCCTCCACACACTGGCCTCTTGGGCCACCCTGCACATTATGGCCACGTCCCCTACCGCGCCCACCTCTTGGAGGTCGGCCACCTTTGCCTCCCTTACTGCTTGGTCGCCTCCCAACCATAGCACTGATGTTCTTGTGCGAATGGGAGGTGCAGTAAACAATTGTTCTGGGCAATTGGGGTGAAAGCGGTAGGGTACTAGATGGAATACGTACTCTAGTGTTCTAGCAAGGCTGTCTGTGACCCCTGGGGGAAGATGACGAGTCACGCAATGCTCAGGCACCACGAAAACAAAATTTAATGTGCACGCGACCGCTGGTAGCCCACGTGCGTGGAATAAAGAACCCGCACTACGCTGTGGTACCCAGAAACACAAAAAGAAGCGTACGCGTCGTAAACGCTGGCTACAATGACCTCTGAATGGGTACGCGAAACACGGGGGCAACCACAGTTGAAAAATACGTGCGCGACTCACTGTCTTCCTGGAAAAAGAATGTGAAAAAGATGCGCGTTGGCAACACCCCCGCCAAAAGAAGAATGGAACGCTGTCTGAGTATACAAGGAGTACGAACTGGAACCGTTGGGAAGTAATCGCGTGTGAACCGACAAGAAGTACAAGAATCACCCGCTCGCTCTCCACAAAAAGCACGTACAAGAAAAGGGCATTCTACACGTACCTTTTAACCCAGCCCACACGTGCAACGTCACTTACGCGTATGCGCTTAGAGCACTTCCTCCAATTACACGCAGTGACACCCGGACGTGCAGTTTTTGCACATCTACAATCAACATGCACCCGTGTGGATGGAAATGCCTGCACGCGTTACGTCACAAACGTGCTATCGCGCTAAGGGCCTTTCCTCGAATTACACGCTGATGTGCTGTTTTTTCACGTGCCAAATCACTCTGTATCAAGCTGGCCACGCAACAACACACGGAAGACCACGCTCCTGGCCAGAAGGCCATTTTCCTGCCCCCCAAAGCCCCGAGCACGCTCCCACCTGCCATATGCTGCTGCCTGCCTGCCTGCTGGCCATGTGCCCTGCTGTTTGGTGCCTGCACAACAGCCATCTGCAGGGGTCAAGTTGCTGTGACCACCCCTGCTGGAACAGAAGACTCCCGACTGGCATTCCATCGCTACACAGCCCAGTCCTAGGACCCAGTTGCCCACCCACACCTGCCTCAGGGGTTGCCATGTCTGACACAACACCATCTGGCACCAGTGTCAAATCCCAGCAGAGAGACAGAGGGCTGCCAGCTTCAGTGCCAATGAAGTTGGCATCCTGGTGGAGCAAGTCCTGGTGCATTATGATGCCCTCTTTGGAAGTTCACGCCGACAATGAAGGACGGAAGAGGATCTGGAAGGACATTGTGGCTGCCATCAACGTGGAGGGGGTGGCAGCCCGCAACATGCAACATGTCTGGAAGCGCTGGGAGGACTTCAGTCAGCAAGGCCCGGCACCTCTTGAAGGCAAAGCATGCAGAGGGCTGCCGGGTCCGCCTTACCAACATCCAGATGAGGGTCCTGGAACGCATACACCCAGCGCTCCACCTCCAGATCCTTCAGAGGCAGACCCGTCCGGAGTCAAGCGGTAAGTGTCCATGCGTACTGATTGGACGCTGTGCATGTTGAGGTGTGGCAGGAGTGTGCAGTTTGCACATATGTCTTGGAAGGTCCATGTATGGATGTGTATGTACAGGGACATGAGCCTGCTGCATGCGAGTCCGGTCATGTGTGAGGCAAATCAATGGTGTATGTGTTCAAATACATGGTGCCCAAATGCATGTGTCGGTGGACACATGTGTATAATTATGTGTATGTACTGTGGCATGGTTGTGGTGTGACACATGGATGGTGGTTCCACCTTCATGTATGTGCACAATGTACATGTGCGTGTGTGTGTATTTGACATGTGTGCCACTGTGATACACCATGGATGCATGTGACACCGACATGTAGGAGGCTGATTGGCAGATGTGACATGGATGCCAATGATATAACTGCGACAGGTGGTGGAGATGTACAGATGCATGTATGTCTGGTGGCATGTGTGCATGTGTTTGGCACTCCCTGTGTTGCATGTGACATCAGGCTAACCTTTGGATGCTCATGCTGTTGTATGTGTATGGATGTTGCTGCCTGCTGCAACATTCCTGTTAATTTGCGCATGTGTGTGGGTTCAAATGATAGGTGTGTTGGGGATTGTAATGACATGTGTGAAGTTTGACACTGCCACTTATGTGCAACTGTCATGTGTGTATCATACCATTGTACAGTGCCCTGATGGCTGTGTCTGTCGCTCCCTGTTTGTAGCATCAACTGATGAAGAGGGCGGAGACGGTGCTGTGGAGCACAGCGGCAGGCATCCCATCGCCAGCCGGAGACGCAAGGCCCAGCTCCCCTCCCAGGTTGTCATCTCGTCGGGGAGTGAGAGGTCTGGTGCCGTGTCTGCGGCCGCAGCTGCCGAGGGTAGGTCCAAGAGGCAGAGGTTGGAGGTGGACTTCTCGGCAGCAGAAGGGGCAGCTGAGACCCCACAGGGGCCTATGGAGGAAGATGGCACCGAGTCATCCAGGTTGGTGGAGGGTTTGGTTGAGGAGGAGGCCGTGGAAGGGCTACACATGGGTTCTGGAGGGGGAATTCCACTGGTGCTAGTGCTGCCAGGGGCAGGGACAGGAGGCAGCACAGGTGGCCGCGGAGGTGCCTGTGTGTAATCCTGTCTCCGATCCTGTGACTGCATCATCCCGTACCAGCAGGGATGCCTTTGTCCAGACCCATTTTCAGGGAGGGGATCGCTAACAACAACTGGCCTTCCTCTCCCTGCGGACGTGGCAATCCGGGACCGTGTTCAGCCTGTCCTGGCTGGGGTGGCGTTGCATCAACTTGGCATCTGGGATAACGTGCAGGGTTCTCGTGAGAACACTGCACGTTACTTCAGATGCCTTGTTGACCGTGTCGACTGGCTAGGAGGGATCACCGGTGCTGGGTTCCTCCATGTGCTGCGCCTTGTGCCGACCCCTTCCGGGCCAAGTATCACCAGGCCACCCTGTGGAGCTGCCTCTGACCCAGTGGCCAGGCTGGTGGAGGACACATCCCTGCCACAGTCGGGAGTCGGAGGTCCAGCAGGGGTGGCCACCCCAACAACTGGACCCCAGCAGGAGGAGGATGTGCAGGCATCAACAGGCAGGGCACATGCGCGGCAGCAGCAGGTTCAAGGTGGGAGCGATGATGGCTCGAGGCCATCAACATCAGAGTTGCAGGCATCGCCCAGAGGGCAGGAGGACCCTGGATTGGGAGTGTCTTCCGGTGGCATTGGTTGGGCCAGCAAATAGATGCAGATCGGCAGCAGGCAGAAGAGGCACGGCTCACTATGGTCAGGGCGGAGAACTCCATGCGCAGGGCACTGAGGCGGGCTGAGTGCCTCGAGGAAATTTGCAGGGAGTTGGAAGTGGACATGGCATTATCCCTGCGAGACCTCTGGGCCAGGAAACAGGCCCGCCTCCAGGACGTTGAACAGGAGTTCGATGATGCCCTGGCCCGGGAAATAAACAAGTGAGCCATAGGACTTGTATATAATTAATTAGTGCTAGGTTTCATTTCAATTTTTTTTTTCATTTGGGGTGCATGGACTATGCCCCACCTTTTTGTATATAGTTATTTATTAGGTAGGGTTTTTTGTAGGTTTCCTTTGGATTGTTGGGCTCATGAACCCTGGATTTTTACATTGTATATAGGTCAGAACTGGATTTGACTTCATTGATTTTTTTTCTTCCCATGGAGCAATGCTTTTTCTACGCAATTTAACTGGAGCGATTGTGGTACGCGTTTTCCGAGGGGTGCACCAGTACATTTTCACGCTTTTGGGTGCCGTGAGCGTGGTGCGCATAGTATTTTCACGGGATTACAGTGTACCGGCCCTGTAAACTGGTGCAGGCTTAGCGCAGCCCTTTGCGCTGCATTGGGGATTTCAATGCCTTTTCCTTGCGTAAGGGGCGTTCTTGGGGACGTAACTAGTGCTGCGGGGTGTTGCCCGCGCCAGCGCTTAAAATGGCTTGGAAATTCCATGAATACGCAGTGCACCAGAATGCTGTTTAGCACACACGGCTGGCGCACGTTCCCTCTCTACGCTGCTCGCGTGACCTAACTCTGCGTTGAAATCTATGCATTACCCCCTTAATGTTTAAGCAGAACCCCATCCTCTGGTCAAAAATTATGTGCAATGTATTTAATCAAACAGTAACAGCCAACACAATTCCTCAGTCATGGCATTCTTCAGTGATCGTCCCTATCTTCAAAAAGGGAGATTGTTCGTATCCAAGCAATTATAGACCAATTGCACTTCTGGATGCACCTGGTAAGCTCTTCTCTAAATTTATCTTGTGAGATTTCAACAAACGGACAAGGAAGCTCTTGTTTCAAAATGTGCGTCATCATGGGTGTCCTTCATACATTGTGTCCCTCGTTGAAGCTCTTCATACAGAAAACACCATACGAGTGAGATTAACATCTGACTGTAAATTATCTGAACCAATAGGGACGTCTAGGGGGCCGAGACAAGGTTGTTACGCCCCTAAGTACACCCCCCAATGCAGCGCAAAGGGCCGTGCTAACCCTCTAAGCCATCTTTTGACAGTGTGATGCACTGATTGATCAGCGCCTTACACATTTTAAGTATCTGAAGGAGCTTTGTAGCCTTCTTAATCCTGAAACTTTATGGAAGATAATCCATTCTGGTATCTGTACGCAGACTAGAATAAGAGCAATTGCGTTTCTGTATGAATTGAAACTTTATGAGAGCAATGTGAACACTGTACAGTGAGATCAATCCTGCATAAACAGATAGATGAATGAACAGTGCAGTGGTTGTGATTGTAATTGGTCTCATGTCCAGTCTTTAGTCTTTAGTCTTAGTGCCTATCTTACTTTGCTGCTAGTATTCTTAAATTGAGTTTGGGTACTGGTCTTGCCTAATTCTTGTTTAATTTATTTGAATGTTTGATTAATTTGACTTGTGTTTAATGTATGACATTTTTTTAATGTCTAGATTTAAATATTGTATCTTTACTGTTTTTTTCTAATAATGATATTGTAAAGTTGATTTATATCAGCTATATCAATGAAAAATAAAAAATAAAAACGTATTCGAAATCCAAAACCGGTGGGTTTTCCAATGCTTGTTCTTAACAGGCCGTCAGTGAAGGATACTCATAATGCTTATAAATCGAGTGACCAAAGTCAGGCTTGTTGAGACATTTTGATTACACCAGTAGCATGTTTCCAACTCCAATTAAGTATTTGGGGGTCATTATAAGTTTAGTGGTATTCAAATGGTAAATCCAGCAAGATACCACCAAATGGAATTACCCTAAACGGCCCTCGGTCTGCCAGAATTACTGGCAGATTCTGAGTACCAGTAAGGTGCCCGTAATACCGGCTGTTTTTTGCCAGTGGGGTGCCTGAATTACCCCCAACTGAGCTGGGGGTAAATCAGGTGCCCCAATGGTAAATGCGTAGTTTGTCGGTCAGGAAACGTGCTGGTAAATGTTATTCTGGACCGGCAAACTCATAATGACCCCCAAACTCTCAGAAGACTGCTTTGAAAAAACACTGGCAGGTACTTCAAGCACAACATTTGATGGTGCAGCTTCATACTGCTAGCTCAAAGAGAACACAGGAGTATTTGTTTTGGGCAGGGAGGGGCAGGAACTGGATGGAGATTGCCATAGTTGTTAGCATGGCCATGGACAGTCAATAGGTGGGCAAAGAACCAAACAATACCGACAAGCTGTGTGTGCCTCCTCATATGCTCTGTATTTTAATGAAATAGGTTCGGCTTATAAATGGCGCATGCGCCACCCAATAGCCTAAACAAAGCTGGTAGTCTTAACACAGTCCCATCTAAGGAACTCTTTTGTATAAATGATATGCAACAGTATTCGACAAAAAACGGACCTATGAAAAGGGCAATATTTAGGACGTTTAACCTTGTTATATCATTGTTCAGCTCTAAATGTAATCTGTTTGATTCCAGATGAATAACACTATAAGTAATAGTTTGCAGAATATGTGTGCATTTTCTCATGGGCACAGAAAACAGGCCATACAGAAAGCATCCTGCTATCGAATATGAACACTCCCGTTTGCAAGCTCTGAGAGAGATGGAGCACTTATATTTCAGTCCAGTATTAAACTGCAGCTTCATTTGCTTTCACTGAACCTTTACAGAGATCCCAGGGGAGCCGCGTCTATTTTTAGCTGCAAGAAAGGCATGTTGCTGTCACAACAAGTACAGCAATAGCTTTAGGTCTATGCATGTGTCTTACACGCGCTACTGTATGGGCTCATTATATGAAAGCGTGTTTCTTCATTGGCCCGGCTGTAGGTGCAGCTATACACTGACTTGCATTACACCCAGGCGAAAGGCAATAGGTTTAAAATATACAAGAAGAGCACCAACATTTAACCAAGTTTTGTTATGGAAGGAATACATATTTTTGAAACAAGATAAGGTTTAGGGGAGAACATGGATTTTAACTAGATTTTCCTGTCGTATGGTACGTCGGAAACAGCCTGGTTAAGTCTTTCTCTCTCTCTCTCTCACTCTCTCTCGCTCTCTCTCCCTTTCTCTCTCTCGGAGAGAATCGCATTGTTAGATGCAGATTTTCTGACGCTTCTAACAGCAGCGGGACTAGAAAAACAAGCATTGTCAAAGCACATTTTGGCAGATTCATGGAATTAATGTGTGCTGAAAATTCCCGTGCAAGCGTGCAAAAGCGTGCGAATCGCAGCGCAAGTGCGAAAATCTCAGCGAAAGCCACGCACAGCGATTCATGGAAGTCCATGCGCGTCTAAATCCATGGATGTGTGCTAAAATCCTGCGTGGTGCACGCTCTCGCACACGTCTTCAAACAGTGTGCACTACGCGCATAGCGAAAGTGCACATAGCGAAGCACACACAACAAAAGTAGGCGTAACACGGGGCGTAACTCGCGAAATGGGGAACAACATGTGAAAATGTGGGCGTCACGGGGGAAGTACAGGAGGCAAATGCGCGGAACGCCCACACACGCGCCTACAACACGTATTCATGGAATCGAACAGGGCTAACGCGTGCGCCAAAAAAGACGCACTAATCCGGAAACACGTACGCTAGCAGGAAACAGGCGTACGTGGACCCGCGCAGCAAAAAAGAGCATGTAAACAACAAACAAGCTCAGACGCCAAGATGAATATACCGTTCCTCGCAGCAGTGGTCGTGGGATACCGCAGGAGGAGGAGGCGGATAGTCAAGCCCAGAATTTTTACACCCAGAACCAGCCTTTTTGGGATGCCTGATGACCAGGTGTATGGGAGGTACAGGTTTCCACCTCACATAATAATTGACATGGTGAGTGAGTGGGAGGATGACCTCACATCACCCACCCTGTGCTCCCAAGCACTGAGCCCCTTGGAAAAGGTGCTCAATGTACTGCACTTCTTGGCCACTGGTTCTTTTCAGCGGACTACTGCCATAGTGGAAGGGTCTCACAGGCCACGCAGTCACCCTGCCTGCACCAGGTGTTGGCCATCATGACTGCACGCCCATCAGTCCGCAGGCACATATACCTGCCCAGAACACCTGCTGAAAGGCAGGCTCTCGTCCAGGATTTTTACGGGATGGCACACTTCCCCAAAGTGCTTGGTGCCATTGACTGCACCCATGTGGCTCTACGTCCTCCCAGGGCAACTGAGCACATCTACAGAAACCGCAAGCAATGGCATTCCATCAACGTGCAGGTAGTATGTGATGCCAAGGGAATCATCACCTCAGTATATGCCAACTATCCAGGGTCCACCCATGACAGTTTCATTTACAGAATGTCAACCCTAAACCGGGACCTAGAAGCTGGGCGGCATGGCGATACATGGCTGCTTGGTGAGTATAAATGCCTCTGCACATGCATGCATGTCAGATACTGAGTAATGTCACAACCCCACTAATGATACCCATCATCACCTCCCCAGGGGACAGTGCCTACCCACTGAGCACCCACATGATGACGCCAATTCGGAACCCCACCACACCACCCAAAGTAAGATACAACACAGCCCATATTGCAAGCCGGGGAGTAGTGGAGCGCACATTCGGAGTGCTCAAGTCACGCTTTCGCTCCCTTGACCGCTCTGGTGGGTAGCTGCTATACGCGCCCCCAGTAGTTTGCAGGATCATAGTGGCAGCATGTGTCCTGCATAACATTGCAACACGCCGGGGCCTGCCCGTGGACATGGTGGTGCCCCCAAGCACGGCCGCTGCGCATGGGACGGAAAAGGGCACGTGGTGAGACAGCCCGTACGCAGCTGGTGGCTAATTACTTCACCTAAATTCACACCCCTGTGGAGTGCACACAGCCCTGGCACATACCAGCTGACAATCAATGATGATGACATAAGGGACAGTCAACTGTCACAACCATACCAGCCTGAGATTGGTCACCTGGAATTGTTACATTGTATGCATCCCTACCTGCCGAAAGACAACCAATGCTGTGTCACAAAAAAACACACATTTATGCTGCATGATTGACTACCCCCTTGCAAAATACAACATGAAAATAGCACCATCTCCGCCACCCAACACACCATGGCATGTCATGCAATATGAAAGCAAACAAAGCAATGCACAAAACCTGACACAAGTGTCACAAAGTGCACTGTCCCAAATGGAAACTGCCCACAGACAATATGCTCCCAGTAATCAATAACAAACAGCACACATGAACAAATACTTACCACCAACACAATACAGCAACACACCATGAAACATTGCAAAAACATGAGAGTACTAAGTCAAAGTAGTGGTAGTCTTACAAACTGAATGAGCCAGCACATCGACCCCTTCCAACTGTAGAGTGTTGGTGCCACGCAAATGTGTCAGTGTACTGCATACAACATGAATTCCATCTGCAAAGGAGACGGCCTTGTGAATACATGAGGAACGAACCTGCAAATTAGGAGGAAGATATGGATGCACAAGCACATATCAATACACCATGCAGTGTACAATACAACAACAATATCCACTAGGGATGTACACACAGTATTGACTACAGACTGCCCACACAGCTCATGGGAGCCCAATGTCACTGTGTAAGTCACTGTTACTTGGTCACACCCTTTGCAAGCCAATGGAAATGGGAAGCAGGAGGGGTGTGTGTGTCATGAACCCAAGCATCTAACCCAAACTCAGGACAAGCCTGCATGTGCCCAGCCGGAATACAGTGGATGCCCACGGGAGCCACACAAAAAAATCAAAAATGGCCATGTGGGGGCCAGGGGGGGAGGCCACCCAGGAGGTTCGAGGACAGGGTGCACACCAACACCCACCTGCGTGGATGTTGCGAGAAAAAAAAATACCTCCATGGGCTCATGGCCTGCACGGCTATGCCGTTGTGGGAGAACTGCTGTCGGTCTCTTCACCCTCTGCTGCTGCATCAGGAAGTGGTGGTTTTATGGGAGGCAGCCCACGCAAAGCCCTGGTATGGTCCTCTGTGGCAACAAGCATGCGGGTCTGGAAGGTCTGGTTCTGGAGGATTAAAGTGCAGAGATCCCCATGCAGCACGTCACGGGTTGCCTGCACTTCTGCACGCATGGCCTCGCGGGATGCCTGCAGCTCAGCTGAGAGCGAAAGTGTGAGCTGCTCCAGCTGCTGTTCTGTACTAACATTTCGGGAAGCCTCAAGTTCAAGCAGACTCTGCCTGAGGTTATGGAGTTCCACCCTCAGGGCTTCCCTGTGGCCCTGTGACTCTATTGATACGGATTTGTGCAGAGTCTCCAGTGCCGCCGTCGGTCCTTGTTGGACACCAACATGTCTTCCCTGTGTGATTGGCAAATGGAGTCTGTTGCCTGCTGTTGTTGCTCCATCTGCCTTTCAGGGGGGATAATGGAATTGGCCACCCTTTCCATTGCCTGAGCCATCATTTCTACTGATGCTGCCTGTTGGGTTGCCATACCGTACATGGAGTTTTCCCACACAGTATTGCCTGGTGGCACACGGCCACCGCGCGGGCACCACACCTGTTTGGGGCAAGGCGATCTGCACCCTGCTGTGCTGGCACTGCCTGAGGCTGCAGGACTGCATTCCCCCTCTGATCTGCTGGCCCAGGAACAGGATCAGATGCTGTGGAGTGTGACCGGGCATCCGTAACTGGCAAAGGCGGACCTACCAACACTGACATCCCAATAGAGGGTTCTACCCCTTGTCCTGGTGGGTTGGACAGAACAGAATCCCTGCCAGAAGCACTGACTTGCGACAGCACATAAGTCTCATCATCCGACTCAGCACCTGAATAGAGGCCTGGGGAGCTGCACCCAGAGGCACCCCTCGACAGTATGGTCTGCAGTACCAAAGTGTTTTCACCTACCACCACACCACGTCCCCCACTGGTGCCTGGTCGTGGCTGAGAATCCTCCTGGGTCTGCACCAACTCCTGAACCTCACCAGCATCAAGTGCGTCATCACCAGCAAAAACATGAAACACAAGAAATGGAAACAGGCATGAGCACCATCGCACACACATAGGCCTGACAAGACAGAGATCCTGTACAGGGTTAACACATGTCCCACATGACTATCATCCTGGCATGCATGCACTGTCAATGATTCTGAAGGGGAGTCAAAAGGCAGACAATGAGGACACCAAGATGGAAAAGCAACACATTCGTGGCTGATGTGTGTAGCACTGGCATCACACATCAGCCTGTGAGTGGCATGTCCAATACACATACATGACACATGCCAGCACACAGATGTCATGTAGCATAGCAATGGTAAATTACACAACTACAGCGATATGTCAGTGAATGAGTACTGTCACACATCCATGTCACATGGACATGATGAGAAGATTAATGCAGAATAGTGTTGCAAAATATGCATGTGCTGCACACTGCAACACATCCATTATATAATTAGACAGTGATTGTAGGCAGATGTACACATCAATGGTTGGTCACTTCAACATGACAGGAAACAGCTATCATGTTCCACATGCAAACAGGCCCTAAAAATAAATTTCAGCAGGCCAATACTCCCTCGCCCTGAATTGTTTAAACATTCACATAACCAGGTAACTAAAGTGGCACAATGTGGGGTGTAAACAATGACAGAAGCATGTCACATATGTGGTATTAGGGATGAAAAAAGCACATGAAAAATGGGATAATCTAAACAATCAGCCTGAATGAACACAGAAAAAATCAGAATAATGTTGTTGCAAGATGATAGTTAAAGTGCAACAGCAGTAATGTGGGGCTAATTGGCTACTGTGGGCAGAAGGGATACTGTCATACCCAAATCAAAGGCACATGAATGGACTGGAGGAAGCACATGGGTGACCCATTACACTCAGGAGTACACACCCTCACCTGGCACTCAATCAGAACCCATCACCCAAACAACATACACATGGATTACACACACATGCATGGGTACTCACCGGACAATGCCTCGTAATCAGGTAGCTCTCCCACGCCTTGGAACTGTTCCTCTGTGATGAAGGTCCCAGCAACAGACTCATGTTCAGTGAGTTTGTTGTCCTCTGGTGGAGACCCACCGCCAGTCACCAGAGTAGCAGCATGATTTGAGGCCAGCTTGTTTTTTGCTCTGCGTTTCAGGTCATTCCACCGCTTGTAGCAATCATCAGCTGTGCGCCTCACAAATCCAAGGGTACTTATGCGGTCCACGATGGTCTGCCAGTGTGCCCTACGTTGAGCAGGTGTGGTCTTGCACCCTGCTGTCACCACCATTTCGCGGCTATGTGCCGACACATAGGTCACAAGTGCATCAAGTTCGGGATCATTAAAGCTAGGCTTCATTGACGTGCCGGACTGTGTAGCCGTGTCTGGGGTCTCAGCCTGTAGTGCCAGAGCCCCCTTCTTCCTCTTTTTCAAAGGTGGAGCAGAGCCTGAGTGGCTTGCGCCGCTCTGGTCAGTAGGGGCAGAAGCGCAGGTGGACTGGGTACTGGGAGTGTGCGAAGGCACAATGACCATAGGTCTTGGTGCAGGCATTGGCTGAAGTGTGATGTTGGCAGGGGCAACATCACTTTGATGGACCAGGACCGACACTGTCCCGGCTGGGAGACTCAGAGCTGGGGTGGATAGAGCTGCAGCTGCCCCTGCAGCCATCCCACCCTGCCTACTTGGGGCAGCAGATGACATCGCTGCCCCAGATCCACGTGGCCTGGTGACACCAACTTGCACTGGCACACGTGGCTTAGACTTGCTGACCTGGAAGTCAGCCTGGGAGTCATCCTGTGCCGGGTCAGGTGCCACAATGGACTGATCCAACAAGGGCTGAGCTGAGATGGTGTCAGCCACGTTTCCCTCACCCATGGGGGGGGAGCATGGGTGTCCCTGATTGGTCCTCCACACATTGGCGTCTAGGGGCACCCTGCAAATCCTGGCCACGTCCCCTACCGTGCCCATCATGCCCACCTTTTGGAGGTCGGCCACCTTTGCCCCCCTTACCGCTTGGTCGCCTCCCAACCATGGCACTGATGTTGTGCGTATGGGAGTTGCAGTAAACAATTGTCCTGGACAATTGGGGGTTAAATGGGTAGGGTACTAGATGGAATTCATACCCTAGTGCTCTAGCAAGGCTGTCTGTGACCTCTGGGGGAAGATGACGGGTCACGCAACGCACAGGCACCCCAAAAACAAATAGTAACGTGCACGCAACCCCTCGTAGACCACATGCGTGGAATAATGAACCTGTACTACGCTGTGGCACCCAGAAACACAAAAATAAGCGTACGCATGTTACACAATGCCTACAATGTCCTCTGAAGGGGTACGCAACACACAAGGCCAGCACAGTTGGTAAATGCGTGTGCGACTCACCGTCTGCCTGGAAAAAGAACGTGAAAAAAACGCGCGGGTGCGCGTTGGCAACACCCCCGCCAAAAGAAGAATTGTACGCTGTCTGAGGAGACAGGACAAAAGAAGGGTAATGCTGTTTGAGGAAACAGGGAGTACGAACTTGAAACGCTGTGAAGTAATCGCGTGTGAACCGACAAGAAGTACAAAATTCACCCATCCGCTCTCCACGAAAAGCACGTACAAGGGAATGGGGTCCTACAAGTACCTTTTAAAGCGGCCCACACGTACAGCATCACTTACGCATGTACGCGCTAAGGCCCTTTCCTCCAATTACACGAGCTGACACTCGGACGTGCAGTTTTTGGACGTGTACGATGAACATGCACCCGTGTTGATGGAAACGTCCCACGCGCGTCAAGTCACTTACGCGCGTAGGCCCTTTCCTCGGATTACACGCATTCACACGCACGCTGAACCACTATCAGGAGGGAAACGCCCGTGCGAGTCACTTCACAGAAGCGCTTACACGCTAAGGACCTTTGGTCCAATGAAACCACGTACGTGTGCTGACGTGCTTGCGTGCGAAGGGCCACCAGCTTCAGTGCCAGGGAAGTTGGTGTCCTGGTGGAGCAAGTCCTGGGGCAGTATGGAAGTTCACACGCTGACAATGAAGGACGGACCAGGATCTGGATGGATATCGTGACTGCCATCAACGCAGAGGGGTTGGCAGTCCGCGACTTACAACATGTCAAGAAGCGCTGGGAGGACTTCAGGTCCAGGACCCTCAACAAGGCCCGGCGCCTCTTGAAGGCAGCGGATGCCAAAGGGCGCCGGGGCCACCTGTCCGACCACCAAATGAGGGTCCTGGAACACATATTCCCAGCGCTCCATGTCCAGGTCCTTGAGAGGCAGTACCGTCTGGAGTCGAGCGGTAAGTGTACATGCATACTGATTGGACGCTGTGTGTGTGGTGGTGAGCCAGTAGTGTGCAGGTTGCACATGTGTTTTCATAGGGCCATGTAGGGATGTGTATGAACAGGGGCGTGAGCTTGCCACATGTGAGTCCTCTTAGGTGTGAGACATATCGATGGTGTATGTGTTGGTAAGCATGCTGTGCAAATGCAGGTGTGGGAGCAGACATGTTTGATTTTCTGTGTATGTACGTTGGCATGGTTGTGGTGTCACACATGGATGGTGGTTCCTGCTGCATGTATCTGTACTGTGTACATGTGCATGTGTGTGTATTTGACAAGTGTGCAACTGTGATGCAACATGGATGCACGTGACACTGATATGTAGAAGGCTGAATGCCAGATGTGACATGTATGGCGATATCATCACTGCCACAGTTGGAGGAGATGTAGACATGCATGTAAGTGTGGTGGCGTGTGTGCATGTCTAGTTCACTCCCTGTGTTTCATGTGATGTCAGGCTCACCTTCGGCTGTTCATGCTGTTGTATGTGTATGGATGGTGCTGCCTGGTGCAATATTGCTGTGGAAATGCTCATGTGTGTGAGTTGAAATGACATGTGTGTCGTGGAGTGTGATGCCATGTCTGAAGTTTGACACTGCCACTCATGTGCAACTGTCATGTGTGTATCAGTCCATTGGACAGTGCCCTGATGTCTGTGTTTTATCTCTCCCTGTCTGCAGCGTCAACTGATGAAGAGGGCGGAGAGGGTGCTGTGGAGCACAGCGGCAGGGATCGCACCATCAGCCAGAGACGCAAGGCTCGGCTGCCCTCCCAGATTGTCATCTCGTCGGGGAGTGAGGAATCTGGTGCCGCGTCCCAGGCCGCAGCTGCCGAGGGTAGGTCCAAGAGGTGGAGGTCGGAGGTGGACTCCTAGGCAGCAGAAGGGGCAGCTGAGACCCCACAGGGTCCAACGGAGGAAGATGGCACAGAGTCATCCAGGTTGGTGGGGGGTTTGGTGGAAGAGGAGGCTGCGAAAGGGACACACACGGGGTCTGGAGGTGGGGATTCCACTGGTGCTAGTGGTGCATTGCAGGGGCAGGGACAGGAGGCAGCACAGGCCACCGGGGAGGTGCCTGTGTGCAGTCCTGTCCCTGATCCTGTCACTGCATCATCTATCACCAGCAGGGATTCCTACACCCCAGGCCTGTTTTCAGGGAGGGGATGAGCACACAACAACTGGCCTTCCTCTCCCTGCAGACGTGGCTATCCGGGACTATGTTGAGCCTGTCCTGGCTGGGATAGCGTTGCCTCATCGGGGCATGCGAGGTGACCTGTGGTCTTTTCGTGAAGAGACTGCACGTCATCTCGGATGCCTCTTTGACCACGTTGACCTGCTGGGTGGCGGGCTGGGGGACATGAGTCGGGGCCTGCTGGCAGGTGCCCATCACTGCTGGGATGGGAGTGCTGGATTCCTCCGTGTGCTGGACCTTCTTGAGACCCCCTTCTCACCTGAACCCCCTACGCACCAGTCATCCTCCATGCCATTTTACCACCCATCTATCACCTGGGTACCCTGTGGAGCTGCCTCTGACCCAGCGGCCAGGCTGGTGGAGGACACATCCTTGCCACAGTTGGGAGTCGGACGTCCAGCAGGGGTGGCCACCACGACAACTGCACCCCAGCCGGAGGAGGACGTGCAGGCAGCAAGAGCCAGGGTGCAGGCACAGGCACAGCAGCAGCAGCAACATGGTGGGAGCAACAGAGGGCAGGAGGACCCAGGATTTCAAGTGTCTTCCATGTAGCAGCGGTTGGGCCACGCCATATATGCGGAGCGGCAACGGGCGGAAGAGGCACAACTCACAATGGTCAGGGTGGAGAACTCCATGCGGAGGGCACTGAGGGGGGCCGATTGCCTCGAGGCAATTCGCAGGGAGTTGGAGGTGAACATGTCGTCTTCCCTGCGAACCCTCGGGGCCATGGAAGAGGACCGCCTCCAGGACATTGAGCGGGAGTTCGATGATGCCCTGGCCCGGGACATCAAAAAGTGAGCCGTCGGACTAGCCCGCTGCCATTGTAAATAGATTTTAGAGTTAGGTTTCCTTTTACTTTTTCTTTGATTTGTGGTGAATGGACTATGCCACACACATTTGTATATAGTTTTTTTTCTTAGGTAATTTATTAGGTAGGTTTCATTTCTTTTGTTGGGCTCGTGGACCCTTGACAATGGATTGTACATAGTTGGACAATGGATTATTTTGACCTTTTTCATTTGATTTCACCATGGATCAATGGATTTTTCTTTTTGCGTTTCCTTTGGAGATTGCATTGTTGGAGGGAGTGTTTGGACTATTTTTCTTTCAGATTTGTTTGGATTGGTTATACTTTTCATTTACTCATCTTTTGCACATGCTTTTCATTTCATGTTTGCTGTTTTTTTATGCTTTCATGTCATTGATTTTTGTACATGATACATTTTCATATTTTAGTTCCATGTGTGGGATTCGCTCATTGGGTTGATGCATGTGAAAATGTGGGTTTACACAATCAATGCCAACCAGTTTGTGTGTGTGACGGACATTTGTTGATGTACATAGTTGACTATTGGTTTGTATCTTGAGATAGGCATGTCAGTGTGGGGTGGAATGGGAAATCATTGCGTCTCAAGAATGGGGTGGTGTGCTGTGGTATTTTGGTGTAGAAGTGGGACATGATTGTGCATCTGTATTTCATGTAGGGGGGACATGAGTGGGGGTCTGCTGGCAGGTGCCCCTGACTGCTGGGGGTGGGGGTGCTGGGGGACATGAGTGGGGGCCTCCTGGCAGGTGCCCCTGACTGCTGGGGGGTGGGGGTGCTGGGGGACATGAGTGGGGGCCTGCTGGCAGGTGCCCCTGACTGCTGGGGGGTTGGGGTGCTGGTGGACATGAGTGGGGGCCTGCTGGCAGGTGCCCCTGACTGCTGGGAAGTGGGGGTGCTGGGTGACATGAGTGGGGGCCTGCTGGCAGGTGCCCCTGACTGCTGGGGGTTGGGGGTGTTGGGGGAATGAGTGGGGGCCTGCTGGCAGGTGCCTCTGACTGCTGGGGGGGTGGGGGTGCTGGGGGACATGAGTCGGGGCCTGCTGGCAGGTGCCCCTGAATGCTGGGGGGTGGGGGTGCTGGGGGACATGAGTGGGGGCCTGCTGGCAGGTGCCCCTGACTGCTGGGGGGGCGCTGGGGGACATGAGTCGGGGCCTGCTGGCAGGTGCCCATCACTGCTGGGGGTGGGAGTGGTGGGGGACATGAGTGGGGGCCTGTTGGCAGGTGCCCCTGACTGCTGGGGGGTGGGGGTGCTGGGGGACATGAGTGGGGGCCTGCTGGCAGGTGCCCCTGACTGCTGGGGGGTGGGGGTGTTGGGGGACATGAGTGGGACATGAGTGGGGGCCTGCTGGCAGGTGCCCCTGACTGCAGAGGGGTGGGGGTGCTGGGGGACATGAGTCGGGGCCTGCTGGCAGGTGCCTATTACTGCTGGGGGGTGGGGATGCTGGGGGACATGAGTCGGGGCCTGAGGCTCACTGCTGCGGGTGGGGGTGCTGGGGGACATGAGTCGGGGCCTGAGGCTCACTGCTGCGGGTGGGGGTGCTGGTGGACATGAGTCGGGGCCTGCTGGCAGGTGCCCATCACTGCTGGGGGCTGGGGGTGCTGGGGGACATGAGTGGGGGTCTGCAGGCAGGAGCCCATCACTGCTGCGGGGTGGGGGTGCTGGGGGACATGAGTTGGGGCCTGCTGGCAGGTGCCCCTGACTGCTGGGGGGTGGGAGTGCTGGGGGACATGAGTGGGGGCCTGCTGGCAGGTGCCCCTGACTGCTGGGGGTGGGGGTGCTGGGGGACATGACTGGGGGCCTGCTTGCAGGTACCCCTGACTGCTGGGGGGTGGGGGTGCTGGGGGACATGAGTGGGACATGATTGGGGGCCTGCTGGCAGGTGCCCCTGACTGCTGGGTGGTGTGGGTGCTAGGGGACATGGGTGGGGGCCTGCTGGCAGGTGCCAATCACTGCTGGGGGGTGGGGGTGCTGGGGGACATGAGTCGGGGCCTGCTGGCAGGTCCCCCTGACTGCTGGGGGGTGGGGGTGCTGGGGGACATGAGTCGGGGCCTGCTGGCAGGTGCCCATCACTGCTGGGGGGTGGGGGTGCTGAGGGACATGAGTGGGGGCCTGCTGGCAGGTGCCCCTGACTGCTGGGGGGTAGGGGTGCTGGGGGACATGAGTGGGACATGAGTGGGGGCCTGCTGGCAGGTGCCCCTGACTGCTGAGGGTGCGGGGGGTGGGGGACATGAGTCGGGGCCTGGTGGCAGGTGCCCCTGACTGCTGGGGGGTGGGGGTGCTGGGGGACATGAGTGGGGGCCTGCTGGCAGGTGCCCCTGACTGCCGGGGCATGGGGGTGCTGGGGGACATGAGTGGGGGCCTGCTGGCAGGTGCCCCTGACTGCTGGGGGGTGGGGGTGCTGGGGGACATGAGTGGGGGCCTGCTGGCAGGTGCCCCTGACTGCTGGGGGGTGGGGGTGCTGGGGGACATGAGTGTGTGATCACTAGTGCAAGGTGACATGTGGCCTGGCTGGGGGGCATGCCCATGGTGGATGAACTGACTGCGGAACATGACCAGGGGTGCAGGGTAGTCCCCTGTGGTGTGGGCTACCTGCAGGGGCCATGGAGGGGGTAGTGGGGACAACTGGGAGGACCTACGGTGCTAATTCACATGTGGGACTCCACGTGCACCCCACTGGATACACGTACCCCGCTCTAACAGCGTAATCGCTTGTGAAACTTCCTGCGCACCCCCGAAATACACGTACTCCGCTCGCACTAGGCCAATCGCGTGTGAAACTTCCTGTGCACCCCAGTAATACACGTACCCCACTTGCACAGGGCCTATCGCGTGTGAAACTTCCTGCGCACTCCCGAAATACACATGCCCTGCTCCAATCGTGTGTGAAAGTTCCCGCGCACCCCAGTAATACATGTACCCCACTTGCACACGGCCTATTGCGTGTGAAACTTCCCGCAAACCCCCGAAATACACGTACCCCACTGGCACAGGGCCTATCGCATGTGAAAGTTCCTGCGCACCCCAGTAATATATGTACCCCACTCGCACAGGGCCTATCACGTGTGAAACTTCCCGCGCACCCCCGAAATACATGTTCCCCGCTCCAATCGCGTGTGAAACTTCCCGCGAACCCCAGTTATACACGTAACCTGCTCCAATTGCGTGTGAAACTTCCCGCGCACCCACAAAATACACGTACCCCACTCCAATCGTGTGTGAAACTTCCTGCAAACCCCAGTTATACACAGACCCCGCTCCAATCGCGTGTGAGACTCCCCGTGCAGCAGGGTACGTGAATTCGGAGGGGTGTACAGGGAGTTTTACAGGCGTTTTCGTGGTTGGGGGCCTGTGCGCCATGTACGGGATTTGTGCGTTTTGCATGGCGCACAGGGAGGCGTTGGGGCGTAACTGGCGCTGCTGCAGGGTCGCTGCGCTACTCTGTGCCACGGCTGCTTTTGGTAGCTAAAATCCATGAATACGCTGTGCGCACAAAATGGATTTTAGCGCACGCGGCTGGCGCAGAAAGTCACACGCGCACACTGTGCGCCAGCCGCGTGCGCCACTTGTGCGCTGAATTCTATGAATTACCCTGTAAGTCTTTTGTACATAGCAGTTCCTGGCAATTGCCTATCTAATACCCATGCAAAAGACACAACTATTAACTTTGCCAATGCTTTTTTTTTAACAGGAATTCAGTGCCAGGACATGCATAATCTGGTCATATGTGATCTTACTGACCACAATTACTGAGTGGTAAATTTCATCGTGGAAAAAATACCCCAAAACACTGTTTTTTTTCTTTTTTCATTTTAATAAAGCCCCCGATTTTTTAATACCTCCACCCCAATCCCCATCCTGACCCATTTTAAACCCTTTACTGCACTACCCTTTATTTATTTAATTAATGGTTGCAGTGTTTTTCGGTGTTATGGTCCACTCTGAAATTTACCACTCTGTTATGTTTTAGATATTTTGAGTGGAACCGCATAATCCTTATAAATCAAGTGGTTCAAAGTATGATTATTAAACCAATAAGACATTTACAACTACAATTGAGTCATACACTTTCAGAAGACTGCTTTATTTTATTGAGTTTTTATGGAGCTATACGCCAAGGCCTTTTGTAATTTCAATAGCAGCCCCTTAGAGCACAACGTATAATGTTTCTGATTGATAGGTAGCTCAAAGAGATCCTAGGAGGATGTGTGTTGGGCGGGGAGAAGACAGTAGTGGACGGTAATATCCATATGGATAGCCTGTGGGATCAGCAGCATTAGAAAACAATCAGTGGCCAGAACACACCATTACACATTGCCTTGGTGCTGCAAGAAGAAACAGATCACCGGTTTTAATTTTGGTGTGACCCTTTCCACAAAGGAAGGACATTCTGAGAGTAAAGGTGGTGTGCATTCTCAGCAAAATAAGCTATTAAAAAGTTACATTATTTAATGATGCTAACATTGAAAACTGGCTTGTCTTAAATATTATGGTGCTCATTTCTAGTGATCACTTCCAGTATATAATGTAATCCTGGTAAGAATTTTACACTTGTATTACTGAGTGTAGCGAACGTTCAAAAATGCATCACAATGTACATTATTTTCAGATAGAATGCTGTGATTCCGAGATGGACAGCCTGCTACATTTCTGCTGTGCTCTTTCAAAAAGGACATTGTGTGAAAGGGGACAGTTTACACCAGTGAGGGTTCCTTTCTACTTTGCATGAAAACAAAGAACATTTTGGCCATATAAGAATGAACATAAATCTTTATATTTGGCAAAAATAAAAAAGTGTCATTGAGTTTTGTAATTTTAGAGCAGCACTTTTTGTAGAATAGTGTGCTGCTTTAATTCTTATGAGATGAAAGGTGCTTTACAAGATGCTTCTGAAATGCAACCTAATGAATGTCCTCAGAGTCCAGTGTGGATGCGCACTGGACAGGAGTCAGGGAAGTCATTTAGGGGTCTCTGTTGCTACCCCGGTGGTCTCCCTTGCTACCCCCAAAAAAAGGAATATATATTTTTTTAAAGCAAGCTCCTGGGCTGTAGCCAGCGCCATGTGGCTCTTTGCTTCTGGAGTGGCTGGCTTTCTTGTAAAATGTTTAAAAAGAACAGGGGTTCCACAAGTCTAACACTTTCAGCAGTGACCCTGAATAAGATAGATAGGAATACGAAATAATGGGTCTCATTCTGAGGTTGGAGGTAGCTATGGAGCTATTAGGGTAAGGGGTTAACGGGGTGAATGGCACCGGCACCTTACTGCCAAACTCGGAACAAGGCTCAATGTGTATTTCTGGAATTCAATCCAATAATTGCTAGACACATTAAAGATTTATTTCAGGCATACTTCAGGGGGTGAGTCACTGATTTAGTCTGTTCTTGAACACCAACTCAGCCTTTCATCCTTCTCAGATCGATAAATGAGTACCAACACGGGTTGGGTGTTATTGTATGTATATTTCTTCTATATAAAGCGCTTAAGCGTAAGTGCTATATAATAACACATCATTATCATTTGGCCATGGACGTCTGCTTGCATTCACAGTGACATAATAATATGGGCCTCATCACACTGATCTTAATGATACATATGGCTATCCATTCTTGTATGAAATGTATATCACATTATAGTCATATCGTAACCATGTTTTTCATAGTGTGCTTAGGAACAATGCTATGTGATGCCACTTCCTGTTTTGTCAAGGGGTGAAAGGTCGTGTTCAATTGCTTCCCTCGATATCACTTCGGGGTGGGGTCAAATGACATCACTTCCTGTGATGTCATCAGAGGTCAAGGGTCATGTGATGTCACTTCATCTACCCCTGTCATTTTGGAGAAATGACGTCCACGACAGGAGTCCATGTTTTGTAAAATTGTGATTCTATTTTTGTCTTTTATTTTAACATATTGTCCGAGAAATTAATTTCTTTATTTAATTTAAATCTAATTAATTTAAAGAGTTGTTGGCCCACATTGCAAGTTCAGCTGCACCCCTTTGTAGAATGGATACGATGTCTGGTTATGAGGAAGATTTGGTTGACGATTTGTTTGGGAAGAATTTTCAATTATGATATTTTTGTCTTAATGGCATCTGCTACTATTTCTTAGCCTCTTTCATAAGTATCTGTGGAAAATAGATGTGTTTTCTGTTGGCTGTATGCCACTTCATTGAAGTATGGTTCTGCATTACTGGTGTGACACCATTAACCTCCACAGAAGTTCCCAAAGTTATCTCTGTTGACATTTTGCATGTTTGTACGTTTTGTTTGTAGTTCTTTAATTGTGTTAATGATTTCATTCTGTTTAGAACTAATGCAAATAGTTTTCTTTTTTTAGTTTGAATTATACTGCCAATTAGTGGCTCTATAACCACTTTTCTTTGGCAATTCACAAGTGAGGAATCTGACTTTTCCGATTGTTTCCTGAGGACTTTACGACAGAACATTTTTTGCAAAACTTATTTTTTAGAATGTATTATTGCGACTATATTGACATTGGAAGATATGGTTTTCATGTCTTTTGTGTTTTCTGGAGGTTCATTTTCTGTTGAAATAGTTTTAGGAGGTATTTTTTCCCTTTGATATAGTTGGAGGAAAAACAGTTGTGTTAGTGCTTACTGTGGTTGTACTTTTCAAGAACAGAATTTCTTGTTCTCTTGCTTGTGCATTTTCTATACATCCTTTTAGTGGAGTGTGAGTGTATGACTCTCCCTTTTTTACCTGCTTGATGTTTTCTTTGTTTTCTATGGAGTTGCGTTTGTTGTATCTGTTGGAGAAAATGAAAAATATTTACAATAATATTAATAAAGTGTGCATTTTATTGTTAGTGAGCTTTTTTTTCTTCTTCATTTAAGCAAGCTACTATTCTTCCTATCCTGAAAAAATCCTCCCTTGAACCTTATCTCCCTGCCAACACCCCCCACCCCCCATTTCTCTTCTTCTTATTTTCTACAGGCTCATGGAGCGTGCTGTTAATTCTCAAGTCTCTTCCTACCATAATCTTCATTCGCTTCTCCCACCTCTTCAACCTGGATATCATCTCTCTCACTCCACTGAGAGCCCCCTCTTGCAAGTTTACAATGCTCTTCTCACTGACTGTAACAGTAAACTCTCCTCTGTCCTTATTCTACTCAACCTCTCGGCTGCGTTTCATACTGTTGACCATTCGGTTCTTCTTTCCACCCTCACTTTTCTTGGACTTTCTGGCTCTGTCCTCAAATGATTTGAAACCTATCTCTCTAATCGTTCTTATTCTGTTGCTTGGTCTGGTAAAACTTCTTCCTGCAGTCCTCTTCTCTATGGGGTTCCACAGTTTCGGTTCTTGGCCCTCTTTTCTTTTCACTCTGTGCTATTTCTCTTTCTACTCCCATCTCCTCTATAATAATTTCTCATTCCATCTCTACGCTGATGATACTTTTTTCCGTTCTCCTCTTTTTCATATTCCCTACACTGAATGATCTCAAACTGCCTCTCAGCTATTCAGCTTTGTATGTCCTCTGATTTTCTTCACCTCAATCCCTCCAAAAACGAGATTATCTTCTTTCCTGCTACTTCGATTACCCCCGCTTTGTCTTCCTTCTCTTTCCTCTCCCCCTCATCTCTTCCATTCTCTTCATCTTTTTTTTCTTTCACTTTTTTAATGCTGCTCGATCCTTCCGCTATGCTTTATAATATAATAGTTACTGTTGTATTATAAGCCAAGGGATATATTCATCATGCACATTCTTACCTTTCTTTTCAGACTACTAAACTTCTCATTACCTCTTTTATCTTTTCTGATAAATACTACTATTCAGCCCTCCTCCTTGATCCCCCTGCCTCTCACCTTGTTCCCATCTTTCTCTTCATCTGCCTGTAATCTAGGGGTCATCTTTGAACCCTCTCTTTTTTTCCTTTCACTTTTCTAATACTGCCCGATCCTCCTGCTATGTTTTATTTAATATTCGTCATGCCCCTTCTTACCTTTCTTTTCAGACTACTAAACTTCTCATTACTTCTTTTATCTTTTATCATAAAGATTACTATTCAGCCCTCCTCCTTGATCCCCCTGTCTTTCACCTTGTTCTCATCTGTTCTCTCTATAACTTGTCTATTCATCTCCTCTTTTCTCGCCCGCTCTCTCCTAGATCTCTTCTTCACTGCTTTCTATGACTCTTCTTCCTTTTGACACAAATTATATTCCATATCCTTGCTTTTGTCTTTAAATCTATCCATGGTCTCGCCCATCTCTATCTTTCCTCATTTATATCACTATATTTGCCTTTCTGTGTGTTGCATTCCCAGAATCAGTTTCTACTTTCGGTTCCCAAACCCCCTGTGCCTCCTCACATTTCCGTTCCTTTCCTTTACTTTCGCCTAAGCACTGGAACTCTCCTCCTCTTTCCATCTGTTCTTCCCCATTTCTACACATCTTTCAAGAGAACACTTTTTTTGTTAAAATTGTTCAGTACATTGGCACAGTGCTATACAAATCAAATCAAATACAAATACATAAAATACGGTTTATAGTCATAAATTCGAATGAAATAATATCGAAAGTCATAATGTCTAAAACAAAAAGTCAAAAAAAAAATGTCTATTTTTTTTTTTGGGTTGTTTTTTGTTCGAAATGGGGCGTTCCCCCCAACCCTCTTTTTTTTATCCCTTTTTTTTTTACCCCCGGAAATCGACATTTTTTTTCAACATTTAGACATTTTTGCAATTCGAGATTATTTTTTCGACATGACTGCACACCATAAAATACAAATGTTATTATTTCTTGCAAGCTAGGAAAACATTCTTTTGTGTCAAATAAATTCAAATGATTGTGTTTGGATATGGATTTGTATTGAGTAGTAGGTGGCATAGGGAAGAGGGATGTGGGAGTATTGAAATGGATTAGTATTGGATAGGTACACAAGGAAGACATGAGGAAGAGGGATGTGTGGCTAATGACATGGTTTACTATTGGGTACCGGGACAAGTAAGAGGGATGTTGGTGTAATGATATGGATTTCGATTGGTTATTGGGATGAGGAAGAGGAATTTAGGGGTAATGACATAGATCAATATTGGTTACTGGCATGAGTAACAGGGATGTGGAGGGTAATGCAATGGATTATTAGTGGGTGCTGGTATGAGGAGGAGGGATGTTGCCGTAATGACACAGATTACTATTCAGTAGTAATATGAGAAGGAGGGATGTTGAGATAATGACATGGATTATGATTGGGAGCTGTGACTAGAAAGAGGGATGTAGAAGTAATGAGAATGATTAGGATTAAGGGATAATGACATGCATTACTGTTGGGTTAACAGGATGAGGAACAGGGATGCAAGGATGATGATATGGATTACTATGGGCACTGGGACGAGGAAAAGGGTGTTTGAAAAATGCTATTGATAAGTACTGTGTGCTAGGGTGCAGAAGAGGTATATATGGGTAATGACGTTGAGAACTATTTGACATCGAGATGAGGAAGAGGGATGTAGGGGGAATTACATGGATTAGTATTGGGTACTGGGATGAGGAATAGGGATGTGGAGGTAATTATATGGATGACAACTGGTGTACAAGGATGAGGGGAGAAAGGATGATGATACGGATTACTATTGGGTACTGCAACAAGGAAGAGGGTGTTTGGATAACGAAATTGATTAGTATTGGGAACTAGGGTGAGTAAGTGGTATATAGAGGTAATGGCATTGAGTACTATTTGGTACTGGGACAAGGACAATCATGAAGGGGTAATGGTAAAGATTCTGATGGTGTAAAGAGATGAGGAAGAGGAATGTGGGGGTAACAAAATCAATGACATTGGGTACTGGCATGAGGAAGTGGGGTGTGCGGGTATTGACATGGATTTCTGTTGGGTACTGGGACTAGGAATAGGGGTGTAGAGTGATGATATGGATTACTATGTTGTACTGGGATGAGGAAGAGGGATGTGGCGGTAATGGCATGGGTTACTATTAAGTACTGCAAGGAGGAAGAGGGGTGTGAGGATAATTATATAAAATACTATTGTGTACTGGGATGAAGAAGAGGATTTTGGGGATAATCAAAACTATTATGATTGGACTAATGGGATCAGGAAGAAGGGAATGTGTCAATAATTCGAAATTAATGGATAGTTTGATCGGGAAGAAAGGGATCAGGTAATGTAAAGTACAATTATATTAGCAAAGTTGTAAAGAAATATATATTACATCCATATACATTTGAGAAATGAAGGATGTTGCTTCATTGGATATCTTTCATGTGTAATCTTCTGTTTTTCTGAAAATGTAAAAGACAGAACGTTATTGAGTTCGCTATTTTTTAAAAGTGTTATAGGATTGTTTTTCAATGGTGCGACAGGTGCTGCAGGAATTCATGTTTTGCAACATAGAAAAATATAATAGTTACTGTTGTATTATAAGCCAAGGGATATATCTTATATTATATTACATTTTAATTCTATTGATACTAAATGTCAAAATCATTCTACTTTGCCTGAAAGACATGCTCACTATTTCACTGATATAATAACCTTGGTCACACAGTTGACTGAACAGGAAAGCCAGAGGGCTTGATGGAGATGTGAATCACTCTACTCACTGATTAACGACTGAGGCGGGCATTTAACTAAGAGAGCCAAAGGGACCTGAGAAGATTGGGCATAATCACAAATCAAATAAAGTAATTAGACAGGCTATTATGTATGGTCTAAGCAAGAAAAACAAGTCTAAGCCAATGGTTGACCCCAATAGCAATATACTTACACAAAGCATTGTGAACACACTGGAAAAGGTGGAAGTTCAACTCCACGATGAGACTATACATACAGTACGACTGACCATGTACAAAATGGAAACCTCTGGATGAACTGCCTAGAAATTGTACACATATGCCAGGAAGTGTGATCAATATCTCTTTTGCCATAGAAGAGGGTGGTAATGCATATCATGAGGGTTGTTCCATAGAGCGATCTGGCAATCAAAGAGAAAAGTGGATCATGGGAAGGTCAACAAAAAAAGGGTTAAACACACAGCTTTGAGTTGAAAGAAGCAACAACCTAATAATAAGGGGTGTGGAGATGAGATACTAGCTGACCTTGCCATCAGCTTAAAATGAATCCCCAAGTCTTATGGGTAGGTGCCTTGCACTGGCTATTAAAACTTATTGGTTTAACCCAGAAACTCCTGTCAACTTTGAAGTAAAGCACTGTAGTCCCAATAAATAAAAAAAAGGCTTGAGGCAGGACACTTGTAACTATCAGCTGTTGGCAATGCTGGATGCCCCTGCAATTCATTCTGGCAAAATCCTACTTGGGGAATTAAATAACTGTATCTTGGAAAACAACACACTTCCTTTAATGAAACGGTTCAGGGGGTAGGGGGGTATAGCACTGCTGACAATGTACTGCCTTTGATTACCACCATTGAACAGGTATTGTTATTACGGAAATTGCAGTTGAGAGTAGGCAAACACTGTAATACACTTTTTGGGGAACTATCTTATTTGAACCTATTTAAGAGTCAAATTCACTGCTGTATTGACCCTTGAAATAATAGGAACACATGCTGGGATCAAGAGAGGGGCAATACAATGTTTATTAGGTGGAGTCAATTCAATTGAGACAGATACACATCTAATGCTTAGTTGTATAGCTTTGAAAGCCCTAAGGAGGAGGTGCTTGCTGGCCTGGGGCAAATGTGAACAAAATAATGGTAATGATGCATGGGAAATGTTCATGTCTGGAAGTGATGATGCATACATTTTCTATTTGAAGAAATTATGGAAAACAATTGAAACAATGTTAGGCTCTTCTGATACGTACTGGGCAGAGCCCTACTGTGGTTCTCTGCTGGTTTATTTGCTCATCATACGTTACATATTTTGGTGTGAACGTTCCTGGTACTTCGAAAGGGGCGACTGGAGTGCAGGCTTTAATTGGGACCTCCTCTACACTTCCCCCTCTGGGCGATTCATCGACCACTTTCACCTTCTTCTTTGGTTTCAATTCACTTGATTCTTCTATATTTATCTTCGCTCCATCTCCTGAATTCATTCCTTCTTCATCTCCTGGGTCTATACATGATGGTTTGAAGAAGTGTCTCTTTGGAGTCCATATCTTTATTACTACTTCCAGCCTTCCTGCTTTCCTTACATGTTCGTCTTTAGTCCATGTCATTAGTTGACATTGTCCATTTGGGCTACAGTAAACCCATCTTTCTACATAATTTCTGTGTATCCTGGGATGGAGAAACTTTGTACCTTCTGGCGTGTGCCTGCTGGCCTTCATAAAGTCTCTTTTTTCTTCATCAGTCAGATCTTTGGGCTTCCATCCTGGCTTGACATCAATCATGATCTTCATCCCTATGGCTTTTTTCACAGTTTTCTGGCATTGCGAGATTATTATTTTGATAACACAAAATCCTAGTAATATCATCACTAGCAGGGCTCCCAAGAACTTGAATGCATCTGCCATCCCTTGTGGGACCCATGAGAATAGTGATCCAAACCAGCTGTCATCCTCAAATTCGTCAGTTTCGTCGATCATCTGGTTCTGTAGCTTTGTCAGCATACCTATGGCTTCTGTTAATGTTCCATTTTTCTCGTCGTGAGAAGGTATAAATGTGCAACATGATTCTCCTATTTTTGCACAAACTCCTCCATCCATAGCTGTGATCATGTCAAGGACATATCTGTTCTGGAGAGTCATCAGTTGGATGGCTCTTAACTCTTCCTTTATCGCATTGAATCCTTCTATGGTCGTGTTGATGGTCTGTAGCAATTCCCATCTGGTTATCTGCAACCATTTAGTATTTACTCCAACTTGGATTCTTGGCATGAAGATCGTCATGAACACTGATGAGGTGAGGCTGAACAGCCTGTGTTCATATGGGATTGCATGAAATGCTTATTCTGATTTAGCAGAGAAGTAATTTTCTCTCTTCATTTGAGTTGTCAGGTCCACAGATATTTTCTTCCTCGGGTGAGCATCTGCTTTTGGGATCACCAATGCTGGACCATGGACATTCACTATTGTGCATATGCCTCCCCAGTCTCTTGGCAGTCTGATGTATGCTTTGGATCCACACGCCCAATAAAGATCCATAATTACTGCAGTTCTATGCACCATTCCTGGAGCATCAAAAACTCGTCCACAGTTCTTATTCTCTCCCATCTTTCTAGTGCCATTATTTCTGAAGCAGAATTTTGGGCTTTTCCAGTGGCACTATCTGTAAGGGTCCTCCTCTGTCTTTGACCCATGTCACCAGTTTTGCAATCTTTGGCCATATGGTTTGCATCCGTTTCGCACTATGTTGATGGTGGGCTCGTAGTGACCGAAGACCATCCATGCTCGGCATATCACTACTCCTTTCTCCCATCCGTCTGGTGAAAGCACTGTTCCCCTAATTTGCATTTGGCCTCGATTCCTCCATCTCCGAGCTTCTTCTGGAGTTTTTCCTTGGACATTTAGCTTCTGGTTTGCTTGTCTTCTGATCTTTGCTCCTTTAACTCCAGGCTTTTCATATCTGATCACAATGTGTTTCGTCTTTCCATTGTTTCTTGTCTTTATGTCCTGGACATTATCGTCTTCATAGGGATCAGTTGCTTCAGTGCCCACTTCAGTGAGGCCTCACTACCCATGAACTGGTCTTTGGTCTTGCACATTGCTACGTGTGAGAGACAGTGTGCTGCATGGACATCAATTTCTACAGCTATGAAGATCTTGGATTTCCCCATGCTGTATGGTAGGAGTGCACAAACAAAGGATTCGCCTTCTGAACTTCATCTTCCAACTTCTTTCATGTGCTGGTACCAAATGTTTTTTCCTAGTTGTTCTGTGTTATCCAGGTAGTCGTTCAGTTCATTGTCATCTCCATGCATGCTTCTCTTGATCCTTAAGGTTTTCATGTAGTTTTCTATTACTACATCTCTGAAGGCATCTGTATGGCTCATTCTTGCTGGGGGATTTTCAGGTATTCCGATCCACGGTGCAGGCCTCCTCATCTGCGCCATTTGAGTGGGCAAACGTCTGGAAGTTCTTTCCCTCTCTTCGTACATTCTTCTTCTGCTGGTTACAAATGCCCATTCCAACCAGCCTGACGCTGGTCCGCTATATGGCTGTACTGTGGAACTGGTACTTGTCCCTTGTGTGGGAATACATATGCTTGGCAATACAGTCTCTGCGGTTTTGTTCTTCAGTTCCTCTTGTAGTTTCCTCACTCTGGCTATGTGCGGAAATAATGAGTTTACTATCAGTTGTGTCCGTGCAGAGAGTTTCTCTGAGGTGGCACTTGTTTTCTTGAGGGTTTCTGATATGACTGCTTTGTTTGGTTTTCCTCTTAACTCTTCTTGTTTTCTCATAACATCTTCTGTGAAGTTTCTTATGGCAGGCAGTCTCTTTTTTTCTACTGTTTTGGTTAGTGGTTCTGCAGTCATTGACACTAGGCCTGTTTCGTGTGCATTCAGTGTTTTGCGTGCGTGTAGTTGTCAGTGATTTTACTTCATTCATTCCGTTCTGACGCTGTCTTCCAGCTTTTCTGTTTGTTTGTGACTACAAGTGTGTGTGTATCATTACTAATCACATCCATTTCAAGTTCATGTATTCCTCCATCAGATCTTCTAAGGACTGGAATGACTATATAAGGTCTGGGTGCTTTTGTGGGTTTCATGCATGCTTTTTTTTTAAACCAAAAAAGTTGTCCCCTTTCCATAGAAAGTTTAAATAATGCCCTTCCTGTATTTTTGTTGGGCAAAAACTTGTTGCTACCCTTCCCTTGCTGTAGCGTCACACAGTAGTGGGCAAGGGGGCTATTGAGGAGCTAGTCACACTTCTGTCTGTTTGTTAAGCCTAGGTCTAATTAAGACAACTTCAACCAAACGTATCATAATATGTGTATTATATGCAGAAAAAAGTAAAACAAAGAAAATCAAAACACTCAAAGTGCGTGGTGCAATACAAATTCTTAACAATGGTGCGTACATGGAGTGTAGACAAAAAACTCACATTCATTTTCTTATACTCAATTAATTAGTCAGAAAAAACATATATGTACAACCCTAATCGTTTACAATAACATTTTTACAGTGACATATGTATAAACAGAAAAGCAAAGTCAAATGAAAAACCCACATTAATTCTGTGGAGAAATCTCCTAGATCATTTCCAATCTTTGACGAGTTGTGACTGAATTGTTACCGGAAGTGAAAAACAAAATTAATTTGATGTTATTTTCACAGCTTCTATTTGCCTGTGTTCCTACAGTCACAATACTCCTGACTAGGATGATCTTTGAGGTCTGGGACTTTCAAGATATCGTAATGTTTAGCCAACGTGTTCAAAAAGCAAAGTATCACACTATAAGAAGAGAAAGCGTGAGGAAATTTGACCATATTGCTCTTCAATATGTTTAGTAGTGTTTTCACGTTTCGGTGTACTGTGTGTATATATAGGACAACCACCTTCTTCAGGGCGTCCGATGGTAGACCCTGTTTTAAGTTTGAAAGAAAGAAGTGTGAGAGTTCCTCAATATTCAGATGCTATCGATTCAGCATATTGCTAAAAAACATAAAAGCTCTGGTTACCGGATGTGCTTCAACGGAAGTCGGTGACCAAATCCCAAGTACCTTGGGTGGGTCCGGAAAGGGAGGGACACAGTTGCAAGGCAGTGTTTAGTAGTGTTGTTTGTTCAGACTGAGGGCGGGGGTCTTACATCCTCATTGCCTCCCATCCGTCCGGAAAAGTGGTCTGGAATCTTTAAATGACACACAATAGAAAAAAGAGGGCTGGGGGGGAGAGAGAAAGAATGTAATAAAGTCAGAGGCTTTATATAATAAGGACACAATTCCCTCTTTAGCTGTACATATATGGGTACATATATGGGGAATCATGAAGATATATGTCTATGTATATGTGTGCTTATTCACCTCAATAGATGATCTCAGTGAGTATGAGTTACTCTCCTCTGGTGAATGAATAGCCCCGGGTTGAAGAAAGCCTCTTCTCTGTATGGATCCTCACCAGGTGTTCAATATATCTGTGTGTGTGCAGACACAATCTTGATTATTGGATGGTACCCCCAGTAGAACTAATTTGTGAGGTTAATGCAGGATGTGTGCTGGATTTGTAATGTAAGTGCAGACCATGGTGAAATAGCACTAGTGGGGCACCTCTAGGGGTGTGAGTCTATTGAACTGTTCGTGCGGTGGAAATGCATGCAGGCACAAGATGTTCCAGCCACCACTACATGTGTCTCACCATGTGTTGAAAACTGTTATATAGACGGAAAAATGTCTAGTCTCCTCTTGTGCCATCTATCTCTGCTTCTTGTATGTCTTGCTCTTGTTCTCTAAAGAAGGTTCGAAGTCTGACTTTCCGTAAAAAAGTACGTATCTCCATCTCTAGGTCATACCAATCGGTTTGTTTGACAGGGACAAATGTTAGTCCTTTATTTAGGACTGATTTTTGTTCTTTGGTGAGATCAATTGCCGCCAAGTTAAACACTGGTGTCGTTAAGGTCTCATTGGGGGATATCAGTACCTCGTCTCCTCCAGCGAAGTCGAGTGCCGGGTCTGCATCCTCTGGGCAGCGGGCCCCACTGCGGGGGTCCCCATTGTTGGCTGCCAAATCCTCCTCCTAAAAAAGGAAAAAACTGAGGTGGTGGATAAGGGTAGTTTGGCCGAGATTAATTAGCCTGTTGTCTAAGTAGGTCATCCGATGATGACCCACTGCTAGATCCTGAGAAGTTGACCGGTCTTCTTCAGTTTTTCTGAGTTCTTGATGTGGATGAGCCAGGTGATCCTCCCTAATTGGGGTTAGGGACGTAGTTGTCTGCAATGTATGGGTAGACTACTTCCAATTGGAAGTCTTTTATATCTTTTTGGAGTTTTTTTGTTTTCCTGGCTAGAGTGGCAGTCTTAACGTCCTCTAATTGTTTCTTGAGGTCAGCTAGTATCTTTTTAGCATTTATGATTGTAGTATCTTCTTGGAATCTTCTGTGTCCAGTTCTTGTTGCATCTGATTACTCTTTCGCTGTACTGTTGTGTTAGTCAATACCATGAGGTCGCTGTTGCATTGGGGGCGATAAAGCTGAAGTTGGTTACATATTCCTTATCGTCCAAAAACAGACAGAAAAGTCCTGTTGGTATAATGTTGATATAATGTTGGTATGGTATAATAATGGTATAATGTTTCATGCGTGCATCATTAGGTGGGTGCACCGAAATTGGAACGCTTTGTGCACCAATAAAGAATGCAGTTCTGATTGTTAATGACACTAAAACAATAATGAATATGATGCATGAATACATTATGCCTCTATAGGTCAGGTGGCATCATTTACTTACAGAGAAGCGTTGTCATCTCTCTTCTTGCGGGACAACCAGATTGCTGCTCTGGACCCCCATCTTGTCATGATTCCTGCCCCTCATGTCCCCAGCCCTCCAAGATGTCAGGCTGGAGCCAGGCCACGATCACCTACATGGCCCTCAAGGGCCTCTCCATCCCTCCAAAGACCCACTTGGAGTCAGACTTGGCGCTTGTGGCCCCAGACTCACTCACTCCCATAGGATAACATTGGGGATTGGACTTGTAGTGCTTTGATGGGAACAAGATGGATGCCCCCACATATTTCGGTTCCCAGAACTGCATGTGCGGTCTAGTCTTTTGGGTGTGGTTCAGCACAGAGACACCTGGGATACCCAGAGACTATTTAAGCCACACCCAGGCTGAGAAACATGATTTGCGTTTTCTGCACCTGCAGCGTGACACTCACCGTGTTCGGATCGGTCTCCAGTAGGCCTGCATCTTTCTTCTGCGCTCAGCTCCTGCAAAAACAAGAACACCGTTAGGAACAGCCTTACCTTGCGGCACTTCTGCCCATCATTCATCGCTACTTCTGTTCTGTGGGCATCTTCGGCGGTATCATTCCCATCCCGGCACGCCGCTTCCTAAGGAAAAGGGAAAAGAACAGAAAAAAGGCATTAGTAAGCATTCTGCTTAATCTTAAATACTGTACGAGCTTCAAACACTTACCTGAATCCCAGCCGCTCTGGGGGAACTCTGTCTCTGGAACTTCTCATCCATCTGCAAGAGGGAAAAGACACTCCAGGTTAGCGTGGAAACATCTAGAGGCGCCTCATACCGCGCTTACCCACCGCATTTGTTCTTCATAACCGGCATCCACGCTGAAAAAACGTTGCGGCACCTAAAAGACATAGAAAAAGAACTCAGTTCAATGCAAATATGAAAGGGGTGCATCGCGCATCGCGCTCTCACTCACCTTCAGCGCTACTCATCTCAGCAGCACGCCGCCATCCCAGGACGCCGGCCATCATCTAAGGAAGGAAAGGAACGAAGTTAGAGAACTATTCAAAAGACTCATTATACTTACCTGTCGGACTCTTGCCAGTGAAGTAACTAGGCAGCAACGAGCCTGCATCAATCAACGCGCCCCTGCGCTGAAAGCAGGACGGAGAGCACACTATCCAAGAAAACAAGGTGAGCTGTGGATCAAAGGGAAGGGTTGAACCCCGGGGAAGAAGGGGTTCAAGCACACAGAGCCAATAGGGAGTTAAACTCTACCAATCCTGTGTTTCAGGACTGTCTCCAGTCGAAGAGCCTCCAGGGAAGGGTTCGAGGTCGTAAGAGGTCAGAACAGGCTGAGTGACGTCCCCGTGGATAACAGGTGGATTTAAGGGTCCGCCAAATCAGGACTTTGGCGGATTTCGCCCCAGCTCTTGGCTGGGGGAAATCCGCCGAAAATTCACGCTATTACTGCCGGCGGGGAATCCGCCGGTGGTAAGAGCGCACATTTTCCCCATTGAGCCCAATGGGGAATGGGGCATTCCCGAATGGGCTCAATGGGGAATGGGGAATTACATTACCGCTGAACTCGTGGTCCGGTGCTATTAGCGCTGGGGAGTTCGGCGGTAGGGCCAATACCGCCGGCGGTAATACCACCGGCGTTACCGCCAAAGTCGTGATCAGGCCCTATGTGTTCTTTTCCTTAATGTAAACAATGTCTGCACAGTCCGGTCGCGTGAAGTGGGACTAGAATTACTCTTTTATTTAGGAGATGGCTTAGGTGCTCTGTATTTGCTGGATCTCGAAGAAACGTGAGTGTATCTGTTGTTCTTCTGATAAGAGTAGGACAATCTTCGATTATAGGAAAGAACAATGTGTTGATAAGCTCATCGATTTCCGCCTGTGTTTGGGACATTTGGTTTCTCCTCACTGTACTCAGGGAGTAGGAGAAATTGTTCGGCAATGACAGTGAGCAGTTGTCTTATTGTCATTTTGTTTTCAGGATCTTGAAGAAAGTCTGTGACACTGATGAGCCTCCCTACCAATGATGGGTATGATCTTAGCACTAGATCAAAATAGGTGACTACATCCTTGGCGATGTCGCTATTGCGGGACACCATAAGTGATTCCGAATAGGGTCTCGGTGTGGAACGAGTCGAGATACTGTATTTGCTTCCAATGTAAGTGTCCTCGGTCAAAATTTGGCATAATCTTTTCTCATTAAGGCTTAAGTATGCCTCAGTCCAAAGTTCAGCAGTCAATAGACTGTGTTGTGGCATGTATGTGCAATGTTCTTCTTCACCCTGCAACTAGGATGCACAGAGTGTCTGTTTTTTATATCCTTATCCCCTTTTTTGCTTAGAGGATGTGTCCAATTTAAGCCACAACTTGCAAAAAGTTCTTTGTATTTGTCTGGCTGGTCATGCGTCCTTCTTCCTCGTCATGGATCTCATCTGCACGTGCTGTGGTTCTTCCCCATCGCTCGTCGATTCCTCTCGTTGGGGTGCAGGCAGGGTGCCTTCTCCGATGTATGGTTTAATATCACTGAGAAAAATCCAAGCTCTCCTGTTTTGTAGTTTCATTGCGGATGGAGTGCTGTCCTCCACCGTAAAAGGACAGTTGAATCTTGGCTCATCCCACTTTTTCCTTGTATGATTCTTCGCAAGGACAGTGTCTCCAGGGAAGATGGGTGGAACACATAGACCTTGAACTTTGTCTGTTTTAGTATCTCCTTCTGTGTTCTGTGCTGCTCTGCACCCTTTTTGTCATCGCTGCAGCTGGTCTGAAATTACAGTAAGGCAAGATGTCATGCAGTTCTGGTAGTTTTGCATTTCAGACCCTAAAATTTCTCCTGTTGACTGGGCATCACATCTAGCTCTATCTCGAGGTGTCAGAGGAGTTCTCATTCTTCTTCCTGTGGCTATCTCGTGTGGCGTAAGATGATGGTCGGAACCAGGTTGGTTCTGAAGTGCATACAGTGCCAGTGGAAGGCAGTGCAACATCCCTTCTTTAGAGTAAGCTTCAACTTGGATATCCTTTCCTTTAACAAGCCATTGAGCTTCTCACAGATGCCATTACCTTGCGGTTGATACGCCGACGAGAACCTGTGCTTTACACCAAGCAGCAAGCTAATCTGTTTGAACACTGCATTGACAAAGTGAGGGACATTATCTCGCACACCCCCCACCTGGGGAACACTTCTCTCACTAAAAAATTGAACTCACAGGTAGAGTCTGGGTGTGTACATGGACCTTCCTCAATCCATCTAGAGAATGGACACACCACAACAATTAAATATCTGTACCCGTTACATACTTGAATCATGTCGACATAGTTTGTTCACAGTTTCTTCTCTTCCTAGGCTGCCTCCCCTTGGAGTTCCATTAGCTGTGTTTGTCCCAAATTACTGTAACTCCCAGGTGCAGTTTGTGTATCCATCATTCGCTCGTTGGCATGGATAACTTACATTTGGATGCCATATGCTTGGCTTCGGTGTCCGCTGCTTGATTTCTGTGTGAGATAAAATCTGTCCCCTTCATGTGGGTGGCGCATTTCATGACCGCTATGCCCACTCGGAGCTGTAGTGCCTTAATGAGTCTGTCCAATAGGGCTGCATGATGTACTGGCGTGCCGTCTGCTCGGAGGTAGCCCCTCCTTTTCCAGCGTGCTAAGCCTGGGTGTACTGTTGACATCAAATAGGCAGAGTCACTGTACACCATTTATTTCCTGGTCTGCATGATTCTCAATGGCGAGTATCAACGCCAATAATTCTGCAGCCTGTGCTGAATAGTGAGGTGGTATGTGTACACTAAGAAGCACTAACACTCTCCATTCGCTGTGTGTTTCATTACAGCAACACCTGTGTATCTTTGCCCATCACTTTCGTCGATCCTCGAAGACCCGTCAATAAAGACAATCTCTCCTTCTGCCAAGGCATTTTCTTTCACCCTGGGAATTTCATCATAGAATTCTTCATAATTTGCACAGTCATGCATTGGCTCTCCTTCTGTGACTGGCTCTGCTATAAACATAGCTGGGTTTACTATTTTACATCGGAATACCTTAATCGATGGATTTGATATGATCACTTCATATGCAGAAGCTCTCTGAGATGTCAATGTGCCCTTTGGTTTCTCTAGGATAGCAAATAGTGAGTGCTCGACGTACAACGTCATGGAGTATCCCATTACAATGGTTGTAGCCTTTTCTATGGTGAACACTGCGGCAGCTAAACTTTGTTCGCACGGGAAATGACCTCTCATTACTGGGTCTAAATTCCCACTGTAGTAATCCAGGGGCTTTACCCCAACGTAGTTCTCTGCATGAGTACTGGTGTCATAACGCTGCCATTTGTGTGTGAAAACAGGTAAAATTCCTCTGCATAATTGGGAGTCCCGAGAACTGGAGCTGTGCAAATAGCTCTTTTGAGTTCAGCAAACCCTTTCTCCATGGTCGCAGACCATTCAATCTTTTCATTCGTCACTTGGGACTTCTTTAGGGCCTGAAGTAAAGGCTTAGTGTAAGAGCTGTATTTGAACAACCATGCCCTGACATAGTTGTATAGACCTAAAAAGCTCTGCATCTGCTTTATTGTGTGTGGCTTAGCCATGTTCAGTATGGCTTCAGCCCTTTCTGGGGTCACTTTCTTTCCCTCATGTGAGATCAGCTGTCCTATGCACAGCACTTCTTGTTGAGAATATTGAAGCTTTTCTTTGTCAACTTTATATCCTTTCTCAGCCAGTATAGTCAACTGATGAACAGAATTGTGCCTGCATTGCTCTTCTGTGGTGCTGCAAATTAAGATGTCATCCACGTATTGCAGGACGACACTCTCTAATGCAATATTGTTCAAGTCCATCTTCAGGACTCTGTTGAAAATAGAAGGAGACTCACAGCACCCATGTGGCAGCCTTGTGCTTTTCAAACGCATTTGTCTGAACATGAATAATGTCAGATCTTGTGAGTCATGGTCCAACAGGATTGAGAAAAATGTATTTTTTAAGTCAGTCACCGTGAAATATTTTGCCTCAACGGGTATGTTACAAAGAATTGTAGACGGGTTAGGGACTAGAGGGAACTCGGCCTCAACAATATCATTCATTGGGCGTAAATCCTGGATTAGCCTCCAAGACCCCCCCTTTGCTTTTTTTTCACAGGGTACACTGACATATTGCATGATGGCTCTGACGTCACTAAGATGCCTTGCTCTATCATAGCAGAAATTGTCTTAAAAATCCCTTCATCTGCCTCTCTGGACATGGGATTTTTCCATGCTCTTGAGAGGATTTCTCCTGGTTGAGTTTAATCTTTACTTCTCCAACGCCCTTCAAGAGGCCTACGTCATAGGGGCTTGTAGTCCATACTGAGACAGGCACCTTGTCCCTTCTCCTCATGAATCAGTATTTTGGGTCTGAATAAGAACACATGAGGGGCTCTCATGATTTTGTCTGCAAGACCTGGCAATCTTGCCATAAGCACACGCATACCATATGCGAAAACTTCTGGCTCTAATGGCATGGCCCTCATGGCTATGTGTCCTGAGTATGCCGTAATCATTTTGCATACATTTGAGTAGTGCATTCCTGGAGTGGAACATACTATGCCCTCCTCCGTGAACGAGATTGTCATGTTTAACTTTGTCATTAAATCTCGACCTAAAATGTTTACTGGGGTCTGTCGAGAATATAATAAAGGTACATTCATTTCACATTCTCCTATGGAGACTGGGAGTGCATGTGTGAAGGAAACGTGACTGGTAGCTCATGTAAAACTCTGAGCATCTATGGCCTCGCTGGATAAAGACAACTTGCCTTCACGTATGCACGAGCGTGTTACACCCGTGTCAACTAAGAAGGAATATTCTTTATCCCCTATAATGACATCCACCCTAGGCTCCCTGTGAGGGTCTGGTGTCACTGATAGGGTAGAACACATCAGGGTTCCCAGTGAGCTGTCCTAGTCCATATACAATCTTGGCCCACTGTGCGCGTGTGGATTTCCCCCATTCCCATTGTTACTTCCCATTCTAGGGTTTGTGGTCTGCCTTGTGCTCATCATCTGTGATAATTGCAGTGGCGCCTGTTGGGACTATCCTTGTGGAAAATTCCCTATGCTCTGAGGTTGCATGCCTTGTTCTACTCCCTGCGCTTGTTGTTGCACTGTGTGATTCTGTGCAATACCATGCTGTAAAACTGCAGGTGGATTCGCCATGTCTGCTCCTGTCCCTTCGCCGTTCTGCATCATGCCTTGATTTCTGCATGTGGGCTCCAAATGCCCTGTCATTCCACACAGCCAACATACTTACGGTGGTCGGATCATTTGCTCATTTGACATATCTTGGTTACCATTTTGCATATTTTGAAAGCCTCCCTGATTATTTTGGAATCCTCTCTGATTTCCCTGCCATCCTCTTCCCCTAAATCCTCTTCCCCTGGGATAAAACCCAGTACTGTTCTGATTATTCTGCTCTGAATTAGTCACCTGCTGCATTTTTATGCTCACCTGATATCCCCGGGGGTGACTGGAAGGCTCTGAGATCTGGAACCCTGGATGCGTTGTTGCCCAGTGCTGAATAATGAATCTGCAATTACAGAAGGGAGGATTTGTGCTAACTGTCTCTAATGGGTGAATCTCCCACCTCCCTCTGACCGATTCCCTTCCCACTGGGTTATTTTCTCACCTTAGTTGTTTGTAGGGTGAGCTATCCGTCCTGCGTTTCTTGTGCAGGTGCGCTTGACGTTTGTTGGCGAGTTGCCCGAGTTTCTTCACTGGTGCAGTATGCCTTCCTTGGGCCCAGGCCTGCTGTGACCCCGAATCTGCTGGTAGGCAGGTAGGTTTGTTAATTGTAAGTCTTTGTTCTGTTTATGGTGGGAATTCATTGATGTCTTTTTCTCCTTCTTTTTAGGTGCGAAGGTCTTGATGCTGGCGTGCCGGATGGAGAGGCACGTTCTCTAGTTAAGAGAAAGCACGAAGCGCAGCGCCTTTATTGTCGTTTAAAGCTAACCTGTGTTTTCTTCTTCTTCTCCTCACAGGCCGCTGTGGTGCTGCGAGTGGATGTAAGCGCGATGAAAAACAGGCGCCCGGAATCTGCTAAGGTAAGTACAGCGCTGTGCGGTTCTTTAATATTGAAAGCGAACCTGAATATGTCTCTTTTCCTTTGCAGATGTTGCTGTGGTGCTCCGGAAGGAAGCGTGGCATAGCGCGATGGAATTCAGTTAAGACTGATGGAATTCGATGTTTTGGAAGCGCACATTCTAATATTGATTTTCCCTTTCTCGTTCTTGCAGGTCGCAATGTTCGAACAGCAGCTGTGGTAGTGGTTCGCCAGAAGTCCTTAAGCTAGTACTCACAGGTGAGTGATGTTTCTTCTTCTCTTGGTTTCCACAGATTGCAGCCCAGTTGAGATGCTGAGTGCTGGATGGTGTTTTCTCAGGTAAAACAGAATAATCTTGCTCTTGTTCTTGCAGGATTACAGGAAGATGCTGAAGACCAGGAGCTGGACACGGTGAGCGTCACACTGCGGGTTGCAGAATAACACAAAGCATGTTCTGCAGTCAGGGTGTGGTTTATATAGCCCAGGTAAAGTAGTAGCAGGGAAAGTAGTTCCAGGCCTGCCACACCCAAAACACTAGACTGCATGGCTTGGTTCTTAGAACTAGACTGTGTGGGTGCTTCCATGTTGGATTAAAGGCCCATGTACATAAATGGGACCTAGTTTGAACAGCCCTTCCTTCCTACATATGCGCCAGGACTGGCTCCAGGAGCACTTGTGCAGTGGTTTTAAGGCCCTCTGTGTTCTGATGGAAGCCTGCTCTTGGCACAACTTGTGCCCCCTCAGAGTGGTCATGACAGCACTCCCCCCAAGGCCCCTCTCATGGTATCCTTCCTGTCCGGTCTGGGTTTGGTGGGGTTATCCAGGTGAAACCTCTTAATCAGACATGGTGCGTGAATATGTTCACTTGTTTCCCAAGTTCTGTCTTGAGGCCTGTACCCTTTCCAGTCCACCAAATAGTATAGCTTATGGTACGTTTCGAGTCCAGGATGTTTTTAACTTCAAATTCAGGCTCTCCATCAACTAGCACAGGCAGATTCTGGTGGTGTTAAGACTCGGGTTCCTGATTGTACAGGTTTTACAAGTGACACATGGAACACCGGATGAATTTGCATGCTTGGTGGTAAGGCTAACTTGACGGCCACCAGATTTATCACTGATTTGATGGTATAGGGTCCTAGATATCTTGGACGAAAGGTCCGGGTACCTTTTATGGGCACATGTTTTGATGCCAACCAGTCTTCGTTTCCAACTTGGTAATCGGGAGCTTTCTTTCAATGACGGTCCGAGAATTTTTTTGTCTCTTTGGCTTGCAGTAAATGTTCATTTGCCCTTTTGAAGGGTTGGGTTATGCTTGTGTGTAGAGTCTTTACCGCTGGCATTTCAAAGGTCATGGGGGAGTCTAGTTCAGAGGTAAGTGGATGTCTTCCATATAATGAGGCCCATTGTGTAGAACAGGCTTTATCCCGTGCTGGTGTGTATGGAGTTATTGTATGCGTATTCCGCTATCCATAACAAGTCTTTTCAATTGTCTTCCACTTGATGCAGCATGCAACATAGATGCTGTTCTTATGTCTGGTGTCTGGTTTGTTCTTTCTGTTTGTCCATCTGTTTGGGAGTGATGGCTAGTGGATAATCGAACATCGATTTGTGCCATGGTACAACATTTCCTCCAGAAGTTGGATACAAATTGGCTTCCACAATCTGAGATTAGGACTGAGGGGAAACCATGCAGTTTTATAATCTGTTCAAGAAATGCTTTTGCCAGACTGGTAGCGTTAGGAAGTCCTTTGAATTGAATGAAATGTGCCATTTTAGAGAACAGGCCTACAACCACCAGAATGGTATTGAAACCTTGACTGGGAGGAAAGTCTGTAATAAAATCAAGAGAAAGAGTATGCCAGGGAGCCGGTGGAATATCCAGTGGTTGTAGGAGGCCAGATGGTTTCCGTTTTTGTGATTTATTCTGTGCACATATCCCACAGGATAGAACAAATCGAGCAATGTCCTTACGCCAGGTTGGCCACCAATAATTCCATTTAACCGTGGCTAGAGTTTTAGCAATTCCGGGGTGGCCTTCGATCAGGGAATCGTGATAACCAGACATGACCAATTCTTGAAGATCTTTACTTGGTAGATATAGTCGTTCCCTGAAGTAGGTTAATCCATCCTGAACCGTGTGATGTTCATTCTGGGAATTTCATTTCTGCAAGATCTCGGAGCTTATTAAGGTTCGAATCTTATCTTGAAGTTCACTCAGAGTCAATGTGGAGATGAGTCCCAGTAGTTTATCACTTGGGATGATGTCAACAGGGTCCAGGGTACTGTTCGTTGTCTCTTCAACACCCATACGAGACAAGGCATTGGCCTTCCCATTCCGAACTCCCGGTCGGTATGTTATTATGTAATTGTTTTCTGCGAAGAATAGAGCTCACTGCAACTGTCGTGACGATTGGGCTTTTGCTGACTTTTGGTATTGAAGGTTTCTGTGATCTGTGATTACTGTGATGGTATGTCTGGCACCTAATAGATAGTGCCGCCAGGCTTTGAAGGCTGACTTTATTGCCAACAATTCTTTGTCTGTAATTGCATAGTTAAGTTCTGGTGGTGAGAATTTACGTAACCAAAAGGCCACGGGGTGTAATTGGCCTGTCTCTGGATCTCTTTGCGAGAGAACTGCTCCCATAGCTATGCTGGAAGCATCAGTTTCCACTACATAGGGGAGATCAGGGCGAGGATGTCGTAAAATTGACGTGGAAGTGAATCTTTTCTTGAGTTCTTGTAAGGCCTGTTCTGCCTCTAAAGTCTATTGAAATTTTTTGTTGTTTTTTCTCAGCAACGATGTGATTGGTTGGACTATCTGTGAGAAATCTGGAATAAATTGGCGATAAAAATTTGCAAAGCTATGGGTTCCTTTAAGTGAAGAAGGTGACGGCCAATTAAAGATGGCATCTACTTTGTATAAATCCATCTTCACTCCGTTTGGCGAGAGAACAAAACCGAGGAACTCAACTTCGGTGACATGGAAGGAGAATTTCTCGAGTTTAGTGTACAGTTTGTGCTGGCGAAGTTTTGCAAGTACTGAGCGAACATGTTCCACATGCTCTCTTTCAGAGGGGGAATACACCAGGATGTCGTCAATATAGACCAGGGCACAAACATTGATTAATGCCAGGCTGTGTGGGCCTGTGAGAAGTTCCACCATTTTGTGATTGGACACTGGTTCACCCTTGTGACACACCACCAAGCACTGCTGTTCCTGTTTGGGAACCCGAAGACCTGGATCACCCCACAGACTTTATATTATTGGGAATAGTGCAGTGCCAAAAAACATTGGCTGTAATCCAGGAAGCCTCCACAAATGATTGCTCAGTTAAAGCAGACCTGCATGGATGGCTTGCGCTTTGTGAATGGATCCCCCTTGACCTGCCCTAGCAAGTCAAAATGCTATAACTGAATGCACAATATTCTTTTGAAGCATTGTGAAATATGTTTTGCCAGCCTGAGTGTTGCACTGATTTTGCAAAACACAGCTTGATTTGAGCAAAGCTAGTCCAATTGCATTCTTCAAACACTGAAACCTGAAAATGTTATTTGCCGAAAATTTTGGCTGAGGGGGCAAACGTTATTTCGATCAGAATTCTCATGAAGAGATCATAGGTAGCATTCACACCCAAGAAGCTCCACAAAAGCACTTAGCAGCTTGTACTTACCCTTTTAAATCTGGTCATTGCAATTTGCTTTTGCATTACTGGACTGCAGTTCCCCGGCGTGATGTGTTGACACCACTTCTGCTTTCAGTCAGTTGGCAAAATATCTGTGCCAGTTCAGTGGAATGTGAGACCAGTGAACTGACAGTGGTACCTTAGCAACTGCGAAAAGTGGATCAGGGCCTCATTATAAGTCAGGCGGTAAGGGGTTAACAGCGCGGGTAAAGGTGCCAGCGCCATCAACCCCGTACTGCCTGATTACGAGGTCCCCTCACGGGACCCGCTCTGCACGTCTGGTTTTACCAGATGGGTCCCGCGAGGGGAAGAGGGAGCAAACAACGGACCGCTCGTAATCGCCCCGTTGTTTGCTCCCTCTCCCATTTCCATTCAGCCCTATGGGGCTGATATGGGAATGGGGAAGGTCCGGGCCCGGGTTCCTGAAGGGAGGAATTGCCGGGCCCTCCAAACCCAGAATGGCCTGGTAATTCCCCATTCTGGGAACCCGGACCCGAACTCGATTTTGGCGGCAGCCAAGCCGCCAATAGCGGCATGGCTACCGCCAAAGTCGTAATGACGCCCGATGGTTTAAAAATTGGAAAACATGTCAAACGTAGAGCTCTAAGGATAAGATTGATTTCCTCTGTAAATGGCCTGTGACATTTGGTCTTGGGAACTGAGTTATTTATTAAGTGTTTTCCACTGAGATGCCAGCATTATGGCATATTGTACATCTGAAATAATAGGCAAATGTAGCGTAGCATTGTTGCACTAAAACCTCGTCTTGCAAAGACAGATATTGGCATGTCAGACACTGAACTTGAAGGAATAGTAAGGAAGTGCAGAGGACCAAATAAACAATAGAATGTCAAGAGACGTGTTTATTTTTACAAGCACATGGATACCAAAGGGATATTGCATTTCTGAAATGAAAAAAAAAGTTACGCTTTATAGTGACATTTCTTGACACCTAAGTGGCCAATTCATAAAGAAAGCCCCTCTAAAAAAAATTGCAGCCCCCTTTCTCAAATGTACCCTTCTCAGAAATGCACATGCACAACAGTGACCTGTACATTACTTGGAGGCCATGTGCTTGTGTAGAGGATATACTGATCTATTTATTTATTTATTTGTATAGCGCTAAAGCCCGCAGGCATCATTCCAGTAAGACAGGACATGTATGGACAGTAGACGGGACAATGAAAATCACAAATAAGAGTCAGTTCTGTGTGGTGCTAAAGTTTGTGGTCTGGTCGAGTATTTATTTGGATAGCAAGGTCTTTAGTTTCTTTCTGAATTGTATGTAGTTTGTTTCTAATTTCAATGCCACAGGTAGTTCATTCCATTTAAGGATGCTTCTGCCCTAGAAGGCCTTGCTGAGAGCTGTAATAGTTTGGAGGAGGCCTTTCTTAGATGATCTTAGGTTTCTGATTGGTTCATGCCAATTGAATTGTTTTTTTAGATATGCTGGGGCTTTGCCATATAGGCATTGATGGACCATAGTGAGGGACTTGAATGTAATTCTCTCCTCAACAGCCAGCCAGTGAAAGTCTCTTCTGTCACTCGTAATGTGCTCCCTTCTTGACTTGCCCGTGATAGCCCTGACAGCATTATTTTGTATCACCTGGCCTTGCTTCAGGCACTTGCTGCTTGCCCCAAGGAGCATGGAATTGCCATAGTCAAGTCTGGAGAGTATTGTTGCTCTGGCGGTGCTATTTTTCTGGTTAAGCAAGGGTCTGATTTTTTTAAGTAGTTTTTGGTAGTACTAATAAACACCCATGTACACATTAGTGATGGACAGTTTATTCTCAGATTCCCAGAATAGTGGTGCGGGATGCCCTATTCATCAAGAGGGCCATACAGTGCCTCCCGTTGGGAACTGTATTTCTGTTCCTAACAAAGGGATAGAAATGCATGTGGGACAGTGATGGTTCAAGCACAGAAGTTTTAAAAAGGACCAAGCTACACATTGCGCATGCCTGCGATTCTTTTGGGAACATTTGGGAACAAGTGCAGAGGAATGCATGACTTTTTCATACATGGAAAAGTGCATCTCATTTATGCAGGAAGAGTAGAACACCTTGCACTCTTTCCCTCACCTGATCTGCTCATTTCTGCATAGAAATTCACAAATAGCATTTGAAAGTGTGCATCAGAAGCGCGCACATCGGACCATTAGAGCGATACGTAAACAGTGCAGTGGATGTGTGGATGCACTTTTTTTCCTTTATGCCACTGAAACCATTAGAGGGGTACGTAAACAGTGCAGTGGATGTGTGGATGCACTTTTTTTCCTTTTTGCCACTGAAAGAAATGTGCAGGTCCCCTTATTCACAAAGGTGATCTGAATTTTTTTAGGTGTGTGCAGGAGTGCAAATTATACACTCGCCTGCCCCCTTTCATGCATCAGTGTCGTGAGCAAGGCTCACATGAGGAGATGCTTGACAGAACGGACAGAAGATTGCTTAAACAGCGCTTTGGAGGACTCTCGCATGCACTGGCTGAAGGCCACTTGTACCTCCATCTTGGATAGCTTAAACCAGCTTAGACAATGGAAGCTTATTCTCGGCCACATGTGCATCAGGGGGCATAAGCTCCACACTCCTCACCTGAGGAGGACTAAGCCAAATATCATCAGACTAGAGCGCCTGACCAGGAAATGAGGGACCACGTGATGATGGGAGACAAAGGTTAAATAGAAGATGGACTACGGATGTACACAATTAACTTTATTGTTATAGCTTTAGGGTGGGGAAAAGCCAAACGGAGATGATGTATATTATGAGGTACCATACCATGAGGGAATATAAGGAGAAGGCGACCAGTAAGTGGGTTGGGTTAGTTTGGGCAGTGGGCGGATAGAGTGTAGTTTGCTTGGTTTGCAAACCAATAAAACATTGGGCCTCATGACGACCCTTGCGGTCCGGAAATAACGGTGGCGGTAAACCCGCCGCCACCGTTGTTTCCGGACCGCCTGATCCCGACCCCTGCAGGCGGGAGGTGATGTTCCCGCCAGGTCTGACCTGGCGGGTTTAACACCGCCCGCCTGCAGGCGGACGAGGAAACACCGGCAGCATTACAAGATGCTGCCGGTGTTTCCATGATCCCGATTCCCATTGAGTCCCATAGGACTCAATGGGAATGGGGATTTACACCATTCCGCCTCCGTGATTCCCGGAAAGCCGGGGTTGTGATGCCCCGGTAATTCCGGGAATCACGGAGGCGGAATGGTAATACGAGTCCGGCGTTAACCAGGCGGTTTTACCGCCTCGGTTAACGCCGGACTCGTAATGAGGCCCATTGTCTTGCTTTGTCCATTTCTACTACTGCTCTTCAGTCCTTTTGTCTGATTTTACGTTCATAGATGGTGCCATGACTCGTATCTGTTGTGCAACGCTGCTGACTGCCAGACCCCGGGAGCCTCCATCCGGACACTCGAATGAGCGCTCAAAACGTCAAGGTAGGAGACCTACTTGAAAATCTCCATAGGAGGATTCCGAAGAGGAGATCAGGGCCGTCAAGAATGCATGCAAAGGCACACAGGGAGCTGAGGGTCCCGAATTGGGACCAGGGAATGGGTAATGCAAGGTTAGATGTGTTTAGGAAATTTGTTGAAATGGGATTGAGATTTTTAGCCTGGTACGTCATATTGATGGCAATTATTGCTTGAGTTATAACTGATTCTTGTAGTCCTATCTCTTTTTTTTCTCTAGAGATTAACCTAGTGAAATATCAAGGTTAGGGACTGATCCCGGTACAATGCACAGATACAGGTTAGAGCAAAATATTTGGCGGCATAGGCAAAAGCTGGTAGTAAATAGGAACAGGTGGATGAGTGTATGAAGAGTGCCCTTATCCTTGTCAGGGCCACTCTGCAGTGTCTTTGGTTGTTCTGAACGCTTCTAAAAAAAAGTACTAAAAAAGCGAGGAGTCAAAAGAACGTAAGGAGCAGGTGTGCCTGGGTAACGGAGCAAGTGACGAGTGAACACAAAGTTAAATAGGAAAACAAAAATGGGCAAAAAGCAATCAACGGGGTCGCCCGCCCACTATATATTTGGACAGTTTTGTAGTTTGTCTTGTGGTTATTTAGATTCAAGGCACTATCTGACATGACGAAATAGACAGACACTGTTTCCGACTGAAGGAACATTTCATATGGACAAACAGGGTGACCTTGGCATTTATAGCAGTGCCCAAGACACTCAGGTAGCAAGGCACTAGTTAAAGTACGTGCAAAGGGACAGTTCATAATGTGCAAAACAATTCATACAGGTGAATAGAAAGACAAGATCGGCGTGGGTGCACAAGCTGGCAAAGCTGCACCTCATGCTACTGGGGGCTACTTCAGATAAGCATGTTGCAGTCAGGTAAGATTGCAAGTACAGTGTGGGGCTGAAAGTGTCAAAGCTGGTAGTCACAGGTAGGTTAAATGTGAATCCAATGGTTACAGGTGGGATAAATGCGAAGCACTTTGCCTTGTGGTATGAGAATACATCAGAATTACAAACAATTGTAAAGATAAAATCAGTAGGTGTACACAATCTGGAAACGCCTTGCCTCATGGTACAGGGGATACATCAGAAGTACAAATGAAAATGCCAGATACCATACTAATGACTGACTAAGTATACAAATACCATTTGTAAGGGGTAGGAGAGATAGAGATGGGTCTCGGTTATGCCCCCAAATGCTGGAGAAGGAAGGGCTGATGGAACCAGAGAAATCAAATAAAGCTCAAGAGGATCAGGAGGACCAGCATAGGGAGATGACAGAAGATATAATTGATTTTTTCACCAGTATGAGATAACCAACAGAAACGAAGCTCAGAGAAGCACACCAGGGGGCATTGGTGGTAGAGATGCCCCGCCAAGAGCTGACAGTCCCTGGTGCAGGAAAGAAGTGTATTGGGTCCGCGGGAGCACAGATGTCAAGGAGGCTGCGAACACCAGGAGACAGGAGATCTTAGTATATTGGCTTAAGAAGCTAAATAATTCCCTAATATAATATATATATATATATATATATATATATATATATATATATATATATATATATATATATATATATATATATCTTACCAGGCCACAGCAGTGGCCGTGTAGTTATGGTTAAGTTGTTGTTTCCATAGGAAGAGCACTTTTTGGGCGGCTTATAACTCCGTTCCCCCTGGATGAATCCTCACCAAACTTTGCAAAAGAAGTATATGGCCCACTCTGAATTTCTTTACATGAGATTTGGTCCAAGGGGGGTAAAGTTATAGGGGGGGTCCCAAAACTTCTTTTTTTTCCCCCAAGGACCGAATGGGGGAAAAACTTTGCGCATGGCTACAGATCAAACCGTTAGACGGATTTGCACCAAATTTGCGGCAGGAGCAGCGGTGTGGTCCTGAAAGCCTGCTTTTGTAAATTTGGTGAAAATTCGTCCAGTAGTTTTTTTTTAAATGATCAAAAAGTAGGTCTAAATTTGTGATATCCCTGTTGGCTCCGCAGGCAGGACACCGATTGAGTAATCGGGCGCGTCATGTCCGCGGACATGTGACACGTTCGCTCATTGGATGGTGAAGGATGTCAAGTGCGTCAGATTGTTCCGATGCGTATGCCATCTTTGATCCATGTTTTGGTGTCCGCGGACATCGCTGCAAAAACATATAAAAAAATCACAACATTGCACTTGTTAAACTTATCAAATACTGTCTGGGGAGTTGAGGGTTGATGAGGATGGGACGGGATGTGGCAGCAAGAAGCATAAAAGTGATGTTTTTTTGTCACGAAAGTCATACAGTATATTTCGAGGTAGGGTTGGCAAATGTCCTGTATTTTGTGGGATGGGCCCGCAATTGGTGCCTGTGTTGCGCAGTTTGCTGAGTTGCTCTGCGGGACACGGGTTGTACCGACTTGCTTTGTTCAAGCACAATTTGTGATCTAACAGAGTAAGTTAAGACTCACAATTAGTCATGCTGGGCGTTGGAGCCGAGCGGGGAGGGGGCCATATACATACATTTTCTGCGAATGGGTATAACAGTGGCTGGCAAGTGGCAGCTAATCTGTAAATAAGAGTCCTATTGTATTGCATTGCAACCACAGCTACTGACGTGACAAGCTTTCAGGTCGGTCATGTCAGTAGCTTCGGGTGCAATGCATTGATTCTGCCAGGTGAATGACGCCGTGACGTCATCACCACCTTTTGTCCCGCAAAGGGATGTGACAAAGTTGGCCACCCTATTTGGAGGTATTCCTCAATATATTGTGCGTAAAATACCGATGAAGGAGTAATGTGTCTGTGTTACAATGTATGTAAAATAATATTGGAGTCAGATTGGTGCCCCCTAGACTTTGGCATCTGAGGCAGCCACCTGCAGTGTTTAATGGAAACAGCGGCCGTACACGTGTATGACAATACGAGTTCTCATGGGTGCATTGAGCCATGTTGTTGCAAAGTGAGAATGTATTTAGATTCCGAGTGAAGGTCAGCAACTTTGATTTTTTGGTTTCATGCGTGGGACAGAAAGTAGAAGGGTCAATTGATTTTTGACCTTGAGAGAAAGGGATTTTTTCGTGAAGAGTCAGTGAGAGGAGGTTTGTAGCATTTGTGATGTCATCTTTGATGTCCTGGGTGTTAATCTTAGCAATGCACGGTGGTGGCGCGAGTTATGGTTGCTTAGCTTAGCATAACTAGCGAATTTCAGGGGTTTTTCGGTTTTACTTTGAACCATAGCGTCCCTTTAACAACTTTTTTTTACTGAATTTCATAGGTTCATAGGTTTTTAGTAGCACAACTTAACCATCACAGCTGCCGCTAATTCAGTGAGGCCCAGAGGGTAATGTTGGACACGCCTATTTAAATGAAAGGGCTGAGCAGAGTTTCTTTGCTGGCCCCTCGTTGATTAATACAATGCAACGTGACAGATACCGAATTGGGCTACATTCCACCTGAAGATCCGCTAGCAGCTTACGGGCTGTGTCGAAAATATGACGACTTTATAACGACAGACTTGACTGGGTGGTGCAACATGAAAATATCTCGTTTTTTCCTACGCGCATAAATGCATTTGAGGTATGCATAATGCTACTAACGTAAGAATTAGTTCAATAGATACCTCTAAGCGTTATCACAGTGGAATCTGCGCATTAAGCAGATAGAGGCTTCTGGAAATTATCCAGACACTCATCATATACTTCCATGTGTTGAAGGATTGTGCAAGCCACCGCAAGGTATCGCGTGTCCGTCTCTTCGCTGGAGAGTAGCCTGAATTTTATTCTAACTCCAAGAAATTAACCGCTGCCGTTTCAGAGACTTCAATAGTCTACCTCTGAATGAACTGTAAATTGTATGGGCCCATGTGCCTTTATTAAAGCCAGTGCTTACATATCTTTCAATGCGGTAGCATGTAAAACAGGTGTGGATTATTAATATTCCTCCTAAACTATCCAGACTGTGAGGCGGCAATTACAGTTCTGCCGTGTTAAACAACATATTGAGACACACCGTGCTTTTTAGTATACACCCCTGATGAATTTCCCCTGACTGTGTGTGTATGATATGTGTGAGGAATGAAACATGTTGGGTTAAATGGGAGTGAAGTAGTGTGAAAGTTATCAGTTATTCTAGTTGTATTATTGCTTTTCTCTAACCCCACCTTAGTGGTTAGGTTTATTAGTAATTAATTGATTTAGATAGTTCTGTGTTGATTGTAACCTTTAACTTTGTGGCTTTCTAGGTCTACTTCTGTCTCCCGGTATACTTACATTGCCACTGGTGTGATTTGGTTGTTTTCCTGTTTTTCTCCTTTTTTTTCTTCTTATTTTCTTGTTTTAATGTATAAAAGTTTTTAAGGATTATGCCAGCTTTATATCGAATACTGTACTATGTTATGTTGGCATTTTTTAAACTTTATATCTGCCATTGAAGGTTCAATAAAATGAATATTGTATATTTGGTTCTATTTTTCTTGTGAAGTATTTATAATGCCTAGCATGTATGCCTAGATTTATGCCCAATTGGGTATTCTTTCTCTAGCCCTCCAGTTAGTGAGGTTGGACATGTGATACCGTGAGACCCCACTGAGGATCAATTTTTAGTTTTGTTTTTTTAGGTGTTCCTAAAATTAGGGGGTGTTTAGGTCCTCAGTCTAATTCCCCCACCTCCCCTGTGTATCCTGCTGCACAACTTAACCATAACATCCCTTTAGCAATGTTTTTTTTTACTGAATATATATATATATATATATATATATATATATATATATATATATATATATATATATATATATATATATATATATATATAATACATGGCCACGGTGGTTACGTTGCTGTTTCCATAGGAAGAGCACTTTTTGGGTAGCTTATAACTTCGCTCCCCCTGGACGAATCCTCACCAAACTTTGCAAACAAAGTATATGGCCCACTCTGAATTATTTTGGTGAGGATTCATCCAGCGGGGGCAAAGTTATTGGGGGGGTCCCAAAACTTTTTTTTTCCCCATAGACTGAATGGGGAAAAGATCTTGCTCGCGCCTACAGCCCAAACCGCTGGACGGATTTTCACCAAATTTGGACCAGGAGCAGCGGCTTGGTCCTGAAAGCGTGCTTTTGCAAATTTGGTGAAAATCCGTCCAGTAGTTTTTTTTAAAATGACCAAAAAGTAGGTAAAAAAAGGAGTGATATCTGTGTCCGGTCCGCGGACACACTTCCCTGTTCGCTCCGCGGACAGTGTCCTGATTGGCCAATCGGCTTGCGTGATGTCCGCAGACATGCAACGTGTTCGCTGATTGGACAGTGTTAAGCGTGAAGCGCGTCAGATTTTCGGTAGTGCCCGCCATCTTGGATTCGCGGACGTCCGCGGACAGCGCGGTGAAAGTTTGTTCAAAATGTGTATTTAGTAGAGTGTGTTGGTGTGTAGGAGTGTTTGGGGAGGATGGAAGGGTATGAGATAGGTTAAATGTTGTGCTTTTTTATGTGGTAGACGTTCTTTTTGTGTTCGATTTGTCTGCGGACATCACAGGTGTTCTGAAATGTTGTAAATAAACTGAATGGGGGGTGTTCTGAGGACTCAATATGTGTCCGTTTTGTTCACAAGCAAGCTGAAACTGTTCTAAGAACACTTGCAGTGTCCTGAAATGTTCGCAAATAAACAAAATGGGGGTGTTCTGGGGACGCTGTCCGTATTGTTCTGTGGCAAGCTGAATGTGTTCTAAGAACACTCAGGGTGTCCTGAAATGTTTGCAAATAAACAAAATGGGGGTGTTCTGATGACGCTGTCCGTATTATTCGTTGTCAAGTTGAAAGTGTTCTAAGAACTCTCGCGTTGTCCTGAAATGTTCGTAGGGAGTGTCCTGAAGACGCTGTCCGTATTGTTCGATGGCAAGTTGAAAGTTTTCTAAGAACTGTCTTGGTGTCTTGAAATGTTCGCAGGGGGTGTCCTGAAGACGCTGTCCGTATTGTTCGATGGCAAGTTGAAAGTGTTCTAGGAACACTCAGGGTGTCCTGAAATGTTCGCAAATAAACAAAATGGGGGTGTTCTGAAGATGCTGTCTGTATTGTTCATTGTTAAGTTGAAAGTGTTCTAGGAACTCTCGCGTTGTCCTGAAATGTTCGTACATAAACAAAATGGGGGTGTGTTCTAAGAACACACGCGTTGTCCTGAAGTGTTCTAAGAACTCTCGCGGTGTCCTGAAATGTTCGTAGGGGGTGTCCTGAAGACGCTCTAAGAACACTCGCGGTGTCCTGAAATGTTCCCAAATAAACAAAATGGGGGTGTTCTGGGGACGCTGTCTGTATTGTTCTGTGGCAAGTTGAATGCGTTCTAAGAACACTCGGGGTGTCCTGAAATGTTCGCAAATAAACAAAATGGGGGTGGTCTGATGACGCTGTCCGTATTGTTCGTTGTCAAGTTGAAAGTGTTCTAAGAACTCTCGCGTTGTCCTGAAATGTTCATAGCACGTGTCCTGAAGACGCTGTCCGTATTGTTTGATGGCAAGTTGAAAGTGTTCTAAGAACTGTCTCTGTGTCCTGAAATGTTCGCAGGGGGTGTCCTGAAGACGCTGTCCGTATTGTTCGATGGCAAGTTGAAAATGTTCTAAGAAAACTCAGGGTGTCCTGAAATGTTTGCAAATAAACAAAATGGGGGTGTTCTGAGGACGCTGTCCGTATTGTTCCTTGTCAAGTTGAAAGTGTTCTAAGAACTCTTGCGTTGTCCTCAAATGTTCGCACATAAAAAATGGGGGGATGTCCTGAAGTGTTCTAAGAACTCTCGCGGTGTCCTGAAATGTTCGTAAATAAACAAAATGGGGGTGTGTTCTAAGAACTCACACGTTGTCCTGAAATGTTCGTAGGGGTTGTCCTGAAGACGCTGTCCGTATTGTTCGATGGCAAGTTGAAAGTGTTCTAAGAACTGTCTCGGTGTCCTGAAATGTTCGCAAATAAACAAAATGGGGGTGTGTTCTAAGAACACACGCGTAGTCCTGAAATGTTCGTAGGGGGTGTCCTGAGGACACTGTCCTTATTGTTCGTTGTCGAGTTGAAAGTATTCTAAGAACTCTCGTGTTGTCCTGAAATGTTCGCACATAAACAAAATGGGGGTGTGTTCTAAGAACACACACGTTGTACTGAAATGTTAGTAGGGGGTGTCCTGAGGACGTTGTCCGTATTGTTCGTTGTCGAGTTGAAAGTGTTCTAAGAACTCTCGTGGTGTCCTGAAATGTTCGCAGGGGGTGTCCGGAAGACGCTGTCCGTATTGTTCGATGGCAAGTTGAAACTGTTCTAAGAACTCTCGGGGTGTCCTGAAATCTTCGCAAATGAACAAAATGGGGGTGTTATGAGGACCCTGTCCGTATTGTTTGTTGTCAAGTTGAAAGTGTTCTAAGAACTCTCGCGTTGTCCTGAAATGTTCGCACATAAACAAAATGGGGGTGTGTTCTAAGAACACACGCGGTGTCCTGAAATGTTCGTAGGGGGTGTCCTGAAGACGCTGTCCGTATTGTTCGATGGCAAGTTGAAAGTGTTCTAAGAACAGTGGTAATGTCCGCGGACATTAAAAGTTTCCATAGGCCATAGTTGAAATGTTTTACTCTATGGGTGTGATATGCTGCGGTGGTTGTGGCCAGGGCATAGAGTGTTGGTGCATGGCCATTTGGCCATGCACCAACACTCTATACCCTGGCCACAACCACCGCAGCATATCACATTTATAGTTGCTTATAACTTTGGGTCAAAAACAAATTTATAAGGAACAAAGTTATAAGATACTATGGGTGTGATATGCTGTGATGGTTGTGGCCAGGGCATAGAGTGTTACTGTTTGGTTTAGTAACTGGAGTACATGTATTTCTTGTTAATTTCTGTGATAAAAGAAAATAGCATGTTAGTATTAGTATTTTGTAATTACTTTTTACATTGTATAATCAACATTTTTTTTTTTTGGACCCTCATATTTAGTAGATTACAAACCAGAGTAGTAATGTTGGATTAAAAAAAACCCCTTTTTCTGTTATGCTACAGTTTATTTGTTTGTTTGTTTGTTTGTTTGTTTTCAGTGTTCATTTGTTGTTTTTGGATAATGCTTTATACATTGGGTTGTTGCATTTTTTTTGGAGCAGTAACATATTATTTATTTGTTTGGATATTATGAAATTTTGGAGCAGTTAGATACCAGTAGGTGTATTCTAACTGTCTATTTTTTTATATATTTTAGTGGTATTGATTTATCTGTTTGGATATTGTTAAATTTTGGGACAGTTAGATACCAATTGGCGTATTCTAACTGTCTATTTTTTGATATATTTTAGTGGTATTGATTTATCTTTTTGGATATTGTTAAATTTTGGGACAGTTAGATACCAATTGGCGTATTCTAATTGTCTATTTTTTGCTCTAATTTAGTGGTATTTATTTATGTGATTAATTGTTGTAGAATCTTTGGGCAGTTAGATAGTGTCACCAGGATCGGTGATATCCTCATCAGAGAACGTAGAATCCGATTCACCACCCTCCCCTAACTCCTCACCTTCATCTCTTCTTCCTGTACCCTTCTTTCCTTTACTTCTTGGTCGCTCCTTTTTTTTATGAAGGTAAGGGCGCCCATGGAAGGAAGCCACCGTGTCACCCAAGAAGGGTACCCGGTGCCTCCTCCCGGGAACGCCGGGAAGGGGAAAAAGCCAAGTGGCACAAAAAACCCCTAAGCGACCTGCGTGACTCTCCTAACGAATGAGCTGGTATGCTGGGAGAATGTAGTCGGCTGAAGCTGAACTCTGTGGTAGAAAGGTAGATGCTCCAGGGGAAGGTAGTCAGTAAGTGGTAAGGAATACCACAAGGGGAACCAGGTCCATAGGTGTAGCGCAAGAGAATAGGCAGTCCAAATACAGGCCAGGATCCGGTACACGGGAGATCACAGAGGAAGGTATCCGAATAGTAGAATCAGCAATCCAAGAAAACAGGCCTAGGTCTGGTACACAAGGAGGCAGGCAGAAGGAGAAAACAGGAAGGGAGAAAATAAGGTATAAGAACAGGAAACAGAGAAAAGCCGGGAGAAGGAGGGAGGAGAGGAGAGAGGAAGGAAAATAGCTGAAGAAAAAGGGCAGAAGGCAAACAAGGAGAAAGAGGACAGGGACCCGATGGAGATCGGGAAAATCTGCAACAAGGGCGGGAGAGAGAAAGGCAGGCAAAAGGCAGACAGCACAAACGGAGGAAACCGGAAGCGTTGCAATGCGTACGCAACCCGGAAGCAGCTGTATTTAAACTCCGGGCCACGTCAGCGTGCATACACCGGGCAGTGCTTCAGGTGGGCGTGACAGGCTACCAGCGTGGGCGGCGGAATAATGTCCGCGCCGCCAGCGGTTCCACAGGCGCCAAGTGCTGCGTGGCATGACAGTATGCCCCCTCCCAAAGGACCCTCCCCCTAGTTTGCCTGGATGGTAAAAGTGAAACTTGCGCAACAGGGTAGGGGCTGAAATATGGGAGATGGGTTCCCAGGAATTCTCAGAGGAAGGGAAGCCCTTCCATCGTACAAGGTATTCTAGTTTGCCTCTACGATACCTGGAGTCGCATATTTGAGCTACCTCATATTCTTCCGGAGTGGAATCCTAAGGAACAGTGACTCTCTCAGCTTGACGCCTCCAGGTATCAACATGAAAGGGCTTAAGCTGAGAAGCATGGAAGACAGGATGAACTGTGTTCAGGCTGGCAGGGAGTTTAAGGCGGAAGGCCACAGGGTTGATCCTTTGTACAATGTTATAAGGCCCTAAAAACTTTGGGGATAGCTTGGATGGATGGGCCCAACAAGGTAAGTATCTCGTAGAAAGCATTACTCTAGAACCAACCTCCCAACCTGGTATGGGTTGACGATGTCTGTTGGCTTGGGACCTATAGCATTCCTGCGCTGACTGAAGGCTTTCCCTAGCCTTCTTGTGTATCTCTCTAAGGAGGGTGAGTGAGGAATCTACAGATGGTAAATCGGTAGAAAGACAGGAGACAGGAAGAATAGACCGGGGATGGTAGCCATAATTACAGAAAAATGGACTGACCCCTAGAGCTGAGTGCACAGAATTGTTGTAGGAGAATTCGCCAGAGCCAACAACGAGTGCCAGTTGTCTTGTTGGGAGTTAGTAAAACACCTCAAGTATTGTTCAAGAGTTCCATTTAACCGTTCAGTTTGTCCATTGGACTGGGGGTGAAAACCCGACGTGGGAGCTCTTTCAATCCCCAGCCGCTCGCAGAGAGCCTTCCAAAAATGAGAGGTGTACTGACTTCCCCTGTCAGAGATGATCTTAGAGGGCATACCGTGCAATCTAAAGATGTCTTGGAGAAATACTTTGGCCATGTTAGCTGCAGTGGGAACTCAGGGCAAAGGGGAAAAGTGAGCCATCTTAGTAAATGAGTCAACCACCACCATTATACATGTGCACCCCTGTGAGATGGGTAGATCCACAATAAAATCAGTAGAGATAGAGCTCCAGGGGCCGTCAGGCACAGCACATGGTTTGAGTAATCCAATAGGTCGTTGACGAGGGGATTTACTTCGGAGGCAGATGATACAAGTTTGAACGTAACGATCCACGTCCTCCCTCATTCTAGGCCAGTAGAAATGACGACGAAGGAATTCCAGAGTACCTGTAACTCCCCAATGGCCAGCAAGTTTTGAGTCGTGACACCAGTTCAAAGCCATCTTGCGAAAGGCAGGCGTGGGTAGATAGAGTCTGCCCTTGACCAGATATAGACCATCTCTAATCTCGTACGCCAAGCCTTTGGGATGTCTCTCTACTTCAAAGCGCCCTCCCGATTCTTCTTTTACCTGGCTGAGGAACGTCGAAACCATTCCAATACTTCTGGGTCAGGGAAACATGTGTTCAGGAGGAGACTCAGAATCAGGTAAGTAATCACAACGACGTGAAAGGGAATCAGCCAACACATTCAGCTTTCCTGGGATATAAGTGATGTGAAAATCGAATTGGGCTAAGAAGTGAGCCCATCGGGCCTGTCGCGTGTTGTAGCACTTGAATTGCCTCAGGACTTGCAGGTTCTTGTGATCTGTCCGGATAGTAAATGGATACCTGCCTCCCTGAAGGAGATGCCGCCATTCCACACAAGCCGATTTCATTGCTAGTAATTCTCGTTCAATGACAGAGTAGTTTCTTTGACTGGCGTTAAGAGTCTTCGAGAATTATGCGACTGGATGCTCTACTCCCCGAACCTCTTGGAGAAGGACAGCTCCTATGGCAGCAGCAGAGGCGTCGGTCTCCAGGATGAAGGGCAGCGCCTGGTCAGGCTGTTGTAGTATGGGTGCAGCACAAAAGGCGTTCTTAAGATCCCCAAAGCTGTCCTCGGCCTCAGCCGACCATCTGAACGGTTCAGAGGATTTCTTGAGAAGAGAAGTGATGGGCAGGATCTTCTGGGAGAAATTGGGAATGAACCTACGATAAAAGTTCGCCAGACCCAGGAATCTTTGAATTTCTTTCACTGAAAAGGGTGAAGGCCATTCTAGGATAGAAGACACCTTGTGGGGGTCCATTGAGATACCCTGACTGGACAAGATATAACCCAGATAAGGTATGGATGAAGCGGAGAACACACATTTAGCAAGTTTGACGGATAAGTGGTTGTTCTTAAGCCTACGGAAAACTTCCTTGACATGTTCCTCGTGTTCTTTGGCATTGTTGGAAAATACTAGTATATCGTCAAGATACACTAGAGTGGTTTGGCACAACAAATCGGAGAACAGTCTGTCCATAAACCGTTGAAAAATAGAAGGGGCATTCACCAACCCAAAAGGCATGACCTGATACTCAAAGAGCCCGAACGGAGTCCTGAAGGCAGTCTTCCATTCATGTCCTTTCTGCACTCGGAGAAGGTGGTAGGCGTTCCTTAAATCAAGCTTGGTAAAAATAGTTGCACCGTGGACTGCTTGTAAAATCTCAGTTATCAAGGGCATCGGATAACGATCCTTAACAGTGACTTTATTTAAGCCTCGATAATCAATGCAAGGTCTTAAGTCCTTCGAATCTTTTTTTGAAATGAAAAACAGGGAAGCTCCAGCAGGAGACTTTGAAGGTCGGATCAGCCCATTTGCCATGTTACCGTCCAGATACCCTCTGAGAAATTGCCTTTCCTCCAGTGACAGAGGAAACATTCTGCCAAATGTTACTAAAGCTCCCGGAGTTAGTTTGATGCAACAGTCCTCGGGCCAGTGTGGAGGTAGTTCAATAGGTATCTTTTCTGTCACAACCTCTGTGAACTCCCTTAGGTAATGGGGCAAGCAATGGACAGACTTGGTCTCACAACTATTAGATGTCTTGACAGTTTCGAATCTTGGCTCGGGTAAACACTCAGCTCTACAGTATGAAGACTGAAAATTCAATAGATTTTTCGACCAGTCAATGCTGGGGTTGTGCTTGCGTAGTCAGCAGATTCCCAGAATGATGGGGAAGTGCGCCGCTCTGATGATGTCAAACATAATCCTTTCTGTGTGCTGTTGAATCGTCAAGGTAAGTTCCTCGGTGGTGTGGGTGATCATGCCTGAGCTCAAAGGCTCTCCATCCACTCCTTCGACCTTCTGGTCTTCCTGCTTGGCAATTCTTTTAAGACCTTTTTGTTTGGCCCAGTGAGTGTCAATGAAATTGCCGGCAGCACCACAATCCAGCAGAGCTAATGTGGTCACCTCTGTAGACTCTAGTTTGAGGGTAACTGTGAGCAACATAAGACGATAGTCATCAGGGATTTCGGGAGATGACACAGATAGAGGAGCGTAAGGACTTGGACCAGCCCCCCGGTAGTGAGTCCCAACACTTACCAGGGGGCGAGCGTTTCCCGGCCTTCTAAGTGGTACCTCCGGACAGTCTCGTAATATATGAGTGGAAACTCCACAGTACATGCACAGGCAGCAGTACCTGCGCTCTTTGCGTTCCTCAGGGGTGAGCGGAGCACGACCTGTCCCAATTTGCATGGGCTCCTCTTTGGAGGAGCGTGAGAAGGGTACTGAAGGAGACGGGTGTGTTTCCAAGAGAGGGGGAGCATTAGTCTTGGTCTTTCTTCTTTCCATGCATAGTTCGGTCAGGCGGAAATCTATCCTGAGGGTAGCCATAAGGAGTTCAGCAAAGGATACGGGTCTTTCTATCCTGGCTAGCTCATCCTTTAAGTCTTCTCTCAGACCCCGCCGAAAGATTGCATATTGAGCCTGCTCCTGCCACCCAGCTTCAGCTGCCACCTGGTTGAATGTTGTAATGTAGGTTAGCAGTTCCGAGTTCCCTTGACGGATGTCCAGCAGATCTTCTGAAGCCAAGTAGGTGCTTTCGGTACGTAGAAAGGTTTGCTGCATCAAGACCTTGAAAGCATCATAATCCTGTAAGACTGGATCCAGCAGGTTCACCAACGGAGTGGCCCATGCCAAGGCATTACCTGACATGTGTGTTATCATAAACCCCACCTTGGCATGGTCCGAGGAAAAGGTCTGAGGGCGGAATGAGAAGTGTAAATGGTATGCATCCAAAAACTCTTTTACCTTTTTTGGAGTGCCATCAAACTTGCCTGACACAAGGGGGAGCGGTGCTAGATCGGTGGAAGGTCGTTCTCTCTCCGTTATCCGTTGCTGTAGGGTGGGTTTGGCAGCTTTGAGATTATGCATTTCCACAGTTAAGCTCTGGACGGCTACTACAAGTTCCTGTACTTGCTGTGGCGTAGCCATTTCAACTTCAATTTGGCGTTGCAAACTGTCACCAGGATCGGTGATATCCTCGTCAGAGAACGTAGAATCCGATTCACCACCCTCCCCTAACTCCTCACCTTCATCTCTTTTTCCTGTACCCTTCTTTCCTTTACTTCTTGGGCGCTCCTTTTTTTTGTGAAGGTAAGGGCGCCCACGGAAGGAAGCCACCGTGTCACCCAAGAAGGGTACCCGGTGCCTCCTCCCGGGATCGCCGGGAAGGGGAAAAAGCCAAGTGGCACAAAAAACCCCTAAGCGACCTGCGTGACTCTCCTAACGAATGAGCTGGTATGCTGGGAGAATGTAGTCGGCTGAAGCTGAACTCCGTGGTAGAAAGGTGATGCTCCGGGGGAAGGTAGTCAGTAAGTGGTAAGGAATACCACAAGGGGAACCAAGTCCATAGGTGTAGCACAAGAGAATAGGCAGTCCAAATACAGGCCAGGATCCGGTACACGGGAGATCACAGAGGAAGGTATCCGAACAGTAGAATCAGCAATCCAAGAAAACAGGCCTAGGTCTGGTACACAAGGAGGCAGGCAGAAGGAGAAAACAGGAAGGGAGAAAATAAGGTATAAGAACAGGAAACAGAGAAAAGCCGGGAGAAGGAGGGAGGAGAGGAGAGAGGAAGGAAAATAGCAGAAGAAAAAGGGCAGAAGGCAAACAAGGAGAAAGAGGACAGGGACCCGATGGAGATCGGGAAAATCTGCAACAAGGGCGGGAGAGAGAAAGGCAGGCAAAAGGCAGACAGCACTAACGGAGGAAACCGGAAGCGTTGCCACGCATACGCAACCCGGAAGCAGCTGTATTTAAACTCCGGGCCGCATCAGCGTACATACGCACGGGCAGTGCATCAGGTGGGCGTGACAGGCTACCAGCGTGTGTGGCGGAATAATATCCGCGCCGCCAGCAGTTCCACAGGCACCAAATGCCGCGTGGCATGACAGATAGCTTTTGGGTTATTCTAACAGTTTATATTTTTTACTACAAGTTTACTTGAGCTTTAAGTACAGTTTAGTTATCAAATTTTGGTTTTAAGAACATTAAAAAAGCGTTTGTAAGATTTGCTGGTAATCTCTGCTTTAGAGTAATGGTACCAACATTACATTGAAACCATCCACATTTCTTTTTTATATATGCAGTGTAGTGCCCTGAAATGGTTGTGGCTCCTGCGTGGTAGATTATACCTATTGTTGTGAAGGTTTTCTTACCAAGTGATATTTGACCATGGGCCTCATTCCGAGTATGGCGGTAAGGGATAGCGGCCACCGGTAACGAGACCGGTGGCGGTATTCCCTTACCGCCATACTCCGAGTTCCCTCTGCGCCCTCGCCCTTAACGCCTGCTTTGAGCAGGTGTTAAAGTCGAGGGCGCAAAGGGGCCTGCAAGCCAATAACGGTGACCGTAATGAAGGGTCACCGTTATTTGCATCTTCCCCATTCCCATTGAGCCCTATGGGGGCTCATTTGGGAATGGGGAAGAGCCTTGATGAATGGGGAATCACCGCCCCGCCAACCTTGGAATGGGGCGGTGATTCCGCCATCCACCAAGGCGCTGCCGGTCCGGGTACGGCGTCAACCAAGGCGTTAATAGCGCCATTGGTTAGCGCCGTACTCGGAATGAGGCCCCATGTGTGAATCCAGTCAGCTTGCAGTTGTTTTTGGTACCATCTGCATTGTAACGTAGAAGCATTAGTATTACATATTTACTATGTGTTTATATTACTAATGTGGAGCGATTATCTGAATTGCAAGTAGAACATAATCTACCATGGTTTGCATTTTGTACAATGCCGAAATGGAATGGATTCACAATTAGGTATTGATATATATATACGAAGGGTTCATTGGGGATTTCTTCTTGTGTCACATTGTTGCAGAGCGTGCATGTATGTTTCCACATGTATGAAATCTGGAAGATTTCATTTATAGGTATGTTTTTGTTTTCCAGTACTTGTAGTAAGTACATTAGAAATTCTTGTGGATCTTCCTGTGAGTTTATAGTGAATTTCACCATTCCAGCACAATGTCCAATTGTTGTCTTATCCCATAAACTCTATACATGTTGTCAGGATTGTTTGCTGCATTTCTGTGAAGGACTAACATTTGCAAACACAATGGGTCTGTACTGTGTAAGTAAATGTTGTGAACAATTGGTGGTAATTGAAATAGAATATTCATTGCTACATTTGCGTAGCAACTTACACCAACTATATTTGAGAGTTTAAATGGACCAGGTAGTTCTGTATCTGACTGCTTTTTTTGGAGTTTGTCTTCCTTCTTTGAAGAAGTACCTGGTTTACTTTCCCTAATTGATTCTTTTTTGCTTGTGGTACTTGATGAAGTATTACTTTCTTTCACTCTCTTTGGAGGATTTGCAGTGACATCCTGTTGCTGTTCTGTTTGATTTATTTTTCTTTTACAATGTTTTACTTTTTGTGGAACAGAATATGTGTTTAGATGGGGAGTGTATAGTGAGCGAAGTCTATTGTATTCTAAAATGCAAGGAATATCAGCGTTTATTTTACTTGCATCAAAGTTGATTAGAAATAGACCGTCAAGTGTACGTAAGCGTGATAGTGCTACGAAGCTCATGCCTTCTTTAAAGACTGTGTTACCAATATCTATCATTGCTTTGTCTAGGGTAAGACCTTGTGATTTATGAATCGTGACTGTGTATGCAAGAGTTAGAGAAAATTGTTCTCTGCATACATACATGTCTTTGAAGAGAAGGAATCGAGCTGTTGAGCGTCCTATCCTTTTAACTTCTGAAAGTTTGTCAGAGTATATTGACAAACTGAATTTTGTTGTCACGTGGGTATGTTTGAAAGCCAACAACTGTACCCAGTGCTCCATTAACTAGTTCTTGGTCCACGTCAAGGTTACGTTTAAGCATTACTCTGCAATGTAAGGATAATTTTAATATCTTTTCTAAGCCTGCTGTGTTTGAGATTGATTTTTCTAAACTATTTAGTCTTGTTGTGGCTTGGCCACACATAGGTAGTGTCATACCATGTACATCTATTTTGCCTGTGGCACTAATTTCCATTATTGGTTGCATTTCTTTACTTAACATTATTTTTTGGCCACTGGGTCATTTCAGCGGACTACTGCCATAGTGGGGGGGGTCTCACAGACCACGCAGTCACGCTGCCTACACCAGGTACTGGCAATCATGACAGCGCGCCCCTCAGTCCGCAGGCACATATACATGCCCAGAACACCCGCAGAAGGCAGGCCGTTGTCCTGGATTTTTTCAGGGTGGCACACTTCCCCAAAGTGCTCGGTGCCATAGAGTGCACCCATGTGGCCCTACGTCCACCTAGGGCCACTGAGCACATCTACCGAAACCGCAAGCACTGGCATTCCATCAACGTACAGGTGGTATGCGATGAAAAGGGAATCATCTCCTCTGTCTATGCAAACTACCCTGGCTCCACCCATGACAGTTTCATATACAGAATGTCCGCCCTGAGCCGGGCCCTGGAAGCTGGGTAGCATGGCGACACATGGCTCCTAGGTGAGTACAAATGCCCTTGCACATGCATGCAAGTCACACACAGACAAATACCCAAACCCTAATAATCTCAACTATTATCACCTCCCAGGGGAACAGTGCCTACCCTCTGAGCAACTACATGATGACGCCAATCCGGAACCCCACCACACCACCCCAGGTAAGATACAACGCCGCCCATATTGCAACCAGGGCCATAGTGAGGCGCACATTCGGAGTGCTCAAGTCACGTTTCCACTCCCTTGACTGCTCTGGCGGGCAACTACTCTATGCACCACCAGTAGTGTGCAGGATCATTGTGGCAGCATGTGTCCTGCACAATGTTGCAACACGGCAGGGCGTCCCGGTGGACATGGTGGTGCCCCCACATCCCCAACCACAGGCACAGGCGCTGCCCATGGGAGGGGACAGGGCACGTGGCGAGGAAGCCCGGACCCAGCTTGTGGCCACATTCTTCACCTAAACTCCCACCCCTGCGGAGTGCACACAGGCCTGGCACATACCAGGTGACAATCGATGATGACAAAGAGACAGTCAACTGTCACAACCCTACCACCCTGAGGTAGTTGCCATGGAAGTGCCACATCGTCTGCATCCCTAGCTACTTAAACACAAGCTATCCTGTGTGACCAAAAGGCACACATATGACATATGACATGATATGGCCAATACACAAGTATTTCAAGGTGCGATGATGCAGGGAGGGGGGAACAAGGGAAGACAGACAATGGTACTACTAGGCCAGGTGTCATTTAGATTGTGCAAGTGCAGGGGTAGGGGGAAAGGAAAAGTGCAATGGGAAGGGGAGGGGGGGAAGTGCAGTACAGGGGAAGTACACCAAAAAACAAATACATAGGTCGGCTGGTGGCAACTGCAAAGGTAAGTGCAGACAAGTGCTGGGAAGGGGGGGCTGTAGGGATAGAGAGACAGTCCCGCAGTGCAGGGGTTGCCAGGGAGGCAGTGCAAGTGGAGAGTGGCTGGGCCAGGGACCGAGGTCGGTGAGAGTGGCCCAGTTGCAGCTCCAGTGCAGTTCCAGTGAAGAATTCCGCAAGGGAGAGGCAGAGAGAAAACAGAAGCAAAGAGGAAGGTCTTGAGGTGCTTCCTGAACCGGAGATGGTTCCCCTCAAGTTCAGGTGAGGCAGGAAGGCTGTTCCAGAGGGAGGGCCCTGCCGTGGAGAGAGATCAACCCCCAGCTAGTTGCTCTGAGAAGCGGATGACCCTGACATGCAAGGTGTGCATCACACACACCTGCAAAACAGGCCATGGCCATCACTGTCATGTCACTCAAACCCTCCCAAACCACAATATGGCATGGCAAGCAATCCCCATACACCAACACAGTAACGATAAGGTACACATTGCCATGTCCAAAATCTACAGTGGCATCAGACAATGATGCCTGACCTGGAATCAGATGAAATGACAGACCAACAACCTCCCACCCAAAATAAGTCATTTCAAAATGCATTACAAGAGTTGTAGACGTAACATAACAATGAATGCTTGTATACATGCACATTGTGCATGGCAAAATCAACACTGCAGCTTCTGTGTGCTGTTTCCTACTCCTGCACACTGCTCAGCGCACAGCACAGTGAACAGCCATTGTGTGTGATGCACACCCTGAGCATCACATCTAAGTGACAGACCACATCAAAAACCAAATTACGCATGTACAGGATCCATAATTGGTCACAGAACATGTGCTGCAGGGACACAGTGGCCACCAGAAGGCAAACAGTGTACATGTGGATATGCAAGGGTGGGAGTACATGTAGTGCATCAGAGTGCAAGTGTGTGGTTCTGCAAGGACATACACTCCACATATGCATGTGCACTCAAGTGACCATGTTCTCTACACATCACATGTGAACATTCACCATGTGTACACCCCAGCATGTCAAACCACAACTATCCCCTCACACCTGAAAGGTAAACACAACACATGAACAGGCATTGATCAGCAGAACACAACATGTACATAGGATACCACCATTACAATGTCAGAGTTCCCATCACACTGCAGGGCAAGGCAACTATCAACAACAACCCCCCCTCCCTCACAAATGACCATGACCCACTGAACAACTGCACCTGGGTCATGGAGCCTTCAAACCTCAATTCCACCTGGCCACAGGATCACCTTTACCCTTCGTCACCATCTCCCACCTTGTGTGTAAAAAGGTGCCTGCACCCTCAGACTCCACACTCATTTCCAAAATGACAAAATCCATGCCAGAAAAACGAACCAGAACACCCTCCAGTAGATGACTTGACGTAGCAGTACCTCACAAAGGCCAAGTACTACCACAATGATGCAACAACCAAGGTAGCACAGTAAAACAATGTCACAACAGGATGTGAACCATGTGTGGTACATGACATAGGATGATGCACCATGAACGGATGTGTACTGTCTCAGGTCCCGTGTACAGGCCCGGGAGTGTCACAAAACAACCAGCCCCACCGTGTCCCGGGTGCCTGCAAGGTCAAACTCACACAGGCCCCTGAGACCCTGGTGGGGAAGGAGGTTCAGGGATATGCAGTCGGGACAGGTGTTGACACACTGGATGACTGGAATGAGTGGCAGGAGAGGGGAGGAGGAATGACACATGAAACCAGGGAATGCACGAAAATGTACTACCTGCATGAACACATACACAATCCAAACAAACTTGGACATCATTGTCATGGCCTTCTGTAGTCCAGGCGGGTTAGGAGTGGTACGAACCAACCACCCCCTCTAGGGTTTTGGCGCCTGCAAGTTCGGGCTTACACAGGCATCCGCAACCCCAGCGGGGAAAGAGGGTTAGGGAACGTTGCTTGGATAGGTACGGGAAGCAGGAACACCGGGTAGAGGGTAGAGGGTTCAAAACTGCATAGGATTCCGGGTGATTAGGGGGAAAAAAAATACCAAATTGAACCACACATACATCCATGCATTAGTACACTCCCCAGCAAGCCTATGCAGAGCAGTTTGAAAGAAAAACAACAAGACACTTAGCTCTGGTTTTGAGTGCTGGCCTCCTGCCTGCGCACTCTCAGGTCCGGTTACAGGAGCACTGCAATGCTGCAAAGAGAGCCACAGTCAACAACCTGTACGTGCCAATTACACAAAAACACAACACCAAACATGCCCCATAGCAACACACTACTCTCCAAACAGACAATCTGGTGTAGATGCTTCATACCCATATGTAACATTACCCCTGTGACGGGTCATACACAGTCAATGCAGTAAGTCAGCCGCCGGTGGGTGCGTGGCAAATGGGACACCAATGTGTCACAATTCACACAACATGCAATGTTCCCTCGGTAAGCAGACAGACCCATATAGCAAGCCATGACTTCTGAGCAAGTACATGGAAATGATATGCACTGCACCCGAGTATGTCCCTTGCTGTATGTCCCTGTGAGCTGCCCCTTTCCATGTCTCGGAAGGCTTCATGGTTGATACAAGTGCCTCAATGGACCTTGGTGTACCGGAGGGTATGTGCCACTGCCCCTGCACGTGTCCCAGACAACCTTACAATCAACAGCCATCAGTCCACCAACACATGTGAGCTGCATTGTGTGCTTCAACACCAATATTTGTCTAAGCTCACCCTCCGTGCTGTGACTAAGCCTGCATGTGCAACTCGCCTGGTGCAAGCTTTGCTGTGTTGTGGCCCCCCTGTGCTGCTCACCTTGCCTGGAGTTCCTTGGAACACGTCAGCAGGTCTAGGATGTATGTCTGCAATCCCTGTGCCTCTGCTTGTGCACACATGTGCATGTGGGCACCAACAAACGTGTCCAGAATACAGACGTCCAATGGGCCATGTCTGCTGGCAAAGGTGCTCTGGAGGCTCAGCCCCCTGCAGAAAGGGCATGAAACACATAATTAATGCTTCAAAGTCATCTGTGTGTGTCTCATCAGGCATCTCATTACTTGACCATGTCAGAGAGTCACATCATAAATCACACCATCAGTCCATATTCCACATCCAAAGTGTGGAACACTATCTACAGCATGAATTGCAACAAGCACGTGTACAGTAAAGATAAGAAACATACTACTCAATGCATAGCAATTAATGTACACATTAATCATGACACACCCCATCTAGCAAAAGCTGCACAGTGGACAATAACACCAAAATCATCCCCACTAGGGGTGTTAACACAAGTCACACAGCACCAGACATGCCACAGATATGACAGTCCAAAGCCCTTGTGTAAAAGTCTGTGACACCGAACCATCCTTGCGAGCCCATGGATGTGGGAGGCAGGAGTGAAATATGTGAGTCTAGGACCCCAAGCAGCAAACACATACACAAGACAAGCCTGAAGGGCCCAGCTGGAACAGACAGTGGATGCTTTCAAAAGCCACAAAGCACCGCACTGTCACATGAAAAAACAATAGACAAGCAATTTTAAACTAAATCAACTATTAACTAATTACACTAACAATGGAAAACCTACATTACCTAATTAAACTAACTATCAAACAGAAACTCAACTAACTAAACTAAAAGAAAAATCAAAAATGGCCACATACGACCCGGGGGGGAGGGGAGGCACCCAGGAGGGGGGAGGTACAGGGTGCTGCTCAACATCCACATGCGATGATGCTGAGCCAAAAAAAAAAACCTCCATGGGCTCAATGCCTGCACAGCCCGACCTATGTGGGAGATAGATGGTTGTCCGAGTCTGGCTCATCCTGGAAAGGAGGACGTGGCACAGTAGCCTGGCCACGCCTAGCCGCAGCTTGCCCCTCGTCGGCAGCAAGTCTGCCGGACGGGTGAGCCTGGTTCTGTGTGGCGATGTGACGTAGGTCTGCATGCAGAGCATCACGTGATACACGTGCTTCCTCTTGCAAGGTAGCACGTGTAACACGGAGTTCCTCCTGCAAGGCCTGGCTGGACAACCGCTGCACCTCCCGGCAAGCCTGTAGCTCAACCGAGATGGTACACTCAAGCTGTGCAAACCTATCCTCTGCCTGCTGCCTCTGGGACATCATAAGGACACCCAGAGTGGATCTGAGGGAAGCATAATCCTCCCTCAGGGCATCCATGTGCGCCTCTGCGTGAGCAGCAATTGCTTGATGCAGAGATGACATTTCAGCCTGGCGTGCCCTGTCTGAGGCCCCCATGCCCAGCCTGAGCGAGCGGGCCGTGGACCGTGCCGCCTGCTGCTGGAGAAGCACCTGCCTAGCAGGGGGGTGCACAGATCGGGCCCCACGCTCCATGCTCTCAGCAATGTTCTCCATTGCTGCCCCCTGCCGTTCGGAATTGGCAGTCATGTCTTGCTCCCACTCAGTATACTGCAGTTGCACGCGGCGACCGCATTGCCGGGCTTGACCCCTGCTGGACCCAAGGACCGGGGGTCCTCGCTGTGTTGGCACCACCCGTGGCTGCACGACTACATGCCCCTGTAGACGCGATGTCCCAGGCACATCAGTGACTGGTGTGGAGGGTGACCCTGCGTCCCGATCCACCATGGGCGGAGGAACCAAGACTGTCTGATCCCTCAGTGCAGGGGTCGCAGACAGAGGAGTGTCCACATCAGAATCACTCACCCCTGACACATGGACTTGATGCTCATCCAACTCAACATGGACGTCAGAGTCGTCATCAAGGCTGGACTCATAGGCAGCCAGAGACAAGATGGACTGCAGCACTTGGGGGTTTTCGTGGCCTACCACCCCACAACCACCACTAGTGCCGGGTTGATGTGGTTGTAACAACCCTTTGTTTGGCATGACAACACCATCCTCCGCCTCCATTGCGTCATCACCTGAAAAATAGAGAGAAAAAAGGTCACTACACATGTCAGAAGCACACAACACACACACACACCGACAGCAAACGCATCCGGCAGACATGTGACACACAACACATAACCTGGCATGCATGCTGGGTCAACTTTGAATAGCTTCTGTGATCAGACCTGTTGAAAGGTGGCAGTTTCCATGGAAGTGGGTCTATGCAGTGCAGAAAATGTGTACGCCACTCACTACCTACATGTACAAGGACTCCATGGTATGTGCCAGTAAATGTGAAGGCAGTGCAATGTCAAATTCAGACATCACGTGCATTGTGCATTCAATGTGTACCATATCTAGAAGCCAAGCACCCCTCCACCCCAGTACCAAAGCAGGGATGCCTAGCATGGTATCAAAAGGCTGACCATACACCTGTGTATTGACAGGCAGTGTTGACTGGCATCAACAGCTTAATGTGATTCAAGTGACAACACTGCAATTGATGCTGGGACAGTAAGCAGGACACATGATGAAAACTCTGGATTCAGCCCATGTGTGAAGAAGACACAACAACAGTTGGACAGAGTCATTGGCCATTGAACAGGCTGAGGCCTGTGAGCCACACAGATTGTGAGACCCTAAACATGTGTGCAACGCAGGACTGAGCCACAGTTGACATGGGAAGGCTGATGAGATGGCAGGCAATGTATGTAACCAAGGACTTGTATTACAGTGATCATCCAGTCAAGGACACATAGGGCCATGCGTGCAATGCACATGGAGCATGAATGGGCACTCATGTCCCTGCGGGACATCTGACCTATGCACAGTACAAGTGAGATACCCTGCATCGAGTACTAAGGCTGTACCACACGGCATATGTCTGGCAGATTCTACGCTGGAAGTTAGCATCTACACAGGACACATGAACCAGAAAGTACACATTGCAAGATTGAAGCAGACCAGTGCAAAGGTGGAACCGGGGTGCAGAGTGGCAGAGGAGGGGCAAGGGAGCATGCCTACATGGAGTCCCCGCATGCAGGCAGAGGAGACATGCATCACGGAAGCATTGCATTACTTACACATCAGAACCATGTACACGTCACATGTAGCGGCAATCATGCACAACACATCCCACAAGTGAAACACACACTTCCTCACCAAACACGCATCAACACTCACTGGACTGCGCATCAAAGTCCAGCATCTCTCCCACTCCTTCGACCAATTCAGGTGGTATGAACTCCGCAACGAGAGCCTCATGCGGAGTGAGCTCTTCCTCCTCTGGTGCAGGCCCACCGCCAGTCACCAGAGTCAAGTTGTAATTAGAGGCACACTTAGCCTTAGTGCTGCGTTTGATGTCATTCCAACGCTTCATGTACTCTTGCGCCGTACGCACCTCATGGCCGAATGAACTGACATGTTCCGCAACATGCTTCCAGTGGGTGTCACGTTGGGCAGCCGTAGTCTGACTATTGGCACCCACTAGCATGTCACGGCTGTGGCCCTGCACGTAGTCCACGAGGAAGTCCAGTTCCTGCTTACAGAAAGGCTTCTTCCTCGACATGCAGGAGGTTGTGGCTGTGTGTGGGGTCCCAGCCTGTGCTGCAGGTGCAACCTTCCTCCTCTTGGACTGTGGCGCAGTCCCTGGCTGGCTAATGCCGCCCTGACCAGTATGGCCAGTGGGTTCAGTGGATTGAGCCAAGGGAGTGGCAGGTGGAGGGATGACCAAAGGCCTGACTTGTGTCAGTGGCAGCTGGGTGCCCACTAATGGACCCTGCAGAGCAACATCAGCTGTGGCAGGGTCATTGACCGCAACGGTCCTGGTTGGCAGACTCACAACCGGGGTGCTGTTGGGTGCATCTGCCCCTGCACTTGCCAACACCCGGCTGTTCGGGGCAGCAGATGACATGACTGCCCGAGGGACACGTGTCTTGGTCTGAGCAGCCCGGCCTGCCCCTATGGTTTCCCCCCTGGCCTGTTGGAGATCTACCACGGGCTCTTCAAGTGCCAACGCAGCCTGCGCTGGAAGACCCTGAGCCTGGGTGGTGGTGTCCACAGCTGCACCTGCAGCTACCACTACCCTTGGGCCCGTGGCAGTCGATGGAACGGACTGCCGGGTCAAATGGGTGCCAGTGCCAGATGCAGGAGCTGCATCCCCCGGAACCACAGGGGGTGGTGGCATGACTGCACCGACACATGGCACAACATTGTGCTCAAGTGGCGCACCCCTGCCTCTTCCACCTCTGTGGCTGCCCTAGACACCCTGGAGTCCCCCTACTCCCTGGTCACCACGGCCACATCCCCGACCAGGCCCGCCACGAGGAGGACGCCCACCTGAGGAGCCCCTCACCTTTGGTGGCCTCCCAATCATGGCACTGATGTAGTAGTGCTGGCACAGATGGAGTGGTGCCAATGGGAGGTGTACACCACAATTGACCTGGGCAATTGGGGTGAAGGGGGTGGGAAGCAAGATGTTAACAGCCCCCTGCACCTGCAAGGCTCTATGTGACCCCGGCGATGTGGTGACGGGTCACGCAACGCTCAGGCACCCCAAAACTGCAGTGAAACCGTGCACGCAACCCTGCAGCCTACGTGCGTGGATTCAACCTCCCGCAGTACGCGATGGCACCCAGTAACACGAATAATGCATACGCGTGGGACACGAAGGCTACTATGACATCGAAAATGTGTGCGATACACAGGGGCACCCGCAGTGGGAAAAAGAGCGTGTGCGACTCACCGTCTGACTAGCGCAATGCAGAAAAACACGCGTAGCCAATACCCCCGCCAAAAGAAGAGATACGTCCTTGATAGCTGTGAAGTTGTGATGGCGCGCGAAACAACAGGAAGCAGCAACACATGTCGGTCTCCACGAAAGGCACGTACAGCGAACTGCTGGGCCCTCTCACCTTTAACCCGTGCTGAGGGAAATGCACGCGCGCTGCCTGACTGCCTGCTGCCCACGTGCCCTGCCATTTGCTGCCTGCACATCAGCCAGGGGTGCTGTTGCTGTGACCACCCCTGCTGGAACCGAAGACTCCCGACTGGGATTCCATCGCTCCACAGCCCAGCCCCAGGACCCAGTTGCCCACCCACTCCTGCCTCTGGGGTTGTCATGTTGGGCACTGCAACATCTGGCACCACTGACAACCCCCGGCCAGAGAGGCAGAGGGGCACCAGCTTCAGTGTCACCGAAGTTGGTGTCCTGGTGGAGCAAGTCCTGGGGCAGTATGATGCCCTCTTCGGAAGTTCCTGCGCCGACAAGGAAGGACGGACTCGGATCTGGACTGACATCGTGACTGCCATCAACGCGGAGGGGGTGGCAGTCCGCGACTTCCAACATGCCAAGAAGCGCTGGGAGGACTTCAGGTCCAGGACCCTGAACAAGGCCCGGCGCCTCTTGAAGGCAGCGGATGCCAAGGGGCGCCGGGGCCACTTGTCGGAAGATCAGATGAGGGTCCTGGAACGCATATCCCCAGCGCTCCACGTCCAGGTCCTTGAGAGGCAGACCCGTCTGGAGTCGAGCGGTAAGTGTACATGCATCCTGATTGTGAGCTGTGCGTGTGGTGATGTTTCAGTAGTGTGCAGGTTGCACATCTGTTTGTATGGGGTCGAGTATGGGTGGGGGTGTACAGGGCCGTGGGGCTAACACATGCGAGGGCTGGAATGTGTGAGACATGGATGGTGCTTGTGTGTGTAGGCTTGCATGCCAAATGCAGTTGTGTGGGCACACATGTTTGGATGAATGTGTATGTAAGTAGACATCTCCGTGATTTCACGCATGTATGTTGTTTTCAGCTGCATGTATCAGAACTGTGTACATGTGCATTTGTGTGTATTTGACAAGGGTGCAACAGTGATGCAACATGGATGCATGTGACAGCCGGATGTGGAAGCCTGATTGGCAGTTGTGACATGGATGCCCATCCGAACACTGCGACACTTGGCAGAGGTGTACACATGCATGCAAGTGTGGTGTTGTGTGTACATGTGTGGTGCACTTCCTGTGTTGCATGTGATGTCTGGCTCAGCTTTGCCTGCTCATGCTGTTGTATGGGTATGGATGGTGCTGGCAGTTGCAATATGGCTGTGGTATGGCTCATGTGTGCGAGTTGAAATGACATGTGTGTTAGGGATTGTGATGGCATGTCTGAGGTTTGCCAATGCCACTCATGTACAACTGTCATGTGTGTATGTGTCCATTGTGCAGTGCCCTGATGCCTGTGTTTTATTTCTCCCTGTCTGCAGCGTCAACTGATGAAGAGGGCAGAGAAGGTGCTGTGGAGCACAGCGGCGGGGATCCCACCGCCAGCCGGAGACGCAAGGCCCGGCTCCCCTCCCATGTTGTCATCTCGTCGGGGAGTGAGGAGTCCGGTGCCGCGTCCCAGGCCACAGCTGCCGGGGGGAGGTCCAAGAGGCGGAGGTTGGAGTTGGACTCCTCGGCAGCAGAAGGGGCAGCTGGGACCCCACAGGGCCCAACGGGGGAAGATGGCACGGAGTAATCCAGGTTGGTGGGAGGTTTGGTGGAGGAGGAGGCCGTGTAAGCAACAGAGACGGGGTCTGGAGGTGGGGATCCCACTGGTGCTACTGGTGCAGTGCAGGACCAGGGACAGGAGGCAGCACAGGCCGCCGCGGAGGTGCCTGTGTGCAATCCTGTCCCTGATCCTGTCCCTGCATCATCTTGCACCAGCAGGGATGCCTACGTCCAGACCCGTTTTCAGGCAGGGGATGAGCAAACGACAACTGGCCTTCCTCTGCCTGCGGACGTGGCTATCCGGGTCCGGGTTGAGCCTGTCCTGACTGGTGTGGCGTTGCGTCAACGGGCCATGCGAGGTGACCTGCAGTCTTTTCATGAGGAGACTGCACGTCATCTCGAATGGCTCGTTGACCACGTCAGCCTGCTGGGACAGGTCACCCAGTCCGGATTCCTCCATTTGCTGGGGCTTGCTACGAACCCCTCCTCAACTGAACCCCCTACGCGCCAGTCGTACTCCGTGCCATCTTCCCACCCATCAGTGACCTGGGTGCCCTGTGGAGCTGCCTCTGACGGTGCGGCCAGGCTGGTGGAGGAGGCATCCCTGCCACAGTCGGGAGTCAGACGTCCAGCAGGGGTGGCCACATCAACGACTGGACCCCAGCCTGCGGAGGATGTGCAGGCAGCAGGAGGCAGTGCACGGGCAGAGGCACAGCAGCAGCAGCAACGTGGTGGGAGCCATGAAGGCTCGGGGCCTTCAACAACGGAGGGGCAGGCATCGGCCGGAGGGCAGGAGGACCCAGGACAGAGAGTGTCTTTCGTGTGGCAGCGTTGGGCCACGCCATAGATGCGGAGCGGCAGCGGGTGGAAGAGGCACGGCTCACAATGGTCAGGGCGGAGAACTCCATGCGGAGGGCCCTGAGGCGGGCCGAGTGCCTCGAGGCAATCCGCAGGGTGTTGGAGGTGGACACGTCGACGGCCCTGCGGACCCTCGGGGCCATGGAGGAGGACCACCTCCGGGACATTGAGCAGGAGTTTGATGATGCCCTGGCCTGGGACATCCAAAAGTGAGCCGTCAGACTAGCCCGCTGCCCTTGTACATAGTTATGTAGGTAGTGTTAGGTTTCCTTTGTTTTTTGCTTTATTTTGGACCTTTTGGACATTGGCCACATTTTTGTATATAGTTTATTATATTAGTTAGTGTAGTTAGATAGGTTTCATTTCTTTTGTTGGGATAATGGACCCTGGCTTGTTCGTCTGTACATAGTTCACTGTTGGATTTTATTTTTCTTTCACAATTTACCCATGGAGCAATGGCTTCCAATTATTATTTCCCATTTGATTTTGTTTTGTGGACAGTGACTTTGGACACCATTACTTTGGATTATGATTTTTGGTTTTGCTTTTTTTCACGGACATGCTTCTTTTCATTTTTGTACATTCCCATTTCTGTTCCTTTATTTTTGATTCTATTTATGTTTCCTTTAATACATATTTTTTTATCGAACTTCAATGTGTAGTATCATCTCATTGGTTTAATGCATATCATGATATGGGTTTTGAGATTCACTGACACCCATTGGGTGTATGTGAGGGACATGTGTTTGTTTCGAAACTTGCAATTGGTTTTCTGTCATGTAATTGCCAATTATGAGTGGGTGGATGTAATACTCGGGTGGGTGTTTTGCATTTGGAGGCTGACCATAGGGACCAGGGATCTAGATTGTGATGACATGTTGGCTGGGGAACATGAGTTGGGGCCTGCTGGCAGGTGCCCCACAGTGCTGGGGGGTGGGGGTGGTGGGGAACATGAGTTGGGCATGGGTGGGAGCCTGGTGGAGGGTGCCCCTGCACTGCTGGGGGGTGGGGGTGGTGGGGAACATGAGTTGGACATGGGTGGGGGCCTGGTGGAGAGTGCCCCTGCACTGCTGGGGGGTGGGGGTGGTGGGAGACATGGGTGGGGGCCTGGTGGAGGGTGCCCCTGCACTGCTGGGGGGTGGGGGTGGTGGGGAACATGAGTTGGACATGGGTGGGGGCCTGCTGGCAGGTGCCCCACATTGCTGGGGGGTGGGGGTGGTGGGAGACATGGCTGGGGGCCTGGTGGAGGGTGCCCCTGCACTGCTGGGGGGTGGGGGTGGTGTAGAACATGAGTTGGACATGGGTGGGGGCCTGCTGGCAGGTGCCCCACGGTGCTGGGGGGTGGGGGTGGTGGGGAACATGAGTTGGACATGGGTGGGGGCCTGCTGGCAGGTGCCCCACAGTGCTGGGGTGGGGGTGGTGGGAGACATGAGTTGGACATGGGTGGGGGCCTGCTGGAGGGTGCCCCTGCACTGCTGGGGGGTGGTGGGAGACATGGGTGGGGGCCTGGTGGAGGGTGCCCCTGCACTGCTGAGGGGTGGGGTGGTGGGAGACATGAGTTGGACATGGGTGAGGGTCTGGTGGAGGGTGCACCTGCACTGCTGGGGGGTGGGGGCGGTGGGGAACATGAGTTGGACATGGGTGGGGGCCTGCTGGCAGGTGCCCCACAGTGCTGGGGGGTGGGGGTGGTGGGAGACATGGGTGGGGGCCTGCTGGCAGGTGCCCCACAGTGCTGGGGGCGTGGGGGTGGTGGGAGACATGGGTGGGGGCCTGGCGGAGGGTGCCCCTGCACTGCTGGGGGGTGGGGGTGGTGGGGAACATGAGTTGGACATGGGTGGGGGCCTGCTGGCAGGTGCCCCACAGTGCTGGGGGGTGGGGGTGGTGGGGAACATGAGTTGGACATGGGTGGGGGCCTGCTGGCAGGTGCCCCACAGTGCTGGGGGATGGGGGTGGTGGGAGACATGAGTTGGACATGGGTGGGGGCCTGCTGTAGGGTGCCCCTGCACTGCTGGGGGGTGGGGGTGGTGGGAGACATGGGTGGGGGCCTGGTGGAGGGTGCCCCTGCACTGCTGGGGGGTGGGGGTGGTGGGAGACATGAGTTGGACATGGGTGGGGGCCTGGTGGAGGGTGCCCCTACACTGCTGGGGGGTGGGGGTGGTGGGGAACATGAGTTGTACATGGGGGGGCCTGCTGGCAGGTGCCCCACAGTGCTGGGGGTGGGGGTGGTGGGAGACATGGGTGGGGGCCTGGTGGAGGGTGCCCCTGCACTTCTGGGGGGTGGGGGTGGTGGGGAACATGAGTTGGACATGGGTGGGGGCCTGCTGGCAGGTGCCCCACAGTGCTGGGGGGTGGGGGTGGTGGGAGACAAGGGTGGGGGCCTGGTGGAGGGTACCCCTGCACTACTGGGAGGTGGGGGTGGTGGGGAACATGAGTTGGACATGGGTGGGGGCCTGCTGGCAGGTGCCCCACAGTGCTGGGGGTTGGGGGCGGTGGGAGACATGGGTGGGGGCTTGGTGGAGGGTGCCCCTGCACTGCTGGGGGGTGGGGGTGGTGGGGAACATGAGTTAGACATAGGTGGGGGCCTGCTGGCAGGTGCCCCACAGTGCTGGGGGGTGTGGGTGGTGGGGAACATGAGTTGGACATGGGTGGGGGCCTGCTGGCAGGTGCCCCACAGTGCTGGGGGAGGGGTGGTGGGAGACATAAGTTGGACATGGGTGGGGGCCTGCTGGAGGGTGCCCCTGCACTGCTGGGGGGTGGGGGTGGTGGGAGACATGGGTGGGGGCCTGGTGGAGGGTGCCCCTGCACTGCTGGGGGGTGGGGGTGGTGGGAGACATGAGTTGGACATGGGTGGGGGCCTGCTGGCAGGTGCCCCACAGTCCTGGGGGGTGGGGGTGGTGTGGAACATGAGTTGGACATGGGTGGGGGCCTGCTGGCAGGTGCCCCACAGTGCTGGGGGGTGGGGTGGTGGGGTACATGAGTTCGACATGGGTGGGGGCCTGCTGGCAGGTGCCCCACAGTGCTGGGGGGTGGGGGTGCAGGGAGACAGGAGTGGGGGCCTGGTGGAGGGTGCCCCTGACTGCTGGGGGGTGGGGGTGCAGGGAGACATACATTGTTGATCAGTAGTACAAGGTGACATGTGGCTTGGCTGGGGAGCATGCCCATGGTGGATGGGCTGCCTGCGGGACATGAGCAGGGGTGCAGGGTAGTCCCCCGTGGTGTGGGCTGCCTGCAGGGGCCGTGGAGGTTGTAGAGCGAACACCTGGGAGGACCCACACGGCCAATTCACGTGTAGTACTCCCCAGGACCCCTGAAATACACGTACCCTGCTGAAATCGCGTGTGGAACTTCCCGCGCACCCCTGAAATACACGTACCCTGATGAAATCGCGTGTGGAACTTCCCGCGCACCCCTGAAATACACGTACCCTGATGAAATCGCGTGTGGAACTTCCCGCGCACCCCTGAAATATGCGTACCCTGCTGAAATCGCGTGTGGAACTTCCCGCGCACCCCTGAAATACACGTACCCTGCTGAAATCGTGTGTGGAACTTCCCGCGCACCCCTGAAATACACGTACCCTGCTGAAATTGCGTGTGGAACTTCCCGCGCACCCCTGAAATACACGTACCCTGCTGAAATCGCGTGTGGAACTTCCCGCGCACCCCAGAAATACACGTACCCTGCTGAAATCGCGTGTGGAACTTCCTGCGCACCCCTGAAATACACGTACCCTGCTGAAATCGCGTGTGGAACTTCCTGCGCACCCCAGTGATTCAAGATTATAAAAGGCAACCCTCCCTGCGTCAATGTCCAGAAAAATCCCCACTGTTCTCGGGGGTCCTGCGCACCCCAGTGATTCATGTAGCCCGCTTGCCGTGCTAGTACAGGGTTAGCGCAGCCCTTTGCGCTGGATTGGGGATTTTGATGGCTTTTCCCTGCACGTGAGGTGTTCTTGGGGGCGTAACTGGCGCTGCTGCAGGGTCGCTGCGCCACTGTGCGCCACGGCTGGTTTTGTTAACTGGAATCCATGAATACGCTGTGCGCGGAAATGGATTTCAGCGCACGCGGCTGGCGCAGGGATTCGCACGCGCACACTGTGCGTCAGCCGCGTGCGCCACTTGTGCACTGATTTCTATGAATTACCCCCATAATATGTATGTGTACTACTTTGTGACTTTTTTAAATGTTATCATGTTGTTATATAACAATTAAACATACCCCCCCCCAGACTTTTTAGGTAGTAGTACTGTTGTCCGAATATGTCCGCGGACATCAAAAATGTTTGCGGACATTACATTTAGTAGAAGTGGTTCAGTATGTTCCATATTACATGTACATAAAGTCAAAGTTACTATTGTTAAGCTTTGCTAATAAAAACCTATGAAATTCAGTTAAAAAAAAAACTTTGTTAAAGGGACGTTATGCTTAAGTTGTGCTACTAAAAACCTATGAAATTCAGTGACAAAACTTTGTTAAAGTGACGTTATGGTTAAGTTGTGCTACTAAAAACCTATGAAATTCAGTGAAAAAACTTTGTTAAAGGTACGTTATGGTTCCAAGTAAAACCGAAAAACCCTTGAAATTTGCCAGTTATGGTAAGCTAAGCAATCATAACTCGCACCACCACCGTGCACTGCTAAGACTAACACCCAGGACATCAAAGTAGACATCACAAATGTCATTGATGACATCACTGATGACATCACATGTGTATTTATCTTTCATGAAAAGTCTGTACACGGGTTTCTTATTGTAATTTTAATTAAAAAAAAGTGTCAAGGATTATTGGAATAAATATCAAGTGCTAATTCGTCTATCCAGTATACTAAGGTGCTCATGTAGAAACATAGGCATTGTGTGCAGCATACATGATGGAAGTGCAATATTCATAAACTTGCCATGTTGAATAGTGAAATGATAACTGTTTTCTTATTAGAGAAAATATTATATTATTAGCATACTGTGAAACATGTGATAAGTAGATAATACAACCCACTTACTACATAATTGCATTATTATAGACAAAACACAAAGAGACAACATCACATACAAAAATGAGTATATACAAGGAAATTGAAGTAAGAAAAAACAGCAGTAGTAGCAAAAAGTGTTCATAACCTAACAGATTACCTTTATGCAGAGAAATGATATATATCACATGATGTGCCTTGACTCTAAGGAAAGTAGTGTGAATACAAGATATAAAAATAGGAACATATACAGGGAAAGTACAGTAATAAAAAAAAACAGAACTATCAGAAAGTGTTGACAACTCTACTGATTATTTTAATGCACAGAAAGGATTGCTGTCTTTCAAGCTTGTGTCTTCCCCTATGTATATGTTTCATATCATATTACTGGACCCTAAGGGAATTATTGTAAGAACATACTTCAAGGATAAGTCTACAAATATACTACCTTTTCCAATTTTAATTCCTGACTGTTACTGAAGAAAACCATGTGGTCTAGATATGTCAGTTAAGGAAATAAGGGGGAGCCAGACATGTGATGTCATCAGTGATGTCATCAATGACATTTGTGTTGTCATCTTTGATGTCCTGGGTGTTAGTCTTAGTGCACGGTAGTGGCGCGAGTTATGATTGCTTAGCTTACCATAACTGGCGAATTTCAAGGGTTTTTCGGTTTTACTTGGAACCATAACGTCCCTTTAACAAAGCCTTTTCACTGAATATATATATTACATGGCCACAGTAGTGGCCATGTAGTTATGGTTAAGTTGCTGTTTCCATAGGAAGAGCACTTTTTGGGTGGCTTATAACTTCGCTCTCCCTGGACGGATCCTCACCAAACTTTGCAAAAAAAGTATTTGGGTCACTCTGAATTTTTGCAAAGTTTGGTGAGGATTCGTCCTGGGGGGGCAAAGTTATAGGGGGGGTCCCAAAACTTTTTTTTTTCCCATAGACTGAATGGGAAAAAAATGTTGCTCGCGCCTACAGCCCAAACCGCTGGACGGATTTCCACAAAATTTGGACCAGGAGCAGCGGCTTGGTCCCGAAAGCGTGCTTTTGCAAATTTGGTGAAAATCCGTCCAGTAGTTTTTTTTTAAAATGACCAAAAAGTAGGTTAAAAAAAATTAGTGATATCTGTGTTCGGTTCGCAGACACACTTCCCTGTTCGCTCCGCGGACAGTGTCCTGATTGGCCAATCGTCTTGCGTGATGTTCGCGGACATGCAACGTGTTCGCTGATTGGACGGCGTGGAGCGTGAAGCGCGTCAGATTTTTCAGTAGCGCCCGCCATCTTGGATTCGCGGACGTCCGCGGACAGCGCGGTGAAACTTTGTTCAAAATGTGTATTTTGTAGAGTCTGTTGGTGTGTAGGAGTGTTTGGGGAGGGTGGGAGTGTATGAGATAGGATGAAAGTTGTGTTTTTTATGTGTTAGACGTTCTTTTTGTGTTCAATTTGTTTGCGGACATCACGGGTGTTCTGAAATGTTCTAAATAAACTGACTGGGGGTGTTCTAAGGACTCAATATGTGTCAGTTTTGTTCGCAAGCAAAGTGAAACTGTTCTAAGAACACTCGCGGTGTCCGGGGAGTGTTCGTAGGGGGTGTCCTGAGGACGCTGTCCGTATTGTTCTCTGTCAAGTTGAATGTGTTCTAAGAACACCCGTGGTGTCCTGAAATGTTCGCAAATAAACAAAATGGGGGTGTTCTGAAGACGTTTTTGAGAACACTCCCGGTGTCCTGAAATGTTTGTAGGCGGTGTCCTGAGGACGCTGTCCGTATTGTTCTCTGTCAAGTTGAATGTGTTCTAAGAACACCCGCGGTGCCCTGAAATGTTCGCAAATAAACAAAATGGGGGTGTTCTGAAGACACTTCTAAGAACACTCGCGGTGTCCGGGGAGTGTTCGTAGGGGGTGTCCTGAGGATGCTGTCCGTATTGTTCTCTGTCAAGTTGAATGTGTCCTAAGAACACTCGCGGTGTCCTGAAATGTTCGCAAATAAACAAAATGGGGGTGTTCTGAAGACACTTCTAAGAACACTCGCGGTGTCCGGGGAATGTTCGTAGGGGGTGTCCTGAGGACGCTGTCCGTATTGTTCTCTGTCAAGTTGAATGTGTCCTAAGAACACTCGCGGTGTCCTGAAATGTTCGCAAATAAACAAGATGGTGGTGTTCTGAAGACGCTTCTAAGAACACTCCTGGTGTCCTGGAATGTTCGTAGGGGGTGTCCTGAGGACCCTGTCCGTATTGTTCTCTGTCAAGTTGAATGTGTTCTAAGAACACCCGCGGTGTCCTGAAATGTTCGCAAATAAACAAAATGGGGGTGTTCTGAAGACGCTTCTAAGAACACTCGCGGTGTCCGGGGAGTGTTCGTAGGGGGTGTCCTGAGGACGCTGTCCGTATTGTTCTCTGTCAAGTTGAATGTGTCCTAAGAACACTCGCGGTGTCCTGAAATGTCCGCAAATAAACAAGATGGTGGTGTTCTGAAGACACTTCTAAGAACACTCACGGTGTCCGGGGAGTGTTTGTAGGGGGTGTACTGAGGACGCTGTCCGTATTGTTCCCTGTCAAGTTGAATGTGTCCTAAGAACACTCGCGGTGTCCTGAAATGTTTGCAAATAAACAAGATGGTGGTGTTCTGAAGACGCTTCTAAGAACACTCGCGGTGTCCGGGGAGTGTTCGTAATGGGTGTCCTGAGGACGCTGTCCGTATTGTTCGTTGTTAAGTTGAAAGTGTTCTAAGAACTATCGCGTTGTTCTGAAATGTTCGTAGGGGGTGTCCTGAAAACGGTGTCCGTATTGTTCGCTGGCAAGTTCAAAGTGTTCTAAGAACACTCACATTGTTCGCGGACATTAAAAGTTTCCCATAGATCATAGTTGAAATGTTTGACTCTATGGATGTGATATGCTGCAGTGGTTGTTGCCAGGGCATAGAGTCTTGGGTGCATGGCCATTTGGCCATGCACCCAAGACTGTATGCCCTGGCAACAACCACCGCAGCATATCACATTCATATTTGCTTATAACTTTGGGTGAACAACAAATGTATAAGGAACAAAGGTATTAGATACTATGGATGTGATATGCTGCTATGGTTGTCCTTATTATTGTATACTTACTGTTTGGTCTAGTAATGGGAGTCCATGTTTTTCTTCTTCATTTCTGTGATAAAAGAAAATAGCATGTTAGTATTAGTATTTTGTAATGACTTATTACATTGTATAATCAATATACTTTTTTTTTTTGGACCCTCATATTTAGTAGAGTACAAATCAGAGTACTGTGCAATTTGCTCAGTTTCTGTATTTGTTGCTAAAATCATTGGGTCTGTGGGAGAAAAAAAAATCCATGTTGGATCAAAAAAAAAAACCTTTTTCTGTTATGCTACAGTTTATTTGTTTGTTTGTTTTCAGTGTTCACTTGTTGTTTCTGGCTAATACTTTATACTTTGCTTTGTTGTATTTTTTTCGGAGCAGTAACAGATTCTTCATTTGTTTTGATATTATAAAATTTTGGAGCAGTTAGATACCAAATGGCGTATTCTAACTGTCTATTTTTTAATATATTTTAGTGGTTTTGATTTATCTATTTGGATATTGTAAAATTTTGTGACAGTTAGATACCAATTGGCGTATTCTAACTGTGTATTTTTTGGCCTAATTTAGTGTTATTCATTTATCTGATTAGTTGTTGTAGAATCTTTGAGCTGTTAGATAGCTTTTAGAGTATTCTAACAGTTTATATTATTTTAACACAAATTTATAATTTTGGGACAGTTAGATACCAATTGGCGTATTCTAACTGTGTATTTTTTGGTCTAATTTAGTGGTATTCATTTATCTGATTAGTTGTTGTAGAATCTTTGAGCAGTTAGATAGCTTTTGGAGTATTCTAACAGTTTATATTTTTTTAACACAAATTTACTTAAAGGTTTAAATACAGTTTATTTATCAAATTTTGGTTTTAAGAACATCAAATAAGCGTTTGTAAGATTTGCTGGTAATGTCTGCTTTAGAGTAATGGTACTATCATTACATTCAAACCATCCACATTTCTTTTTTATATATGTCGTGTAGTGCCCTGAATTGGTTGTGGCTCCTGCGTGGTAGATTATATCTATTGTTGTGAAGGGTTTCTTACCAAGTGATATTTGACTATGTGTGAATCCAGTCAGCTTGCAGTTGTTTTTGGTACCATCTGCATTGTAACGTAGAAGCATTACTATTACGTATTTACTATGTGTTTGTATTACTAACGTGGAGCGATTATCTGAATTGCAGGTAGAGCATAATCTACCATGGTTTGCATTTTGTACAAGTTGCTGAAATGGAATGGATTCACAATTTGGTATTGATATATATATGAAGCGTTCATTGGGAATTTCTTCTTGTGTCACATTGTTGCACAGAGTGCATGTATGTTTTCACATGTATGAAATCTGGAAGATTTCATTTATAGGTATGTTTTTGTTTTCCAGTACTAATAGTAAGTACATTAGAAATTCTTGTGGATCTTCCTGTGAGTTTATAGTGAATTTCACCATTCCAGCACAGTAGTCCAATTGTCATCTTATTCCAAAAACACTATATGTGTTGTCAGGATTGTTTGCTGCATTTCTGTGAAGTACTAACATTTGCAAACACAAAGGGTCTGTACTGTGTAAGTAAATGTTGTCAACAATTGGTGGTAATTGAAATAGAATATTCATTGTCTTCCTTCTTTAAAGAAGTACCTGGTTTACTTTCTCTAATTGATTCTTTTTTGTTTGTGGTACTTGATGAAGTATTAGTTTCTTTTACTCTCTTTGGAGGACTTGCAGTGACGTCCTGTTGTATTTCTGTTTGATTTAGTTTTCTTTTACAACGTTTTAGTTTTTGTGGAACAGAATATGTGTTTAGATGGGGAGTATATAGTGAGCGAAGTCTATTATATTCTAAAATGCAAGGAATATCAGCGTTTACTTTACTTGCATCAAAGTTGATTAGAAATAGACTGTCAAGTGTACGTAAGCGTGATAGTGCTACGTAGCTCATGCCTTCTTTAAAGACTGTGTTACGAATATCTATCATTGCTTTGTCTAGGGTAAGACCTTGTGATTTATGAATCGTGACTGTGTATGCAAGAGTTAGAGAAAATTGTTCTCTGCGTACATACATATCTTTGAAGAGAAGGAATCTAGCTGTTGAGCGTCCTATCGGTTTTACTTCTGAAAGTTTGTCAAAGAGTACATTGACAAACTGAATTTTGTTGTCACATGGGTATGTTTGAAAGCAACAACTGTACCCAGTGCTCCATTAACTAGTCCTTGGTCCACGTCAAGTTTACATTTAAGCATTACTCTGCAATGTAAGGATAATTTTAACATCTTTTCTAAGCCTGCTGTGTTTGAGATTGATTTTTCTAAATTATTTAGTCTTGTTGTGGCTTGGTCACACATGGGTAGTGTCATACCATGTACATCTAGTTTGTCTGTGGCGCTAATTTCCATTATTGGTTGCATTTCTTTACTTAACATTATTTCATTGAATTTGAGACAGCTTGCAAGAGTTGGCATTGAGGCCATACAATTGACGTTTTTGTGGGCTAATTGTTCCATAACATCTGTAGCACATGCATTATCGCCATAAAGTGCATTAATGTGCCGGGTTTTCAATGTTGCTTCTGCTTCTTTAGAAAGTATCCCAACTCTCAAACTTTTTAAAATGTTGGCATAAATTAGATCTGCAGATTGGCGCACGTATTCTGTTAATTCTCTGTATTGGAAATGTTGCCAAAGGTTGACATTTCCAATGCTGCCAACAGTTTTACGGCAGAGTTTGTGCCCTAATGTTTTTAAAATAGGTTCACCTTTTACTGGTGTTAATTGAAGAAGATCTCCAAAAACGATAATGTGTTTTCCTGCAAAGAGCTCTTCATAGTTTGTTTTCAGTACTTCTTGTAATCTGAGGTGAATCAAAGCCAACATTAGGTTGGAGACCATGCTCACTTCATCTATTAGTAGCATTTTCATTTGTTTCAATACTCTGCGTAATTCCATTGCAGCTTCTGCAGAAAGTTTGTAATAGTCTAATTTGTTCTGGTGTTCTGCTGGTAATAGTAGTAATCGGTGTAATGTAACACCACCTATGATGTAGGCAGCTAAACCTGTGGGGGCAGTGACAACAGCTGACAGTTTGTTGTTTGTCAATTGTTGAAGGAACTTACTAATGATTTTGATTAGGAATGTTTTGCCAGAACCAGCTTCACCACTGACGTACAGTAGTATAGGTTTATAATTATGGCAGGAACATTCTTTATTTTCATGTTTTACACCATGTGCAATTTGTTTTGTTACTTCTTGAAAAATGCTACTTTGCTCATTGTTTAGTTTTGATTGTAGTATAGTTAAGTCTTCCTTATCTTCATACTGACACATGGTGTTTTCTACTTCTATCATAGCTAATTCTGCCTCATTTGTTATTAGTGGTTCTCCCAGTGGTTCTTGGCTTCCTGTTACAGAAGGTTGACTACTGTCAGGAGTATCCTTATCTAGTTGGGCTTGGAGTTCTTCTTCATGTTGCTGTTCATTGTGCAACATTGTTTTGTACTGTGTAAAGTTTACATCAGTTATAGTGCTTTCATTTGCTTTGAAAGCATCCTCATATGAGTCATAGTTATCTAGTAATTGTTCTTCTTTTCTCCATGTTTTGAAGAGTTGTAGCAGGGACATGTAATATACTTCTTTATGTTGAGGAGTCTTCAATGACAATTTGATATGATTAATTAAATTTGGTTTAGTGAGTTTAACTAAGCTGCCTTCACAGTCTGTCACTCTATATTTACCTTTTTTTTCATCAGGTTTCATATTATTTTTGTATGTGTAGTTTTGGGCTATTTGGTATAGACACATGTTTTCCAAAGTATTTCTTCTGTTTGGGTAGTATGTGTCCAATAAATTGTTTTTTAAAATGTCTTGGCTGTTGGGATCATGTTTGGCTATTGTTTCTATATCTTCATATGATTTTAGAACTCTTTTTCTAGATTTAGCTGGACCAAGACTCAGCCATACTATATTTTCAGATTTACCATACAATGAAGTACCAGTTAAACGATCAGCTGCTTCATAAGATCCACATTCTCTATGGGTGAGCATTTTTATGCCCAAGCTGTATAATTTCTGAGATACTGTTTTATCTGATGACAGGTCATCCCAGAGGTCTTGGAGCTCTGTCTTTTCTGCTTTAGTTAAGTATGCTGTGATATATCGTGCAACTGCAGTAGAATTGACTGCAGTGTACTGCACATCTATGTTTGCATTCCATAAGTGGGCAATGATTGCATTATAATCATTGATATATTTTTCTTCTTCTTTTCTTTTTATGTAATATGTATTTTTAGGTGACTTACCTTTAACACTATGTCTAACTGAAGACATGAGATTGTTTACTTGACCTGTATTTGTAACTGGTCTAGGGAAACCAAATCGGCATTTGGTGTAGTATTTGCCTTTGTTTTTGTATTTGCAATGACAATATTTTCCACATTTGTGTCTTTGAAATTGTAAAATTTGTGCATGAAGATCACTATTTGTGGCTTCTGATGGAATTTCACAAGTGACATATTTTTCAATAAACTGTAAAACAGCGGCATCACTGTCTTGACCAAATTTAGGAGCATCTTTAATCCATAAAAGCATGGGGATATGTGGTGCTCCTCTGGCTTGGTATTCTTTTCTCCAAAAGAAGTGTTGCACTTCTCCAAGGGGAGGAACAGTTTTATTACAAATAAAATGTAGCATAGCAATGAAGCGATGGTGAAAATATCTTGAAACATTAACAGGATCCAAAGAACAAAGTTCTCCAGGTGTTAGAATATCTATGTTTGTTTTGTTTTTATTTGATATGCGTAGGAAATCATGTAAATCTTCCCATGCATATTCTGCACAACTTAATGTAACACACCAAGTGGGTGGGTCAAGGTTTCTGATCATACAACGTACATCTCCATGACGTTGAAACCAGTACTCTTTAGTACCACGCATATTTGCTAATAGATTTGTAATATTTGATTGTAAAACCTCATCCTTTTGTTGCACTTTCTCTAATAATTGTGTAGCTGTCATATTTTGAAAGTGTGATCCTGATTTTAATATGTGTGCAACTCCGTAACATAAAGTTGCTAGTTCACTTTCAAAGAGTAGGTGGAATATGTATTCCACATTTTGTCTAAATCTGGGATCTTCAGAATACATCCGTAATGAGTGGTATTTTGAGGCTGATATTTGAATAGGTCTATCATCATACCTTCCTCCTTTGCCAGTAGGAAAGAGTAGAGGAAAAGCACGTGCTTCTATACTTTTTTCCCATATACTGATTGGCAATCCTTTTGTTTGACGCATTTGGTAAGTTTCCAGTACATCTTGTACGGTGTCATTACAGTGCAAAGGATGAATTGTATAATGGTCTAAAGTTTTTGATATTGTAGCAGGATCTAGTAGCTCAAATTGACCAGCTTATTGTGTTTCTTGAATTATTTCAGTTGTATCTTTCAAGTTTTCTTCAATATTAATTTCTTTGTAATATTCATTATTCTCTTTAAGATATTGGAAGGCTTGTCTAACTTTATATAAATCTACCAGCTGTTGCCATATTTTTTTGTCTTTTGTTGGTACTCCATTTACTAATATAATTAAAGATTGCTGCATTGGACTTTGCACTCCTAGAGTATGCACATTTTCTTTTAGATTTAATGGTAAATAAACTACTTTTCCACAAATGCCTTTTACCAATTCAGAGGGAGGTATTTTTGCTGTTTTTGGTTGAAGGCGTATTATTGCTTGAAATGGGTGTACTGTTTGAATTATGATGCTCTCATATAAATTAAGTTGTTGTAGAGGTTTTGGTACTGGGTATAATTCCAAATTATTTGTGATAGAACGTGAAGGAGTTTGGTTGTTGTCAAGTTTTGTAGTGCAATAACTGGAAAGTATTAAGGGCTCAGTTATTTCATATTTGTTTTCTGCTACAAGGTAGAGAGCTAATTCAAACCATTTAGAATCTTCATTGTCTTCTATTTTGTATGATAGGTCCACAGTTTTTGTGTTACTTTTATAAAAAAATCTACGGCAACATACACATACATGGTTTGGCACTTCAGCTGATGTACTTTTAAATTTTAGTATTTCTTTTTTGTATGTGTTTAGCAAAAGGTTGCCATGTGTAGAATTGTTGCTTAATTGGTTTAAAGCTATTTCATTCTGTAAATGGCTTTCACTTCCAAAATATTTTTTCTGGATATAGTGAATTTCTTCAAGTAGGTCTTTTGCTGTACCATGTAGAAGGATGTTATTTAACTTTGCTAGTGGTAAAGCAGGACTTTTAGCATAGTACAGTTTTTAGACTAGATTTCTTATAGTTGAATGATGTGTTGATATCCTTTTGATATCATGGAAAGTGGTTTTACAAGTAGGTCCTGTAATGCAGGCCAATGAATGTCCTTGTAATCCTGTGTAATTGCGCACTGGACAGGTATCTATATTTTGCAGTAATTTAATTTTGATTTTGTCTTTGCTTTTTACATATTTATTGAAGAATTGGCGTAAAGATTTGAAACATTGTTTGGGAATGTTACACATTGACGTGCATGGCCATTTGTACACTAGACGTTCTGATTCAGTTGAATGGAGGGGTAATTCTAAGTTTTCAGGGCATATTTTTGTAAGAAGTACTTCTTGTTCCATTATGGTATTATTCATTTTTTCATAACCTCGACCACTGCTATGTATGGCAATTGTATTTGTTTGCTGTTGTTTGTACGTTTCTTCATTAAAATATGGTTCTGTGCTTGTAGTGTGATTCCATTCACCTCCGCTGATACTTAAGAAGTTCTTTCTGTTGATATTTCGCTTATTGAGAAGTCTTTTTGTAATTTAGTTATTAGTTTTGTTAGTGGTTTCATTTTGTTTAACAGTAAAATAAATACATTTCTTTTGAGAAGAATTGCACTGTCCATCAATGCTTCTAAGATTAATTTCCTACGCTAGGTTTTAAGCTTTGAACCTGATTTCTCTCCTGTTTTTATAAGATTTTGAAGGACTTTGTGATGGTATATTTTGGCTAAAATACTTTTCTTGGTATGCTTACTTTGCACTATATTAAAATTTGAAGAAGTAGTTTTATCTGTACTGATAGCTGATTTTCTGTTAATTGTTTTTTGGTTTGTTTTACATTTTGATAGAGGAAGCGAAGTTGTTGTACTTGAAACTTCTTGTGTTTCACTAAATGATTGTATTAGCTGTTTTGTTTCAACTTTTTTTTATAAATTCTGTTAGAGATGGATGCTTATGGTGGACACCTTTATTTTCATTTGCTCTACTTTTGCTTTGCTTTCTACGGACTTGACTTTTGGTAGGCATTCTTTAGGGTCTGTTGAAAAAAATAAAGAAGATATGGGTTGGGGTGTTCTGGAATGTATGTGTGCTGTGTGCATGAGTGTTTGAGTAAGATGATAAAGATGTATGTAATGGTGTGTGATTGTGCATTGGGAACTAAAACTAGTAGGGATAGGTATTCTTGAATTTATGTGTTACTAAACTGGGGTTCAGATGACAAAAAAAAGTAAGCTAGTGGTGTGGAAAAGTACAAATAGTAAATCTAATGTATACAATTAAAACAGTTGTTTGTTCTATAATATGAAAATAGTAGTGGTTCAGTTGGGTAATTTGTGTGTCCAAAAATAGAAATTTGTGGGCCATTCTGGCTGTAAATCGCTGTTTAAGACATGGAAATCTTTGGACAAAATGGTACAAAATCTCTATTTTTAGAAACCGAAATAGCTCGTATTAACGTTATAGTATATTTGATTAATAATACAAATATTATGGTGATATTTTACTTACTTTTTTTTTAAATTAACAGGTAACTTCTTAGTTTTTCTTTCTTCTTCGAATTCGGCTGCTTCTTTCCAGGAAACTGGTCTTCACTGCAATTGTAAAAGCTTCAAATTAGTAACTTTGTTTGTATATAGCACTGTTTTTAATTTAGATATTGATTTTATTAATTGAAATCCTCAGTGCCTTCTGTAAAACCATTAAACTAATTTATTTACATAAGATACATTGCATCAGTTCAGTGCATATGATATGTTCTTAATGAACAAATTGTATTGAATGACTAACTGTAGCAAAAAAAAATATCTTTACTATGTCTTGTGAAATTTATAATATATTAGTGAATACCACTATTTCTGTAAGTAAACTGTTCTAGGTAATAGCGCCTCAATGTCATGTCTAATTTAAAGTAATTAAGTAAATAAATAAATAAAAACAAAAAATATGAAATTGTATAAGTATTTTTATAAAGGTTTAAACATAGATTGTGTTTGCATGCAATTTTGTTTTAATATATGTAGACTATATATATCATTTAAAAAAATGTTAGTTTAACATGATTTTAGTGTGTGTGTATAAAGAAAGTAAATAGTATAAAGGTTTATAAGTGATAGTTGATTTTAGAAATTGAAAAAAGTACAGTAAATTCATTTTACAGATTTTACAAGGTAAAAGTCTGTTTGAAAATGTGTTCATCTACTATACAGAAAATATGCATACCTGACGTTTGTGTTCAGGCATATGGATATGCATGGAGCTGCAAGTAGAAATCTTGAAGACTTGTACAGTATTTCTGGTAGATGCTGCTTGCCAATGATATGACACTTGTACTCAGAGAGATTCAGAGTACATTTGCAGTGCTGATCTATGATGATGCAGTTAGATGTAGAGGTCTTGAATGTGATTGGTGCATGGTCATGTGATTTTTGAGGTACATCCAATGAGGGAATGGCAGCGAGAGTGTAGTGGAAATGGTAGAACGGCTGTTCATGTTACGATATGTCCGCGGACATGGCGGTAGTTCGCGGACATCGGGAGTTACATCCAGGGATTTTTGGGTTCAGAAGTCATGCAAATGAGAATAAGCACTGAAAGGGATTGGTCAGGAAAGTTTGGTGAGTGTGTTGTGCCAGGAGAGATTTTCTCAGATACTCTTTTTGCTGAGAGAACAAAAGATAGCTATGGCTGTGTGTTTCAGAAAACAGATTGTTTGGATTTTAGGAGATTCGTGGATACATTGGTTGAAGGTGCATGCAGAAAGCTGTGGAGTAGCTGTAGATCTTGGATTCCCACATGTGGAAGTACACTGGCATGGAGTACGTGGAATGAAGTGTACTAAGGTGCTACCTCTCTGTGCTACTTTGGAGACAGAGCAACATCCAGAAATAATTGTAATTCATTGTGGAGGGAACCGTTTAGGACATGTGACTGGAAGAATTTTTTTGCAATTTGCTATGAAAGAAGGTCTTAGGAAGGTTATGGACATGTTTCCTAATTCTCAAGTGATATTTTCACGGATTGCGCAGAGACAAATGTGGCTTTGTTCTTCTTCATTTGGTCTACAAATGGAAAAAGCAAGGCGCAATGTTAATAAGGCTGTTTGTGCCTTTCTAAGAGATTTTGGCATGTCTTCTTTTCACAATGAAAATATTATGTTTTGTAGTACATACATTTTTCACAGAGATGGAGTCCATCTTACTTATGTTGGCAATCAGATTTTTCTGAGAAATGTACAAAATGCATTGCGACCTTTTTTGGAATTACAACAACGATTTTGAAGTAAATGTTAAGCATTTACAATTTTTGACTTACAAACACCACCCAAAGGCTCTTTTCAGAGCCACCACTTCTTTCCAGAGAAAATTACAATGTTTGTGATGGAGTAGCAACCCAATTTTTTTAATGTTCGCGAACTGTCCACAGACTTCTAAAAAATACAAAGAGCCCTGCTTCATTTATTTTCACTTCTATTTTTTAACTGGGAAAGGCGGCTCTGAAAAGAGCCTTATTTTTTTTTGATTTTTGTAATTTTGTATTTTTTTTGGTTTTTCAGACACGACCAACCACAGGGATAAGAAAGGGCGAGCTGAGAGAGGAAGATGTAGAGTGGGTTTTATTTGGGTAGTGAGGAGGTCTTCTCGTGCTCTGAGACGATAGTCTCAAAAGCACTCCGAAGTTGCTTCCCCTCTGCAGAGTACTGTGTCACAGTACAAACATACAACTGTGACCCTCGAAAGGTAAGGGTCATCAGCATTCTGTATGGCCTGTGAGGCAGCTTGAGGAAGACGCTGTCCCACAGAGGTGGTCCTTGTGGTGACAGGATCAGAAACAGAGGATGAAGTAGAGGAAATCAACCTGCTACGTTCTTCGCAAGGTACAACCCTGCGAATAGCCCCAGAGTGAAATGACCTCAGGTGTCGCTTCATAGTAGTGGTCCCAAAGCTGTACTTACCGTGCTTCCCGCGACTGAGTATCATTTTGCACTCATTACAGGTAACACGGTTCGCACGAGCCTTAGGAACATTACCATGAATGGTAAATAACCGCCACACCCAAGACTCACGCCTAGTGCGGGTAGTAGGGTTTTCCTCTACCTCATTCTCATCATCCTCTTCTTCCTCCTCCGCATCCTCACTCCTGTTCCCCTCTTCAGGCCCTTGGGGAGGTGGTGGTGGTGAAGCAGGTGAAGCACCAAGTGGCAGTTCAGCAGCCAACAATGCCATCTCGATGATGGTGTAGTCTGCAGGTGGCAGCAAAAATCACTGTGTTCTGAAGAATAGCCAGAAACACAATGGGAATAAGCTCTTGGGCGTGGTCTTTTATAGGGGTGCTTGTGCACGGTTCACCGACATGCGCACTGTCCGCGGACAGATCGAACACAAAAAAAGGATCGGAAAGTTTCAAAAGGTATATAGAAACTCAAGATTGCTATGTGGGACTTGTGCCATGGTGAGATTTTATTGAAAAATATTATGGATTAACTGAAAACGTACTTTCAAATTGTTCGGGGACACGAACAGTGTCCTCATTTCAGGACACACGATGAGCATGGGCGCGGTCATATGATCCGTTCGCGAACAAGTCCATGAAGGAAGCGCCTGTCCGCAGGACACCAAGTGCACGGAGATTGGTTAGCGCATGCGCATTGATGTCCTACGGACACTGTTCGGGTTCTGAAGTAATTAAAAGTGCGTCACACGTGAAACGAACATTTCAGGACACCGCGTGTGTTCTTAGAACAGTTTAAACTTGGTAGCGAACAGTAAGGACAGATATAGTGTTCTTCAGGACACGTGTAATTTCGTTTATGTACGAACATTTCAGGACACCAATTGTGTTCTTAGAACAGTTTCAATTGGGTAGCGAACACTACGAACAGGTATAGTGTTCTTCAGAACACCTCCATTTTCATTTACGTACGAACATTTCAGGACACCAATAGCGTTCTTAGAACAATTTCAACTTGCTAGCGAACAGTACCGGACAGGTATAGTGTTCTTTAGGACACTTTAATTTTTGTTTGTTTACGAACAATTCAGGACACCGCGTGTGTTCTTAGTACAGTTTCATGTTGCTAGCGAACACTACGAACAGTTGTACTGTTGTTCAGGACACATCATTTTCGTTTATTTACGAACATTTCAGGACACCAATTGTGTTCTTAGGACAGTTTTAAGTTGATAGCCAACATTATGGACAGATATAGTGTTCTTTAGAACACTTTAATTTTTATTTCTTTACGAACATTTCAGGACACCACGTGTGTTCTTAGAACAGTTTCAACTTGCTAGCGAACAGTACGAACAGGTGTGGTGTTCTTCAGGACACCTCCATTTTCGTTTATGTACGAACATTTCAGAACACTCGCACTGTCCGCAGACACTTTTATTGTTTTTTTAAAAACAAAACGGAAACTATTCACAATACAATATAAAAATTAAACTTTATTTAACATATATTAATAATTTATGACAGAGAAGGTGAGGCAGAAACAGAAACAAAAACAGGAGAATTTGGGGTTTCAACATGATTGGTATTAGGTGAAGAAGGGATGGAAGTCTCATCAAAACTTTTTGAATTATGGAGAGGGTTTGGGGATAATTGACTGGGATATGGTGAGGAGGGACAGGTACATGTGGGGCAATGGAACGAGGTTTTTGGTTTGAAATGATTTTCTACAAAAGTTTTTAAATTATTAAAATTAGCAAACAATACATCCATTTTTTCTTCTATATTGTGAAGACTGTTATCCATAACAGGGTTTTCTGAAGTTTTTTCTATTTTGGTATGCTCTGTACAAAAAAATAATATATATGTTAAATGTATATAAACAAAATAATAAATAAATGGTTTATATTATAAAGTGTTTACCATTAGTTTCACTATCTTGTGACATTTCTTCATGTGGGAAATTGTCCTCTAGCCATTCCATAGTACTAGACATTTCTGTGAGAAAAAAATAAATAAATAATATATTTTTTAATCTAATACAGAAAGTTTATAAATATATGAGTAAAATGAAGTACACTTACTATTTCTGGTAAGATAAGTCCTATGTATTCAGTGGGTCTGGTCTTGTTCTCAGTTCTGTTGTGTCTGTGAGGTAATTATGTTGGAAGCCAATTTATCTTCTTGTGGTATATTCCATTTCAGAACATATTGTATTTAAATGAATGGTTAGTGTGTTACATATATGGGTTACATTTCTTATGTATTACTATATATAATGTGTTTGTGTGCTGCTTTTTGAATTTGTTAAATGTTCCTATATTATGATATAACAATCAAACATACCCCACCACCCCTCCCACAGTTTTTAGGTAGTGGTACTGTTCTCCGAACATGTCCGCGAACATTAAATAAGTTCACGGACATCAAGTTCATAAGAAGAGATCTAGTCAGTTCCATATGACATGTATATAAAGTCAAAGTCATTATTGTTAAGTTGTGCTACTAAAAAACTATGAAATGCAGTGAAAAAACGTTGTTAAAGGGATGTTATGTTAAGTTGCGCTACTAAAAACCTTTGGAATTCAGTGAAAAAAACTTTGTTAAAGGGACGTTATGGTTAAGTTGCGCTACTAAAAACCTATGAAATTCAGTGAAAAAACTTTGTTAAAGGGATGTTATGGTTCCAAGTAAAACCGAAAAACCCTTGAAATTCACCAGTTATGGTAAGCTAAGCAACCATAACTCGTGCCACCACTGTGCACTGCTAAGACTAACACCCAGGACATCAGAGATGACATCACAAATGTAATTGATGACATCACATGTGTGTGTACTTCTCATGAAATATGTGTAGAAGGGATTCTTATTATGTTGAGAAAAAAGTGTCAAGAATCATTGCAAGAAATATACCCTAATGAGTGCATTGAACGATGCATTGATATAAATAGCATCCTATTATGGGGCTTATAACTTTGCTCCCCCTGGATTAATCCTCACCAAACTTTGCATAAAAAAAGTATATGGCCCACTCTGAATTTTTTAGCAGAGTTTGGTGAGGTTTGGTCCAGGAGGGCAAAGTTATAGAGAGGGTCCCAAAACTTATTTTTTTCCCATAGACTGAATGGGGAAAAAACTTTGCTCCCGCCTACAGCCCAAACTGCTGGACGGATTTACACTAAATTTGCAGCAGGAGCGGCGGCTTGGTCCCAAAAGCATGATTTTGCAAATTTGGTGAAAATCGGTCCAGTAGTTTTTTTTTAAATGTCCAAAAAGTAGGTCACAAAACATTTGTGATATCTGTGTTCGGTCCGCGGACTCACTTCCCTGTTCGGTCCGTGGACCGGCCTCTGATTGGCTGTGCTGTCCACGGACTGGCCTCTGATTGGCCAAAAAATTCACTGACTTTTGCGTAGTCCGCGAACACCGGGACGCGTCCGCTGATTGGATGGTGAGAAAACGTGAAATGCGCCTGTTTTCTTGAAACGCCTGCCATCTTGGATACGCAAACTTTTTTGGGGTCCACGAACAGCACAGTGAATTTTGAGGATTTTGAGGATGGGATGGGATATGGCCATAAGAAGCCAAAAAAACGGGTTGTTTCACCCCCGAAAGTCCACGAACACTCCACATGTCCTGGGACAGTCCTGTGGTGTTTGCAAACACTCCAGATGCCCTGGGACAGTTCTGTGGTGTTTGCGAACACCCCAGATGTCCTGGGGGCAGTCCTGTGGTGTTCGCGGACAACTCAGATGTCCTAGGACATCTGTACCTACTTCTGCATTACAGGGTTGGGGAAAAGCAGTTTTTGGATGGCTTATAACTTTTGCGCCACTCAGTGAAACTGCATGCAATTTTGTAATTTTATTCTAGGACTAATCCTGAATGGTTTTGCAAACTAAAGTTTTGTGGGATTCTGTCAAGAGGGGGCAAAATTAGAGGGGGGTTCCAAAATATTGTAAAGGCATATAAATGTGGTGCCATTTGACGAATCTGCACAACATTTGGCAAAACAATTTTAGATCTAGATATAAATGGTTTTGTAAAGTTTGGTGGGATTTTCTGAAGAGGGGGTGAAATTAGAGGGGGGTCTCAACATTTTTATATGGCTCATAACTTTGTTTCTATTTGACGAATGTGGACGAAAGTTTTGAGAAAGATTATAGACCCAACCTTCAATGTTTGTGTAAACGCTGAATGGATTTTGTCAAGTGGGAACTAAGTTCTATGACTATTGTATGTACATATATTTTAACACTTTTTAAAAAATAAAACATGTGCGGGTTTCGAGCAAACTCGTGAGGAGCATTGGCAAGTACATTAAAGCATGGTTTTGCAAATGTGGCCGTGTTTTATTTTTTGACAAGTGTAATAATGTAGGTACTAAAAATAGTCATGTACCTTTTGTGACTGACGTATAGCATGTGGCCGTGGGCAGTTGCCAGATTGTCTGGGTCATGGCATAAGGCCATGACGTGGATATCTGGCTACTGGCCATGACCACTAGGGACGAAAAATGGTGTTAAAGTAGCTATGTCTACCTGGGACTGGCTATGTGGTAAAGTTATTCGAAGGTAGGATAGGTTTCAGAGGGAAAAAAAGTGCTTGTGGTAAAATGTTCATAGGGTTTTGCAGGCTGCCATGGCAAGGGAAGAAGGGCTGTGTACGGAGCCCCGCCTTCTCTTTCCATGTTGGCTGTCTTGGAAAAGGATTTTCCTTCCTACAGCGGGACGCCAAAGGCGACCCGCTGTTGGAAGAATAATCCTTCCATATTACAGCGGGACGCCGCAGGCGTCCCGCTATAGGAAGACAAATCTATGTTTTAGCACCTTGGGTTCCCGCTTTGGGAACCAGGGGTGCTAATGGCCTTTATCCCCCATTTCAGGGGCTTCCATGGACGATAATGGTCTGTAGCCCTCCTTATTTATTTATTTATTTATAACGCACCAATGCCCGTAGACATCAGGCTGTGTGGTTACAGTATTTGTTAAAGAAGATGAGGTGGAGGAAGTTCTATTTTTTAACTGTGAAAGGTGGTTCCTAAAGGAACATTCACTTTATTGTTTTTGGATGGGAAATGAGGGAAGAGGCACCAAACACTAATATGGAGAGGCAGGTGGACAGGGGAAAATGTTGCGCATGTGTTATTTCTAAGGTAGGGAGCAGTGTTTCTCATGGTCCTTGATTAGAGCAATGGTGGTGTCTCTTAGGGAGGAGGGATGGCATTAGCTGATTCCATTTTAAGAGAAATAGCAGTTGTGCTAAAAGTATGCACTGTGTACTAGATTGTTAATGGATGAGTAGGAATAGGTGTTGGAGCTGTGCAAGGGAAATTTTTAAATTGAAAGTTCCTAGATCAGTAGAAAATGCAGTTCCGAACTGTCCGCGAAGGACGGACTTTATTGTGAAGTGCGGACGGGTTATTGGACACGTCATCATGCCGCGCGCTAGCATATGATCATGTGGCACTGTCCGGAAGGTCCGCAATGAAGTCAGAGGTTCGTAGACATCTACAGATGCAAAACTAGTTGAAATAGTTGAAGAAAGAGTATAGAAGTGTTGAAAATGATTCTAGAAGGTGGGAAATGGCAGAGTTTTTATCAGTGATCAGTGATGTCATCAATGACATTTGTGATGTCATCTTTGATGTCCTGGGTGTTAGTCTTAGCTGGACACAGTGGTGGCACAAGTTTTGGTTGCTTAGCTTACCATAACTGGTGAATTTCAGGGGTTTTTCGGTTTTACTTGGAACCATAATGTCCCTTTAACAATGTTTTTTCATTGAATATATATATATATGTGTTATAACCCATCCTTGGTGGACATGAACCAACTCATGAGAATAGTGATGCCACCGGAGCTAAGATAGCGACTAGTGGAAAGGGCGACTTGCCCAGTCACTCACCCAGGCACAGGGGATGCCCTGGTACAGGCAGGGGAAAGAATAGTGATGACAGTTGCAGAGATATGCCCTAGAAAAATAAATTGGGCAAAAATATCAAAATGTAAACAAAATAAAAACCAAATCTCCAGCCAATTATTTAGACTGAAGTTGATGTTCAATCAGCACTCAGGTATTATAAAACCGGAAGACACAGGACAGGAAGCAATAGCAAACTAATTTGTTACAGTTACTTCCGAAAGTACAAATGCAGCTTAAGAACATTTGCATAGGCTGGCAGACCAAGCCTTTAGAAGAACTAGCGGTGGTGGCAAATCATTGCGTTGCCTGCCAGGAATGAAGAAAGAAAACATTTGACAGCAAATTAATGACGCTGCAGATGCAGGGTCTTCAGAGACAGGTTCCTAGACAGCTTTCAGGGACAGCACAATACCAGGGGAATATGGCCCAAAGGGGTGCAGTGGAACCAAGAGGTAGAGGTAGAGGCAGAGGCAAGATGGGTCAGCAAATATATCAGATGCAACAGGGAGGATGTAGTGGGCAACAACAGCAACAACAACTGAAACATTGGGGCCAGTTTGATCAACAACAGGAAAGGGGTGCCCAGGATCCAAAGGTACAGGAACATTGAAATAATCAGCAGGCTACTATGGCCATAATACAAAACTCCTTAATTAGCAATTATTGTAAAAATGAGTGCCCACTTAGACCCCAGAGATAACAGCAACAAAGTGGCATTATTGTGAATGCACATATGCCACAAGCGGGAGGGTAGGGCCAGGGAGAGACTGCTCCAGCGGAGCCAATGCCCCAGTTACTGAACCCAATCCCATTGTCAATGGAGACCCGAGAGGGCAGTGGGGGGGGTGTGAGTGAGTTTTGACAACCAGAAGGGGCAGCGACTCTGGAAGCATAATGATCCCTGTTGATCAAGAGGGACTGTATGTACAGTATCAGCATCAGGGGCTACCTGTCATGCTCCGTCCCTGGAAATGCTGAAACCAGTGGAGGTTAGGTGGCATTGTTCGTTCAAACAGTATTCAATGGTCTAGTCTACTCCCAAGATGGCCACCACGGTAATATAGATGGTCACTTCCAGATACGTGGTGCGTTGTATCCGTTCTTGGACCTGCACTGCTGGTACTGCCTTCCCTGGTACTCGCGTTTCTATCTGCTCATCATTTTCCTCTCTTCTGTCTCAATTGCTCTTTGCTGACTCTTGTCCGGCATACTCCTCTCCGCTCCTTGTTTACTTGTACATTTCTTTCTCTCTATCTTGCCGTGCTTGCGGGGCTCTTGTTTACTTTCGGGTTAGAACTCCTCTTGTGGGATCTTTGGTATTCTGCCATTCACACTTCTCTCACTTTCACTTTCTTTCTACTCTAATCTATTGGCGTTCCGTGTTCAGCTTTTTCTTTAGGGCTTTTGACTGATGCCGACACAGTTTGATCTCTACTTGTTTCGGGTCTGTACCCTGTCGCGCTGACTGTCTGTTCTGTCTATCTTTTGTTTTTCTTATCTGTCCCTCACTCGGACCTACCTTTTCCAGTTTCCCTTTCTATGTGTACCTTTCTGCTTCTACTGTTTGGGGTCCTCTTGTTTATTCTTGTACACATTCTGGTCTTATCTAACGACTCCTCGTCTGGCTGTCTTTTGGTATGTCATATTTACCTTCAGTACTTTGCTCTTCCGGATTCCCTTTTCCTTGGGGATTCTTGATACGGGGTACATCTGGTACACCTCTGTAGCCAACCTCCAAACTCCCTTGAAGGTTGCAGTGTCCAGCCTTTTAGGTACAGGATTTCCAGTCTTCGTTCTACTGCATTTCCCCACTTCCTCGTTTAAGGAAGAACATTTCAGCACACGTTGAACAGGATCTTTGTGACTCAAGATAACTTCAACTCTTACAAGTCCGGATCTGGTCACACTTCTCAAGCAAGGTTTTTTTCTGCTGCACCTGGCTTTTTCCCTGGACATTTAGGGAGCTTGCTCCTTGGGGTTCCCCTTGATCCTGTTCCCTTGCAGGTCATGGTGGCCTCTGAGGGAGCTTGCCCTTATTTGCATGTAAAAAAGGAAACAAAAGCTCAAAGAAACCAAGAAAACCAGAAGGAAGAAGGAGTCTGATAACTCCAAAGACACCATTGAAGTCTCAGGTGAGAAGAGGGAACAGTGAGGTACTTTATATCCTGACAGTATACAACGCCCAATCAGACAGATGGCATCCCTGGAACAGTTTCAGGAGTTGGTGAATGTGATCCAGGGGCTCCACATGGAAGTACAGATGCTCAAGGATCAAAATGCAGTCCTTAATCAAAAGGTAGCACTCCGTGAAGATACTCGGGGTGACCTCCCTCCACTTCTGTTCCCATTTGGAAAATATGATGGCAACCCCAAACAACTCAAAGAATTTTTGCATGCCTGCCAAGTTTATTTCTCCTTTCGTCCAAAGACATATGAACGAGACAAATCCAAGGTGGGATTCCTAGGGCCAATTTGGTGGGTAACGCCCTAGCCTGAGCGACCCCTCGGATCACTAACACAGACCCATCAATGACCAACTATCCCCAGTTTGTGCAGAACTTTAAGAGTCAATTTGATCGCCCAGAGGTGCAGTTATCCTCTTATGAGGCCATGGCGGAAATACGACAAAGATCACAAGATGTACAGACTTACGTTTCCCAGTTTCAATGACTTTCTTCGCAATCAGGATGGCCTGACTCTGGTCAGCAGACCCTGTTTTGTAGGGGTTTGCATGAGGAGATTAAAGATGAGCTGACACGGATACCTCGGCCTAACTCCTTTCAAGAATTAGCCACTGCAGCTCTCCAGATCGAATTCAGGTGCAATGAGAGGAGAGTGGAGCGAAGAAGAGGACGGTATTACCCCCCATTGCCCTCTGTACCATCTACTTCAAGAGACCGTGCACTACCTGATGAACCAATGCAGATAGGTGCCACTAGAGGACCTATGTCACCCGATGAAAGAAAAAGAAGAAGGGAGAAAGGACTTTGTGCCTATTGTGGCTCTGCCAAACACCAACTGCGTTCCTGTCCAGAAGTACCTCTCAAATGGCAGGGAAACGCTCAGCCCCGTACCTATGCATGGGAGGTAACGGGGGTGATCTCCCAACTCCCTGCAACAATACCAGTCCAATAGAGGATGAAGAGGACAGTCGTCTTATGGTGTTTTGTGTACAGTTGGAGGTTTTCCCTACAAGAACCCTAAAAACACTAGCCATGCTGGACTGTGGTGCAGCTGGTAATTTCGTAGATATAACTTGGGCCAAGGCCAACCTGAAACCACTACTGGAGAAGAAGAAGCACATTCAGGTTGAAGGGGTAGACAGAACTCCTTTGTCCTCTGGTCCCATTGTTATGGAAACCTCTCCGATCCAAATAGTGTTAGGTAATCATACTGAACAGCTGGTGTTTGACATCATAAGAGCAGATCATTTCCCAGTCATACTAGGGATCCCGTGGTGAAGGCACCACATTCCCAAAATAGACTGGATGGCTAATACTCTTCGCTTTGCTTTTACCTACTGCTCACAACACTGCCTCATGGATTCCAGTACTTTTTCTCAAACAAGGGAACAGGTTCCACAGCCAAGAATGACAGTATCCATGATACCAAGACAATACCAGGAATACTCAGAGGTCTTTGAAGATAGACTCCCACGTCTTTTGCCTCCTCATAGATCGGAAGACTGCAGTATTGTACTCCAGGAAGGCGCACAAATGCCCTTAGGATGGATATTTCCTCTTTTAATCCCAGAGAAACAAGCAGTCAAAGAGTATCTGGAGGCTAACCTCCACAATGGACTTAGCCAAGAATCCAAGTCCCCTGGAGGGGCATCTTTGTTTTTCATCTCGAAGAAGGGTTCCTCAGAACTAAGACCCTGCATTGATTACCGTGCTCACAACCACCTGACTATAAGAGACCGCTACCCGATGCCTCTCATAAGGGACATACTTGAAGTGGTCGAGGAAGCTCGATACTTCACCAAACTGGACCTACGTGGGGCATATCATCTGTTGCAGATTAAAAGAAGGGACGAATGGAAGACCTCCTTCAGGACACCATTAAGGCTCTATGAGTATCGAGTCATGCCCTTCGGCCTCGTTAATGCCCCAGCGCTCTTCCAAAGGTTTGTTGATAAGATATTTGCAGATCTATTGTTCTTGTCCATGGTGGTCTACTTGGACGACATCCGTGTATTTTCCTCTATCATGGATGAAAACTGCAAACAGATGTAAGAAGTTTTATGGAGGCAACAGGTGCACCATTTGTATGCTAAACCTGAGAAATGTATATTTGAGGCGTCAACAGTGTCATACTTGGGGTTTATCCTTACCCCGGTCGGTGTCCAGATGGATCCGGACAAAGTGAAGGGCATTTTGGACTGGAAGCAACCTAATCACTGAAGGAGGTACAAAAGTCTTTGGGTCTCGCCATTTTTTATCAGTGCTTTATCCCTAACTTCTCTGATGTTATCCTACCCATAACTTCCTTACTCAAAAAGGGGGTGGTGTTTGCCTTCTCCACTGAATCACAAGAAGCATTCCAGAACCTAAAGACCCTGTTCACTACTGCACCAATATTGACAAAGCCTGATCAAACCCAGCCTTTTATCTTGGAGACAGACACCTCTGGAGGAGCTTTAAGGTTGGTGCTCATACAGGAGAAAGATGGAACAGAACATCCCATTGCTTATTATTCACATACTTTAACCACCAGCGAAAGGAATTATTTTGTCCTAGAAAAGGAACTATTGGCCTTTCGGCAAGCATGCAAGGAATGGCGCCACCTTCTCCAAGGTGCTGTCACCCCTGTCTGGTCAGAAAAGACCATTGCAAACTAAAGGTACTGCAACAAATGGAGTGCAAGAACTCCTGCCATGCCCGGTGGGCATACTATTTTTCACACTTTGACTTCAACATAACCTACATTCCTGGTTCTAAGAACGTGGTGGCAGATGCTTTGTCCAGAAGTCTAGGTGAGTTGTCAGGTACGTACACCTGCAACGAACCCTTACTGCTAAACTAGCTTTTTTTGGATGCTGTGGTTCCATTTCTTCAGGAGGTATGAAATACCACCAGAAGGTGCAAGAAAGGTGGTCTTCCCAGTGACCTAAGACTGCTCAAGAATGGATTATTGTTCCACAAACATGCTCTCTTTTTACCATCTTCTTAGCTACAGACTCAAGCACTACACTGGTGTCATGACTCATGTCAGTTCACAAGGGTCAAAAGACTACGTTGGATCTACTCTACAGACAATTCTGGTGGCCTTCAATACACAAGGATGTCAAACAATATGTCGAGGCCTGTCCTGTCCTTGCCTCCAGTAAGGTGTCCAGACAGAAACCTATTGGACTGTAAGTGATTTCAGTCCGGCACACACCCAAGTCAATGCCTAGCATGTAATGCACAACTGAAATCCTTATTTATATTTGTCCAGAAGTTCTTTATTCTGAACCATATATGACTCATATCACGCCGTTTTCCTGGAACCCCCCTGGTCACAATGAACCAGGAATCAGGCTGGTTTGCAAAGAAAAAGATGTATTTATTTATTTAAAATGTTATCACCATATGTTTTAATAGGTACACAACAATCACCATCGGGGTGAGCTTACACTGAATAATATCTTTAACACACAAGGAGTAAGTAGTGAGCAAAACAATTCAGCACAGAAAATAATACTTGTGTGTGGTTTCAGATCGGATAGCACTGTGGATAAAGGTTCCCCCTGCACACCCCTCAACCCCCCCAATAGGTAATGTAAAGAGATAGGAGGAGAGAGCAGGTATTCAGGAGTGGCAAAAATCAAATAGAATATCAATCCCACTTTCCCCCTTTCAAACACAAGAGAAAACGGAATTGACTGTCAAGCTGTCAGAATGGCTTTTAAAGTTATCCTTAGAATGGACTGGGCAAAAACACCAACTATGGTCAAAATTGCTGAAATTGTTATAAATTCTTATGGGAGCCGCTTTGGATAGTTGCACACAAACATAAGCAGTGATCTAACACCAGGAAAACATTTGAAATCTTAAAATTCAAGTTAGAAGCAATCAAAATCTGTTTTACACGTGTAAGAATTTCCCAATGAAAATTTGCGGCAAACTTTTCACTGCGCGATATTCACAATAATGGGAGAACTGTTTTGATTTGGAATGCGGTTTTAGATGCGATTAAAAGCTGTGGATGTTTTGTTTCTAGCACAAAAACAGAGAGAGTTACGGATGTTTTAGTAGAGGTTGTTTTTTCGAGCTAGGTGCAAGAATGGAAAACAGGAATGCACTTTTAAAATGACAAAAGGGTTTTCTTACACTAGAGGATGACTATGAACAAAACACATATCACACAGGAACACAGTCACTTGATCAGAATGACTGCCTGCAGAAGAAACTCGCCTTCTTCAGATGAGAAAAGATCAGTGCAAAGATAGTTTTAACAGGACTAGTGCAGGAGGAAGATAGGATGGTTTGGATAGAGAGTTCAGACAATTCAAAAACACTCCTAACAACACAGATTCTGAATACAAGATAGGATGGGTTTAAGATAGGGATCGACTATGCAAAATACATATGCCAGTGATACAATTCTTTCTATGGATACTCACTGGATATGTTTTTCAATGGAACCGTCAGGATTCTGGACCGTCAAGATTCTGGTCAGGGGATTGGATCTGGTTTAAGAAAGACGGCTGGGCTCACCGGTTTGGGCAGGATCTGCAAGGTATTCTGGTTACAGCACGGCACAGGACTGGATTGGATCTGCAAGGCCCTCTGGGCACAACACGGCACAGATTTGAACTCGATCTGCCCTTCTTGGTTCTGATGATAATTATTTCAGCAGGCAAGCATTAACAGCACAGCCCGCTGTATGTGATGCTTCCCCTTAGGTTTGTGGGGTTCTTTTTCTGGAATATGAGGCCTAGTTGAAAATGGTTCAGCTATGCAATGAGTTTCTGCTTTGCCAAGTTTCTGGAGTATGAAGCAAGGAAGATGTAGAGTTCAGCAGCAGGGTGCTCCGCCAGCATCAGGATAGTGAGTGAATCTGTCAATTTTTCTGAGTGGTGAGCTGTCTCTATTTATGCTATGATAAGGGGGGTGTGGGCTGGTTTAGTCTAAGCTTGCCCCTTTTGACAGGTGATTGGGTCAGAGTCTACTCTCTGCCTTGATAGGAGGAGAGAAACAGAGTGTCACCTTTATGGTGTGATTTTATGAGGCTGAGAATACACCCTCTACTTTTGGCACAATCCATATTTTACACATGTGCAACCTCTATAACAATCACATATACAGATCACATATTTTACATAGCAGCTACTCCTCAAAACCCTGTAGCTGTGGGATCTTGTCTCTGCTTTTCACAGATTTTTGCCCTTTTCACTACAAGTGTGCGCATTTAACATGGGCATAAGTGTATAAAGTTTGTTCATGTTCAGCCACAGATGGTTGTTTGGGTCCACCTCTTTTTGTCTCCCTGCAGTCCAGGAGCAATATCCTCCCTGTTTGCTCTTGGCAGAGGCCATTTACAACTCTCTTCACACTTCGCATTTCCTTAGCAGCAGCTGTTCATTGTTCCTTATGTCTCTGTAGACCAGGTTCTTCCCTACCCCATAATTAACGCTTTGTGTGATTTCCTGCTGGGGGGAAAGACCTTCCTTCTGTGAGAAAACCTTTTATTCCAGTTTGGTAGCTTCAGCCAGGCTTATTTTAATTGTTACTTCTGTTGAATTCTCTTACTTATTCAAGGTTTTAAACCATGGGATCAAAACAATTACAATATGGGTCACCATCAGTACAGGCCTCTTAAATTGCAAACATTTGATTTCAGATTATACATGTTAAAGTTTAATCAGACAGGCTCCTAATAGCTGTCATCCAGCAGCTCTCTGCTGCACAGAGATTTTTGACATCCACAGACAGGCCACTTTTGCTGTAGGAATCTCTCTATGCTCTCAGCTTTTCAGGACCTTGTAGGTTCACAATGATTTCTTAAACTAAGTGAATTGTAGCACCCAGCAAGAATTTTGGATGTTTGAGGGTGTTTATTACCCGCATTCTGAAGTTTCAGGAACAAAGAAAAGGGGATTTAAAGCAATATTTCGGGGTTTCCTTTAGCAAAACACTGCTTTTTCCTTCTGTACTCCATTTTCATTTGTTGTAGAGCCCAGTGACATATTTCAGGAGTGAAAGCTCTTTTCCACCACTGACAACATGCGTGGCACATTGGGCAGCCATCTTTTTGTGCGTTGCAAAGCGTGATTTCCAGAGGTTTTGGCATGCACAAGGGTTTTGCTGCCATTTTGCTATTTCTGGCACCATCATAACACAGTGATGCAGCATAGCAGAGCAAAAGTGGGTCAAGACATCCCACAGGACTCCTTCAGCAGAGTAGGTTACCATCACAGCCCTGGGAACAGGTTTCAATGGACTTTATAGTTGATTTACCAGTCTATAACAACAGTACGGCTATCATTGTAACCATTGATACATACAGCAAGCTGGCACATTTTTTGGTGCTTCCCAGTGTACCTTCTGCCCTGGAAACCGCCAGAGTCTTTCTCGAAGATGTGGTGAGACTACACTGTATTCCCCGCACCATCACCTCTGATCGAGGTGCGCAGTTCACTTCTAAGTATTGGACATCTCTTTGTGAACAGATGGGCATTCATAGGGCACACTCATCGGGTACCATTCCCAGACTAATGGGCAGACGGAATGACTAAATGCTACACTCAAACAATATGTCTGTTGTTTCTGCAACGTGGAACAAGATGACTGATGACTGGGCAAATTTTCGTACAACAACACAAAACATTCAGCCATTACCATGAGCCCATTCTTCTGTACCTATGGATTTGATCCCCAACATCTTCCATGGAGTGGTTTCCCTTCCACCATTTCTCCTACAGTCGATAGCTTACTTTCCACTCTCAATCAGGTTCATAAAAGAGCCTTGGAAGCACTAGAAGAGAGCCACTGGTTCTACAAGAGACAGGCTGATCGCAACCGTAGACCTAACACAGATTGGAAGATTGGCACATTGGTGTGGTTGTCCATGAAGTATTTGCCTCAATGGGTTCACCATGGGAAATTTTATCCCCGTCACATAGGGCCATTTCCCATGACTTTTCAAGTCAATCCTGTTGCATTCAAACCAACCGCAGATCAGGATCCTGAATAATATGAAGTGGACAGACTGGTGGATTCACGTTATAGGCGTGGAGAGTTCCAATATCTTGTCCACTGGAAAGGTTACTCGACTACCGAAAGAAGCTGGGAACCGGTCCAGCATATTCATGCCCACCGCTTGATTCAAGATACAGGGGATAGAGTGGCAGAGTTAGACGAGCAATGGTCAGAAGATATACAGGAATTGATCGACTCTATTCCACGGTGTCTGTTGACCAATTTCGATAACGAGATAAAGTTTGTCAGAGACACCCTAGTATCCCTTGAGGACGGACGCAGATGAAGGGATAACCACAGTCATTGAATGTTTCTTGAGTCAGGGAATAAGAGTTCAGGATAGTAGCATGTGCAATACTCCTATTTTTCATGTGAAGTAGCCATGGAAGGAGGTATACTTTTTTTGTCCAGGACCTACGTGCTATTAATGCCAGGGTGATACCTTCCTTTTGCTTGGTGCCAAACCCAGCAACTATACTGTTGTGTATTCCACCAGAAGCAACACATTTTACAGTTGTCGACTTATGTTTGGCTTTATTCTTTTTTTTTATTGTATCTGATTTATACAAAATAATCCTTTACAAAACAAAGTAAAACATTTTCACATTAAAACAACGAAACATATAAAACAGTATGCATAAAATATAGAGAAAAGAGAGGAGAAGGCTTAGGAAGACAGAAAACCAATAACTTGAATACCATTTTCAAATTCAGTAATCCAAATAAGCGAAGATATCCCTTATCTTAAGTTTCCCATCATACAGTTTTTCTTTTCATAGGTCTTTAACAAGGGTCTTAATCAGATTCCACAGTATTTCTGCCTGTTGCTACCAGACCGCACACTTCTGTTAAGAAATTCACCACAACCAATTTAAGCGCATATGCAACATATTCCACCACAGAATCTCAATGTTCACCCTAGAGGGGTCGTGGACGAATCTACCGAAAGCTGATAGCCGCTGAGGAGATATTGCTTCGCACTCCAAAAGTAGATGTCTGAGCGATTCAATAGTCGTTCCACAGTGACAGAAGCGACAAGGGATATGTTGTCTCGATCCGGATCTGAATTCTAATATTTCCCCCGTAAGGAGAACATTGAATCTAAATCTTAAGTAAACTACTCTCTTTAGCGGGTCTGGAAATTTAATCAGATAGGATTCTAACGTACCTAATTGCTCCCCCTCGTGGCCTAGTTGCTTATAGATCTTAGATGCACCAACCACTTCCATTGTCCTCATCCAATCCAACCATTGCAGCCTTTTTTACACACCCATAGGGTTAGCAAGCAGAGTCTCATGCGAGTAATCAATATTTTCAAGAAGATTTACACATTCTTTCTGTAAATTTAGCAACCACTTTGATTCAGTAGTGCCATTTCTCAATATATTTCCCAATTGATCGTAAAGTGAGTTTTTCCTAAACATAATCAGATTTCGATATAATGACATTCTTTTCCACCATACTCTCATATTAAGGGAGAGAAGACCTAGTTCAAAACGTATTGGCGACAGGGGGACACTTTTCGGTAGGTAGTAAATACGTTTTTGCCATATTTTAGATTCTAGCTTCTCCACTAATCGAGATGTTTCAAAAGGTAGAATTTCAAAGCAATATATTAATTTCAGTACAACTTTTAAATTGTAGAACCTAATCAGCGGAATTACTGAGTACTTACAATATTTGCTAGATACCTTTTTCATTTGAAAAATAAGTCTATCCACCTTCTCCAGATAAAAGCTCCAGTACATATGTATAGTACCACCCCCAAATACTGGAAAGCCCAAATAACACAAAGATCTTACTTTTATCAAAGAGCATGTGTTGATCTTCCATTTGTAATTCAAGGATTTCTTCCTATTGGTAAAAGAGATTACCACTGATTTCTTTTCATTTATAACCAATGCATTTTCCTCTACATATGCAGTTAGGGCCATTAGTTTTCTCTGGAGACCCACAGGGGTGTTATCAATCAAAATGAGATTGTCAGCATATGCGCTGCAGCATATTTTTAAACCTTCAACCTTGGGAGAAATCAGGGAGAAAGTCGTCAGGAGACCATTTACATCTGAGGTATAGAGGTTGAACAGGGTGGGGGCAAAGAGGCACCCTTGTCTAAGCCCATTACTTGTTTGAATCAGTCGAGAAAGGTCACCAGGCATATTCAATCTCACTTGGATGGCTGAGTCCTCATGGAGATTAATGAGAATAGCCAGGAGTTCCAAAGGTAGCCCCATAGATGACAGTTTGGTCTATAGTCTAACCCTATCCACCTTGTCAAAGGCAAGGGACAGATCGATTGATGCCAGATAGATTGGAATTGCTGTTTTCTTACAGGCCTTTTCTAACAATAGACAAATAATCAAACCTCCTATCTCCGTACCCATGCCTTTTCGAAAACCAAACTGTTGGATTGGTAAGATCTTATAAATATCGTCCCAATCCACGATTTTCTGTAGAACCAGCCCAGCAAATATCTTTGAGTCGGCATCCATGACCGAGATCGGACGATAAATGGCTGCACTGGTTCTATCCCCCTTTTTGTAGATTGGGACAACATACGATATCCTCCAGGAGTGTGGAACTGATCTAGTCATAATGCAGTCACGAAAAAGGATGTACAATACTTTGGCCCAGTGTTCCGGATTTCTCTTTAGTGTATTATTTTTCAGACCATTAGGACCAGCCGCCCTTTAATTATTCACCCCCTTTATCTGAGTTTCATTGTCTGATGTGTTGAATTCCCAATTCCATTCTCCCCTTTTAATGGCCATCAACTCATCTGTCATCTCTAGTTTTTCTTTATACAGTTTTGAAAAGTATTTTTCCCAAATATGTTCCTGTACATTGACTGATTGCATCGTCACCTGGGATTTTTCCATTGCATTTATTAGAGACCAGAACTCTCGTCCAGAAGAGTCTCTTAACGCATCGAGCATGTTTATATTATCATTATCTACCAAGACCATCTTGTGATTCTTCAACCAATTTTTCTTTACCTGTTTAATACGTGCGATTTGTCTCAATTTTTCAGATTGGTCTCAGTTAGATTTCCATATTGCTCGAATTTTCCGATTTGCCACATTTTCTTTTGCCTTACCATGGGGTCATAAGCATGAGCATGACTACATTTCATAGTACCATATTTGCTTTTCTTGACATCCATGCCAGTTTAGCCTCAAGGAATCTATGATCACTCATGTCGGTTTCAATAATATGGAATTTCAGACATAGGCAGAGAGATCGACATGAATATGTGGTCGATATGCGATTTATAGACACCGTTTGACCATGTATGCTCATTTACAGAGGAATCAAAGAGAGCATTAATATGAGTAAATCCCCAGTAGTCAAATAGATTTCTCCAAATCTGACCATTAGTGGTCCTACGTTTCAGAGCAAAGGGAGCCCCCTCAATGTTTCCCTTATTTGACATGGATCTCAACACAGAGGAGCCAATTTTTTTACCAATTCCTTCTCCGTATTTAATTTCGGAATTTAGATCCCCTGCAATTATAATGTCTAATCCTCTGTATTTGAGCAACATGGACGATGTGCATTTATTTAATAACAGGATAACATTGCTTAACAATTCCAACTGATTCCATTAAATATCTAGCACAAGAATAAGATGAGGATGTAATATATTCTCATATTCCAAGACAATGCCCAAGGCGAAATTCGATATTTCCACAGATTCCAAATTTCATGTACCAGCTTCTATTTTAACTGCAATGAGTAAGCCTCCTATTGGTCTACCCCGAAACCCTGACTTCGCAAACAAATGTCTACATCATAATAATAATAATAATTTAGCATTTATATAGCACTGCGAACCCTCAGGTATCTGAGCGCTGCTTATTATTACCCACGGTGTGGGGTGCTCATTTATCAACCTCGGAAGGATGAAAAGCTGAGATTGGCCCTGCTGGGATTCGAACCTGCGTCAGCAGGCGCTGCACAGACGTCAAAGCTAGTGCCCTACTCGCTGTGCTATCGGACCGGCTTAATTCAAAACCATCTAGTTGTAACGGAAAGGTAAGCCATGTCTCCTGTATACATAACAGGTCAAATGATTTAAATTTGCCACATAGAGCCTCCGAATAAATTAATTTCGAGTGTCCCCTAGAGTTCCATGAAAGTAGTTGCCACTGATGGTTTACTTTTGTGCAACTAAAGTTTTTTTTGTATATTTTGGATTTGTGAGATAGACTCTCTTAGAGACTGAGTGAGCCATCTCCAGTCCTGGTCCTCCCCCCTTTGGGAAGCGCATCAATTTCCTTTGATCAATAAAAGTCATCCCTAGGTTGATAGGAGTTATCCTTTTGATGCCTAGGATCCTTCCCATTCTCCCACCCATTGCTGAAGAGCACGATATCATATCCCATCCTATTGAATTGCTCTGTCTCCTGTATGATCAGGTCAAAGATCTTTTGAGAATTCGGGACAATACGCACGTGATCAAGGTGCGTTGGATGGATGAAATCCACCAGACAGATGTCCGCCGAGGAAATCAACCTCAGTCGGGGAATCTCATTGAAGAGTGACAGTACACGGGGTCTATTCAGGGTATACACGCATTTCACCGCGGTATTTTTCATCGCGTGTTTTTTCATCGCCGTTTTTATTTATTTTGGGGGGGTTAACAAATTAAATATATGGTTGTGGTTGTAAGGGAATAAAAAAAAATTAAAAAAGGGGGGCTTGGGCGGGTAACCCCCCCCCCAAAAAAAAACGGCGATGAAAAAACCTGTGATGAAAAATACTGCGGCAAAATAACGTAGAACCCTATTCAGCGAAGCGGGGCCACCAATATCACACAAGTTATAGAGTAGGATACTGGGATATTCAGCAAAAGAGACACTCCTCCACACTATGTTCCTTAGGTCACTATCCTTGATATGGATTGGCCTGGCCGATTCATACTGAGTTGATTCCTGAGGCCCAAGATGTACTGAGGATGTCCCCCCATCCCTTACCGGTACCTCCCCCTGTCCCAATTGACCCATATCCGTGTGTTGTCTTTGAGTTCCCTCTCCCCTCAAGTTATAATTTGTTGGCTTCTCATTTTGACCCCAGATGGAATTTCCTTTTAGTTTGCTGCCTGCTAGTGCCTTATTTCTAAGCACTGCTAGATCTGGTAATAGGTCAAATATGACTTTTTTAATGGTGTTTGGGAGGTCTGAATTTTTTATAACATTTTCAGTAGGGGACTGATGTGGTCCATTTGAGTTTGACATTTGTCCCCAAACACCATTTCAACATTTGCAGAGTTTCCATTTTTGGATTGCATTTTCACTTTAATTCCCTCTGGATCCTGAGGTTTCAGCACCACTGTGAATAAGGGGGCCTGCTGCTTCTGATCCAAGGGTTTAGAAGTGAAACCCAATCTGTTTGATTCTTCAGAAGTCAAAGGATATTCAGCCACCAGATTTGAGAGTTCCTGTGGCAGTATTTGTCGAGAGGTTGATTCCTCCAGTACCTTATAGAAGTTTGAAAGTTGGAGTTATTTTACTTCCTTATTTCCCCCCCATTTGCTGCATATTTGGTTTCCCATTTTCAATTCCTTCAACTCCATCTTCATTCCTCGGTTTTAAACCCACATCCAACTCTTTATTTGTGGATTTTTTTTTTCAATTTTTTTTTTTCCCAGAGTTATTGCTAAGGTGGGATTTGTGGCATCTGTATTGTGAAGTTGCAGGGCCATCCTGCTTTCTTCATTTAGTTGTATTATATCCATAAAGCCACTTCATTTGTTGGAACCTTAGATTCTTTTATCTTAGTTTCCATCTTCACAGGCTTCATTCCTTTCTTTATTATCCTCTTTTATGCTTTTAAAGCCAGACGTTTCTGACGCCTCGTGAGGAAGAAACCATCCCCTCCTATACTTCCACCATCCTCCTGTTTTTTAAAGAGATCTTCTTACCCCCCTGAACCCTTGCTCAAGTTCATAACATCAATTAGGGCAGATGGGCTATCTGGGGTCTCATTGTTATTTGTTTCCGTTTCCTTGGCTGGCAACATCAGCCCCATAGCAGTTCTTGGGGTGGTGTTCCCAGTCAATGTCAGTATACTTTGTTCCAGTTTAGTAATTTTTGAGGAGAGCTCATTGACTGCCCCTATAATCCTCTTTTCTCCTTCTGATTCTAGTGCCAGCACACTATTTCCATCTTTTTCCTTGCTTATATTCATCCCACTCCCGGATGATAGGACATTCGCAAAACTGGGTCCCCCATTTCCTAATGCCATCGTTTGGCATCCTTGTGAATTGGTTTTAGGGTCTACTAAGTTTTAATTTGGATTCCATTACAATCCTTTTTAGATCTCTCATGTCCCAATGGGTAAGCTTGTGCCCCTTATCAAGGAGATTCAGTATCCTTGAGATCACAGAAAGTGATTCCTCAAACTTGTCATTATTTTCAGGTATAGGGGAACTTGTAAGCGAGGCCCGTGATGTTAACAAGTTGGTAACATGTAGAGGTGGAGCAGTACTAATTAAGTTCTCTGGTGCTGTCAGCCTCACCTGATCTCCCACCTGATCTCCCATAACATTTTTTTCTTCACTAACCCAAGATTCCTTTACGTCAGTAAAGATTGAGGCCGATGGAAGAGGGAATCTTGCATTAGCTGAGAACATTATGTGGGGTGTTAAAGAGATGGACATTGTCAATTCCATTCCGTGCTTCATTTACAGGCATGGATGGACCCCTAGAAAGCCTAATGTGCTTCCCCAATTCCATCTTCATTGTTTGGCCCATCATAGAGACATCTATATTTACTTCATTTGTCTCTCTATTCACTTCTTCATTCAGGTGTAGGTTTTGCGGCTCTCTTATACTCAAAAAACTGGACTGAATGGGGATCTGGGATTCAAAGGAGAGGCTAGCAGGCACAAAAGATATATCCTCCTCCCCCAAAAAATGTCCCCCCCATTTTTGTTTGTATTTGTGAGTGCATATAGGAGAGTTCTACCTCTTGTTTAATGTCAGCCTTTTTTTTTCATATTCCTCAGTATTCACATCCCATGTACTTTCTTCTTCAGTCATAATATTCAAAGTGTGAACTTTTACTTTCTGCCCATCCACCCCCTCCCCAATCTGATTTGATTCATGGGATTCCCTAAAAGGTTTTGGGGTCGATTCATGGAACAAACGTGCGCCGAAAATCTTCGCGCAAGCATGCGCAAGCGGAAAAAAACAGGCGCACGCGCACGCGTGCGATTCATGGAAGTCCCTGCGCGTGTTCACCGCGGGATGTGCGCCAAACCCATGCATGGCGCACAAGTCACTGCAACATCGCGAAAGGCGTGCGCGACGCACACAGTGAAAGCGCACAACCTCAGCGCACACACCAGAAAGTGGGCGGGACATGGGGCGTAACGCGCGGAATGGGGAACAACACGCGAAAATAAGGGCGTAACTGGGGATGTACTGCAGGGAAGCAGACGGAACGCCCACACGCACTCGAACCACACGTATTCATGGAATCGAATAGGGCAAAGCCACGCACAGCCAAAGACACGCACAAGCTGAAACACGGCCGCCACACGAAGGCAGGCGGTAGAGTCCCAGCGCATCAAAAAAGTGGCGCGCGGGACGTCAAATACGCGATTGTGCGGGGTACGTGGATTTCAGGGGTGCGCGAGAAATTCTACACGCGATTGGCCTGGGTACGTGTATTACAGGGGTGCGCGAGAAAATCTACACGCGATTGGTCTGGGTACGTGGATTTCAGGGGTGCGCGAGAAATGCTACACGCGATTGGCCTGGGTACGTCTATTACAGGGGTGTGCGAGAAAATGTACACGCGATTGGGCTGGGTACGTGGATTTCAGGGGTGCGCGAGAAATGCTACACGCGATTGGCCTGGGTACGTGTATTACAGGGGTGCGCGAGAAAATCTACATGAAAATGGGCTGGGTACGTGTATTCCGGGGGTGCGCGAGAAATTCTACACTCGATTGGCCTGGGTACGTGTATTACAGGGGTGCGCGAGAAATCCTACACGCGATTGGGCCTGTGCGAGTGGGGCAGTGTATTACGTGGGTGTGCGGGAAGTTGAAGAGGTGAATTGCCAGTGTGGGTCCTCCCAGGTCTCCCCTCTACCCCCTCCACGACCTCTGCAGGCAGCCCACACCACAGGGGACTACCCTGCACCCCTGGTCATGTCCCGCAGGCAGCCCATCCACCATGGGCATGCCCCCCAGCCAAGCCACATGTCCCCTTGCACCCCCACCCCCCAGCACCGTGGGGCACCTGCCGGCAGGCCCCCAACCATGTCCCACTCATGTCCCCTTGCACCCCCACCCCCCAGCACTGTGGGGCACCTGCCAGCAGGCCCCCAACCATGTCCCCTTGCACCCCCACCCCCCAGCAGGCCCCCACTCATGTCCCCTTGCACCCCCACCCCCCAGCAGGCCCCCACTCATGTCCCCCTGCACCCCCACCCCCCAGCACTGTGGGGCACCTGCCAGCAGGCCCCCAACCATGTCCCACTCATGTCCCCCTGCACCCCCACCCCCCAGCAGGCCCCCACTCATGTCCCCTTGCACCCCCACCCCCCAGCAGGCCCCCACTCATGTCCCCCTGCACCCCCACCCCCCAGCACTGTGGGACACCTGCCAGCAGGCCCCCAACCATGTCCCACTCATGTCCCCCTGCACCCCCACCCCCCAGCACTGTGGGGCACCTGCCAGCAGGCCCCCAACCATGTCCCCTTGCACCCCCACCCCCCAGCAGGCCCCCACTCATGTCCCCTTGCACCCCCACCCCCCAGCAGGCCCCCACTCATGTCCCCCTGCCCCCAGGTCCTGACGAAACGCAATCATGGCAGTAATGGGCAGCATACCCAGCACAAACACCCAGCCAAGGATTGCATCCACCCACATAGTAGATGCAATTACATGATACAACCCCAATGGCAAGTATGTAAAAGAACACATGTCCGTCACACACACATACACAATGGGTGCAAGTGAATGTCAAAACCCATATCATGACATGCATGAAACCAATGAGAAAATACCACAAATGTAAGTAATACATATATGTATTAAAGATGAAAATGAAGTAAAGAAAAAAAACACACAACAATGGGGATGACAAAACAAATGGTCCATGTACGAGAACTAATAGAAAAAATCAAAAAACAAAGGAATCCAAAAACTAATGTAGTCCAAAGAAAAATAATGGGGGGGAAAAATAAGGAAAAACCATTGCCTCATGGTGAACAGAAATATAAATCCAACAAATGTTTTCCAAACATCAAACTATGTACAAGAATATCCCAGGGTCCATGAGCCCAACACCATAAATGAAACCTACTACTACTAACTAATGAAAAAAATATATACAGAAAAGTGGCCATTGTCCGAGCGGTCCAAAAAAACCTTAAAAAATAAAGGAAACCTAACACTAACTAACTAAAGAACTATATACAATGGCAGCGGGCAAGTCCTGCGGCTCACTCTGTGATGTTGCCGGCCAGGGCATCATCGAACTCCATGTCGATGTCCCGGAGGCGGGACTCTGTCCTGGCCCCGAGGTCTCGCAGGGACAACCCCGTGTCCACCTCAAACTCCCTGCGAGCTTCCTCGAGGCACTCAGCCCGCCTCAACGCCCGACGCATGGAGAACTCCGCCCTGACCATGGTGAGCCGCTCCTCTTCCGCCCGCTGCCGCTCCGCACCTATCCACTGGACCAACTGCTCCCACACGGAAGACACTGCCATCCCAGGGTTCTCCTGCCCTCCGGCCGATGCCTGCCCCTCTGATCTTGATGGCCCCGAGCCATGATGCCTCCCACGTCGAGCCTGCTGCTGCCTCCGACGCCACTGCCTCTGCCAGCACGACGGCATCCAGGCTGATGGAATCCACCGATGCTGTTGTGCACGTGCCCTGCCAGATGATGCCGGCACATCCTCCATCTGCAGGGGGACAGTTGCTGGTGTGTCCACCCCTGCTGGACCTTCGACTCGCGACTGTGGCAGGGATGGGGTCCCCACCGAGCTGGCTGCGTTGGTCGGGGCAGGTCCACAGGGGGCCCTGGTGGCATCTGGGCCGGAAGACGGCATGGAGCACGACTGGCGCATAGCCCCCACAGAGGAGGAGAGGGTCGCCAGAAGGCCACACACATGTAGGAAACCCCCGACCATGACGGCTCCCAAATGGTTCACGTACGCACGGTGCTCTTTGTGATGATGTGCATGCTCCTCCCGGGAAGCATGCACCTCATCACGAATGCCAGCCGTGCGCAACGCGACACCAATCAGGACCCTCTCCACACGGCCAGGGGTCCCCTCGTCCGCAGGTAGAGGAGTGTCAGATGACATGGACATCTCCCCTACCTGCGGACGGGCCTGGGATGGGGCATCCCTGCTGGTGCATGGTGGTGCAGTCACAGTGTCAGGAACAGTGACATGCACAGGCACCTCCACGGCGACCTGTGCTGCCTCCTGCCCCTGGCCCTGGACTGCACCACTTGCACCAGCAGGGATGCCCCCACCAGGCCCCATGTGTGGCTCAGTAGCGGCCTCCTCCCCCTCTGTGGAAACCACCAACCTGGATGTCTCCACGCCGTCTTCCGCCGGTGCAAGCCCCTGTGGGGGCTCACCCACCCCTTCCGCTGCAGCCGTGGCGGCATCCCCGCCGCTCTGCTCCACAGCGCCTTCTCCGCCCTCTTCTCCACTTGCCACTGTGTAGAGGGAGACATAGAACACAAGCATCAGGGTACTGTACAATGGTCCCCTAGACAGGAAGCAACAGCAGATGAGTGGCACTGTCATACATCACTTCCATCATGTCCCTCCACAACACATGGGTCAGTGCAGGCAAAACACATACAGTAACAGGCATGGCGCAGGCCATGGACATTGGCATACATGACCAAGGGACTCATGATTCATACAATGTTGGTTTCAAACTCACATGCATCATGGGTCTTTCCATCACATGCACACACCTCACCGTAGTTCCATCCATCTGGCCTCGTACACCACAGACGCAGTGGATACAAGGATGACTAGGCTGCATCAGTGAATCTGAACATTGTCACAGACATGTGTCATGCATCCATGGCGGTTACAAGTCACAGACACGCAGGTCAGACACACACACATGGACACCATACGTGTACATGGGACCAGCACCCATCCCTCACCCCCACCCATGTCCAGGAACAGAGACTGCCATGCTTCCATGTGTCCATTCCGCACAGAGCCCCCCATGTTGCAATAGAACACATCACTGAACTCACATGCCTGACCATGATGTCCCTGCACACACACATACGTACATGGCCTATGTCACACATACAGGCAGGTATCAGACAACCAGCACACTGCAACATGCCCTGTCTCACACAGCAATGCTTGGCCACTTACCGGCCAACTCCAGATGGGTCTGCCTCTGAAGGATCTGGGTGTGGAGCGCTGGGTCTACGCGTTCCAGGACCCTCATCTGCATGTCACTCAGGCGTGCCCGGCCCCCCTCAAGTCCTCCCAGCGCTTCTTGATGTGCTTGATGTCGCGGGTTGCCACCCCCTCCGCGTTGATGGCAACCACTACATCGTCCCAGATCCTCTCCCGTCCTTCCTTGTTGGCGCGTGGTCTTCCGAAGAGGGCATCATAATGCCCCAGGACATGCTCCACCAGGACACCAACTTCCTTCTCACTGAAGCTGGTGGTCCTCTGCCTCTCTGGCTGGGGGTCGCCACTGGTCTCAGATGGTGCTTGCCCCGACATGGCGACCCCCGAGGCAGGCGTGGGTGGGCAACTGGGTCCTGGGGCTGGGCTGTGGAGCGATGGTATCCCAGTTGGGAGTCTACTGTTCCAGCAGGGGTGGACACAGCAACTGGACCCCTGCAGATGGCTGATGTGCAGGCACCAAATGGCAGGGCACGGTGGCAGCAGGCAGGCAGGCAGGCAGGCAGCAGCAGATGGCACGTGGGAGGCTGCTCGGGGCACTGGGGGGCAGTGATTCGGCCTTCTGGGCAGGAGCGTGGTCTTCCGTGTGTATTCGCGTGGCCAGCTTGATACGGAGTGATTTGGCACGTGAAAAATCTGCACGTCAGCGTGTAATTCGAGGAAAGGCCCTTAGCGCGTAAACGCGTCTGCACGCATACGCATTTTCATTGGACCAAAGGCCCTCAGCGCGTGAGCGCGTCTGTGACGTGATGTGCGAGGGTGTATCCCTCATTGCACGTGATGACAGAACACACGTGGATTTCAACCAATCGCATGTGAAAGTTCACGGCACCCCGGAACACACCTACCCAGGCCAATCGCGTGTAGATTTTCTCGCGCACCCCTGAAATCCACGTACCCAACCCAATCGCGTGTAGATTTTCTCGCGCACCCCTGAAATCCACGTACCCAGGCCAATCGTGTGTAAAATTTCTCGCGCACCCCTGAAATCCACGTACCCAGCCCAATCGCGTGTAGATTTTCTCGCGCACCCCTGTAATACACGTACCCAGGCCAATCGCGTGTAGAATTTCTCGCGCACCCCCGGAATACACGTACCCAGGCCAATCGCGTGTAGATTTTCTCGCGCACCCCTGAAATCCACGTACCCAGCCCAATCGCGTGTAGATTTTCTCGCGCACCCCTGAAATCCACGTACCCAGGCCAATCGCGTGTAAAATTTCTCGCGCACCCCTGAAATCCACGTACCCAGCCCAATCGCGTGTAGATTTTCTCGCGCACCCCTGTAATACACGTACCCAGGCCAATCGCATGTAGAATTTCTCGCGCACCCCCGTAATACACGTACCCAGGCCAATCGCGTGTAGATTTTCTCGCGCATCCCTGAAATCCACGTACCCAGCCCAATCGCGTGTAGATTTTCTCGCGCACCCCTGAAATCCACGTACCCAGGCCAATCGCGTGTGGAATTTCTCGCGCACCCCTGAAATCCACGTACCCAGCCCAATCGCGTGTAGATTTTCTCGCTCACCCCTGTAATACACGTAACCAGGCCAATCGCGTGTAGAATTTCTCGCGCACCCCTGTAATACACGTACCCAGGCCAATCGCGTGTAGAATTTCTCGCGCACCCCTGAAATCCACGTACCCAGGCCAATCGTGTGTAGAATTTCTCGCGCACCCCTGTAATACACGTACCCAGGCCTATCGCGTGTGGGTACACCCGCACACCCCTGAAATACACGCTCCCCGCTCTGCATTTGCTGCTGCCCTTTGCGCTGGATTGGGGATTTTGATGGCTTTTCCCTGCGCGAGGGGCGTTCTTGGGGGCGTAACTGACGCTGCTGCAGGGTCGCTTCGCCACTGTGCGCCATGGCTGGTTGTGGATGTTGGAATCCATGAATACGCTGTGCGCCTGAATGTGTTTCGGCGCACGCGGCTGGCGCAGACTACCACATGCGCACACTGTGCGCCAGCCGCGTGCGTCACTTGTGCGCCGAATTCTATGAATTGGCCCCTTTACCTCCATCCCTCTACATGGGGTAGGGAGATTGTTATCCATTTTCAGTGCCTCATCTGTAGTCTTTGATAGACATACTTTTCCATTTGTCAGCACCGTCGCCATTTTGAAAGCCAATATTTTATCAAGAACCAGGGTTCCACCCCACTCACCCACACACCCTCACAACCAAACAGCCCAACAGCACACTTGTACACACTTGCAATGTGCGTGCGGCAATGCGCGTGCACTACAGTTAATGTAGAGCCTTTCTGGGTGGAGTGGGCGGGTACAGTTCGCAAGGCAGCTGGAAAAAAACAAAGAAAACGTATGTGAGCGTCCCACGTAGATAGTGTATGTGCGAGAGGAAGAGAAGAGAGCAAACCCAGCCCACAACAGAGAAAGAAATAAGGCCTTTGAAACATTAGCACAATCCAACACAAGAGGTGTGAGCACAGCCCACACAGTGTGAGCACAGCCCACCAAGCGTGAGCACAGCCCACAAGGAGTAGAACAAAGTCCAAAAGAAGAGCAGAGTACGTGACCAACAGTAGTAATTAGAAAAAGTTAATTACTGTGGTTGTTGAAGTTTCAGGTTATAATGGTGTTTCGCCAAGTCCGTGGAGAGCGCTCTTCCTCTTGCGCATACAACGCTGTAGCAACGAGGAAACAAAGAGAAGTTCAGAAGCAGGAACAAAACGGGCAGAGGGGAAGCGTCTCAGCCCACCAGCACACTTGTACACAATTGCAATGTTTGCTTTATTCTCTGTTCCGGTACACATGGATAGTCAGTACCTTTTAGCATTCTCGCATTGAAGGGCCAAGTACACCCTCTTCTCATAACACCTCAAGAAAGATTTAGATGATAAAAAATGACCAGGGTAGTCAGTATTTATACAATATTGATGGATTGATTTGTTATTTATTATGTGCCTATACACAAGTGTTTCAAGGTGCAACAAGGAAAGGGAGGGGGAACAAAGGGAGGACAAGACAAAAAATCTTATTATGCCTAGTGTCAATTAGAACATGCAAGAGCGCATCAAGAAGTGCAGGGTAGAGGGAGAAGTGCACCCAGAGCAGCAGGGCCATGAGTTAAGTGCAAGGAAGGCTGGGACTACAGGGGGCAGTCCCAGCCCAGTAGTGCAGGGTAAACCAGAGAGCAACCCCAAAGTGTATTTTATGAAGCAAACTATTGGTAACTCCTGCGGCACCGTTGGCTTAATTCATGCAGTTGCCAATAACCGAGACAAAATGAGCTTTGGTGAAGGGTCCGCCTTAGAAAAGTTTTTGTTGGATAAGGCAGCAGTGCAAGCTGGGCCAGGCAACAAGTGCAGGTGGACTGGTCGTGGGGGCCTGGTGTCCTTTAAGACTCAGAGGACACTGAGCAGCCGGTCAGCAGATGGAGCAGGAGCAAGGGTAGGTTAGCAGGGGAGAGGGAGCAAGGAAGAAGAGGAGAAAAGGAAGGTCTTGAGGAGCTTCTGGAACTTAAGGCGATCTGGCACAAGGTAGAGAGAGGCAAGGAGGCCATTTCAGAGGGAGGTACCTACAGAGGAGAGATCTACCCCCTCTGCTTCTAGAAGCAACTTATCCGCAGAGAATTAGAAGTAGATGAGCGGAAGGCTCAAGGAGGAAGGTACTTAGGAAGAGAGAAGGTAGCGAGGCCACGGCTCCAGAAATCCTTGTGGACGACGCAGAGGGTCTTAGACTTGATCCTTGCAGCCATCAGGAGCCAGTGGAGGGATTTCGGGGCCTGAGAGATGCAGTAAGAGGATAAGCTAGTACACACCACGTATTTGTTAAGCAATTCAAATTGTACAAGTCCAGCAAAGCTGCTTTCAAACATGTAGAGGTTCAAAGGAGGAAACAAGGCCTTCGCACAAGACACCGTTATAAACACGAAGAGAAAAAAAGGATCCACAATAGGAATCCTCCCGTCCCTTGCACACTATCAAAATCCTCCAGAGAGGCAGTAAATAATATATCAAAAGAGACCCTAAAGTAATATATATATAAAGAATGACAAAATGTTACTTCCATGTAACAATTCAATAAATATTCTGTGAACCAAGTCTGTCTATAAAAAAGGGTATTTTAATCACAAGAAAAACAAATATAACAATGAGCAAAAAGACATCCCACAGTTTCAGTGTGAATGGCTTTACACGTTCAAGGGAGATCCCTCTTCATCAGAAGCCTAAATTGAACTGTTGATGGATGGAGATGAAAATAAAGTGGAAAGAAAAAGAAACAGAAAAATGTCTGTTACAGAAACCGCAAACAAACCGGCTCATACATAATGGATTACACATCACTTTATTCAAATACAGTTCCTATACAGAAAAAAAGCTTTGACATCTACATAAACAGAGTGGGTTCCACAATGCTGTGTTTTAATATAATAAATAGGCATGAACAATGGATTTTTTTGAGGACTCATTTAAAGGTTAGTAACTTGATGAACTGAACGCCTTCAGAAAGCTCACATTGGGTGAAAAATATGCACGTGCACCATTAGGTTGATGTTGGCATACTGTCAAATTATATATTGGCAAGCTTATATTTTGTCACTTATGGCCCATGCAAAAAAAGTATTTTTTGTAATAAACTGGAAATATATTCAAATCAGACTGAAGTAGATGTTTTGATTAAGAATTTCACAGGTGTTTTATAACAGAAGACTCAGTGCATATGATCTAACTACGTATGGTATTCATTTTTGCTTAGATAAGTCTGTGAATACTAGAGCCTCATTACTCATTGGGCTGTGCAGTAAAAATGCAGTTGTAATATTGTTACCGAACCACCCAACTATTAGTTTGGTAGAAAGCATGAGGTAAATCCACTGACTTTATGCCCAATTTCAGCAGAATTACCACAAAGGAAGCCAAAAATCCCCCCTTGAGTCCTATGGTTGCAAATAAATGGGGATTTTCACTGCCACCACCACTTGTAATCCAGCGGTAATACCACCAGCCAAGTGGTGGTAACGCTAAATCCATTTGGCAGTATTTCAGCTGATTTACCGCCGGAATACCGCCCAACTCGTAATTACCCAGTATGTTAGGTAGCTGCAGCTGAAAAGTAACCAGTTAATAGATTATGATTCTATGAATCAAAGAAATAATGTAAGGATTGGCTTATTATTCACTTGTTCCTTTTATTAGAACATTCTGCATAATTTGCATTTCCCTCAACACCCAGTGTTGAGGGACAGTGGAGAGATGGAACGGGGTACTGAAAAATAAATTGGCCAAATTGTGCCAAGAAACAGGGCTGAAGTGGCCAGAAGCCCTCCCACTAGTTTTGTTTAGCATGATAAGTACACAAGTTAAGAAAACTTGGTCAAATATGTATGAAATCATTTATGGAAGACCAACGAGATTGCCTACAGCACCACCTGTGAAAACTGTACCAGATAATTTACAATTAACTGATGATCGACTGTCGGAATATGGCAAGACATTTGTCTTCTGTCAGTCTCATTCACAATCAGGTTCAAGCTGCAAAGCCAAGGGACCCAGACTGTCCAGTTCACTCCTTAAAGCCCAGTGACAATATCCTGATAAAGGCTCACCGAAGAAAGACTGCATTGACCCCCAGGTGGAAAGGGCCCTACCTCGTCCTGCTCTCCTCTAACTCAGCTGTAAATGTTCCCAGGCACCGGACATGCATGCATGTCAGCCACTGCAAATCGGCGGTAGCCCTCACAGTGTAGTTATTAGTAGCTGGCTGATGTGTTTATTTGTATTTGCTTAATATACTATAGTTGTAGAAGAGCATTACTCTGTTGTACAAACTATGTTAGCACGAAGAATCTTGACTAACGTTGTGACATCAGCAGATGTCAGGGCCTGGCCCCGGTATAAGAAGCGATGGCTAGTACATTGGCAAGGGGGAACTTATGATCTCAATGGATCGTGGGAAAGTGGGGTGGATCTTTGTTGGGATTTATGCCATAGCTAGCGGAATGTCCAGTGGGGCTACTTCCATCTCCATGTGAGAATCTACCAAATTGGATGAGCGGGGAAGATTATTTGAAAGTCTTGAACTCCAAATGGGGTAGCCCACAGCGAGGCCACAACCTAACCTCCTAAATAAAGGAAAAAACACAAGTACTAATACACCTCGGACTATAACTGGAACACCAATATTATTGCATTCCGAACCTTCACATGTCTCTGATCTAATATATTATTGCCATTTTGTTCTTTTTTCTAGGAGGAGAAAACAATTATTTCTAAAATCATCTATTGGTATAAACAATGGACAGAACCATGATGGTGACAGCCCAAAAGGAACTGGGTGATAATGGAAGCATTGTTTATGATTTGGTAAATTTGCCATCGGGTATGCACAGAGTGATGGTGACAGGGCTTTGTGAGATGGAAGATATCAGTATTGGTGTAGGAAAAGGTAAGAATGACCAGTATGACTAGAGTGTTATTTTTTAACAATAGAGGATGAGAAGAATAGGTCAGTGAAGGTGTGTTCAAATTCGACGGATGCCCATTGTCATTTTTCAGACAGTTTAAGTGATAAAACATGTAGTATGATTCAACATTTGCAGTCTTCAGAAATAGATGTAGGAGAGTTTCTAAAATACACACAGGTGTATAATCAGTGATTGTGGTACAACCGAGTGTCAAATATGGATAGAAATAGATACAGATATATGGCATTAAATGACCGTTAGCAACAGTTTTGTTTGTGTCACTTTGTCCACTTTTGAAGTGACTACAGTAAGGGTGTAGAAGTAGAAGACTGACACACAGGTGGAATATTTTGGCCATAAACATTTATTGTGCAAAATAAAAGAGACAAACCTACTACGATTACCCCTATTACTATGAGGGGTTTCCCTACCACAACTAAATACTAAGGACTTTGTCAGGATGTCTGTCAAAAACAAGTAGTTCACCGTTGTGTGTCAAAACCTATTTCCTCCCATTACATTCAAAATCAAAACTAAATAAGGTGGTATTCTTCTTGATCCAGAAGAATGGCTTAGTTGTTCTGAATGATAAATCAAAGTTCACTTTCAGGTGATGAAAAGGAAATGTTCTTTCAAAAAGGTTAAAACCAAAAAGTCTCAAAATCTTTCTTGACCTGGCATTCCACCAACGGATATGGAAAAAGAAAGTCTTGTATCTTCACAAAGATTAGGCTGTGGCTTCCTCTTCTTTTAATCTTTCTCAGGTTTTTTAACACTTGTCACAACACCAGGATAAACAACTTCTTTTTCCTGGTTTTTACCATACAGTTCACAATATAAGGGGAATGACTCCCTTCCCCAGGTTTCTCACACAATGTTCACAACCACCAGGATGGGATGAGCCCCTTTGCCTGGCCCTCCTCAGGCTCTTCACAATGCCTTTGCTTGACCTTTCACAATGTTCATCAAGTTCCAGGAGTGATGTCTCCCTTCCCCTGGCCTTTCTCAGGCTCTTCACAATACCAAGAGAATGACTTCCTTCCATTGGCTTATTTCACAATCTTCACATGGCTAGGCGGTATTACTCTTTCTCAATTTGGGTCCCAGACCCGTTTTCTCTTCTGACCAGACTAGGTATATTCCCCTGCCAAGTACTGTGTTGTAGAGGATGGGTAGCTTTTTGATTTTCACTATTTGTATTCAGGTCCCAGACTCTAGTTTCTCTGCTATAGAGACTTGGGAGTACACCCCTGCCAAGTACTTTGTTTTGCTTCCTTAGCTGTAATATTTCTGTTTGGGTCCCCGACTCTGGTTTCTCCTCTCAATGGACTTGGGTTATTATTTTGCCAAGTACTGTGACGAAGGAGCAGGTATTTTTGATTGTTTACATCCATACCATTTCATTGCCTCCTGTGTTAGCTTGCCCCTGCCAGTCCCTGAGCATCACCCGTTACCTTCAGTGTTTGTCGGGTGCTCGGCCGGTTGTTGCCAGGGTCCTCACCCGCTGTTCCTTCTTCACGGCGTCTCCACCTCCCGTTGCCTGACCTTGCTGGTACTCTGGCTCTGTTTCGTTCTGGATGGTGTCAGCAGTACTGATCGACCGCAACACCATTGTCCCACAGCTTCCCTTTCTCTGCCAAACTTAAGCAGCGTCTTGAGGGAAAGGAGTCCCCGTATTCTGGGAATACAGGATAGCGGACTGATCTTGGCTCTCCCTCTCCGTCGACCACTTTTCCTTTGCACTTCCTGGATTTCTCTGCATCTCACACCGATTGGCTGCTGCTCCTTCTCTTTCTACTGTTATCCTTCATTAGTGTTTCTACTCTTACAATGTCCATATAGACTGGGATGCTCACAGAGTGCTCTTCGTGACTCTGGACAAACCTTTTTGTCCCAGTATGATCACTCTCTATTGGGTTTGCTGGACTCTTCCTCATCCCAGTTTTCCAACATACTTCAGGCAAGTAGTCCATACTCTTCCTCCTCTCAGTGGTCCTCACAGGGCTTGGATGATCTATAGTATATGGAATATGGGGGACTAGTGTATTGTGCCCAGGGAATGGGTGTGAGGGAGGTTGAGATGCATTATGGACATACCACGCTCTCCCTGAGAAATTGTCCCTAGTCCCATAGGTGGATCCCTCCCCATTAGATTCTCCAGCTGAGTACCATCGCCAGGGGGACTATCGGGTAGAGGCCTCACCTCCCTGGCGTCATGGAAAGGGGCTACCCCTAGGGGAGAAAGGACAGCATCCAAGGATTTGTTACACTACCATTACTGAAATTGTACCAGGGGGGCGGCCATTTGATTGGCTCAACAGTAAGAGAAACTGTCAGATGCTCAACAGAAAAGGGAAGTATTGGATAAAATGTGTAGTGGGGCTAATACTGCGCTTGCTACCTGAGGTATATACAAAGGCACACATTTTGAGGGTCCAATTCACCGACTTGAGAAGGCCACAGGGCTCATATCTCGGGCAGAGCTGACAGGTAGGGAGTCACGAATCGGCAAACTGCATTGTCATCGGGTTCTTGAGTCAGTTTACCCAAAGGGCCATGCAGAAACTGAGGGATGGAGTACTGAAAGCGAGAAGAAACCTTGAATGGGATATGGTGTGGAAAGAGGTGCAAGACTATCTGAATAACCAACTGATATCGATCCAAGGAGATGTGAAATACAATAGCTTGTCACAGTTCTTCACTCGCCGATGCCTGATTGTCTATGGCCATGGAAAAATTCTCAAAGTACAGCAGGTGGTACTGCTCGTTTACAGCATATGCGCCAATATTGAGGATCAGGCCTTCTGTGGCAAAGCCCTCGCAGGACAAGGCCACATTATTGTGTGACGCAGATACACAGGAGATGCTGCCTGATGATACGTAGCATGCAGCACACCATCCACGCTCCTGAGCCTTTGTGAATTGAGGATCGTACCCTCTGTGGCAAAGCCCTTGCAGGACAAGGCCATGGTGTTGTGTGACGCAGGTACACAGGAGACGCTGCCTGGCGATACGTAGCATACAACACACCTTCCACACTCATGAGCTTCAAGAACTGAGGATCGGACCCTCTATGGCAAAGCCCTCACAGGACAAGGCCACAGTGTTGTGCAATGGAGGTACACAGGAGACATAGCATGCAACGCATCTTCCATGCTACCAAGCCTTTAAGAACTGAGGATCGGACCCTCTGCAGCAAAGCCCTTGCAGGACAAGGCCGCAGTGTTGTGCGACTCAGGTACGCAGCAGACACTGCCCGACAATACGTAGCACGCAATGCACCTTCCTAGCTGGCAAGCCTTTAAGATCCGAGGATCGGACCTTCTTCGGCAAAGCCCTCGCGGACAAGGCCGTGGAGTTGTGCTATGCAGGTACCTAGGAGACGCTGCCCGATGATACGTACCATGCAGCAAACCTTCTACGCTCCCCAGCCTTTAAGAACTGAGGATCAGACCTTATGTGGCAAAGCCCTTGCAGTACAAGGCCGCAGTATTGTGAGAAGCAGGTGTTTGGTGATGAAGGGGTAGCGGGGCAGACCCCAGCATTACATGTCCAACCCCTCTCTGCCTGTCTCCACCCCCCCCCATAACCTAGGCACTGCTTCTCACGGCTTTGCGCGTCTGGCCCCTCTCTGCCCTTCTCCACTTGTGGTTCCCCCCGCAACTTAGGCCGCACTTCTCCCGGCCTTGCATGTCCAGCCCATCTGTGCCTTTCTTCATGTGCGCTTCCCCCCGTAACTTAGGCTCAACTTCTCTCGGCCTTGCGATCAGTCCCCTATATGCCCGTCTCCATCTCCTCTTCCCCACCCCTGCAACTTAGGCTCCACGCAGCTGTCCCTCTCCGCCCGTCTTCACGTGTGTTTCCCCATTCTACTTGGGCCCTTCGCTTCCATCTCTTCTAGTGTATGATTGCACATTATTGCTCTGTCTCCACTCTTTAGGTCTTCTCCCCAACTGCGATTATTGTTGTTAGTGTGCAGACTGTACATGTCCTCCTCTTGTGCTTTGCCCCTATGTGTGCCCCTAATGTGTGACCGCACCACCACCTCCTGCTTGGGCTGACCCCCCTTTTGCTCTCCTCCCCGCACCCCTACATAGTGCTCTCAGTCACCCCAATCTTCTCTTACTGCTATTCTTTCACCTATCCTATCCCTCTCACTAGGTCTGGTAGGAAGAAGCTCAAAAGGGAGATCCTGGTCTCCAACCTAGGCCTCCCTATTGCTGATACTAACACCCGTGCTTCGTCCGCACAGACCCTTACTGACATCCTCTTTGTCACTCCCTCTCAAAGCCTATGTACCCCCCATGTGGTCTCTGTTCTCTCTCTTTTTTCCCCCTCTCCCATTAATGGTGGCACTTGGTGGAAGGTCTTTCCACTCCTCCAAGCCCATCGTTAATGTCTATCTGAATGGCACCGTCTTGTTCCAGGGATCTCAGCCTAATCTCCTCCTTTTTGATAGAAGCTTCCCACGTCTTATCAACTTCCTTCCTTCTCCTGATACTCCTACCTACACCTCTCTAGGTCCTCCGCCACCTTCCCCTACCGCCACCTCTCTGGCCCCCTCTTCTTCCTCTCTGACTACTCTGCCATTTCCCTCTTCCTCTTCTGCCCACACTGGGGCACCTCTAACAACCTCTGCTGGGTGTACCTCATGCCTGTACCCCTCCACGGAAGTCTTTCAAATGTGGCAATCTTCTCCATGTCGCTACTGTTAACTGTCACTCTGCTGTCAAACACTCCTCGGACATATGCCGACTCCTCGAAGAACTTGATCTGGATGTCATCGGTCTCACCAAGACATGGTTCACGGCCACCTCTGTCAGGAGTTTTGATTCTCCCCTCCCTGATGGCTGCAAGATTCTCTCCAAACCCAGAACTATCCTTCCAAGAGATGGAATAGGCTTGATCTTCCTGGAGTGGATCCCTGCTTCTGTCATTCCTACATAGGCCTAGTCCTCCTTTGAATTGCTGGTCTGCAGGCTCAATATTTCTCCGGGCCTCTCCTTTACTGTGGTCACCATCTACAGGTGATCTACAGGCCAACCTCTGAGTGGGCAACCTCTCCTCCTCTCTCCTTCCCTCTACCTCTCAACGTTTCCTCCTTGGAGAACTCAACATCCAACTGGATGCTTCTAATCCCTCCTCTGGGCTCTTTCACAATCTTTGCAACTCTCTCTCTCTCTGTCTATACTTCCCTCTGGCCCGATACACTCTGCCGGGCACACCCTGGATGTTCTCATCTCGTCTGATAGCCCCCTCTCTAACCTTCTCTTCACTCCTCTCTCTTGGAATGACCACTTTCTTCTCTCCTCTCACCTGTCGCTCTCTAGCCCCAAGGTAAAGCCGACCCAAGCACTGCCACTACTTTCTCTCCTCCCCCTACACCTGCAACTGACACACACTCTGAAAGAGCCATCTCCAACCTTCATCTCTCTATCTCTAACACTCTTGATGTCCTAGCCCCTGAGGATCATTTGAAGCCCACTTCCAAACGCAACTCTTGGTATGATTACGACCTTGCTACCCTTAAATGCAAGTGTAGGGTGGCTGAGAGGAAGTGGAGGGCATCAGGCTCAACCTCTGACAAACTGGTCTGCCGCCTGCTCCGAAGGCAATTCAGACTCTGTCCTATCCAAGAAGAGAGCTCACATCCAAGGCTGTGTCTCTGCCGCCTCTAACAACCCAGCCAAACTTTTCAAGGAGCTGGACAATCCTGCTGCAGTCGCCACCACCTCCTGTTCCCTCCCAGGCCATTTGCATGGCACTGGCTTCTCACTTCACCACTAAAACTCAGGCCATCCTGTCCTCTCTCTCCACTTCCTCTCCGGCCGGCTCTCCTCCTCCTTTCTCCTCGTCCCCCGTGTTCACCCCTGACAAGGTTTCTAGACAAGTCCAATCTATGAAAGTCTTGTCCAAGCAGGTGCTCCCCTGCTCCTCCAGAACCATCAAGGACCACATCGACACCCTCCCTCCAACCTTGGCCAATTTCGGCAATCACTCTTTTGCCACTGGAAATGTCATGATAGAGTTAAATGTATCATTTGTAGAAGCGTAGATCTAGGAGGAGTTATTAGTTCTAAATACCACTAATCAATTAAATAAGAGAGCAGAGGTTTTTATAACTACTAACTACGACATCAGATATGACACTTTTCTTACTTAAGACCTTGTTGTTCCCAGTGCCATTTTGAGATTGTCCTTTTCACACTCTCCCAGCTGCCGTTTCTATCTGAATAATGCTGAGTTTTCTTGTGTACTTGGAGTTACTCCGTTATTGAGTTTTTCTCTTATTGGTGTACTTGGGCCTATCTTAACAGAAGAGCAAAGACCAACCATTTCCGGTCAGAGACAGAATTTAAGATTTCAATGCAGGATGATATGTCATCTCCGAGGATCTATGGATTTATTGATTGGTTTTCCAAGAGCTACAGGCTGGCAATCCCCCTTCCCACTTTTTCTTCCTCTTTGTGACAGGTGGGTTCATCAGTACTCCAGGAAGTAAATACACTCCTAGAGATATTCCCTACTCTCACAGAGCCCAGGTTTTCTATTCCAAACTTTTCATTGTTCCCAAGGGGAACCAGACAGGCCCAAGAGAATTATTGGGCCTGCCGTCCCATACCCCTATAGAATATAGAAGATGACAACTCCTGCTCACACCATTATCCTCCACACAGGCGCTTGATTATGTGCCATGGACTGGACGGATGCTTGACTTTGTATTTCTATCTGGCCTCCTAACAGGAAATGTCACTGTCTATCATTGGGATATATGCCTTTCCAGTGCAAAGTGTTGCCCTTCGGGCTGCATGAAGCCACACAAGTCTTCACGAAACTCATGCCAGCTGTCGGAGCTCATCTCCATTGGAAGGGGTATTCACATAAAACAATACCTATTAGATAGGCTACTACATGCTGCCTCTACTGAGTATATGAGGACAGCATTGGACATTTTCCTGGAGTTCCTGTTTGAACTAAGCTTTTCTGTCAAGCAAGAGAAGTCACAGTTTTGACCATCCCAGTGAAATTGTTTTATGAGCCCGCATTGGGTCAATGTGAGGGGAAAGGTCTTTCCAACCTTGGAACAGAGAGGACATCAAGGACACAGTGGCCCGCTTTCTCAAGCTGAAAGAAATTTGAGCATTGTGGTGTTAATTCCCAATATGGATTACTGCGAATAAATGAAGACACACCAGTCATGAGAAACAAATATATAACAACAGTTTATTATCATCCTTAAGCGGACTCAAATTCATCAATGCATGTGTACAGGCATAGAGAAGGTGACCAAAGAAACGGGGGAGCAAACATACTTTATACTTTTACAGAACAGTTAGAATTCGTTCTCATTCATCATGTGATGGGGGTTTATGGCCTTCATACGTGGGCAATTTACTATAGCAACACAGGCTGGAACACGCTGCGTCTTTTCTCTCAGACAATTTACTCTCTGGGAACAGAGCAGAGTGGGTTGTAGGAGGTAACATTCCTCGCGCTACATTATCTATGTTGTTTCTAAACTAAAAGGTCGGTCTGCATTAGGACTCGGTAGCTCAGCTTTTTCAGAAATACACAAGGCATGAATTGTGCTTATTTTAATCATCTAGACACACATTCACAATTAGAAGTGGAAAGTAAAGAGAATCGGGAAGACAGGAAGGCATCTCATTTACAGATTAGCTACGTTCCTGTCGGTCCTCCAAAGCTCTAAGTTAGAGACAAACAATGTGCTCAGCAAATCTAGCATTCCTGTGCAGGGGCATGTTTTGAAGAGCTTTGGGAGCGTTGACTGTGGGAACCTTTACCGCGTGTGGAATGAAAACCCGGGAAAGTAAGCAAAATGACCAAGATGGAGTACGGGAGGTGCGATTGCGCGATTCAATGTATCTGTGCTTAGGTCAATACAATATAATACAAAACACATGTGATTTTACAGTGGGTTCAGTAGCTACTCGGGCCAAAGGCATTGTGCAGCCTAGCAGTTCCCCACAGAACCTCTGGATAAGGAGGATGCAGTTATTCCCCGCAGACAATTGAATCAGGTGGCAGATACTCAATTGGTTCTGCTTCCGGTCCCAGAAGTATTACATTTGTACCTGCTCTGGTTTTCCAGGAAAATCCAGCTATCTTGGATTGCATTACTCCCGTATCTGGAGTTCAAGACAGTGTTCATTCAAATGGACAATACGACATGCATGTATGATATCAACAAGCAGATTGGCTCTACCCACTTTGCTGGTTGACAGTGCAAATCTGGGAGTGGACTCTGAAAAACTTCATCAATCTGAGAACCCCTCACATGCCAGGAGTATATACTATTGAGGCAGATATACTGAGCAGGTTATCCCAATTCAACACCAAATAGGAATTACACAATTCAGCACTCCAGACAGTCTTCCAGAAGTAGGGCCTAGCTGTGAAGACTTATTTGCCTTTTTAGAGCAATACTAAATGCAGATTAGTTGATTCAAGAAGGGTGCTGGGTCATCTTTCCCAGTGAGGTCATTTCAGACTCAGTGGTGCAAATGAGTGTGTATGTTGTATTGTCATTGAGTCATTCTGAAGTGGCGCTCTATGCGTCGTGCTTCAGTGATCCTGGTAACTCCTCGCTGACCATCAGTTTCTGGTTCTCAGACCTGATGGCGCTCGATTCAGAAAGACTGTTGCACCTCCCAGCCTTTAAGAGATTCTACCACATCAGGATTGGAAGGTGCATCATTCATTCCCTCAATTAGTGAACTTGGTGAGTTGGTTCCTGAAGAGTTGATACTAGGCTACTTGGGTCATACACAGGACAATTTGAAAATCATTCCAGTATGGGAGCAAATAGCTTAGGTTTTGGCATTGGTCCATTGACAAGAACATCAACCCGTTAAGGTGTTCCCTTGACCAAGTGCTTTCTTTCATGCTGTACGCAGCTTATTCAGATATACAAGTTGAATCTTGTGGGACATACATAGCCGTGATAGGCGCATACAGGTGTTTTGAAAATATGTCTTTGTCCAAATCCAACCTGGTCATTTGACACCATTTTGAGGGGTTCCTGTGGATGTACCTCAAAGTTAAAGCACTGCATCCTCTGTAGGACATGAACAAAGTCCTGGTGTTCATCTCACACAAACCATTCGAGCCCATGGCCTTGACAGATATACCATTTCCCACCTGGAAATTGGCTTTTTTAAAGGCCAATACATCAGCAAGATGCAACACTGGAAATCAAGCACTGGCAGACACTCAACCATATACCACTTTCTAAAAGGACAAGGTAGTTGTGCATACTCACCCTAAATAGTTTCCGAAAGTGGTATTGTTATTCTCCATCGACCAGGAGATATTGTTGCGAATATCCTTTCCGTATTCTCAATCCCAAGGCGATCCATGCCTTGATGCAGCATCTAGGGTAAAGCAGATGTAAGTGTTATTACGTGGCTAGACTGTCCTAGATTTAATATAGGCCAGTCAAGCCACGCCATAACGTGTACTATGTTTACTTTACCCTAAATGTACTTTAATGTGCATCAAGAATAAAACACAAAAGAGTGCCATGCCCCTAGCCTTCTCGACCTGGTGAGGGCTGTCTGGGCATGGTAGGGCCCACCCCTAAATGTAGCATTCCCCCCTCCCTGTCACATGCACTCAAACATACAACAATTTCACCTGCAAAATCATACATCAAACAACTCCTTGCACGCATGTATACATAAAAACAAACACACCAACATAAACACATACATGCATGCATGCATACACACACACACACACATACACACACCTTACATAAACAAGCACTTCCCTGCTTTGACGCTCAGCACACGCGTCTAAGGAGGACGAGATGACCCTCCCCTCCTCTACACAATGTGGTCATGCTGATTGACAGGGCCATCCGGTCCTCCGTGATGGCACAGCATGATGTGAGGGTGCGAGCAGGTACGTTGTTTTAATTTTATTTTATGCAGTGTGTCTGTATATATGTATGCACATACAGACACATTTCATAGAATAGGTGATAGGTATATCACGAGGGTGAAGGGGTGGAAGTCTATAAGTGACTCGTGCCATAAGGAGTAGGAATGTGCATAGGGTCCTGAAGAAACTGGTCGACCACAGATAGATGGAATGTCTAATCAGCAGCTATACATATTAGTGAAACATTCTTTGCTTTTCATTTTCAGTGGGCAGATAAGTGGGGAGGAATAGCATTGGTTTAACTCCCTTCTGTCAGTCAATTCCGGATAATCTGAATTTTAGAATGACTTTGGTATTCAGTATTAGCACGGGCAATGAATTAACTCAAGATATTGGCCTTTTAAGAGTTTAGGGCTAGTCTCTTCACCTATCCCCTAACCCTAGATAAGCAGCGCAGCAGCATTTGCTGTGGCAAAGTCACCTCATGAAGGTTGGAGGGCAAGAATAGCTAAATCTCTAACTTTTAAATATAAGACACCTGTTTTGCTGATCAAGTGTTATATTTTATATACTATCATAACCGGGGGTGTTACTGGTTTCCTGCTGCCAATGTGTTAACCGGTACAAGAACACCCTTAAGGAGGTGAGTTGCTTTTAAACTGGGCCTGTACCATCACTTTAACTCACGGGGATGCTGTAAACACACAAACGCTCGGTGTATATGCCAGGGCACGTCAATTCCAGGGCCCTCGCTGTTCATTACCCATGCAGGGGATAAAGCTGCGATGCTCTTTACTGGTTGAATGTTTCTATTTGGATTCAGCTACCTGGCTTTTCACACATAATCTCACCCAACACCACATGGTGACTACCCACCGGAAAACACACCTACGCTCAGTGACCGGTTTCTCCAAACTGAAGCTGCCAACAGCACATCAAATCTCTCTTGCTCTTTTTTCCCGCTCAGTCCTGCTAACATACCCGCTGCTCTCCTTGCATTACAGATCCGCCAGGCCGCCAAGAGATGACACAGGTGGCAACAGTGCGCGGTATAAGAACCTTTAACATAACATCTCTCTTCTATGTTCACTGCCCATGTCAGACGTGTTGGCTTATTGGCAGCACTTTCAGAACCCCAAAATAGCCAGAATTAAGAAAGGTGAAGAAAAAAATTGCAAATGCTCTGTTTGCACCCTAAATGTCAGACCAACATGTTTCCTGCACATGATATTACCACATTTCAATTGTTGGAATGGCTGGAATAGGGAGGGCAGCGTTCTGAGTAGATGGCTGTTTGCTGGTTACACACCCTCAGCCAGGCGTTTCTCCTCAGGCCTAACGCAGCCACACTCGGTATGGATAAATCCTGCCAGAACTAACACATACTCCTGATCTCTCAACCACCACATCTACCGCTATGAAGCAGCTGCCACACGAACTCCACACCAGCTGCACACATACCTGGTGCGCACACGCACCTTTAGACTCTCTCGACTCTCTCTACTGACCCGGACTTCGGTTCCCAAGGGCGTTCAACCTACCAGCGCCTTCAGACCATACCAATGGTATATAAGGCGCTATATAAATGCAAAATAACATAACAACATTTGCAGGGAAAGTAGATGGGAGGAATAGGTATCGGGAGATGTGGATGGACCAGGTGATACTATGCTTCCCCCTAACCAGAAACACACAGGTTCCAGGCTGGGCTCAACATGTAAGACTGCCAAAGCGAATACACGTTTGAATGAATCTGTTTTTTTTTTCAAAGCAGTGCAGATAAGCAAACCCTTTCTAGGCTCAGCACATGAAGGACCGATCTTCCACAGAGTGCAGGAATCTTTACATGTTTTTAATGATCTAATCTCGATTCATATCTGCCCGTTTCCATACAATACTTCTAAGAAATGATTTAGAACGGTTCATTTAAAAGGCATAATGGATGCTTGCTAGCCATATGTTTCTATAAAGTGTAAGTGTATTAAAAAACAACACAAATCCACAAAGCTGCCATTCTTGACTAGGTGTACTTTCAAGGGCGTGCACTAGTTCATGTTGAAAAGAAAGCATCCCGTGTGATGTCTTTCTTCCCCTCGCTTGATGGGGAGTAAATGTAGCAGTGCACTCTGTTTCCAGTTAAATGAGACACCAGGTGGCAGGTCTGCATGGCTTAAGGCATTCCTGTACCTGTCGGCTTTAATGATTTGGCCAATATGATATCATGCTTCCTACGGCTCATCTCCCCAGCACTGCATTTTATTGTCGCTGAAAAGAGTATCGCTTGCTACTGATGAAGCATTGCCGCTCTCACCTGGCAAATGCTGGCTATCATACTGATCTAACCATCCAATATTCAGCCTCCCCTGCTCAGGTAATGCACCAAATCCTGTTATGTGTATGAACGGAATGCGTGGATGGTGCCTGTCTTTAAAAAGTGACAACAATAACAAACCAGCCTTATAGCTATGAAAGGATCTGTATGCCATCAATTCCCTCCTCATTTTATGCCAGCTACAGATCTAATTCATATTACTTTTTTGGCAAGGTTTCATTTAACAAATCTGCACGTGACAACATCAATTTGATTCAACAGAAGAATTCTGCATGCATATAGAAATTCGCTATTTTGTTAGATTGTGATTCGACCCTGCCCCCACACTACTCGTAGCCCCAATCGCATCTCTTGTGTACAGTTTACTGTGGCATCCCAGCTATGTTAACCTTTGATATTTCCCAGACATACATGAGAACAAGCTGAAGTACCCTTGCCCCTCCTACACTCCCTGGCTATTGACCACCTGTCCGTCCTGTTTGTTTCTTTATGTGCGCTCGGAGGCCCTTGGCCATGTGGCGCATTATAAATATTAAAATAAATAAATAAATAAATAAATAAATAAATAAATAACAATACATATTCAGGAGACTCTCATTTTGATGCAGGCAGGGGTTTAAATGGATCTTAATGTGCTGGTGGCGACAAGCACGCCGCCAGTAAATTTGGCTCTAATGCATTTTTATTTTTCGTACAGCATGGAGCTGGGAGACGAAGCTGGAAGTTCATGACCACCTCTTCCTCAGGGTCTGTACTACAAAGACGCCTGCAGCTTCACCAACATGCAATTATAATGCTGGCAGAGGTAATGGAATCCCGATGGATGCCATCTGCTTTCAAACAAGCGGAATCCCTAGGGATTTATGTCAATGCATCACGCCATGCATGTACATGGTTGGTGGAATGTATGACTGATTTTGTTTAGGGATGCACAAAGGCACAGCAACAATCAAAACAGCACAGGGAGCGATGTGGGCACATACGTGTTATTAGACAACAAAAGGACAAAGCCCAGTGTAAACATACTAAAGTATTAAAGAGCAGTTGATGTGATGTTCAGAAATCAAGCAAGTAAAATACAGACTACATGGACCTTCACACAACAGGAGGACAATGTTACCTCCAACTGTAGGAAAAATTCTGACCCTCCTTTCTGGTCGCCCATATTTAGTGCATGCTAACAAAAGAAACAGACCAATGGTTTCAATCTGAGGGCAATTGTTTTTAAGTGGGAAGGACAGTTTCAAAGACAAAATGGTGTGTATTCTTGGCATAGAAAGAAATTAGTTAATTGTGCGGTCCAATGACAGGGTAATTGTCATGGTGGTTTTAACTTAAAAATGGGCAGTTAGCGTGAGGATGACTTCTACACCTTGACTACAGGATAATAGGAAAGATGCTAGCAGCCTTTGGTCTCTTTCCTACTTATTTAATGCTGGTTGAGACCTGGCTGTAACCTCTTTGTGGGGATAAAGAAGAAAAAATAAATAAATAAATAAAAGAAAAACAATCCGCCTCGTGCAAAAATAGAGTAAACGAACCTCGTGCTGGGTCACGTGAGGTTTCCTCTACTCCGAAAAAGAAAAAAAAACATTGAGCTTGGCGCAACAGAGTACCGGGGAACCATGATTTCAACCCTCTCGAAGGAGGCTGACAGGTGCTGCCCTCAGCGCCGTGTTCACAACCTCTGCCCAAACCTCAATAAAGGCGCTCCACTGATAGGCAGGGGAGTGCCCACGCTCACTGCTCCCTCCCAGGTGGCCTTTGTCCATGCCAGCCCCGGGAACTCTAATTTTTGGGGCTCCCCGCAGCGGGGAGGGCCCAACATTAACTATGCACTCCTGTGCTGCATTAAAAAGGAAAGAGGCTGCCCTCTGCTAGGTGGACCCCCGGGAGTCCCCAGGCTACACTTGGTAGATGCCGCCCAGATTGAGGAGAGTTGCTGCAGTCAACACCGGGCTGCATCTGACGTCCGCAGCCCAGCCAACTCAAAAGAAGGGGCTGCCCCACGCTGCTGGAACCTAGGTGGGCTGCTCCTAGCATAGCAGTCCAGCAAAAGAAAAGACGTTGTGGCCCCTCACACAGACCTGCTGCCTGCCACTCCAAGAACTGCTTGCTTGCCATAGAATCCACCATCAACAGAAAGAGCATCAGAAAGCAGCAACAAAGACCTTGAGACAGCCCTGGCCAGGCTGTCTCTGAAGTAAGGCATTTTATATATAGTTTTTGTATAGTGAACTGCATATATTTTTTAAAGGTTTTTGACATTATAAGAAATGGCTATATTTTTTTAAGGATTTTTAAAATATGTTTTAAGGTTTAGCTAAAAAGCTGCTTAGCGTTAGCTATTTTGTAAATAATATCTTGTGTTTACCCCTTTTGTTACAAAATTCGTATAAAAAACCATGCTGGTGTGCTTGAAGAAAGGAGGAGTGCAACTAAAGAAACACTAACAAAACATTGACCAGTTTTCATTGTTGCCCGTTCCTTTTGTGTAATTTTAGCCTCGTGTCTTCCTCCTCTGGGGTTTGGGGGAAATCCATCCTGCCTTAACCTTTGCCTTTCCGTCCCTTCTCAATGCCCCAGCAGGGCTCACCAGGGTGATCTCCAACTCAGGTAAGCAGGTTTGGAGACATGAAAGAGGCGGGTCAAGTTATGCCTGCTCTCAGGAGAGTTTTACTTAAGTCTACCTTTGGTAAGACTTTATAAAACTATCCCTTGGTATACAGAGCGCCAACCTTTGGTGTAGGCCTGCACCACTCAAGGCATTGGTAGTATGGCAGAGCAGCCAGGCTTATCTTAGGAGGGAGATCTGAGTTGTAGGTAAGTACAAAGATCTTAGAATATACATGGGCCTGAAAAAACACTTACGCACTTGTAGTTATATTAAAATAGTTGTATATTTTATATACACAAGGTAAAGGTAAATCTTATGTTAAGTAAGTACTGTTTCGAATGAATACACAAAATGGAAAGCCAATGCAATACTTCAGGTGAGTAAACCATAAGGTAAGACTTGTACGTTTAATGAACATAGTTCAAAGGTAAGTAAAATCCCTTGTTAAAGTAACTCAGAAAATGTTCTGTTGTGGGAATAAAATGTTAAGCAACACCAACAATAGCAGGTCAGTTCTTTTTAAGACATATAACTTTTCAGAGGCCTTAAGCTTTAGCACTTCATCATTATCTAGGTATGAGTTCTTCAAAGTCAGATTGGAGGTAAAGAAAGCCAAGCATAGATACAGAAAAGGGAAAGTTACAGAGGATTCTTCAAGTATGAGTATAGGGCTTTTGCTGGTCAAAAAAGGTACCGGGACCTCAGGAAAGGCTCCCTGTATGCGCACAAGCTTTCGGCCTGGGCGAACGTGTATTGGCAAACACCCAAACCCCGGAATCAGCACTCCAGCAACAAAGGAGCGACAGAATGACTTAAGGTAAATATTACCATGAGTCCCACAGTACCTGAGGAGTGATAAGAAGATGAAGATAAGAAGATGAAGCCCCAATGTAGCAGAGGTCATGGTGGCAAAAGGAGGTACTCTAGAAGGCATGTCATAGCAGCAGTCAAGAGAAAGGACTCGCAGCAAAGGATTCGTCAAACTCCATGATCTGTGGTTTCACAGACTTCAATGGAGAACTTTCTCATCCGAACAATTTACCTTACTTGCTTGTTCCAGCACGAAGGTGAGGAGACTTTGAGGAGGGGGATCTTGCCTCTGGAGGTCCAGAAGGAGGCCACCAAAGTTTTTGGAGAGTTTATTAACAGCAAGATGATGCACTGCAATCAGGCTCGAGGTCCCACAGTATTTGATTTTTGCAGCCCAGGAAGGTTGCAGCATATCGTGGGATGGCTTTAATTGAAGGTCGTCTTTAAGCTAATTATGACCACTAGTCTAAGGGAGGAAGTTATACTCTTCAGAGCTTCCCTGTTGATTTGAAAACGGGGACAGGACAGGAGCAGTACTTCAGCAAGCTTCTCTGGTTGCTGGAAGGTGTTGTAGGTGTCTCTGTTCATCTTATTCTTTGGATCTTCTGTTCCAGTGGTCAAATTGTTGTCAGCCTCAGAATCCTCACCTTTCATCCAGGTACCCTGCCAATCAACATACATGCTTTATTCAAACGTTGATTCTTCCCCTGCTTCCTGTCATCACCGACATACTGGAGCCTCTGTGGGCTTCACAAAGAATTCCTGCCGAACACAAAAGTAAAACCAGGACCTCCACCACCCAGGACGGCAGAAGAAGGACAAAGAAAGGACAAGCACACAAGAAATAGCAAAAAAAATATAGTCACCATTTTGGGTCAATGGTGAACGTTCTGTGCAGTACCACAGCTTTGAAGACAGCCTGCAAGTAAAATTTACACAAAAGTTTGTAGATCACGTCCACTGCCACTAGCCATTCAGGTATGCTTGTCACTGTAACAGAAATGTACAGGAGCAGTACGAAAGGGGATACAATATAACCCCTTAGCACTCCACATAAGGTGGAGTGTGCTAATCACAGAAAGGAAAAGGTAAGAAGGATAACAAGTATCCCTCTATCCTTGAGAACAGTAGTTCAGAAGGAAAATAGAAGAATATAAAAAGGAAAGGCCAAATGGCTCCCAGCAACACTGCACAAAAGGTGTTGTGTGCTGCAAAAGTGAAACACAGATGCCTTAGAGAATATGCAGGCAAGCAAGACTCCATAAAATAAAGTAAAAACAGAATGAACAAAAGTTCCCACAATCAAAGCAAAAGAGTGAATCAGGTGAAACAGGCTCCCATGGTTAGGAGAACAGACAAATAGATCTAGGAGTCCAGCAAAAAGTGCTAGCGGTCTCACATGTACAAGGGATATGACATAAATATGAAACATCTCCCTTACACCTGCCTTCACCTGTCTCCCAGAAAGGAGCATGATATGATCCCCCGCTACATAAAAGTGGCAGAACAGCAGCTGATAACCCGGGTAGCACCATTTAAAAATCTATAACATAAAGAAGCAGCACGATTCATTAATTTGTTTTTCCAATCCATTCATGGGAAAATTGCAGTACGTATAGAGAGCAACCATTATCCACTCGGGTCCTGGTTGACAAAAGAGTTTTATAATGGCGCAATCCCATTGAAAAATGCCTTTGAAATCAAGCCCTCATACTTAAATACGATCCTAAGGGTTCCATCTGGGCACAATATGATAATTATAGACTGGAAATTACCAACCCTCCAACAAAAGGAGGATTCTTTGATCATCAACTCAGCATTTTAAATCTAACTGGCTGGAATTAAAACTCTCTTTGCTGAGCTATTCTCAAATTGAGCACACAAACCACAAGACGACAAAATAATAGTGTTGGTTGGAAATCTTTGGTGACTGTGTGCAATACCATCTCCAGGGACAAATGATTGCCTTAGGAAGTGTCTAAGCAGGCAAAGTGGTTTGATGCAGATTGTAAAACTGCAAAGAGAATCATTATGTATGTGTTAAACAAATAGGAGTCCACATGCCTAAACGTTTCTGGAACCAGAGGATCATACACACAGCAGATTAAAAGAGAGAAAAAACCGCCCAAAAGGAAAGGGTCTAGGAACCCTTAACAGATGTGGCAGCTCGACATGATTTGCAAGCGGAATGTAGAGACAAAGATGTAATTAAAGGCTTAAACAAAAGTATTTTGAAGTTTTGTAGGTGGCTCACTTTTCCACATTGTACAACCCTACTGACATCAGTGTTACAATTCAGGGAGTAAATTAACACATTGATTATGTTGGCATTCAATAAAGAAGAGATAAACAGGGCAATTAAAAGCTCAATTTCAAGGAAACGTCCTGGTCCGTATTACTGTCTATAAAATAGATCCTCAATTTTGGCAAGAGATCTTATTGGTTTTTTTCAATGGAATTGAAACAGGTGATCATAGCACCAATGATAAAAAAGGGGAATCTTGATGAACCAGCAAGCTATAGACCTGTTTCCCTGTTGAATGCTGCAAGCAAGCTCTTTGGTAGGGTGTTGAATAAGACTCCTGAACTGTTCATGCAATTTGTACTGCTATCTGAAATTCAATATGGCTTCAGGGAGGAGGTGATTTTTAATCAGGCCTAATTATATCAAAATCTAATGGCAGGTATGGGTTACCTTCGTGTACAGCATGTTTGGAGCTCACCAGCAGCTTTGATTGCATTAAAAGAAATCTGCTGTGGACTCCTACTACAGAGACATAGAAGTCCAAACCCGATATTTAAAAGGTTGGTAGCTCTACACTCAAACCTAAAGGTTCAGGTGCTTTATAGGCCAAAAGGAGGGTTTACTTGTGCATTCCCTTCTCAGGGACATGGAGGATAAATTAAGAAATGTGTTATCATACATTCCAATTTTGTGTGGTAATTCTTTCTCAGTGTTTCTATATGCTGGCAATGAGGTCCTACTAATTGGGAGCACATTTTGCAAAATTTCATAGCCAAAATTAGGGACAAGAGTGATCAGTCATGGCACAAGCAAACAACATGACCAATCCTATCCTATGCAAATGTGAAAGATTGAACGAGATTGATAATTATGAACGCCTGGGTGTTTCGTTGTCCAGTGACCAGAAAACCACAAAGCAGATGGCCAAAACCACCACTCACATGAAGCATGCAAATGCAGAACTTCTATGCTTTGTCAATTAATTTGGCAGCAACCCATGTAGAGTAGATGTTAAAGCCTCCATCCTTCAACCTGAATGCAGATAACTTGTCAGGCTGATCAAAAGTCCCAGTATTACAAAGATCAGAATTTTAGCACTTTAAAAGGAAAAAAATTAAATGTATGGTCAGAATGCCCCACGCAGCGGAGGGCATCCCAGGTCCTGTACATATATTATGAATATCAAAAATCTAGGCTGAAAACTGAACATAAAATGAGTTCTTCTTAAAAGTAGAAGTGGTCAGCCATTTTGATTGAGACAAGGTCAGGCATATTTTAAAATGGTTGCTAGAAATACAAAATGGTCGAATTTCACAAAGTCATGATGAAATAATTAAATAATTATCTCATAGAAGTTCATTAAAAATTCCTTTAAGAAGGACATGTCTAGAACAGTTTGTTCAAACTTCTTAGCAGCAATTTTGCCATTGATAAAATGGGGAGACCAGGGAGTGTTCGGTGAAGATAGCAATTAGAGCATACAGCTGTTAAAACTAGCAACAATTGTGTTGATCTCAAGGGAAGCCCACTACAGCTGATGGCCCTATTTAGATTTCTTGGCAGAGAAGCATGCTATCACCTGCCAAAATTACCTCGAGGATGATGCCAAGCATGTTCTTTCTCAATGCATCAAAGGATTCATGATAAAGGTCGAGAGCATCTCACACATATTTAATTTGCTTGCATGCGCAGTTATGACATAGGTACCTGGTGAGTAGCAGTCCAGCCCACCAACCCTGGAAGGGCAAAGGGCTTGTCTTTAATTGTCTAACCCATTCCGAATGAACTGCATCATGAAATGTAATACTGTGCCAACTACACAATGTATACAAGGGAGTAAGTTTGTGAACTCAGAGTGGTTATTTCTGATGTCCTAATAAAAAGGATGTTCGAAAATCAGTCCAGGTTCTTGTCTCCCTTTCTGCCTCCTGGTTCCAGTCTCTGCCTGCCTGATCCACAGATGCTATAAAGGAAGGTGTTGGGCCCTTGCCTTCACTTGCCAACTGTACTAAGGGACTCTGAAGATTGTACTTCCAGAGTCAACAATCCTTCAGACAGAAACACATGCTCACAGAACTGGGAGATAGGCCCTGGCGAGTGTGGCAGGGTAAGTAAATGAACTGCATTATGCCCCCATCCTAGCCGGAGGGGGTCCCCTGTGGCTGTTGGCATTTCATCATAGCATGGCACTGTGGCCCATGTGGATTTTGGTATGTATATAGGAGACTGAGAGGAAGAAAGGGAGAGAATAAAAACATGTATTTTAAGGAGTAATTTAGAGGTAGTCAGTAGTCTTTTTTGTGCTAGTTTTGTAAGAGTAATTGGGGGTTGTCTAAGTGTCTAATTAATGATGTAAGGTCAAGTAGAAGATGATGTGAGACGACGAGCGTCACAGTTAAGCCAGGAATCCTATGTCAAGGACATTTAGAAGGAGTTGTCCTAGAGACCAAGTGGACATACCTAGGCTACGAACGATCAACAATCGTTAAAGAGGCCAACTCATACTCCCTATCAGGAGTCATTTAGGGGCAGGAAGAGCCATGAAGAGCATTGGCAGACAGAGATTTATGTTAGGGCCGGCCAATTTGTCTGTGTGTGTATTGTATGCAATTTATGTATAGAGGAGAAAATGAGATGTTGAGCGGAAAAAAAGTAGGTGAAAATAAGTGAAACAGGTTAAGAAAATACATTCTTTATTTAAGAAACGAAATTGGCACAAATCCAAAAAATAAAGTGAAGAAAAGTGAAGATAAAAAGATAAATAAGAGTAAACTATTGATGAGAGGGCACGTATGTAATGATAGCAAAAACCCAGACACAATGATGAAAATATTGCCAGAAAATACGGCTAGTATGATCCCTTGCAGCAGCCAGGCCATGGTAAATACAGTGTTATATTTTATATTCATGCAGAGTAGTCATTCTTAGCTAGCCAAAAAACATAATACGACAAAAATCTGTGCTTCCTTTCACAGAAACAAAGGGACATACAAATATGACAGAAATAAAAAATGTTGAAGTGGCTTCAAAGCAAGCCAGCTACATAGTTACAGAGAAAACAATTTAAGGGTGTTTAAATCACAGTGAAGCAAAATCTGCGTTCACATTACTGTCTTGCTTAGAAGAGCAAAGCTAATAAGACGCAGTTCATGTCTTAAAAGTAAAATGTTAAACAAACAGAGATATTTTCTTAAAGTGGTGTGCATAGCTTGGCAGTCGGCCAGCGCAGAACATACCCAGTAAATAATGATTTGCTTACTGCTGGACGAAGCTACGATGCCCCGTTCAAGGGCTGAGAGATAAAATAGCAAAAATCCAGAGGGGAATTTATGATCGTAGGATAGTTCTTTCAGTTAATGCAACTGAGGCAGTTTGCTTAATGTGCATGAGCATTCATGGTGAAAAAATATCATTTTTGTCCATGACATTAGTGTATGGTTATGACAAATAAATGTTGAAGGAAGTGATGGCTTCCAACGTGATATGTTGTGACACAATTTAATCCTTGGGTGGTTGAATTAAAGTGTCTATTCTGAAAAACTGTTGTTTCAAATTGAAGAGCTATATGATTGAAACCGCGTTTTGAAAATATATTGTTTTTTGTATTGAAGGCTATTTTTGGCTATTGACTATGTGTGAGTTGGAGGGAGCCTCATGGAGACACTGTTTACGGATTGTATAATGTATTTCCCATTGTAAAGGGGTTGACTGGTCATTCAAATGTGGTCATGATTGATGTTTTATTATTGAGCATATCTTAAGGAGTGCAACTAAATTGGTGTTTTTAATGTGTGGCAAATAGCTGTCCCTTGTTGAGAAAGGAATGGGTCATTTAGAATGGACATGGGTTATTGAGATATGCACAGGTTAATTGTGTGGATGAGAAGGAGAAACAAAAATTAAAATGGTCTTCAGTGTGCTATGAAGAGAAAAAAGGCAGATTGTCAAATGAAAACACAGGAGGGTGCTTTTAGGTAACCAAAATAATGAAAAATGCTGGGAGTTGGGAATAGAGAGACAACATGGGAGAGGCAGCATGAGGTGCTATGCATGGAAGTTTTAAGAATTACACCAGAACGTTTGGGAGCACCGTGGAGAAGTGCCAAGCAGAGAAGCAATGTTTCCCTCACTATAAATTCATGTATGTAAAATATGGAGACATTTAGAACCACTATTTCTTTCTTTTTCTACTTTTTATGTTATTTATTATCAATATTAATAGCTTATCCAATCTTGATATCCAATATTAACTCATGGTCTGTGGATCATTTGAAACTGGTTTCATGGAATGAAAATGGGTTGAATAATACTGTGAAATGGTGCAAAGTGTTGCCTTGCTTAAAAACGATGTCATGTGATGTTGCGCTGCTTCAAGAAACCCACCTCACAGTTGAAGTGAGCAAGCTTAGTCGGAGCTTGGTGAGTCAAACATACTTCTCCACTTTCACACCAAATAAAAGGGGTGTTTCTATACTACTAAAAAATAATCTGCAATTGAGGGTACTGTCTAGCAAAGCAGACAGGGAGGCGAGGATTGTTGCTGTTACCGTACAGATACAGGAGACAGTGGTGTTGTTATGTAATGTATGTGCCCCAAATGCTGATGCACCCCTTTTTTCTATGAACTTGCCCAATTTATCCAGGACTGTAATCTTGATCCTGTTATCTTGGGTAGGGACTTGAATATAGTTTTTTACCTGTTGCTTGACTGCTACATTTGAGACAGATCAAGGAGGCCCAAAGAAGTAGAAGGTTGCTTGAGAGCTTGACTGTTGAACTGCACTTGGCTGATGTGTGGCATCTGGAACATCCATCTAAATGAGATTACAGCTTTCACTCTGCGCGCATGACGTACACTTACGCATTGATATCTTTCTGACCTCGGGACAGGTGATGCTTGGCTGCTATGATTCGGACATGAGTGTCATTGGGGTTTCTAATCTTTTATACCTCTCCTCACAATACTGTCTGACTAAATCCTTCAGGTGGAGAATGAACACGGCTGTGATAGAGAATGACAAAATTAAAGATTGATTGTGTGTGAGGTCAAGTTGCATTTTCTACTGTCTGGGAGTCAATGAAGAGGTGCGAGGTGTTTTGATGTCGAAAACAGGATGGTATAGGAAGAAATAGGAGGGGAGAAGAGACGGAACAAAGAGGCAAAAGCTATGGAGAAACGTTATGCTATGAGTCATGACGAAGATGTGCGTTCTGAGTTTAGAACAAAAGAAATATGAGCTAAACTAGATTATTTCTGATACAGTATAATATACATTGTTCAGGAGTAATATTAAACATTTTGAAAACGGAGAGAAGGCCGGAAGATTACTTGCAGAGTGGCTAAGGGTAGCAGAAAGTGAACGAAGCATTACAGCAGTGAGAGAAATGTCTGGCAATCTTGTGACAAATCAAGAGGGTTTTATGAACAGCTCTATCAATCTGAATCAAGTTGTGGTCACAACACTATGGAATCCTTTTTTGATCGTGTTGACTTCCTTGTTTGATGAACGACCATGCAGCTTCCTTAGAGGCCTGAATAACACTGGAAGATGTTCACCTTGAAGTCTCAATGCTCCGGGGGGTAAGACATCCGGTGCAGATGGTCTGCCGGCTGAGTTTTATCAGATCTTGTGAGATTTCGCACTCCATCTACTCTGCGATGTATTCAATGCCTCATTTGAATCTGGGTTGCTTCTGTAGCATGACTTGGTGACTATTTTGCTGAAAAAGGACAAGTCTCCAACTGAATGTGCAAGCTATAGAACGATTAGTCTGATCAACACAGACTGTAAGCTTCTGGTGAAGACATTAGCGAAAAGGTTGGAACCTGTCGTACCATTGCTAGTGCATGGAGATCAGGTGGGCTTTGGCACTGGAAGATCTGTAGTGGATAATATCAGGCGACTGCTCAAAACAATTGATGAAGGAAGAAAACAAGTATGTCCAGTTGCATCAGTTTCTCTTGATGCTGAGAAGGCCTTTGATACTATAGAGTGGGCCTACCTGTTAGAATGTTTGAAAACAATGGGATTCGGACAGCAGTTCATGCGATGGAAAAAAGCTTCTGTATGCAAATCTTACCACCAGTGTGCTCACTAAAGGCCTTAGACAAGGATGTCCACTCTCCCCACAACTATTTATTTTGGCAATTAAGCCATTAGCAGTGATGCTGCAGTCCAATGACGATATTCAAGCCATTGGGGGATGTGTATGTCCAAACAAGATTTGGCTCTACACGGATGACTTCCTGGTGGTCTTTCGAGATCCAGGATCTAGTATTCCTCATTTGATTGATAATATCTGCAGCTTCTCTCAATTGTCTGACTATAAAGTGAATTGGAACAAGTCTGAGATTCTGCCCATCAATGACACATGCACAAAAAGCTTGTGTGACCAGTTTGATTTTAAATGGTTTCTGAGAAATATTTAGAAATCTGGATTTAGCCCAGAAGTGGAGAGCTTACCAAAGATGAACTTTGATTTGATAATACCGAATCTGAAGACTGATGCTGATCGATGGTCACTTCTGAAACTTTCCCTGTGGGGTAAAATAAACTACATCAAAATGAATATGGCACCTAGGGTCAACTATATCCTCTCAATGCTTCCTATCAAGATGCCGAAAAGTATATTCAAGGAACTGGATACAGTTATACAAACGTTCCTGTGGGATGGCAAACCTGCAAGGATGGCCCTGGGAAGATGCAACTTCCCCTGAAACAAGGTGGTATAAACCTGGCGAACTTCTACGATTATCATCTTGCATTTAGCATCAGACATCTATGTCGGATTGTGAGGTCTGATCAGGATCAGATGGATGACGCTGTGTTGGACTCTAACAGTGTATTTCAGCTAGAACCCAAGGCCTTGCTGACAACAGTTACGAGATCATAACACTTGATGAACCCATTGATGGCCTTCCTGCGTAAATGATGGCACGGAATATCCAAAAGAGTAGGAAGAGATCCATACCTGTTTCAAGATGCGTCGATTTGGTTGAACCCGGCAATGACCTTAAATGGGGAAATCTTCTGGCTGTCTTGGTTCCTGGGTGGTATCAGATACATTAGGAATTTCGTTGACAATGGAGAGTTGATCCCCTTCACACTGAAATTATGATCTGAGAAATTGCACATATGCAGTGTACAGATAATTGAGTGGTCTCACTGCAGCCAGGATTAATCCTAAACAACCATCATCATTGCAGAATGTGGCCTGGTCTGCGCTGGTGATTTGTGGCCGTACGATGCATCCAGCTGTCACATTGTATGGAGTATTAATGTCTAACCGGAAGGGGGCTCCAGAGCTTGCTAATGTTTGAGCTGGTGAATTGCGGTAAACAGTTGACCCTGGCTGCTGGCGGATGTGTTGTAACAAGGTCCGTTTGTTCAGCATGGATTGAGATTTAAGGGTGTCTCAAACTAAAGCCCTGTTTATGACATACTGGCCACCAGAGCATATGTTCATGAGAGGCCTTTTGGAGAGTGACCAATGCTGGAAGTGCAAACAGGCTAGGGGCACACTGAATCATTTACTTTGGTTCTGTAGGAGGGCAAGAGACTTCTGGGAGGGAGTCTTTGAGAGGATGGGCTTGGTTCTGAACTGCACTATCACGATGAAAGCATCTGTCCTGATTCTTGGTGATGTAGCTCCATTGGATGAATTACCTTTTTGTAAGAGAATCTGGCTGCTGCAGGGCTGTATGATTGCGAAGATAATGATACTGAGGACGGGGAAGTCAACAGATCCTTTCTGTATCGATGATTGGGTGGAGGAGTTGTTAACGGCGTCCATATATAAGAAGGCCATCTTCAAGCAGTCCGGTGACACATATACGTTCTTGGACATATGGGGCTCATTTCTAGATGCTTATGGCTAATGTATTTGCATGTAACCTATCTCATCTCAATGACCTTGATGTGCACTTAATTCTCTTGTTTTCTCTTTTATTTTTATTTTGACTGCGTTGTGTATACCCATCATGTTAGAAACGTTTTGATTGTTAATTCATATAGCTGCAATCATTGTACAGATTGTGTTACTGTTTAATTCAATTTGTTGAGTTTCCAATAAATTTTAATCGAAGTGTAAAGACCTAAATTATTTTACAGACTCAAAATGAAATAGTGTACACTATTTTAGATTGGAAGATGGTTTTAGTCAATTGGGTTATCTGTTTTGTATTGAATTGAATTGTAATGTATTTTATGATTGTTTATTTTCAAAGGTTTGTTTGTTAACCACATGCAAATAAATAAATACATTAACTGAAAGATCCACTGACAGTGCCAAATAATACTATGATAACATCTGTGATAGAGTATGAAGCAGGCAATCACATTTTTAAATTTGATTTTGCAAATGGTAAACATAAGAATGCAAATGTCTAGCATCCTGGCACGGACCATGCAAAATTGTGGTCAAGGTTTCACCTGTGGTGTACAGAATTGTTATATGGAAACGAGAACATACCATGGAACAATTTGTCCACGTCAATCAATTCAAGCCATTGCACCCGAAAACATGAGGTTAAAAGGCTAGAACAAGCTGGAGAAACTAGCAGGGAATGAAAGGTTTATGTGTGCACTAAGATCAATGCATACATATATATATTTAACAGATATATAGATGCACAGTAGCAGGTAGGTAGGTGTGAATGGAATTGTTAGCATAAGTAGCAAAAGGGGGGATAAAACAGGCGACTAGGTGTGCATGGGATTATGGATGTGAGGTGTGAAGACAAATATTTTTCAAAAAAAGTTTTTAGGCTTGTTATATTAATTTCTAGGTTAATGATAAGTAGTATACATATTTGATTTTTAGATTTGTATTTCTTATTAAGAATAAATCTATTCATCAACAAGAAAAAGTTTGTTTTCTAAATGGGGGAACAAATGGGGGATTTATTTGACTTGTATGTTCCATTATGTTTAATCCATAAATTTGTTTTCGGAGAGTTGCAGAGGGAGCTGGGATTATAGGCATATACTTTTGTTTCCAGTTTTTCCTGTAGTTTCTAAAACATAAAACAACAAGTTTCTAGTACATAAAACAAGTTCCGACTAAGAAGGGAAATGGAGTAATGGCAATACAAACAAAAGTATTTTACTTGATACTTAATCTGTCTATTTATCTTCTGATTTAGATATTAACTGCCTTCCTTCACCAGCGCACCTGGAGCTGGATGTCGTCGGAGGGGACCCTTGGAGGAGCTCATAGATGTGGGGAATGGAAGCCTGCACCCATCTTGTGAGAAAATGTGTGGCATTGTACACTGGGACTTTTGATGAATTTGCCATTGCCAGTTTAAAGGAACCTTCATTTTCCATTAATACAATACAATTATTGCATGATGAACCATTCTTCTAATCTGCATCCATTCTTGAGTCATGAATAATTGAACTTGGTATGGACTTATTGAGACATCTATTCCTATGAACATTTATTAATTAGATGGACAAATATTACATATTTTTAAATGTTATGTTTTAGCAAAAGGACTGAAAGAAGAATGCTGTGTGACTTGTGTATTGGTAATGTATTGGCAAGCTACTAAAAAAAAGACATTATTGTACATAATCAAATTACTGCAACAAAATAATTAATTAAAATCATATGCGAAACACATGTGCAAAACACATCATTAACTGTTTAATGACATGACAATGTATGAATAATTGACTTTGAAAACCATAACTGATGATTATCAAACCAGTGAGTGGAAACGCTTATGTTCTCACAAATGCGTCCAAGATCACATGAGTAGTGTGGTGTAGCCAGGATTAGTGGTTGTGTAAGAGCCCATGTTTATTCAGATCACTACAGAAACAAGGGGGAAAGTGTAGGAACAAAAAAGCAGTGCAACATTTTTGCCAGCCACAAATTGTTTTCGGCATCTTAGACCCCTACAGAAGGGGTACGCCAGTCTCCAAGTGTATGATGGTTTTGTAGCCTGCAGCCAGTGTGTGTGGCTTAGCACTGATGTGAAACACTGATTAAAATGCATACAAACCAAAGAAAGGTGCAAGCATAGTGTAGCTTGAATAGAATACCATAGCATAGTGTAGTATAGAACAACTTTGCAGTGTGGTGTAAAAGGAGTACTACCAGTCCCCTAACATACTAATAATCAACCATAACATACTAAAATGATTAGTGCTTAGAGTGGTGCAACCCATAGGTGCAAACTGGGGGTGTAGATACTTAATGCAGGCACAGACTATGCCAGTTTGGAAATAAAATTCATGAACTAAAACTATTTTACGATGGGAATATGAGACTTAGAGTATGAGGAATGTGCAGAATTATTCTGTCTAAAGCAGCCATTAACTAGAGTTTCTAGCAAAGGAAATTAGAACGACAGTGTGTCAAATATCCATCTGGGCCCACTGAGCTGAACCTTATACAAAGGTAACTGTGAAGGAGCATGTGTTAGCCTTCTGGAAAATTACAAGAGTTGACAAGACTGGCACAAGTTTGATTGATGCATGCAGACACGAAAGGAGATGTGAAATTGCTGTTGAAAACATAGGTTTTCTTTAGGCAAATATAAGCAAAGGAAAGGGGTTGGGAAAACAAAGTTGGATGAAAGGAGGTGAGAAGAAAACATTGAAGGGGTGCTGAATGCTGGCCGTCTTTGTGTGCTGAACTGAGTGCTTGGAAGCTGCAGCCAATGTCAAAGGCCTGAATGAGGGAGAGGCAGCTGGGGTTATCCAAGACTTGCCATGCACACTGAGTTTCCTCACTGAATTATGTGAGACTGCCCTGTCAAAGCAATTATAATGAATAAAGCGATTGATTAGCAGGATCCCTAGCTTGGCTTGAGATGTATGATTTTGGGTCAAAATAAACAAGGTGATATGAGCACAGGTATTTTCAATGTGTTTTTCCCTTCTATGTGAAACGGGCAGATATTTTAATGCAAACATAAGCCTGCCAAGATTTGTAATACATTTCAAGGTTACAGAGGTGTTTCCAGCCAAACGGTGAAGTCTGAATAGAATTTACTAAGAGAGAAAAGAACATTACCGCAGGGAGAGGGGTGGATTTGACACATTTTTGCATTGCTATCTTGGTCTGAGCATGGGTTCACTCTAGGGCTGTACTGAATAGCATATTTAGTATTCAGCCGAATACCGAAGAGTTTGTCAACTATTCGGCCCAATATGAAGCCTAATAGTTGCTTTATTTAACAAGTAATGTCCCAAACTTCAAAAAACACACTCATTAAAAAAACAAATAAAGCACCATTTTCAATGCATTCTATACTTTTATTTCTCTTCATTGTAATTAATGTAACATCTTTATTTAAAGTATAAAAGCCAGAAATAAAGCAGATTTAATCAAAATGATGGGACCAGTTGTACAGAAGATTGTTGCATATTCAGTGACAGTTAAAGTAGGAGGCTTCACAAATGCAAAAGGACTACCTTTGTGAATCAGATGCATTGCATTCTCTATCCAGTTGCAAATTCGATGCGGTCGAGTTTCGAAACTTCTTTGCAGCTCACAGAGAAATGTATAAAATGGTTCATGTCGGCTCATGCAGGACACAAGTCAAGAGGAAATCTGAAATGCGTGAACTCCATCTCACAACTATTCACCCCACCCAAACAAATGCTGCTCACTTTTCACTTATCCTAGCCACTCCTTCTCACCAATACAAAAACATAGGAAACTTATAATTCCTGATAAAATATTAGATAATGTTTAAACTCAGGACTCAAAACCTTAAAAAAAAGTGACATGACAGGAACTGAAAGTATCCTAAAGTGAAATATGCACATTTTTTTCAGTTTGTCTTTCCAACTGAAAAAAGTGCACTTTGGATATAAACATTCACCAAAAGAAAAGATTTTCCTGTATTTTTGCAGGCTAAGTATAGAAGATGAGCCCCTTTTATGTCTAAGAATCTGTAACAAAACATGCCCTAAAGAGCAGATTACAATATAAGATAATTTACAGCTGAGTGGTAGCAATTTGACTGATCTTGTGACTAAGTGTCTGGTCTAATTCTGTTCAGTTTTGTAAACTGAACTCTATATTTGCCTTTCTGAGTTCTTGTTGCATTGTATTCAAATGAGAATGTCAAAGTATTTGGCAAGAGCCGAATAGCAAGAAACTATTCAGCTGGAGCCGAATAGCTTTTTTTCAGCCAGAATTCAGCCGAATACTTACTCGAAGCCGAAGTTCGGTACACCCCTAGTTCACTCCAATGTAAAATGTGAGATTACAACTAGTGGTTTTTATTTTTGCAGATGTCACATCCAGCTTGTTACTGTTATGCTCACCTTATCTCCGCAGGGGAATCGGTTCCGCTGGGCGTGTAGGCGTCTGCTGGCCTGCTCGTGGTTGGGTTGGCTGTGCTGATTGATGGCCCGTTTCCAAGAAATGGTTCCTGTAATGAGGGATTATGATGAGTGTGAGAGATTTCAACCTAGGGCCCTCCACCAACTCTGTGCCCGATTCGTGAAACCTGGGTCCCCCCCTTGGGGCTCTTCTAACCTTGAATTTATTGTAGGCAGGCTCTCCTTCCTGCTTGCGTGCTTCAGCTGGGACGCTAATGAACCTAGTTGCTCCACTGGTTCTATGTTGTAGTCCGAGCCCAAGCCTGCTGTGGCTATCAGTGTCTTTATGTGGTGCCTATTTCTTCCTTTTCTTACATTCAATGCTGTTTCTGTCTTTTCTCTTGCATGCGCTGCCTTCCTTTTGCGAGTGTGCTGTTTTTTCCGTTTTCTTGCACTTGCATGCACGGTCTTTCCTTTGCAAGCTCTTCCTTTCTTTGTTCTATGCCTTGACTTACTGCCTTTCCTCGTGCTTGTATTGCCTTTCTCTTGCATGCATGGCGTGGCTCTATGTTTAAATCTGTCACTACTTGCGTGTGCTGCTTCTCACTCTGTTCTTACTGTATGATTTCTTGTTGCAGGCCTTGGCTGGAGCCGTGATGACAGGAGCAGAGCGGGACTGCAGCAGAAGAACTCCACTGAACCAGGAAGCCAAATCAGATCAGAGAAGCTGGTATTCGTTAGAGCGCGTTCGCTGGTAAGTGAAGCTGAAGTTGCAAGTCCGGTCTGTAAAATCAACAGGAGCTGCACCAGTAAACGTCACGCTGCCTAGTGCAGAACAACGCGAAGCACGGGTTCAGGATGGGGTGTGGCTTATATAGCCAGACACCTGCGCTCACCCCAGCCACACCCAAACACTAGTCTGCATGCAGCAGAATGGAGGTTTGACTCACTACCCGCCATGTTGGGACACCAGGAAGTTGCTGGGTCTTGGTCTTGGTCTTGTGCCCTCATTACCTATGAGCCTGGTGCCAAAGGTGCCAAGACCGGGACCAGGTGGGTCTTCTTGGACCTTTGCCGGTGCTGGTATGTCCTGGTAAATAGTGCCAATAACCCAACCTCTGTACTGGGGTGTCTACGCCTGTTCCTGGACAACTGACTGTGACAGTTACATTGCATTTACTATTTTCATCGTGAACATTGTGTGCCAAGATGAGACTTTCAAACTGAATATAAAGTACATGATAAAGTATTACCACTGTGCTGGTCTATTTCATAGACAGATACAAAGCTGGGGGGGAAATTTGATACCGTCTGTGGTAAAATTAGTGAGCACCGCTCTTCCCAAAGTTTGGTGATTGCAACCAGAAAGGACCCAATCAAAAGAAAATAAGAGAATGCTAATTCCCCATGTATAGATGCATGCTTTAGCAAGCAAAGGATGGACACATTGTTGCATGAACTTGCAAGTGGTGGCACGACAAATGTAGAACAGAACGGGATGTCTCATGCAATAATAAAGGCTAGGGCTGGGATGGGAAACTGAAATGTAGCTAAAGAACAGAACACAATGCTATTAAAGCACCTAGTATCATCCACCCCGTAGGAAAGCAGCACTGAAAAAGAGCCCATTCCTACCACACAATGCAGCATTACATGTGGGGGTACAGTCAGAGGCAAACTTATCAAATAAGCAAAGTGGATGTTAGAGCCCCATAATGATACCTTTAAGGGTCCCCCCACAAGCAGTCCAGCAAAAAGCAATCTTTGCTCTGCAAGCGTGAACATGGATTATGGATCACGGACTGATTTAGAGAATGCATCAAACGCCAGCGGGTTGCTGGTGCTTTATCAAATTATTGCTATGCTAGCTCAAATAGCACAGCACTAGTGAGTCGCTGATTAATCCTTAAAGAGAGTGACTCAAATGAAAATGTTGCTTGCTGACATTTGCATTGCATATCACAGGTTCTTTGGGGCATTTTGTATATCATGCAAGTGCACATCTCCTGGCTGTTACCTCAACCCATGAACAGGAGTGCCAACCAACACACAGAACAGTGTCTGTGTATGGCACCTCACAAGCTCAATTGCATATCTACAAAGTGCCAACATTGGGCGGAGGGAGGGGCAAGTCACAGTTCTGCAGTGACTTCATAGATTGTTCAATGCGGGTGTAGTCACATTACGAAAAGAAAGTGGAGCAGACAGCAGAGGATGAATGTTGATAAGACATTAACAGTAAGAAGACACAACAGCAGGAAACAATGAGAAAGAAACACCAATAAAGCAGAAACAGGGGGCAGAGAAAGGGATCATGGAACTAAGAAAATATCAACATGTGACATAACAGTTTACTATGAATTAACTGTCATTAAACCGTGAAAAGCAAACGATAAATAGGATAAAGAGATAAGAAAGATAAAATTCAAACAAGTTCACAAAGACCTAGTGTTAGAGGAAGATTCAGGCAAGAAGGGTTACGATTAAAGGCATATAGGAAAAAAGCAACAAGTAAGGATGGTCCGGCCGCAAGATGTCAATAAAGAGGAGAGGGAAAGAAGACAAGGTGGGAGTGATGGAACTTAGAGCAGGAATGTGGAAAGCTTGGATAAATTAGGAAACATATAGAGATGTAAGAGGGAATGGATGCACAAGTAAGAAGGAATAAGAACACAAACAGGGAGGAAGGAACGAGATTACAGACAAGAAAGAAAGAAAGAAAGAAAGAAAGAAAGAAAGAAAGAAAGAAAGAAAGAAAGAAAGAAAGAAAGAAAGAGCTCACATTCTTCCCAATCATCATTGGAGGAATCCCCGTTGTGCCCACTGACTGACCTTCCTCTGCACTCAGTGACTCTGGACTCTCTCCGTTGGGGAAAGGTGGGCAGGGATGATGGCAAGTATGGCATATGAAATGTTCTTAGGCAGTTTGGAACTTTTGCAGCTCCGAGTGTCCAGAATATCAGGGTACCCCCTCTTCTGGGAAGTAGCACCAGCTTCCAGCGGTCACAAAATGCACCTCCAGAACAATTTTTGACTCTAGATGTCCGGGCACTCCTCTTCAGGATTCATGAAGACTCCTTGGTAGACACAACGTACTTGCTTCAAGGTTACTTCTGATGAAAAATAGCAGTTTGCACAATGGTCCCTCATAGCTCAGGCAGAGGTCTCCTTTGCGGGTGCTCTCTGGATCAGTCCTTGGAAGAACACAGCAGCTTTTGGATTACACAAAGAGAATGCATCTGACTACTTCTCCTCCAGCTGAGCTTCATGGAACAGCTTGTTCTTGCTTCAGCTTCAGCTTCAACTTCAGATGGTGAGTTAGAGGTTCCCTGTTATACACATTGGTTCTCATTCACTCAGTCAACCAATCATGCAGAAGGGCATTCATGCATGCAGGCAGCCAATCAGGCTCAGAGTCATTCAGGCCATTCATTCAACCCACACACCCATAAAAAAAGAATGTGCATGCGGGGTAAGTACCCAGCCTTTTAGCACACTACACTGTATTAATGTCAGTTTCCGTCAGGGCTGTCTCAGTCGTGTGTCACACACACAGAAACCAGACACCCATAACACAGAAAATTAGTTCACTTCAGACTCCATTCACACAGGTCCCCCCCCCAAGGTGTACCCACATCACAAAGCCTCTGGGAAGACTTCAGTCAGTCTGACAGAAGGCAGCCCCAGAGCCATATATGGTATTTCCACCCAACAGCCAGCCAGGGGGAAGGAACATAGGCAGGGATCCCCAGCACATTGGGGAAACAAGGTAAAAAGCAATAGAAAGCAAGAGATCACAGAGGCCATCTTGCCTTCTATCAGGAATCCACTGATTCCAATGGCAGGGCATGGGTGTTCCAAAAAATGGAGGACACTCAGAGGCACTGCCAAGTCAGCATGTAGCTGTCACCAGCCCATAACCTGTTCTGTGGGAAACACACAGGTGCCCAAAAACACACATACAGTGTACAGCGGTGTTCCCCCACCCATGGGTACCTTAAAGGCATCCCATGGGTCATGAAGAGCTGGACTGCCAGAGGTCCCGGCTGAACCTCAGCGGCAGAAAACACACAGAGAAATGGTAGGACAAGGACCTGGAGGCCCTGCACCACCATAAGGCATTTCCAGCATCACGATTGCCTTCTGCTGAACGAGTAAATGCCCAATATTTGTATTTTTTTTCAATATTAAAATAATGCAGTTAATTCTGTCTCAGAAAGAGTGGTCTATTAATAAGATCCCTCTTTCCTAAAGCTCCATGTCAATCTCATAGTACATACATGTGCCCTATTGCATCAGTCTCCTGACATCTGCGGCACCCACTCTTCAGTGGTACAAATGGCATATGTGCATTCTGACAGCTGCTGTGGCCCAAAGTCACTGCACAAAGAGGCTGCTTTTAACTTCTGATCCAAAGTATCAACTGTGGCTCTATCAATTTGGTGGCAGGATACACTCTAAGAATAAGCTTTCTGGATTTGGTATGGTGACTATGTGCCCTCAATTATTAAAGCCACATCAAATTGGTATCATACAAGTGTGAAGCCTGTGAGCCAGGTCACATGTGGTGGCAGAATAAACTCTAAGAATAAGCTACATCTAGATTTGATATGGTGACTACGTGCCCTCAATTATTAAAGCCACATCAAATTAGTATCATACAAGTGTCAACCCTGTGAGCCGGGTCACATGTGAAGCTATGTGAAGATTGTGTGTATTACTGGTTAGCTTGGCTTCCTCAATTTCCGTAAGTGTGACACTAGGCAGAATGCTGTTCTCCATTCATTCTCTCAGAGGAAGGGTAACAACTCCATCAAATCATGAACCTCTACCCAGGAAATCTACTGGGAAACATACATAACAACATACATAACAAAGTCCAGCCTTTGAAGCATGCATTCTTGTGATGACAGTGGGGTCAAAGTAACCAAAGAGAACAGAGGGAAATGGAGGGAGGTTTCACCATCATAACGTTTCCCTAGAAATTCATTTGAAATCTGTTTAAAATCTCAGCTGACCTGGAAAGAAAGTCATTGGGTGGGCAGCCAAGTGGCAGTTAACCCTTGTGAGCGCCAGTTGCTGCTTATAATGGGTCAGGAGAGCCACCGGTGGATGTTACAACACAACGTGAGTAGATATATATGTGTTCCCAGCTATCTGACAATGAACGCTTGCGGGTGTCAGATGCTGGTTGGTGACTATTGTGTGTTTCATATATACTACCTGGACCCAATCTCAATTGAAAATTCAATATAGTTCAACTATATAAGTTGTAAAGGTTCAGTAAACTGGCAGTAAATCCTTGCAAGTGCCAAGTATATACTCACAACTTGTATCTAATAATCTTATCCTGAAAGGGCACAAAGTGTGCCAAATTCTAAAGTGCGAAGTGCTTGTACTGCATTCACCAGGAACTCGTATGCTATATGGTTAAGCAATGGATTTGAAACGGGAATTATCGCTTAATAGCATTAAATGATAATTAGTAGTGCTGGCAATTGTCAGTAAAATGCTAAGGTGCTATATTGCAGTCTGCTAGAGCGCATCAAAGTGTGGACCTGCACGTAGCATCCTCGTCAATAATTTAATGTAATGTTATAATCCTGAATTTATGCCTTGGTGAGACAAGCTTAGCTCCTCTAGTGTCTCTAAAAAATACATGTTAAAATACAATTTATGTGATGCTAGACTAAAAGACAAATATCTAAAGTGAATACAAAAAGCTAATCTGTGAAATTATAAAAATACAAAAATGCAAACAGTACTAGTATAATTAAGCTTGAGATAATCCTTTAAACTTACATGAATGCAGGTGTTGTAAAACAGATATATATACATACAAGAAAAGGGTTGGACGTGGAACATTCTTGAACAGATACTCATTCAAAGTCTAGGATGGTAAAGGAGAATAGTTTTGGTTCAATGTATCAATAAAGTAGAACAGAGAGACTTTTGGGAAAAGGATAGTAGTCTTAGAAGTCAGTTTGCACTGTGCACTCGCGGCCGCTTTCTCTCCAGCCAGACGGGGAGTTTCACTGCACGTGAATGGATGTTTTTGAGCCGATACGCGAGGGTTCCCCCTAGGACCACTCGCAGAAACCACGCCTGTTGCTGATGAAGAATCTCTGCGCCACCATTCCTACCCATCAACTACCAAGTGAACTTTCACTTGTCCACCTGCAGCACAACGCTTTACCCCACGACTACTGCCCTGGGCCAGCTCACTTTTCAACAGGACCTACTTGAGTATCCACCCTTGCCCAGCCCCTTCTTTGCCCTCTGGTGATTTGGATACCGAGTTTTTGGGATTACAGCACCGGCAGGGTCGCCCCTACGGAGCCCTGATGAAGGCGGACGCTACATTAATGCACTTCCGCCGAAACGTGTCCACCCGGGAACTGCTACATTCATCTGTTCCCATCTGAATCAGACCCTGTTTATTCAGTCTCTGTCACGTTGGTCACCAAGATATCTTATTCTCCATAGGGCCCTGGAAACACATTATGCTGGAAAGTAATACCTGACTAAGTAACTTTCCATTTACAAGGTTATTCATAAAGGAATTTCTAACCTTGGATTTTTTCACAAAGGACCTGTGTGTCCACTTCAATTGGCTCACTATTATGCAAGAAAATAGAAAAGAAACCTCTGCTTAAGATTGAACTGTATATTGATAATACAGTACTCCTTGTTCACTTTGTTTTAAATACTGTACTTTTGTTTCTTGTTATGAATTTTTATTGATGGTATTATATGTTGTCTTAACCTTTCATTTATGTATGTTGCACTTTTTTCAACATCTGTTCTCAACTTTTATGTATTGAATACTTATCTATATAATTAGCAAATAAAACCTTTGTTTGCTACTTTCTGGTTTGTCTTAGCTCAGTGAGAAGGCAATACACCTTTGACCTTAGGTTTGGATCTATCACTTATTAGACCGACCTACATATCGATCTGTGGGCAGGAACACCCTCCTGTACCTGTGAAGTACTATAGCCTTGAGCTTGTCCACTAGGAAGGGTACCCCCCCCCTCTTTTTTACATAATCCTGAATTTATGCCTTGGTGAGACAAGCTTAGCTCCTCTAGTATCTCTAAAAAATACATGTTAAAATACAATTCATGTGATGCTAGACTAAAAGACAAATATCTAAAGTGAATACAAAAAGCTAATGTGTGAAATTATAAAAATACAAAAATGCAAACAGTACTAGTATAATTAAGCTTGAGATAATCCTTCAAACCTACATGAATGCAGCTGTTGTAAAACAGATATATATACATACAAGAAAAGGGTTGGACGTGGAACATTCTTGAACATATACTCATTCAAAGTCTAGGATGGTAAAGGAGAATAGTTTTGGTTCAATGTATCAATAAAGTAGAACAGAGAGACTTTTGGGAAAAGGATAGTAGTCTTTGAAGTGATTTTGCTCAGAATGAGCCAAGACACTCATCGAGGGGCAGATAAACACTGATTGGCTCACAGTTAATCTCCTATGAAGACATACAGTTCTTCTTCTCGGTTGTGATCCATTGGAGTTTTGGAGTCGCAATCCACAATGTAACGTGATTCTAATTGTCTTAATCTCCTAAGTCTATCGCCTCCTCTTGGATGTGGGTCAACTGTGTCAATTACAAAATATCTGAAAGAAAGGTCATTTCCGTGATGTTTGTCCTCAAAATTTTTTGCTAGTGGATAATTCATGCCCTTATTTTTAATTGCCCGTAGATGCTGTAAGATGCGCAATCTCACTTCTAGTTTCGTGCTTCCAATGTACCATAGGCTGCACTGGCAAGTAATCACATAGATAGCAAATGGTGTAGAACATTTAATTTCTTTCTTTATCAACACTTCTTTAGTTGTTCTTGGATGATTGAATTGTGTTGTTTTCGATCCAAAGGGACACGCCTTACATCTGGTACATGGAAAAAAACCTGGTGTTTTCACAGTAAGCCAGCTACATATCGTAGTTGTTGGTGCACTTTGAAACATACTAGGTGACAATTTGGTTTGCAAAGAGGCTGGTTTCCTGTAGGTTACAGTTGCATGCGGTTTGGGGAGGTGACTGATGTTGTTATCTCTCTTGAGGAGATGTCAATATTTGCTTAGGATTCTTTTAACATCTTTTGCTCCTGAGTTGTATGTAGTGATGAATCTGATCGCCGGGACATCTGTATCTTCTAGTGTTCTATGGCAGATGGATGCTTTTGCTAGCATTTTTTCCCTTGTTCTACTGCAGCTGAGTCGTATGCTTTGTTAATGATGCTTTTGCGGTGGGCTCTCGCTAAAAATCTAGCAGCAATGTTTTTGGCATTTTGATCCCAAATGGCATTCCCGCTGCAGTTTTTTTTTCTCAAAGGAACTTGCCATACGGAATGCTGTTTTGGACTGGTATAGGATCTGCACTTGCTGCATGTAACACAGCATTCGTACTTGTGCTTTTCCTATATAATTCCGTTGTGATCGCTTCGTTGACTATTTTGATCTTAATGCCTAAATAGACAATTTCCGAGTCATGGTGGTGTTCTGTAAATTTCAAATTTGCTCTCTCTTGGTTCATCAGGTTGAAAAAAGTCATCCATTCAACCTTTGTTCCATGCCAGATTATGAAGAGGTCATCAATGTACCTTTGCCACATTACTACCTTATCTGCATGTATTCTTTTGTCTTCACTGGAAAATAAGTTGGCCTCCCAGTCACCCATAATCAAATTTGCGTATGTTGGGGCTACAGCTGTGCCCATCGCAGTTCTGTAGGTTTGATTATAAAAGATCTTATTGAACATGAAGGTGTTGTGGGTTAAAACAAAAGATAGCATTTCCAAAAGCATATGAGAGTGAGCCCGGTCGCTTAGTGATCTGGTTGACAGGAATCTTTTTGTTGCTATGATTCCTTGCTGATGATGTGTGATGCATGTATATAAGGACACCAGTAAATATTCTTGATGCCATGGAATATGCAAGATCTGATTGAGGAAAGCTGTAGTATCCATTGTATATGATGGGACTGTTTCTACAAATGGAAAAAGATACAGGTCTAGGAATTTCGAGGTATTTTCCAGAAGTGAGTCTATGGATGCCACAATGGGGTGTCCTGGTGGCTTCGACATGGTTTTGTGTATTTTTGGAATAAAATGTATGATTGGAATGATTGGATGATCTTTTGTTAGATACTGTTTTTCTTTTATGTTGATGAGGCTTTGCTCGTACGAAGACGATAGCTTAATATCATACTCGTCCTTATACTGTGGGTATGGGTTGCTGGATAATTTGGTATAGCTGTTAGTTTGTTTGTTTGTTTATTGATTTGATAATGCGCACCAAACCCTTAGGTAGCTGGGCGCAGCAGTCATCAATGACATTTGTGAGGTCATCTTTGATGTCCTGGGTGTTACTATTAGCAGTGCACAGTGGTGCGGGCAGTTATGGTTGCTTAGCGTACCATAACTGGCGAATTTCAGGGGGTTTTCGGTTTTACTTTAAACCATAATGTGACTTTTGTATTATGTCACGTTTGTAAAAAACGTTTAGAGAATTTCACAGGTTGTTAGTAGCGCAACTTAACCGTAACGTCCCCTTAACAAAGTTTTCTTTTAGTGAATTGTATGGGTTTTAAGTAAGACAATTTAAGTGTAAGGTCTTGCTAAATGTTGTACTCCATGTCACAGATTTTCAGTAGGGCAACGTAACCATAACGTCCCTTTAGCAAGGGTCATTTGGTAAACAGTATAAACCTTGCGAAGAATGTCACATGAAAGTATGCTGGCGCACAGCACTGTGACATTTCCCAAAATCAGTACACACTTAACTGTACCCCATCTATGTCTCGTGGGCAGTGCAGAAATAGATTTTATATTCATGTCGGAACGTCCACCCTCAACATTTGCCATACACATGCCAACACATATTGGTATGCAGGGATTACCAATGCACTACACATATATCGTTAGCAAAAATTGTACTTATCTGAAAAAGACATCAGCTAAAAGCATCCTTCCTCCCTAAGAAACAGCAGCACTGGTGTAATGTGAAAGCATAAGAAACAGTGGCGCTACCTTGCACATAACAAACAGGCAAAATGTGTCACCGTACATCTACCAACCCATATTACCGTTTATTGCCTTTTTGCTCATTGCCGTTCGCAAATTCCCTTATTGCCTGCCATGCCAAAAAATAAACCCACCCGTAAAGAAGGATAATAATGCGTTAATAACAACCTTTCACAGTGTAATGAAAAATAAAATAAAAAATGTGCATACACTCCAAATACTGCATATTTCTCAGTAAAGTACATAGTCGCAATAATGTTTGCTAGTAATACTCTAAATTAGCAAAGCAGTAACATGTGCTACTGAAAAGGATGATTACTTGTAATCCAGGGCGGCGTTCGCAGGTCTGATTACAAAATGAAATCCTCTTCCCTTTCCATGGTAGGCTGCAAAAAGCACAAGTACGTGACATGACGCCGCACTTGTAAATAAACATACAGCGACATACAACCTAATAACTTACATTTGGAAATGATGCAGTTGAATGTAAAAGAAAACATGAAAATTTTACAGTAGGTCTATTTAACAACAAACTGGCAGAGACCATTGGAGTAAGGGCATTTTCAATACAATCATAAAAATACTTGTAAGGGTGGCATTGCAAATGTTGAAGATCATGAATACATTGTTTTTTTTGGCAGACACAAATTTTGGGGTCTTCGTTGAAGCAGTCGCTTTGTTTCCACAGTGATTTCCCAAAAGTCGTCATGACCTTCAGCCTACACCACCATAAATGATGTGACGTTGCTCCGCATAGCGAGTTCAGCGTACGGACAAAGCGGGCTTAAAGTCTCATTCCACATAATTGTTATGGACAGGCAACCGCTCACCAGCAGCTGCATTTGCCTGGAACCTGGAATTTGCCTGGAATTTGAACTGGAACCCATGACACGCACAATATGGCAAGATGTACCTAGGCGGGAAAGGTTACAGAAAATACATGTCAATAACCAACCTGTACCAAAGTATTTCAAAAAGACCCATAAAATGTGCAAAGTATGACACAAATGTACGTGTTCAAACATGACATTTTAATAAAATGTTACTAATGTCCATTTGTACCTATAGTGGCAAGCTACAAACGCTGAGATTTTGCATGCGCCGTAAGAGAAAAAAAATGGCAACTACACAGGAAGAGGATAATTCAGTTATGAAATGAAAAAGATGGGAGAATGAAAAAAAAATTACGTTGCGTGATTTCAATGAAGTCTAAAAAAACATGCAAAGGTTTACACAAAGCTATATGGACAAAGATAACGTTTCAAATAAGAAATAGTAATGCTAAGAAAGAATGAGTGCAATCATACACTACAAATGTACAACCTGGGCACTCTGCAATATTACTGGAAAAATGTAATAGCGCAGAAAGATAATACGACAATTATATTGGCATAATTAGATGTGCGGTAAGAGAACAATAAAGCGCGGTTCGCTTTAGAGTGGGCAAAATTAAACTTACACAATATTTACTGCCTCCATTCTGTTTGTGCAAGTCACACCAATGTATTTGCATTGAAGATTCTTTGTATACTGATATTCCATGTCCCTTACAAACTTTTTAAAAACTTTTTTTCGACCCTTTCATTACCTGAATTGCCAGTAAGTTTCCCTTTTCACTCAAGGTAAAAAAACAATTGCCCCTTATACATTCACTGAGATGTGCGGGCATATTGTGCGTTCAACCAAAAAAGCAGCTCATGTGGCCTTCACTCAGAAGCCAAATACATTCTTTCTTTGAAGCAACATATTGCAATCCAATTATGAGAACCACTACTCCCATACACATCCCGAAGCGATGTTTCCAGCAAACACTGCAGATGGTTGCAGTAGTTTACAAAACTGAGAACGACAGTCTGACGGCAATTTTATTCCAAAAACATTTTAACCCACACGCAGTAATTGGTCGTGGAACAGTAAGCAGGAACTTCCATTTAAACGTATCACTTTGGTGAGAAAAAAGCTCCACTTTTTCATTTTGTGCTTCCACATCCCATTGTAACGCTCACCTGGTATCCACGGGGATGTCATTCAGCCTGTTCTGACCTCTTACGACCTCAAACCCTTCCCTGGAGGCTATTTGACTGGAGACTGGGCCTGAAACACATGATTGGTAGAGTTTAACTCCCTATTGTCTCTGTGTGCTTGAACCCCTTCTTCTCCGGGGTCCAACCCTTCCCTTTGATCCACAGCTCACCTTGTTTTCTTGGATAGTTTGCTCTCATTCCTGCTTTCAGCGCAGGGGCGCATTGATTTGTGCAGGCTTGTTGCTGCCTAGTTACTTCACTGGCAAGAGTCCACCAGGTAAGTATAATGAGTCTTTTGAACAGTTCTCTAACTTCGTTCCTTTCCTTCCTTAGATGATGGCCGGCGTCCGGGGATGGCGGCGTGCTGCTGAGATGAGTAGCGCTGAAGGTGAGGGAGAGCGCGATGCGCGATTCACCCCTTTCATATTTGCATTGAACTGAGTTCTTTTTCTGTGTCTTTAAGGTGCCGCGACGTTTTTTCAGCGTGGATGCCGGTTATGAAGAACAAATGCGGTGGGTAAGCACGGTATGCAGCGCCTCTAGATGTTTCCACGCTAACCTGGAGTGTCTTTTCCCTCTTGCAGATGGATGAGAAGTTCCGGAGACAGAGTTCCCCCAGAGCGGCTGGGATTCAGGTAAGCGTTTGAAGCTCATATAGTATTTAAGAATAAGCAGAATGCTTACTAATGCCTTTTTTCTGTTTTTTTTCCCTTTTCCTTAGGAAGTGGCGTGCCGGGATGGCAATGACACCGCCGAAGATGCCCGCAGAACAGAAGGAGCGATGAATGATGGGCAGAAGCGCTGCAAGGTAAGGCTGTTCCTAACGGTGTTCTTGTTCTTGCAGGAGCTGAGCGCAGAAGAAAGATGCAGGCCTACTGGAGACCGATCCGAACACAGTGAGTGTCACGCTGCCGGTGCAGAAAGCGCAAAGCATGCTTCTCATCCTGGGTGTGGCTTAAATAGTCTCTGGGTACCCCAGGTGTCTCTGGGCTGAGCCACACCCAAAAGACTAGACCGCACATGCAATTCTGGGAACCGAAATATGTGGGGGCATCCATCTTGTCCCCATCAATGCACTACAAGTCCAATCCCCAATGTTATCCTATGGGAGTGAGTGAGTCTGGTACAGAAATACACACTCTGGACGTTGCAGACCAGAAACCCAGTGTTGCACTCCTAACAGGAAAAAATCCCATGTAAAGTTTTAAACCTCAGAGGGGTAGAGCCCAGAACCATGACCAGTCAGTCATCCCTAGAGGTTGAGGCAATAATATTGTGGTTTAGTAGCGAGCACTCAACAAAGGCTCATGGGTAATTTATAACTCTGTAACCATTACAATGTAACCATATATTAATATTTCTGTCCGCCTGCTGGAGTATAGAGAGGAAAAATCAACCACACTAACTCTGGACAGGTTGAACATGTAAAACACAAGTATTTATATAACAACGTTATTTGAAATCACACTGTTAGCAGCACAGTGTGTTGTATAACACGTAGAAAATATCATAAAACAATGATTCAATACAACAGTGGTACAATTTGTGAGCTGAAAAGCTGCTCAGAGAAACACAAAAAGCATAATTTGCAGAGTTATATCACAATTACACCATTGTAAATAACTTTTAAAGTTTTAAAGTTTGTACATCAGTAAGCACTCCTAGGTGTTGTCTGGTGCCAACGCGTTTCGGATTAAACTAATCCATCTTCAGGGCTGGATGTGCTCATCTTTTGTACTGTATTCAAGTACAGACTTTCTTGGTGAGTCCTAAGAGTAAGCAAATTACACTAATCAGTGATTGTATTAGGAGGGTAGTTCGAAGAAGGAAAAGCTAGTAAAATCACTAACCTAAATTGTCCAAAGCGTAGGACTCGTGAATGTGGACTGGTCAGGAGGCCAGACCGCAGAGGAATGGTGGCGGGATTAAGTCTCCCTTGCAGGCATCTGCAAAAAAGGAGGGAAACACGCAGTTAGAGCAGGGGGGAATCCATTTGGGACATTTGTTAAGAGCCCCCCACAGTAGTGAGTAGGCCTGGATTAATGTTATAATACGGTGTACACTTGCTCTTGAACTGAAATCAGGACATCGTTTCGCCATTGGATGACAGTATGCTAGTGTGTGCTGCATAAAAACACGTGCCGTTTGAAACTACGAAGCTGTATGTAATTCGGATGGCAGTGTGAAGTACCATTCGTAGCCCGGTGTGTATAGCGGGATCTCATAGTTCAAAAATTCTTTACCTGTCATTCGCGAAGCGAAGGACGTGTCGAATCAGCCATCACCAAGACGGGTCGCACTCGACTGAACAATGATAACGGTGGTCGTCAGGGACATGTGCAATCGCGCTGCGGGCACCATATTGAAGTGGGCATAAAGTAGTGCGATCCGCGGTGTTAGAAAAGACACAGCGGAAATGTCGCTAGTGCTGATGTAGAACGCTGCAGTACGGCAGCAGTAAGGGTCATGAGGAGAGTCAGAAGTATTTGTGTCATCACCTCAGTGGTCGTTATTAGCACATAAAATGGCAATGTGCACAACAGCGGGAGGTACTGAAATGTATCAAGAATATATATGATCGTGTTCAGTTGAGATAGAATCGGTATGTCAGTCAGAAAATCATAGTTGGAAGGGCAGGAGGGGGGCACCACAGCTCCAAATGAAACTGTGGCGTGCCCCCCCACCCTGCATGGTAGGTGGTGCCTAGTTGGATGAACCAGAACCTAGTCTTGTTCAAAACGAGGCACTAAAATTACAAAAAGAGTGTAAGAGAGATTAATGGGGTCTGTGCAGAGGCACTATTGAGTTAGAGGGGCAGGAGGGGGGGCACCAACGTTCAAAAGAAAACAGTGGGGTGCCCCCCTCTCCTGCACGGTAGGTGGTTCCTAGTTAGGTGAACCAGAACCATGTCCAGTTCAAAAGAGGCACTAAAAATACGAAAAGGGGGCAAAGGAGATTATTGGGAACAGTCAGATTGGGGTCTGTTCAGGGGCGCTCTCTCATACCAATGCATATGACATGCCCAATTGTGGACAATTCACATACTGTCGGTCTATAAACCGTTCACATTCTGAAATAATTATGCCTTTTAACCAGTTTTGCACACAATCAAATATGAAGTCTAGTCATTCATCAATTGTCTACATATAAAATTGTCAGACTTAATAATCAGACACAGTTTTATGCACTGGATGGTTTGATAACAAATCACTGGACAATAGCAACAATTATACCACATCATAAGAAGCACATAAGGTCAAATTCACAATTCATACCCGCGGGGTAAGGCAATCTAACAGGTCAATCCATATAATTTCCCTCTGAAGCAGTTTCGTATGGATATCACCCCTCTGGGGCCAACCTTCACTTGTTCTAGAATTAAGCATTTAAGTTGAGCAATCGAGTGTCTAAATTCCATGAAGTGCGTTGACACCGGTGATCCTAGACTGTTAGTCCTTATGTTAGACTTATGTTCTGTCCATCTCAGTTTAACCTTTCTCATAGTGATGCCCATGTAGTAAAACCCACATGGGCGTTTCAGAGCATACACCACATTAGTGGAATCACAAGTGACAAGTGTTTCAGTGAGATTGGCTTGCCTGTGTGTGGGTGTGAAATGGTATTGCCAGGTAAGGTGTTACTACAATGCAGGCAATTAAAACAGGGTTGTGTCCCCTTAAATGTCTTAGACAAGGGTTGATCTCTCAAGGGTTCAGCTCTAAAAAGGCTGCTTCTCAAGGCCTTGCTGTTACGGTAGGCGAAGGTTGGAAGTTGTTGAAAGAGTGGTTGGGTTAGGGGGTCCATCAGAAGCATGGGCCAATTTTTTGGGATAATGTCCCTGATTTTCTTGCTCTGGGCAGAGTATGTTGTCACATAAACCAAGCGGTCATCCTTTGGGCGATTTTTTGAGATTAGTAAAGTGTCCTGCTCTATGGTAGATACTTTTTCTTCAATGCCAGTAATTTTGGCAGGATTGTATTTCTCACGTAGTGTAGCAGATTGCCGTACAAACTCAGTTTCTTCCGAGTGGTGCCACAAGCGCCAAGTCTGACTCCAAGTGGGTCTTTGGAGGGATGGAGAGGCCCTTGAGGGCCATGTAGGTGATTGTGGCATGGCTCCAGCCTGACATCTTGGAGGGCTGTGGACATGAGGGGCAGGAATCATGACAGCACTCCCCCCCCAAGATTCCTCTCAAGGTGGCTCTTCTGTCTGGTCCTGGTTTGGTTGGATCGTTTTGATGAAATCGTCTAAGCAAGCGAGGTGCATGGATGTACTCACAAGGCTACGATGTCCTGTCTTGTGGACCATACCCCTTCCAGTCTACTAAGTAGTATAATTTGGAGCTGACGTACTTTGAATCTAGGATGTCCTTGACTTCGAATTCTGGCTCCCGGCCACTACTACTGGCTGCGGTGGCGTTGCTACCCGGGTCCCAGGTTCAACAGGTTTAAGGAGAGACACGTGGAACAAAGGATGAATCTGCATGTTTGATGGCAAAGCTAGTCTGACCACCACAGGATTTATCACAGAGGTGACGGTGAATGGACCCAGGTATCTTAGACGGAAAGTTCGGGCTCCTTTAATGGACATGTGTTTAGACGCCAGCCAGACTTTGTCTCCCACTTGGTAGTTGGGGGCCTTTGCTCGGTGTTGATCAGCAAACTTCTTTTGGCGATTCTTAGCTTGAAGTAGGTGTTCAGCTGCCCTTTTAAAGGTTTGAGAAATGGTTGTGTGCAAGATTTTGACTCCTGGCATTTCCAGGGTTGTAGGAACGTCCAACTCAGAAGTACGTGGGTGCCTGCCATACATGGTATAAAAGGGTGTTTGCCCAGTGCTGGTGTGTAGGGAATTATTATAAGCATATTCAGCTATCCATAATAGATCGAACCAGCTTCCTTCAGCTTGGTGTAACATGCAACGCAGATACTGCTCGAGCGTCTGATTTGTCCTCTCAGTTTGACCATCCGTATGGGGATGATGACTGGTGGATAGCCGGATGTCGATCTGGACCATAGAGCAGCATTTTCTCCAGAAGTTAGATAAGATTTGAGTACCTCGGTCTGAGACCAAAACTGAAGGAAACCCATGGAGCCGTACGATGCCTTCAAGAAATGCCTTTGCCAGGGTGGAAGCATTTGGGAGCCCCTTAAGTGGAATGAAATGTGCCATTTTTGAAAATAGGTCCACGACCACAAGAATAGTGTTAAACCCTTGACTGAGTGGTAAGTCAGTAATAAAATTGGGGGACAACATGTGCCAGGGTTCTGGTGGGATTTCCAATGGCTGTAATAGCCCAGCCGGTTTCTGCTTGGATGACTTGTTTTGAGCACACACTCCACAAGATAGGATGAATTGGATAATGTCTTTACGCCACGTGGGCCACCAATAATTTCGTTTTACCTTGGCTAGGGTGTTAGCGAGGTGGCCCTCGATCAAGGAATCATGATAACCGGACATGACTTGTTCTCGTAGTTCTTGGTTTGGTAAGAATAAACGATTCCTGAAGTAGGGCAACTGATCTTTTATCATGTAATGTTCTCCTTGTGCACTCCACGCTTGTAATTGCTCCGGACTCATCAGGTTTTGGATTTCTTCATGTAATTCTTTCTGAGTTATGGTTGCTGTGATTCCTAGGAGCTTGTCACTCGGGATGATTGCTATTGGGTCAGGGGTATGATACCCTTGCTCTTCCACCGCCCTACGGGAAAGGGCATCAGCCTTCCCGTTTTTCAGCCCTGGTCGAAATGTAATCACGTAGTCATATTCAGCAAAAAAAAGAGCCCAACGTAGTTGTCGTGAGGATTGGGACTTTGCCGTTTTTAGGTACTGGAGGTTCCGGTGGTCAGTTATTACGGTGATTGTGTTTCTGGTGCCCAAGAGGTAGTGCCTCCATGCCTTAAAGGCTGACTTAATGGCCAGGAGTTCTTTGTCTGTGATAGCGTAATTGAGTTCTTGGGGTGTGAATGTATGCGACCAGAAGGCAACAGGGTGTAACTGGCCCGTTTCAGGGTCCTTTTGTGAGAGTACGGCTCCCATAGCCATGCTTGAGGCGTCCGTTTCCACAACTTATGGGAGATCAGGGCGAGGGTGGCGTAAGATTGGGGCAGATGTAAATCTTGCTTTGAGTTCTTGGAAAGCCTCCTCGGCTTCTGTTGTCCACTGGAACTTTTTGTTGCTTTTCCTTAGTAATGACGTGATGGGATGCACGATTTGCGAAAATCCTGGGATGAACCGGTGGTAGAAGTTTGCAAAACTCAGCATACTTTTAACCCCCTTGAATGAATTAGGGGATGGCCAGTTCAGGATAGCATCTACTTTGTGTACATCCATTCGGATTCCATTCGGGCTGAGAATAAAGCCCAGTAATTCCACCTCGGACACGTGGAATGAGCACTTTTCGAGTTTGGCATAGAGCCGGTGTTGACAGAGTTTCTCCAATACGGATCGGACGTGTTTAACGTGGTCCTGCTTTGATGCAGAATATACTAGGATATCGTCGATGTACACTAGAGCACAGACATCAATCAATTCCTGTATACTGCTCGTGCGTCTGATTTGTCCTCTCAGTTTGACCATCCGTTTGGGGATGGTGACTGTTGGATAGCCGGATGTTGATCTGGGCCATAGAGCACCATTTTCTCCAGAAGTTAGATACGAATTGAGTACCTCGGTCTGAGACCAAAACTGAAGTAAACCCATGGAGCCGTACGATGCCTTCAAGAAATTTCTTTGACAGAGTGGAAGCATTTGGGAGCCCCTTAAGAGGAATGAAATGTGCCATTTTTAAAAATAGGTCCACAACCACAAGAATAGTGTTAAACCCTTGACTGGGTGGTAAGTCAGTAATAAAATCGAGGGACAACGTGTGCCAGGGTGCTGGTGGGATTTCCAATGGTTGTAATAACCCAGCCGGTTTCTGCTTGGATGACTTAGTAATGACGTGATGGGATGCACGATTTGCCAAAATCCTGGGATGAACCGGCGGTAGAAGTTTGCAAAACCCAGAATACTTTGAACCCCCTTGAATCAATTTGGAGGATGGCCATTTCAGGATAGCATCTACTTTGTGTACATCCATTTGGATTCCATTTGGACTGAGAATAAAGCTCAGGAATTCCACCTCGGAGACATGGAATGAGAACTTTTCGAGCTTGGTGTAGAGCCGGTGTTGACAGAGTTTCTCCAATACGGATCGGACGTGTTTAACGTGGCCCTGCTTTAATGCGGAATATACTAGGATATCGTCGATGTACACTAGAGCACAGACATCAATCAATTCCCGTAGGACATTGTTCATGAAGTATTGAAATGCAGTTTGCGCGTTGCAAAGGCCAAATTCGTACAAGCCGTATTTGGTGCGAAAAGCGGTTTTCCATTCGTCCTCCTGTTTTACGCGAACAAGGTGATATGCCCCCCTCAGGTCTAGTTTTCTGTAGATTGGGGCATCTTTGACTTGATCAAGCAATTCAGGGATCAGTGGCAGGGGGAAGCAATTTTTTACGGTAATCTGGTTCAGTGTGCGATAGTCGATGCATGTTCTCAAGTCCCCCTCCTTTTTTGGTACAAAGAATAGAGGACTAGCTGCTGGAGACTTCGAGGGATGGATGAACCCGTTGGCGAGGAATTGGTCAAGATAGGCCTTCAGGTGCTGGTTTTCTGATTCTGTGAGTGCGTAAAAATCGCCCACAAGGGATTTGTGCGCCGGGTATCAGGTCGATTTGGCAATCGTATGGTCTATGCGGTGGTAGGGTATTAGCCTGTTCTTTCTGAAAGACATCTTGAAAGTCCTGGTATAAACTTGCTAGGGTGCCGATTGCCATAGTCGCAAGCGTAGAGGTTCTGGTGTCTATTGGTTGTTTCTCTTGGCGATAACATGTGTGGGCGCCAATCGATTTGAGGATTGTGAGCTACCAACCATGGCATTCCCAAAATCAACCGGAACTGTGGTGCCTTAATGAGGTCGAAAACGATAGACTCTTGGTTTCCATCCTGGCACAGAAAGGTTAAAGCTGCAGTGCATTGGGATACTGGACCAGAAGCTATTTCCGTGCCGTTGACAGTGGTAACAGTGTTGGTGGTTGATTTAGGGCGTAACGGAAGCCCCATCTTTGCCGCAAGATCCTGGTCAATGTAATTCCCAACGGCTCCACTGTCTATGCACGCTCTTACTGCGTGCATCCGAGATGGTTGTTGGTGATTGATCAAGACCACAGATAGTGCAAAATGGGAGATCTGTAGTTCACTTTCTTAGCTCGACAAGTGGACCCCTACACTTGCCGGGCTGGGGAGTTTTCCAATTCCTTGATGGTATCTTCCTTGTCCGTGGCCCCTACCGTCCTCCTTGGTGGCTTCACAGGGCACTCTTCAAGGAAATGACCTGACCTTCCACAGTACAGACATAACTGCTGCTGTCTCCTTTTATCCCTTTCCGCTTTAGTCAAGGGGGATCTGACCCCCCCGATTTGCATTGGTTCTCCTGAACCTTCCGTTGTTTGGGCAGTATTGTCCTTTGAAAGCACATACATAGGGCGAGGGTCCGGTCTGGTTCGATCTGCTCTTCGGTCCTGCAACCTATGATCCAGTTGAACAACAAGGTCAATGAATTCTGAGCAGTCATTCAGGGGGTTCACTACTTGTGCAAGAACATCCTTGAGCTCCCCCGCAACCCCCTATGAAATAACGTGGTTCTCTTCTCCACTGGCCATTCTGCTTCAACTACGAGTCTATTGAACATGGCTATGTATGTTAATAGGTCTTGATTCCCTTGGCGTAGGGACAGAAGTTCGTTGTCTAATGCTTGCCCATGAGTACGACGGGCGAACAGCTTTTCCATCTCCTGCTGAAAGCCCCTGAAGTCATGCAGCAAAGGATCGTCTTGGGCCACAAAGGGTACAGACAAGTCCGCGGCGCTACCACTCAGGTAGGACAGCAAAAAAGGGACCCGTGATTGGTCATTCGGAAAGGCCCCTGGCCTACAAAGTAAGTGCAGGTGGTACTGGTTCCTGAACGTTGCAAACCTCTTGGGATCCCCGTAAATCATTTGGGCGGGGCCAAGGGAACAGCCCCAGGAAGGGTTATCTGAACGGGATTGACTGATGGCGCTGGCATCGAGGGCACGCTTCCCGGCAATGGTGCATGCCCTGCTTGTGACTGGAGAAGTTGCCGGCTTAAATCATCTGTGCCTTCTTTGGCTACTATCAGCTCTCTCCTCAGCGTGTTGGTCTCCTGCCTGGCTGCATGTACTTCGGAACGTAGCTGCCCCAACATGTGGGCTAACTGGTCAGTTTCTGATGTTTCCATGACGCCCAGGTGGATTTTGATGTGAGGCTTTGCGTTCTGTAACGCTCACCTGGTATCCACGGGGACATCACTCAGCCTGTTCTGACCTCTTACGGCCTAAAACCCTTCCCTGCAGCCTATTCGACTGGAGAAAGGGCCTGAAACACAGGGTTGGTAGAGTTTAACTCCCTATTGTCTCTGTGTGCTTGAACCCCTTCTTCCCCGGGGTCCAACCCTTCCCTTTGATCCACAGCTCACCTTGTTTTCTTGGATAGTGTGCTCTCCGCCCTGCTTTCAGCGCAGGGACGCGTTGATTGATGCAGGCTCGTTGCTGCCTAGTTACTTCACTGGCAAGAGTCCGGCAGGTAAGTATAATGAGTCTTTTGAACAGTTCTCTATCTTCGTTCCTTTCCTTCCTTAGATGATGGCCGGCGTCCGGGGATGGTGGCGTGCTGCTGAGATGAGTAGGGCTGAAGGTGAGTGAGAGTGCGATGCGCGATGCACCCCTTTCGTATTTGCATTGAACTGAGTTCTTTTTCTGTGTCTTTTAGGTGGCGTGACGTTTTCAGCATGGATGCTGGTTATGAAGAACAAATGCGGTGGGTAAGCGCGGTATGCGGCGCCTCTAGATGTTTCCACGCTAACGTGGAGTGTCTTTTCCCTCTTGCAGATGGATGAGAAGTTCCAGAGACAGAGTTCCCCCAGAGCGGCTGGGATTCAGGTAAGCGTTTGAAGCTCGTACAGTATTTAAAAATAAGCAACGATTTGCAGAATGTTTACTAATTCCTTTTTTCTGTTCTTTTCCCTTTTCCTTAGGAAGCGGTGTGCCGGGATGGGAATGACACCGCCGAAGATGCCCGCAGAACAGAAGGAGCGATGAATGATGGGCAGAAGCGCCGCAAGGTAAGGCTGTTCCTAACAGTGTTCTTGCTCTTGCAGGAGCTGAGCGCAGAAGAAAGATACAGGCTTACTGGAGACCGATCCGAACACGGTGAGTGTCACGCTGCAGGTGCAGAAAACGCAAAGCATGTTTCTCAGCCTGGGTGTGGCTTAAATAGTCTCTGGATATCCCAGGTGTCTCTGGGCTGAACCACACCCAAAAGACTAGACCGCACATTCAGTTCTGGGAACCAAAATATGTGGGGGCATCCATCTTGTCCCCATCAATGCACTACAAGTCCAATCCCCAATGTTATCATATGGGAGTGAGTGAGTCTAGTGCCACAAGCGCCAAGTCTGACTCCAAGTGGGTCTTTGGAGGGATGGAGAGGCCCTTGAGGGCCATGTAGGTGATTGTGGCCTGGCTCCAGTCTGACATCTTGGAGGGCTGGGGACATGAGGGGCAGGAATCATGACACCCATTCTGCCCCCCTCAAAGTTCACCTTCTGAAATACTGTTACATGAGTGTGTCACGCCCAATGCAGTCTAGTTTTCGACGTATTACTGGCGTTATCCACGTACACTAAAACATGAATACAATGTAAAGATTTGAACCCACTCACAGTGATTGCTCGTGGAACAGTAACCAGGAACTTCCATTTAAAGGTATAGGTCTGGTGACAAAAAAGCTCCATTTTTTCATTTTGTACTTCCACATCCCATTCCGCCCCCCTCAAAGGTCACGTTCTGAAATACTGTTACATGAGTGTGTCAAGTGGAATGCAGTCTTGGTTTTGATGTGTTACTGGCGATATCCGCGTACACTGAAACATGAATAAAACATAGGCGGCACCGAAAAAAGCTCACTTACTTTGCGCTGTTGTACAACCTATCACATGTTCGTTGGCACAAACTTTTTCCCCATTCAATCTAAGGGGAAAAGAGATGTTATGAGAACCCCTGCTCCTTATAACTTGTGCCCCCCTGCACCAAACATCACCAAACTTTCCAAAGAAAGTCACAGTGTGCAATACAATTTATTTTGCAAACATTGGTGACGATTCATCCAAGGGAAGTTCAGTTATAAGGCAGTCAAAAAGTGTTCTTCCGATGGAAACAGCAACTCCACCATAACAACACAGCCACTAACGTGCCTGTCTAATATGCTGTAGTGGTTGTTGGCTGGACCTAGGGATGTGTATACGTGTACATTGGCTAATAACTCCAGTGCTTATAAGGTCGTTTCTGGGTGCATGCCTTCGGCCATGCCCCCAAGACAGTATACCCTCCCTAGAACCATCTGACATGCTAACATATACTACAGGTGTATGCATTGCTCTAATAATATGCGGTGGATGTGAGCAGGGCATAGGGTTTTAGGAGTATGGTGTATGGGCTACAACCTGCAGCCATGCAACCAAAACTCTACATCCTGCCCACAACCACCTCAGTGATGTGGAGTTGTACGGGTGTATTGATAGGTGTGGTTTGCTTCACTTGTTCTGGCCAGAGACTGCACTCCTAGCTGTATGTCCATAGATATTACAATGTGTGGGTGTGCACTGGCCTACACCTCCAGCGCTTATAACTTTGTTCTTGGGTGCTGTACACACTCCCCACAACCATGTAATCGTTAGTCAATACTACAGGTGTATCCATGGTTGTGACATGCTGCGGTGGTTGTGGCCAGGGCCTACAGTCTTGAATGTATGGCCTTCGGCCTGCGGCCATGCATCCAAGACTCTAGGCCCTGGCCACACCCACTGCAACATGTCATAACCATGGTGGCATACTAATCAATAACAGACCCATAGGAACATGTAATGTAATAACGCCATGTACTCAATTTGAATGGTCAGTAAAACGACACGTGTCCTTCCAACATTTTCAAGGTGCCTCTACACAGCACGGACTGAAATACTACCCTTATCGCACCCCTCATTTTCTGCATGTGCAAATATCCTGAACAAGGAGGCAATGGAGAATACATCATTAACAGTTGCCGGCCAAACTAGTACAGTATTTCAATCCATTCTTACGCTCTGAACGTCTCCAAGCACTGTAGGTGATCAGAAGACTTTCCCAAACACCATTTTGCATGGCGAATACATCATTACCACCTGCTGCCCAAACAAATACGGTATTTAACCCATCTCTTACTTTGTGATCCTCCCCATGCACTGTAGGAGAGTGAAACAGTTTCCAAAACAGCATTTCGCCTCTGGTGGCGACCGCGCTGTCTTCGGATCCAAGATGTCGGGTGCATCCACACATTCTGACGCACATCACGGCTCGCTGTAGCCAATCAGAGAAGATGTTGCGTGTCCGCGGTCATGACGCCACCCCCCTGGCCAATCGATATCTTGTCCGCAGAGCGAACCAGGGTGTTTGACCGCGGAGCGGACATAGATATCACTAATTGCACCCCTCATTTTCTGCATGTACAAATATCCTGAGCAAGGAGGCAATGGAGAATACATCATTAACAGTTGCCGCCCAAACAAGTACAGTATTTTAGTCATCTCTTACGCTCTGAACCTCTCCAAGCACTGTAGGTGATCATAAGACTTTCCCAAACACCATTTCGCATGGCAAATACATCATTACCACCTGCCGCCCAAACAAATACAGTATTTAACCCATCTCTTACTCTGTGATCCTCCCCACGCACTGTAGGAGAGCATAACAGTTTCTGAAACAGAATTTTCACCTCTGGTGGCGACCAAGATGTCGGGCGCATCCACACATTCTGATGCACATCACGGCTCGCTGTAGCCAATCAGCGAAGACGTCACGTGTCCGCGGTCATGACGCCACCTCCCTGGCCAATCGATATCTTGTCCGTGAAGCGAACAGGGAAGTGTGACCACGGAGCGGACATAGATATCACACATTTTTTTAGACATATTTTTTGGTCATTTTAAAGGAAACTACTGGACGGATTGGCACCAGATTTACAAAATCACGCTTTTGGGACCAAGCCTCTGCCACAAATTTGATTACAATCCGTCCAGCGGTTTGGGCTGTAGGCATGCGCAAAGTTTTCCCCCATTCAGTCTATGGGAAAAAAGACCTTTTGGGACCCCCCCCTATAACCTTTCCCCATCTGGACCAAACATCACCAAACTTTGCAAAAAAATTCAGAGTGGCCCATATACTTTTTTTGCAATGTTTGGTGAGGATTCGTCCACGGGGAGCGAAGTTATAAGCCGCCCAAAAAGTGTTCTTCCTATGGAAACAGCAACTTAACCATTTGTGATGTCATCTTTGATATCCTGGGTGCTTAGTCTTAGCAATGCACGGGTGTGTCGCGAGTTATGGTTGCTTAGCTTACCATAAATGGCGAATTTCAGGGGTTTTTCGGTTTTACTTGGAACCATAACGTCCCTTTAACAAGGTTTTTTTACTTAATTTCATAGGTTTTTATTAGTGCAACTTTACCATAACGTCCCTTTAACAAAGTTTTTTCATTGAATTTCATAGGTTTTTATTAGTGCAACTTAACCATAATGTCCCTTTAACAAAGTTTTTTTATTGAATTTCATAGGTTTTTATTAGTGCAACGTAACCATAACGTCCTTTTCAATATATGAAGACCACTAGCATCCTAGGTCCTCAAAGTGGGAACCCCGTCTGGTATAAAAAAGATTTTTCTTCCCAAACCGGGACGCTGGCGGCGTCCCGGTGAAGGAAGGAAAATCTTTTACAAGATGGCCACCTTGGAAAGGGAAGGCGAGGTGTATAAAGAGAACACAACAGGGCATCAGCGGGGGTTGGGGAGAACAAGAGGTCAACAAGGGGCATCATAGGAGGGGGCAGGGGCGTTGCTGGGGGGAGCTAAGGGGGCTATAGCCCCTGATCTTTTGGTTGTAGCCCCTGATAGAATCTCAGGAGCTACAGCCAAAAGACTAGCTAGCCCCCAGTCCCAACAGTTCCAACATGAGTTTAGCCCCAGGTCTTTTACAGACCTAGCAACTCCCCTGGGAGGAGGGACAAGAGGAAGACACAGGGCTTGAGCGGGGGGGAACAGGAAGAAGACACGGGGCATGAGCGTGGGGTGGGTGAACAGGTGGAAGACACGGGGCATGAGCGGGGGTGGGGGGAACAGGAAAGAGACACGGGGTATGAGCGGGGGATGGGGGGAACAGGAGGGAGACACAGGGCATGAGCGGGGGTGAGGGGGAACAGGGGAGACATGGGGCATGAGCGGGGGTAGGGGGGAACAGGGGAGACACGGGTCATGACCGGGGGGTGGGGGAACGGGAGGTAGACTTGGGACACAGGGCATGAGTGGGGGGGGACGGAGGGAGACACGGGGCATGAGCGGGGGGGTGGGGGGAACGGGAGGTAGACATGGGGCATGAGCGGGGGGTGGGAGGAACGGGAGGTAGACATGGGGCATGAGCGGGGGTCGGAGGGAACAGGGGAGACACGGGGCATGAGCGAGGGTGGAGGGGAACAGGGGTGGGGAACAGAGGAGACACGGCACATGAGCGGGGGGTGGGGGGAACGGGAGGTAGACACGGTACACAGGGCATGAGCGGGGGTGGGGGGAATGGGAGGGAGACACGGGGCATGAGTGGGGGATGGGGGGGACGTGAGGTAGACACGGGGCATGAGTGGGGGGTGGGGTGGTACAGGGGAGACACGGGGCATGAGCAGGGGGTTTGGGGGAACAGGGGAGACACGGGGCATGAGCGGGGGGTCGGGGGGTACCGTAGGGAGACACGGGGCATGAGCGGGGGTGGGGTGATCAGGGTAGACACAGGGCATGAGCGGGGGGTGGGGGGAACAGGGGAGACATGGGCATGAGTGGGGGGTGGGGGGAACAGGGGAGACACGGGGCATGAGCAGGGGTTGGGGGAACGGGAGGGAGACACAGGGCATGAACGGGGGTGGGGGGGGAACTTGGGAGACACGGGGCATGAACGAGGGGTGGGGGAACAGGAGGGAGAAACGGGGCATGAGCGGGGGGTGGGGGGGTACAGGAGGGAGACACGGGGCATGAGCAGGGGGTGGGGGGAACGGGAGGTAGACACGGGGCATGAGCGGGGGTGGGGGAGAACGGGAGGGAGACACGGCATGAGTGGGGGGTACAGAAGGGAGACACGGGGCACGAGCGGGGGGTGGGGGGGAATGGGAGGGAGACACAGGGTATGAGCCGGGGGTGGGGGGGTGGGGGGGAACGGGAGGGAGACACGGCGCAAGAGCGGGGTGTGGGGGGGAACAGGAGATACACGGGGCATGAGCGGGGGGTGGGGGGAACGGGAGGGAGACATGGGGCATGAGCGGGGGGTGGGGGAGGACATTAGGTAGACACGGGGCATGAGCGGGGGGCGGGAGGAACAGGGGAGACATGGGGCATGAGCAGGGGTGGGGGGAACAGAAGGGAGACATGGGGCATGAGCGGGGGGTGGGGGGAACATTAGGTAGACACAGCGCATGAGCGGAGGATGGGGGAATGGGAGGTAGACACGGGGCATGAGCGGGGGGCGGGAGGAACAGGGGAGACACGGGGCATGAGCAGGGGTGGGCGGAACGGGAGGGAGACACGGGGCAAGAGCGGGGTGTGGGGGGGAACAGGGGAGACACGGGGCATGAGCGGGGGGTGGGGGGAACGGGAGGGAGACATGGGGCATGAGCGGGGGGTGGGGGGGAACATTAGGTAGACACAGCACATAAGTGGAGGATGGGGGGAATGGGAGGTAGACACGGGGCATGAGCGGGGGGCGGGAGGAACAGGGGAGACACGGGGCATGAGCAGGGGTGGGGGGAACGGGAGGGAGACATGGGGCATGAGCGGGGGGTGAGGGGAACAGGGGAGACACGGGGCATGAGCGGGGGGTGGGGGGTACAGGGGAGACATGGGGCGTGTGCAGGGGGTGGGGGAACAGGAGGGAGACACGGGGCATGAGCGGGGGTGGGTGGGGAACAGGGGAGACACGGGGCATGAGCGGGGGATGGGGGAACAGGGGAGACATGGGGCATGAGCAGGGGGTGGGGGAACAGGAGGGAGACATGGGGCATGAGCGGGGGTGGGGGGGTGAAGGAGGGAAACACGGGGCATGAGCCGGGGGTTGGGGGGAACAGGGGAAACACGGGGCATGAGCAGGTTGTGGGGAGAAATGGGAGGGAGACAGTGGGCATGAGCGGGGGTGGTGGGGTTACAGGAGGGAGACACAGGGCATGAGCGGGGGTGGGGGGAACGGGAGGGAGACATGGGGCATGAGCAGGGGGTGGGGGGGAAAGGAGGGAGAGACGGGGCATGAGTGGGGGGTGGGGGAGAACAGGGGAGACACGGGGCATGAGCGGGTGGTGGGGGGAATGGGAGGGAGACACAGGGCATGAGCAGGGGGTGGGGGGGAAAGGAGGAGACACGGGGCATGAGTGGGGGGTGGGGGAGAACAGGGGAGACACGGGGCATGAGCGGGGGGTGGGGGGAACAGGGGAGACACAGGGCATGAGTGGGGGGAATGGGAGGGAGACACGGGGCATGAGCGGGGGGTGTGGGAGAACATCAGGTAGACATGGGGCATGAGCAGAGGGTGGGGGGAACGGGAGGTAGACACGGGGCATGAGCAGGGGGTGGGGGGAACAGGGGAGACACGGGGCATGAGCAGGGGGTAGGGGGGAACAGGGGAGACACGGGGCATGAGCAGGGAGTGGGGGGAAAATGAGGGAGACACGGGGAATGAGCGGGGGTGTGGGAACATCAGGTAGACACGGGGCATGAGCAGGGGGTGGGGGGGAACAGGGGAGACACAGGGCATGAGCGGGGGTGGGGGGGAAAGGAGGGAGACAGGGGGCATGAGCGGGGGGTGGGGGTTAACAGGGGAGAAACGGGACATGAGCGGGGGTTAGGGGAACGGGAGGGAGACACTGGGCATGAGCGGGGGGTGGGGGGTAACAGGGGAGACACGGGGCATGAGCGGGCGGTGGGGGGAAAAGGAGGGAGACATGGGGCATGAGCGGGGGGTGGGGGGGAACATTAGGTAGACATGGCGCATGAGCGGAGGATGGGGGGAATGGGAGGTAGACATGGGGCATGAGCGGGGGGCGGGAGGAACAGGGGAGACACGGGGCATGAGCAGGGGTGGGGGGAACAGGAGGGAGACACAGGGCATGAGCAGGGTGTGGGGGGTACAGGAAGGAGACACGGGGCACGAGCGGGGAGTGGGGGGGAATGGTAGGGAGACATGGGGCATGAGCGGGGGGTGGGGGGGAACATTAGGTAGACACGGCGCATGAGCGGAGGATGGGGGGAATGGGAGGTAGACACGGGGCATGAGCGGGGGGCGGGAGGAACAGGGGAGTCACGGGGCATGAGCAGGGGTGGGGGGAACAGGAAGGAGACATGGGGCATGAGCCGGGGGTGGGGGGGTGGGGGGGAACGGGAGGGAGACATGGGGCAAGAGCGGGGTGTGGGGGGGAGCAGGGGAGACACGGGGAATGAGCGGGGGGTGGGGGGAACGGGAGGGAGACATGGGGAATGAGTGGGGGGTGGGGGGAATGGGAGGTAGACACGGGGCATGAGCGGGGGGCGGGAGGAACAGGGGAGACACGGGGCATGAGCAGGGGTGGGGGGAACAGGAGGGAGACATGGGGCATAAGCGGGGGTAGGGGGGAACATTAGGTAGACACGGCGCATGAGCGGAGGATGGGGGGAATGGGAGGTAGACACGGGGCATGAGCGGGGGGCGGGAGGAACAGGGGAGACACGGGGCATGAGCAGGGGTGGGGGGAACGGGAGGGAGACACGGGGCAAGAGCGGGGTGTGGGGGGAACAGGGGAGACACGGGGCATGAGCGGGGGGTGGGGGGAACGGGAGGGAGACATGGGGCATGAGCGGGGGGTGGAGGGGAACATTAGGTAGACACGGCGCATGAGCGGAGGATGGGGGGAATGGGAGGTAGACACGGGGCATGAGCGGGGGGCGGGAGGAACAGGGGAGACACGGGGCATGAGCAGGGGTGGGGGGAACGGGAGGGAGACATGGGGCATGAGCGGGGGGTGGGGGGAACAGGGGAGACACGGGGCATGAGCGGGGGGTGGGGGGTACAGGGGAGACATGGGGCGTGTGCAGGGGGTGGGGGAACAGGAGGGAGACACGGGGCATGAGCGAGGGTGGGGGGTGCAGGAGGGAAACACGGGCCATGAGCGGGGGGTGGGGGGGAACAGGGGAAACACGGGGCATGAGCGGGGGTGGGTGGGGAACAGGGGAGACACGGGGCATGAGCGGGGGATGGGGGAACAGGGGAGACATGGGGCATGAGCAGGGGGTGGGGGAACAGGAGGGAGACATGGGGCATGAGCGGGGGTGGGGGGTGAAGGAGGGAAACACGGGGCATGAGCCGGGGGTTGGGGGGGAACAGGGGAAACACGGGGCATGAGCAGGTTGTGGGGAGAAATGGGAGGGAGACAGTGGCATGAGCGGGGGTGGTGGGGTTACAGGGGGGAGACACAGGGCATGAGCGGGGGTGGGGGGAACGGGAGGGAGACATGGGGCATGAGCAGGGTTTGGGGGGGAACAGGGGAGACACAGGGCATGAGCGGGTGGTGGGGGGAACGGGAGGGAGACACAGGGCATGAGCAGGGGGTGGGGGGGAAAGGAGGGAGACACGGGGCATGAGTGGGGGGTGTAGGAGAACAGGGGAGACACGGGGCATGAGCGGGGGGTGGGGGAACAGGGGAGACACAGGGCATGAGTGGGGGGAATGGGAGGGAGACACGGGGCATGAGTGGGGGTGTGGGAGAACATCAGGTAGACATGGGGCATGAGCAGAGGGTGGAGGGAATGGGAGGTAGACACGGGGCATGAGCAGGGGGTGGGGGGGAACAGGAGAGACACTGGGCATGAGCGGGGGGTGGGGAGAACAGGGGAGACACGGGGCATGAGCGGGGGGTAGGGGGGAACACAAGGGAGACACGGGGCATGGGCAGGGGGTAGGGGGAACAGGTGAGACACGGGGCATGAGCAGGGAGTGGGGGGAAAAGGAGGGAGACACAGGGAATGAGCGGGGGTGTGGAAACATCAGGTAGACACAGGGCATGAGCAGGGGGTGGGGGGGAACAGGGGAGACACAGGGCATGAGCGGGGGTGGGGGGAAAGGAGGGAGACAGGGGGCATGAGCGGGGGGTGGGGGTTAACAGGGGAGACACGGGACATGAGCGGGGGGTTAGGGGAACGGGAGAGAGACACTGGGCATGAGCGGGGGGTGGGGGGTAACAGGGGAGACACGGGGCATGAGCGGGCGGTGGGGGGAAAAGGAGGGAGACACGGGGCATGAGCGGGGGGTGGGGAGACACGGGGCATGAGTAGGGGTGGGGGGTACAGGAGGGAAACACGGGGCATGAGCGGGGGTGGGGGGAACAGGGGAAACACCGGGCATGAGCAGGGGGTGGGGAGGAACGGGAGGGAGACACTGGGCATGAGCGGGGGGTGGTGGGGTACATGGGGTACAGGAGGGAGACACGGGGCATGAGCGGGGGGTGGGGGGGAATGAGATGGAGACACGGGCATGAGCGGGGGTGGGGGGAACAGGGGAGACACGGGGCATGAGCAGAGGGTGTGGGGGAACGGGAGGGAGACACTGGGCATGAGCAGGGGTGGGGGAACGGGAGACACGGGGCATGAGCAGGGGTGGGGAGGAACAGGGGAGACACGGGGCATGAGCGGGGGGTGGGGGGGAACAGGAGGGAGACATGGGGCATGAGCAGGGGGTGGGGGGAACAGGAGAGACACGGGGCAAGCGCGGGGGGTGGGGGGAAACAGGAGGGAGATACGGGGCATGAGCGGGGGGGTGGGGGGAACAGGGGAGACACGGAACATGAGCGTGGGTGAACGGGAGGGAAGCACAGGGCATGAACGGGGGGAACAGGGGAGACACGGGGCATGAGCGGGGGGTGGGGGGAATGGGAGGGAGACACGGGGCATGAGCGGGGGGTGGAGGGAACATCAGGTAGACATGGGGCATGAACGGGTGGTGGGGGGGAATGGGAGGGAAACACAGGGCATGAGCGGGGGGTGGGGGGAACAGGGGAGACACGGGGCATGAGCGGGGGGTGGGGTGGAATGGGAGGGAAACATGTGTAAGAGCAGGGGGTGGGGGGCAACGGGAGGTACCATGAGCAGGGGGTGGGGGGAAAGGATGGAGACACCAAAATACGATGCACTGCACGCTTCACCGCAGCCAATGGGAGAGCATGTCACATGTTCGCGGACATCACGCAAGCTGCTTGCCCAATCCCTGTCCTGTCCGCGGAGCGAACAGGGAAGTGTGTCCGTGAAGCGGACACAGATATCACTAATTTTTTTCACTTACATTTTTGACATTTAAAAAAAAACTACTGGACGGATTTACACCAAATAAATTTTTAAAAAAACACGCTTTCGGGACCAAGCCGCCGCTCCTGCCGCAAATTTGGTGTAAATACATCCAGCGGTTTGGGCTGTAGGCGCAAGCAAAGTTTTTTCCCATTATGTCTATGGAAAAAAAAGTTGTTTTGGGACCCCCCTATAACTTTGCCCTCCCTGGACCAAACCTCACCAAACTTTGCAATTCAGAGTGGGCCATGTACTTTCTTTTGCAAAGTTTGGTGAGGATTCGTCCAGCGGGAGCGAAGTTATAAGCCGCCCAAAAAGTGCTCTTTCTATGGAAACTGCAACTTAACCATAACTACATGGCCACTACCATGGCCATGTAATATATATATTTCCAGAACCTTATTTGGGCATTGAGTATGTGTACTATTTATGTATGTGCTGATGTTGTTATCACATTTACATCCCTCTTGAAAGTATAGCCTGCCCTTGGCCCACTTTACCACAAAAGGCAAATGAAGCCGATCTCACAACTGGGCCTATGTCAACTTTACGATTGGGATCACTGTTGGCTTGTAATGGTGTGAGGCTGAGTAGGTGGTTTAGCCATTACTCATCCCTCTGCTCCTGCTGAGCAATAGTGACTCTGTCACAGAGCTACAATGCCGTCCAGTGCATTTTGAATCTGAAACGTGCATCGTTAGGCCACATGAATTCACCCACAAGAATTTCTAGGTCCCTTTTCGTCAAATTGTTTTTCTGCTTTTGGAAAATGGACAACGATGCCATATATCAAGCATGCTTTATACACTCAGTTTCAGTACAACTAAGAAGTTGCGAATTCCACATCATTTCCCATGCTACCATTCTTCTGTATAGTCACTTTGCCGGAATCCTCCACTGCATCACAGGTGTGGTCTTCCCATACCAAAAGGCACATTGCATACATGCAGCAAGACTTTGGCCCCTTCACACTCTCGCCATTACTGTGGATCAGAAACAAGCATGAGTTGTAAACATGCATGTCAGATGTAAAATTTGGAATCTGTAATATATAACGTAGTAGTTTGCCATCCCCATGAACATCCAAAGTAATGTAATGCTAATGGGCGACATATTCGAGGCAACGGTATCCACTTTGGACATGTCTGTCCAAATGCCCTGCTGTGATTAAATGTTCATGATTTCTAAAAGAATCTGAACTTCTCTATGTTCAATGTTAGGTGAAGTCTTGCATTAGACAAGGACACTTGCCTGAGCATGTAGCCAGTCAAGTGGGGCATGTCCTAAAAGAGTTGCATATCGGGAAACATGTCAATGCACATGCAACAGTGTCACAGATGTCTCATCCTATGGAGCACAGGTCAACTTTCACTGATCATTCCTTCACAGTGGTGGGGAGAGCAACAAGACCGTGTCTGCAGATTCCTCTTATGAGGCATAACTGCTCATCACCAGATACACCAGCACAAACAGCCCTCACCTTCCCCCATGAGCCTGCCCAAGTACCTCTGACCTCTGTGCATACTGTGCCACTAGTACAATTCACCACCTGGGCTGTGTTTCTACCACAACTACCAGGTGTGTTTGTTGGAGGGTGGGTGTGGAACCATTTGCACAGTGAAGCAGAGATCCACTGAAGCAGCATGCAGGCACACACTGCCTATATCGCCAGATGAATATCAGTTATGGGAGCTCAACCCTACAGCAATGTTGACGGCTGTGAAGAGGCACATGCTCCAGATCCGTCCAGTGCCATTGTATCCTCTTGTAGATGCCTGGAAGATACAATAAGGAAAATGCAAACAAGGCAGGACTGACTCCCATGCCATCAGAGGGCTAGTCCTCCAATATTACATGAGTGGCTATGTGCTATGGGGAAGCCACTTCAAATGTGCAAAGGGTTTACAAAAACCTCTTTCAAAGCCTATTGTTTGTGGACATTAAATATAATCCAACTACAGTGGAAGTAGTAACTCGGTCTGTAGAGTTAACAAAGGAGTACATCTAGAATCATTTTTCTGGATCAGAATTCACTGAATTCTATTATTCACAGCAAATAACTGTGATAATTTACGATAGACTCTGGAGGCAGAAATACAATGATCCATCTGGTCCTATACATTTCTAGTTTTCATCGATAGCATGCAAACTCTAATAGCTAGAAATGAGCCCACTGCATTATTCGTCTGTCCTGGATGAGAGACATAGCACAATGTGAATTTGAAATGATAGAGACTTATGACAAATGCATACATCCTCTAAATCTAATGGTGATATTTATTATTAGGGCTGAATAAGCAGGAATCCAAAATGTAACACTCTACTTCTCAGTATCACTGGTTTCCACAATTATGTCTTGCTGCCTCGTCATCATTTTTTCTTAGGCTTATTAGTCAATAGAAGCATTAGTGGTGAGATGCTTCCCATATTCCACAATTCTACTTAGGATAGTTTCACCAATCTCATCAGTAGGTAAAATCAGCAACTCATCTGCTCAAAAGTCAGTGAGCTGAATTGCCTCCTTCTATGGACACAATACATTTGCATGCTGTACTTTATCACGCACATGTCATGGTTGGGGATCGAAATAAAACTCAAAGACAAGTAAGTTCTAGCTGCAACAACTCCCACTTAGTAATCTGCAATCATTTGGCATTGGCTGGAGTCTGGATACCTGGTGCAATAAGTTACATGAAGAATGTTGCAGTTTTTGAGAAAAGCCAGATTTCAGTAGGTATCTCTGCTATTCTAGCTGAGGATTCCTGGGAAAAGTAAATAGCTGTTGCGATGGCTTCTTTGTAAGTTCAGGAACTGCCTGGTCCTCTTATGATACAGATCTTTAATATCATGCTTTTCAGCAAACAACACAATATCAGAATGTTGTGCCACCAGTGCTGGTGAGAGTAGGGTAACAAGTGAATGAATTCCAGCCCAACATGGTGGAAGTTGGGCATAGACCATGGTGTCGCATGCCCATTAGGCATCCAATAGTGCTGACGTTCCACCTTGCAGGCTCTAAAGCTCCACTGTTCTTATGCATTTCCAGTTTTGTTCTAGTTTAATGCTACCCTTGGATCTAAAACACAAGAAATATTGGGTGCGTGCCTGTATTTTAACTTGTTGCTTATTTTCTTCTCTCCAAGTTAGTGTCTGTACATTACGTTCCCAAATACTAAAACAGGGTTTGTTCATAAGCCTAGCCATGTCTTCTGAAAATCATACCAATACTTCAGCCCTAAATCCAATAAGACCTTCCACCCATTCGTCCTGGTAAAAGACAGTGCCCTCTATCTGTAATTGTGGTCTCGTCCTACACCAAGGTAATGCATATCCTGTCCCATTTCTGTAAGAAAATGTGTCTTGTGTTGCAAATGATAACTCCCCTCTCCTTGGTCCCTTTGTTTCATAAAACACAATATTTGTTTCTTCCTTCTCTGCCATTTCCTTTAACTTGATGTAATTATCTTCATAAACAACATCGCTCTCCTCCACCCACTGCACCCAGACCTTGTTTCCCTGGAACAACCCCCTAACCTTACTTAAACTAAATGGACCAAACAGTGCACTGTTTGTGCTGGTACCTCCTATGGGATAAAGGACTTGTGTGCACCTGTCGCATGTGGAATCAAGGAGCAGGCGTAACATTTATAATTTGCCCTCTCTCTTCTCAATTCCCTCATGTGGTTATACCACATGTTATCAGTGTTGGAGTGATCCTCATCCCTAGTGCTGCGCAAGACAAATTCTGAGTTCAACACATCCCTTTTGTTTCTGTTCACAAAACATTACTGTTTTTCAATGTATCTATATAATTAAGACTATCTCCAACAAAACCCCACACATGCTCAGACCAAACGATAGGAAGAGAAAAGAGAAAGAAAGCAGAAATTCAACATAAAATGTATTTCATTATTCCTTCTGTGCTCTTCTACTGTGAAGCTTGAACAAGACAGTCTGGTCACCTAAACACATGAACGTTAACTGGCCTAAAAACTTCCCTCCCTTGTCTTCTCTTGGAAGTGGGTATTGCCTTTGTCCTTCTGGATGTCTGATAGGTGGTAACATGGCCTGCAACCAGCAACTGCCACGGCAGTTAATGTGGTGCTGGTCACCTTAAAGGGGCTGAGAAAGCAGGGTTGGTGCCACTTGTGTGTGAAATTTCAAATGACTGTAGCAGTGAAGTTTCTTCTTGTGGCGTTGGTGCTTGTGCTTTTGATGCAGCTAGCTGACTTCAATAGGCTTCAACCTGCTTGGTTATGAACTTAAGAGAATGGTTAAGTTCCCTAAGATACCCCTGAAACTTATCTCCCATTATATTTGCTGAACTGTGAGCATCTGAAACCGTACAGAGAGGAGAAAGTGGTACTTGCAGCCTCCTGCCTGTGACAATCTCGTGCGGGGTGAGGTGATGGTCAAAAGTGGGTTGGTCCCGTGGGGCAAAAAAAAGCTGAAGGCAAGCATTACAGCCAGCTCTTGTGAAGTGTTTTACACAGCTTCGCAAGGCATACTTTTAGTAAACCATTGAGGCGCTCCTCTATTCCATTGGCTTGGAGATGGTAAGCCAAACACAATGTATACTTTATGCCTAATAGGGAAGTTATCTCTTTGAAGAGTTCTTTGAAAAAATGTGGCCCATTATTGGATCTCAACACCTCGCAAATAACTCATTGTGGGAACACATTGACCACAAGGAATTTGGCTGCAGATTTGGCATCAGGGTGTGCACAAGGACCTCCTTCAAGCCAACGGGAGAATGGGCACACCAAAAAAATCAAATAGCGAAAACGATTGCATCTGGTAAGCATGTCTACAAAATCTATGTGGAGATGTAGAAAAAGGTCTGAAGGGCGAGGCAATGTTTCCTTAATTGTTTTCAATGTGTGACTAGAGGTTTCACGTTGGCAAGTCACATAATTCGTACTGAACTCTGCCACGCCTTCCTGCAAATTTGGAATAAACCAATCTGCTTAGAGATCTGCTGCAATGTACTCTTTGGAGGTGTATGCTTGGTAATGCAATTGTTCAAGGACAATTTGGAGTGATTTTGTGGGCATGTCAGGCTTAGGTTTTGTCTCCATATTAAATCTGTAGGGGAAAATGAACACCCTCTCTTTGTCCATAGTGCTTGCTCTTGTTGGCGGGCAGGTCCCTGGAACTCTATTATATGCACCACAGATAGGGCATTGTAGGGTTCAGTAAGTTGTACTTGCTGTTGTGAAATGCTTGTAGACATGAGAACTTTTTCTGTAACTTATGGTAAATATGCTGCCTCTTTTGCTGCTATTTCTGCTATATCATTGCCCTGAGATATAAAGTCAGTGCCTTTGGTGTGAGCTTCACACTTTACAACTGTTAATGTTGAAGGAAGGTGCATTACTTCTATTAATCTGGAAAGCAAATTGTAGAGGTGCAAATCTGATTTTGTAAACCCTTACCTCTTCCATCTGGGCAATGTTAATGTTAATGTTAAAGGACATTTGTAACATGCACTATCACCACCGAAGTGGTCCCCTGGCTCACTTGCGGCTCTGAAAGAGGGACGGAGGGTGGCTTAGTGGGAGAAAGGAGGAAAAGTGCAAGAGAGCAGTGATGTGCTGTTGGCGTCCTCAGCGCGGTGGGTCCGTTGGCTGGGCCTAGGGTGTTTTCGGCCAGTAGTCGTCGTGTACTGTTGTGAATTCTATGTGTGATTTTTGTTATGTTCTTGCAATGTAGTGAAGTTTGTGCGGTTTGTTGTGCGGTCGGTTTGTGGTTGTATTTGTTCAGAGTTTGAGAGGTGTGTGCAGAGGAGGGAAATTGTTAGTGGAATTGGTTAATTGGCATCTCTATCCTGAATTGAGGCGCAGGGCTTGTGTAGACTCTCCTGATGCGCCACTGATCTGATCTGGGCCCATCCTGCATTCAATGTCCCTTTCACATCTGTCCCCCACCTCAACCTGCCTCCATTACCACCCCACCTGTCCTCCCTTCCTACTTCTGAGGCCAGTATACCTGCCAATATCCACCACTCAGCTAGAGTGGTGATTGTCCGTGTCTCGACAATTCCATTGACACTTTGGTACCTGGTGGCAACTAAGGGGGGTGAGGTTGTTGGTGGGATTGTCTGGGGTAGTTGGCTCAGTCTATCTTGTGTCATCCTTCCTGGTACTGTGGGAGCTACCCTGTCAATTCTGGGCTGTCAGTATCCTTTCCAGTTTAGTCATCCTTTTTCTCTGTTGTTTCGGTTTTCAGTTTGAGTCTGTGTTCCTGAAGAGCCGGGTTTTTAGTAATTTCCTGAATTTGTGGTGATCTTCCGTGTTTCTTATCTCTTTTGGAATGTTGTTCCAGGTGTTTGCAGCTAACTGGTAGAAGGAGGTGCCTCCAAGTTTTTTCTTAAGGTATGGTTTTAGTTCCAGGCGGATTTCGTTGCTGGATCGGAGGGGCTTCTTTGGTTTGTAGACTGTGATTTTCTTGTGAAGGAATTCTGCTCCTTGTCTTCTGATTGCCCTGTGTGTTATGCACATGGTTTTGAAGGTGATGCGATGTCTTACTGGGAGCCAGTGTAGTGTTTTTAGGGCAGGAGTGATGTGGTCTCTTCTGGATAGTTTGAGGAGTAGTCTGGCTGCTGCATTTTGGATTTGTTGTAGTTTCTTCAGGAGGTATTCTGGTATTCCGATGTAGAGGCTGTTTGCATAGTCGATTCTTGACATGATGAGGGCTATGATAGTGAGTGTTTTGTGCATGAAGGAGAGGAAAGGTAGGATTCTTCTTGCTGTGTGGAGGAGGAAGAAACAGTTCTTCACTGTTGCATTTATTTGTGGTTCTAAGGTTAGGGTGTTGTCCTTCAGGACTCCCAGATTCTTTACTACCTTAGATGGTGTTGGTGCAGTTCCCATTTCCGTTGGCCATGGAATGGCGGCTTCATTCCCTTGGTCTTTGGATATGATCATGATTTTGGTCTTTCCTGGGTTGATTTTTAGGTTGTTGGCATCCATCCATTTGAAGACTTCTTTCAGCCAGTCGATTAGAGTTGAGTGATCAGCTTCGTTGTCTTTCATTTTGTAGATTACTTGGGGGTCATCGGCGTAGTTGTAGCAAGTAATGTTGTATTTTTTGAAGATTCTGATGACCGGAGTCTGGTAGATGTTGAAATATAGTGGTGATAGTGAAGATCCTTGAGGTACTCCACAGTCGTTAACTCGTGGAGTGGATTTGAAGGGTTTAATCCACACAGTTTCTGTTCTGTCTGCTAGGAATGATTTAGTCCAGAGTAGTGCTGTGTCTGTTATGCCTATGTCTTCTAGTCTTTTGGTCAGGGTGTCATGGCTAACTGTGTCAAAGGCTGCGGAGAGGTCGAGTAGAGTAAGGGCTGAAGTTGTGTTTGAGTCTGCGTTAGTTTTAAGGTCGTCCCAGATGGAGAGTAGTGCTGTTTCCGTTCCTCTTGCTGGTCTGAAACCTACTTGAGCTTGGTCTAGTAGGTGATGGTTTTCTATGTGCTCTTGGGTAAGTTTATATACGTAGGTTTCCAGAAGTTTTGCCGGGTAGGGAATGTTTGAGATTGGCTGGTAGTTGGAGAGGTCTTCTACATCGCCACTTGTGTTTTTTAAAAATGGCTTGATATAGGCTGATTTGAAGGTCCTCGGCACAGTCCCTGTAACTCGTGATAGATTTAGAAGGTTTCTGTAGTATTCTGCTGGCGTTCCTTGTGCGGGAATTGATTTGTAGATGTCTGGGGGACAGGGATCCATGGGTGACCCAGCTTTTTTGCTGCGTTTTACCAGCAATGCGAATGCCTCTGCTGTTATTTCGGGAAAGTTTTTGAGTTTGTGCTGTGGTTCTGTGTTAGGTTTGTTTGGTTGTATGTTGTAGTTGGTTGGTCTCTTTTGTATGGTTTGTCGGATGTCATTGATTTTTCAGGCAACCCTGAATGTACTGTTAATGTGACATATGCTGCATCTGAATAAATGGTGGCACAACTTCCTTTTGGTATTTCAATTGCTGTTATTACTGCCACAGTTCTTCTACTTGTGCCAAATAGTGTAGTGGTAATCTTTTTTTTGGACACAGCCTCAAACTCCCCCTTATATTGTACCATTGCCACCCCATATGTCAATTGACAGTGTTCTGATCAATCGTTGATGATACATCAACGAAAAGTATTTATTCCCTCCTCCAATGCGTCTTCCTTGACATGGTGGAGATCATTTAGAATAATGTACATAGTCACCTGGCTCCACCGGTTCTGCAAGAAATTGTGCTGGGTCATCATTGTGACACCTCACAATATTAACTGAATGGTTTGACATTATCACTTTATATCCTGAAGATCATTGGGTGGTAAGGGTGAACTTGGATTTGTTCAGTATAACAAACACTGCATGCTGTACATACAGTGTCACTGGGCAGCCCATGGTACCTGTGGACAATTTTTGAATAGCAAATGTTGCTGCTGCAAGTGCTTGCTCACATGGAAAAATATCCCTGCATAACTGGGTCCAAAAGACCACTGTAATAAGCAAAAGACTTGTGTCCCAGTGAAGTTTGCTGGGTGAGGACAACTCTCATCACCTGACCATTAGAAAGTGAAAAAAGGAAAAATATTGTATTGTAATCTGTGGTCGCTAAAACAGGTGTGTTGCTTAGTGCTTTCTTTAGTTCCTTGTATGATTCAATCATCCCAGGTGTCTGTATTATAGGGCCATTCACCTTCTGTGCATCCTTCAGCCCCTATAGGAGCAGCCTAGTGTAAGTGGAATGATCTAAGACGGACAATAATTACACAGTCCCAAAAAATGTTGCATCTCCTTCACAGTGTTGAGCTACGGTGTGCCTTGCACAGCTACTGATCTCTCTGAGGTAACACTACTCCCTGCTGATGTTATTATCTGCCCTAAATACACTACTTTCTTCTGGCAATACTGCAACTTTTTCTTGTCTACCTTGCACACTTTTCAATCAATAGTGTCAAGAGTGTCACTGAATCATTTCTACATTGCTCTTCTGTAGTTCTCCTCACCAAGAGCTTATCTACGTATATCACAGTGCTCTCTTTTTGCATGTTTATTTGTATCGCTCTGTTAAAATGCTTGGGGATTCACAATACACAATACACCTTTGGCAAACAATTGTGTTGGGAACTTTGTCTGTGGTAGGTGAACATGGTAAGGTGTTGTGTCTCTGGGTGTAATGGAATAGAAAATAATGAATACTTTAGGTCAACTACTGTAAAGTAAGTGACTCTGGTGGGTATATTACACAAAATGGTGGCTAGATTTAGTACCACCAGGAATTCTGCTTCTAGAAAGTTATTTAAAGGTTGGAGGTCCTGCACCATCCTCCAAGACCCCCTTTGGCTTTTTTCACTAGGTATATAGCCATGTTACAGGGGTATTCTGACTGCTGTATAATGTCCTTTCACCACAAAGCTCCAATTGTGTCATCAATTCCGTCATCTGCTTCCCGTGACGTGGGTTACTGTTTGACCCTGTGCAAGATTGCCCCTGGTTTTAGTCTCCTTTCAAGAGACCCACATTGTGGGGGCCGCTGGTCCATATTTCCCTAGGTGCTCTGTTCAAATTGTCAAGTAAGTGTGCTGATAATATCTTTGTAAGGAGTACTTTAAGGGGAACCTCTCTGTTTTCTACAACCACCTAAAATAAATTGGCATGTAAGAGTCCCCTGTGGGCTATCCTATTGAGTATTCTTGTCTGTGCCTGGAAATGTCCATGTATTTCCTCCCAACACTGTCACTTCTGCATAGTGTGGTACTTCACCTTGCGGTATCACATTTTTATCCTATAGCTGAACAGGTGCTTGCACTTGTGCTTGGAGGGGATTCGATGGTGGGTATTGGGGCAGCTGCTGCTGCTGTTGGACAGTACTTTGTATAGTTTGGGCAGCTGGGGGCACCTGCTGTGGGACATGGGCAACAGGAGGCACCTGCTGTGGGACATGAGTAACTGGGGTATCTGCTGTGGGATGTTTTGGACATTTCCTGGAAATGGGAATTGCATCTGTTGGGATGGCATCTGTGACTGTGTGGGATCCATTTTAGTCTGGTATGTAGGGATACAATTAGGGCCATACTGTACTTGATTTCTATTCCTACACTCTTGTGCAAAGTGTCCCATACTCCCACAAATATAGAATGGTCCTCCAAACCTGGGTCTTGTTCCTCCATATCCAAATCCAGTCCACCCCTTCCTCTCTAAAAATCACCCCTTGATTGTGGAAAATACCCTTCCTGTGGACAAAAACCCTACCTGTGGGATGTATCCCCCTTGCGGAATGTACCCATGTTGTAGTGAATCCTCCCTTGTGGAGAATACCCTGTCCCTACAGCCCCTCCCTGCAGGCGGTTCTACCCGTGTTGTCCTTCTGTGGCGGGTGTAATCACTGTTCCATCCATACTAAATTTAGCTAATTTCTTTTGTACCAATTTTGCTTCTGCCTTTAGAACTTGATCTACTTCATGTCTCTCCTTATTCTTTTTAGCTCTGCAATGTTATACTATGTGTGCTTGTATCTCAGTCCACCCTTTCGTCTTAATTCCTACAAATGTCTCTAATTCTGCACTTACTACTTCGGGGAGGCCTCTCACCAATATGTGATAGAAAACTTGGATGTTTCTATCCCATGGTTGTCGCATCTCTAATCGCTGATCTCCTATATCTGCTGAATGTATTGTGTGTGATCCTCATCTGGTCCCACAGTGCAAGCTATTACACACTGCATGTCTGATGTATCTGGGTACATTTCCCTTAGTACTCTCTATATGTATGCTCAGCAATTATTGAAAGGCACGCCATCATGGTAATTACTGTTAAAAGTCACCCCATCATATCCTGCCTTTGTCCAAAGTGTGTCTGCCTGCTCACCCAATAACAAGGTGAACAAGCTTTTCATATCTCCTACAGCCAGGGTAATCCCTGCTGTCTGTTTCTTGAGAGCATAATTCCACTTGCTTGGCCCTGCTGTGAGGGATGGCAAGCTGTCCATTAAATTGCCATTGTCCATATTTGGCCAATGTACGTATTGAGTCCATATTTGGCCAATGTACGTATTGAGGCCACCCTCAAACTTTTTGTAAAAGGGGGAGCTGTGTCCCTTGCATTTGGTACTGCAATTTCACCTCATCCTTCTTGGTACTTACTACAGCTATTTTGGTGGGCCTTTTCCTAGACCGCCCCAACCATAAGAGTACCTGATCTCTGTCCTCCCCGGGTCATAATATGCTACTTCTGTCCACCCAAAATACCCTGTCCCCTGCTTCTTCTGTTACACCCTCACCATTATTGCTTTCTGCCTGTGCATCGCTGCATGCTGAGTGGCTATCCACTTCTTCTACAGGTGGGAGTTCACTATAAGATGTCCACTTAGCTGTTGCTATCGCTGCGCACCGCCCATCCTCCTGCTCTCCTGCTGCTCTTACAAGAGCCTCCCCTGCTCTATTCAATACATCATCTATCTGCCTTGGCGCATGTTTCCCTATTTCTCAAAGTACTGGGTTCTTAACAGTACTTGTTGTTGTATACCTAACCGTGTCTGTTGATGTTTTTCGAATAGCCCCTGCGAGTTTCATTGTCGGCTCTCTTTTATCATCATTTACAGGTGCATCACAGGTATTTGTATATCCTACAGTGGGCTGTAGAGGAAAGAACCCTTAAGGGGGTGGGGCTAGTGTGGAAGGCACCGCAAGCGTCTCATTACTTTTAACTATCTCATCATTAGTGGCCTCTTTTTCCTGAAATATTTTCCATACTTCTAACATGCTTTGTCTACTCTTCAATCATTTTCCCTTGTGTGTTGACAATAGATATGTGTAGATGTGTTCTAAAATTTCTTTTTCATGTGTGCCCTCTGTGGGCCACTGTTTATACATTTTTCCTGCTGTCCCCTGTACCCACTCTGTGTGGTACTTAAATATTTTATCCCTATACTGTGGAAGCCTTTTACACATGTGCTCTAATGGCGTCTCCAGAATGCTGATAAGTCCCATCCCTCCCTACTAAGAATGTTCAACACTGTTCCAGCAGCATTGTATATTTAAAACACAATGGGCCTCATTACACGGTAGGCGGAGGACCAAGGTGCTATTAGCTGCTATTAGCACCTTGGTCCATGCCGGTAAAATACTGGCACTGCCTTGGTGGAAAGGGGAATTACCGCCCTATTCCAAGGTTGGCGGGGCGGTAATTCCCCCTTCCCCCATTGCCCTTCCCCATTCCCATTTTTGCCCCATAGGGCTCTATGGGAATGGGGAAGGCGCTTATTACGGTGCCGCAAATTGCGGTACCGTAATTAGCACCCTGGTCCCTTTGCGGGTTGGTTTTTAACGCCTGCTAAACAGCAGGCTTTAAAGTACCTACCCGCAAAGGGACCTCGTAGTAAGGCGGTAAGGGTTAACGGTCACCGGTACCATTACCGGTGACCGTTAACCCTTACCGCCTTCCGTGTAATGAGGCCCAATGCGTCCGAACAACAACCCAATTTGCAAAAATCCGATTCGTCCCAACAATAGTTTGTCCCAAATTGTCCCAACAATCAACCAATTTACAAAAAATCCAATTATAAACTGGTTTTCATTTTTTTTGGAAGACACCATTAACTCTAGGAATTTAACTTCACAATAAGTATTTTGTCTTATCTTTCACAAAATGTTCGGACACCTAGTTACAGCTGCTCAGTATACACTCCTCTTTTCAAAGGTTTGAACAACATGTAACAGGCACCAAACATATCTCCTGTTTCCCAAAAACCAAAAAAGTTAAGGGGATTTATTTGCAAGTGTGTCATAAATCATAAAATATTGGCACACTCCATTAAAGAAAAATATTGTACTCGCCTGCCTTCAATCAATTCTAAGAACTTTATTTGTTGACTAGTGTTTTGTCTCATCACACAAACTAAAGTTAGTGTATTCAGGTAAGCCATGGAATTTAATCTTCTGCCTTCAAACATTCCTAAGACTTTTACTTCACAACTAGCATTTCTGTTTTGTCTGTCACAAAATGTTGGCACACCCAGTTACACCTACGCATCATACTCTCCTCCCTTCAAAGAATTCTAAGATTTCTACTTCACAACTAGTATGTTGTCAAGTCAACATTCCTTTCAAGTACTTTTTTAGCTCCCCACACAAGCTTGCCACAGTCATGCCATGAAATATATTCACCTGCCCCCGAACAGTTCAGACTTTTCATTCACAACTAGAATGTTGTCTTGTTTGCCACTCAAAAATCACTCCGTTTTATCAATTATATCATCTGCCTCAAAACAAGAGTTTAACTTTGCACTTATTAATGTTACTCATCATGTACATAGGGTTAGCACACACATTTACAGCCATAGAATGTCCTCTTCTGCCAATTATATTTTTTCTCATCACATATGTTTGCCACTGAATGCACCCTCCTTCCTCCAAACAATTCTAAGAGTTTCTCATCATGACTAGTATTTTACCACATCCATCTCAAATAGTTGGCACCCTCTGTTAAAGCCAATGAATATATCTCCTGGCTCCAAACCATTGTAAGAATGTATCTTGACAAGTAGTGTTTTTTCTTGTGCATGCCCAGTTGCAGCCCTTGAATATACTCTGTGATCTCCAAACAAACCCAAGTATTTTTATCCATAAACTAGTATTTAGTCTTAGCACAAACTGGTGCTTTGTCCATCATCACAAATATGTGGTACACCCAATTAATGTTCTCTCATGCCCACAATGTTAAGTATTTTTATTAACACCTGTTTTTTCTCCTCACACAATGTTTCCTCGGTCAGTTAGTGGCATGGATTGTGCTCCCCTGCCTGCAAACAATTGTAAGCCTTTTTTCACATCTAGTATAATTTCTCCTCTTTTGTAAAAGGCAGGCACTTCCCATTAAAATAACATACTCTGTTACAGCTAATTGCAGTGATTTGTTTAAATGATCCCACTCGAGAAAGTTGCCTAAAGACAAGTTGGTCGAAATGTTGGCAAACACAGAGATTGTAAGAGAACACTTTCTGGTGCAGGCACTCACAGAAGCTCCAAGGGCCATTTTAATGGCCTGTGAGTAACTAATTGGTTTCATTTTCGAAATGTGTGTGTATCCTAGTAAACTTTTCCTGGTAGTTGTACATGAGTGCGAAACGATGCCCTGCGGTTAAAAGCTGAGTGTCATGGAGCAAAATTTGGCCCATGGTCTGCTGCTAGAAATAAAGTGAATACAGCTGGGTTTAGGCATAATCTTAAGTGCGACAATAAAAATCTTTTGAAGATGAAGAAGAGATTGTTTATCAAATCACAGTGGGAGAGGATGGAAGAGACCATACGAGGCAGGATGTAAAATGCTTTTGGAATTTGGTTGCAAGTGGATCTATGGAGTCTATTTTGTTTGAAGAAGGTGTACCATCTACCATTTGATTCCAGACCCTGTCTAGCGATAGTATGAGTATCATCTTCTCAGCCGATGAGGAGTTGACGGCTATTACAAATATTAAGCTAGGCAAGGAATCGGGCCCGGGTGGCATTAGACCAGAAACATACAATTGGTTTCCTGAATGGTGGATACTGGTTTTGTTAGGGGTGTTTAATTCAATTAATGCATCCTTGACTATTCTAATGTCCTGGGTAATGAGCCTAATTAAACCAATCTTTAAAAAAGGTTCATGGTCTGACCCCCACTTCTACCATCATATATCATTGCTGGACAGTATGTTAACAATGTTTGCTAATTGTGTGCTAGCTTGGCTTGAGTCATGGCTGGTGGGAAATAATATATTATCCATCTATCAGGTAGGGCTCAGAAAAGGCTTTACTTCATTTGGCCATGTTTTTGTGATCTCAACCATTATAGACACATACGTGAGGTTAAGAAGGTAGTGTATGCAGGCTTTTTGGATTTAGTAAAGGCCTTTGATTCTATTGGACACCTTCTTCTGTGGAAAAATCTCCAAAGAATGGGCATCTAATTGCTTGCCCATATTCTAACACTAGGACATCTGTCAATGGCCATTCTAGAGATAGGTCCACTAGCAAGTTTTTGACCAATAAAGACATGCATCAGCGCTGCCCATTGGTTCAGTTGCTGTTATCTTTCTAGCAGATTTTATGTAAGGCCGCAAGCCTTAATGTGGCCATCTAGCCTACCCTTTTATATGCCGACAATACCATTCTATTGGATTTGATGCCAAAGGGTTAATGCCATTAGCTTGAGCTATGCAGCTGGTTATTTTGAAGCTAATGGTTTAAAATTGAATTTAAAGAAAACAAAGATAGTGGTTTTGAGCACTAATAAAAGATAGTACAGCTGGTCTATAAATAATGTTAATTTTAACGTGGTTGAATCATATTGCTATTTAGGCGTCTTGCTTTCGAGTAAGTGCTCATGTTCTGCTCATTTAGACCTATTAGAAAATGGCTTACAGACAAGCCTGGGTGGCTTTAAAAGATTTTATCATAAATATAGTGGTTTCCGCTTTACTAAATGCATCCAGGTGTTGGAAGCAAAGGTTTATTCTTCTGTTTTGCATGGCAGCGAAATTTGGGGCAGTACGAGCTGTATGGCCCTGGTTCGCATTTTGCATATCTGTATGATGAAGCTGTTGGGTTTGAATCCTAGTACCCCGGGGGTTTCTCTTGGCTTTGAAGCTGGGGTTTTATATATTGGTGCTTGGGCTGACATTAGGTTTCTGGAATATTTTCGTAAATTACACTCGAGCCCTTCGGAGAACCCGAACATCATGAATGTAATGGAAGAGCTAGCAAAAGCTGCCTCCTATGTTCTATACCTTTGGTACAAGAAAATCTCCCTTTTGTGTAGAAAATGGGGGATAGATTTTGACGAGTTGAGGGGGGGCCTGATGACTAAACAACAGCTGAAAATGAAAGCAAAAAGAAAGCATTAAATCTTGTTAGAAATAGCATGAACAATCCATGGTCATTTGGACACAAAATGGTGGCACGTCCCATACACTATGAGAATTTCTCTGTGAGCACTATTTACTCACCAGTTCATAGACGTGTCACGGCTATGGAGAGATTGAACATTTTTCCATAAAGGTCCAGGATAGTGTGGCAATTAAATACTGAACTTTGTACTTGTGGAAGAGTGGCTGTCGAGGATTTAACTGTGTGTATTTATCTGCACAAGACTTTTAGATTTGAGACAGCAATTGTTGAGAAGACATTTTATTGGTAATAACATTAGAGCCATTCTAAATGCAATTACTTTTGTCTTGTCTTGTGTTGATATATGCTTTGTTAATGATTTATGCGAGTACATCACCGCCTCTTTTCAGCGTATGCAAAGAAAATGTTAACCAGATGTTTCAATCATAATAGTTTGTATTGTATATTTTAACATGATTGTTTTTAAGTATGTTTTAATAGTGTATTTTGTGTTGTATTTTATTCTGTTTGTAAATGGTGTGAAACCGAAATAAAGTATTTACCAATCAATCTGTTACAGCCAATAAATGCATCTATTGGGCTCAGACAATTTTAGGGGCTTGACAACTAGTTTGGCCATATTGGTAAAACACCTGATGATTGCTGTTACCAGGTGTTTTGAATGAGGCAAAAAGTAGTGGTGGGCACTGCTGGTTAACTCAAGTTGAACACGTAGTTTAGTATTCCTTAAGTAATTAATGGTGAAACCCAAAAAGCCCAGTATACACTTATACTGGAAAAACTGTAAGCAAAAAAATGTATGTCTGATGAAAATCATTCATCAGACGTTGGGTCGCCAATGGTGTAGTACAGACTACTGCAGAATTTGATTTAGTTTATTCACTGCTGAAAATAGTCCATCTGAGTTAATTCTACAACTAGATAAATGGACAAAAGGGTGCTTTATAATTCTATTTGTAGTTTTAATTTAAAAAGTTCATCATTAAGTGAGGAGGCAGAATTCAGGCAAATTGCCAATGCATTTCAGACCTGATTTCCAGTCCTTCTTCAGGTGAACTCTATAGTTCCAGAAAAACAAACAAAATTATTTTTTTTAAGTCACTCAAGTACAATAACTTGGTATATTGCATCAATTATACACAAACATCAGAGCCACATACGATTTTAGTTAAAAAATATTGAATCAATTACATTAAACCTAAGTACAGGCAACAGAGCAGAGCCATGTGTTGATGTGAACCAATACAATCGTTACACTTAATTCCATTTCAAGTACCTGTGATAAGATGAACCTTTGCCGCATATCCCAATGCGGCCAGCTAAAATAATTAGTCCTTTTCAAAAAAATCCAAAATACGATTTCATTAATCACATCCGGTTCACAGGTGAATATTCTTAACTTGCATTCTCTGAAAAAATACAGAAAAACACCTCATTGCTAGTACATAAATACTTTCAATGTATAAAATGGCTACAATAGAATTACATCTGGTGAGTTTGAATCCTTATTATTAATTGTCGTTCGTACCTTGTCAAAGAAACAATCCATCTTGATACGTGAATCTGCTTCATGCAACGTGGCAGAAAATGCAATATGATCACAGTTGGAACTAGGACTCTTGTGCGCCTGCTGTGGTCTGAGTGCGGCCTGTGTAATGAAGGCATGTGTTTAAGGAAATTGGATTTAAAAGAAGTTGTTAAAAAAAGGGGGAAGCTAACTATGCTGCAATCTCTTACCTGGATGCTGGGTATTTCACCACTCTGCCAAATTTTGAGTTTAATTCCTGAAACAAATTTTACGGCTGATTTTGTGTGGCAATTTTCCCACCACACAAAAGCCATACTGCATGCAGTAATGAATGGGTGCGGAATTAATACAAGCAGTAATTAGTTGACCCCCATTTAGTCTTAATGGACTCCAGAAATTGGAGTAGTGGTATTGTCTTCATGAATTACAATAAGGAGTACTGGTTTTATGGTATTTATTTTTCTGCCATCTCTGTATGTATTTATCCATATTTATTTTTTGGCCTTTTTCTGTATTTATCCACATTTAGATTTGTCATATAAAAAAATAATTTGCAACCAGGATTATTCTGCATTTATTCTAATAAAAAATGCATTCATTAAAGCACACACCAATCCATACAAGAAAGAAATGCCAACTCCATTTTTGCCATAACAACATACGGTTGTTCCTGCGAATGCTGCTGACTTAAGTTATGCTGTCAGCAATTTGAAGAACTTTAATGCTATTTGCATACAACTTTTACACTCTCCATGCTGCCAATCTGCAATGTGATTGGCCTGCAATGTATGATTGACAGCATAGAGAACTAGGCAGAAAGACCCTTTTTCCATAATTACATTTATAAATAAATACAAACAGAAAGCAGATAGATTTCCGTTTGTATTTATGTGCAAAAATCAGTAAAAATTGAAGCTGGGAACCTTAATTATAATCATGTCGACCTACTAGGCCACCCAGTAATTATCGCATGGGCTAATGGCAAATGAGTTTTGAGTTATTACTGTGTCTAATACCTCTAAACTCGTAATCAGGCTTTTGCAAATATTATGGTTCTTGTGCATCACAAAATGTTGCCAAACTGATTTAAAGCCACTCAATGAACTCTCATGCCTACTAACAATTCCAATACTTTCATTTTGCTGCTACATTTTTGTCTTCTCCACACACTATCACAGCTATTGAATGAATATCCTACCTCCAACCAATCCTAAATGTGTATACAAAGTTTTAGGGCCTAATCGTGAGTTGGGTGGTAGTCTGGTGGTAAATCCATAGGAATTACCACCCAGTGCAAATGACCGTTGCCGCCACTTAGTCCGGTGGTATGACTGCCAGATTACAAGTGGCGGTGGAGGTGTAAGACCCCATTCTTTAGTTCTGAGGACTCAATGGGGCGAGAATTACTGCAGCACCCAACTCGTGATGAGGTCTAATGTTTCTGAAGATTACATGTTTTAGAGGTAGGCATATGTTGTCCACCTGATAATGGGCAGCCAATCACAATCCTAGCTCCTATAGAAACGGATACTGTAGTTTGAGGACTGGCAAACTACGAGTTCTGCTTGCGAGTGCCATTACGGCCACCAGGTCTGACCTGGACGCCCATAACGGCACCTGCAAGCAGAGCATGTTGGATGCACTGGCACCATTCTGAATGGTGCCGGTTAATCCGACCTCCCCATTCCCATTCGAGCCCTATGGGGCTCGAATGGGAATGGGGAGCATTCCATTCCGGTGCCCACAAATTAGCAATTACCAGGTTCGTAATGACCCAGTAATTGCCCATTCGCTGGTGCCGGAATTTTTCGGAGGTTTGGCAGCAGCCTGCCGCTGTTACCCGCAAGGCTACCGCCAAACTTTTAATGAGCCCTCTGTTTATTTATATAGCTCGTTGAATACACACCAGGTAACAACTGAGAGTCGGGAGGAAGCAGGGCAATGTGCTAGGTACATTTTGCAGCCACAAGTACAGATTAAATTGGACAGAACATGTTTGAACGGTAACAGTTGCTACTACCATTTCTGCAATTTTTAGAGGCAAGTCTGAACCCTGTCCATGGTGAAATACATGGACACACATCACTTGGCGAAGGCTCCCTGTGAAGTCTGCACGAGCACATTTGATGAAGCCGTCCCATGGGGTGTGTAATCGTATGAACGTCTCCCAGGCTTCAGGCCCTTATGCAACGCTTCTGTGCTCTTTCTTGGCTCTCCTTGCAAGCAGAAAGAGAATGGAAGGTGAAGCAATTACTTTGAACGGTACCTCCTGCAGCTCTGTGAATCAGACACGAGAAATGGCGCAGTGGTTGGACCTTAAATCAGGTGTCTGGCCATTTTATCAGATGTATGGAGTTACAATAATGGCCGTGCCTTACTGCTTGATTTTTGACATTCGACAAGCATACTTTGACAGAGGCAAAACTGCATTGAAGTCACAATTATGAAAAAAAGTTCCTATTGTATGTTCTATCTTAGCAATAAAGAAAAGTATGCATTTGGATTACAAAGCCCCTTTGTCAGAAAAGGGACATGGATCCTATTGGTTCTGAATGCAACCATTTTTATTTTTAACACCTTTTTAATATTGACATTATCGTACATGTATATTGTATTTGAATGGTGTGATTATTGTATTTTTATGGAGCAACACAAATGTGATTTGATGCGGGATCTGGATCTTCAACGTTGTTAAACTGTTTAGCGTGACTAAAAACCTGCCCACAAAAGTCAAAGATAACCTGGCTGACGTAAAGCTCAAGTGGGCATAAAAAGAATGCACAGAACGTTAAAATAGTGATAGCCCTACCCTGGCTTCAAGAGAGCTCTTCCCCATGAAGGTGAATGGAGGGGATATTGTAATAAATAAAACGTTTTCTATAATACCTACCTTAAAACGAAGAATTAATCATTAGCATTGTCTTTTTAGAGGGATTGTCACGCATTAAACACTGACGCGGTCTCTTCATGCCGTGTGTAAAATCAACACGCTTTAGCGTCATTGGGCTTAGAATACACACACACACGTGGCATGCGTAAAGACTGCATGGAAATATGTCCTCGCATCACCAGCGTTCGCAGGTGTGGCTAGCGCAATGGAACACCGGAGCAGAGGGGGGCGTGCACATCGCATCCTGTGGGGGTAAATACAGCCCTTTCTGAGCCAGCCAGAACTAAAGTGCCATAGCCCCCCATGTGCCTTTCCCCACAAACCTTAACAGGAATTTTCGGTGTATGCACCTGTTCCCTCTATCTCTGGGGCCACTTCCTGACTACTGTGGTCCCTCTCTGCCCCGCCCCAGTGCTCTCTCCTTGACTGCTGCGCCCCTCTCTTACTCCTACTCCACCCATGAATGCTGTGCAGTCTTCCCTGGGTGCTGTGCTCCCTACATGGCTCATGCACAGCCCACCCTGACTATGTGCCCCCTCCCTGGTTGCCATTCCTCTTCCCCTTGCTGAGGATCATGCATCCCCTCCTTCCTGGACCCCCGCGTTGCTCCTCCGACCTCCATCGGTCCCCTGCTACCTCCAGCCTCCTTACCTTGCCTGTGGTCATGGGCGGAGCAGATATTGACAGTTAACAACATCAGGTGCCCAGATGGAATTGGAGGAGTGGAGAGTGGGTTGGAAGTTAGGGTCACTGCATGCAGACTTGATTAAAAGCAATTATGCATTTTGGGCCACACCACTATACGGTTTCCCAAGGGGCATGAAATTATCACCGTACCTTCATTGGTCCGGAGCGAGACTCGCCTGGCGTAAAACCATCACTGAACCTTAATTGACGTGATGTGATGGGGACACTATCACTCCTCTGGAGCCATCTCTTCCCCCATGATAACTTCTCTTGTGCCACTGGGACCTGTCCCACCCAAGGCAGGGGAACTCACTCTCCCTCCCACCTCATCTATGGCAGGCAGTGTCTGAGCAGTCCTTTCCAAGAGACGGACAACCACAGGGGCAGCACAGGCACAGGTAGAGAAGAAGATGAGGGAACTGGCCTGTGCCTGTCCCTCAGTGGAGGAGAAACTGGTCATGGTCCACCGGTCCCTGCAGATTGTGCAGCAACAGTTGGAGGCACCGAACCGTCTGAGGAAGGAGTTGGTTCAGGAGATATGGGCAACATATCAAGAGAGGAGTGAAGCAGATGCTGCAATAGTTGCAGCAGGTATTGCTGCAGCTGTGGGTGCTAACGCTTCACCTGCAAATGCCCCTGCAGCACCTGCAGAGGCTTACCATGGGGCCAGGAAAGAAGCTCGGCTGGCACAAGTGTTGCTTCTGTCCTCTCTGCATTGGCATATCAAATGTCCTTTTCCAACATCACCCTGGGCCACCTGATGGTGAAGAATAGCCATTGGCATACCTGGTTACAGTTTACCTTAACTGGAACGCTAATTCGTCAGGAGCAGTCCCTCTCCCATATGCAGGTAAGATTTGCCATTTCTCTAAAGAGCGTTCTTTCTCCTCACAGATGCCATGGGAACACATCAGAGCTCTCCTACATGAGGTGGTATGTATTGGAAGTGTCCAAACTATTTGTGCAAGAAGTATCCTGTCACCTCTGTGTGAAGTCATGCAGAGCTGTGCACAGTGTGGAATGTGGTAAGGACATTTGCAGGGTAGGTTTGTGCTATGATGCATTTGTGCAGTAATGGGGTTTCATGTATTACCCAGCAATCATGTCTGGCATTGTTGAAATATCCCCAAGATGTGTGTCAAGCTGCTCCAAGGCATGATTATTGAGTCAAGAGTGGAAAACGAAAAATGCTTGATGGAGTGCTGTATGTTCAAGCTCCTGAAGACCTGAAGACCTGCTCATCTGCCCTGGGTGGTACCAAAAACAAACATGTGTGCAGTCCATTCTCCCCATAACACTGGGAAGTCTTCTAGGCCATACAGGTGTTTATTCTAGTGATTGGCGGCCGTAGGATCACGGGCGAAGGGCATGTGGTGCTCCATCCACCTCAGCATCGAGTATAATACCTGTGAGAGGACGAGGGAGAACCAGGACTGGGCGATGCCATGCCTCACCGACAGAGTGTGCTAAAATGTTTGAGGACTCTGAACAGACAGCTTCAAGAAGGTCATTACTGATGCCAGGATCTCGCTGTTGGGTCAGATCACCTTCCATTTCTGCCAGGAGGCTGACGATTGTGGGCAGGTCCAGGCAGTAGGAGGCAAAAAGCTGCTGGCCAGGAGGTGTAGTTTGGACAGCTTGCACCTCTAAAACTCAAGTGTGCCCAACCTTTGCACTCCCCCTCCCTTCTTGGCCTGGTGCTTCTGCTGGGAGGGCTGCAGCGCAGGTTGATGGGCTGGTTGCAGAGGCTGCATGCCAGGCTGAGGGGCTGCCAGTGGGCTGACAAGTCGGCTTAGTCGCTGCCTTCCAGGAAGGCTCACAGGTAGACTGACAGACTGGCTTATGCGGGTGATGCTGCCGATTAAATAAAATGTAATCTCCTTTGAAGGTTCTACAATTTCCAGCCTCAGTTGAATCTATGCTTTAAGTGCAGTGCCCACACCATGTTTCAGATATGCCTGTTACTTAATTTGACTACTGAAGATTCTACGTGTGTATGAGTAAATGTAGGTGGTGAAGTAATGTGTAATGGTCCATCATGTTATAATTGGTCAGATTGTATTTACTGATTTTATGTGCGGAAAGTTCATGCGTTCCAAGGAGGCATTTTCTGGCATTTTGTCCCTGTAAAAGGAACAAGTGGCCAGCACCTGGAAAGTTATTTTCCATTAAGATTCGCAAGGGGTTAGTACCAGTGGCGCGAATTGTCAAAACAAAATACAAAGTATCTGTTTGACTGTTACTGCGCATAGACAGCACATTGTGCATCAGGGGACTGCAGGGAAGACACTCCTTACTCCAAGCACTCGGATTCGTTTCTATTGACTCTGCCCATCAGCGGATTCAAAAGGCAATGCTGCAAGATTACAAACGTACATAGTCATTCCAACGATATTTGACCTTAATGTGACGGGTTTACATCTAGCATGATACTGGAGGAAAATCCTCCACTCCAAGGTCATAGTTGTATTTCGCCGGTGTGGTAAAAAAAAGTGTTAATTCCATTACTGGCAAAAAAAGTCACAGTAACGGAACTACCTTCAGTTTTTTCATGCACCGCTGAACTTGTAATGAGGCCCAAAGTGCCTGGTTTGTGAGACCATTCTGAGACGAAATCATTTGCGTTTTGAAAGGTTATTATGCAAACTGGTTTTTAAATTCAACTATTGCTGGTAAGATAGCTCAGTGGGTTGAGCGCTCGCTGCTGCGATCTGAGCGTGATCTGCAGGTCGCAGGTTCGAATCCCGGCAAGGCCAACTCAGCTTTCCATCCTTCCGAGGTCGATAAATGAGTACCAATTTCGGTTGGGTGATATTGTATGTAAATAGGTGCTCTGTAAAGTGCTTTGGATTAAGGCGCTATATAAATAACACATCGTTATCATTTACCTTAGAGTCCATCTTGGAGCAAATGTATTCGTGTTCCAATCTAATCAACTTTGGTCTCAAGGCAGTCCTGCTTCTCACCCATGTCCTGCCTCCATGGACATCCCACAACATACTTGCCATTGAATATACCGTAAGCATTTCCAAGGATAAGCCTATGTTCCAATGGTGGGCAAGTAAGTTTGGAACTTGGATTTTGGGCTGATCCCTCCCCCCCAAGGACCTACCCTTCTCTCTTCCTCTTTTATTCTCCATCAATTTAGTTGGTTCAGCTCAGTGCTGCACAAAAAACAGGTCATCCAGGAAAAATAGCTGTTTGTTCAAAGTTAGCTGGGTTTAACCTCCTGCCACCTGTTAGCCCAGGGAAGGATTTAAAAAGGAGAGGTGTATGTGTGAAGTTTATTCCCAAAGGATTCCAACAACCACATAAGAGGGGCAAAGGCTTCAAAATGTCCCCACATATCCTCATGTTTTTTTTGGCAGGGCCCAATGAATTCCCGGGTAGCAGCCTCAGGTCTTAATACTCAGCAAGGAACCTACATATTAAATCCACTCCATAACATCAGCGTGTCTTCAGGGTCAGCCACATATCCCTATTGTAGAATTGGCTGTTCACTCCATTCTGGGCTGAGGATGCCTCAAAGACAGACCTATGTGCACACTGGCAATGAGATTTTTGACTTGCAGTATACAGTACTCCTTCCATGCTCCTCACGGTCAGTGATGTAATGTGGTTTTACTGTGGCATAAACACTACATACAGGAATGCATTTATCTTATGAGGTGACAGTCATGTAACATGCGCATTCCCCTGTGAAGGCACTTTGAGCTGTACAGTAACTGCATTCCCAGACAATATATTACACTCCTCAAGATTCTTTTCTTTCTATCTGATTGAGCTCAGCTCTATCACTCTGTCTACTCTTGTCTCTCCTCTCCTGGATTATTGGAACTCTTGTTATATGGGCCTACCCAGCTTTCTCTTCCAGCACCACAAGATAATCCAGAGGCCAGACTTGCCTCGGGTTCTCCTTTTCATACCCCTTCTAAACCACTGTTATCTACTCCCCTCTGATTACTGGTTCAAGAAACAATCAAAGTTAAGCTTCTTTGGCAGGTTCATCGGGAACTGCATGGTTCTAAATTCATCTGCTACACTCCTTTTCAGTATCTGTGCTCGACAAACCAGTGCCTTATCCTAGGTCTGCAATTTAATCATACTCACATAGGTGGTTGCTCCTTTTTGGTCCTTGCACCTGCTTTGTGGAATGATAATTATTTGACCATTTGACAGCAAGACAATATTACCTCCTCTCTAGCTAGCACCAATATACAATTAGGTGACACGTTCTCTGTAAACCCTAGACATAAATACATTCCTCTTCCCCTGTGTGTCCTCTGCATTCCCCTAACAAGGTTCACTCTGGGCTCTGTCACCCCTGACAGTTGACTGGGAAATACTGGATTGATGCTTCTGGGTTCTGTCAGATAACAATGACAGATAATGGACACACTAGCCACAGTGCTTCCAGGGTACACTTCCAGTCAGCTCAAGCCCATCACACAACCATGGACAGACTCATTTCACTACTACCCTGTACGTTCTGGAAACAGCCCACATGTGTATACCCTCATTCACAGAAGAATTGCACATTTGTCTCTTGTCTGCTTTGATCATTCTACACTGACCCTATGTTATGTTATGTGATGTTAAATGTATAAAGCAAGGCCAACACCAGAATGAGCATCATGGCACTGGCACCTGGAAAGGAAAGGTAACCACTAAGAAGAACTGTAATAAAAAAAAATCATGGAATAAGGAATGGATAAATAGACTAGGGTAGCATGAAGAGAAGGAGTAATAGTGTCCCATAATTGGGAAGCCGCAACCGAAATGGTGCAGCCCCGGTCTGAGAGCGTTGGAAACGTGGAACCAAAATGTGAAGTGCAGCAGCAGACTCTAAAGGCATGCAAGCAGTCTGTCCTTTTGTCTCTTTCTTACATGTATAAATATTTCACATACATTGAAACCTATCTGGTGAGGAAGGATAGCTCAGGGGCAACGTGTTTGTCTTGGACGCAAAGCAATGCAGCGCATCACAAGTTCGAATCCTGATTCCGGTCTTAGAAACCACTTGCTGATATTAAGTGTGTTATAAAATACCAATTGTAAAAAATAAAATAACAATGCTGATCTCTCCTTTTCTGTTCTCTCACATATGAGGGCCTGGATACCTCATTGTGGGGGCACAAAACAACACTCTTCATGCTGTTAAACCAGCATCTCTTAACAACATAATCCATCCCAATGTTCAGACAGTTGGCTGCTGAGAGTGGTTGGACAGAATGCCATCTTTGAAGGTGACCTAGACCGAGCTTAATAGACTGAGTGTAGTATCAGATCACTTCATAATGCTCCATGCTAAAACGAATAGTGCAAACATATATTCCTTCTGGGTCTGTTACACCCAGGCCGCTGCCTTGTAGGTTGGCAATATGACGTGTTTATTCCTGCAAACAGCCGGCTGGAACTTCTACAGCCGCGGTCTGCCTTTAACTGTGGCAACCCTAATCAAAGTTATGTATAATTGTGTACCCTAAGGCCTGTTGTCAGAAAAATAAATCAAAATGAACCATATCTGGTATTTTGTACGTTGGTCTATGGGTATAAAGACATATAAATGCCAAAACCCTTTCATGTCATTTTATTGTAAGCTTGGTTTCTAGTTACTCAGCTAACAGGACCTTATGTGTATCAGCTGTTTGGAGCTGGATTTCACCCAAAACAAATTTTTTGGGTACAGCCCTAGAAACTTTCCATTGTTCTTTCTGGAAAGGCTTATCACCTTTGAAAGAGGACAGGAGATATGCCTAAGGGGTAAGCGGGGTACTGGTGTTTCAAAGGTGAGCACTGCCAGGCCAATGGAGAGGTCACACGAGGTGGTAATTAATAGAGACTCTTTGTTGCAAGACAGAGAGGGGAGATGTATGAGTAACAACAGCCCAGAGAGCTTTTTCAGCAAGCAGAGGGTTTCCACCTACTTGGGATTTCTTAGGTCATTCACATTTCTTCCTCCAGGCAAAGCAATCTAGAACTGGCATCACCAGGCATTGATGTTCCTTTCAAGAGGTCATCAAATAAAACATTATGCAGTGGAAAGTTAAGTACATAAGGGGGATACCTCCTAAGTTGAATCGTCTTTGGACATCAGAAAAGGAAGGTTACTTTAAATGGGACAGTCGGCCCAAGGTCCACTGGTATAGAGGTGAAGATTTAGACTCCCAGGAGGTATTAAGACTCTTCTCTTGCTCATCTCAGAAGACAATTCGGGGTGAACTGCTGTTTGGACAAAGTCTGCTACTATCTGAATACTGGTAAACTGAATACTGCTTACTGGAGTTGAAAGTCCCAGTAAATGCTCTCTGGCACTCTTCATGGCTTGGAAGAACAGAAAAATGAACTCGATGTGTCCCTGGAGTCCCTGGACGGAAACCCACAGCAACCAAGTGGCCAAAGAACAACTGTGGCTCTGTTTCCAACCTTGAAAAGCTTTCGAGCTGGTTCAACCATTTTAAAGTTATTGTCGAGCAGCCACAGGACCTCAATGTGTGCATGAGCCACCAAGCCACTGACTCGAGCATTGACTGCCTGTGCTCCAGCTTTCTTTGAGATTATCACTGACCAAGAACTGCATTGTATCACCTGGACATTGTCGCACTGACTCGCAAATCTCTCCAAACATGGCTCTTTCAACAACACCTGATCAAAGACTAATTCGCATGGATGCACATACCGAAACACAGACCTCACAGTACTTCACTACTGTTAAAAGATGGCAGCCCAAATGCTTCTGACCCTCTGTACAGCTCTCTGCTGCTCGCGTGCTAGGTCTGCGCATTAAACAATAAAAATAAAAAACACTTCAACCCACTGTCTCATACATCATAACTACAGAACAGCACTGCAACCCTGGACCACACTGATCCAACTAGACCGTCTGAATGCCGACTTAACACAGTGGAAGAAACGCGACTCACTATCTCAAGGCCCACTTTACCCATTGGAAAGCATCAAGAAGCCTGGCTCAAAGAGGAATAAAAAGGTACTGATAGTGGTGCTTTCCTCCCAACCTTGTTGTTGGGGTCCTAGAGACAATTTTAGACCCCACTCCTTACATTTTGAAGCATAACCTTTCAAACTGGAACATTGCGGCAAAGACTATTGCCTAACCTTGCCTGACTACCTCTTCTCCAGACCCAGAGTGCCCTTCTTCATCTTAAATCAGCATATTCCGTGTCTTCTCTTACAGGGCTGGGTTGTTAGTGTTGTTATTAGGGTGCTCTGTACTTTTAGTTTAATTAAAGACTTCTATTTTATTACAGAGGTTTGATTAAATATTCTTTTATTTTGGCATCACAGTACTATTATTCTTCGTATGCTTCTTTGCTAGCTAACACTCCTCCTTTAGAGTATAGGCCGTCCATGGACCCCATAACCACATAACCACAAGAGATGGAGGAGGTATACCTGTCGGGCTGAGCCTGTTTCACCTTTACAAATGGGATCCCTACTGACTTAGTTGTAGCGTGGAGCTGGTTAGGATTTATATACACTACATATCCCTGTACACCTACGGAGCAGTAGTAATTTAATCAGAATTGTGTGGAAAGAACACCATATTTTGTTTTTTTTTTGTAGTGCTTTAGGGAAAAGGAATATGGATGAATTGGCAAGAATGGTGTTTACACAGACCTTTTGAGGACTGACTGACCCTTCAAGTACTTTTAGAGCGAATGAGAAGACACGTAAAAGGTGGTAGGCGAACAGTTGAGCAGAACCTTTATGGAAATTTGAAAGAAATGCAATTTTGGATTGCATATAATTAATCTTATGTAGATGAGCTTGTGCATATTGGTTATGTATAAGAAAGAGAGAGGATGCCTGTTTAATGCATCCTACAAAGCCATCAGGATACAATATCACTTACCTTCTGTCAGTAAAGAGAGCATAGGTGGTGAAGGTTAGCTACAGAAAGTAGGTGTGTTAGTAATTCTGACATTAGGTTACTGGTAATGTTAAATGCAATGCGCTTGGAGACAGATGATTGAGCCTTTTACTTTGATAGACTTGGGATCAATGGACAGGTGTATTGATCAACAGAGCCCTCTGTGCTTGGAATTAGCTGCACACCACTGTTATTATACTTATATATGATACACCACATTCCTGCCACCAACAATGTGGCAGGTAACTATTGAAAACATTTTTGAGGATCCACTTGCTAGGGACCTTGAATACGACGTGGATACATCTTTGGAAGAGCAAATCAGAGTTCATGGAATGCTCAAATCCCGGGAGAAGGTGGCGCATGCTGTGGATTGGTCAATTTTGGCATCTGTGCTAGTAAATACTCAGTCGTGGCCACAGATGGTCTAACATGGAACTATTTGGTTGTCCGGTCTATTGATTTTATGTAGTTTCATAGCTCTGTTCTGTTTTTTGTGATTTGGGAATAAGACAGACATAGTCCCATGGTCACTGGATCTTCCAATCAATTATGGGATCATTATTATGTGAGGCTACCTGTATGACAAAGTATGTCTATTAGACTTGAACGGGTGAAGGTTCTTAAGGTGAAATCTTTGGGGAAATCGGTATTGGTTTACACCTCATTGATTCCATCCAAGTGTCTTGGGCTTTTGGGCGTGATTAATGAGCTTGTTTCCCATGCTCGTCCATTGATTGTGTGATTTCCCCATAGAAATGGAGCCATATTCTGTGGTTGAGGATGGACTGATGTATACCTTCTTTTCTGAGTAGGAGAAATACACATTGCAGTTATTTTCAGAATTAATTATTCTCTAATACATCCTCACTTGGGTCTTTGTTATGTCTTTTCATGAAGAGAGAGATATTTGAATTATACTGCTTGTGGATTAAAGTAGTTTGATTAATATCTAAAAAAAATATCTAAAAGGGACCTTTTTTTCTTTGCCTTGAATTGCTGTAATTTAAGAGTATATTTGAGGTTGTATCTTTTTCTTTACAACCTTTGATTTGCTTTCCACCCTTGACAATGCAGGTGTGGAGTTCATTGGACGCCTGCTGGGTTGTGCAATGATCCAGCAATTTTTCCAACACTGAATGAACACATGGTTTTGACATTTTTAATCATTTCATGATTGTGCGTTTGGATAATGTCTTACTTTATTCAGCTTTGATGCAAAACCATAATGGTTGTATCAAACGTTCTGGAGAGTTTGTGTAAAAAACAGCGTCAGTAAAGTGTGACATAGAGAAGGTTATGGCTACATATGTGGACGTTTCTTCTGTGGTGCTGTGAAGTGATACTAAGGCAGTATCAGCAGTGTCAGATTGTAAATACCAATATGTGACAGGTCTGAAGCTGTGACTGACTCATAACCACTGATAATCACTCTGGTCCGCTTCTGAACGCTTATTTTGAAGTCCATTTGTGTTCTTGCAGACAGGGGCCAGCCATATGCAAGTGAGTGTTGTTCCTATGACCAGTGGGAGCAGTGCAGTCTGAATGACTAGGCTGTATCCCTGTGAAAGTGAATGCCAGCAAACCTAGACACCAATCAGCCTTCGCAGAACTCATCAGAGAGGTGCAGCTAAATTCCCCGGGGACAATGAGAAAGGGACCCATGGAGTGCTTGCTTCCTTCCATTTAGAGAGGGGCACTTAAACTTTAAAAAATGATAGATGTAAAGCCAGAAAAGTGTGGCTTCGAGAAAGGAAGTGTTGACAATCTGAGACTCATCGTTTCTTCTGTTATGCTTTCAATTGGACCTAGAATTATGTCACTACTGTGGGATTGGCCATCAGCAGTGGATGTTTAGGAAATCCAATGTTTTTTTCTGATTTTCCAACTATATTGGACGGTTTATCCAGAGCTATCCTCACCACGATTCTGAGTTTACTCAGCTGTCGAAGGAGAACTTCTTTAATAGATTTAATTGCATGAGCAAGATGAATAATTTTCAGACTCTAAAAATAGTGTTTTATTTCGCACCCAGTTTTGCATTATACGGAACTAGATCATTTATTATTCTGAAAGATCAACTTCAAACTTTAATCATTCTTCTTCCTGCGAGTGAAGGATTTCTATTATAGAGCGTAACTTGTTCATGATGACTGACGGTGGCCTGTCTTGAATGGAGTCATCTGTTGTTAGGAGTTTGTTGTCCTTTTGAAAATTCAAACAAATCATAGATCATTTGCAAGTACTGTGGTAAATACTGAAGCCCTCTAGCTTTGACCAACCATGAATTCCACTAAAAACAGGCACAGATTTTCCCCGATTTTGGCGGCAGAAACAGGCGATCTGAAGAGGAAATCTGATCCCTGTTCAGAGCTGGAAAGAAACATACACACTCAGGCTGTGGATACACATTTATATTGCATCCAGCACTTTTTAGGGCTCTTATAGTGCAGAGGCTTTACTGAATGGTAGTGCATTGTGCCGCTGCCCAGGTTAACCCAGATAGTGGTCTTTGGGGGATAGGAAAACGTCAAAAGGTGAGAGGGTCAGAAAAGCAGGAGTAGACATGAAATGGAGAGATAGGAGGATGAAGAGGGAGAGGTTATGCGACTGTGGTAAGAGTGCCAAGTGTTTGGCTACTTGGTGTTGGACTGTATCAGCCGGACGCAAAGTGTGCAGTCTGTGAACTATTTTCCTTGGAAAGCATGAGTTGCAGCTTTAAAACCCCTGAACCCTAGCTGAGTGTTGTGTTATTGGTGACTTGGTGTTGGACTGTATCATCTGGACACGGTGTGTGCAGTCTGTCAACTATTTAAATTGGAAAGGAGGAGCTGCAGCTTTAATGCCCCTGAACCCTAGCGCAGTGCCGAGTGCTTGGTGTTCGGTGCACGAGTCTCGCAGATTAACGCCTGCTGCTCACGACATCAAAAAGCAACACAAACTGACAAGGCTTGATAAACAGTAAGTGCGTTATTTTTTGTGATTGTTTAAATAAGCAATGGCGCCGAAAAGCCACTACCCCGTACGAGGTAAAAATCACTCTAAGAGCGTAAGCATGCTGGAGGACACTGTCATAAGTAAGTCTAATAGGGCTGCAAAAACTAAACATTATACATTAATTGCTGTACAGCAGTGAATCAATTGGAATTATGAAATACTTTGTGCCCCTTGTGGAATAAAAGGGGATGAAGACAAAGGACCCGATACAGAGTTATAGTTGGATGTAAATCCTGAATCCGTTTTGATTGTCAATGAGCAGTCACTCTTAAGAGTATGCTTGACTTTGGCAGCTGTGAATGAAAAGCGATCTGCATGAACAAGTTTTAAGATCAGGAAAACATCTAAGGGTAATTAATAGATTTCAGCGCAGAGGCAGCACACGCAAGCAGCACAGTGAGGCATCGTGAGCCAGCGTGCGCCAGCCGTGTGCGCTAAACAGCATTCTGGCACACCGCATATTCATGAAATTCCCAAGGCAAAAAGAGCCCTGGCGCAGAGAACATCCCGCAGCGCCAGTTACGCCCCCAAGAACCCCCCTTGCGCAAAGAAAAGCCATCAAAATCCCCAATCCAGCGCAAATGGCTCCGCTATCCCTGGACCATCTTACAGGGCCGCTACACAGCAAACGCCGAGTGGGAAACGTGTATTCCTGGGGTGCGCTGGAATTATCACACGCGCTAGGGCCTGTGCGAGTGGGGTACATGTATTACTGGGGTTCGCGGGGAGTTTCACACGCGGTAGTGCCTGTGCGAGTGGGCTATGTGTATTACTGGGGTTCGCGGGGAGTTTCACATGCGGTAGTGCGAGTGCGAGCGGGGTATGTGTATTTCGGGGTGCACGGGAAGTTTCACACGCGATTGGCCCTGTGCGAGCGGGGTACGTGTATTTGGGGGGTGCACGGGAAGTTTCACACACGATTGGCCCTGTGCGAGCGGGGTACGTGTATTTCGGGGGTGCATGGGAAGTTTCACACGCGATTGGCCCTGTGCGAGCGGGGTACGTGTATTACTGGGGTTTGCGGGGAGTTTCACACGCGATTGGGCCTGTGCGAGCAGGCTACGTGTATTGGCCCTCCGATGTTGATGGCCCCGATCCATCATGGCTCCCACCTTGTTGTTGCTGCTGCTGTGCCTATGCCTGTGCCACTGTTCTTGCTGCCTACACGTCCTCCTCTGGCTGGGGTGCAATTGTCGTGGTGGCCACCCCTGCTGGCCGTCCGACTCCCGACAGTGGCAGGGATGTGTCCCTCACCAGCCTGGCCGCTGGATCAGAGGCAGCTCCACAGGGTACCCAGGTGATAAAAGGGTGGGAAGATGGTATGGAGGACAACTGGCGCGTAGGGTGTTCAGGTGAGGAGGGGGTCGGAACAAGGTCCAGCAAACGGAGGAATCCAGCCCTGGTGACCAGTCCCAGTAGGTCAACGCGGTCAATGAGGCATTCGAGATGACGTGCAGTGTCTTCACGAAAACACTGCAGGTCACCTCACATGCCCCATTGACGCAACGCCATCCCACTCAGGACAGGCTCAACCCGGTCTCGGATAGCCATGTCCGCAGGGAGAGGAAGGCCAGTTGTTGTAAGCCGATCCCCTCCCTGAAAACGGGTCTGGACGTAGGCATCCCTGCTGGTGCGGGATGATGCAGTCACAGGATCGGGGACAGGATTACACACAAGCCCCTCCGCGGTGGCCTGTGCTGCCTCCTGTCCCTGCCCCTGCACTGCACCACTAGCACCAGTGGAATCCCCACCTCCAGACCCTGTGAGTGTCCCTTCCACGACTTCCTCCTCCACTAATCCCCCCACCAACCCGGATGACTCCGTGTCATCTTCCTCTGTCGGACCCTGTGGAGTCTCGGCTGCCCCTTCTGCTGCCGAGGAGTCCACATCCAACCTCCGCCTCCTGGACCTACCCTCGGCAGCTGTGGCCTGGGACGCGGCACCAGACTGCTCACTCCCCGACAAGATAGCAACCTGGGAGGGGAGCTGGGCCTTGCGTCTCCAGCTGGTGGTGCGATCCCTGCCGCTCTGCTCCACAGCACCCTCTCCGCCCTCTTCATCAGTTGACGCTGCAGACAGGGAGAGATAGAACACAGGCATCAGGGCACTGGACAATGGACTGATACACACATGACAGTTGTACATGAGTGTCAGTGTCAAACTTCAGACATGGCATCACACTCCCCAACACACATGTCATTTCAACTCACACACATGAGCAATTCAACAGCATTTTTCCACCAGGCAGCACCATCCATACACAAACAACAGCACGAGCAACCGAAGGTGAGCCTGATGTCACATGAAACATGTGGAGTGCACAACACATGCACACAGGCCACCACACTTGCATACATGTGTACATCTCCACCAACTGTCGCAGTGATGAGATCGCCACCCATGTCACATCTGCCATTCAGCCTTCTACATGTCAGTGTCACATGCATCCATGTTGCATCACAGTTGCACACTTGTCAAATACACACACATGCACATGTACACAGTGCAGATACATGCAGCTGGAACCACCATCCATGTGTGACACCACAACCATGCCAACGTACATACACAGTAATTCAAACATTTGTGCTCCCACACCTGCATTTGGCCTGCATGCTTACCAACACATACACCATCCATGTGTCTCACACATGGGAGGACTCACATGTGTCAGCCTCACACCCCTATACATACACATCCATACATGGCCCTACAAAAACACATGTGCAACCTGCACACTACTGGCACACCACAACACGCACAGCGTCCAATCAGTATGCATCTACACTTACCGCTCGACTCCAGACGGTTCTGCCTCTCAAGGACCTGGACGTGGAGCACTGGGCGTGTGCTTTCCAGGACCCTCATTTGGTGGTCCGACAGGTGGCCCGACGCCCCTTGGCATCCGATGCCTTCAAGAGGAGCTGGGCCTTGCCAGGGGTCCTGGACCTGAAGTCCTCCCAGCGCTTCCGGACATGTTTGATGTTGCGGACTGTCACCCCCTCCTCGTTGCTGGCAGTCACGATGTCCATCCAGATCCTGGTCTGTCCTTCATAGTCGGTGCACAAATTTCCAAAGAGGGCATCATACTGCCCCAGGACTTGCTCCACCAGGACACCAACTTCCATGGCACTGAATCTGGCGGCCCCCTGCCTCTCAGGTTGGGGGTTGCCAGTGGTGTCAGATGGTGTTGTGACCGACATGGAAACCCCAGAGGCAGGTGTGGGTGGGCAACTTGGTCCTGGGGCTGGGCTGTGGAGCGATGGCATCCCAGTCGGGAGTCTTCAGTTCCAGCAGGGGGGGTCACAGCAACTGCACCCCTGGCTGATGTGCAGGCAACAAATAGCAGGGCACGTGGGCAGCAGGCAGTCAGGCAGCAGCAGATGGCAGGTGGGAGCGTGCTCGGGGCTCTTGGGGGCAGTAATTCAGCCTTTTGGGCAGGAGCGTGGTCTTCCGTGTGTATTCGCGTGGCTAGCTTGATACGGAGTGATTTGGCACGTGAAAAAATTGCACGTCAGCGTGTAATTCGAGGGAAGGCCTTTAGCGTGTAAGCACATCAGTGACGTTAGGCGCGCAGGCGTTGCCCACAACACGGGTGCATAGTGAATCAGCACGTGAGAAAACTGCACATCACCGTGCTATTGGAGGAAAGGGCCTTAGCGCGTAAGCGCATAAGTGACGTTTCACGTGTGGGCTGGCTTAAAAGGTATGAGTACCACGCTATTTCCTTGTACGTGCTTTTTGTAGGGAGCGAGCGGGTGTATCTTGTACTTCTTGTTGGTTCACACGCAATTACTTCAAACGTTTCCAGTTCGTACTCCCTGTTTCCTCAGACTGTGTTCTTTTCTTCTTTTGGCAGGGGTGTTGCCTACGCGCATATGCGCGTCTTTTTCACATTCTTTTTCAAGGCAGACGGTGAGTCGCGCACGTATTTTCCAACTGTGGTTGCCCTCGTGTGTCGCGTGCCCCTTCAGAGGTCATTGTAGGCTGCGTGTAACACGCGTACGCTTATTCTTGTGTTTCTGGGTGCCACAGCGTATTGCAGGTTTATTTTTCCACGCGCGTGGTCTACCAGGGGTTGCGTGCACATGTGCTTTTGTTTTTGGGGTGCCTGTGCATTGCGTGACCCGTCATCTTCCCCCAGGGGTCACATACAGCCGTGCTAGAGCACTAGGGTACGAATTCCATCTAGTACCCTACCCCTTTCACCCCAATTGCCTAGGACAATTGTTTACTGCAACTCCCATACGCACAACAACATCAGTGCCATGGTTGGGAGGTGACAAAGCAGTAAGGGAGGCAAAGGTGGCCGACCTCCAAAAGGGGGGCGTGGTGGGCGCGGTAGGGGACATGGCCAGGATATGCAGGGTGCCCCTAGACCCTCGTGTGTGGAGGACCAATCAGGGACACCCATGCTCCCCGCCCCCATGGTTGTGGGAAACTTAGCTGACACCATCCCAGCTCAGCCCTTGTTGGACCGGCCCATTTTGGCACCTGAACCGGCACAGGATGACTCCCAGGCTGACTTCCAGGTCAGCAAGTCTAAGCTACGTGTGGCGGTGCAAGTTGCTGTCACCAGGCCACGTGGATCTGGGGCAGCAATGTCATCTGCTGCCCCAAGTAGGCAGGGTGGGGAGGCTGTAGGGGCAGCTGCAGCTCTATCCACCCCAGCTCTGAGTCTCCCAGCCGGGACAGTGTTGGTCCACGTCCATCAAACCGACGTTAGCCCTGCCAACGTCACCCTGCAGCCAATGCCTGCACCAAGACATATGGTCATTGTGCATTCGCACACTTCTAGTACCCAGTCCACCTGCGCTTCTGCCATACTGACCAGAGCGGCGTAAGCCACTCAGGATCCGCACCACCTTTGAAAAAGAAGAAGAAGGGTGCTCTGGCACTACAGGCTGAGACCCCAGACACGGCTACACACTCCGCCACATCAAGGAAGCCTAGCTTTAATGACGCCAAACTTGATGCCCTTGTGGCCTATGTGTCGGCACATAGCCGCAAAATGGTGGTGACTGCAGGGTGCAAGACCACACCTGGTCAACGTAGGGCACACTGGCAGACCATCGCGGACCACATTAGTGCCCTTGGATTTGTGAGGCGCACAGCTGATGATTGCTACAAGCGGTGAATGACCTGTAACACAGAGCAAAGAACAAGCTGGCCTCAAATCATGCCTCTACTCTGGTGACTGGTGGTGGGTCTCCAGCAGAGGACAACCAACTCACTGAACATGAGTCTGTTGCTGGAACCTTCGTCACAGAGGAACAGATCCAAGGCGTGGGAGACCTACCATATTACGACACATTGTCCGGTGAGTGCCCATGCATGTGTGTGTAATCCATGTGTATGTTGTTTGGGTGACGGGTTCTGATTGAGTGCCAGGTGAGGGTGTGTACTCCTGAGTGGTATGGGTCACCCATGTGCTTCCTCCAAAACATTCACCGGCCTTGGATTTGGGTATGACAGTATCCCTTCTGCCCACAGTAGCCATTAGCGCCACATTACTTCAGTTGCCCTTGAACTGTCATCTTGCTACAACATTGTTTTGAATTTTTCAGTGTTCATTAAGGCTGATTGTTTCAATTCTCCCATTTTTGCAACACTTTTCCAGCCCTCATGCCACATATGTGACATGCTTCTGTCATTGATTACACCCCGCATTGGCCCACATTTGTTGCCTTGGGTTTATAGTGATAAAATCGAAAAATAAAATCTCGAAAAAAAAGGTTGAAAAAAAAAGGTCAGAAAAAAAAATCCCAGACCCCAAAATAAATATATAATTAAAAAAAGAGTAATTCGACTTTTTTTTATTCGAGATTTTTTTTTCGACCTTATTGTCATTCGAGATTTTTTTTTGAGATTTTGACCGACCACCGTTGCCTTGTTATGTGAATGATTAGACCATTCAGGCTGATTGAGTATTGGCCTGCTCACATTAATCTTTGGGGCCTGTTTGAATGTGGAACATGATAGTTGTTTCCTGTCATGTTGAAGTGACCAACCATTGATGTGTACATCTGCCTGCGATCACTGTATTATTGTACACTGGATGTGTTGCAGTGTGTGGCACATGCGTATTTTGTCACACTATTTAGCATTTTTCATCTCATCATGTCCATATCACATGGTTTGGATGACAGTACTCATTCACTGACATATGGCTTTACTTGTCAAATGTACCATGGTTAGGCTACATGCCATCTGTGTGCTGGCATGTGTCATGTATGTGTATTGGACATGCCACTCACAGGCTAATGTGTGATGCCAGTGCAACCCAGCATGCAGCAAATGTGTTGCTTTTCCGTCTTGGTGTCCTCAGTGTCTGCTTTTTGCCTCCCCTTCCAACTCATTGACAGTGCATGCATGCCAGGGTTATTGTCATGTGGGACATGTGTGAATCAAGTACTGAATCTCTGGCTTGTCAGGCCTATGTGTGTGCTATGGTGCTCATGCATGTTTCCATTTGTTGTCTTTCATGTTTTTGCAGGTGATGACGCACTTGATGCTGTTGAGGTTGAGGAGATGGTGCAGACCCAGGAGGAATCTCAGGCACGACCGGGCACCAGTGGAGGACGTGGTGTGGTGGTGGGTGAAAACCCAATCTTATTGCAGACCATACTGTCCAGGGGTGTCTCTGGTTGCACCTCCCCAGACCTCTATGATTGAGGTGCTGAATCGGATGATGAGACTTATGTGCTTTCGCAGGTGAGTGTTTCTGGCAGGGATTCTGTTCTGTCCAACCCACCTGCACCACGGGTCGTACCCTCTATGAGGATGTCAGTGTTGGTAACTCCACCTTTGGCGGTTACGGATGCAGGGTCACACTCCACAACATCTGATCCTGTTTCTGGGCCAGCAGATGCAGTCCTGCAGCCTCAGGCAGTGCCGGCACAGCAAGGTGCAGATCGCCTTGTCGCAAAGAGGTGTGGTGCCCGCCGACACAGTGGCCGTGCGCCACCAGGCAATACCGTATGGGAAAACTCCATGTACGGTATAGCAGCACAACAGGGAGCATCAGTTGAAATGATGGCTCAGGCAATGGAGAGGGTGGCCACTTCCATTCTCCCCCCTGAAAGACAGATGGAGCAACAACAGCAGGCAACAGACTCCATTTGCCAATCACACGCGGAAGACATGTTGGCGTCTCTGTGGGAAGCCATTTCTGTAGAATCACAGGGCCACAGGGAAGCCCTGAGGTTAGAAGTCCAGTTCCTCAGGCAGACTCTAAGTGAACTTGAGGCTTCCCGAAATTTAAGGTCAGAACAGTAGCTGGAGCAGCTCACACGTTCACTCTCAGCTGAGCTGCAGGCAACTCGGGAGGAGATCCGGGCATCACGCGAGGCCATGTGTGCAGAAATGCAGGCAACCCATGAGGTGCTGCATGGGGATCTCCGCACTATCATCCTCCAGAATCAGACCTTCAACACACGCATGCTTGCTGCCATGGAGGACCATACCAGGGCTTTGCGTGGGCTGCCTCCCATAGCACCACCACCTCCTGATGCAGAAGCAGAGGGTGAAGAGAGCGACAGCAGCAGTTCTCCCACAATAGCGTAGCCATGCAGGCCATGAGCCAATGGAGGTATTTTTTTTCTCGCAACATCCACGCAGGTGGGTGTTGGTGTGCACCCTGTCCTCGAACCTCCTGGGGGGCCCCCACTGGCCCCCACATGGCCATTTTATTTTCAATGTGTTGCCTTGTATGGCTCCCGTGGGCATCCACTGTGTATTCCAGCTGGGCACATGCAGGCTTGTCCTGTGTTTGGGTTAGATGCTTGGGTTCCTGACACACACACCCCTTCTGCTTTCCTTTCCATGGGCTTGCAAAGGGTGTGACCAAGTGACAGCGACTTACACAGTGACATTGGGCTCTCATTAGCTGTGTGGGCAGTCTGTAGTCAAAACTGTGTGTACATCCCTAGTGGGGATTGTTGTTGTATTGAACACTGCATGGTGTATTGATATGTGCTTGTGCATCCATGTCTTCCTCCTTATTCACAGGTACCTTCTTCATGTTTTCACAAGGCCGTCTCCTTTGTGGATGCAGTTCATGTTGTATGCAGTACACTGACACATTTGCCTGACGTCAACACTCTGCAGTTGGAAGGGGTGGATGTGCTGGCTTATTCAGGTTGTAAAACTTGCACTACTTTGATTTGGTACTGTCATATTTTGGCAATGTTTCATCCTGTGTTGCTGTATTGTGTTGCTGGTATTTGGTCATGTGTGCTGTTTGTTCTTGATTACTGGGAGCATATTGTCTGTGGCCTGTTTCCATTTGGGATAGTGCACTTTGTGACACTTGTGTCATGTGTTGTGCATTCCTTGGTTTGCTTTCACATTGCATGAAATGCCATGGTGTGTTGGGTAGCGGAGATGGGGAGGGGTTGGGTGACATGGTGCTGTTTTCATGTTCTATTTTGCCAGGGGGTAGTCGTTCATGCAGCATAAATGTGTGTCTTTTTGTGACACATCATTGGTTGTCTTTAGGTAGGTAGGGATGCACACAATGTAACACTTCCAGGTGAACAATCTCAGGCTGGTATGGTTGTGACAGTTGACTGTCCCTCATGTCATGATCATTGATTGTCAGCTGGTATGTACCAGGGCTGTGTGCACTCCACAGGGGTGTGATTTTAGGTGAAGTAATTAGCCACCAGCTGCGTACAGGCTGCCTCACCACGTGCCCTTTCCCCTCCCATGCGCAGCGGCCGTGCATGTGGTTTGGGATGTGGGGGCACCACCATGTCCACTGGCAGGCCCCGGCGGGTTGCAATGTTGTGCAGGACACATGCTGCCACTATGATCCTGCACACTACTGGGGGCGTGTATAGCAGCTGCCCACCAGAGCGGTCAAGGGAGCGAAAGCACTCCGAATGTGCGCTCCACTATGCCTCGGGTTGCATTATGGGCTGTGTGGTATCTTACCTCGGGTAGTGTGGTGGGGTTCCGTATTGGCGTCATCAGGTGGGTGCTCAGAGGGTAGGCACTGTGCCCTGGGGAGGTGATGATGGGTATCATTAGTGGGGTTGTGACATTACTCAGTATCTGACATGCATGCATGTACAGAGGCATTTATACTCACCAAGCAGCCATGTATCGCCATGCCGCCCAGCTTCTAGGTCCCGGTTTAGGGTTGACATTCTGTAAATGAAACTGTCATGGGTGGACCCTGGATAGTTGGCATATACTGAGGTGATGATTCCCTTGGCATCACATACTACCTGCACGTTGATGGAATGCCAGTGCTTGCGGTTTCTATAGATATGCTCAGTTGCCCTGGGAGGACGTAGAGCCACATGGGTGCAATCAATGGCACCTAGCACTTTGGGGAAGTGTGCCACCCCGTAACCCCGTAAAAATCCTGGACGGCAGCCTGCCTTTCTGCAGGTGTTCTGGGCAGGTATATGTGCCTGCGGACTGATGGGCGTGCAGTCATGATGGCCAACACCTGGTGTAGGCAGCGTGACTGCGTGGCCTGTGACACCCCCCCCCCCACTATGGCACTTGTCCGCTGAAATGAACCAGTGGCCAAGAAGTGCAGTACATTGAGCACCTTTTCCAAGGGGCTCAGTGCTTGGGAGCACAGGGTGGATAATGTGAGGTCATCCTCCCACTCACTCACCAGGTCGAGTATTATGTGAGGTGGAAACCTGTACCTCCCATACACCTGGTCATCAGGCATCCCAAAAAGGCTGGTCCTGGGTGTAAAAATCTGGCCCTGACTATCCTCCTCCTCCTGCGGTGTCCCACGACCACTGCTGCGAGGAACGGTATATTCATCATAGCATCTGAGCTTGTTTGTTGTTTGCGTGCACTTTTATGCTGCGCCGGTCTGCATACGCCTGCTTCCTGCTGGCATACGTGTTTCCGGATTAGCACACGTTTCCCCTGTTCGATTCCATGAATAAGTGTTGTAGGCGCGCGTATGGGCGTTCCGTGCGTTTGCCTCCTGTACTTCCTCGTAACACCCACATTTTCACGCGTTGTTCCCCATTCCGCGTGTTACGCCCTGTGTTCTGCCTACTTTTGTTGTGTGCGCTGCGCTAAGTGCACTTTCGCTGTGCACGTAGCACATGCCATTTGATGACGTGTGCGCCCACGTGCACCACGCAGGATTTTCGCACTTGCGCTGCGTTTCGCACGCTTGCGAAGAGATTTTCGGCGCACATTAATTCCATGAATCGGCCTGCTATGTTGAGAGATGGAATGACCAGGCAAAACAAAGACTGTCAACCTCACCTTGTTTAACTGGCCTTCCGGATGAAATAACTACCTGCGTGCAGGAATGCTCAGCTACAGGGGAAGACCTAGGTGGAATGTTAATATCAGAAGCCCTTTTGCAACCTAATGTGGACAATGAAGCCACACATGTTGTATTGTAGATACTATTAAAACAATGCAATTTCCTAATAAATGAAGTTGCAAAAAACTATTTCATGCTAAAGCAGGTTACAGCCGCAATTAGAGATTTGAAAATGTGCAATGATAAGGGAAAGGGAATGATAGGACAGAAAAAGGAGTAACAGGATAAAAAAAGAAGAGCCTAAAGCGAGCCCGGTGGATTCACAGAAGGACGCTAATTATTCAATACCAATTTGCTCTATGGCACAGGTTGAAAGGTGTAATCAAAATTCACTCCGTTTAAGAGTGGTAGAGTAGATAATCAATCTAGATACGCAGAAAAGTATAATACCTATGAAAAAGGCGAAAAAGAAGATGGCAAAACGTGCCAGAAAAATGACAACCAAAGTAGGAAACCTGACCTCATGGTTACTATCCAATGGAGAGAAAAAGAAAACAAAATGTATGGTTACTCTTGAAGAAAATAGTGAAAGTAATGCTGAGTAGTTAGACATTGCTGGAAGCATGGAAGACTTGGAAGAGGGAGAGTCTTTTCTGTCTATAGATAAAGCGAGGGGGAAACGGAGAACACTCCCCAAATGTGGAATATTGGCCCAAAGAAAGTTGGGAGGAAGGTGTCCATGGGTAATGTTCCCCAGGAAGAGAATAAGCCAAAGATACAACACCAACCGACATATTTTGTCATCTCCAGCCTATTTGAAAATCAACCTATGCTTATAAATCGTACTGTTCTATTAAACTTATTTGATGATGTCCCTGCCCTGCGTGTCCTTAAAAGCAGAGACTTTGAATTTGTTGAAATGTTAAAGGGTTTGGACATTGTGTGTTCAAAGGTTCATTGCCGGGATATGGAGGTGGCACAGTTAGTAAGATCTAATGCCTCCTCCTTGATGAAATGGAGATATGATCTTGACCAAAAGGTACTAAAATAAAGGGGGGCGGGCAGTAAACAAAGAACCATCTAGCCCAGCGATAAAGAATAGTGAGATAAGAACAAGAGGTGATGTTGATCAAGTCACACTGGGTGTGGTTATTATCTTTCCTCCCACTCCCAGACAAGAATCCCCATTAAACAAGAGATGAGTATTAGCTCATGGAACTCGAGAGGACATAGGCATTTATTAAAAGAAAATGGCTCTTTTGCGAATTTGCAAAAATCGGAAATTATCCTGGTACAAGAAACGTGTCTAATATACGAAGTAATGTATGATGGTTAACAGAGTTTTTATAAAATGCCCGGTAAGTGAGAAAAAGGCCATCCATATGGTGGGCTAAATGAACATAATGCATATGAGATCAGAGTGGCAGAGTAATGCCCACATCTTTTGATGATAATCGTTGAGATATCCCTACATCTACGTATTTTGTTAATAAATGTATATGATCCTCAAAAAAAAAGATATGCGTAAGAGATATAAGATAACATTCTAGTTGCAATTACGAAACGGGGAGTGATAAATGCAGATACTGAGATTTTGTTAGCTACAAAAAAACACCAGATGTTTAGAATATATTTATACTGACAAAGGAATGTTTGGAGGTGTTAGAAGAGGTAGAACGAATGCCGTACAGAGAGAAAGGGCTGCCACGTGGGCCACATTTATTTACATGTTAAAACTGAAAATCTGTAAAGGGAATATAAAAGGTGATGTTCTTCCATCAGAGACATGGAGAGTGGGAGGAAAAGCCTCCAAAATAGATTATGTGTGTCAGAACATTTGTTTCAGTGCATAAGTGAAATGGAAACACATTTTACAGAGTCTAGCCACCATGTAATTATATCTACTAGGATGCCCAAGGATGAGAATTTGGCCATTTGCAGAGAAAGGATGGGTGAGATAGTTTTGAACAAGGGTAAGAACAGAGTGGGCTGGTCGAGTAAGAATATAGAGGCCATTGCTAAATGTATGACTATGATAGACGAAGATTTAAAAGGTTTGACTCCCCTAATAACATAGTGACGTGGATTGGATCCATTACGAAAATATTCTTAATGGGAAAGGTGCCTTTCTGTATTAGGGATACTACTAAGTATATGCATCCATATGAACATTTTATAAAGAAAGAGAAAAGATATTTACGCCAAGAGATTCGGAAAACTGGTTTATGGATCTGAAAGTGGAAGAAAAACAGATGATCATTAGGAGGTTATAGAATACATATGGGAACATGGTTTAGGAATCATCTTAGATCACAAAAAGTGGTAGCATGGTAACAACTATATGCAGCAATGCGGAAGAATGATATTAAGCAGTTGTGCAATACCTTTAAGAAGAAGGGGGGAAATGTTAATGAAGCACTGTTCAGCGTGATACCAGCAAAAACATGGGAAACATGTCCTGGCGAAATTTTTTGAATGAAAAAATTAAAAAGATCAAGCGCTCCAGACCCAAATGGGGTCTGTAATCTCGTAATGTTGAAAATACAGAGAAGTGGGCCAATATCATTAAACATCTATTTGACAGAGTAATAGAGACAGGACAAATGGCCAGGTCTTCAACCTTATCCTATCTTGTCCCTATTCATGAACAGTGTATCAGAGACATTACCAGTCACTATCACCTGCTATCGTTATTAGATGGATGGGAGAAAATATTTGCAGGTTGGGTCATAAGGGAAATAGAAAAGTGGATACTCAAGGAGAATACATCAAGTAAGTTCCAAATAGGTTTTCAAAGGGGACTCTCAAGTGTATGCAACATCTTTATTGTAAACTTTAATACATTAGGCTAGCCTGAAAGATGTACTGCCCCTGTATATCCAGTATATAGATTTCGCTGGTGCTTTTGATACCATAAATAGAGATAAATTATGGGAAAAGTTGAAAAAGAGATATGCCTGCCCAATTATCATACGCATGTCAATTATTACATCAAGGAACTAAGGTACAGGTGAGATTGGGTGGCTTGGGAGATATGACTGCCCCAATTGAAACAGCGAAAGGAGTGAAACAGGGGTGCCCCCTGTCTTTCATTTTATTTAATCTATCTATGGCAGATTTAGATGAGCATCTCGTTCGTGGGGACACCTGCACCCGTAAGATGGGAAGTGTAAAAATGACGTATATTGATTCTGCAGATGATATCGCTATTTTTGATGCTACATATGTAGGTTTGAAAAAGAGTGCAGAAAAAATTATGAAGTACGCAGCAAGAAGTGATCTATACATAAGTTCTGAAAAAAACAAAGAGGAGTTTTGGGCATACAAGAGAATAAAAAAGGCATGGGGCTCAGTGAAGAATCGATAGAAAAGGTGCAAGCTTATAAATATCTTGGATGTGAAATAGGGGTGAAAAGGAATGTGCATGATATGTTGTCCAATTGACGTCCCAAAGCAATAGTCCTAATGACATTGTTAAAAAATGTTGTGTCAAATAATTTGGGATGCAGCTTGATAGGTGTAGTAACACTATACCACCAAGAAATGGTGGCTGTGATTGCGTATGCAATGGAATGTATGTACTTGAATTTCAATGAGTGGGCTGAAGGTTTAGAGGGGTTGATATGGCATTGAATACTGGGATTATCCATGGCTACGCCTAGACAAGCAATTTGCATTGATTTGGATTAACATCATTGAGTACTCAGATAAAAATGAAAAGAGGAATGATGTTTTTGAATATAATGTACACAGACTCAGAGAATATTCTATTGACAATAAAAAGGGACATTTTAGATGGAAAATGCAAGAGCATGGCTGAATTCAAGTAAAAGAACGAAGAATACTTCAAGAAGATAGCTTGGACTCCTACTATAGCTTGGACTGATGGCCTTGGAGCATCAATGGCCTCCTTGAAAAAAACTTCTATTGTCTGGGATTGGCCACCTAACCATGATAATGTAGGTCAATTAAAATCCCAGCAGGACTATTCCAAATTGTATTTCTAATATTTAAGTCCTCAAAAGTATATTTATCAATTTACAGATCCAAAATATCGAAGTGTGTTTATGCTGATACGAATGAATAAATTACCAGTATTGGTTAATACAAGAATATGGCGGAAAATTGCTAAAGAAAAAGGACATGTAGGATGTGTGGAAAACCAAATTAAATTGAAACTATATGTGCTAACTGGCTGTCAGGCAATGAAAAAACACTATTTCAGATGGTATAAATACTCGGCAGAAAGTTTTGATGAAATATCAGAAGACTTATTTCGGTTAAATAGAATGGGAGGACGTAGTTTAAGAAGAGCAATTTTTCTCATTCAGGTATGGTATGTTTTTGAGAAAGAGATTTTAGGTAAGAATGAATAATTTATGGCAAAAAAATATATCATATTTGTATTGACTTAGTAAGAAGATTGTATTGTAACTATAAATGAGATTGAAATTTTAAATTGGAATTATTGATGACATAAATTGAAATGTATTAAATGAATATGTGTACATTTGTGAAAAGTTCAATGAACTAAAACACAATAAAAAAAAGTAGTAGTGGTGTGTGAAGTCAGTGGATCAGAAAGAATACTGAAATAGACTGAAACTGAAACATTTCATGGCAAAGAGAATATTTCAGTGAGCACAGTTTCTAGTACTCGTAAGGTAGCGTTAGAATTAATCAGAGCATGGTTTTGTGATGGACTTGAGTTGTGCTCAAGCATGCTCTTGAGGTGTGGAGGCTTCAGTGGCCTGTTAAATCTTTAAGCACCTCATGGAGATAATATGTGACTTAGGAACTGGCAATGTAAAGGTTAATGCAGAGAGCACAAAGGAAACTAGCATGGGCAAAGCCAACAGTTTTGTCTTGTGTATAAGTATTAGGCTTTTTTATTGATACGGTTGAAGAGTGCACCCTTTCAATACACATACGACATAATAAAGAACTAAAAAAAGGCCTTAAATATTGAATTCAAAACATTGGACTCAAAAACAAGTGCAGTTTCTACTCGTTAGTGAATCAGTATAGCAAGATTAAAAACGTTTTTACATTATCGAAACAGAGAAAAAAAATTAAATTCAATTTAAGTTACCATCGTAAAATTCATTAATAAAACACTTGAATGAGACACATGATGTTTAAATCAAGCAGGTGTATGATACAATTACTAATGATTCGACTCAACTATTAAACGGGATATACATTGTGACAGAGAAACTCATTCGATTAAAAATTATCTATTTCGAAAATTTCAACTAATAGGACATTGAAGAAGTTAAATGTTACTGAGCCTCAAAATAATGAATCAACCTCAAGATTGTTTTTAGAACAGTGAAAACATCATAGAGCAATCAATTCAGTGTAAGAATGTAGGCTCACCATTTAAGATCTTAAACCACAACTCGTCACATGTTAAATTTACATATTCAAGGAAATAGAGGCAGAGAAAATCATTGCATCTCTGAGATGAGGTGGGACAATTTATTAATAAGTGTTTTAGAGTTTCAGGTTCATCCCGCTGTTGATAAAATCAACATGATTGATTTCCTCCGGTAACAGCCTTCCGACAATACAACACCTCCCTTGTGAGCCAAAGGTTCACATGAAAACGTAAAAATAAACTACTATATACTCGACAAGGGAATCTAACAAGATAGAGTTCAGGTTCTGAAAGGTTTTTGATCCTATAGTTGCCGTGAGCAAAGTGCTGAGGAAGCATACACTTTTGTCGGGTAAGTATCCAATCGTAGCGCCATAGTTTGATTTGGCAGAGGCAGGATTCATCATCAATAGCTGTATTGAAATGTTTGCAGCCTCCAAAGTTTCAATCATATGTTGCTTCCATGGTTGCACAAAATGATCCTCTGCAGTTTTGACATAAGAAGCTAGACTGAATGGCAGAGAATTTGGATCATCAGCCAACAGGCACTTTCTTAATAGAATACACAGCTTCCACACGTAGGACGTTCCAAGAGAAAGCAACCCCAGTTGATGTCTAACAATGCTCATAGGTTGACTTGCTGGCAAGCAAAGCACCTGCTTCCAAAAGAGGCCTTCTAGATCTAACCGGTAGGTCATCTTTTTCCACACACTTCTTATGGCACCATAAACCAAAATTGGGACAACCTTATGTTTGTAATAAATTATCAAAGGAGAAAAAGTACATTTTCCATACTTATGATGTATTATACGAGCCTGAGCTACAGATGTTTGTATATTCTTTCTTAGCTCCAAACGGTAAGGCAAGTCAGAAGGGTGATTGCTGGTGTTAAGACCAAGATATCAATATTCAGTTACCACTTCTAGACTGGAGCCATTAATAGCCATTTATATGAGCAATTTCTAATATGGTGGGAAGTCGCACAGATCATAACTTTGGTTTTAGTCAAATTGATTGGGAGCTGATAGGTCTCAGTATATTCTTGAAGTGCTTTTTTTTTTTAGCAGTTTTTGTAATCCGTTTGGAGTTTTGGACAGAAGCACTAAATCATCTGTGTAAAGTAGCCACAGGATGTCACAATTTTGGGAAGATCAGAAACAACCTTAGTTAGATTGAGTTTCAAATCAGAGATGAAGAACTTAAAGATTTGTCAGGCATATGTCCATGTACTTGCATCATCTTGCAGCTGCGAACATCAATGGCCACTTAACACGAGTATAGCAGCACCTGGAAAAGGCCTTTGCCTTACCTACCCAAAAGCCAACACTGTTGCCATTGCCAATGCTTGTTTTCCATCTATTTAATAGTAGAGTGCTATGTGTTTAACTTGGTAGTTATACGTTTTCGAAAGTGTTGATTTACTTTTCCTTTACACAGTACGCTTGCCTGTTCTAAAGTATACTTGTTTGTTGTTCCTGTTGTCAAGGGAACTGCTGGTGATTCCTGGTTCCATGGATAAGTACAAAAGACATCTGCTGCTAGGCTATCTAGGACTGTCGATGGAACCGTGGATGTTCCTTTGATCAATAAAACAGTATACGGTGAAACCTACCTGCCTCTTGTGTGGTCTGCAGCTTTGACAGCCTCCTATACAACCGTTACTGATGTCCGTCGCCTCATTTATAATGTTAAAGGCTATTAGCCCCGTAGAGCAATGTATTTATTCTACAAAACGCATACTTGTATAATTTCTCATAAAAGTGCTTTAAATGTTGTTTAGAGCAATCTGTGATCTTCCCTAGCTGGTAGCGTGTGTTGCACTTGCTGCGATACCACCATCATCGATTCCAGGCAGTGTTATTTTAGTATCCATCGTCATTGGAAGAAGGCATTGATGATGAAACAAAGTGCGTGACCCACTGAGCTGCTGAACGGGCAATCGTCGAAGGGATGGGGTGACATGAGTAACTCAACATATCTGGGGGAGGTGGCATAATTAGAGTAGCACACATGATAGACACCTGCCATCTGAAGGGGAGAGGGGCCTTCGACCATCTAGAAGACTTTTCACTGGTCCGACAAAATGCAGCTCATGCATGTCAACCCCGAGTAAAATTACTGCACAACCAACCGACGGCATGATATCACAAACTACCCCCAGCGCACACAGCTCAACATAGGAACCATTTCAAGAAAGCAATGCTGTTTTGTCAATCATCTCATGACCCAGGAAAGCGACCGCATATAAAAGCAATAAATTTCATGTACTTTCCTCCACAGAGAGAAAGAGACCTCACAATCGGGCAGGAAATGGGCTCGAACAAGACAGAGCACTGCCCTGTCCCCAGACCCAGGAGCTTTCCCATGCCACTCACAGATCTGCTCTGAAGCCGCTTATCAAACCTGTGTTTCAAGGAGCATGCTGCTTTCAGAAGAAGACTCTGCAGTTGTGCCGAGTCAAAAGAGGATACTCCTGCAAGATCTGTCCTGAAGCTGAGTTATCACATGCACGAGCAACCCACGTTTCAACAAGCAGACTTGCAGGGGAAACTAAATACAGAAACATCTAAAGCTTCACATACTTGTTGCAGTTTACTTTTTTTTAGGGTGTAGTGTAACCAATCAAAACTGCAGGGCCCAACTTCCATTGTTCGCTCAAAACAGTTCCTCACTGAATCACTACAGGACATGTTTCAAATTTAAAATTGTGAACATTATTATGTTCCCATAAGGTTCTTTGCTTTTATGCAAATCAAATTGTGAACATTATTATGTTCCCATAAGGTTCTTTGCTTTTATGCAAATCACCAGGATTGGGTTCTATGAAGTGAACTATGACACTGTATTGCGTGACCTAGCCTGGGACCTGCCCCTCTTCCCCATGGCACCGCCCCTCCAAGGAGCAGAGGGTTTTCCCCCTTAATTTTTTTCCATTTCCAACACTGATCACAATCACTTTAGAGTGCTCACAGCAATACAACACTTACAAACCAGAGGCGTGGTTGAGCTAAGTCCCGTTGCGCTCTGGCACAGGAACTCAAGACCATGCTTGGTTCAAACATATCGAAAACATCTTTTATCTCGAATGGATTGCACAAAGATATGAAGCATCAACTCATGAACCATTCAGACAGAGGAATGCATTTTGCCACCATATACCCCAACACAAAACAAGTGTACGCATATATGGTCAATGCAACCTTCTGTCTGTATTTTGTGGCAAGTGACATCAACATTTTCATTAAGTTGCAGTGTGTGTTTCCTGACTCTCAGACTCCAGGCTGAGTCTTTTCACAGTGGTGCTTGCTGTAGGAGGCAGCTTGGCACACATAGTCCTTACTCCTGGCGGGGCACAGCGGTGTGCTGCAGTGTGTGTTTCCTGACTCTCAGACTCCAGACTGAGTCTTTACACAGTGGTGCCTGCAGTGGGAGGCGGCTTGGCACACATTGGGCCTCATTCTGAGGTGGGCGCAAAGGGATACCGGGCACCGGTAATGACACCGGTGCCGGTAATCCCTTTGCGCCCTATTCCGAGGTCCCTTAGCTGGTCCCTCCCTTAACGCCTGGTTTTACCAGGCGTTATGGACGGGACCCGTTGAGGGATACCGGGGTCAATAACGGTACCGCAATTTGCGGTACCGTTATTGTCGCCTTCCCATTGAGCCCTATGGGGGCTCAAATTGGAATGGGGAATGGCTTTTACAATGGGGATTTATCGGTCCCGCCAAGGTCGGACTGGACCGGTAAATCCCCATTGAACGAGGGCGGACACGGTCCCGTTATTGGTTCTAGTCATGGCGCTAACAGCGCCAAGACTAGCACCAACCTTGTAATGAGGCCCATTGTCCTTACTCCTGGCGGAGCGCAGCGGTGTGCTGCAGTGTGTGTTTTTTCTGACTCTCAGACTGCAGGCTGAGTCTTTTCACAGTGGTGCTTGCAGTGGGAGGTGGCTTGGCACACATACTCCTTACTCCTGGTGGAGTGCAGCGGTGTGCTGCTGTGTGTATTCTGTGTTTCCGTGGACCATCCGAGCGGAGGCTGGACAGCCCCCAGACCCTACTGAACACTGTGGATTTGGACGCTGGCTGGGGCACCTATGACATGCTCTTTTTGTACCCCACCTGCTGTGTGCAGTGGGCCGGACATCCAGGAAGCAGATGGGCTGCCACTGAACGCGTGGAAGAAAATCAAATGCGGCAGTAAACTCTCTTTGCTATTCCACGACTCAGTACTAATGAGTGTTGGTATATGTGCCTGCTTCTGCTGGGACAAGGGCAGACTTTGCACCGGCAATGAAACATTATGAGTGTTCCTCCTATATTCACGAACTCGGACTCCACGTATGGCCTCTGGGTGCCACTCAGACCGGTGAGCCGACAAAGCTTTTAGCTTGGCGGTGGTCTGCTGTTCAGTGCTATAGCAGGACATTCCCTCTGCATGCCTGCAGCGTTATAGTCATCCTTGGCCTCATCGGAAATGAAGCCTAAGCTCACACGGAGGCTGGGCTTGCGTAGTGACACTATTTATAAGGGGAAGTAAGTCCGGAGTCCCTTGCAAATGAGGAAATTACAAAGTGATGGCCCTAAACCAAAGAAAGAGAAGAAATATGTGGGGGTTCTCTGGGACTATGGTGAGTGATATCCAGCCATGGATCTCAGGGTATTTTTCTGGATCTGCGAGCAGTACTTTTAACCCTTCAAAGGTGACCCCCTTTAATGACATAATGCCTGTCTCAGATACGGAGACAGGGCTCATGCATATGGAGTTAACGGCCCCAGAGGCAGACCCTGACTTGGCAATTGTCCTGCTCAGCCCACTCATTGGATAATAAAGGATCCTTGTTGACACTATAAAAGACAATAAGACGGAATACTCTGTTCCCGCAACAGCTGGTGCGGGACGCCAAAGAGTTTTTGAATTTGTCACCTAGCCCCAAATTAGAGGCACTAGTGTCTCCCCAAGAACAGGCAGTGGGCTCATGTGGCTCCCCTCGGGTTCCTTCCCAATCGATTGACCCTGGGGGCACTGATGGGATTGAACCTCCCTCCAACCTGTTGGCCAAGTTGACAGCCAAGAATAAACCTGTGTTCGCCTTTTGCTCCATAGTAACCTCCGACCGGCGGATTCTACATGATGGCCAAACTGTTGGAGTGCATTAGGGTGCCCTTTCTAACCTCAGCTCCACCCCAGAAGTCATCTACCGCTGCCTATGTTCCAGCAGCTTCTGACAATTACTCGGCTGTGGCCCCTGAAAGGATTCTGAATACCTCTGCAGAGGGGCCCGGCGGGGAAGTTTTGACTGCAATGGGGGGGATGACTGTGGTCTCTGATGATTTGGATGTGTCTTGGAGGTCCCAAGACTCCATTAACATTGCGGCTGTAACTGAGGAGGCCTTATGTGCTGAGATATCGATGATGGACGCTGCCTCTCCAGTCAGTAAGCTTAGCTTACAGCAAAGGGAGCAATGGGGTCAAGATCTGGAGGGGCCCAATCTCCCCACCTGTCTTCCATCTGGGGAGCAAGGGTTGCGCAAAATCGAGTATTCCCACTAGAGTTGGAAAACATCCCACAGTGATCTCTGGGGTCCAAGGTGATGGATCCAGGCGTACTGTGTCCCTTCTCGGTCCACTGGACAAGTGGGCTTGTACCAGGCTGGCTATCACCCTTCCCCCTGATCAAGTGACCTCAAGGTTGCCTCAGGGCAAAGGGTCTGGTGGGTATTGTGATGGTGCACTAAAGCCCCTTTAGGTTAAATCTAGAATAACCGACCCACAGGAACCACTGGGAAGAGAATCGCGGGGTGTGTACTCTAGCTGTGTGTCAGTTGTGAAAACCCCAGGCCCGGCTAGTGCCCCTCCCCCTCCTCCTCCTATTCTGGTTGGAATATCCCATAGAGTACATCCTTCTGTTTCATTAAACATTATTCCTGAGCCTGGTCCTTATAGAATGGCCACTGGCAACAGAGTGTAGGGGCAGTTGAAGCTCGGCTCTTCTGTAAGGTTGGAGAAGATACACACCTCCAACATTAGACCATTTCTAAATGGAACATCACTACTGTGGTTATGGGCTGAGTATATGTTGCAAATCAAGCTCCCGAAGTGGGGAAACTCTACCAATTGGGTTCTGATCCACTTTGCATATCCTTCGGTGGTGTTGTTATTGTGTGCCAACATCAATGTATTACTTAAACTGGGTCTGAAGTTTGAAGACTGCCATGAATTGCCAGCTTTGATCCGTCCTCATGGGCTAGTTCAGCCAGTGGCCTACGACACAGACTATGCACGCACTGAGGGGGCACGGTGGGGAGGATATCCATGCGAAAAAAATCATCAGGTCGGGCACTGGGTGACGTGTATCCCGGCTACGAAGCCATATCAGGGGGGCAGTTGTCTACTGCAGGGGCTTCACTCACCCATGAGAGGGAGGCTACTAACTGGTTAGGATAGCCAGCTGGAATACACCTGGTCATAGTCCCTTATTGCATATGTGTGGATCTATGTCCTCTCTGACAAATTGTGATGTCTTCCTGCTTGAGGAGACTTGATTAGACAGTCGGCTAACAAAGTGAGGGCAAAATGGGATATGGCTTTTGGATCTCAGCCTATAGACGGTTGAAAAAAGCATTGGGAGAAGTAGATTGGGCAAATGGCCTGTGTCTCTATCTTTTAACTATTGATTCCAAAAAGCAGGAAGGTGGTCTGGCCAGCAAGGTTTATAAATTGATTGTTGCAAGATATAATGAGAAAAATATTAAATATTCATCTTCAACACGTTGGTCACGTAAGAAAATGCATTAACATACTTAGGGCCTGATCACGAGTTGGGCAGTAGTCTTTAACAGTGTTACTCACTCAAAGCTGGTGATAAATATGCCGGAAATATCATTTTCGACGCAATTACCGCTGGCGGTATTACCGTGCAGTAATTGCTCCAAAAATTCCCCATTGGGTCCAAAGGACCCAGGGACTAACAGTTAGCCCGCCAAAATGTGATCCGGCAGTTATACCGCTGGACAGGTGGGCACTAATGCACATAAACTTGGGCAGTATCCCAGCCGGGATAACAGCCAACTCGTGATCAGGCACTAGTGCCTAATTCACAGAACGTTTTCCAACGGGGGCTTGCCATTATAAAACGCTTCTGTGAATTAGGCCCTTAAAGTTGGAAATGTGAGTTCTGTACAATAGCGATATTTTAGAAGATGACAATAATTCACAAAAACAGAAAACTGTGAGTTACGAGAATCCGTGTTTTACATTGTAATGCAGCACTGACCAATAGATGCACACAGTCAGGAAGGACCAAGCATTGAGTCTATCCTGGTCCCAAAGATGACAAAAAAACCTTAGTGCTGGCACACACTATTTATACAAACAGACCCACAATTCCAGGCGAATATGATTTGACACCCTGGCAATATTGGCTGCATGCCAAACAGCATTTATCACCATTCATCAAAGAGCCCGGTGACAGAGACACCCAATCCCGCCAAGCAATAAATGAAGATACCATGAAAATAGCTGCACGTAGAACGAAATAAACACATGTTATTCTCACTATGGCGGAAATGCAGCAGGCTCGATCGCTGATTTGATTTGAAATTGTATAACGTCCGGGTGACTCATCGGGCAAGCAAAATTACCTGGTTCTGGGCAGGGACAATCAAACAGGAAGGGTACAAGTTGCAGGTTTAAACAAAAAGGAAGCGGTTGAGTTTTTTCCTAAAAACAGTCAAACTAGGTAATAATATTATCCGAAATGGGAGAGACTTCCTGAGCAGAGGATCCTCGAAAGACATATGATGCCTGTGGTGCTGCCCGATGACGGGCACGCACGCGGCGGCGTGCCATTGCACGTCGCTGTGTGCAACATAAATAAATGGGGCGTTTCCCGGCCGCGCAGAGCGACCGGGAAGCCCGAACAGTAAAGACGCGTGTGAGGTGTCGTCCTTGCTAGCTGGGGGCTACGGGACCGCATGGGGGCATGGAGGAACCCTCAACAGTGGCGACGAGTGGGGGAAACGATGCCCGGACCCAGCGGTGACTATTAAGCATAATTTTTCACCGAAACGAGGTGGATGCAACACTTCGTTTCTTTGCCGCGGGTAGTGCGTTACCCACGCGGCTGGCGGCCATTTTGGCAGACAAGCTGTGGGACTTCACGAGGCTCCGGTTTCGGCTCGGAAGCGGCCCCAAGCTTAATTTTTGGAACTCCTGACAGCAGGAAGGCATACCTGCAAGAATATATGCCTAATTTCAATTTTGGCTTTTCCTTGGGTTTCCTATGTCGAGTGAAAGCAAGAAAGAAGGTTTTGGGCCTAGGATCTACATGACCCACACAGTTTCTTCTTCTAATTTTTGGAACATTTGAAGGCTGAACAGTTCATCTCTCATCATCAGGCTGGTGGATACACTCTGTTTCATCCTCTTCATCATCAAGGTGGTGCATCTTCATCAACAGGTTGGTGGCCACGCTGATTTCACCCTCTTCATCATCACAAGGTGTTGCAGTGACTGTGGAGTTTGAGTTGCGGCCCCGGTGTCCATGCTGGGCTGACTGTGCGCTCAGACTCATGAGTGACACTGAGGACCAAGGTGGTGCAGCGGCAATTCAGCGGCCTCCTCCACCCCCGCCACGTGCACTACCTCAGGGGCAGCCTGTGCAGCAACCTCCACTTGTTCAGGCGGCTCCTCAAGGTCTTCCACCTCTTGTACAGCCAGCGGCGGGGCCCGTTGCTCCACAGATCCTTCCGGTCATGGCCCAGGTGCGTACCCAGGTGGCTCTGCAGCCCATCCCCAAGTTTAATGTGTCGGGCCCACCATCTAGCCTAGGGCCCAGATGGAGAAGGTGGGTGGACCGTCTGGACATGTACTTTCGAGCGGCCCAGGTGGTGGATGATGACACCAGGCTGGCAACCATGCTGTATTCGGCAGGACCGTCCGTGCAAGAGATTTTTGAATCACTGCCGCCTGGGGATGGATCATATGGTCAGGCGAAGGCTGCCCTGCAGGCTTACTTTTTGCCTCTTGCCAACGCGGACTATGAGCGTTTTGTGATGCTATCGGCCAAGCAGAAGGACGATGAATCTCTGGACTCCTTCTATGGACGCCTGAGGTGTCTCTCCTTAGTCTGCGCCTGGGGAGATGCAGAGGACATGATTAGGACAATGCTTATCCAGGCGTGTTCATCGGGCAAGCTCAGGCACCAGGTGCTACGAGAACCAGACATCACGCTTCAGCGCATCCTTGAATTGGGGAGGTGCCATGAGGTGTCAGAGGCGAGAGCAACCAAAATGGAGGCAGGGTCACGCTCCATCAAGACTGAGGAGGTATGTGCGATGTGGCGCGGCGGCAGGGGTGTCAGAAGGCCTGGAGGTGCTCCCCGAGAGAGGGCCGGAAGGGCAGGGGAAATTTGCATAAAGTGTGGATACGACCTGCCCCACCCAGCAGAGTGCCCGGCGGCCGGAAAGACGTGTGGACGGTGTAGTTTGCCGGACCATTTCTCCAGGGTATGCAAGGCGGCCACGCCTGTGCTGGTACCGTGAGGCCCAGGGCGGGCAAGCTTCATCCGCCAGGGTCGGCCGCCCAACGTCGCTCAGGTGGATCAGAGCGAGGAGGATGCCCAGGTGGAGGAAGTGGAGGAGGACGAGAAAGAAAATGTGTTCTTTGTCTCGAGTGTGGGGGTCCTGAAGAGTAAGAACAGGAGACAGCCCAGGTGTGTGATCGAGGTGAATCAGTCTCCCGTTCCGGTCCTCGTGGACACTGGGGCATCCGTCAATGTAATGGCACGGGGACATTATGATGTTATGGACCAACCCCCCAAGTTGGCTGCGCCAAGGGCCCGCATTTTTGCTTTTGGTGGTCGTAACCCTATCCCCCTGGACGGTGCGTTTGTGGCCAAGGTGGAGCATGATGGCTCTCAAATTAAATCACGGTTCTATGTGACACCTGTGAGCACCAACATGTTGCTGAGCTGTGCTGCAGCGGAGGCCCTGGGTATTGTCCCTTTCGCGTATTCTGTCTACTTGGAGGACATAAATGACTTGTTGGAGAACTACGCAGCACTGTTTAAGGGGATTGGACAGATGGTTGGAGAACCTGTGAGACTACACATTGACGATTCGGTGCAGCCCATTGCCCTGAAGCATCGGAGGGTGCCGTTTCACCTTCGAGAACAGGTTGATAAAGAGCTGGATAGCCTGGTGGATCTGGACATAATAGAGAAGGTGGAGGGCCCCACCCCCTGGGTGTCCCCCATAGTAGTGGCACGAAAACCCAAGCAGCCCGACGCTGTCAGGATCTGTGTTGACATGAGGCTCCCAAACAAGGCCATCAGGAGAGAAAGACACCTCACCCCGACGATAGACGACATCATTGCAGAGGTACAAGGTGCTTGTTTCTTCTCGAAACTGGATCTCAGGGCGGGGTATCACCAGGTTGTCCTCCACCCCGAGTCGAGATATATCACCACCTTCACCACACATCGGGGGCTCTACCGCTACAAGAGGCTTAGTTGTGGTGTCTCCTCGGCGGCGGAGGTATTCCAGAATATAATCCGGGGTGCCCTAGCGGACTTGGAGGGAGTTCTGAATATAAGCGACAACATTCTGGTGTTCGCGAGAACAGAGGTCGATCACCTGAGGCGTCTGAAAAAGACATTTGAGAGACTGCAGTCCTTGGGCCTCACCCTGCACAAAGAGAAATGTGAATTCCTCCGACCATCCATAGAGTTCTTTGGTTTTGTGTTCAAGGATGGGGGAGTATCTCCTGATCCCAAGAAGGTGCAGGACATAAATAAAGCGCAGCCTCCGGAGTCTGTGTCTGAGATACGGAGCTTCCTGGGCATGGTTACGTACTGTGGACGGTTTATCAAGAATCTTGCCTCCAGGTCGGAACCGCTCAGGGCACTAATGAGAAAGAACACGATCTGGAACTGGGGCCCACTGGAGCAGGCTGCATTTGACGACATCAAAGGCGCCCTGGCAGCTGAGGACACCATGTCCTTCTTTGATCCCATGTTACCATCGGAGATTATTTTTGACGCCAGCCCGTTCGGACTGGGCACCATCCTGACCCAGGTAGACCCTGATGGGGGTATCCGCCCGGTGGCATACGCCAGCAAGGCCCTGTCGGAGGCGGAACAACGATACTCGCAAATTGAGCGGGAGGCACTGGCGGTGCTCTGGGGATGCCGGCACTTCCGACTCTATGTCCTTGGACGCCCAGTGATGGTCGTGACGGACCACAAGCCGTTGCTGCCTATCCTGGCAGGGTCATCATCCAAGCCACCAGCGCGGATTGAAAGATGGATGCTCGCCCTGCTGGAGTATGGGGTCACCCTGGTCTATCGGCCTATGGCGAATAACGCGGCCGATTACCTCTCCAGACACCCGGGGGCACCAGGCGGAGGAGACCCGGACACGTGCGCAGAGGAGGCCGAAGAACATGTCCGGGTGGTAGTGGAGGCGGCGACACCGAATGCCATGCCTCTCCAGGAGCTGGAGGTGGCGGCAGCTGAGGATGAGTGTTTTAGCTTTCTGAAGCAGTCCATGCAGCAGGGCTCTTGGAAGTCGGTGCTGGAGGCCCTGGCAGGGTGCACTCAGAAGGCCAGGACTGTTCTGGAGCAGCTATGGAAAGTCCGGGAAGAACTATCATTTTCAACGTCCGGGCTCCTGCTAAGGGGTGATCGGATTGTGGTGCCCCAGTCGAAGGTGGGCGACGTGATTGCGCTGGCAGATCGTGGTCACCAGGGTGCCGCCAAGACCAAGGCCCGCCTAAGGCTGAAGGTGTGGTTTCCGGAACTCGAGCGCAAGATGGATGACTTTGTGGCGGCCTGTGTGTGGTGTCAGGCGGCTTCTCCACTACAGCGGGAGCCGGAGATAGAGGCGAGGCCTCACGGGACGCGACCATGGGAGGTCGTCCATGCGGACTTCGGCTCCACCACGATGGGCACCCACTTCTTGGTAATAGTTGACGAGTATTCAAGATATCCAGAGGTGGAATTTGTGGGTTCAGCAGCGTTCGAGCACGTTGTGGTTGCCGTGGAGAAAATATTTGCGGCCCATGGGTTCCCTCAGACGTTGTGCTTGGACAATGGGGCACCATTCCAGAGCGAACACTTTTCGGAGCTGTTGGGGAGCTCTGGAGTGGTGAACAGGAAGATCACTCCCCTGTGGCCAAGGGCCAATGGTGAAGCTGAACGGCTCATGAGGACTCTCAATAAGACCTTTAGAATTGCCCAGGGACAGCCATTGCAGAGAGCGTTGTAACAATTTCTGAGGGTCTATCGCACCACGCCCCACGCCTCCACTGGAGTGGCCCCGGCGGAGGCACTGTTTAGGCGTTGCCCGCGTGGCTTGCTACCCGAAGTGGGGGAGAAGGAACCAGGCGTGATCGATGATCAGCAGGTCGAGGCCGACCGATGAACACGGATCGAGCAGGAGAATGCTCGGAGAGGGCTTCGCCCACAACGACTGGTACCAGGTGACGAGGTCCTCATTCGCAACAGACATCCACATGGAAAGCTCTCTCTGCCCTATGAGCCAGAACCGCTGGACGTTGTCGCGGTAAAAGGGTCCATGATAACTGCATCGGACGGGATCCAAGAACCGACCCGCCTCCTGAGCCCGACCCCGGGGAGCTCCCAGAGGACACTGATGAAACACCGGGCCTGCCTGAGTCTCCGACCAGACCAACACCTGTGGACAGATCACCCGTGCCGGAGGTAAGCAGGAGGTACCCCCAGAGGGCTGGGCGAGGGAAACCTGCTCGCCTCACTGATTACGTACTTGGACATTTGGCTGAATACTGTAGTGGTAATCACTGTTGAAGTAAGGGGACCCGGGTGGCTGGTAATAAAGGGGTGTTACTGACAACGGGGAATGTTAAAGTGTTATTGTTATGTTGTGTCGTGTGCAGTGCATAGTTGTAGCGCGTGTTGTTTGTTCTCCTGGAAAAAGGAGGAGTGTGGCGCTGCCCTATGACGGGCACGCGCGCGGTGGCGTGCCGTTGCACGTTGCCGCGTGCAACATAAATAAACGGGGCGTTTCCCGGCCGCGCAGAGCGACCGGGAAGCCCGAACAGTAAGGACGCGTGTGAGGTGTCGTCCTTGCTAGCTGGGGGCTACGGGAACGCATGGGGGCATGGAGGAACCCTCAACAATGCCCTTACAAGGTCGAGCATATAAAGAAAGGAGCAGTCAAAGGGAGGTACTAGTGCGGCACGAGGCATAGGAAGAGAGTTTGTTAATCAAATAATCTGGAGCGAGTCCATTAAAGCATTTAAAAACAAGACAGAAAACCCTGAACATAAGACACTGTTCAACAGTGACTCATGCAGCTCGCATCTGTCCCGGGAGGGTAGCTCAAGGGCAATGTGCACCCCTTAGAAGCAAGACGACACAGGTTCGATCCCCGGGTGCGCGCTTAAAAACCTCTGGGTAGTAAGCGCGTTACAAATACACAACTAAGACATATTCCTGTAACAGCACCTCAATGCCGCGGGCTGTGTGAGCGCTTTAAAAATGCTAATAAATAAATCTAAAGGGTAACCAAGCTCCTCAGGCCTCAAATAAGGGAAAATGTAGTTTGGACAGTCTGAAGAGTGTGAGTAAAAGAGCCAGAAGTTAAGGCCACCGAGGTGGCATTGGCATAGAGGTTTGCACGGTGTGAAATAGGAGCCACTGACCACTGTTCTTATGTGAGCATTAAGGTGCAGATCGGCTTCTCACAGAACCCCAAAGTTTGTTGATTTGACTACAATAGGTCACTTGAGAACCTAGGGGAGTGGGTGGCGGGGGACAGATAGAAAGACGGTTCAACCAATCTGGCAAACCGAGCAGCATAACCTCGCTTAGTTAAGCTTTGGGATACTTCCGTGCATCCAATGATAAAATGGTTCCATGCCAGCTGACAAATAACTAAAATCCTGAGAGGGTCCAGTAACCTTCATCAAAATCTGAGTGTCATCCGCATAAGAAAGTATTGCTGGTCCAGGGAGTCCTGGAGAACTGGGAGAAGATAACTATTAAACAATATGGAGACAGTGGGGGTAACCGAGGGACTGCACACATGGAAGCAGCGAAGACTGACATGTTCCCATCGGAACACTTTGCACTCTAACCATAAAAAAGAACCTAAACCAGCCCAGTGCCGAGCCAATGACACGGACACACTGATAACAGTAACTCGCAGCCACCCTGGTGTCTTAGAGACTGACACTCTTTCCATATGCCAGAGACACACACCACCCGGAACGCGAATCCAAAAGACTCGTGTATCCTACTCTTTTCCGGGAAAAAGAGCAGTGTTCTCCACCCATAATAATTACCTTGAGATATCTAGATAACCACCCCTCACCCCACTCCTGCATAGGGTGTAAATGTTCGATAATCCAGGGTGTGAACCTGCTGGACACAGATGTCCCACCCACATTCTTGCCAGAAATATCAAGGCTGATAATCTACTGTATCAAAGACTATAGACAACTGAAGGACCTTAAGAAGGGACAGAGATGGCCATCTGCCACTGCCTCTCTACAGTCTCTGTGTCTTGATCGGACCGAAAAACAGATTGAAAAGGCTAATAACCTGCCCTGGTCAAACCATGATTGCAGTTATTTTACCACCACTTTATTTGGAATCTTGGGAAACCTGCAGTAGGAAGGACTATTGCAGGTTTTCCATGGGTATCCAAGATTCCAAAGAAAGTGGTGAAAAAAAAACAACTGCAATCACATCTCCAACAGGCCACACTGTTAAAAGGTCTTAACTTAGACCATGGCAAAACCTGTGCCCAAGCGCATGGGAACTTGAAAGTGAACGCAGCTGGCAATTGCTTTAGATGGTCGAGGTTCAATGTCGACAAACTGTACACATTAGTCTACCCCACAGGAAGGCATGACCGGTGCACTTTAATGGGCACAAAGCCAACGACATTGAAATCTGGTTGAGTGACATTGTACATAATGTGTGCATGGGTGGCCGGACTCTGGCCTCTGACAGTGGGTCAAGAAGCCTCCCGAAATTTGACAATGAAATTCGAAATGCTAAACGGTTTAAGAGGGGCCTCTTAGAGCGGTCAAAGACAAGGTTAAAGGTAGTGTTCTGACTAATACAGTGATCAGAGAAATTGCAACTATCTCTAAAAAATAACGGCTCTGGCTAAAAACCCACAAACCATGCATGAATAGGAAGAACCGGGAAAAATGTTTCTCCATCTTCCAAAAACATGAATACTGCACAAAATGGGACATGATGGCCCTGTCTAAGGATGCTATGGGGAAAAAACAGATAAACCCTATATCAGGACATGAGTGGTCCACTTATGTAAGTAAGACATTTTCAAGTTCTTCCCTCATCACTGACCCGGTGTACACTGGTGCTCTATGGTCATTACCGTTGAGTCAGGAAATGATCAAAGAGGCAATTATGAAACTGAAGCCTCCCCTGCCCGAACGTCTTAGCAAATGTGGTTTTGAAGGCAGACCTGGAAAACTGGGCGCAGGTTCTGTTAGCAGTGTTCGCTCGTGTTTGCTGAGAACGCTCAATGTCATCCACATGGCAGCAATCTGTGATTGTTTCAGTGTACAAGAAAGGTGATCGCTTAGATGTAAACAACTGCAGATTGCTGTCCATGTTGGACGTCACCGTCAAGCTCTTTGCCACCCTGGTTCTGAAGGAAGTGACACTTTGGGTGGAGATGAACTCCATTCTTCACCCTTTTCAGATGGGATTTCGGGCTGGTTCTGGTACATCGCATAACATTAGAGCACTTGATCATCTCAGCCAAGAAGCCCGCTGCAAGCGCTCCCGCTCTGTATGTGGTGTATGTCGACTTCAAATCAGCTTTCGACCAGATGAACAGGCTCACCCTGTGGGCCAAATTGAAAAGGCTGGGGTGCCCTCTGTGGTTATTGCACATGGTCGTGGAACTTCACACTAACAATCAGACACGTGTGCTCTTGGACAACTGAGGGTCATTGACATTGTGGGTCCAGATCAACAGGGGAGTCAAGAAATGATGTGTCTTGACTCCCTCTGGTTTAATCTATACATATCAGACCTACCAGTCCTGTTGGAGGCCAAATCTTTGTGTCCTCCGAGGATTGATAAATGAGTACCAATTTCGGTTGGGTGATATTGTATGTAAATATGTGCTCTGTAAAGCGCTTTGGATTAAGGCGCTATATAAATAACACATCATTATCATTATCATTGATACTGTGTCGATCGTGTCCATGCTATACACGGACAACTTAATCATGTTTGCTCAAACTATATCTGACATGAGAACACTGTGTAAAGAACTGGTTAAGTTTACGTTGAACACGTTCTGGCCGTTAACCTAGAAAAATCCCAGATCATGTTAATCACAAACAAGAGGGTGAACAGGGTAAGACTGGAGACAGACCTGGGCATAGTCAACTACACGCTGATATACAAGTACTTGGGAGTTGACGTTGGCCCCATTGGTTATGGGAAGCTGATCGAGAACAAAACCTGAAGGGCCAGCCAGCTCACAGCACAAATATCAATGGTCGCCAGGGCTCAGGCTGGGTTTTCACTTGCTGGAATTGTCCAGCTATACAAACAATGTTTCTGCCCTGCAGTATTATATATGGACTTGAGGTTTTGACATTACCTGACTTAACTTGGTTGGATCGGATCGAGGGAGCATTTTTGAGGAAGCGTTTGGGCTTGCGACCCTCTTGTCTGGTTGAACTTGTTTGTTTAGAACTGGGCCTCACATCCTTGCGTGGTATGGGGCTAAGAGGTAGGGTTCTATTACATATAAAATCCAGAATTAATTCCATGTGTAGGCTACTGAAGTTCATGGGTAGGACGGACGTGAGAACAATCCTTCCCAGTGGAAGGAATTATGACACACTGATTACGGAGCTCTTTGAACAGATCGAATGGCACCAGAACTTTGAGGGTGTTAGGAAACATGGTGACATGGCTTTTAAGAGGAAACTTAACCAATGGGACCGGTACAAGAACAACTCCAATTTAGCGGGTTTAAAATGTTGGGACGCTGTATCTAAGACAATTCATCTATATTGGAAGACACAGCCTTACCTACTATAATGCCCTGACGAAGAAGTTAGGCGTTTCGTATTGTTATTGCGAATAAACGAACTGCCATTACTATCTGTCCGTGGTTCACAATTGAGTCTGGACATCACGGAGCGGTTTTGCTGGATCTGCAGGCTTCCAGACAAGCTTGAAACCGCTAAACACATTCTCACGGAGTGTGTGAAGCTTGGCCCAATATATATGTGCAAACTGGGTGGCCTGGTGCACTCATATGAGTCCATTAAAACCCGAAACCTTTGGGCCTACTGTTGGAACGCATAATCCTTTTCCGCTCAACTGGCGTTATACCAGGTATGGTCCTATGGAGGCATGTCAAAGAACAGCTGAGGGATAAGGTTTAAGTCCCAAGGTATGCATTCTATGAATTACGCTTAAAGGTTCTATGCAGTAATAGAGGCATGAACGCTTAATTGCACGTGGGCCTTATGTGTTTTATCCTATAAGAAAATGTATTTTAATTTTATTGCAAGGCTAATTATAACGTCTAATACTACTTGCCACTCGCGAGCTAGAGACTATGTCCCATGATTTAGTTATGTATTTATTTTTTATTGACTCTTATTGAATGACCACTATTACCAAGTAACCAGTTTACTTACTTTCATTGATTGCGTATATGTATGTTTACTTATTTTCATTGATTACGTATGTATGTAGTTTGCTTATTATTTATTGTTCTAGTGATGTGTTCTGTTATTTTAGTGAAATGCATTGATGTTCATTACTTATTTATTTGTTATTTATTTACTTGTGTAAAGGTAATTGAGCTACATCACAATAAATATTATTAGTATTATTAAAATAGATAGGTCATTATAAAAGATAGGCCATTATTAAAAACTGAGGGATCCATGGGGATTTTTACTTTGTGTTTTATCACATATGTACAACAGTTCTACACTTCAAGGGCCAGCATGAGTTAAAAACAAAGGTCCTTTGGTATAGCATTTGCATAGAACTCGGAAGCAAGGCTTTGATTTTTATTGTGTGTGGGCCAGGCACCAATAAAAAAAAGTGGCCAACAATTATCAACCACTATTTGTTACATTTTGCCACAAACTGGGTAGTGTCTTGGTGACATTAAACTAGCCCATACTGACCTGCAAAAGTGTCTCACACCTGATGAATTGGCCAGTTCTTCAGGCACTGCCCCTTTTCCCTATAGATCAGTCTGAGCCAGATGAAAGGGGTTAGCTAGGCTCTTAGACCACCCTCACCCACATACAAGGGATGTGCGCCTTGGGGTGTACAGGTAATCAGTGCTTCAGGAGAGTCAGTGACACACCACAGAGAAGATGGAAGACTCAGTAACTCCAACAGAGCAGCATTACTGGATATCTAAGTGCATGGGGCTCCCCAGTATTGCTGCAGAGTTACTGGCAACCCCTGATTCCCACAAACCTCCCACCATCAGCAGACTAGCTGCGTGAAATAAGTCTGATCAGATTTCTGCATATTATAATCATGGTATTTATTTAGCATGGACCTAGCTTCAAGAAGCAATGAAGCGCTTTACACAGGTATACAACAATACAGATACATAACGGAGCGCTTTACAGAGGTATACAACAGTACAGATGTTTAACGGATCACTTTCCTGAGCTAACAATAGAACAGATATACAGCGGGCTAGGATACAGAGGGGCACAAAGGAGGGGTACAGCTTTCTTGGGTGGTGGTATGAGAGGGACAGGTGGTGTCTAGCGGGTCGAGCGGTGAGAGGGGTGACGTGAGGAGGAGAGACTCCTTGGAGATATGGTTCTTGAGTTCTTTTCTGAATTGTAGGAGCGTGGGGCTAGTCTGATACTGACAGGGAGGAGGTTCCATAGTTTTTGGTGTAGGCAGAGAAGATTTGTTTTCTGGTCCTTTCCTTTTTGCAGCAGTGGATTTCAAGTCTGCAGGTGTCCTGGCTTCTGGTGGTGTGCAGTCCTCTGGAGATGATGGGTTTCTCTGTGATGTAGCTGGATGACTTGAGGGCGACTGCCTTATAAGTGATGCCGCAAGTCTTGAAGGTGATTCGTCAGTGCAGTGGGAGCTAGTGAAGTTTGATGAGGGCCGGGGTGATGTGGTCGTATCTGCATAGACCCTTGATGAGGTGTGCAGCCACGTGTAGGACACATCTAGGGAGCATAAGGGAGGATGACAACCGTCCTTCGAGGAGTGCATTGCCCCCATCCAGGTGGGATAGGACCAGTGCAATCCCATATTGTGCACCAAAAAAGTCGTGTCTTCCTGTGTTCCAGGAGTGCTAAGTCATTCAATAAACTGTTGCTAAAAGACTCTGTTCCAAAAACAAGTGAAATATTCTCCCAAGTGGCCATAACAAATTGGACGCTTCCTTTGTTAAGGTTGAATAAATATTTGAATATGCTTTGAAATCCAAGAGCCACGAAAAACAACATGAGTAACAGCAAACACGTGTCTCAACCAGTTTCTGCATAATCCCACAAAACAGAGTGGCGATAAATCTAAAGCCCAATCAACATGGAATCTGTTTGGCAGGAAAATAAAGTGCAAATCCCCAGACACGTTGGTCAAACAAGTAAAGTAACAATTTAAAATCACGTGTCCTCCTGCCCACCAATGCACTGAAACATATCCAAATGCATCATTCTACCCCAAGGCTTCTAGATATCAGAGCTTAGACCTTACACTCCCTGTGAGCGTAGTACAAGTGAAGATGCAGGACATGGGTACACCCCAAATTGTACACCACTAGCAAGCGTTATTTTCAACAACTCCATTGTCTATGCTGTGCTGCTTTGTGTCTCGGTGTCTTTGTACACCTATGTATTCACCTCATACATTCCGGAGGTAACAAACCGGACTTCTAAACAATCACGTTGCCTTCTATAGTGTATTCAACAGATATTTTAAAAGTTGACGCAAATACTGGCAATGAAATTGAAAAGGGTCATAAGAGTGCTGTGTCGTACAAGAGGACCGCAGTGGTTGATTGTAGGGTTGGGATGCGGCTATTGAATGAAGAGGATGCAAGATGACATCAAGACTAGACATGTTGAGACTTGTAAGATAACACTGGGAGCAGCACCTTGTAGATCAAACGTGCAGATAATAAGTAGTGCACATGTACAATAATGCACAGGTGTCTTAAAGTCCCATACTCTCCCCAATATTCAAGAAATACACAACAACCGGAATAGGAACCCTAAGGACTCAAGTGTCCTCTAGTCTTTTCCTGTATGAAAGATGGTCCCCACCCATGCTTTCGATCTTTGTAGACATCCAGATGACCCCCACTCCGACATCCTCCTGCATCGGTAGCAGATGTTCGACACCCAGGGTGTGAACCTGTTGGACACAGATGTCCCACCCACGTTCTTGCCATATATATCAAGGCTGGTGTACCCTAGTTGCAACTAAACCACAGACACATGAATCTCAGCTGGTTGACAAGGGAACAATGTAATGAAGCTGCACCACATGTTGGAGTATGAGCAGTTACACAGTTCCGTGTAACTCACCGAACGCAGAGTCTCTTTTCTAAATAATCAACATTTTATGTCTACGGTGAGATCCTGCGATAACTCATTTACTAACTTAAGTTAGACCACCTGGGTCCTCTCGTTATCTTTGCACTGCAGAAATACATAAACCTTTTCTTTCAGCTTTAAGAAATCCCTGTCAAGGAACTCGCTCACCATTCACTTAGTTCATGATTTGTTCCCTCTTCCATCAAACATGTAGTGGTTCTATCTCAAAATCAATGAGCCTCATGCTACAACCATTTCTCGCCCAATTGTGAAGCTCCCTTTTTTTTGGGAAACTCATTGAAGCAGCTGTATCATCACAACTCATGAATTATATTGAACCAACATTCTGGATTAATCACGCATGTTTGTTTTTTGGCCCAGATTTAACACAGAATCAATAGTAATCTTTATGACTGACACCTGACGACTAGTGGCTGGTTGCAGTGTCTGAATGACGCCTCCAACACTGTCTGAAAATAGATACTAAGCCGTGTAAATTAAGTAAACAGGCTTTAATCAAGCGGGCCCACCTTATCACGGCTCCGCCAATCGTCTCATGTTGAAACCCACATTCCAGTTCCACGAGCCGCGCAGAACGAGTCGCGTAGCTCGTGAAACTGGAACGCGGCCGGAAACGCAAAGCACAAATCGTTACATATCTTCCTCCTTAAAACAGAAAGTAACCACATCATGTAGAACACAACAATGCACAATGAACCTAATATCAACTAAGCAGTAAAAGGCAAAAGAAAGGAAACTAACTAAATAACTATTCTATGATAACCTAGACTTAGAACTCGGATTAAAACAAAACAAAAAAAACTGCAATGTACAGAAAGCAAAATTATTCACTGAACAAGGTCCTTCATCCAGCTGGGTTTGCGTGAGAGTCTTTTATTACCAGCACTATTGTTGCTTACTTTGAGACGAATGATTGCAGGATCATCACTTTCACTTTGCTCTCTGTGTCATTCGCTCCTCACTCTCATTATGCATTTTCTCAAACTCTCCACCTACAATATTTTCATCTCTTGCCAACCTGCCCTGCGACCACACTTCTTCTCCATCCATGATGACAACAATGCCACATACTGCAGCCATTCTTTTAGGCCCCATGAATTTACTTTCTCCACACTTTTGTGTAGACCTGGGATTTTTTTACCCATACTCAATCTCTTACCTTCCACTCTCTACTCGTGACACACTCCCTCCTGTCAAATGACTCTTTGTTCCTTGTTTAACTTTTAGCAATCAACCTCATAATGGCGTCCCTGTCCACTGCAACTGTCCCTGCCAAACCTAACCACCCAGGGCACAACTTGGTTCCAGACTCCCTTCCCTTAAGTGAAACAAAAGGAGATATATTAGTAGTGGCGTGAGGAGTCGTTAGATAACTCCACATCATGTGATTAATTACCTCCCTCCAAAGCTGGCCATTACACATTGCAAGCTGAAGCCCCCCTTTGATATATCTATTTACCCTCTGGACCAGGCCATTCGCTCTTGGGTGATAAAGTGCTGTTCTGATATGTTTGATGCCGTAGTCATCCAAGAATTTCTTCATGAAATGGGAGACAAATTGTACACCGTTGTCCGAAACTAACTCAGCAGGACAACCTTCCCCGAGGAAAACTCTCTCCAAGAAGGAAACCCTCCTCAACCTGTCACCCACTAGTCTCAACTCGTCTCGTATTTCCCACCATATCTCAAACCTTTTTTCAAGCAACTCCTTATCAGGCCACCCTTCAACCGTCCACTGCTTTATAAGTCTGAAATCTTGATCTGCAAGCTCTGCTTGTTCCCACTCCGCTCGGTCCACACTCACTTATTCAGCAACAACATACTCTGCACTATACTGAACATGAACTGGTTGAGCTTGATCCACTGGCAATCTCGATAGACCATCTGCTACTAGATTCTTTCTCCCTGGCAAATAACAAACATCAAAATTGTATAATTGAAGACCGAGGCCCCACCTGCTTATTCTTGGTGATCCTACAGCCCATCTGCCACTATTAAATAACTGGACTAAGGATTTATGATCTGACCGTACTGTACACCTCCTTCCCCAAAGAAATTATTTGAAATGATTGACTGCCCAGAACATGGCCAACGCCTCATGCTGTATTACTGAATAATTCTCCTCAGCCCTTCTGAGGGGTCTGGAGGCAAATGCTACAACCCTTTCAGCTTTGTTACCATTATACTGTAGTAGCATAGCTCCCAAACCTAATGTACTGGCATCAACCACTAACACTGTACTGTCATTTGCATCAAATTTCCCTATGGAGGGAGCCTGTGCAATCCCTTGTTTGATCAATCTGAAAGCTTCCTCACATTCTGTGGACCACTGAAACCTTACCCCTTTTTTAATAAAACCCTTAATGGTGTGGAGATACAGGCAAAATCTCTCACAAACTTGTGGTAATATTTCACTAACCATAGGAAGGAGCTTTCTCAATGGCATCTACAAAACTCAATTTAGGTTTGATACCTTGTCTTGACACCACATGACCTAAGTATTAAACACTATAGACAGATAGTCTACATTTACTCCTTTTCACAGTGAGACCAGCTTCACCCAACTTTGGCAAGACAACTCTCAACAGCTTGTCATGCTCTTCACTAGACTCTGCATACACCAATATGTCATCCTGGAATATTATCACAATCTGAACACCCTCCATCACCATCTCCATCAGCCTCTGAAAAACAGTGGCTGCTGAAGCCAAACCTAACGACATCCTGCAATATTTGAATGTTCCTTCAGTGGTAATGAAAGTAGTTAGGTGTTGACAGTCCTCTGAGAGTGGAATTTGATGATATGCTTGTGATAAGTCAATTACTGAAAAGTTGTTTGCTTTGTTCAACGTGGCCAACTTCTCGCTGATGATATGTAGAGGGTGGCGATCCACCAGAATATTCTTATTAAGGTCCCTCAGTTCAACACAAAGTCTTATGTTCCCACTGGCCTTTGTAGCTACTACGACTGGCGACAGCCATTCTGATCCTTCCACTCTCTCTATAATGTCCCTTTGAAGTAATGCTTCAATCTCCTCCTTCACTTTGTGTTTGGGATTCTGTGGAACTAGTCTGACTTTGTGTATTTTTGGAACAGCTCCCTTCTTTAGCCTAATTCGGTGTTCATAACCTTATAATTTTCCTGGGTCCTCGGTGAACACATTTGGGAACTCCTTTTCCCACTGATCTCTCACTTCTGCAATCGTGACTGGACTGTCAGCATTGGCTTGAATCCTTATCCCGAGCGTATTCTGCTCACTCCAGCCCAACAACGAGGATCCCTCTTTGGTGACAAATATATCAGCTTCACAACTCCTTCCCTTAAATTTGATGGTTGTTGAAAACCTTCCTAGCAATTCTATTTTGACATTGCCATACGCGTAGGATTCTATGTCCGGATGCTTTAATTGTTCAATGTTCCCATTTATGTAATTCTTGAAGGTTAGCCTAGATATTATTGTCCATGTGGAACAACTATCCACTTTCATGGTGACTACTCTGCCATTGGCCATAAAGACATCAATTGGCCCTTTATCACCAATGGACACATCTCCAATTTCCAAAACATGCTTAACTTGTTGATACTCTCCAACATTTTCCTCCTGTTCTGGGAATCTAACAATGGCATTGGCATCTATGTTTTCTACTGACGAGTTCTCCCTGCACACCCTGGCAAAATGCCCTTTCTTTTTACACTTGAGACAATTTGCATTATATGCCGGACAGAATGGATTTGACGAGACATGTCTATTACTGCCACTCTTAAAACATTTTAAATTCCTTGCATTGTTGGGCTTCTTGCTATTTCTGACAGCTGCCACCTCATTAACTTGTTTGTCCGTCCTCATACTCGCCATCTATTATGACATCTCCTCCATGCCCCTTGCCACCTCCACTGCTTGCTCGAGGGGTAGGTTCTTTTGCAATCCGTTAATTTGGGTGTTCTAAGACAACAAACAGTTCCAACCTCTCTTGTTCTGCTTTAATTGCCAAATAAATCTCACGTTACACCTTTTTGAAGGCAACTCCTTCACTTCCTGTTTCTAAATATGTTACATTTAAAGTCATCTGCATAGTGCACAAGTGTTCCAGGGAAAGCCAAGCATCCTCTTATCTGAAATGAAAAAATATATACCAGGTGTTCTCTTCACTCAGAATATCAAAAACCACTAAGTGTTCCCAAAGTTTGCATGCAGAAATGCAGGGGCAATCTTTGTCTACTCAAGCACCCATCCTGTGGCACTCCCTGGCTTGTGACTGAAGGCAAGATTTGATCCTTCTAAGATTCAAATGCCTAAGCTATCCGTTTCAGAAATAGTTTGATTTCTTAAATAATGATACTGGATTAATTCGATCAAATTCGCTCCACAGTCACGCTGAATCATAAAACCTAACATTACATAATGCTTGTCTGACAGGCACACATACAGGGGTACAAGATCACACGCAGTCACAAACACAGGCACACATACTTGGATGTAGGTTCACACGGTTTCCTGTGTTTCAGCTGGGCTATTTTAGCCGTTGGCATTTTCCCTGTGGTGTTTTCACCGCGGCCGTTTTTATTCCCCCCCCAATCGTTCTCTAACCCACACCCAAAACCCCACCCTGCCACCACCCCTAATCCCGTAACCCAAACACGCACCAGAAGTATTTATTTCTTTTAAAACGCTGTGAACAGTTCAACGGCTAAAATAGCCGGGAGGAAAACAGCTAAGTGGATGCACTCGGCTGGGCTTGCACACAAGTAAGCGCACATCCTTGTGTACACACATACACTCACTCACACTCACACACACTCACATAGCTAGTAATGCTTCCCGGAGCCCCACCATATTGCCTGCCAGAACCAATCTATCCACCACCCAGAGGCACCAACATGCTCTCCACCAACACACTGATGGTGAGCTGTACATGATGACAATGCCCATTGATAGTCAGTTACCTGTTGTTGGTGGCATAGTTGCTATTTAATGAAGGCCCTGCAGAAAGGTAAAGGTAGAAACAGTCTGACAGTACACACCCCCACATGCAATCAAGGACAGATACACAAACAGGGGAAAGCACATAAGTGTCTAACAGGTAATCCAAGAAAAAAAAAACATGTGCCCGCCGCCATCTACACAGATATATGATGTCACCCTTTGAAACAAATAGTGGCTCATAGAGAAGCAAAAAGAACTGTGCTGATGAAGATCCCCATTGGCCATTGAGTGCAGTCTCTCAGAGGCATCGGGACACATCAGGTAAAGCTGTTTGTATAGATTTACCAAACACACATACACACTAACAGGGATTGGGGGACATACACAGGGCAGGCATATGCACAGTGGAATGCACAGTGGGAGGCCAGCATTTGCCAAAGCAGAACCTCAGTGACTACCACGTACATTCATTCTGAAGAGACAGCCGCAACTGTTGCACCCTACTCCATAAGGAAGACCTGTACCCAATATATGATGGGGGTTTGAAGAATCCCGGCATCCCCTCAGCTACTTTTAACACAGAGACATTGATGCACCTCACACTCAAACTTGCAGTATCTCCATACAGATATAGGTGAAATTGCCACTCTCACACTCCTATTTAAGCTGGAGATACAACCTGCCCTAGGTGGGACGCAGGTTACCTGATACAAATTCTCTTTAAAGATATTAAGATACGCACTGTTGCATTATCTGAGGTGACATCCAGGCACCCCAACTCATGCACTTGTCCCTGTCAGTTGATAAAACGGCCTACCTTGAGTTTTGTCCTGATGGAGCCAGGAATCCCCACCCTTCATTTTCCATAGAGATATGGCATACCCCATGTCCAGACTTGAATTATTTCCAGAGACATGCATGCACATTCATCTCTGCACCCCACACAAAACATGACTGTGATGAAACCAGACACCACCATCCACATTCTCTTTAGATATTATGAAGCCACCCTCACTGCTGTGCTGCTCTGTATAAGCCAGAAATACACCCCACTCAGAGTGGACCTGCATCGCCAATGCACTACACCCACATTTTCTTTGGCTATCTCAGGGTAGAGGAATCCATAGATTGTCCCCACATGCGTTCTCCAAGGGTCTCAGAGTACATGCAAATACTGCATGAACTCACAGATGATGAATGGAGACCACAGCCAATAGGCCGCCGGTTATGTCAACAAGGAGGTACTAGTGAGAGAGTGATGGCACTACCCTTGACTAATAATCTCAGATGCTGTACAAGGATGGCACAAGATAAACTAATGCCATACAGACAGACTTGGCAAACATCATAAATGGATCCATTAAGGGAGGGTTTGGAGGGTAATAATAGTACGGAATGACAGAGTGCAGAGATGTCAGAAACCATGCCTTGAAGTCCTAAGTAGTGTACTTCATTTAGTTTTTGCACAATCCCCATCCCTGAAAACACACACACTGTGCTAGCGCTACAGACACCATTACACATATTTGACAAAGAATTGAGCACACATACATGTTTTCCCTAACAGATCCTTTATTTGCATTTTGGAAACTATTTTGTCATGTGCTATAACAAAAGAACAGGTGTTCAGTAGGGAAGGTTGGTGAAGAATTGGGGGATGTTTTCATTGTAGAATTCATGTTTCCATTACCAATATAACACTGTTTGCATGCTGCGCTTATTTCAACTCGCATCTTTGCATAGATATAATATTGCTCTAAACTGAAAACAGTGACAAAATAGGTACTGGGTGTTTTTTTTCTAAATCCAGTGACTAACAAGTGAAGCCTACACTGTTTGTCTTATCACATATGTTACCTAAGGCAAAACAAAAGAGATGGTGGCTGAAAAGTTTATTCATCTTAAAACTATGGCAACCCTTCAAACCATTGATATTCAGCCTGTCAAGCCATTACAGAAATGGGAAAAGCCATATGCAGATCATGCTTGAACCCACCCCAAAGGTGGCAGTCCAGCCGAACTGCTTGGTAACATCTCTACTGCACAAGTCCACAAGCAACACCAGACATGTTTCGGCCTTGTGGGGCATCAATAGTGAGGTGAAGCTTGGGTCTCTAGGTCGAGCATACCCAGGACCCATATCTGGGCATACAACACCACTCGGGGTGATTAAATCAAATGAACACATTATTTTCACTGTACCCTCGCCTAAGGTATGGACCCCCATATGATCTATGTCCTCTCCCATTTCTCCTCCACACCCATTACTGGTGGCACCAGATGTGAAGTACTCTTGGTGCACGTTGCATCTTCCAAATGCACCATTAATGTCTATCATAATGGCACTGTCATGGCCCAGGGCTCTCATCCCATCCTCCTCCTTCTTGACAGGTGTCTTCCTTCTCTCTTCAACTTCTCACCCCCTTCTTCCACCCCACCTTCCCTCATACCCCCTCTCCTACCACCTCCATTGGTGGCACCCCACCCCTGTTACCTCCCTCACAAATACTTTAATGGGGGCAACCAGCTTCACTTAGCTACCCACAATTCTCGCTCTGCTATCAAACACTCCTCTGACATCTGTCACCTCCTGGAAGATCGTGACATCCTTGCCCTCACTGAGACATGGCCCAATGTCAGCCCTGTCCCTGCTTTTGACACACTTCTTTCTGAGGGCTAGAAGATCCTGTCCAACCCCAGACACTCCCGATCTGGTGGTGGAGTGGCTCTGCAGGCTGAAAATACAGCCCCCGGGTGACAGAGATTGAGAGGCTATGCAAAGCCCTATTATCAGAATGAAGCTGGGTGATGTTGATACCTTTTGGAAGATTCAGGCCAGTTCAGCTTTGACTTCTGACCTAAGGCCTGGAAAAGGAACAAAAATGGGCATCCCTAAACTTTGTCAAAATGGAAAGGCACCCAGCTGAAGGAGAGTGTGCCTCAGAACTGTCATATTGCTAACTGTGTCCAATGGATTCCAAAAAGACATGTGGTGATTCAGACGCTGACTTTGTGTGCACTTGGGAAAGGCACATTTTGACAGATTAAAAACTGCAGCAGTACACATGGGGAAAGATACATTGAAATGCTTTGCATTTGAAAAATACAAAGGAGGAATTGTCCCTTACATTTAAAAAGTGAAGTCGAGTGACATATTTTGGAGAAAGACACTTACTTTCTACAAATAAAATGACATTTAAACGGAAAGGCCTACTTATTGGAGAAGTGAACAATAGCTTCCTATGTTAACCTTGGCCTATGGGTGAGTAATACCAAAGTAAATTTAGATCTGTTTAAATATTGTATTGTAGTTATAAACAGCAGGACCAGATGTGATACAAAATGTCATGTTGAACACATCTTTTCAATGTAAGATGCTATTCTGTTAGAATTATGTATGAAGCTTGTTTTCCCCACTGAACTGAAAGGTCTGAAAGGTCTGTGCCTCTGAAACTTTGACCTCAAGACCTTTGGTCTTGGCAAACCAGGAACAGCAGGACTGGTTTTCAGTTCAAAATACAAAGAAATATAAATAATTAGATCAGAATTATAGGGTACAGATAAGACAGCCATCAGAAATTTCCTTTACGGTCAGGCCTCCCCATTAACTGCGCATTAGCTTTGAACAGAGACCTTTGAAGACACTTAATGGCAGGGTGCAATAACATGAGCCAAGCAGATGTTTAGGTCCCATATTTCTAAGGAAAACAGGACTTTGTGGCTTTGTTGGGAATATGAAACTGCAATTTCCCATATGTTTGCATAGCTATTGATTGACATTGGACAACTTTTTCCTTAATAACAGGAGAACCGTGTGTCACAGTGAGTTCATCCAGGACTCATATTAAAGATCACAGAATGCCTGTTACGTATCTCTTAATATTCCATGATAATTAGAATTTGAGTTAAGAAGAAAACCTTGATCCTGACCTTCTCATAATTCAGAGGAATTGGAACGTTTGTAAATTGATCGAATGCAAACTTAATGGTTGAAAAGCAAAGTGGCATATTTTTCACTATTTCAGCTCAGGAGTAAATCATGCAAAATCATAGCTGTCCCAGGAAGGGCATGCCAAAGTGAAATTAGTATTTCCTGATTTGCCATATAATTTAGAATTTAAAAATATATATGTTTATGCAATTATCTGAAAAGAGAATGTAGTTGCCATGTTGTGAGATTTTTAGGAAAAAACAGAACCTTTTGTGGTGGCCCTCCCCCCGACCCCAAATGGCTGGGGGGGACACCTCATGCAGCCCTCCCTGAGCCTCCTAGGAAGGACTGCATGATTTGCCCCCCCTCTGTTAGGGGTCGGTCAGGAGAGGGCCACCACAAATGGTGGAACAGGCCACCCAATAGATAGGGAAGTAGGGTTTGGGCACCCTGGGGGCAGATTGGCACATTAATGTGGCCATCTGCGCCAAGCAAACTTGGGTAAGCAAAAAAAAATACAAAATTATAGGCTGCATTTTAGGGGGGCTGAGGGCCACCCTAAATTGGCAGCGAATGTTGTACTGCAACGGGGGTGGCACTCACCCCCACCACCCCATATGGAGGGCCCCACCTCATGCAACCCTCCCACGTGCAACACCCCCACGTGCCATCACAGGAAGTGCCCTCATAAAGCATTATCCCTCAGTACACTAAGAAAAATATGGTTACGGTATCACTGTATTGTGACATTTCATACAAGAATGGATCATCATTTGTAGCAGTGTCAAGGTCCATGTTGCCACGGGAAGTGTATGAACCCAAATCCCCTCTTTACCTGGATCTGCCCCGTTATTTCTTTTTTTTTTTTTTTAACTCTTTTTATTGTTACCGAAGGTCAACACAGATTAAACTCATTGCACCCGCATGCGCTGGTACAATAATTGTTAAAGGCATAGATCAGAGATCATAAAAACAATTTACACAGGCAGTACTACAGAGCGAAATCATATTCTGGGGGACAGGGGCAGATAGATGGGTATGGTGACAGGGGAAAACCAGGATAAAAGGGGAGAAGGAAGAATATTTCACCAGTCAATGGCATCCACAGTGATTTTGGCACTCACCCCATTTTCTTCTGATTCGCCAAGTTACATTCAGCGTTGTGTAGTACTGTTTGGAGTTGTTTCATGGACTTCATTACTCCTGCACCAAACAGCCAGAGGTCTCCGATTTGCATCTCCTTCAGAACCTAAAACTAAGTTTAAAATGGGTTTGATTAATGCATTGGCAAATACTGCTGGTGGGGGGACATCAAGTAAACAACACAGGACGTTGGGGGGGCATCAAGAAACAACAGGGGCATCAGAGGGGGTGAGGGGACACCAAGTAAACAACACAGGGCATTGTAGGGCGGGGGCATCAAGAAACAACAAGGGGCAACAGAGGGGTGGGGGACCTCACAAAACATGTTAAAAGAATGTGTGCCTTTTTATTCCTAAAATGTTCATCTGTATTGGTTCCGTTGGAGCAAGCAGGGTGGCTTACCTATTTTGAGGTTTGGGCTCCCCCTTTTCGCAAAGGAAATACTTTAGAATATGAGTGCATCACCTATTCAGGGACAAGGTGTGACCTATAAGAACAGTGTCAAGCTTACCCTCACTATAATGCCCATGTGTTTCCTTTCCTGAATGGGAAGATCTGCAGGATGTAAAAGGTCCAAATCTGTCCACCAGGCGTCTTCAGCTGCATCGAGTTCAGGTCCCTGCCAACCAAAGTAAGGCCGACGCTCTCTGTCCACTGTACCAGTCTAACCCTAAGATATGCTGAATCCTGAGACTGCACATGCTAGTGTTTTGGATTCAGTCCAGTACCAGGGGAAAACACGTAGTTTTAAACAGGCGCTAGCACAAAAGTAAAGTCTAGAGCACAAGTTAGTTTGCTTACTAAATAGCAAAAGAACTTGCTGTGGTTTGGTGTTTTTTAAGCGCTAATTGATTTCATATAAATATGACATTTGCCCCGACACAGAGTGTAGCTCAGGAAGTGGAACACCTGTTACTAAAATCGGAGTCCAAAATGCAGGTGGTACGTTTGAATCCCGACAGTGCTGACTGCCTTGCAACCTTCCTTGAGTACGATGAGTCTGGTATTAACACGTTTTGTTAAAGTGCTGCCCTATAGTACTGCAGAGCAACTGGGTCTATAGAATACAAGGGTGAAGTTACATGAGTGCTGTATGGAGCACACTCATTGCAGGAAGGCAGCTTTGCTTGACATCTGATTCTGTGGGAACTTTGATGTTTATATGTTTTTTATTACTTTTTTCGTTTTGCTCTCTCGTGATTGTTCCCTTGCTTATTAAACTATAATGGTTAAAAATAGCACAAGACACCAAATAAAGCAGCCAACATCTGCAAAACCATCGACTTGATATTTTCGTACTACCTGTGGGCCTATTTTGCGAAACCCTGTGTCAAATGGTGCATCATTTTAAAGTCAACTACTGGTGTAGTTTGATTGCACTTTTGTGTACTGTGAACGCCTGTGTCTGATCTGACCGCATACAGCCGAGTGACGTTTGAGAGAGGATTGTAAACACCTCACCTGGAACTGCCAGCCTTTCGTCTAACACCTCACCTGGAACTGCCAGCCTTTCGTCTAATATAATTACACAGTGTTTCATGGGGACACAGTTTCGCAGATTTCTTCTAGGAGAAAGTGGCCGCAACATGGTTTTTATTTGCCACAGAACTTCTCCCATTCCAACATGTGCGGACACAGTGAAGAGTGAAAGGTATGAATAACTGGTTAACTGTTAAAGCAACGCTTAAATAAATAACCCGCCCCTCCCGTGCAGCTTTTCGACAATGATGCGCGTTCAACAAATGGGCCCAGTTCAACAGTTTTGCAAGGGGTGTTTGAAGTTTTTTTGCATCAGCCTGCCACATGGAAAAATCAGTTCTTTATCAACTACGGCTGACCCCAGACTCATTAGCGCCCATTTAACATGTTAATCGCTTCTGAGCGCAAGAGCCAGAGAGAAACGCGACATGCAGTTGCTGCATGGGGTCACCACTGGGTGTAGTGCTAACCAGCAGGAGGTTTCAGGGGAGAGGGAGTGCATCGCCCACCCACCCCCCACGGCATACATGAAAGCAAACAGGCAGAACATGCATACATTTTCTTTTAAACAGGAAAAGTTAGTTTTACAAAGAAACACACTGTGCATTTCTCGTCTAATCCCTCATTTCCACTGAATAGTAGACCGGGTGCTGCAATCCGACCTCCATGCAAGACACCCAAAGTATGAAACCACCCCCACAAAAAGAAAGCAGTGTGAACTCAGTCTGTCCCGATATGAGGGTGCATATCCCAGCACCATGCCGGTATTATCCCACAAACATGCTAGAAACTGGGATTTTTTTCTCCGTCGGCCATTCCTCTTCTACACAGTCCCTGGAAAGGGTAGAGAGTAAACTTCCACCGGGACGTGCTCCTGGGCGGTAGGGAGGGGGTGATCTTGTTTGAGGAGCTGTTGTGCATTCTCCTGCTCACACTGGAAGAGAGAGGTAACAGCTTCCCTGCTGCCTCTCTCTTCCACACAAGCCCGTGCCCGTGCTGGTGTGGGTCATGACCTCGTCGCTCCAGACGAGAGAACATTGCAGACACAGTGGCGCCCGCGCCCAAGCATGCATAATGGAGCTTGTACGTTTTTTTTCAAAAATAGTGTTGTTTACACACATTGTTTTAAAAAAGTGCAAAACTCCGAGTACAGGGGTTGCAAACTGATGAGGCCGCCTGGAGCAGGACGATTTGGCGCAGCTGTTTTTGCCCCCTCCCCAGACCTACCCGCCTCACCCCCAGGAGACAGCAGCTCCTGCCCAAACATGAACAGGCCTAGCGAGCTGGAGCTTGGGGGAGGGGGGCAAAGGGGCATACCGGCGGGCGTGAAACTGACGCCTCGAGACACGCTTTGCTCTTCTTAGTTCCTGCCTCAACCCGGACGACTCAAGCTCGAGTGATGGTTGCCAAGCAACAATAGCTGAGCAACATACATGAAGGCACCAGTGCGCTGCTGCTTCCACTGGCCTGGACTGGAGCTTGCTCGTTAAATAGTTTGTAACACACTATTTATAAAAAAGAGCAGCTCCAGTCCAGGCCAGAGGCCGCAGAATAATGCCGAGGTCGCTGGGGAAATGGCAGAGGTTGCACTTGCGACCTCTGGCGACCCCCAATTGATGTATCTGCCTACCGGGGGCGCAAAAGGAAAAGGGTAACCCACTGGTAACCCCAAGCCTTTCCCCACATCCCATTTTGTTCACGTGGGCAACCTACAGATTTGGGCCAAGGGTGTTGAAGCCAGCAAGGAAAACAGGGACCCCATGCATTTCCCAAAAGAGGACACCCGTGGGAATCTACAGAGGTCTGCCTTGCGCAAATTGCCCCAGTTTTTATTAACCACAATCCCTGACAAAGTGTGATATTTGGTGGGGAAAAAACACAATGTTCACTTTGTCTGGTGTTCGGGGTAATAAATTCTGTGAGGTACCATTTTCATCGGGACACCTGTGGGAACGTGAACCGGTAGGCCATGTGTTGTTGGGGGCGTGTTTTGATGGGTGAGTCGAGCGAAATGTGCGGAAAATGTATTTTTTTCCCCGCATTTCGGACTTTGCGGGGGTGTCTGGGTAATACATTCTGGGGCGATTTGCGCAAATAATACCTCTGTGGATGCCCACGGGTGTCCTCTTTTTGGAAATGCATGGGGTTCCCTGTTTTCCTTGGTGGCTTGGACACCCGAGGCCCATATCTGTATGGTGTGCCAGTCAGCAGAGAGTTTGAAATTCCGGTCTGAAAACAGACTTGGGGTTACTTGTGTTTTAGGCTTTCCCCTTGCCGCCCAGGTAGGTGCACCCACACATGTGAGGTACTGTTTTCATCGGGACACCTTTGGGAATGCGGGACGGTAGGCCATGTGTTGTTGGGGGCGTATTTCAATGGGTGATCCGAGCAAAATGTGCGGAAAATGCATTTTTTTTCCCACATTTCGGACTTTGCGGGGGTGTCTGGGTAATAAATTCTAGGGCGATTTGCGCAAATCATACCTCTGTGGATTCCCACGGGTAACCTCTTTTCGGAAATGCATGGGCTTGCCTGTTTTCCTTGGTGGCTTGGACACGCGAGGCCCATATCTGTATGGTTGCCGGTCGGCAGAGAGTCTGAAATTCCGGTCTGAACACAGACTTGGGGTGACTTGTGTTTTAGGCTTTCCCCTTGCCGCCCAGGTAGGTGCACCCACACATGTGAGGTACCGTTTTCATCAGGACACCTGTGGGAATGCGGGACGGTAGGCCATGTGTTGTTGGGGGCGTGTTTCGATGGGTGAGCCGAGCGAAATGTGTGGGAAAATGTGTTTTTTTCCCACATTTCGGACTTTGCGGGGGTGTCTGGGTAATACATTCTGGGGCGATTTGCGCAAATCATACCTCTACGGATTCCCACTGGGTGTCCTCTTTTCAGAAATGCATGGGGTTCCCTGTTTTCCTTAGTGGCTTGGACAACCTAGGCCCATATCTGTATGGTGTGCCTGTCGGCAGAGAGTCTGAAATTGCGGTCTAAAAACAGACTTGGGGTTACTTGTGTTTTAGGCTTTCCCCTTGGCGCCCAGGTAAGTGCACCCACACATGTGAGGTACCGTTTTCATCACAACACCTGTGGGAACGCAGGACAGTAGGCCATGTGTTGTTGGGGGCGTGTTTCGATGGGTGAGCCGAGCAAAATGTGCAGAAAATGCGTTTTTTCCCCCACATTTCGGACTTTGCAGAGGTGTCTGGGTAATAAATTCGGGGGCGATTTGTGCAAATCATACCTCTGTGGATTCCCACGGGTGTCCTCTTATCGGAAACTCATGGGGTTCCCTGTTTTCCCTGGTGGCTTGGACACCCGAGGCCCATATCTGTATGGTGTGCCAGAGAGTCTGAAATTCCGGTCTGAAAACAGACTTGGGGTTACTTGTGTTTTAGGCTTTCCCCTTGGCGCCCAGGTAGGTGCACCCACACATGTGAGGTACCGTTTTCATCGGGACACCTGTGGGAACGCGGGAAGGTATAACATTTGTTGTGTTTCTGTAGTTTTCATAACGTTTTGACCCATTTGCTGGTGCCCTTTGTCACACAACCCTTTCTTTTCCCAAATGTGACCTACATTTATTCGCTGCTATAGCCACCATACACTTTTGTAACCTGCACAAGTCACCTACCCTTGAAAAGGTCTGCCTGTGCTCTTTCATAAAATGTATGCTTGCCGTTCCTCACCACATTGGTTTTCCCGATTTACACATGCTAAGTGCGTCTGTTCAGGCCATGAGCGTAAAAAACTCCTGTGTACCATGGCTCAGTGTTTGACTTGTGTTTTGCTTGCTTTGTAAAACACTACAAAAAATGTGTGCTCTCCTAACTGCAAGAGTCGGGGCAATATAGCGGAGTATTGATTTTTTCAAAATTCATAGAAGCCATTGCCGTACCAAGCCAACCATGTCCAACAGAAACCTTTTTTTTCGGTCATTTTCCCGCTTTACCCCCAATCTATGGCAGTTTCCCCAACCTAGTTGTTGCCTGACCTACGCAAATCACCCCTTCCTAAACTTGGAATTTTGTCTACTTTTCAGAAATATATGCCTTTCTGTCCTCCAATTCGGCTTTCCTACCCTTTTCTTCCATTCCGTCCATGTATGTCCAATTGGCAAAAATGGGCAAAATCGCCTACCTCTCACAAAACAGTTGATAACCACATCAAAATAATTTCTTTTCGTTTCCACTCAACCTGTTCTTGAAAGCCAGGAACTCGGGGAACTCAGCACAACAAACAATTTGTTCTTAGCTCTTACAAGGAAAAAAAACACATGCTTCTTTATACATCATTTTATTGCCATTTTTTTGGAAAAAAACAACATTTTCGCACTTTTTGCTTATTTTCTCTCATCCCCTACAGCAACCTAGGATTCCTGGGTGGCGTTACGACCGACTACATGTGGGAAAAAAAGGAGCCACATTTGGCCGAGATATCTCATGTAACAGAAAAGGTTACAAGCCATTGAATGGCCACATACCGAAATCACCAGAAAAGGCCCTGGCACTGGGGAGAAATACCCATGGCACTTAAAGGATTAAATAAATATTCACTGTTATTTCTATACACCAGCCTGGTTTCTAACTTATTGGTGATATAGAGGGTATCTGCTGAATGGTGTTATACAGGTTGGAGGCCTAGCCAAATTTGAATCTGCTAAGCGCTTTGTTGTGCAGCTCCTTCACCGGCCGGCGGGGGGAAGAACTCCTTGAGTTGAGAGTGACCGCCCAATAAACTGTGACAGTTCTGATTTTCCCAAAGTGGGTTCCTACCTCCATCATCCCCACACAAACCTACTCATCCTTTGAAAGCCTAGACTGCAGGCTGTTTGTCTATCTTACTATGTTCTCTGTTACTCTCGCTACCATCTACAGACCCCCCTGACCTACTTCCCTCTTCCTCGCCGAGTGGGACAACCTCTCCTCCTGTCTTCTTGCTTCCTCCCCCAAACATATCTTCCTTGGAGATTTCAACATCCATCTTGACACCCCCAATGTGGCCACATTGCTCTTTCGTGACCTCTGTGACACTCTCTCCCTCACAATCTTTCCCTCTGGCCCAACCCACTCTGCCAGGCACACCTTGGATGCTCTCGTCTCAACAGACATCCCTCTCTCCAGCACTCTCACTACCCCTCACTCCTGGTCTGACCACTTGCTCCTATCTTCCTTCTTTGACCTCCCCGGTCCACAGACTCCTCCACCAGCACTGCCAGCCTCCTTCTTCATCATTCAACTGATGAAACGTGTGTCAGTCGCTGCTTTTGATTCCTCCTTCCTCCTTCATTCCTCCTACTCCCCCTTCATTGGACTCTCCTTCTGACTTTGTTCTAACTAACCGCCATCTCTCTATCCCTAACACCCTGGACATCCTTGCCTCTGTCATGAGAATCCGCATGAAACCCTTCATCAGACTCTCCTTCTGACTCTGTTCTAACTAACCTCCATCCCTCTAGCTCATCCCCCGACAAAATGGCCTGCTGCCTACTCCAAAGGTAATATCATCTCTCCAGCTGCTCCAACAAGAGGGTTCATGTCCAAGCCTGCATCTCTGGAGCTACCAATAACATGGCCAAACTCTTTAAAATCTGCAAGGAACTTACCAATCCTACTGCAGTCTCCACTTCTCCTCCTCCCTCCCAGGTCCTATGCTCTTCAGTGGATGCCCATTTTTCCTCCAAAACTCTTGACTCCCTGTCATCTGCACCCATCCACCCCCACCTTTTCTCGCCTCTTTAGTCCCCCCTACCCCCATATTCTCCTTCTTCTCTCCCATTGCGCCAGATGGGATCTCTAGAGTTGTCAGCTCTATGAAAGTCTCCTCTAAACAGGTACTCCCTGCTCCTCCAGAACCATAAACGACAACATTGCCTCCCTCACCCCTGTCTTGGCTGACCTCTGTAACCACTCGTTTGCCACAGACACCTTCCCACAACCCCTTAAGCACTCTCTTGTGCACCCTCTCCTAAAATAGCCATCCGCTGACCCTTCCTGCCCAGCTAACTATCACCCTATCTCTATCACCCCTTTTTTGGGCAAACCCATGGAGAAGCTGGTCATCCTCCAACTGACCCTCCACACTGCAATGGCACAGAAACTGCTCTCCTGAACACCTGTGAAGACCTACTTGTTAACTTGGACTCTAACACTCCCTCTGTTCTGATCCTGCTCTCTCTTTCTTCTGCTTTTGACACAGTCAACCACTCCATCCTCAGAACATGTCTCCGTGATATCCTAGGCATTACAGACAGGGCACTGGCGTGGTTGACCTCCTTCCTCTCAAGTGGGTCCTTTTCTCTCCTCCCCTTCACTCTCTACCTGTGGCATCCCTCAGTACTCTATCCTATTGCCATAGCGCTTCAAAATCTACCTGGCCCATCTGGCCCACCTGATCTCCACTTTTTCCTCTCATTTCCAGGGTTACGCACACAAAACACAGCTCTCCTTCAGGCTGCCTTCCCATACCTCAACCTTCTCAGCGCCTCCCTCATACCTGACTGCCTGACTGCTATTCAGACATGATGCTCTGCTAATGATCTCTGTCTTAATGGCAGTAAGACAGAGATCCTTCTAAATGGGATGTCTGTTCCTTGTGTGCCCCTCACTCTCTGGCCAGACTCCTTGGATCCCCTCCCATCACCCCTCCTTGGGTCCCCTCCCGTCACCCACTTGTGAGGAAAAAAACCTTCGGATCATCTTTGACTCCTCTTTCCCTTTATCTCCACACATCACGGACCTTGCCAAGAAGTCACATTTTTAGCTCCATCTCCTCAGGGGCAATGTCTCCAGAGTCCTGGTTCTCTCTAGGCTTGACTACTGCAATTGCCTCTTCCTCAACCTGCCTCTTTCTTCCCTTTGCCCCTTCAACTAATCCTGAATAGGTCTGCAAGACTTATCCTTGGCCTCAAACCCAGGGACCGCATCTCTCCAGCCCTAAAATCTCTCCACTGGCTGCCGATGATTGCAATGATCAAATTCAAGACCCTTTTCATCATTCGCAAGGCTTCGTGGGGTCTGGGACCCCACTACATCCAGCTTTCTCTTCCGAAATACCTCCTGGCCAGAGTGCTTCAGTCTTCTGGCTCCTGTGCTCGGCAGGTCAAACGTTTCTCCGAGCAGAGAGTGGGAGGTAGATCCCTTTCCTCAGCTTGCGCCTCCCTCTGGAACAGCCTCCCTCCACCCCTGAGACTTGAGCCAGATCTTCTTAAATTGTGGAAAATTCTCAAGAACCTCCTTTTCTCCTCTTCCTTCCTCCTCCCCCTCCCGTGCTAAACTCTCCATCTGCTGCTACGACTGGGGCCTGGTCGCTTCAGAGTCATACAGAGACCAGACAACCCCCCCACCAGCCCCCCTACATCTTTTGCCAGCACTTGCCCTCGGGCTCCCTTTCCCGGACTATCCCAACTTAGTCCTCCCTGTCCCCTGCACTCATGCTTCTCTCCCCCCTCTTTTCCCCCTGGCACTTGATGCCTTGGCCTGACCAGCATTTGCCCTCCCCCACCCATAGGGAGGACCCCACTCCTGCACTTCTCCCTCTATACCCCCCGCCCTGTTGGGTGTCTTGACCCACGTTCAAGTTATTATGCTGCAACATTTGGTGCTGTGGGCTTAGAAAACCCAAGATGGCCGAAAAGCCCACATTTGCGCCAGAATCCAGGAAAACCGTGCAGTTTTGCACACACCAAAATGGTCGCCTGACCTGCCACCCACCAGTGCGAGCGTGATGGGCCAGAAGCGCCATGAGTGAAACGTGGTGCCAAAAGAAAAACAGCAGTGCCTGTTAGCTCAAAAAGTGCTTTGAAATCACCTTTGTTTCTCTGAAATGCAAGATAAAAATGCCTATTTTAAACATTGCAAGCTATTCAAAAATCGCACTGAACACCAGCATACATTTGGCAGAATGTAGTCTTGTGTGCATACAAAATCTGGAAAGATGAAGAGCCTAAAATAATGTTCATAACACAACTGGCCGAGCGGTGGATGTCAGCAGCTTAAGTGAAATTGGACTTAAAACCACTTCAATCGAAATGTTTAAAATAAATGAGTGACCTACTTTTTGAGTGTCACATAGGTTGCAACTGTTTAAATGTCATAGTTTTGAACTTAGAATCAGCGTTCTAGCTGCATGTGTAAACATTGTAAGTTTGATTTGAATGAAGAAAACTGGAACTAAAGTGACATTTAGCTGAAGCCTGGCTTGAAGAGATTGAATTCTGCCCGGCAACTACCCCCGACAGGAGTTGAAACTTGCCCAGAAACTGCATTTGCAGGCCTGGCTGCCTTCTGCTGTTCCCACCAAAAGGAGATTACACCTCTCTGATTGAATCAGGGGAGGAGCACCTGGGAGCAGGGAAACAGAACAATGAGCTTTCCTTGGCTCAGGCAAATGTTAAATTAGGGGGGTCGCAAATGGCTTCCTCTTGGAAGAAACTGGGAGGAGCAGTGCCTCTGTGAGCAACCTGAGTTGGAGGAAGTGGATAAACCAGAAATTCCACCATGTGCTTTGGGAAACCACACCCTTCTGGGCTCGAGCATAATTTTAAAAAGATGGATAATTCATAGTACAGACTTGTCAAAATTATATAATTAATATCATTATTCTTGTGATTTTTCTGTGCACATTTTAAGAGGTGTTAGGACTCTGTGGTATGTTCTCGGGGGTAGTAGCGGAAAATAAGGTATTACTCCGAATGTCTGTATGTTAAAAATCTGACACTTTATCATCTGATGCCAATATTCCTTGTGCATGTTTGTGTAAATTCTGGAAAAGTTTAGAGGTTGGGTTCTTGATGAAAAGGGCAGTAATCTGTCATAAGTGGACACAACATCTTACAAAGGCAGGGATCGGATGGTTTGGTGCTACAGAAAATATGTTAACTGCACATATAATATTACAAAAATGGTACATAGATAAATATGTATTTGGATCAAAAATAGATTTGTGTGCAAATTGACAAGGGGAGTGTTCTTTCTGTATGCCATAAAATTGATGCCTGATGACACTCCATTCCTTCCCCCAATCAAGGGAGAGAGGACAGCTTGGCCAATGATAAGTTGTGAGAAGCAGGCTTAGTTATGCCCACACACACACCCATTTTCAAAACACATAAAAAGAGACTGCTTTGGACAGGCAAGACACTCACTTTCCATTTTCTTGCGAAGCATTTTGCCGGACCAGACAATATCCAGAAGGACCATCTCCAGAACTTAGAAAACCAGACTCCAGATTTCAGAACTTGCAGCAGAGAGACCAGACCGCTGTGCAGTGGCAAGAACTTTTGCCAGAACCAGAGACCAGACCGCTGTGAAGTGCCGCTAGCAGACCCAGACCAGATCGCTGTGAGCAGAACCAGTACCAGATAAAGCAGACCTGAAAAGACCCTGACGGCCTATTTCAAATTTATAGTGTGAGTACTCAGCTAGAACTGTGCCAGAACCAATCTCTTAGTCTAAAATAATCTGATTCTAACCATTTTAACCTGTCCAGAACTGCATCATAGAATCGTGTGTCCCTTCTCCCATTTTAAACCTGTAATAGTGTCCTTTTGCCATTTTGAATCATTATTTCATTTCCGAAAAACTACCTTCACAAAATCGTCCGTATCTTTGGTACCGCGTGTGCTAGGCTTTAACTTTCATTTGAAAGCTAAGATGCTAAGCTTTTTAACAAGCCTAAAACTGCTCGACGCACGTCACTAACTTGCCGCGAATTGAAAAATTAGCTCCTGTCAAAAATAGCTGTGTTTGGCTCGCAACTGCTGAAATCCGTTTTCCCTCTAATAATAATTCCTGAATCATTGCCAGTGTGAACTAATCTTAAATAGCTATCACCTACCCTGAACCTCCTACAGGGAATTAAAATCATTTTTAGCATATTTTTCCCTTCTTTGCATTCCACATTTAAAAGTACTTTTGCCTGTGTTTAAAACCAGCCCTGTTTCTCTAAGCTTGCTAGGGGGGAACTGAAATTCATATTGTATTGTGATTTTATCCCTGAAAACTGTGTGCTTTACTTCCATCTCCTTATATTGCATAGGGGGGGAGTGAATTGCTACAAGGGGAAAAGTGAACATATTATCTCTTGTGAAACCCTATCAGTTTATTTCTGTACTGCATTTTTATTCATCATTGCATTTCCTTGAAATCATAAAAGTATTCTCAGCTACCTTATCCCCCCTATACTAACTCCTAAGTAATTAAATCAGTGTGCTAGTGTAACATCATCCATTGTTCATCACTGTCATATGCCTAAGTGTGCTATCAAATATTAATGTATTCATAAAAGTGTGATATATATATTGTTTACTTTCTCAATAAACCTTTTAAATTGCAAAACAAACCTACTTCTTGGCTCAGTGAGGTCAGGGGGATTCAAAGAGAGGGGCGTTATATAAGGGTTTATCATCCAGATTATAACTTGTCATAAAAATATATAAATAAGGGCTTCCCTTGGGCGTCCCAGACGAGGCACTGACTTAGTGGGATTGCTGAATTGAAGTCACTTAACAGCCCCCCTTGCACCTTTCACCTTGTTATGCACTTGCACTGTAGGATTGTCACAAGGACATATAACTGTTCTTTCTTTTTCTTTTTTTATTATTTCCCGTGTCCCCCCATCCCCCTTCTTGTCTTGTGGTGCCTGGAAACACCTGTGTATAGGTGCCATACAAATGTCCAGTAAATAAAATACAATTAAAGTGGTGATGACTGAATGAGCTTAACCTTTTGGCAATTGCTCTGAGCCACCCCTAGACCATTGTTCTTCAGCCTACCAAGCCATTATAAAATGGGAAAGACCATATGCAGACCATATCCACCCCAAAAGAGACAATCTGCCTGAACTGGTCATATCCTTTCTGCACAAGACCACAAGCAACCCCAAACATGTTTCAGCACCATTGCATGTCATCAGTGAGGTGTAGCTTGGGTCTCAAGGGCCAGCAGGTGCTGACCCATGTCTTGGCATACCCATCCCACTTGGGGTGACAAAAGCAAAAACAGTAGAGGTGCTGGCTGAAAGATTTAGAATTAATTTTAAGCCTCTGACGGCTGTTCTGGGCAACTCTCCAGACCATCATTCTTAGCTGATATTCTGCTTTGCCAAAGGGCCCTGTGCACCATCCGAGGGCCTACCTTAAAAACAAAGTTCACTGGGCCCACAATTCCCACTTGTCTGACTGCAAGTGTTCACGCCATGTGGAACACTGTGACAGGCCCTCAGGGGGACATGTGACTGGAGGTTTGTTTTTAAAGAATATTTTTTTCCTTGGCCAAATTCTACTTTGCCAGATGACCCTGTGTACTTTCTGCGAGTCCTGCCGACAAAACGAAGCTCAATGGGCCTACAATACCCAAGACTCTGTCGGCAAGTAAGGAAGCCATGTAAAATACTATGACCCGCTGCCAGCGGGACATGCAACTGTCGGGTGGTTTGTTTTTCAATAAGGTTGTTTCTTTCCCTTGTCTATGTCCTGCTTTGCCACATGACTCCGCACCCTCTGAGGGACCTGCCTACAAAACATAGCTCCCTTAGCCTACAAAACACAGAACTCTGACTGCAAGTGTGGAAGGCATCTGGAGCACTGTGACTGGCTTGGAGAAGGACATGTGACTATCTGGAGTGGTTTTCTTTGTATAAAGTTGTTTTTATTTTCCTTGGCAGACATCCTGTTATGCCAGGGTCTCAGCACCATCCAAGGGTCCTGCCGACAAAACAAAGCATCTTAGGCTTCCAGCACCCATGACTCTGCCTGCAAGTGTGGAAGCCATCTGCAACACTGTGACTGGCTGCCAGAGGGACATTTGACTATTTGGAGGTTTGTTTTTCAATAAAGGATGTTTGTCCTTGGCCACATACAGATTTAGTAGAGGGGCCTGTACACCATCTGATTGTCCTGCCTACATAACCAAGCTCCCTGGGCCTACAACATTCATGACTCTGCCTGCAAGTGTGGAAGCCATATGGAATGCTGTGACTGGCTCCCAGAGAAACATTCAACACATTGTCTCCCTTATTAAGTCTCCTCTGGGCCTCCAGCCAATGGCCAAGAGCAGCAAAGGGCATCTTAATGCCTGGAACTGTTAGGGCTGCAAATGGCCCATGGCCAGAAACTCTGCTGAAGCCAGGACTTTACAAAGCACACCCTTTACCTGGCATCTGCTCCCACGCATCAGGATATTTCCACCCATTGACTATCCATTCATTGCAGAGCTCCTGTTACCTCACAGGACCAGGAACATTGCTGTTTTGGGTCTCATAACCATAACTTGGTTAACTATATCCCCATTGTTGACCATCTCAGAACATTCGCCTGCTTCTTCTCAACCAGCTCTCCCCCCTTCCTTTTCCGCTCAGCCAGCTACACTTTCTCTCTCTTGGGCTGCACACTTCATCATTGTCTTCACATGTCTAATTCTTCTACCTTCTTCTACTAACTCTTCACCTACCTTTCTCTCGTAGCCTTCAGCCTCAACTTGGTATACATTCTGCATCAGTCTCAGTCCTCCCCATCTATCCCCCTTGCCTACTGCACAACACACAACACCTTCTGCCACTCTTTCACTTGGCCTATGGTTTATACAACTCCTCTGAATCAAGTCTTCCTACATCACTGACCACTTTGACTCTTATCACCCTCACCTTTCACTTCTTGTTATCATGGAAACCTGCCACTCCGCTCATGCCTCTGCAACACTAGCAGCTCTCGACACTTTCTCCCACTCTCACAGAGCAGATAGCAAGGGCGGTGGTGTGGGTGGTCCCTTAGTAATAGAGTCTTCAACACTGTCTCTTACCCACTATGGCATCAACTATTCCTCTTTAGAAAATGCCACTATTCAACTATTCCATCCTACTTGTCTCACTGCCTGGCTCTCTATCGATCCCCTGCTTCCCTGAACTCTTTCTTCCCAAATCTGACCCTTCTCATTCAATCACTTCCTGTCGATATTCCTATTGTCAAGATGTGGGACTTTAACATTCCCAAGCCCTCTGCAGCCACCTGTGTTGGACTTAAATCATTCCTATCTAACCACTCCTTGAATAACCAGCCTACACACACTTGTGGGAACTCTATTGACCTTGTGTTTGTCTAATTCATTATTCTCCTCTTAACTCTGCATTGATCCCTCTACCACTGATCACTCCTTTGTTCACTTGAACATCTTGGTCCCCCCACCTTCTTTCTACTCCCCGCTCCCCCTGACTAAAAGGAATTTCCGGCAGGACTCTCTTTCTTCTTGCCTTGATGATGTGAGGACCTCTCTCCTGTCTCATTCCCCTATTTATGCCTCTTCCATTGACCATGTTCTCTCTGACTTTCACTATGAAGTGGAGGCAGCTAGCTTGGAAAATAATTATAAAAGCTTTTGGGTGGCAGTGAATAAAACCCTTGTATATTGGGTGCACGTTTCAGGCTTAGAGACTATGATCCGAGACAGTGGCTGGGGTGTGCATGTCTCAAATCTCTATAATAACACTACCATGAACGCAGGAGCCCATTGGGAGAAAGGAAATTGGGAGGCTCTGGCCACTCGGGACAATGTGCATCGAGCATTGATTAACAACCAAGTGAAATGTGATTATCCAGATCTAATAAAGGCTATTAAGATATCGAAAAGAAATAGAGCACCACGTTCAGATAGAATCCCGGTAGATTACTATCAAGATTTAATCGAGATGTGGGGACCCATCCTTGCGGGGTTAGTCAATGCGATAATGGTGACAGGGATTGTCCCGGAAGAATGGATGAAGGCAATTATTGTCCCTCTATTTAAGAAGGGAGCAGAGTGTGTCCCAATCTTATCGCTCTGTTTCACTCCTAAATTGAAGTTGTGCAATTTTTGGGAGCTGCCTTTTGAAGACAATAGAGGATTGGGTGTCAGTAATCACAATTGTATCCCCAATACAACTTGTATTGTGTCCTTTCCTGAGCTCTACTGATTAACGCCTAAATCTCTATCCGATTATTGCACACTCACTGAATGTAAAGAAAGAGCCTGTGTACCTCGCATTTATGGACCTCAGCACTGCTTTTGATATGGTCAACAGAATAACGTTATGACAGGTGCTGAGGTCCTATGACCTTCCTGCGGGGGTCCTGGCTCCTTACACAAGAACAATGTGGCATGTGTACGATCAGGGGCAGAGGGTCATTGCACGTCCTAGTTTACGATTCAGGCCGGGGTCAGGCAAGGGTGCATACTTCCCCTGATTATATTCTCCCTGTACATCAACAAGCTGCATAAGGTCCTAGTAGACTATCACAGGGGTGTCCACAAAATAGGGGGGATGCGATTGCCAGTCCTAGTCTACGCTGACGAATCCGTGCTTATAGCTCGGACCCCAAGAGCCTTGCAATGTCTGATTAACAGTTATGTAGCCTTTATGGGAGAATTAGACCTGCTGGTGAATTCTAAAGAAATCTTCAGTAATGTGCTGTATTCCATCTAGGAAGCAGGGGAAGTTTAGGACCATGTGGTGGGGGTCGGATTCAATTCCTCGGACCAGCATTTGCTCATTCGACTACTTGGGAGTCCGTTTCTCAGAGGCTTTTTCCCCGGAGGTCCACTTTAAAAAAACACTGTGCAGTATGAGGCCCTCATTGGGGGGCATTTTTGGTCTATGGGGCTACACAGGCTGCAGCCGCTGAAGATAATGAAATCAATTTATGTGCTAGGACCAGATGAATAGAAAAATATGGTACCATGATTTGGGTTTATGGAAACCAGAAAGAAATTCAACATGAAGAAAAAGCTTTTCTGAAAAAGTTGTTGGTCCTATCAATGTTGGCACCGAATTCTGCGGTACACAATCAACTGGGCCTGAACTATATTGCGAATGAAGTGGCAAGAGAACCAATTTCATTTTGGCTCAGGGTTTGGGCAAATCCTAATGCCTCCCTGTCCCAGCATCTTTTAAGAAACATTTCTCAGCTTAATGGGGCAAATGAAATTAATTGGCTCTGCTATATAGAACAAACAATTTAGAACTTAAATTTGATGGGGCACTTTGATATGTCAAGCTTATTGACTAGGGCAAGGAGTCGCACAATGGAAAAGAGAGTGACAGACTGGATCTATGGCAAAAGAGATATTTTAGAGATGGCAAAATCTTCACATAGACTTTTAATGTTACTATCAACAAATTAAATAAATGATTATCTTGATTGGTCCCACAAGAAATCACAAAGAAGCCACATCACTAGGGCCCATTTTGATTGTCTACCACTGCGTAAAATAATAGCAATGAGAACGAGATTGAGTATTCATGTTGTCTGTCCTGTCTGTAGGCAACAAAAAAGGTGCGTCAAGCACAGAGAATTGAAAACCCCTCACCACTGCGACCCAGGGCGTGGTAGAGATTGACCGATTATCTTCACATACAACTTAGCAACACCATATTAATATCACCAAAATACACATTGCAGTGAAACTAATTGAGGCTAGAAGGCAGTGAGAACAATCCAGATAAGGAAAAATATATACCTCACTTTATTAATAAATATTAAAAACAGTACATATTCATACAGCAGTGCATCACGAAAAACACAAAGGATATCTGTCTATACATTAGGACATACAATAGGGAGAGTGGAGATTTTATCAGTCCTACTTTCACATTGGAAAAATTCGACTATAGCGGTTACATTTAAACGCTGTTAGAGAAAAAGAGTGTCAACATGTTTCGGCCAAAGGCCAGATTGGACACGTTCTCAAGTGTCCATTCAGGAACAAGTGAAATGGCCATCTTCAGGACAAAAATGTCTTTATAATGAGGCTGATGTGTAGTTTAGATGAGACATCATGGATCTAAAGCAAAGTATGCATAATTAATTCGATAGACAAGATGCATAGTTTTTAAAGGTTGCAATTGCCTTCTATTAATATTGTTCAAATGGTTTGCAATGGTTAAAATGTTTAAAAAATAGACAGTACATATAATCTACGGCCTATGCAAGGTATAAGTGGTGTTGTGACCTTAAGAAATAAGACAACTTAAAACAAACAAGAAAATAGTAGTTGAGTGACAGAAAATTCGGAGCAATCTCTTACTTAATTCCACTGGGTCGGGTGTGCTGGAGTAGATGCAAAATTTCAACCGTCTCAGAATTATTTTACATAAGTCTGGCGGCACGCTGGCAGCACAAATCGTAGAATCTATGCCAAAGTTCACATATTGAATTATGTTCACACATTTTATTAAATATCAAATATTTATGATAATTTCATGTAAGAGAAGATCTATACATATACACATATATATAGCATAATTTATTGGTGTTGAAAACTTTAAGAAACCAAATTAGGGCATAACAGTCGAACTACTTGTGTTCTAAACTGTGCTAAAAAGGACTTACAGTTGGTTTAGTCACCAGCGCCCTTTCCACTGTGTGTTAACACCTTTAAGACACATCCCTTAGCATACGAACAATGCAAAACGTTCTCACTGTGAGTGTGTTGTATTTAACCTTCTCTTTAAAACACTACTGTCTCAGCAACAGATTTGGAAACCGCGTTTGCTATACAACATTCTTATCTAGGGGTAATCAGCACTGTGTTTGGCACACGTGCAGTATACCTTTAAGTCATACATCTTAGCATACGAGAGATCATGTGACTTTGGTCATATGCTTTCAGTGCGCTGAACGCGACACAATGATCACATCAGCATGCGTTTTCTTTTTAAACCGACTTGCTCGCGCTTTCTCCAGTTGGAGTTTAGCCAGCACCCGAAGCGGACGAATGATCTCTGAACCTCCGAAGCCCAGGTAAGCATGGTCTGCCAGCCTTTCCTCATTACGCGCCCCACTCAAGTTTGTCTTTCAGACCTGCATAGAGTTGACGGATGCTGTTTAAATCAGTCTATCAGGCAGGCACCTTTTTAAACACTGCACGGTTTTGTAAACCGCTTTTTTTCCCTCCATATCTGTTAGATCCCTACGAACTTCGTATTATTGCTTCATACTGGACACATGTGCTAACAACTTGCCCAGCATTTCAATCGGACGCTCAGACGCCCAAGGTTTCAAGTGTAACTAATACAAGGGGCTGCTACTTTGCTGTTCACGGCAGATATATTGCCAGCCTTCTGAGGTAAACCACATAGCGCGTATTTATCATGCAGTATTTTCCTCACATATATTTTTGTGTGTGTTGTATAAGTAACTTATCTGGTTGCCCCCGTTCTGTTTCAATCTACAGAGGGGTGTACACCTCCACCTTTTTTTGTGGTCACTTTTGATCCATCCATGCAGCTCCTTTGCAGAATTAAAAGACGCAGTGTTCACACACAGTGGAGAGGGCTCTGGTGACTAAACCAACTGTAAGTCCTTTTTAGCACAGTTTAGAACACAAGTAGTTCGACTGTTATGCCCTAATTTGGTTTCTTAACATTTTCAACACCAATAAATTATGCTATATATATGTGTATATGTATAGATCTTCTCCTACATGAAATGATCATAAATATTTGATATTTAATAAAATGTGTGAACATAATTCAATATGTTTCATAAATAGGACGTGGTGAACTTTGCCATAGATTCTACGATTTGTGCTGCCAGCGTGCCGCCAGACGTATGTAAAATAATTCTGAGACGGATGAAATTTTGCATCTACTCCAGCACACCCGACCCAGTGGAATTAAGTGAGAGATTGCTCCGAATTTTCTGTCACTCAACTACGATTTTCTTGTTTGTTTGTCTTATTTCTTAAGGTCACAACACCACTTATACCTTGCATAGGCCGTAGATTATATGTACTGTCTATTTTTTAAACATTTTAACCATTGCAAACCATTTGATCCATATTAATAGAAGTCAATTGCAACCTTTAAAAACTATGCATCTTGTCCAACTAATTAATTATGCATACATTTCTTTAGATCCATGATGTCTCATCTAAACTACACATCAGCCTCATTATAAAGACATTTTTGTCCTGAAGATGGCCATTTCACTTGTTCCTGAATGGACACTTGAGAATGTGTCCAATCTGACCTTTGGCCGAAACATGTCGATACTCTTTTTCTCTAACAGCGTTTAAATATAACCGTTATAGTCGAATTTTTCTAATGTGAAAGTAGGACTGATAAAATCTCCACTCTCCCTATTGTATGTCCTAATGTATAGACAGATGTCTTTTGTGTTTTTCGTGATGCACTGCTGTATGAATATGTACTGTTTTTAATATTTATTAATAAAGTGAGGTATATATGTTTTTCCTTATCTGGATTGTTCTCACTGCCTTCTAGCCTCAATTAGTTTCACTGCAATGTGTATTTTGGTGATATTAATATGGTCTTGCTAAGTTGTATGTGAAGATAATCGGTCAATCTCTACCACCCCCCGGGTCGCAGTAGTGAGGGATTTTCAATTCTCTGTGCTTGACGCACCTTTTTTGCTCCCTGATAAATGTCCCGTTTTGAGAATTGCTTCCCTGAAAACAAAAATTTGGAATTTTGCCCTTTATTTGTATACTTGTCCTGTCTGTAGTGCAGGTTTGGATAATTTGGCACACTTTCTGTTTTTTTGTACCAAATGTGTCGAACTAAGAAGGTGGTTGCTGGTACCTGTTTTTAAAGGGAAAAATGTTACTCAGCATGGTCCTCCGCTTCTTTGTCTGTTGAAAGTAGAAGCCCCTCTGACCGCTTGAGCACTGTCGATCTTTGTAAGTAGGGCATTGAAAATATGCCAGAAGTTTATACAGGACAAAGAGGCCTTTTTATGAACAAACTAAAGTACACCCTCCCTCTAAGCAGGTGGACTGGGTAGAAGTGCGTTATGCTATTGTTCAACCTGAAGGGGGTGGCTGAATTTTAATTCTAATGTTTTATGTATGATTTTTATATGATTGTGTTTTATATCTGTTTTTTGTACTTTTAAGGATTTTGGTATCCAAATAAAATTGTATTACTACTACTATGAACTTAAGAGTCTATTTGACCAACAATTTCCTGCTTGCACAGTCACACTTTTCCTCCCCGTCCTTGGCCTTACATCACCTTTGAAATATAGACCTGCAAACCAAACATGCACTGTGACCTACAACGCTGGCCAAATTATGAGACCTTCACTACTCCTATCCTACAAAGATTCCCATGCTGCCCTAACCTATGCACTGGACTCTGCCAAGTCCCCCTACTTCACAGTCCTAATTACATCTCTTTGCAAACCATACACGTACATTTTCATCTACCCTCTAATCGTTCCTCACACCTCCGAAGCCAAAATCCATTGCCTGCTCCCTTTCTGCAAGAATTTCTGAAATGTGTGACACTCTAATAGCCCTCCCTCTCCCTTCCCAAACCTCCATCTGCCCATGCCTCTCCCAATCTGTCCTACACTCAACTACCTTTCTTAATCTAACAGTGAATTAGCACACAGAGTGTGCAGTGCCAAGACAACATGCGCTCCTATTGACCCATTTGCTCCCCAAATGGTAAAGTCATAGTTTCAATCACTTGTCCTTATCTGTCTGAACTCTTTAAGCTCTCTCTCTCTCCACTGGACTCTTGCTTGCCTCCTTCAAATCTGCAACTGTCTTACCCATGTTGAAGAAACCCTCTGTTGACCAACTGTCCAGTTTCTCTCCTTCCCCATTATTCAAAAGTCGGGTGGTCCTTGACAGGATCAATAAGCACCTTGAGGATAATGGCCTAGCAGATCCACTTCAATCTGGCGTCAATAGTAAACATTCCACTAAGACTGCACTTGTGTATGTCTCCAACATTCTCTTTACTGTTCAATATGCCAAATTCCCTTCTATACTCATTCTTTTAGACCTTTCTGATGCATTTGACACTGTCGACCACTGCTCTCCCCGGAATCATACCAAAATGTCACCACAGTTGTGGCGACATTACTAATGCTGCGCTTGAGCACAGTACAAACATCCTGACCGCTATTACTAAGGTGAGTGGGGATGTGGCAGGGGGGTCCCCCGCTCCATTTAGTCAGTGTAATGGGGGTTGGGGTTTGGGGAGGGGTCCCCCGCTTACCATTGCGGTAAGCGGGGGATAAGAAATATAAAAAAGAAAAAATTAAAGGACCCAGAGGCGTCAGCACCACCCCAAGTTAGTGGGAGGTACTGATGCCTCAGGGGTACAGGCTAGTCGGGGCGCACACTAGAGGTGTGCCACAGAAAAGGTAAGTGGGGGTGCATGTTGAAGGATTGCAGGCCGGGGCATGTGAGCCAAAGTGATCTGTCTGATCACTGCACTGCACCGTATTTGGAGTCGACATTTTAGTCAGCGGAATTACGGAATTATGGGCGGCACAGTGATCACATAGATTCCTCTCTCCTCCTCATTCTACAGGACCCTTGGCTTTGCAAATATGCCCTTACCTGACAGCCACCGAATTGGAAGAATGATCCTTTAGAAGCTCTTGGAACTTGCAAACCTCAGACCCAAACTCTCTCTCTGTCAGCGTCCCCCAAAGATCAGTCCTTGGACCTCTGCTCCTCTTCCTTAATGCCTCTGCCCTAGGAAGACATTGCATCCTTTGGCTTTCAGTATTACCTCGTCGCTAATGAAACTCAAATAATGATCTCCTTTAACTCCTTCACCCTAGCCATCTCAGAACAGATTAACTATTGTCTCACTGCAATTTGTCACTGGATGGCTCTCCACTACCAAATGCGGAACTATCAAAAAGCGTGAGCCACCTTTCTCCCAATTCCATTGCTATCTCTACTCCCTTGACCTCCTTGCTCCCTGACCCAAGTCCTGCAATCCTGGGGTCCTATATAATAGCAACCTTTGACTTTAACAATTCATCACTACCACCATCTCTGCTGCTCAAATTAACCTCTTCAACATTTGGAAAATGTGTCTTTTTCTTACTAACTGCTCTACAAAAACACTAATTTCCATTCCTGTGCTCTCCAAACTATACTACTGAGCAAGCTTACTCCTTTGACTTACTCTGTACTACTTCCTCCTGCTAGACAAAGAGCTCAACCTACCCAGATCCTCCCTCACGTTTACCTAGCAACAATGTGATGGTTGCCTCTCCATTCACAACCTTCTTTTCAAGTTCCTCCCCCATAGTCTAAAAATCTAGCAATGGTCTTGCTCCTCAGTACCTCTCTGATCGTACCTTAGTTTACTCATCATCTCATTCCCTCTGATTTGAATTTATATTTTATTGAATTTATAAAGAGCCTTTCACCAAAGGCGCTGAACCATAAAAAGAGACCAGAAACAGTACAATCAAAATGATACAAATGCAATATGAGTAAAGGTTACATCAGCAGAGAGAAAAGCAACGACATTTTAAGACATCAGAGACGAAAGAAGGTAGAGTTTAAGATTTGTTTGGAAAATGCATTTGTTTGGAAAATGCAAAGATATGAGGAGTAGCGAAGAGAAAAAGTGTAAGGGAAAGTGCATTCCAGTGTTTAGGAGCCAATTGAGAAAAATAGCCGAAACAAGACGAGGCACAGGGAGGCCCAGGCACAGTTAAAAGAAATAGATTCTGAGCTCATAATGGGCATGGAGGGACATAAAATGAGAGTAGGGAGGAGAGCTGGGTGGTGCAGGACATGAGTTAATTTGAAAACGATGGCGAGGAAGTGATACAAAAGACAGGATTCAAAAGAAAGTAGTGAGATTGAGAGCAAGGAGGAAGTAATAGGGGACAGAGGAGTTATAGATAGAACAAAGAGGAAAAAGGTGACAGGCAGGGAGACCGAGCAGTAAAAATGAACAGTAGTCGATATGGTAAAAGACAAGAGAAAAGAGAAGAAGTTTAGTAGCGTGAAAGGAAAGATAGGGGCGAGCGCTGCGAATATTAAACAGAGCATAACGGCAGGAGCGGGCAATAGAGGAAATATGAAGAGAGAAGGAGAGGGAAGCAGCAAAGATAACGCTGAGGTTGCGAGCTGAAAGTAAACCGGAAAGAAGGGATGGGGGATTTAAAGAGAAAGGGGGATGGAGTGGAAGAGGTAGTTGAAGGGGGAAAGAACAGAACCTTTTGAGAGATTGAGATTAGAATATGGGAAGACATCCAGTTCGAAACATCTCTAAGACAGTTTGAAACGGTGGAGTGCAGGGCAGAATCAAAGGAGGAGAAAGAGAGAAAGATCAGGATACCATCAGCATAAAGGTGAAAGGAAAGGTTCAAGGAGGAGATAAGGGCAAAGAGAGGAGCTGTGATGAGAGAGAAGAGAAGAGGACCGAGTACAGAGTCTTGGGGGATGCCATAAAGAAGAGGGAGTGAGGGAGAAGTGTGTGCAGCCCAAGTAACGGAATACATCTGTTGCGAAAGATAGGAGCAACACCATTTCAACCATGATCATCCTCTGTAGTCAGACTCACTGTCCCATGCACTCCTTGTGGCCTCTATTACTTCCGCTTTTTCTCCCTACTTTCCCCCTCTACTGGAACCCGCTGCACATAACAATTAAAGCCAGCCCAACTGTGTATCACTTCAAAGTTTGACTTATATGTCACTTACTTGATAAAGAAAGAGCCCCCCTGCTCTCTGCTCTAACCTCTCTACCTGACCCCACCACTGCTTCCAGTGATGTGTACAAATGTAATTCTGAATATTTAATGAGTACTCCTCTTTAGTTTGAATATCTTGCGCCATGTTACCTTTGTAAGTCACCTCTTTTCTTGTATAAATTCTGTTTCTGTTTGTCGTGCTATGTCCCTGGTAAGTGTCCACATTGTTTACACGCTCATAACCTGCATCACTACTTGTTCTCAGCTTTATGCTATTGTACAGGTACCCTTCGTGGGAATGCTTCTTCCAGCTACAAATGTGTTATTGTAAATCAAAATTGCCATCACTGTTCTTCAAATAAATACAAATTCAGATAAATAATATAAACCATTCTTCAGCCTTCCAAACCATTACAGAAAGGGGGAAAGGCCATATGCAAGCCAAGCTTGGTCCCTACCCAAAAAGGGCAGTCCATCCCGAACTGCTAGGTCGCATTCCTACTGCACAGGACCCTAAGCAACCCCACACATGTTTCGGAGTCTTTGGGTGTCAACAGAGAGGTGTAGCTTAGGTCTAGGCCCAGCAGGCTCTATGCATATGTGTCCTACCAATGGTGACTAAAGCAAAACAATAGAGGTGATGAGTGAAAGGATTACAGTTAATCTTCAACCTGTTAATTGCTCTGGCACAACCCCAGGCCATCGTTCTTCAGCCTGCCAAACCATTACATAGGTACAAGGCCATATCCAGATCAGGCTTCGTCCCACCCCAAAAGGGGAAATCAAAAAGCTCGAACTGCTTGGTCACATCCCTACTGCATGAGCCCACAAGCAATCCCAGACATGTTTCAGCCTTATTGGGTGTCTTCAGTGAGGTGTAGCTGGGCAACATCTTGGCAAGCCAACATCATTCTCTCTTCCCAGGTTGTGTATGCACTGCTATGTTATTGTGGAATCCTGTTGTGAGTGAGGTGAATTTGTCTTGCGGTCCTGTAGAAATGTCCTGCTGGTCTTTCCTGAATGATGTGATGTTAGAATCTTAGTGATGGTAAGTGAATGACAGCTCAGTGAATGTTGGATGGATGATGATGTTCAAGGGTTCTGAGAGTGTAAGTTGGGAACTCTTGTGGGCTACATTGACCCACTGAACAGAATTTCGCCAAAACCAAGCTGCATTTGCGCAGAAACAGCAAAATGGTTGCTCTGGCTCCAGTGAGCACAATTGGCCTTGACACTGCATTTTGCAGTAACAAAAAGAAGGCTTCACCGTCTTGCCAAGCATACATTCTTCCTTCAACCACTGTGATTAATAAGGCCCTGCCATGCCCAGTATATCTCATTGTGCTTCAGCAAAACCAGGCATGATTTCTGAATGACAGGCCCTGTCAAATCAACTCTGAGAAAAATCAAGGAACTCCATTTTTACCCTCACAGGAAAACTTGTTCATTTCATCACAAAGTATCAAAGCTCAGTAGTTCAAAGAAATTCCAGCTTTCTGAGCCATGGCAATTTAAAGGCATCTGTGCTGCAAACAAAACTCCTGCATACAAGAAATAACTATAGTTGCAAGACAGTGTGGGAATCCAGAGGGAGATGCAAAACCGAATTTAAAAGGAAATGCCAACTTTTCACCACACATGGAAAATGGGTTTTGCAAAACTCAAGGAGAAAAATGCCTGTTTTAAAAAGTAAACTGTTGAATGAAAGCCTGCCATTACCTAGCAACGTGAAGGGGTTTATTGCTGGGGAAAATACACACATGGGTTATTTTATTCAACTGGCTTGACAACAGGACAACATATAAGAAAGTAAAACTGTTAAACTATATTGGCTAGATTTTGCAAGTTCCAAAAGAAAAATAGGTTTCTGCTCAGGGGGGGTGCTACTAACAGGAGGGCCTCTCTCAGCAGATACTAACACCCCAGTGATAATGATTAGGTTGGACAGAATCTAGTCTAGGCTGAACACACTGACAATTGAATTTTCATTACAAGGGAGTGTGAAGTGGGGAAGGGGCAATAAACCTCCAATCCAGGCTGGGAAGCCCCACCTTGCTCTGGAGGAAATGACAGTTGGTGGCAGCTGAAGAAAGAAAATAAATGGTCCAGTTACAGGCAAAGGACTGCCATTTGCTTCCAAAGACTATTTATGAATAAAAATGTAATGACTTTTATCTCTGCAGCAAAACTTTGTAAAAATGTAAAAACTTTGCAGTTTAAAAGTGATTTCATGGCCTTTCATTTAAGTCATGGTAGAACGAAATGACCCCTTGAGAATAAAAATGGCAAAGAATCAGGGATTACAAGGAAAGTATCCATGATACCAATGCACATTTCTATACTTACATCACTTATGATAATCGACACATGTGTATAAAGTTATAGAATTTTAGGCTGAATCGTTCATACTCAAAATTACAAATAAGTACTAGAAAGGCGAAACAATGTCTCACAGATTGCAGAGTTGGAGTGCTATGCCCTACACAAAATATGTAACCTATGTATATAATTTGCTAAGAGATTTCAACTGTATAAATGTTCCGTTTGTGCCAAAATCGGATTTTGTCTAAAATAACTGTGGGAGGTTTTTGAACATTGTAAACTCACATTATAAATCTGCTCTCCTGCTTTGAAATCCAACCAGTTGAGAGCGAGGCAGAGACTAGCACCCCTGACCAATACCGTGGGTTAGAGGTGTGCTTAGCTAAGCCTGCCCAGCCATATACTTTGATGATATCACTATGCATTATAAATAAGAGTCCCTGACAGGACTCTAGACACACACTCTTCCTGATTTTCCTGCGCTGGCGTTCCTGTTCCATTCATCCTGCTGAGTCCAGATTCCAACTACAAGGCCAAAGCACTGCTAACCTTACTCCAGGGCCAACTGCAAAACCCAAGCATTGCTGATCCCATTCCCAGCAAGGCCTCAATTCTGAAATCCCACTAAAATCCCAACTAACCAAAGGGGAAAGCTGTGGTATTCTTTTGGGAAGCATCCTGAACCAGCCTTGGCTTGCTGCCCACTAACTGCTTGCCCACTAACTGTATCCAGAGATACCTGTGCCATCCAGTGACTCGAATTACCATCCGGTGACCCGACCCTGCCCAGCTGTCTTTTGCCCAGCTGTCCGTTGCCAGGCGCGGTGCCGTGTAGTGACTAGAACCATTGACGGTCCAAAATCCCAAACTAAAAGTGGACTGTAAGTATAATCCCTACCCCATATAAATCCATAGTCTACTTTGTCTTGCATGTGTCCTTATCCTACTCTCTAAACCATCCTATCCTTATCCTGGTAACTTGTTAAATCTGTCAGAATTCTCTGTGTTCTTGCCCTTGATCTCCAAACATTAGCGCCACTTTTCTCTTCATTTCTGTCTTGCATAGATCATAAGTCATTAGCGATATTGTGTTTAAATAAACTAATTTTCCCTAAAAAAAGGGGTACACTGCGTCAAGGGTTACAACTGCAGCGTAACATTTATATTCAAGAGTGACGTTCCTTTTCTCTTAGCCATTAAATTTAGTTTAAGTAAAATTTGCCTTTCACTTTTAAACCCGATTTTCTCTTTTTCACTGCTACATTTCCTAAAAACGAACCTCACTCTACCTTCCAAATTTCTCTCAATTCACCAGCTACCCCCATTCTTTCACTTCTGTAATATCCCTGTGATGTACCTCTGTCCCTCAAACTAAAAAGCGCATCACGATTTGCAATATTTCTTAAAGAAACCGTTTGACTACATTTACACGGAAATCGAAAGGAAATGTAACTTTTACACGTGTCATTTGGCTGCAATCCATTTTAAACTTTCCATTCATTTTTGAATTCTATGCTCATGGTAATCCATTGCTGGTGACTGTTAGTGTCTATGCATTGTTGCTTTAGTGAGAAATGGTATTCACTGGACACGTGGCAGGACAGCGACCTATTACAACAAGCTTTGAGTGAGCTATATATGACCCCAAAAATTAAAGAGGAGCAAATCAAAAGTGTAAGAATCGCAGCCTACATGTATCTCCACATGGGAGTGATGTGGGAAAGGCATGAGGAAAACACAACTCTATCCCAGAATCAAGTTGAACTATTAAATAAAATCTATACTTATCTAAATTTAGTAGAACAAAAATTACAGAAGAGCAAAGAGTTGGAGGTAGCATCTGGAAATTATGTCATAAAATTAAAATATTTGTCTCTCCAACAGCAAAATAATGCACATCAAGCGACCCAATTTGAGGTATTAAAAGAGGAGTGTAAGGAAAAGGTTGACTCTCTGCACAAGAGTCAACAGAAGTTAAATCAACAGTTATATTTTAATAGAGCCTAAAATTGAAAAGATGAAAATAATAAAATAATTATGAGAGACCTCCACTCTGAAGCAGAATTTGATCAAGAGCGCCAGAAATCCAATACCATCAAGAAACAAGGGGAGGACCTGGCGGAACAGAGGGGAACCCTAAGTCAGGAGAAAGACGCCCTAGGCAAAGAAATGAGCAAGTTAAAAACAGAGTTAGAGGGAAGTGAGTTAGCCGTCCAGAAACTAAATAAACTCAAAACAGAGTATGGGAATCTACTGGAGCATGCCAGACGGGTAGAAGGTGCTCTGGAAGAGAACACCCACACTGTCATGCGCGATAGGAATTCCAAACAGGCCACACAACCCAATACCAGCAGTAAAATCACCTCTCACACTCACGATACATTGTCGACCAGTAATAGCGCTAAGTTTCCAAAGTCACAATTAATTCAGGGTTCTAGGCTACCTGTGGTACGAGGGAAGCGTGGGCGGTGCTTGTTGCAAGGTCGGGGTGGCGCCCGCCTTCACTACGTTTCTCGCTTCCATTGGCAGCTTCCTTGGAGGTTGCGAGCAGGCAGACGCCGCTGACCGCGTTCGCTTTCTGGTTATGGGACGCTTTCCCGATCACGTGACTTGTCATCCGCTCACGTGATCGGCAACCACACATAAAGCCGGGTTATTCGAATAGCTTGTTGCTTCACAGCTGTTTCCCGTAACACTGTTCAGCGTCTCATCTCAGGATTCAAGTTTCACGGTACTCGACCTAGGCTCACGGATCACGGACTGCTTCCTCATTCAACCTTTGGCACCATTACTTGTTTGGCACGGATACACGGAATACTGACCTTTGGATTACGAACTTTGGACTGCCTTTGGATCTTCCTCTTGCTTTGTTTGCCTTTCATGAACACTCGGAATCGAACCTCAGACTGCATATTGGATTTGCCTTCGCCTCGCCCCATCTGCCAAAGTCACGCTCAAGCATCGTTTCATACCAAGTGCCACGAGACATCCAGGTGTTGACAGCCAGCACTACCAGGCTTCAGGGACTGTCTGCGCGCACCCTTGCACCACCACTCCCGATCCCAGCCAATCCCTTATCGGGTTTAGGTAAGATCTTTGGGTATTTAGAGTGTGCCTGTTTTCATACTTATACTGTAACTATTTGTGTTAATACTTGGCCTCCTTCCTACAGACTTGGGGTCTGCGGTTGTGCCTGGTTCCTGTTGTACAACACCAACACCTGTGGCTTCAAGGCTCGCACAGAGAGTATTTTGTTACCTCTCTGTGGGGAACTTGGGGATAGAGGCCCTATTACTGTTCACGACACAGCAAGTCTGACAGACTGTGAAGCCAGTGTGTTTGTGATGAGTCTAGAGGCTGCAGCCAACGACCCCGTGGCTGCGTTGGTACAAGCAATTACAGTATTAAGAGCAGACATGGCAGCCGCTAATACGGTTATACACCAGCGCCTAGATTCCATCCAAAGTGGTCAGCACCCACTACCCGCTGATGCAGAATTTGGGGATGCCGTGGCCCAAACCCCAGTGATTCAGCCTGTAGCCCCAGCCGCTTCACCACAGGTCCCCGTAATCATGCCCACTCCTTTTCCACTAGCAGTCCCGGAGAGATTTCATGGAGACCCCAGGACATTTCGCACGTTTCTAAATCAATGTAAGTTACATTTCCTCTGTAGACCACAGGCCTTTCCTGATTCCATCACCAAGCCTGCATTCACCCTGTCTCATTTAGCTGGCACTGCTGCAGCATGGGCCAACCCACTACTCGAAACCAACAGTCCGGCCCTTTATGATTTTGAGTTGCTTGTGACTGAAATGTCTCATGTATTTGACACACGACATAAGGCCCAGTCTCGGGATCTCGAGTTACTAGACCTAATCCAGGGGAAAGGTACATTAATTGAATACATCACCAAATTCAATCAGTTGGCTGTTGAGACCTCATGGCCCGATACAAAGAAGGCAGTGGTGTTCTACAGGGGTTTAAGTAATTCCATGAAGGATGCTATGGTGGTTGTTCCCTCTTTACCCACTCAACATACTGAGCTAGTAGACCTCGCCCTACAGATTGATGCAAGACGTTCTGAACGTCGATCTGAGACTGGGTTTTCTAACGCGGTTCCTGTGTCCCCTTCTCCGGAAACAGGTGGGGAGCCTATGCAGATAGGGGGTATTTGGAGCCCAATTTCACCATTAGAAAGGGAGCGACGAAGAACTGACAATGCATGTTATTACTGTGGATTAAATGGACATTTTGTAAAAACCTGTCCACGACGTCCGAAGCTAAAGAACCCAGTTTTTCGGATTGCTCGAACCTAGATCCGAGGGCTAGGTCGAGCATTTCTCCTGCACTCTCGGAATCCGTACTTGCCTTTGGTCGTGTCAGACCAGTGGTTGTACAGGCTACATGAACAACCACACCGGGCATTGTCCACTCAGTATCCATCATAATAGATTCAGGTGCCACGGGCAATTATGTGGATATCAAGCTAGCCGAGTCTCTGAATCTGCCCCTGGTCAACAAACATCATCCTGAACCCGTGCAGGCAGTAGATGGCACTGCACTGATTTCTGGCCCAATCAGGCAACAGACAGCTCCACTCACGTTACACATACACAATGTCCACCAGGAAACAATCACGTTTGATCTAATTGTAATGCCACAGTTTGGTTTGATTTTAGGCATTCCATGGCTGAAAGAACACAACCCCTTGATTAACTGGAAGACAGGGCAAGTCCATTTCGAGTCAGAGTTGTGTCAGAATTATTGCCTCACTGCACCTGAGGGGATTGAATCTACGCCGATGGCTTTGGGGCCATTGCTCAACTGACCCTGAGTGATGACGCCCCATCCCCCACCGATTCACACTTAGTGGGGGCAGTTACAACTGGTGTTCCTGTTGAATACCAGGACTTTCAGTCTGTCTTTGACCAGGGATCTTCCGAAGTTCTTCCCCCACATCGGCCCTATGACTGTCCTATTGATTTAGTCCCCGATTCCATTATTCCCTCAGATCTTATCTACTCTTTGTCCCCCTCAGAAGAGAATGCTCTAAAGGAATATATTCAGAAGGCCCTGAAGATCGGTCACATTCGACCTTCCACTTTCCCGGCGGCGAGTCCCATTTTCTTTGTTCCCAAAAAAGAAGACGACTTGCGCCCTTGTGTGGATTACCGCCGCTTAAACTCCATCACCATAAAGAATCGGTACCCGATACCATTGATCACTCCGTTATTGGATCGTCTAAGCCATGCTACGGTATTTACCAAGCTTGATCTACAGGGTGCATATAATTTGATCAGGATTCGCCCCGGGGACGAATGGAAAACGGCCTTCTGTTTACGATACGGCCTGTTTGAATATGTGGTCATGCCATTCGGGCTGTGCAACGCCCCTGCCACATTCCAGCGCTTTATGAATGAGGTTTTTAATGACCTACTAGATTTCTGTGTCGCAGTCTACCTCGACGACATTCTCATTTTTTCTCATTCTATGAAGGAGCATGTGACACATGTTCGCGAGGTATTGTCTCGCCTTAGCCGTTTCTCTCTTTTTGCTAAGCCCGAGAAGTGTCAATTCCATACTGACAACGTGGAATTTCTAGAATTCTTTATCACTCCAGGGGGGCTAGCCATGAACCAGTCCAAAGTTCTAGCTGTGTTAGAGTGGCCAAGACCCAGGACCCTTAAGGCTCTACAGTCATTTCTGGGTTTTTTCGAACTTCTATCGACAGTTTATTCAGGATTTTTCTACTCTTGTAGCACCACTTACAGCCTTGAATAGCCCTAGTGTACCCTTTTTGTGGTTGGCGGACCATCAAGCAGCTTTTGATGCATTGAAATCAGCATTTACTACTGCCCCCGTTCTGTAGCATCCAGACCCGGAACTTCCTTTCATTGTGGAGGCAGATGCGTCTTCGTTTGCCTTGGGCGCCGTGTTGTCCCAACATTGTACTTCTTCTGGTCAACTCCATCCGGTGGCTTTTCATTCTCGGAAATTCTCCCCTGCGGAAAGCCACTACACTGTGACCGAGAAGGAACTGTTGGCCATCAAAGACGCCTTTCAAGTCTGGTGGCATCATTTATTGGGGGCAAAACATCAAGTCACGGTGTTCACAGATCATAGGAACCTCCAGGACTTGGCTTCGCTCAAGTGCCTCAATAGTCGTCAGGTGCGGTGGCATTTATTCTTTATGGCCTATGACTTCTAGATCAGACATCGATCGGGCCTGTCCCACGGGAAGGCAGATGCTCTCTCTCGTTCTCCTGGGGGGGTTTCCATACCTGTGTTTCCCGAGACCTTGTTAGAGCAACATGTTATTTGTCTATGTACTCCACCGGTTCCCTTCTCTCCTCCATCCGCACTTGGGTGTCACAACACCCTGAGCAAGTCTCTGAATGGGATCCAGTGATTCATGAGGGCTTGCCCTTTATTCAGCACAAACTACTGTTGCCCACAACGGACACCCGCAACCTCACTCTGGAGTGGTCCCACGACAGCGCCATTAATGGTCACCCTGGCCAGAAATGGACGCTGGCACTCCTTAAGCGATGGTGTTGGTGGCCGTCCATGAAACGGAACATGGAATGTTATGTTGACACGTGTGCAATCTGCGCCCAGTGTAAGCATTGCCACGGTCGCCCGGTCGGGTTGTTACGCCCATTGCCTGTACCCCCTAGACCTTGGCACATGATTACAATGGACTTTGTAACAGACCTTCCTCCAATCCAGGGGTTCGATACAATATGGGTAGTGGTGGATTCATTCTCCAAATTGGCTCGCTTTGTTCCCTGTTCTGCATTCCCTCGGCTCCCGTATTGGCTAACCTCTTTTTCAAGTCTGTCGTTTGTCTTTTTGGGTTGCCCACTGTGATCATCTCGGACAGAGGGCCTCAGTTCACCTCTCGGTTCTGGCGGGCACTTACCGGTCTCCTGGGGATTGATTCCCGATTTTCATCCGCATATCATCCGGAGACGGATGGCCAAACCGAGAGGGTGAATCAGTCCATGGAACAATATTTACGCTGTCTCATTTTACAACATCAACAATCATGGTACAATGTCTAACACCTAGTGGAGTTTGCATATAACAATGCTCCACACTCATCTACTGGCTCCTCTCCTTTTTACGTCCTGTACGGTCAGCACCCCCGTACTCTCCCCATCCCCGATTATTCCTGCTCTGCCAATCCCGCTGCTGTGGCTTGTGTTCGTGACTTAGCGGCCATCCATGCTCAGACGCTTGCGCATCTTCGAGAGGCTCAGGTGTCCGCTAAGTCTGCGGCTGACACTCGAAGGGTGGAGGGCCCTTCCTATGCTGTGGGTGATAGGGTTTGGCTTTCGTCTCGACATCTCCGATTGCCTGGGTGTTGGAAATTGCTGCCCTGCTTCGTGGGTCCCTATAGGGTCAGCAAGGTGGTCAACCCGGTGGCTTTCCGCCTGGCAGTCCCCGTCTCTTGGCACATACACCCCGTTTTTCATACTTCCCTCTTGAAACCATGTCCCACTCCTCCCCTGGTCCTGTTTCTGTGGGTGGTTCTGAGGAGTTTGAGGTAGCTGACATTTTGGGTTCTCGTGTGGTCAGGGGTGGTCTCCAGTACTTGGTGGATTGGGTTGGTTATGGCCCAGAGGAGAGGTGTTTGGTTCCTGAGGCTGATGTCCATGCCCCGCGCCTTGTCTCCCGTTTTCACTTGTCACATCCCTCTTGCCCCCGTGGTCGTGGGTCATTAGGGGGGCTCTGTCATGCGCGATAGGAATTCCAAACAGGTCACACAACCCAATACCAGGATTAAAATCACCTCTCACACTCACGATACCTCCTCGACCAGTAATAGCGCTAAGTTTCCAAAGTCACAATTAGTTCAGGTTTCTAGGCTACCTGTGGTGCGAGGGAAGCGTGGGCGGTCCTTGTTGCAAGGCTGGGGTGGCGCCCGTCTTCACTACTTTCCTCGCTTCCATTGGCAGCTTCCTTGGAGGTTGCGAGCAGGCAGACGCCGCTGACCGCGTTCGCTTCCTGGTTACGGGACGCTTTCCCGATCACGTGACTTGTCATCCGCTCACGTGATCAGCAACCACACATAAAGCCGGGTTATTCGAATAGCTCGTTGCTTCACAGCTGTTTCCCGTAACACTGTTCAGCGTCTCATCTCAGGATTCAAGTTTCACGGTACTCGACCTCGGCTCACGGATCACGGACTGCTTCCTCATTCAACCTTTGGCACCATTACTTGTTCGGCACGGATACACGGAATACTGACCTTTGGATTACGAACTTTGAACTGCCTTTGGATCTTCGTCTTGCTTTGTTTGCCTTTCATGAACAATCGGAATCGAACCTCGGACTGCATATTGGATTTGCCTTTGCCTCGCCCCATCTGTCAAAGTCACGATCAAGCATCGTTTCATACCAAGTGCCACGAGACATCCAGGTGTTGACAGCCAGCACTACCAGGCTCCAGGGACTGTCTGCGCGCACCCTTGCACCACCACTCCCGATCCCAGCCAATCCCTTATCGGGTTTAGATAAGATCTTTGGGTATTCAGAGTGTGCCTGTTTTCATACTTATACTGTAACTGTTTGTGTTAATACTTGGCTTCCTTCCCACAGCCTTGGGGTCTGCGGTTGTGCCTGGTTCCTGTTGAACAACACCAACACCTGTGGCTTCAAGGCTCGCACAGAGAGTATTTTGTTACCTCTCTGTGGGGAACTTAGGGACAGAGGCCCTATTACTCTTCACGACACAGCAAGTCTGACACAAACCAAAGATGCACAAACTCAGGAGGTGGGTCTCCTGCAACAGAAATGGTCTCATTATTTTCAAACCATGCAGGAAGCACAGAGAGACAATGAGGCTCTGTGTGAAAAGAGTGATGGGCTCCACAAACAAGCGACAGATCAAGAGTGGGTCATAAATGTCAGTAAAGCCTTGATAGCTGAGCAAAACACTCAGATCTCTGCTTGTCATCAAAAAGTAGGGGCTGAGAAGGAGAAACTAGCGAGTTTGAAGAAAGAGGGTGCTAGATTTAATCCTAACTGGATATACCCTGAACAGGTAGAGAGGGACAGGGCAACCCCTGGTCATAGCATAAGGACCCCTGTACTAAGGGAGTCTAACCCATTTAACACTTTGTACACCGCTGACTTCATGGCTTCCGGTTCACATGAGCCGGAAACCATGAGGTCATCAGAATTTAATAGACCAAGCAGGATGGAACTGACAGGCCAGCTACCCCAGAAATGGATGGAGAGGCGTCCATGTATAGATATCCAAACATTAAGGCTGATGTCTTTGACAAGGAAGTCTCCTATGAGGGGAGAGTCAAGGAATTAGATTGACAGAAATGCTACCTTCCAAGGCACCAGTTGGTTCAATTTGATGAAAAACCGAATGAAATGAGGCCCAAAAAAAGCATCCTGAAGACCTCTACCCAATTAGGGGAATGGGGGGATACTCTGGCAACCCTCGGAGCAGGGAAGAGGCAGAAGACTACTCTCCTGAGCACCACAGGAGTAGAGAAAGTAGGCCCCTCCATTATGCGAGCCCCTCTCAAGCTTGCAGAATCAGGGAGCGGCTAGATGATTATGAGGGGACCTCAAGTCGTAGCGCCTCTGAGTCTGAGGGCGAGTGGACTGGGGTGACTAAGCCAAAGAAGCAAACAAACTCAAGAGAGTTATGACAAAAGACCACATTAGGCAGATTAAAGCCATTAGGAGTTTCATAACCCCATACCACAAAAAAAGCAAAATATTCTGTTTGGGAACACTTGGAACTCTATCAGCCGTTGATGGACACTTTTCATCTGAAAGACAACCAGAACTGCAGAGTATGTAAAATGGACCTTCTCCCCTGAGTGCTCCAGCTTCTTTGCTGGACTGGAGGTACCAGAACCATTCAAAATGGTCCACCTACAGGGTGGCCATCTTGAAACAATTTTCCGGCCACAGAAACCCCCAAGAGGCTTGCAAAGTGGCCTGCAATCTGCAGTGCGGGGAAGATCAGGCCCCACAAACATTTGTGCAGGAGCTCAAACGCGCCTTTGCACAAACCACTAGGAGGGTGCGCATGGATAGCAGGGAGTTTATAACCACCTTCTTTCATGCACCCCCCAAGTATATCATGACCGAGCTGGTGAGGGATTTCCAACACAAAAGATCTCTGGACTGGATCATAGAGCAGGTGACCCGCATTTATGAGTTCGAAAGACCTGCAGAAAATAAAAATCTGGGCAAAAACACCAAACCAGCCAACACCCCTGCTGCTGCTAAGGTGGCAGAGGTGAAGGTTGCCCCAATGTTAGACCTAGAAATGGGGGAACCTAAAAATGTACCTACACAAAATCAGCAAAATCAGAAACCCAGACGGTCTTCAGGCCAATCACAAACAAGTGGCAGTCAGGGTGGTAATCCCACCAATGAAACCCCTAACTCCCCTGATTATATCAGTCCCAGATACAAGGGTAATCAACCAATATTGGGGTATGTATGGACTCCCCCAGCCCAAGGGGGGGGATCCAATCAGGTAAGTACCGCCCTGGAAACTTCCCTCCTAACTTCTCCCAGGAGGGCAGTAATCCCCCAAATACTGGGTTAAGTTTCCCCCGGTACTCACAAAACTCTAACCTGCAGGCCAATCCTCCTTTCTTTTCCTGCTTTCAGGAAACCAGATAACCCAATCCGGGAGAGGGAAGGCCAAGGGTGGAGGGTTACTAAAATTCACAATTTCCAGAGTACTCCGGGAGAAGGGATAGTTACCCTTCCTGGGATCCACCTAGAGTTGACCAGAGACCCCGTACCAGCCGGAACGGGTGTCCCAACTGGAGTGCCAGGTACAGAACCTAACACAGGATCTGGGTCACATGTTGAGGGCTCAACAGAACCCTCAGATGAACATGGTAGCTCAGAACCCCACAAACCAAGGGTCTGGTACCCCAGAACAATGACAGGGAGAGAACCCTGAAAACTCACCGGTTCCAGAGGAGGAGGATCAGGGGGAAGGGAGATGTAAAGCCCTAGAGGAAGCTTCCTTCCTTACTTGTGAAAAGCCCCTGGAAACCCAAGAACCGGAACAAAAATCTCCTGTCCCCGAAAATCTGCAACCCAAGCAACAGAAGGTGGGTAGGAGAAATAAAGAACTCAAAAAGGCCCATTTTGTGGAGGAAGTTAGTGTCCTCCAATTTGAAGGGAAAGAATCCTTAGAAGATTATGGGAAAAAGATCTTCTCCTTCAGGGACGGGAGGACTCCTCCCAAAGAAAAATGGGTCCCAAGAGATCTAAATGAAGACTGGGTGGGTGTGGGGACTGAGTCAGAATCGCACATCCTTGAACCCCAGAATGAGCATCCAGGAAACCCAATAGGAACAGAGGGATCCCAAACCTCACAAATCAATTATGTTGACTGCCTCCAAAAAAGGGGGCGCAGCCCAGAATCAGAAAAAGGGGAGCTCGAAACTCTCCAAATATTAGAATGTAAAAATGTTCTTTCAGATCCCCAAACTCCAAAACAGAATTATGCCCAAACTACCCATGTGTCAGAGTCATAAATAAGGTAATTGACCACCCAGCTTGCCCAAAATGCACATTACCTTTGCCCATTGGAGGAGACAGAGGGCAGATTTTATGCCCAGGTCCAAGTGCAAGGGCAATGTACATTTGCAGCGCTGGTGGACACTGGATCCCAAGCCACTCTTCTGTCAAAAAGGGCCTTTGAGCAGCTAAATTCAGGAAGGGGGGAGAGATACCAGATCCCTCTCACCTCTCTTCCTGGACAACTCGATGGGAATGAAAGTCCTGTCGAGGGGACTGTGGATTTGGAAATAAAAAAAATGTCTGTCACAAAGTGAAACATCCGGTCATAGTCGTGACTCCAGAGGGCACACCCTGTCTACTAGGGAACTGCGTCGGTTGTCCCCCCTAATAGACTTTGTGAACAAGGTCCTGTGGACTCAGACTAGCAGACCAATAAAACTGAAACAGAGTGTCAACCATGTTAGTTTAAATGGCACACACCACATGGTTGAACAAAAACTTGATCATGTTGAGTTTCATTTCCAGAACAATCAAATACCTGACGTGATGGTAATTGCTGTAGGACAACAAGCTGGTGATGGGAACTCCTCTCCATTCCTGAAAATCAACCTTCTTTCCAGTTTCAAGTGGCATTCCACACTGGAAGGAAATACTTTGAAATTTTATACCAATTCACAATCTGAAAATCCCAATTCCATAGCCAAAAATGATGAGAAACCAGCTCAAAGTTTAGCTGACATTCAGAAAATTAGAGGACAGTAGTTCATCCCTATTCAGTTAAATGAGGGGAAGGAGTCTGTTCTCGCCCGAGTGTGCATGAACAACGGTAAGAGCTTCATCAGCGAAGCCATGTTCCGAAAGCTCCCAAAAGATCTAGCCATTCCCACATTTAAATTGATCAATACATGGGATATGGACCTGGAAACTCCCAATTCCAAACATCTCCTGCCTTGCAGGTGTTGCTCAAATTTCTATAGGAAACAAATGCATAATACATAATTGTGGGGTCGTGCAAGATGTCCCTGCTGCATTCTATTTAGGCAGTGACATTCTCAATCGTTTTGCCATTAACTTGGACCTGATTAATTACAAAGCCTGGTCCTGAATAGGGGGTAATCCCATGGACTTTGATGATTCAGAAAAAGCATTTTGGTCAGCCCAATTGCTGCCGTATGCATTTGAAGTTCAAATTGGAGAGGAGGTCACCATCCCAGGATGGACCTGACTATTCCCACTTGAAGTAAAAATTAAAATAGGACAGAAACTGCAATATCCTGATGCATATGTACACCTCAATGCCCATCTCCAACAGCAGGGGTTGGGGTTAAAACCAACACGATTAGTCAATGTAGAACACAACACCATTCCAATATTGATGGATAACAGCGACCTTAGGAGTATCACTCTGGGCGCACGCACCATTATTGGAATGGCGGTTGATGACCGACATTTTTCCATGGATCTAGGTAATGAACTGATAGGACAAATCCCCAATGACTGTTTTGACAGTGACAATGACTTACCACCAGACAGGATCTTCACCCGGCAAGGGAGGAATTTCCTGGTGTACTCTTCCTGCCCTTACGGTAAGGAAGAGGTGACCTGTGACATCAGGCAGGAAGAGGTGATTTTTCAGGTCCACAATGACTGCCTCTCCTACCTGAAACCCTCTGTCCAGGTCAATACTCTAAGCAGGGACCTCTCAACTCAGCTGGAGGAGGCCGCTGAGATAGCAAGACTGGAAGTCTTTCCAGGCTTCAGGCAAATGGTTGAAAAACGAGTCGACCTAGCTGATGCCTGTGAGACTCCGGAGCAAAAGCAAAAGTTGAAACAGGTGTTCTTAGATTTTTAAGATCTCTTTGCGGTGGACTCGTATGACTGTAGTCGCACCAAAATCCACACTACAACAATTCCCATGGACCCTGGAATGACTCCAGTGTTTGTGAAGCAATACCGCTATCCTCTCACATCCATGGAGTCCCTGACGGAAATAAAATCAAAGGTATACACTGCCATGGGGGGGGTGTGGCTAGGCAGCCATGGAGTAGGCTGCAGTTCCTGTGAGCTCCGAGATCCGTAACCCTGATCCGTGCAGCGCGTGTCTTTTTATGGCTGATTCCAGTCCCAAAAGCACACTAAAAGCACATGAATATGCTGGAGAGCGAAGGAGCCTGCTGATGGAACGCTAGGAGCATTGTAGCGATAGCTGTGCTACTTTGTATCTCGGACTTGGAGAGAGGAACGAATATAAAGATGGCGGCGGCTGGGAACAAAGGAACCTTCGGAGACCCTTGAAACCACTGGGCGCCCCGCCGTTGAAGAAGGAGCAGCCGACGGGCCCTGGGATAATAATCTAAATATGCACTGCCGACAGCTCAGGAGCGGCCAGTGTTCACACTAAGAAGCCGCGGTTATGTAAACAACGCGGAGCGCAAGGCCCGGACATTTCGGAACAGCCGGGGAACCCTGAGGAGTGAATCGGAGGGCTGCCATAGACGCAGTTGCTGTATGCGGCACGGACCGCAACTCTAACAGTGCTCCGAGTGGGCAGAAGAGCCCTTGAGGAACACATCGAAATCTGAAGCCGCATGCAGCAACACATGAAGTGCAGGCTGCTGGCACACATACAACGTGGAGAGGGAGGCTGCGGTGGCGAGACTCCAGGAGCCCTCAGTAATTGGAAACCGGACTACGTCCGTGGGAGAGCACTGCTGCGTGGGGCAGGCATAAGCAGGACCAGCAGCAAGATCTAGGCGAAATGATCCAGGCTGCAAGCCCAGATGAGGAAGGTGCGTGAAGCACATTGTTATTAATGTGCTTTGACCTGAAACACATAATAGAAGCCTGCTGTCTGGAAGAGCCGTGCAAAACACCCTCAGCAATCATAATACAGCATAAGGGTGCACAGCATATACATTCAGTGATGCACGTGGCAAGTAGTTGGCAAACTTGAGAAATAATAAAGGCAACGCTGGGGCAGAATAAGACCGATGTGAACCCCCCAACAAACTGCAAGATACAGGACTTCACTCGAGGGTATGGTGGTGCATGGGACAATACCCCCCTGGTCTGCGACCCATAATGAAAACAAACCAGTAACAGACGCCCACTGTAGGATCACTTGCTGTGGTGGGAATTAATATGCGAAGCAGTGGCATTGAGGGGCTTTGGACGATTGCCAGGAGAGAGCAGGTGCCCAGACTGTGAACTGTCGTTGCATTTGAGGTCACGAGTCTCTGCGACGTGGCCGTTTTGGCCAAGCAGGCGGCGCAGCATCGGCGCCCCAAACAGCTGCAGCGGACATTGGCGCTGACCCCCCGATAAGAGGCGGATGGCCTGATGCGGGCTGTTATTACGTGGGAGGGCACAACCCATTGCGGCAATAGACGGCTGGCAGAGCCTTTGAGATCCTGAAGCCCCCATGCTTGGGTAAGGCCTAGGGCACTGGAACGGAGGGCGTGCCCTTCCCCCCTAACTGTGGAGCATAAGGGGTGGACTGACCCACAACGTGTGGCTGCTAAGTCATGTCTACTAAGCCTCCAAGGCAGAAAGTGAAGCAGCCCACGCTGGACGAATTCACCAGAACGCCGCCCGGTCCGGAAGGTGCCAGTAGCAAGGACAAGCCCCCCGCAGGCAAGATGGCCGCTGCGGGTACTAATCATGAGGTCCTGGCTGCAATCGCGGACTTGAAAGCAGACTTGAAAGCGGACTGGGAGGCCAAGATCGAAATAGTTGTGGCTGAATTAAAATCAGCGCTGGACCTTAAGGTTGGTGAAGTGAAGGAGGAAGTGAACCTACTCCGACAGGACGTGAGGGCCCTGTCGGAGCGTACAGAGAGCCTGGAGAAAGAAGGGAGTCTGAACACAGCGGACTGCGCCTCACACAAGTCGGCACTGCACGCCCTGGTGCAGAGAGTGGGCAACTTGGAGAGTAGGGCAGAGGAAGCGGAAGGACGCGCCCGAAGGAATAACATCCGCATTGTGGGTACACCGGAGGAAATGGAGGGCCATAACCCCACGGAGTTTGTCGAAGGCATGTTGTTGCAGGAGATAACCGGAGGAGTTTTGTCTCAAGGATTTGCTGTGGAGCGGGCACATAGGGCCCTGATGAGGAGGCCGCCGCCGGGCAATCCGCCTAGGCCAGTTATCGCCAAGATCCTCAACTATCGAGACCGGGAAAGGATTTTGGAATACTTCCGTAAAGGTGGAACAATTAAGCGGGGGGAGGCAAACATAACAGCCTACCCAGACTACACCCTGATGGTGCAGCGGAGTCGAATGACCTTCGGGGCTGTTAAAAGGAGATTGAGGGACGCGGGCCAGAAATACATGTTACTTTATCCTGCGAAATTAAAGGTCTTTCATAAAAACAGAACTTTGTTTTTTGACACCCCGGAGGATGCCATGGGATGGCTTGATATGCAGGGATGCCCCCAGGAGCCCGACATCCAGGCAGACGAAGGAGACGGACGAGATAAGTAAAGTGTTACGAGAGCACTGGCAGTTAGTGCGGCTCCGGTCTATGGGACTTGATTATAGTCATTGATGTGGCCCGTTAGTAGACGGGATAAGAGTAGAATAGATATTGTATGATGCGCACTGTGACTGTAGCTTTAATAAGGGGCCTGGCAGGGATAGTCCTTACACCCCCATTTAGTATTAATAGTTAAGTGGCCATTAGGGCGCTTCACCCTACTGAGCTCTGTGTGTATCAGACAGGGCTAGATGTGGGGGTGCCTGAGATCGAGGGATGGAGCTGGGCAACAGTTGAGGTGGGAGTTGTTGGGGATAGGGTGGGTGGGGGGAGGGGAAGGAGGTGTGAAGTTTGACGTGTATATAGTTTCGGGAGGAGCGGGGAGGTGGGTGTTTTTTGGGTTAAAGGGAGTTGGTATTTGGGAAAGAGCCTATGTAAGACGTGTAGAGACCTCGGAATCGTACTGCGCCTGTGGGAGGCGGAAGGCACTTGGAGGAAATTATGGGGGACCTTAGAATAATATCATGGAATGTGAGGGGGCTAAACAGTTATTTGAAAAGGAATAAGGTTATGCTTTACCTGCGCAGGCATAAAATAGACATTGCATTGCTACAAGAGACTCACCTGACACGCGAGAAGACGGATATGATCGCCGGGAAGTGGAAGGGAGTGGTGGTGGGCTCATCTTATTCTGCTTATGCCAGGGGCGTGATCATTTGGGTGGCTCCGCATGTCCCCTTCCAGCGGTTACAAGAGGTGGCAGAGGCGGATGGGAGAATGGTCATTCTGAGAGGGCTAGTGGAAAATAGGGAAATAAGCATAATAAATACATATGCCCCGAACCAGAATACGGCAGCGTACATTAGGACGTTGTGTACTAACGTGAGCAAGTGCGTGGGGAGTGCCGTGATTTGGGGGGGGGATTTCAACTGCGTGTTGGACCCAAGGGTAGATAGGTCAGACGGGAAGATGGATAGACCAGCTCCTGCGGCCAAAGCGCTGCAAGCATTGTTGAATGATTTTGGGCTAGTGGATGCATGGAGAGCGTGTCACCCCCTAGAGAGGCAGTACTCTCATTATTCTGCCCCGCAGCAGCTGCACACTAGGCTGGATTATTTCTTTACTACGTCTGAAGTGACAGCAGAGTTGGTACAAATAGAATATAAAGCACGGGTCCTTTTGGACCACTCGCCCCTGATTCTCGCTTGGCGATTTAGCCCCTTGAGAGCAAGGATTCCGACGTGGCGCCTGCGAGCTGAGGCACTGAAAGACCCCATCTTTAGAGAAGACATGAGGGAGGAGATTGGGAATTTTTTTGAGGAGAATACAGGTAGCGTAGACTCGGCGGGAACACTGTGGGAGTCCTTTAAAGTTGTGATAAGAGGGGCAGCTATCGCTAAATCTAAAGGGTTGCAAGGTGGCATTTTGGCTGACCTACGGGAGACAGAAGAGAGACTAGAGGAGGCCTTGAGAGGTGAGGACGATACTAAAGAGAAATTAGAGTTAGTGATTATGCTGCAGCAGAAATGTGCGGAGCACTGGGACAGACTGTGTAACCTGAATTATCGGAAATATGTAGAGAGGCAGCACGCGGGGGGGGATAAACCAGGTCGACTTTTAGCATGGCTATATAAGAGTGAGAACCCCAGAGTTATGATTAGAACTATTACAAGGGAGGACGGTAGCGTAGCAGATACTCAAGAGGGAGTTAACCAAGAATTTGTGGACTATTATAAGACATTATATGCATCCAGGGGGAAAACTGCCGAGATACAATAGTGGAGACAGTGAAGGATATCGGGCTGCCCAAGATAAGTGAGGAGGAAAGAGAAGAGTTGGACGCACCAATCACCCTGGAGGAACTGGGGGAGGTAGTGAGGCAGTTACCCACCAGTAAGACGCCGGGGACGGATGGACTCCCCAGTGAATTTTATAAAATATATGCGGAAGAGGTTCTCCCTCCGCTGCTGGCAATGTTGAATGTAGCATTTGAGACAGGATGTCTGCCAGAGTCATTGAGGGAAGCGGTCATAATACCGCTGCCCAAGCCCAATAAGCCTGGGCACAGCTGTAGGTCGTATCTCCCCTTGTCAATGCTTAATCAAGACGGTAAAATATTGACAGCTGTATTGGCAAATAGGTTGCAGAGGGTGATTGGTAGATTAATACACCTTGATCAGACGGGATATGTCCCACACAGGAATATTTTGAATAATCACAGGCGACTCCAGCGAATCATTGAAGGCAGCAGCAAACACACCGGGGAAATGGCGATAGTGTCCCTGGACGCAATAAAGGCCTTCGATTCGGTTAAGTGGCCATGGTTGTTGGCGACCCTAGAAGGGTATGGGCTGGGGCCAAGATATGTACGATGGGCGCAGATTTTGTATAAGGAGCCGCTGGCCAGGGTCAAGACAGGATCGGTGGTATCGGAAAGGTGGCAGCTAGGTCGGGGCACCAGACAGGGTTGTCTGTGGTCCCCAATGCTCTATATACTCGCCCTGGAACCTCTAGCGATATACCTGAGACAACAGTACGATACAATAGGCATTGAGGTAAAGGGGGAAAAACATTTGATCTCTCTATATGCAGATGACATGTTGCTGTACCTGAGGTACCCGGAAGAGAATCTTCAATATATCCTGGAGGTAATGGATAGATATGCGGGTCTTTCCGGTATAGCAGTGAACCCCCAGAAGTCAAGCATGTTCCCGTTGGGAAGGTATATGGGGATCCCGGCGGAGAGGTTACCTGTATTGCCGGTGCCATGGGCAGTTGATACGTTCCGATACTTAGGGTTAGATATCTACCACACTGTGGAAGAAGCGCATAGGCACAACACTGAGATGGCGCTGGGGAAAATTGAGAACTGCATGCGGTTTTGGGCGAGGTTGCCCTTAGCTATGATGGGGAGGGCAGCGATGCTCAAGATGGTGGTCCTGCCTAGACTCCTGCACTATTTTGCGAACATTCCATATCTGATACCTAAGAAGTTCTTCACCAGACTGAACAGTATGTGTAGGGATTTTTTGTGGCATGGCACACGGAACAGAGTGGCATTGTGGAAGCTACAGAACTTCCACGAAAGAGGAGGGATAAAATTACCCAACTATGAGGTGTATTATGTGGCAAGCCAACTGCAGTACGTCGCTAAATGGCTTTCTGATGAAGAAACCTCTGAACACAGGCTGTTTGGGCGGGATTGCACACCTTTTTATTTGAAGGAAATGATGTGGGTACCCAGAGCTGAACTGAAAGGGCGTCCGGCGATGATGTTGCTGGGATGGCAAGTGTGGCGTAGAGCGTGTAAGATGTTAGACAATGCAACTCCATGCTCCCTGCAGATACCACTGGTTGCATTGACGGGGGCGGATGTACAGCTAAGGAAGATAATCAGGAACCACTGGGAGCCGGTGGGGCTTGCGACCATGGGAGACATTTGGCAGGAGGGCTCAATTGTTGCCTTTGAGGAGTTGCGAGATGTGTTAGGGTTGCATGCGGGTCAGTATATTACATACTATAGACTGATACAGAGAGTAAAGGAAATATGGCCTGAAACCGTGCTAGAGGGTGAGCCGGATGCCACAGTGGATATGATCTATGACATAGCGGAAGGGGGAAATGAGATATCTAGATTATACGAGATGTTGATGCTCAAAGTGGGGAAAGAGATCACCCAACTGAGATTGGATTGGGAAACTGAAGTGGGGACTCCGATGGAAGATAGGATGTGGGAACGGGTGCAGGGGTATCATAAGAAGGTGTCCAGAAATGCTAGATTAAAATAGATACAACTGTATGTCACGCATAGGGCATATATGACACCCCAGAGGATATCGAGGTTTGCGAATACAGGTCTACAGGCATGCCCCAAGTGCGACGAGGAGAATGCGGGCATGGTACACATGTTCTGGTCGTGCCCGGTCATTGCACGATTTTGGTGTGAAGTGGAAAGTAAACTGGCAGGGAAGGGGGTCAAGATGGTAGTGGACATGGTGTGGGCTTGTTTGTTAGGGGTGTTCCCGAGGTCTGATAAACTAAAACATGTGAGCAAACTGAAAGACTTAGCATATGTGCTGGCAAAAAGAAGAATAGCCATGGGATGGAAGACATGTCATAGACCACGGGTGGAGGTGTGGTGGAAGGACTTGCAGAAATGGGCAGAGGCAGAAACTATGGTGTGGCAGGAGGCTAGTAATGTCGGGGGATTGGAGGGAACGGAGTCCCTGATAGCCTGGAAGTCACTGATAGCGGAACTGTTCGGGCCAATTCCGGACCCAGATGACTCCCCGGGGAGGGAGCATCTCCCCCAGGATGCAGTAATGGAAAATGAAGATGGTTAGGCTCGGACCGGGGGGAGGGGCGGTGGAAGCAGTATACTGATGTTAAGTGTATGTTGTTTTTGACGACTTATGTTTTGTTTGTTTGGTTTGTATTGTTTGGTTGGATTTAATAAAAATTATTAAATAAAAAAAAAGGTATACACTGCCATTGACCTGACCAATGGGCACTGCACCGTGCCTGTCAGTAGGGTGGACCAATACAAGCTGGCCTTTACCTTCGGGGGCAGCAGTAAACGTGGACCCGAACTCCCTTCGGATACATCAACTCTGGCAACTAATCCAACATCTTCCTACATAAGGCCATGCCCGACTTGGGTGAAAGGGGTAACCTGGCCTATGTGGATGATGTCTTGATAAAAAGCTCAACTGTCGAGGAACACATAGCAGAAATCCATTATGTTCTGACACAGTTGAGGGTTGCCAGAGCAGAACTAGCCTTCCAAAAGGCGCAGTGGTGCAGAACCCGTGTCAACTTCTTAGGACATGAAATAACTCCAGAGGGTCTCTGTCCCAAGGAGAAGAAAGTGGAAGCACTCCTAAAATTAAAGACCCCACACTCTGTGTGAGCTAAGAAGCCTCCTTGGACTGAGTAATCACAGTAGGAAGTTCATTGAGTATTACGCAGAGATCACAAGACCTATGATCCATCTGTTGAAGGGGGGGTCAAGTGGGAGTGGAGTCCAGAACAAGCCGAGGCAGTAAAGCAACTCAAAAGAAGCCTCTCACAAGCGCCTTGACTAGCTTATCCTGTTAGAAACAAGGAGTTCTTCTTGGAGACGGGGGTCTCGACTACATGCTTGACAGCAGTATTATATCAAAAGCATGACAAGGTCAATAAAGTCATCTGCTATGCAAGCAAGACTTTATCCTATGTGGCGGAAAAATTCAACGATTGTGTTAAGGCATTCCTGGCAACGGTGTGGGCATTGAACAATTACCGCCCGTTCATCCAGGGGGAACACATCATAGTGGCGACTCCACGCCAGCCTTTGCAATACCTCCAAAGTGACAGAATCCGGGCCGGAAATGTGAGTAGTTCCAGAATTACTTCCTGGATTCTGTCAATGCAAGGATTTCCTGTGGAGGTCAGATATGGCCAAAACAAGAAGAGTCCACTCGCGCAAGGTCTGGCTGACTTGCATGACTTTGCCTGAGGAAACTGTCTTGAGGACGAGAGTCTTAAAGCATAGGACAACATGGAGGCATATCTGAATTCCCCGCACAAAGTCTATGAAGAAGACAAGTGCGAGGGAATGCCCACAGTTTCTGTGGATGGGTGCTCCTACCATGTTGACAACAACGGTGAAAGGAACTGTTGGCTGGCATTGGGAATGCCGGGTGAATGCTACCCCGGAACCCTCTGCTGGGTACAAAATCGGTCCCCATAGTAGTCAGGTGGTGGAGTTGATGGCAGCTCATCAAGCCATCCTCACTGCCGTCCAACACCAACTCCACAAACTGGTCATAATCACTGATTCAGATTTGTCCGGAACAGATTCGTGGAGCACCTGGTAAATTAGAAAACCAGAGGCATGCTATGTGCTAACAACAAACCGCTTAAACATGGCAAGCTAATCCAAAATATTGATGATCTGGTCACCTCTAGTGGGATGACCATCTATTGGTAGAAGATCAAGGGTCATTCCAGAATTGTTACGCTCACCTGGTTCCCACAGGGGCGTCGATCAGACCCGGACAGCTGAGGTCTCCACCAACGTGATGCGTAGTGAAGAGATGACAGTCTGGACTGGCCCGCCTAATCTTGTCTGCTGAACTCGTAGAAGTATTCTCCTGCAAGTGGAGAAAGGGATTTAGCCACCCGTGGACTTTAGTGATGGCCCCCCAACAGTTCTCTTTCTCCCCACTAATCACCTCCGATATCCCCTCTTGGTAACCTCACCTTATGTTTTGAGATGATGAGCTCTCCATCCTGCATGACATGCAGGGGCGCGTAGATACCAGTTACTTCACTGGGTTGAAGGTACTGGAGGAGTTCCGGAGGAATATTGACTCCAGTGTCTATAAAGTACAAAGAGTTCAATATGTCCGAAGTTCACTCTTGTTCCATTCCCTCGTTAGGTTGCAGCTGGGTCCAAAAGAATATTGCCTGGAGGCAGCTGATGGCGTTCAGGTAAGAGTCTGTATTACCAAACACTGTCCGGTAAAAGTTGCATGAGTTTAACTTGCTGTTTTCTCTCCCTTTATAGGTGCGGCATAGGAAGATGCAGCGAATTAAAGGATAATACCTCCGATGGTAAAGCAGGTAAGCCTATGGTGGCAAAGAGATTGTCTTTGTCGGTTTTCTCGGCTCACCTTGTTATTCCTTTTGTTTTCCCCCCAGGTGCTGGGTTTCGACGAAGAAAATGATGGAGGTAGCGCCGAGTTGAAAGATGCGGTGGACTGGTGAGTATAATGTGGCGCTGCTGCTGGCGAAGCGACACGTGCTGAAATAATGTTCTTTCCAGGCTCGGAAATGTACTGGGTCCGGAATCAGGTAAGGAATCAAATAATGTCTGTGATCTAACCTCTTGTCCTTTCTTTTCCTTTTGTTTAGGAGCTCCGGATTCGAGGCGGGCATGGCAGAAGACTGGATGCTGACTTGCAGAGACGGTGAGCGTCACGCTGCTGGACGCAGAATAACGCAAAGCATGGGCTGCTGTTCGGGCGTGGTTTAAATAGCCTGCAAAGTTGTCCCAGGTAAGAAGTTCCCCAGAACCACACCGAGTAAAAAATAGTCCCTGTAATAAAATAGTCCCATCCAGGCCTCACGTTGGCTTGGACTCATTTGCAGCATGTTCTGCATAAGGTAAGTAAAGTCTATGAGCCTGGCGCCTATGGCTGTTGGGGTTTTAATGAGTATCTGGATGCCTGCTCCCGTGGCTGATGGACTCGATCCGGATGCCCGGGGGTAAGAATCATGACAAGAATAGAGGACCAGACAAAACTGGAAACGACCTGGCTGATCAGCTGGCCAAAACCAGAGCCATCCAGGGGGATCTCCTCGAGTCCATGTTGGGGGAAATCCAGGTAACTGCTATCACTTGGTCCTAGACAAATGCTCACAAAGAACTCTCAACTGCCCAGTGGAGTAAGGAGACCCCAGATGCTGATTTAATCACGACACAAAAAGTGGATCCAATTATTGGTACATTGTATGAACACATTGAGGACCCTGAGAACTTTCCCCTGACGGATGACGATTACATTGGGAAAGAGGACCTCATAGTGTTGATGAAATTTCAAAAAATGTTCCGAATCCAAGATGGTTTGTTGGTAAAGAGATCCATATCTGGCTGTGACCAATGGGTCGTCCCTACCTCATTCCGAAGCCTAATGCTAAGTCACGCCCATGATGCGGCCACAGCCGGTCATCGGGGGTTTCACACGACTTTAGAAATCTTATGAGAGGTTGCATACTGGCCACACATGGGGCAGGACCTCGACCAATACTTGAAGGGGTGTCTTGTGTGTGCACAATTTCAGCCAACTTCACTCACACACCGAGCCCCTCTCCAGTATAGGGGGATGACACTGCCTTGGTCATATTTACAAGTAGACTTCATTGGGCCCGTGATTCGCTCCTCTAGGGGGAACAAGTAAATGTTAACCGTAACATGCTTGTTTACCAAATGGGTGGAATGTCTCCCGGCCCCAAATTGCAAGGCAGAAACAGCAGCTACTCTGATGATCAATCACATCGTCTCGCATTTTGGCCTACTCCAAAGGATTGAGTCAGACCGAGGTAGTCACTTCACCAGCAAAGTGATGACAAAGATGTGGAAGATACATGGGGTAAAAAGGAAACTTCACATTGCATACCGCAGTCCCCTAGTGGTGGAGTTAAAAGGTACAAGAAAACCATTGTGAGCATTTAAATAAAGTTTGTGGCAGACTCTGGGCCAAGTTGGGAAATCCAATTACCGCTTGTCCTGATGGCCATTAGATCTACACCTTCTTCAGTAACTAAGATGTCTCCATTTGAGCTGATGACTGGACGAAGGATGGCGCTACCTCAGCATGTGCTCTATAGAACATAGGAGCAGACACTGATAAACGCCTCCACAACTCATGAGTATGTTGAGAATCTAAGAAAACACCTTCAACATTCTTTTGCGTACGCTCAGCGGAATCTAGAAAGATCTGCAGAGGGTATGAAGACTGAATATGGTCTAAACACAACCAAAAAGGAATACCAAGTAGGAGACAGGGTCTACTTGTAAAATTTCCAAAGGAAACAAACCAAAGAGCGTACATTTTTACCCAGCTGGCGATGACCTTTTGAAATTGTAGATAAAATCTCACCTGTTGCCTACAGAATCTGCATCCCCAAAGGCGAATTGACAGAAGAGAAATGGGTCCATATTAATCAGCTAAAGAGTTGTCACCCTAGGCACACTTTGCAACAAATTGGGGAGCCAAGAGAGAATCAAATAGAGGAGACATCTGAAGCACGAGAATAGGAAAAAGAAGAATCAGAAGGGAACAAAGGATTTATAAATATAATTATGTAACAGGGAGTATTTTTCTTCACTATCCATTGTCATAATTGAATGCATGCTTGCCCCAATTGGAAGGCAGTTAGTGGGAAAATGAAGTAACCAGTTCTGATTTTTTTGATAGATTCGTACTGGTTGCACCTATTCAAAGACCAAGGAGAACCTCCCCAGCAACTTGGAAGGGAGAAATCAAAGAAAATCTGGGAGTGTCGCTCAACACCATAAAGGAAGATCCAAGAGAAAGCTGAGGGGGTTGTTCCACGCACCAATGAGAGACAGCAAGAGAATCGGGGCGTTCCGCTCTCTGATGGAAGAAGGACTCCTGACTGATGAAGCCCACTTTGCCCGACTCTCCCTCGACAAGGGTCTCAGAAGAGTCGGGGTAGTATCTGTGGGCTACATTGACCCACTGAACAGAATTTCGCCAAAACCAAGCTGCATTTGCGCAGAAACAGCAAAATGCTTGTGCTGGCTCCTCTAAGCATCATGGCCTTAAAACTGCGTTTTGCAGCAACAAAAAGAAGGCTGCACCATCTTGCCAAGCATACATTGGGCAGGATGGAACAAGGAGACACACTATGGGAGCGTGCCAGTGTGTTCTGACACATACACATGGAATAAAGTGAAAAAGCAGTGTTGCCTTTGTGCAAGCCCAAAATCCCCATTAAAAAGGAAACGTTTAAAAAAATGCTGCTATGATGCTGTTTCCATCTGTTCTTCCTTAAACCACTGTGATTAATAAGGCCCTGCCATGCCCATTATATCTCATTGTGCTTCAGCAAAACCAGGCATGATTTCTGAATGGCAGGCCCTGTCAAATCAACTCTGAGAAAAATCAACAAGATACTCCACTTTTACCTGCACGGGAAAATGTGTTTATTTCATCACAAAGTATCAAAGCTCAGTAGTTTAAAGAAACTCCAGCTATCTGAGCCATGTCAATTTGAAGGCATCTGTGCTGCAAACAAAACTTCTGCATACAAGAAATAACTATAGCTGTAAAATGATGTGGGAATCCAGAGGGAGATGCAAAACCAAATTTAAAAAGAAATGGCAGCTTTTCACCACACATGTAAAAAGGGCTTTGCAAAACTCAAGGAGAAAAATGCCCGTTTTAAAAAGAAACTGCTGAATGAAAGCCTGCCATTACCTAACAATGTGAAGGGGTTTGTTGCTGGGGAAAATGCACACATGGGTTATTCTATTCAACTGGCTTGTTTAATTCAGGACCAAATATAAGAAAGTAAAACTGTTAAACTATATTGGCTGGATTTTGCAAGTTCTAGAAGAAAAATAGGTTTCTGCTTGGGGGTGATGCTACCAACAGGAGGGCCTCTCTCAACAGACACTAACACCTCAGTGATAATTATTAGGTTGGACAGAATCTAGTCTAGGCTGAACCCACTGACAATAGAATTTCCAGGACAAGGAAGTGTGAAGTGGGGGAGGGGCAATAAACCTTCAATCCAGGCTGGAAAACCCCCACCTTGCTCTGGAGGAAATGACAGTTGGTGGCAGCTGAATAAAGAAAAAAAATGGTGCAGTGACAGACAAAGGACTGCCATTTACTTCCAAAGACTATTTATGAACCAAAATGTAAAGATTTTTATCTCAGCAGCAAGACTTTGTAAAAATGTAAACACATTGCAGTTTAAAGGTGATTTTATGGACTTTCATTTAAGACATGGTAGAATTCACTGACCCCTTGGGAAAAGAAATGGCAAAGAATCAGAGATTACAAGGAAAGTATCCATGAATGCGAATGCACATTTTTAAATTTACATCGCTTATGATAATCCGCACATGTGTATGAAGTTATGGAATTTTAGGCCGAATCGTTCATACTCAAAATTATCAAAAGGAATTAGAAGGACAAAACAATGTCTCACGGATTGCAGAGTTGGAGTGGTATGCCCTACAGAAAATATATAACCTACGTATATAATTTGCTAAGAGATTTCAACTGTATAAATGTACCGTTTGTGGCAAAATCGGATTTTGCCTAAAATAACTGTGGGAGGTTTTTGAACATTGTAAACTTAAACTCATGTGATAAATCTGCCCTCCTGCTTTTAAATCCGACCAGTTGAGAGCCAGGCGGAGACTAGCACCCCTGACTAATCCCATGGGTTAGAGGTGTGCTTAGCTAAGACTGCCTAGCCATATACTTTGATGATGTCACTATGAATTATAAATAAGAGTCCCTGACAAGACTCTAGACAGACATTCTTCCTGATTTTCCTGTACTGGCGTTCCTGTTCCATTCATCCTGCTGAGTCCAGATTCCAACTACAAGGCCAAAGCATGGCTGACCTTACTCCAGGGCCCACTGCAAAGCCCAAGCATTGCTGATTCTATTCTCAGCAAGGCCTCAATTCTGAAATCCCACTAAAATCCCAAATAACCAAAGGGGAAAGCTGTGGTATTCTTTTGGGAAGCATCCTGAACCAGCCTGGCTTGCTGCCCACTAACTGCTTGCCCACTAACAGCATCCAGAGGTACCTTTGCCATCCAGTGACCATAATTACCTTCCGGTGACCCGACCCTGTCCAGCTGTCCTTTGCCTTGCTGTCCATTGCCAGGCATGGTGCTGTGTAGTGACCAGAACCATTGACGGTCCAAAATCCCAAACTAAAAGTGGACGCTAAGTATAACCCCTACCCCATAGAAATCCATAGTCTACTTTGTCTTGCATTTGTCCTTATCCCACTCTCTAAGCCATCCTATCCTTATCCTGGTAACTTGTTAAAACTGTCAGAGTGCTCTGTGTTCTTGCCCTTGTTCTTCAACCGTTAGCACCACTTTTCTCTTCATTTCTGTCTTGCATAGATCATAAGTCATTAGCGATATTGTGTTTAAATAAATAAATGTTCCCTAAAGAAAAGGGGTATACTGCGTGAAGGCTTACAACTGCAGCGTTACTTTTATATTCAAGGGTGGCGTTCCTCTTTTCTTAACCACAACAAAACACTAGGAGGTTAAGGGAGAAACTTAGATCCACAAGCATACCCTCACATTAAGGGTAGAACCCTTGAGAACAACAAAAGAGCTTGTGACTCAAAACTCACCACTTTCTTGTAGAAACAGAGAATATTAGTGCATGTCCTCAATAGACACCATTGTCATCACTGATGGAAGACAAAGACGGTCAAGACATATAAAAATTGCATATTTTAATTAGTATTCATACAGATACAATAGATGTGATAAATACAAAAATTGATGTAGATAATTTCTCATAAACTATAGTCATTCAATATCATGATATAAATCAGCATTTGTCGATAAAACACATAACATTAAAGTGCACTACCGTTGCAACACATTTCCACAATTGAGTCCCAAAAGTGGGGACCTAGATGGTTAAGAGGCTTATACGCAGTGATAATGCATGATCAAATTAATTTACTTACTCTCCCACTCATCATCATTCGTACCAGACATACTCATTCATGAATCATTATTCATTCATACACAAACAATACATTTCAACAATCATAAAAGCAAGCCTCTTTTCTTAGCCATTAAATCTAGTTTAAGTAAAATTTGCCTTTCACTTTTCAACCCGATTTTCTCTTTTTCACTGCTATATTTTCCTAAAAACAAACCTCACTGTACCTTCCAAATCTCTCACAATTCACCAGCTACCCCCATTCTTTCACTTCGGGTCACCTTCTTTAAATATAGGAACTATAATTGCGTTAAGCCACGATTTAGTCACGAATAGAGTTTCTGTAATATCCCTGTGACGTACCTCTGTCCCTCAAACTAAAAACCGCATCACGATTTGCAATATTTCACCCATTTTTTAAAGAAACAGTTTGAGTAAATTTACATGAAAATCGAAAGGAAATGTAACTCTTACACATGTCATTTGGCTGCAATCCGTTTTAAACTTTCCATTCATTTTCGAATTTTATGCTCTTGGTAATCCATTGCTGGTGATTGTTAGTGTCTATGCATTGTTGCTTTAGTGAGAAATTGTATTTACCTTAAAGCTTTAAACACCCATTCATTATTTATTTGTCCATTTCCGAGTGTCATTTCATAACATTGCAAGGGGCGAGGGAAGGTCAGATTTGGATTCCGTTTTCTGCCTCTTATTCCTGATTACCTGCTGTGTCTTTCTATCCATTCAGAATTGATTATTTGTGGGTTGAGGGAACATTGTAGGGGGAAATCCTAACTTGGGTCCTATCTTTCCTAAATCAAAAAGTGCTCCTATGCCCTCGTGTTTTGTATATGTTCCACTAGAAGGTTAAATTACCTGCATTTCTTCCATTCTCACTGTAATTATCACCGCATTGGTGATTGCTGCCCCATTTTAAAAATGGTATGATTTATTTTGAGTTTTAAAATAATAAATAAATAAATATTGCATTTCACCAACGAGCCTGGTTCATGGTCCATTGTGACCCGGGGTATTTGAAAAAGCGGTGTGATACGAGTTGTGTACCATCTCAAATTGAATCTGCATAAAATAAGGAGAAAGGCATCTCAGTTCTGCACTACATACTAGGCCGAGACCAAGGTGTGTGTCGCCTGATTGAAATCGTTAACACTCTAAGCTGGTATGCCTGAGGATGTCTGTCTTCAATGAACATAAAGATTATATGGAAACTGTACCATTGGACATAGAAAATAGCTTCATCTTTTCTTCCTGCTGGCTCCCTAGATGCCTGGAAGCCCTCAGCTTACATTGCAACAGTTATGTGTGTTCATTCATTCTGCTTACAAAGTCTGCACAAAGGCTTCTGAACTAGGGTTTCATATGTCGACCGTGTTCTGCACATTCGGTAATGCAAATAGTTAATTTTAAACATGTGAGTTCAAGAAGGATACAGATTATGTACAGTGTATAATATAATGTAACTTGTAGGTTAGTGTACTCTTTGTACCTGTGAACTGCATAATTTGGACTTCAAATATAAATAGAGGAAGAGAGCAAGCGTTGGCCATGCCAACAGTTTTTGGCTTTTATGTAGATATAGGAAAGGTATTTGCCAGGCATTGCCGTAATGCTACTAACTGGCCATTAAGGGTAGTAGCTTGAAAATGGTGCACATACCTGGGCATACGATAGCAGTGCCTGGCAAATACCCATCTAGTAACTGTACACAAGCTTTTCTAATGCTTGTTTTGAACAGGACCTCTGTGAAGAGCACACATACTGCTTATACATCAAGTTGCTAAGGGCAGACCTGTTTAAGACATTTTTATCACATCTGTAACGTGTTTACAGCCAGTGGAGTAACTTTGCTGAAAATGTTGAGGGGGGACATGGCATCCGAAGAAAAGGTGCTCAAGCCAATTGAATGGGGACAAAATGGTGTGCCATGAAAGTTGGGGCGGGGCAAACCCCCCTGTCCCCTCCCTAAAATTATGGCCATGTTTACAGCACCAATTAAAACATATGTTTACGATGAAGGCTTGATAATGTTAGCTCAAATAGATCCCACGAGGGTGTGCTTTGGGTGAGGAGGTGCAGGAAGTTGGTGGGAATGGCCTTACAGATTAGCATGGCTTTGGACAGTCAATGAGTGGGTGAATAACAACACCTACAAGAAGTGTCCCATCTTCTATGCCATCTCTCCCTAGCTGTACTCCAATGCATTCTTTTCGGATTGTAGGTAGTTCTTTAGCCAAAACTAAAAAAAAACAATTGGCAGCTCTGCAAATCTTAAACAGATGTATATTACGTATGTGTGTATTTATTTATTTATTTTTTATATTGTTTTATTGGTTTCATGCAAACTTACATTGAAAGCAAAATAAACCTTTAACAATTCCGTTATCCAAATACATCATAACAACATCAATTTTCATCTTCGTTCAAAACCTCAAAATGTACAAGAATAAATCAATAACAAGGGAAAAAGGAAGGAGAAGAGAAGAAAAACAACAAGGGGAAGGGAATCCAGCATGTAATGAAGGGACAAGACACACAAAAATGAAAATATGTATTTAGGCACTGTTTGTGGTGTACTGAGACGCAGGCAGAATGGACCTGCCAACAGCTAGATGTGTTTGTTCTCTGTTCTTCTATAATAGCCTTGAACACATATTATAATTACTGCTCATCTCAGATTCTAATGTGCTATTGAATGCAGTGGATTTCACTAGACAAGGTTGCTGAGCGAGGAGCTGGTTTTCCTTTAGCTGCTGTACTACTCGTCTGAAGGGTTGACAGTTGCAATGTCAGATTAAAGAACACTTCAAAAACCATGAGAGCGTTCATTTCTTTGGCAAAATGATAGGAAGCGTGTTCTGTGTTTAAAGTATCATTTTTAGTTCAGGCTATTATTGGCAATGCCACCTATAAGCCGAACCTATTGCATTAGTACAAATAGGGACAAATGGTATATGATGGACACAAAGCTTGAAGGTGTTTGGTTATTCACGCACTTTCTGACAGTCCATGGCCATGCTAATCCCTATGGCCATTCCAACCCAGTTCCTGCCCCTCCCCAACCAAAACACCTCCCCATGGGAACTCTTTGGGCTCAGCTTGCTTTAATGAAGACTTACCATCAAACTGTGCACTCAAAGTGCCTGCCAGTGTGTTTTCAAAGCAGTCTTCTCAAAGTGAATGACTTAACTGGAGCTTAATTGGAGCTATGAACATGCTACTGTAGTAATAAAGATGTCTTAACCAGGTCTGCCTTCAGCCACTCGATTTATAAGAACAATGCGTGTCCTTCACTCAAGTCCTGGTAAAAACAAGCATTGGCAAAGCCAGCAATGTTGGCTGGTGTATAAGTATTAGGGAATTACAAGGCACTGCTATAAGATGCCTAAGTGCGCAGAGCATTTTTCATCGTCTACCATCAATGGCCAGTTAATACCATTACAGCAGTGCCTGGCAAGTGCCTTGCCCATGCAAAAGACCAAACTGTTGGCATTGCCAATGCTTGTTGTTGGTGCTGAAAGGAAATAATAGAAATGGAACGGGATGGTTGAATATCCTGTTTTTTGCTCAGCGGATTGGATATTCAATCCGACCCCTCTATCATTCTTCGCATGGTGCAGAATTAGAGTTTGGAACCGTAACTTTCTCTTGTTGAAGAATTCCAACCAATCGGAGAGGCTGAACATTACAGCCATTACGAGTATGGGAAAGTTCTGGAGAATCAGATGGCTGGAGCATTCCATTCACAATGAACGGCCAGGATGCTTTGAGTTCCAATCAAATAATATTGGGTCAGAGGGCGAGTGGGGTGGGAGCAGAGCAGACTCACCTTTCACCCACTTCTAGACACGACGTTGCACATCAAATATCGGAGCCGATGGCACATCTGAAGTTACTTTATTTATATTTATTTTGCAATTTATAAAGCGCGCCAAGCCCGGGGGCATCTGGGCATCTGGGTTACATTTCCTTATTAAGTGTTGTTTTGTTTGGCACATTATTGCAGCTAAAAGGGCTTCCTAGCCCACCTAGGAAAGCAGAAGCTGGTAAAGCTGGGATTACAAGGGCTGAAGGGAGGTAGGCAATTACATTACTGATATGTACATTCCTCTTTAATAGTCGTTTTTAGCATTAAACTAATAGAGAGAGCATTACATAGACAACATTACAGAACATAGTTCAATTAATACAAAGTATAGCGGTATTAATGTAATGCTAAAAAGTTAATCAAACACAGTCAGGATTTTGAGAATTGTTGAGGTTCTACAAAGCCTGCAGAGATCCTCCCATTGTCTTGGGTTGACTCTTTAACTGGAGGGAATGCTGTTCCCCAAATTGGGAGAAAAAAGAGCAAACGATCTTCATTCTAGTCATAATATTTTGTATTTTGCTGGCATGAGTTTGCTTCCCCCAGCCATTCTGCCTACTCTACTAGGACGGTTTGCTGTTAGGTTGAAGGATATTTATTTAGGATCGAAGGTGTATGTTAAGATGAAGGAGGCAAAGAGTATTGAATTCGATGCTCTTGCCCTGTGATTGACGGTGCAAGTGTATTAAGGTCTGGGGTGACACAGGCGCATAATTTGAGTCCAAGGATCATTCTGGCTGCACTATTCTTGATGTGGTGCAGTTGCCATATCACTTCTTTGTCCAGATGTAAGTAAGGGATATTGAAGTGATTGAAATTGGAGAAAACAAACATTCCTCAATAACACTTCAAGGACTGGGATTCAAAAGCTAATACATCAAGTCAAAGCCTTTACTATGTGTTTTTCTTCCAGTTGAACTAACTTTACCATTTATATAATTTCTTGAGTCACTGACTCTTTAAAACAAGAAACATGTAATTGCACTGTATTTTTCATCCTTCTGATGATTTCACAAAGTGATCAAGATATAGTTATAATTTATGACAAATGTAGCCCCTGTTTCCCTGCCCTAACACAAGCCAGGGAGCATCCAATCCTGGCCTAGGCTATTGACAGTTCTCATGGAAACCACCACCCCCACCCTCCAGCACGCTGGGTAGGGAGGGACGCTGCACATGCTAAATAAAATTGCTAAGAGCAGTACATGCGTCACACCCTGGGTTCCTTACTCCCTAAGAGACACAGAAACCAGAGTGAATTTTATAGGGATCCCAACAGACCCCTCTTCATTTAATAAAACACTAATATACTTTTCCTTTTCCCTATGATTCCCCTGTTGAGAGTTCCAAATGACTGGGGATCTGCTACTCCCTTCATGAGAGGGGTCTCAGGAACCCCTAGGGTGAGTCAGGCACAAAAGACCGCTTACCTAAACTCAGGCAGGCCGCCACACATTATTCCACTACCCCATGCCAGAGACCCACTTCTTTAAATTAAGGTAATTTCTGTATAACATCCTACTTCACTATTAACGCAATTTACCATTTGCTTTAACTCCCTGACTTCCTAGCTAACGTTTAATCTGCTTAACAATAATTATCTATACACACATAACTATGCATAACTACATATAAATACATATATACATACAACATAAACTTATAAAACACTATCGCACAATGGGGTGACGGTTGAGGATGGCTCCTGGATGGTGGCGGGCAGAAACTGGCTGGTCCGGCTGATCCTGGTCGTTGACAGGGGCCTTTCCCCTACAGGTGATGTCTGGTGTCTGTACCGGCCCATCTCCTGTTTTCAGGGTGGCTTCATCCACCACCTTGGGGCCACCCACACTCACTGCGCATGCCTCTGCTCTATAAAATGTCCTGGCAGCACCATGCGCAAGTAAGGGTCCACCCATTCTCACAATTGCGCCATGCAGCCCTTTATGCTCATCAGGGTGGGCCTCTTTGGCGGGGGGTCCACCCAACATCACCGCTGTACCTGGAGGATGTTGTAAATCTTTGTGGAGGCCCCATAGCCATAGCCTGCCCTCTCCCATCACTGTGCTGCCGGCACCACCATTGTTTCTTCAGGCTACATCCCTGAATACTTTTATTGCGCAACCCGCCGCCATTTTAAGCACAGGCGGCATCCCCTGGCAACAGGGAATGCCGTCTGTAATCACTGCTGCATGCACAGCCTCCTTCTGGCCTGCCCCCTCAGCAATGCGTCATTAGATGCAGGGGGTGGTTCACGTCTTCACCCCGGCTGCTCCGCTGGGTGGTTTGGGGACTTTCTCTACCTCCTCTTCTTCACCTGGGTTGGCCGTTGAGGGGCACAGTCGGTCAGCCTGGTATGGGCCGCCCCACAGACGTGACCAGTGCTGGGCTACTATTTATTGGCCCAGGCAGCATCTAGCATGCTGCCGGGGTCAAGCATACTTTAGGGCCTGTCCGGTTTGGCCCCCGGACGGGCCCACATCTGCCATGGCAGCAGGACAGCCAAGCTGCCCCTGACATAAGTCGGTTGGCTCCCTTGGATTAGTCCCTGGGGTAGCTCCCCATGTGCCACCCAGCACCATTACCAGGATTTAGGCCCTTTGGGGACAGCTCGAGGTGGCGACCCCCAACACAGGAGTAAGTTACTCTCCTCTGCTTTCTCTTTTCTCCTTCACCTGCCCTTTTCCAACTGTCCTTTTTACTAAATCCTTTTTGGATTCTTTTTTCTCCACTGCCCAGCCCATTATTGGCCAGGGGAGTGTTATTCCTTTGTTTTCTTTTTCTCTTTTCTTCTCTGAACATTCAATCCAGCCCCACACACTGAACACAAACATAAATAAAACACACACTACACTTTTAAATAATACCTTTATTACCTTGGTGTCTGTGTCTTCATAGCTAAGCATCCCGTCAGAGGACAAGCATGGAGCCACACTAGCCAGTCCCATGAGGCCACGGACTGCACAAGATGAAAGCGCGATCAGAGTCCATAAAACAATAGATAGTACAATGTCATTTGTAGGTACATAAATAAACCAAATCTTTGCTGTACATAAATAAACCCAACATTTCAAGTGTTCCCACCAACAGAAAAGAATCCATGTAATTCTTTATTTTAAACACTTATCTTACAGGTGAATGTAGAACAACATATTTTGACTTAAGGGGTTAACCTATATCCGCCTCAGTGTTCCTCAAGGTTTCCTTTATTTTCTTTGAGAGTCCTTATTATGCTTCGATGTGAGGCCACCCAAACTTGTTATTCGTTTGATAGCAGTCAGTTATTGTACTCTTTAATGTCCCTTATTGATGAGACACCTGTCCTACGTGTAAATGGTGTATATTTGCTGCCTTTACAAATTAATCAGAGTATTATTAGGGAGTGGTGTTACCATTTAATCTTGTGAACATTGCAAAGGTGCTTGCCCACTTTAATGGTTGGAAACTATCACGTGCGGTTCAAGTTCTCATATTTCTTTTTCTTTTCTCTCCTGTTATATGTGTGATCAGATACTGCTCAGTACTATTGATGACTACTCACTCTGTAGCCTCAGCAGTGTGTGTCTGTACCTTTGTGTAAAAAGCCCACAGGACAACAGTCGTCTCCGTGATTGCCTAGCCATCATCCCGTCGTGGGTGTCAACTGCCTACCTCAACGCAACCCATTCAAGACTGAATTCGTCCTCATTGGTCCCTCCTCTAAACAACAACTTCTCCAACAATGAGCTAATGATATGCACCCAGAAGGATTTGAGCTGCAACTGTTGGATTCAGCAAAATCCATAGGTTTTACCATTGAAAGTGGCTTGTCCTTCCAGAACAGCCAAGAGGACCCAGTCGGCCTGGCTTCATATTGCTACCCTTAGGCTAATCAAACCATTTATCCCGTTGCAGGACTTCGGGTCTGTAGCACAGGCCCTTGTGGTCTCACACATAGATGGGGTAAGGGCCCTCCTGACAGGGTGCAACCACTATTATTATTTATTATTATTATTATTATTATTATTATTATTATTATTATTATTATTATTATTATTATTATTAATTGAGCATGGAATAATCTTCAAGAAGAAACTGAGCCCTTAACAGAGGTATACAACAATACAGATGCACAACAGAGCGCTTTACAGAGGTATAAAACAGCCCAGATGCATAACAGAGTGCTTTTCAGAGGTAACAACAGAACAGATGTACAGCCGGGGGTAGGATACAGAGGGGCACAGAGGAGGGTACAGCTGGACATGGTGGCGGGGAGGAGAGGGGTGGACAGCATCTAGCAAGTCAGGTGGTGCTGGGGCCGATGTGATGGCGTAGGTGTTGAGGAGGAGAGACTTGCGGTCTTTTCTGAGTTGTAGGAGTGTGGGGGCGTGTCTGATGCTGACAGGGAGGAGGTTCCATAGTTTTGTGATATAGGGACAGAAGGTGTGTTTTCTGGTTCTTTCCTTTTTGCTGCAGCGGATTTCAAGTCTGCACATGTCCTGGCTTCTGATGGTGTGCTGTCCACCAGAGATTCTGAGTTACTCAGTGAGGTAGTTGGGTGACTTGAGTGTGACAGCCTTATAGATGAGGCAGCAAGTCTTGAAGGTGATTCAAAAATGCAGTGGGAGATTGCTCACTTGGCTTCCCGAAAAGTGGCCCACCACGCCGCAGCACGTCTTAAAAGGGTGGGCAGGAATTTGAACGAATCACCCTCACCCTATGTAAACTACATTGGCTACCTCTTCAGGCCAGGATACTGTTCAAGACTGCATCTATCATATACAAAGCAGTCAAGAGTAGCATCTAGCATACATGGTGGAAAAACTCCACACATCTGGTGGCACATGTTCCTAGTTCAGCAAATTGGCCTACCGCCTCAAATCACAACTTGTCTGCAAAAAGAGTACCTGCAAACAATCCTTGTCTTGTGACACAACCACCCTCTGGAACTCGATCCCTTTATCGGCTCAGAATGCCCCATCTATTCTCCAATTTTTCAAATCTCTCAAATGTGGCTTTTCAACACCTGACCAAGAACTAATCCCTATGGACACACAGACTGACGCCCAGACAGCAACTCACAATACCGTCCTACTGTTAAAAGATGCCAACCTAAACATTGGCTATCCACACTCTGGATAGCGCTTCACTGCACCAGAGTATGTGTGTGAATGTGTAGTCATCTCCTGTGGTTTGCCATTTCCTGAATAAGTGTGTGCTTGTCAATTTATGATGCAAGAAGACTGCTCTTCTTATGATAAAGAATGGCAATCTTCTTGTGATACGAATCCATAACTAAGGAAACACCATACAGAGTGTTAGTTGGTTAACTGTTGTTGAATAAAATGTAAAAGCTAGTTATAAAGGAAGAGATCAAGCCAGTAGGGGCATTGATTGGATACAGCAGTATTTGAAATTGGACAGGATTCATTTTTTTGATTCAATCTTGTATTCTATTTGCATTTCATTTTCCATTATATCTAAGAAGATGGAGTTTGAAATCAGCTTCCATGATATTTAATTAATTTACGTGAAGAAGCATAATTTAAGATCAAACCCGAGTCCAAGGTTTTTGACTGTCTGTACAACAGGGGACTGGTTTTACACGGGCCTTGCCCATTTGAAGGGCAGTGAGGGTGTAGTCGGGAAAGATATGTCTTTTTTGCTGCAATGAAAAGGAATAGAAATGGTCCAGTCTTGAAAACAGCTACAGCGCTTTAACTTATGCTTGCTGTGATTGGAGAAAGAGTTAGCTGCTAACTGAGACAGTGTCCTGAAGCTAGTCAGGATATGAAAACAGATTGCAAAAAGATGCACTGACTCTAATTGTTAAGTTGAAAAAGAATCAACACAGGTAAGAGGTTGCATTTATCCATTTAATACACTGATTATGTCAAAGTGTCCACAGGTACTTTGTTTTTTTGAAACTTCACTGAAGGTTCCTGATTGTTCCATTATGTCTAATAATTGAACTTCATGCCAAAAGCAACAATGAATATTCAATTGTGTCAAACTCTAAAACTCGACACATGTTTCCCCACATGTAATTTGCTGCAATGAGACATAGATTATTTTTGATCACGCATCCCTTTACTGCCTTAAGGTAATTGGTGATGGTGGTATTGCGATTGGTATTAGTATGTGGTATAACTATTTGCTATCCATCTTTTTGTTGTTTCTAATTGTTTAGTAATCTGAGGGGCCAGCACAGTTAACATAATTGCCAGCTCTTGATTGGAAAATGTCCAACATGGCATTTATATATTTATCGAGAGCCTGAGGTTAAAAGTCCTGGTAAAGTTATTGTGGTTCGACTTTCTCAGTCTCATTGATATTGTTGGATGTCTCAGAGTCCCATTGTAAGTAGACTGTGGAGTGAGTTGTAATATCAAGTCATTGACTAGGAGGTGATGGGCAGACCAGGGCACTGGAATTTGGAGGGTAGCTGTTACAGGAGATTCTGGAGAAACAAGTGACTTCTAGTGAATGGACATCTGTATGGGTGTGTTAATAGACGTTGATCATCCTGGAGTTAAGTTCTAAACTACTGGACTGCGTTTGAAGTGGAGTCAATCCAAAAGCCTATGTCTACCAGGATTAAGGTTTTAGCAGAGATTGCTGGTACATTTGCTAAGAAACCTGTCCATTCCTCGTTGAATCTGCCATCATAATCTGGTGGGTAGCAAACACTTTGCAAGCAACACCAGTGTTCTTGCCAAATATTAGAATGTGTATTATAATCAGGGGTCAGTAAACTATGTTGCTGTGAAGAAAGTAACTTGGTGTAAAAAAGAAGGGGTGGGATGGATGGGAGGAGATGTAGCTTGATATCAAAATGCAAACTGGGACACAAGGAAACCTAGCCTCAAATCCAAGCCTTTGGATTTTACCAAATCATATTATCCTGGTAGAATCATTTTACTATGTTTAGTACATGGATGAGGTTCCCGGGTCCCTAAGAAACCACAAACACAACTGAAAGATATATTGCTTAAAAGGAAAGTAATGTCAGTAACGTCTCCTATATGTACTTGAGGATGTATACCAATTTTTCATCAAAGTGAATTCCTCATTTGTGGTCTCTGGGCTGCTCCCCCTAAAGGCCTCCCCCCATACATAGGTCTGGAAGAGACTCTTCCTAGATGTAAGCTGGACCAGTGTGCCGAAGCGCAGCAGGTAAGTTGAGCGGAGGAGCAGAGTTGCAGTGGTGGACTCCCTGAAAAAGACCTCTAACAAAAGGCCGACCTGATGGATGCTGACTTTTTGACATGGAATTTCCTGTGTTGGTCTTTTGTTTCCGGCATTCAGCCCCCTAACTGATTTGTTTCGTGGTAATTCATTTTGATGGAATTACTTTGTGGTAAAGTGATTTATATAAATATATTTAATGTAAAGGGCTTGAGCGGTGGTGGGAAGGTTATGGGGGGTTGTGGAAGGTGGGTAGTGGAGCATAGGAGCAATCCCTCCCACAATATAAACAAAAATAAAATGACAAAAAACATCAAGTAATTGGATTGAAGTGAATTACCCGGAGTAATTGACTTTGATGAAACAAAATACAACCCTTCAGAATGTTTGGCCTGGGGAGAGATTGGTCATGGGTTTAGTTGTTCTGAAAGTTGGGGCCACTGCATCATGGGCCAGAAAATGATGCTTGCCAAAAGTTGCACTCCTCCCTGGACAATACAGAGTGGAGCAAATTGCTGTCCCCCTCCCTTGGGCCCTGGCATGCCCTCACAAAGACAAACACTCAGCCTGCTTCAGTTCCAACTTCTCTTTATTCTTCTCATCGCCCAACTAACTTCCCTCTTCCCTTGCCCCTCCTTTTCCTCCCACTTCCCACTCCCTCCCATAGTCTTGAGCCCTTTCCCTTAAAGGGGCTCTGTCCTTAGTCCCTGACAACACCTCCCCCCCACTTAACATGAGACTTCCCAGGCTACATTTGTTCAATCAGCCGTTGGGGTCTCCTTATTATTCGATGAGCCCTGCACAGTGGCTTGTGGGTCTCGCCTGCACTTCCTCGTTGCAGTGCTTTGTATGTCTCTCTGCTCTCTCTGCCTTCCCTCTCGATCGCTGCCTCTTTCGTTGGTTCAGGTTCCTCCACATATAGCTTGTGGAGGAGGGAGGCCTTTGGTGTCATTCCTCCATGGTCCTTTATCGTGGTTATCACTGGTTCTTGGTCCCCTGTGACTCGGAAGGCAACTGCACGGTATTTCCTTTCTTTAGCTTTCATTGTCTCTCCCGTATCTTGTGCCGGCGTGTGGTACTTTACTTGGGTGACTTAGAATGATATATAGTGGATGTTGATGAGGGAGTTCTGTAGTGCCGTCCGATGGCTGAGAGGGCTGTGCACTATGGCGGGACTCAGTACCATGTGGATGCTGGCAGGTACTCTACGGTGTCCCTGGGTTGGGTCGCCGCGTGACTGTCCTTTTGGCTGTACCGGCTGTGCTGTACCCCAATGGAATAAGTGTGCTCGGGGCTTGTCCCGGTTGTCTGTTTCTTCTAGGGTTTCATAACATTTCTTGATGCTGACGTTTATTGTGGCCTCCGCATCTCCCCCCTGTTTCGGCATCTCATAAGGCCCTGGGTGTGTTCTGTACTCCTGCTCCGGTCCGATCCTCCTTAGGCGACTCAGCTCTGTGTTGGGTGGGTGTTCATACCCGGGTGGTCTGATTGGGGTAATGTACATGTCCTTGGTGGTCCTCATGGTGTCTGGCCCTATCACCAGTGGTGTCAGGTATCTCCCTTGAGATGGCGGTACCTGGATCCTTCCCTGTGTTGGCCAAGCGTTGGGCCCACTTAATTATGGTGCCTGTGGGCCTGCAGGGTTTGTAGGCAGTCTCACTCTGCACATCTCCTTGAAGTGGTTGTCTTGGACACATCGCTGGTATCTCTGACCTATGGCCGGGCATGAACGTCTGTGCGGGACCTTCAATCTGTATTTGTGGCATTGCGTATTGCTCGGTGTTCGGTGCCGGTGTCTTCTTAGTCTTCGTCCCCTCCAGGGTTCTGTGGGCGTATAGTATGCAATGGAGTCACAATTGTTTTTGTATTCAATGGCGGCAGCTTGTTCGTCTGTCCACTCGTACATTCTCGCCAGGTTGAGTATTTCTTGTAGGGGCAGGGGCGTTCTGAGAAGGTGTTTCCTGAGCATTGACGAGGTGCACCCTTCTATGATCCTCAACCGAATGGCCTCCTCATTATCGAAGTTGGTGAAATCGCAACACTCTATTTTCTTCTGGAGATGGATGACAAACTCCCCGACGGATTCATGTGGGAGTTGCATGCACTGATTGAATGCGTAGCGTTCATAGTCCTTGTTTGTTGTGTATAATCAGCTTGTCGTTGATCACTGCGAGGAGGCGTTGGTATGTGTTCCTCTCCTGCGCGGGGATCATTTTCATGATCCCTTTGATCTCTTTTCCTGCCAGATTGGTAAATATGGCCACTTTGTTTGGCGGGTCATAGTCTCCTACTGCCCGCATGAAGTCCTCAAATTCCTCGACCCATTCTTCCCACCTTTGTCCTTGGTCGTGGTGCGGGTTGAGGGTAAACGGGTCAGGCCGTCGTAGAAAAGTGACATGGGAAGAAGGCCCTATATGTGCAAGGGCACGTGCTCCTGCGTCCGAAGCTTGTTGCATTTGGTTTTCCATCTCATTGGAGTTATGTGGTGTCGGTACTTGTGTTTGGGTTGCTCCTCTCGGAGTATAGTAGGCCTGCCCTGGTGTGGCCGTGGTCTGGGTGTTGTGGGGAACGTGGTATCGGTGGATTCAGGCATTAAGATGCTCTTCTGGTAAGGGTGGTGCCGTTGTGAGATGGGTATTCTTCCCACCTTATTTACTTGCATGCATGTGGTGCACTGCATGTAGTGGGTGCCCTTGTGTGACCTTTCGAGTCTCCTGCTGGTTTCTCAGCTTTTGTCGGTACCTGTCCTGTCTTTCTTGTGGGGCTCCTACCTCCTCGGCTGAGGCGGTGGTGTCTCTTGCACTGGTGGGATCTCCCTGTGGTGCCTCGGGCCTAGTTGTGGCTCGGGAGGTCTGTGCGTTTATTGGGGTTCCTTCATTGCCCCATGTCTTGCAATAGGTGCCACTCTTCTGAAAGCCCCTCTGCTATGTCTCACCTTTGCTTTAAGGATGGCGGGCTCTCCGTCCTGCAGCTGTATGCAGGGGCGCGTAGAGTTCTAAGATCCAGTTACTTCACTGATCCTGTCGAGTCTCAGACAACGTTGACTCAATGAGTAAGTCTTTACCATTAAAATGGTTAGCCAAAGAGTTCAAATTGTTCAGGTTTTCCCTTTGTTGTCTTTCCTTTGTAGGTTTCTTACTGATGCGAAAGTTCGTAGAACGCAGAATTGTTTTTCCAAGAAAAGGTAAGTTCGCACCAGCGTTCTGTGATAAGTGTGTATATGCGCTATGACTCTTCTGTGCGACCGACCTGCTGCTCTCTTATTTTGAAGGTACTGTAGGACCGCGTGACGAAGATCAGCGGATCGCTAGTAGGAGTGGCTTTCAGGTGAGTATGTCACTGAGTTAACTGTTTTCGAATGGTGTTTTTCCCATTTTGCACTAACCTTATGTTTCTTCTTTTCATCCGACAGGTGCAGCGACTCCGGCGTGGTGGGCAAACGATGGAGCGGTCGCGGGATGGAGGTTCGTTGGTTTGCCGGGAAGAGCAGCTCTCAGGTAGGTACGAACGAAGCGCTGGGTAGGGATGTGGATCCTTGGTCAGCACGGCTAACCTGATGCCTTTTCTTCCTTTGCAGGTTGCTCGAGAAGGAACTGGACTGGCGTTGTAGCTCAAGGTAACAGACACAGTGAGCTTTACGCTGCAGGAGTGCAGTGTTGGGTGTCATGACCCACGTTTGGACTATTATGCTGCAACAGTTGGTGCTGTGGGCTTAGGAAATCCAAGAGGGCGGAAAAGCCCACATTTGCGCCAGAATCCTGGAGAACCGCGCAGTTTTGGCGCACACCAAAATGCATAGGAGTAAAAGGACCTGCCACCCACCAGTGCGAGCATGATGGGTCAGGAGTGCCATGAGTGAAATGTGTGCCAAAGGAAAAACAGCAGTGCTGGTTGGCTCAAAAAAGCGCTTTGAAATCACCTTTGTTTCTCTGAAATGCAAGCTAAAAATGCCTATTTTAAACATTGCAAGATATTCAAAAATCTCACTGAACACCAGCAGACATTTGGCAGAATATATTCTTGTGTGCATACAAAATCTGGAAAGAGAAAGAGCCCAAAACAATGTTTATAACAAAACTGGCTGATCTGTGGATGTCAGCAGCTGAAGTGAAATTGGACTGAAAGACAATAAAATCTAAAAGTTTAAAATAAATGAGTGACCTACTGTTGAGTGGCACATAGTTTGCAACTGTTAAATGCCATAGTTTTGAACTTAGAATCAGCGTCCTAGCTGCATGTGTAAAAATTGCAAGTTTGGTTTGAATGTAGAAAACTGGGAACTAAAGTGACATTTAGCTGAAGCCTGGCTTGAAGAGAGTGAATTCTGCCCGGCAACTACCCCCGACAGGAGTGAAACTTGCTCAGCCACTCTTCCCAGGCCTGGCTGCATTCTGCTTCCCCCACCAAAAGGAGATGACACCTCCCTGATTGAATCAGGGGAGGAGCACCTGGGGACTGCAGGAAACTAAACAAAGCACTGTCCTTCGCCCAGGCAAATGTTAAATTAGGGGGGTCGTAAATGGCTTCCTCTTGGAAGGAAACGGGGAGGGGCACTGCATGTGAGCAAGCTGAGCTTGGGGGAAGTGGATAAAACAGAAATTCCACCATGTGCTTTGGAAAACCACACCCCTTTGGGGCCAGAGCATAATTTTAAAAAGATGGATAATTCACAGTGCGGACTTGTAAAAATTATATAAATAACATCATCATTCTTGTGATTTTTCTGTGCACATTTTAAGAGGTGTTAGGACTCTGGGGTATGTTCTTGGGGATAGTAGCGGAAAAAAGGTTGTTACTCCAAATGTATGCATGTTAAAAATCTGACACTTTATCATCTGAAACCCATATCCCTGGTGCACATTTGTGTAAAATCTGGAAAGGTTTAGAGGTCGTTATCTGGATGAAAAGGGGAGAATTCTGTCATAAGTGGACACAACATTTTACAAAGACAGGGATCGGATGGTTTGGTGCAACAGAAAATTTGTTAACTGGACATATAATATTAGAAAAATGGTACTGTTGGGTATTTTGTGGATATTTGGGGCTTTGCGGTATTTTCTTACCGCCAAACTACCTTTAGCAATAATCACTCTCTGTATTCATATTGGGTCACACATGACAATAATACATTGCATTATTTCAGAATTCAGACCTATTTAGATGATATGCGCGGTAGTTTGCGTGGTTGGTTGGTATAGTGGTTGGTTTATTTGTGGCCCCAATATCCAACATCCCTTGTTTTTTATCTAGATTGTTCTTGATCACTAGAGAGACCTCAGGCCTACATTTTAGGGATACCACATTTTCAGTGTTAGTGTTGTGTGCCACCATGGGCTATTAAGGTATTTTTGTGGTAATTTCCACTACCTTATATACGGTAGGGAACTATGTCCAGAGAGTCTCTCTTCCCGTTGACTCATGTACCTCCAACAGGCTATGCTACAAACAGTCACTCACAACTGTCCATACTGAATAGAATCATACACACATCTCCTTTAAAATGACAATTGCACTGTTTAAAAATCTACCCACGTTTAAACCTTTCCCCATGCAAAATGAAAGAGAGAAATAATACACACTAGCTATCTGTTTTCAAATATTTTTGTATTATAGAAATTTCTTTTAAACACAGTTTAACTTTTTTCACAGAAATAAATGAAATGGTACAACATTATTTGTGATAAAATGAACAGAGAGCTGCGAGAATACATTCAATTGGTAACATTAAATATGCTGATAAGAGACTGAGACTCCCTCTAATACACTGACTGAACAGCTTTGCGCACTTTCGCACAGCTCCCACTCGCTTCTGTAATTATCTTATCTGTTCAGCATGAGTTTTCTCCGGCTATTCTCTCTCAGAATTTGGCTCCCTTGAAGATCAACCCCAGTGAGAACAAGCGTCTGCCGTTCTCAAACCGGGGTTATTGCCTGGAGCTCTCAGCTTTTGCAGCAGAAATGCCCCAGCCAGGAAAGAGACCCTTCTCCCAGCTCTGCAAGATGTCGATTCTGCTCCCCCTCCCCTCAAGCTTCTCCAGCAAATTTCCAATCACAGCCTCTAGCATGATACTTGCTATGACGCTGCTCCAATCAGAATCAATCATGTCATCTCCTCCCTCACTACACAATGGCTCACTTCTACAGTGGCAATTGTAACAAACTGATTTCCTGTTCCTTCGAGCTCTTTGCTTCCTGTAGTTATGTGGACAGAGCAGCAGAGAAAAAAAATGAATGTGCGTTTAAAAGTTCACTTTCAAAGTAGGCCTAATTCTGCAGTGGAGACACATTTTTATTAGTGGGTTATGTCAAATGAAGTTTTATTAGTCAGGTTAGTTATTAATAAGGTTAGTTATTAATTTTCAAATGTGTCTCTTGCAACATAGGCATTTCAGGTGAAAAATATTGTGCATTTTGAATGTGCAGATGTGTGCTTTTAACTGTAAAAATGGATTTGCATCTTATATGTAAAAATCGTTTTTGACTGAATAGCCTGTCTTTACTTATATGTCCATGTTACTCTGGCAACACATATAGCAATGCACCACACCCATGTAGTGGTGCTGCATAAAAAAAATGCTACCTGTGCAGTAGTGCTGTACTCTGTGCTGTAACACGCCAAATATCCTTACATACCCTCCTTTTGTTTTTAGAACTTGGCTACGATCCAAGCCAATTCCTAAAAACAACTTGTTCTTTTTCTTCTTTTCACAATGCAGCAATCCAACAAAATGAATATTCATGTGCATCAATGAAAAAGTTGAAGGTATCAACACAGTATTCATCTGAGTTCATTAGTTTACAAAATGTTCTACATTTGCCTTCCCAATGGAAGTGGCATTAATTCAAAGTTTCGATTTTATAAGTCAATTAAAAACAATAAGATAAAACAACTAACTAAAACAAATAATTAACATAACAGATTAAAATAAATAATTAAAATAATAAATACGTGGAACTCCATATGTCAGGACTCTTGTCTGCCTCTGATATGTCCCGACCAGCGATGTCACATCATTTGGTTCATTCGAGTACTCTTTCATCTTGGCAATCTTGGATCCATAGGAGTCATCTTTTTTGGCATTCTGGTTATCTTGTCTTCACCTCCACCTGGAGGCAGGCATCTTTTGGTCTTCATCCAGGGGACTCCAGGACTCCATTGTCTCCCGTGACCTCCGGTATAAATAGTTAATGTTCTAAACCAAAATAGAAAAGAAACAGATCAAGGATATTGCACAATACTAACTTCACCCTTTTTCCAAAAATAAAACATGCTTGGTAAAAACATTTCGTTTCTTTTTTTTTTTCCTTCTGAAATTAAACACAAGTTAAAAAGAAAACAAGCATATATAAAACAGCATTCAATGTTTAATACATTTTCTCTCTGCACACCAACCATGAGCTTCCATTATATATATTTTTATTTATTTATTTATTTACTTATTTTATATTATATATATTTACATATATTACAGTGTTTATGTGCCATTATAACAATCAACTTTTTAACTTCTCTGTCACTGCCTCCTGATTGTACCCATTTATTTTCTCTTTTTGTGTTCAAGGGACTTTATCTGTTTCTACATGCTCAAGCTGCCTGATCTCATGTCTGGGATGGCATGGTTTGATTTGATTTACATGGACGAACTGCTCTATTGCCGTTTCACCTTCATTTTTCAAAATTTTATAAACTACAGGAGAGACCTTATCTATAATTCGAAATGGTCCCTGCCAGGCTGCTAGAAATTTAGAATTATTCTGTTTACTTTTTCCAAAATGAAACTTGTACACCTGATCCCCAACACTGTATTCTCTCACTGATGTTCTTTTATCATAGTATGTTTTAGCACTGTCAGCAGCCCTTTCCAGATTTCTCTGCACAAAAGCAAATGCATGTTGCAAATGCTTCCTCAGTTCATCAATGTACTCATGAACTGTGGATGCACTCACAAGTGTCTGCTCATGTGTTCTGTATAGTAGGTGTTGTGGTAACACCATTTTCCTACCCGTCAAGACCTCATGGGGGCTAACACCTGTTGCTTTGGCAGGAGTTGATCTGATTGCCATCAAAACCAACGGTAAACGTAAATCCCAGCTGGAACCTGCTTCTGCCACGAATTTCTTTAAAATATCCACAACAGACCTATTGCTCCGTTCAACTCCACCTGAAGAGGCCGCCCGATATGCAATATGTAGTTTTCTTTTCACACCCAGTATTTGCCATACCTTACTCATTAGAGTACTTGTGAAATGACTTCCTCTGTCTGACTCAATTCTTTGTGGCAACCCAAACCTTGAGAACACATGGTTCACCAGCAATGTGGCTGCTGTTTGCGCACTACAATCTGGTGCAGGAATGCATTCAATCCACTTTGACATCAAACATACCACACTTAAAATATAACGGTTTCCTCTGCTCGACCTTTTTAAAGGCCCTACATAGTCTATTTGCAAATCTGACCATGGAAGAGTTAGGCCTCTTTTCATTAATGGGGCTCTATGCATTGGTGAAGCAGGTTTAAATTGGGCGCATACTAGACATCCTCTAGTATACAATTCCACATCTTGGGACATATGTGGCCAGTAAGCATAATCTTTTAGTATTTCTAATGTTTTTTGTGAACCTCTATGGCCTGCAGTTATGGCATCATGTGCATGGTGTAGCATTAGCCCTCTGAATGAAAGGGGTACCACCCACTGTATTTGTCCTGTTATGGATTCTCTAATCATGAGTCCATCCTGTAATCTAACTCGTGTTTTGTTCTTTAATAGCACCCTCAACTCTTCTTTTCCCATACAATCATTTTCTGTTAAAGGATTTTGTTTAGGATCTATCAAATGATTATAATGGATTCAAAAATTCGATCATTCTTTTGTGCCTCAATCAAATCTTGGTCTGGCGTGTCATGACTCCACTGTACCACTGGTTGATCTACCTCCTTTGGTGCTTTAGAACGTGTTACTGCATCAATTTGTATTTCACCCATTAAATAATCAATAGGTAGCAATTCTCCCATCACAGCCCCAATCTTAGCCACGTGGTCTGCCTTATCATTTCCCTCCTTATCCTCTCCTGGTGTTTTTAAATGCCCACAAATTTTTCTCCAGTATACTGTTAAATTATTCTCTGACACCAAGTTGTCTATGGCTTGTATCATTTTTCCATGTTTAAGTGGCTTTTTGTTGTATGTAACAATGCCTCTTGCTTTCCAACCAGGCAAATACTCCACAAAGCTATTCCGTGCATAGTCAGAATCAGTCACCAGGGCAATTTCACTGAACTTTTTATCAACAGCAGTAGCAATTGCTTTATAAATGGCTACCAATTCCGCCACCTGACTGCTCCTAGCTCCAATCCTCATCCCTATACTGGGGACGCCTTCACATTTCAACCAGACATTTCCTATTCCTGCCACTAATTGTTTATTACTGTCATTTTCAATGTGAAAAGCACAACCATCCACATATACAGGTGGCAAATCCTTGCATGTTTTTTCATCAAAAGCTTTGTGTGGTGACTGTTCAAATTCCTGCAAACTAGTTTCCACTTCCATTTCATTTGGTATTTGTTCAGCTGCGCAGTCATGTAAGTCAGCTAACCCTTGAGCAATTGGGTTCTTTTTATTTTGTCAATATCTCACTTCTACAGGAAAACCTTGTAATGCCAGCGTCCATGAAGTGATTCTGGACTGCGCTAGATTACCTGATCTAATTCTTTTACTCTCTAAAAATTGCAAAGGTTGATGATTTGTTTCAATAATCACCTTTTCTCCCTGAACAATGGGGCGGAAATGTTGTAGCGCCCACACAGTGGTTAATAGGGCCTTTTCACATTCATTAAATTTCATTTCAACTTGGAAAAATGCCTTACTTGCATAGGCAATGGTTTTGTGATTCAAATCGTGTTTTTGTGATAACACTGCTGACATACAATGTTCAGAAAAATCTATTTCTATAAAGAAATCCCTGTCCTTTATGGGATATGCTAAACATGGTGCCTTTACAAGACATTCCTTTAATTTAGCCACTGCATCAGACTGCTCTTTTTCCCATTTCCAGGGAGTATTCAGTTTAAGCAGTTTAGTCAATGGTTGAGTGATTTCTGCATAATTTTCAATGAACTTCCTGTTAACCTGTCATCCCTAATAAACTTTTTACTCCTTTCACATTTTTAGGATCTTTTAATCTTTGTGTGGCCTCTATTTTCTTCTTTTGTGGATTTAGCCCATGTTCAGTCACTTCATGCCCTAGAAAGTTCACTTTTTTCTTGCACCATTGTGCTTTTTGCAAAGATACGTTGGGGCCTGCTTTCTGCAATTGGCCAAGCACATGTCTTATTTCATCAAAATGGCTTTTCAGGCTTTCATTTTTATCAGGACATCGTCCACGTAAACTATTGTTCCTCTTTCCGCTGCATCCGGCATGGCCTTTCTCAAAAATATGCCAAATTCACTCCCACTATTGATGTACCCGAACGGAGCTCTAAGCCAGGCGTATTAAGTCCTGTCAAATGTAAAGGAAAATAAATGTTGTATCTCCTCTGCCAATGGCACGCACCAATATCCAGAGGTGAGATCTAATGTGGTAAATACTTTTGAACCATGTACCTGAGCTAGGCCCTGATCAATGAATGGTAGTGGCCATCTAGATACTGGTACTCTTTTATTTAACTCTCTCAAGTCTGCACTTAGCCGCCATTGACCATTTGGCTTTAACACACCTAAAATAGGTGTATTGGATGTGCCATGAATGGGCCTGATGATTCCCCGCGATTCCAAATTTTTTATAATCTCTGCCAATGATTCTAAACATGCCAGCGGTAGTCTATACTGGCGTACAAACACTGGACTTCTGCTACACCCTTCTGGTAGTGTGGCCACATGTAAATCAGTTAAACCACAATCATAAGCATCTTTTGCAAATACATCCTTAAACTCCATAAATATCTCCCTCAGATTGTTCCTATCCTCATTGCTGTCACACGCATCTGCTAAGGAGATCTGCTCTTCTACCATTTTGGAAAATTCTGGAAAATCTTTTGGTAAGGGAATCTCAGCGCTTTCCTCTAACTGTGTGGCTGTGTCTTTTTGTAAAGCTGCCACTTTTAAATATTTTGGCATATCAGCTTCCACTTCAATGGGCTGATTTTCTGTTTCATTTTCATTTAAATTAAATATTATCCAATCCTCTTGATGGCAGCACACTGTCTCATTTGAATCATAAGGATACACAGAATGAATTTTAAATATTCCTTTGGGCTGAGAGTCCAGGTGTTCTGGCAACTCACCCTTGCCATCTACATACTTTTCAGGGATATTTCCAATCACCATGTTATTTAAATCTGCCGTATAATGTGATTTTTGTATGGCCATTCCTAATGGGGAGTTTTCCTCTAAATGAATATCCTGACAACCTTTATTATTTACCATAATTTTTACAGATCCTTCACCAATATCTACCAATGGAATGTTTTCATAATACAGGCCTTGCTGTTTTATGGATTCATTCAGGCATACAAATGCATCAGAGTCTTTCATCTGCTGTCCATTTTTGCATTTCAGTGTTATTGCAAACTGTTTTGTAAATGCAGGAATAATAGTATCTTTCCTCATTTGTAATTCGATTGCAAAGGAACCAGTTGTGCACAATGATAAGCCCTTCTTTTGTCTTCAAATTCAGGTGCCGGACCACCGAGGCGTGACCATATTTTTTGACAATCTGTGCATGATGTCATTGCCCATGTAAAATTCATTTTGTGCTCCACTCACTATCCATACATTATGGTAAATTGTTTTCTGCCCAATACTAATTTTAAGCATGCATCTGCCTACAATTCGGTTTTCAAAGTCTGGACTGTCCAACCCAGAAACATATTGGTTTTTAATCCTAAATTTCAGGATTTCTTCCCTCTCCATTATTTTTTGCAACAATTTCTCATTAATGAAACTCCTTTCATGTCCAAGCGCTAAAGTGGCTTTTATTGTTTTTAAATAGTCATTTATACCAACATGAACCCATGGTTGCTCATCTTCCATGTGTATTTCTGCCAGAGTGGTAATGTGTTTTTCTGAATCTGTTTTAGGAGCAATATTCTGTTTGCATGTTTTCTCTTTTAAATAAAAACGTAATGTGTGCTCATCTATGGCAGTCTGCCAATTTTTCCTTGGGTCCAAGTATATTTGTACAGGTAGTTTTTCATTGTCGCTCTGCATTTTGTCTTGACACATTAATATAACAGTGACACTAGGTATGCAACTATTCTGGAGATATACCTCCACAGCATCATTTGTTTTGGCAATGGTGTGACATTCATTTATGTTGCTGTTTTGTGATTTTAGTTTCTTAGGCCTCAATGGTTTTTTGGTTAAGGACCACAGCACTCCATTCACCCCATCTATGAGAGGAGACAATCTTTTCAGGCAATCTGTCCCCATCAGAAATGGAATTTCACAAATAGATGTGATCAATACCTCTTGTTTCATTCTGTGCTTTCCTATTTTTATGTCAACCTCAGTTACACCTATGATGGGCACCTCCTCCCCATTAAAGTTATGCACTGGACCTTGATTTTCCTTCAATGTGATCTGACTCTGTGGGGGTCTCCCTTCATTGATACTCTTTACCAGCTCCTTGGACATAATTGTGGCCTGTGCGCCAGTGTCAATCATAGCAAAGGTGTGGCATTTTTCTTCTACAGTGATGGGTGCATAATATCTGTCCTCAACTTCCTCTAATACACATAAGAAGTGTGAATTCTTACTGATTTCAGGGCTAACCTTTCTCAGGCCTTTTTCACTTTTGGCTAAGCACATTGGTAAATGGAAAGACATTTTTCCCTCCTTTTTACCCATTTCTGCGCGAGATACTTTATTCATTTCTCCATGATCAGAGGTTTTTTGGAGTGTGGCCACTGTTCGCCCATCCATCTGGGTAACATCAGAGACCACATTAAAACCTTCCAACTGAACATGTGTAACAACATCATTCAGCAATTTGTCATTTTTTAATTCTGTGCATTTGTGATCATTTAGTGTGATACCAGCCCTTTCAGCCTCTTCAAAAATATGTGGCTAAAGGAATTCTTCAGGTGATTGACTTGTACCCTCCTTTTGACTATTTCCTTTTTCTGCCTGTGTTTGGTCATTGTTTTGCCTGCCCAGGGAAGGAGCTATAGCATCCCCACTTACTCCCTGTTCACTGGTATTCCCCATGCATGAGTCATTTTTCTTAAATCTGTCCCTTTGTTCTTTTGGTATTCCTGATGTTTCTTTTTCATTTGTGCAAATCTTTACTGTTTTATTTAGCTCTAGGTTAAACGGTACCTCTTTTTTAGAAGTATTTGCACTTTCTGTCACATGTTCATTTACTGCATTTTTAATTCATTAGGCATCTCAGAGTCGTTATGCAAAATTATATCAGAGCAATCTGTCATTTTGGCACTGCAGTTATCATGAGTACTTAGTCACTTTTCGGAAGCCCCCCGGTCATTGCTATGGCCATCAGCCCCCTCTTTGGAAGGTTGTTTTTGCGCTGTATAGAGCTTTACTATTTGCTCAGCTAACATTTTCACTTGGGCCTCAAGGCACTGGAACCTTTCCATCTCCCTAGAATCCTCTTTCTGTGGCCTATGTCGATATTGGTTGTTTTCCCCCTGATTGGATCTATTCTGATACCTCTCAGGTGATTGATGTTGGTTGGGATGGTTTCTGCACTCTTGATTCATTTGTGGAGGGGAGCGGGGTGCACCCATCCTTTGATTATAGTCCCCGGGTGGAGAATCATTGTACTGACGTGGATTGTAGTTCATGTTTTGACTCATGTCCTGTCTCTCAGATTGTGGGTACTGGCCCCTATGTTGATTTCCATTATCAGTAAATCGATCCACATATCGGGGTCTATCCTGATTAGCATATATCATGGTGTTGGGATCACATCTGCTCTGTGTCCCCAATGACTGGTAGGGACCATCATTTCTTTGATCTTGATTTTGTCTCTGGTTATTGTTCATACCTGCCATATCAGGCCGATATCCTACCCGGGGTCTGTCCCCTAAATACCTAGGGCTGATGTAGCTCTCCCTATTACTACGATCATGTGATTGGAACATTGGTACAGGAAATGACGATCTTTGTTGATTACCCCTTTGTTCAGGTGTCACATTATTTTTACCTTGGCTTTGAACAGACTCAAGGGACATTTTGGCTGACCTGATTTCCATTACTGTGGCTGAGGGTTCTTTAGATTTAGGTCTAGTATCTTTCATTTTATCACTTTCTCTACCCTGACAATAGAGTACCTCATATAGTTTTGTGCTTTGATGTACAATCCATTCAAGGGACTTGTCACGGTCAAATTCACGGACCAATTGGGATATGATGTCTTTCTGTAGCCCATAGAAGTATGCAGTTTTAAACTCATTGGAATTTGGGTCAAAAGATACATCAAAGTGAGAAAATGCTCTTTTTAAGTCTTGTAAAAATTGGCGAGGGGATGTATTAGGTCCTGCAGTGATTGTGTGAGCGACTTTCTTTGCCTCCTGCAATGACTGAAAAGGAGAAAAATGACACCTAATTTCTTTTTCAAACTCCACCCAGGTCATAATCTGCTGTTCATTTAATCCCCTTATGATGCTGGCCGTCGGGGCATCTAAGGTTAAATGAAAATATTGTCTGTACTGTTCCTTAGGTATCTGGAGTGCTTTAAAAATGTCATGCACCGCTTCTAAGTGATCCTCAATGCAGCATTCACCTCCCTTTTTAAATGGTTTGATCAGGGCTTTAATTGATTTCATTATTTTTATGGGGCTACTTGTTGCAATGCATGGAATTGCACTACTTTGTGATTCAATCCTGTTTTCAGGTGTATGAGATTGGTCGCTACCCCCAATGGGAGTATCAAATCCCCCAAGGGCGCTGCAACCAAGTTCAGTCACCGGCCCAGTCACTGGAGCACTAGCTCTTTGGGCAGAACTAGAATTCACCTCCACTCCATTGAATGTGGTACCCTGCCGCCTCTCCTGGGACCTGGGAATGCACATTTGCTGTTCTAAGTCCTTACACTTTTTAAGGAGTCTGTTTGCTTCATTTTGCAAATAGTTGTTTTCATCACTCATCTTATTAATCACCTCCTGCATGTCGCACATTTGCATTTGGCATTCATTGAACTCTTTATTTCTCTTGTCTCTTTCTTGAGTCATTTTAATCATTTCTTGTTCTGCACTCTGGAGATCGCATTCTTTTTCACAATGTTCTTTTTGTAAAATCTGCATTTCTGAAACAACCTCATCTTTATCCTGTCTAATGTGGTCCACTAAGGCTTTTAAGTGTACCAATTCTTGCTCACTATCCTCAAATTGTTTCTTGCTTTTGGATAACTGAGCATCAAAGTCTCTGCATTTTAATTGCATGTCTTTTTGGCATACATCCAATTCTGCTCTTAACATTTCCTGATTTTTACTTGCCCCATCTAATTCAGTCTTTAACCTGTTAATTAGCTGGGCATCATTTTCCTGCATTCGCAGGGACTTATTCAAAATAAACCATATTTTGCCGCATAGCCGTATTAAACAGTCTTTCTCTGCACTTTTATCGGCTGCATTCAATAATCTTGTAAGGCAGACCTGAATTATGCTGCCTTCTGCAAAAATATTGTCTAGTTTTTCTTTCTGCACCTCACCCTGAATGCGGTCACGCCATTCTAAGGTGCTTTTCGATGACCACGTCCCATGTGCAAACAACTTTGCCTCTAAATATTGCACTAGGTCTGAAAATGTGGTTTCCCTTTGTGACATTCTGAAATTCGTTTTTTGTGGCACCCTGCTATTATAAAATGGGTTCCCTTTAATGTGCAAATGGCAGTGTGAGACACGCTTGCCACGCCCAGTAGGTACTCTATGATCACTTTCCCGGCCAACGCACCATAAATATGTTGGGTATTTTGTGGATATTTGGGGCTTTGCAGTATTTTCTTACCGCCAAAATACCTTTAGCAATAATCACTCTCTGTATTCATATTGGGTCACACATGACAAAAATACATTGCATTATTTCAGAATTCAGACCTATTTAGATGATATGCGCGGTAGTTTGCGTGGTTGGTTGGTATAGTGGTTGGTTTATTTGTGGCCCCAATATCCAACATCCCTTGTTTTTTATCTAGATTGTTCTTGATCACTAGAGAGACCTCAGGCCTACATTTTAGGTATACCAAATTTTCAGTGTTAGTGTTGTGTGCCACCATGGGCTATTGTGGTATTTTTGTGGTAATTTCCACTACCTTATATACGGTAGGGAACTATGTCCAGAGAGTCTCTCTTCCCGTTGACTCATGTACCTCCAACAGGCTATGCTACAAACTGTCACTCACAACTGTCCATACTGAATAGAATCATGCACACATCTGCTTTAAAATGACAATTGCACTGTTTAAAAATCTACCCACGTTTAAACCTTTCCCCATGCAAAATGAAACAGAGAAATAATACACACTAGCTATCTGTTTTCAAATATTTTTGTATTATAGAAATTTCTTTTAAACACAGTTTAACTTTTTTTACAGAATTAAATGAAATGGTACAACATTATTTGTGATAAAATGAACAGAGAGCTGCGAGAATATATTCAATTGGTAACATTAAATATGCTGATAAGAGACTGAGACTCCCTCTAATACACTGACTGAACAGCTTTGCGCACTTTCGCACAGCTCCCACTCGCTTCTGTAATTACCTTATCTGTTCAGCATGAGTTTTCTCCGGCTATTCTCTCTCTGAATTTGGCTCCCTTGAAGATCAACCCCAGTGAGAACAAGCGTCTGCCGTTCTCAAACCGGGTTTATTGCCTGGAGCTCTCAGCTTTTGCAGCAGGAATGCCCCAGCCAGGAAAGAGATCCTTCTCCCAGCTCTGGAAGATGTCGATTCTCCTACCCCTCCACTCAAGCTTCTCCAGCAAATATCCAATCACAGCCTCTAGCATTATACTTGCTATGACGCTGCTCCAATCAGAATCAATCATGTCATCTCCTCCCTCACTACACAATGGCTCACTTCTACAGTGGCAATTGTAACAAACTGATTTCCTGTTCCTTCGAGCTCTTTGCTTCCTGTAGTTATGTGGACAGAGCAGCAGAGAAAAAAAATGAATGTGCGTTTAAAAGTTCACTTTCAGAGTAGGCCTAATTCTGCAGTGGAGACACATTTTTATTAGTGGGTTATGTTAAATGAAGTTTTATTAGTCAGGTTAGTTATTAATAAGGTTAGTTATTAATTTTCAAATGTGTCTCTTGCAACATAGGCATTTCAGGTGAAAAATATTGTGCATTTTCAATGTGCAGATGTGTGCTTTTAACTGTAAAAATGGATTTGCATCTTATATGTAAAAATCATTTTTTACTGAATAGCCTGTCTTTACTTATATGTCCATGTTACTCTGGCAACACATATAGCAATGCACCACACCCATGTAGTGGTGCTGCATAAAAAAAATGCTACCTGTGCAATAGTGCTGTACTCTGTGCTGTAACACGCCAAATATCCTTACAGTACATAGATAAATATGTATTTGGATCAGAAATAGATTTGTGTGCAATTTGACAAGGGGAGGATCCTCTGATCATAAACCTACCTCATCACTCTGACTCACAACCCAGTTCCCCCAATAAAGGGAGAGAGGAGGAACTGGCCAATGATAAGTTGAGAGGGTTGGGCATAGAAGATGAGCCGACCCTCCCACTTTCTAAAGACATAAAAGGAGACTGTGCAGGACAGGTAGGGACATTCACTTCCCACTTCAAGCTGATTTCTTGCGGAGCGTTTTGCCAGAAGACACCAGATCCAGCACTTAGACTTCAAATCCAGACAGAGACCAGAACTTTGAATTCAGACTTCAGAATTTGTCAGCAGGCCTCAAAATCTTTTGCAAACTGATTTACCCCAGACTTCCAAGGGGCACATCAGAGTGAAACAGCCGGGCTGATCTGTTTGATTCTGGCCTAAAACCCTGTGCCAGAAACACCCAGAAAGCAGAGCTGTACCCGGAACCAGAGACCAGACCTTTGTGAAGCGCCGAGTGCCAGACCAGACCAGCAGAGCAGAGCTGACCCAGACCGCTGTAACCAGAGAACCGGTACTAAAGACCGTCCGTGGCGAGAGAACCGCAGACAATCCTGACCCGACCCGTGACGAAGTCGCATTCCTGTCCAACATATAGTGTTAGTACCCAGCCAGAACTGTGCTAAACCAATCTTAGTTTAAAATAATCTAATTCAAACTATTTTAACCTATCTAGAACTACACAATAGCATTGTGTGTCCTTCTGTGACTTTAAAGCTGCAAAACTGTCATCTGTCATTCTGAAACTTTAAAATTTCATTTCTGAAAATCTACCTCCACAAAATCGTCCGTATCTCTTCAACCGTTTGTGATAGAAGAGAGATTTAACTTTTATTTTAAAGCTGAGATTCTAAGCTTTCCAACAAGCTCTAAACCGACTTGCTACCTCCGTAATTGCACTCGAAGCACGCGACTAAATTGCCGCGATTTGACATTTTGGTTCATTTCAGCCACGTGTAAAAATATTGGTCCTTGCTTTCCTTTGCTGAAATTCGTTTGCAACCTGACAATCATTCATAGAGCATTGCTAAAGTGATCCTGAACTAATTTAAAGTAGCTATCACTCACCCTGAACCTCTAGAGGGAATTAAAATAATTTTTAGCATATCTTTCCCTTCTTTGCATACCACCTTTAAAGTACTTTGCCTGTGTTTAAAATCACCCCTGTTGATCTAAGCTTGCTAGGAGGGAACTGAATTGGGATTGTACTGTGATTGTATTCCTGAAGACTGTGTGTCACTTCCACCTCCTTAAATTGAATAGAGGGGGGGTGAATTGCCAAAAGGGGAAAAGTGATTATATTATGTTTTGCTGAAATCATATCAAATTTATTCCTGTGTTGCTTCTTTTCCACCTTGCATTTCCTTGTACCATGTAAAGCATTCTCAGCTACCTTATCCTCTATACTACTCCTAAGTAATTACCCAGTGTGCTAGTATCACATCATCCATTGTTGATCACTCACTGTCATATGTCTAAGTGTGATATCAATTATTAATTTATTATAAAAGTGCGATATATATATATATTGTTTAATTCTCAAATAAACCTTTTAAATTTGCAAGACAAACTTACTTCTTGGCTCAGTGGGGTCAGGGGGATTCTAAGAGAGGGGTGTTATATAAGGGTTGTCATCCAGAGTACACGAACTGGACATAAAAATATATAAATAAGGGCTTCCCTTGAGCAATCCCAGACAAGGCAATGACTTAGTGGGACTGCTTGATTGGAGTCTTTAACAAAGTGGGGGCTCGTAGCCGGGGATTCTGAATTAGATCTATCACTTGTGCAGATTAATACAGTGTGCAGGCTGACAGGATACATATCCGGTTAGATCACCAGGCTGTGTTACGCTGTAAAGCACTCCTCAAAGGAACGCCCTAAGGAAACGGTCTGTTTTGCAAAATAAAATACAAACTTCTGTAAGTCAGGAAGGAAATCAAGTTCCAGAATGACGACCTTGGTAGATATCAAAATAGCCAGAGAACACCTCTTACATAAGCTATTTGTGAGAGGTGAGTGGGCTCATCAGGACCAGGTGGTCTGGTTGCAGGCAGTCGCACCCCAGATCACTGAAACAGGGTCAGATACATGGAGAGATCAGGGTCCCTTACATGTGGCCCTGAGTGAACTATATATGGCCCCTAAGGCCAAGGATGAGCACAACAAGATTGCCAGGGTAGCGGCATATTTATATTTACATATGGGAGCCATACAGGACAAATGTGCTGAAGGCCAAGATCTGGCAAATAGGCAACTGATGGCATTAGAGAAGGCCCAATCTGACCTGGTCTCTTCTGAGCAGAGTCTGCAGAGGAGCTAGGAGTCAGAAAATGATAGTAGGCAGTATATTATTAAAAAAAGGAGGAAATGGATATCCTGCAACAGGAAAAGTCTGACCAGGATAACAGATTTCTAGCTTTGCAGAAGGAGTACCAAGAAGGTTTGGACGCCCTACCGCAGATCCAGAAAAATCTGGAGCAACAACTGGATTTCAATAGGGCATGCGCAGAGCAGGTAGTCACCCTGCAAAGCCACCTAGATAGGGAGAAAGAGGAAAGCAATAAATTGATTTTGAAAGACCTGGACACCCAGGCAGAGTTTGATCAAGAACGCCAGAAAGCTGGTGCCTTTCAAAGGCAGAGGGATGACCTGGCGGCACAGATGCAGGCTCTTAGTCAGGAAAGGGACACCTTAGGCCAGGAAGTCGGCCAATTAAAAGAAAAAATTGAAGGAAATCACTTGGCCCTCCAGGGGCTGGGTGACCTCCAAAAAGAGCATCAGAACTTTTTAGATCACACCAGGAGGGTGGAAGATGCTCTGGCAAGAAAGGAGCAGGCCATTAGGGATGGGACTCAGGAGGTAACCCTCCTGCAGCAAAGACTGGTCCAGTACTCCAGGACCAATCAGGAGGCACAGAGAGAGAATGAGGCTCTCTGTTAGCACAATGATAGGCTCCAGCAACAGGTAGCCATGCAGGAGAGACTGATAGAGTCTAGTAAGGCCTTGGTTGAGGAACTGAAAGCCCAGGCTCTTGCATTGCAACAAGGAGCAGGGGCTGATAGAGATGAAGTTCGCTTGGAAAGGGAAACACCTGAGCATAACCTCAGGAGCCCTAGTACCAGAGGCCTTCATCTCTCCCAGTCCCTGGACTCTGCCACCCTCATGGCCCCTGGCGCACATGAGCAGAGGGCCACAGGGATGGCAGATTACTATCCAGCCAAAAGGATGGGGCTCATTGGCCAGTACCACCCAGGAATGGATGGGTGGGCATCCGGGTATGGGCACCCAAGCACAGTGCAATTTAGTGGGGAACCCCAGGAGAGTAGGCCCACTAAGGTCATCCTGAAAACCTCTGCCCAGTTAGGTCAGTGGGGGGGTACCCAGCAAATCCTGGTAGCAAGGAGGGATCTGAAGACTCCTCTGAGCATCACAGGACACAGGAGACCAGGTCCCCACATCTTGCCAGCCATTCCCAGGCTCACAGAATCCGGGAAAACCTGGAAGATCAGACGGGCACCTCTGGGAGCAGTGCTTCTGAGTCGGAGGATGAATGGACCAGGGTTACCCGAACCAAAAAGGCCAATAAGGCAAAAAGGGCCTTGCTTAAGGACCTCTTAAAACAGATTAAGGCAATCAGGAGTGTCATCACGCCGTATCACAAGAACTCCAAGTATTCTGTGTGGGAACACTTGGAGCTCTTTGAGCAAATGATGGAGACCTTCCATTTGAAGGACAGCAGTAGCTGCATCCAGTACGTAAAATGGACATTCTCCCCAGAATACTCCAGTTTCTTTGCGGGGCTGGAGGACCAAAATCATTCAAGATGGTCCACCTATAGGGGGGCTATCTTGAAACACTTTTCTGTGCATAGAAATCCCCAAGAGGCTCGCAAGGCAGCCTACAATTTGCAATGTGGGGAGGATCAGGCCCCACAAGAATTTGTGCAAGAATTGAAGCGTGCCTTTGCGCAGACCACCAGAAGGGTGCGCACGGACAGCAGAGAATTCGTCAACACATTTTTCCATGCTCTCCCCAAATACATAATGACCCAGCTCATGAGAGATTTTCACGAGAAAATATCTTTAGACTGGGTCATTGAGCAAGCCACCCGCATATATGAGGTGCAGAAACCGGTGGAAAACAAGAATCAGCAAAAAAAAAAAAAACCCAACAGCACCCCTGCCGCTGCCAAGGTGGCAGAGGTAAAGGTTGCCCCCGTTTTAGATTTGGAGATGGGGGGGCCTAAAAACCTGCCTGCACAAAATAATTCACAGCCCAGAAGGCCCTCGGGCCAGTCATAGACAGGGAGTCGAGGAGGTAGTCCCACAAAAGTCCCTGCTACAAGGGAAACAGACCAATCCTGGGTTATGTGTGGACTCCTCCAGCCCAAGGGGGAGATCCAGCCAAGCACCTGACCCAGGGAACTTCCCTCCTAACTTCCCACAGGAGGGCAGAAATTCCCCAGACACTGGGCAGAACTTTTTTCCCAGGTATTCACCCAATTTCCAACCCCAAAACCATCCAACCTTCTTTCCCCAATTCCCTGAGCCCAGACAACCTAATCCGGGAGAGGGGAGGCCAAGGGTGGAGGGGTACCCAAATCGTCCCAAACCAGGGTATTACCAGAGAAGGGATAGCTACCCTTCCCGGGATCAGCCCAGGGGAGAAAACAGAACCCCGTATCAGCCTGAGCGGGTTTCCCAACTTGAGCGCCAGGTCCAAAACATAGCACGGGATCTGGGTCACATGCTGAGGGTGCAACAGAACCCTCAGATGAGCATGCCAGCGCAGAATGCCCCAAACTCTGGGCCTGGTGCTCCAGAACAATGACGGGGGCAGCACCCCGATAACCCACCGGTTCCCAGGGAGGAGGCACAAGGGGAAGGGGGGTGTAAAGCTTTGGAGGAAGCTTCCTTCCCAACTTGTAAACAGCCCCTGGAAAACCAGGAACCGGAAACAAAATCTCCTACCCCTGAAAGTCTGCCACCCAAGGAGCAGAGAGGAGGTAGGAGAAACAAAGGACCCAAACAGACCCACTTTGTGGAGGAGGTACAGGTCTTCCAATTTGAGGGAGAGGGATCCTCAGAGGATGCTGGGAAAAGGATCTTCTCCTTCAGAGATGGGGGAACTCCTCCCAAGGAAAAATGGGTCCCAAGAGATTCCAATCCAGACTGGGTAGATGTGGGGATTGAGCTGTCGCTGCCCATCATCCTATCCCAGAACCAACAAAACCAAACTTCCCTGGTTCAAACCCATCCGGGTGACTGCCTCCAAAGAGTGGGGGGCGGCCCAGAACCGGAACCAGGGGAACCTAAAACCGAATCAATAGACTGGGTAGATGTGGGGATTGAGCTGTCGCCGCCCATCATTCTATCCCAGAACCAACAATACCAAAATCCCATGGGTCAAACCCACCCTGATGACTGCCTCCAAAAAGGGGGCGGGGGGGCGGCCCAGAACCCGAAACCATTTCCAGTTGCCAATTTTTTCTTTGAGATTCCCATGACTCTCCACAGAATTCTGCCCAAATCTCTTCCCTCGCCATGTCCAAAACCAGAAAGTTAGCCCACCAGTTGTCCAAAAATGTGCATTATCTGTGCCCCCTTGAGGAGAAGGAGTGAAGATACTATGCCCCGGTACAAGTACAGGGGCAGGGTACAATTTTGGCACTGGTGGACACTGGATCCCAGGCTACCCTTCTGTCCAAAAGGGCCTTTGATGAACTAAATGCAGGAAGGGGGGAGAATTACCGCATTCCTCTCACCTCTCTTCCTGGACAACTGCAGAACTTTGACGGGAAGGAAATTCCCGGTCGAGGGGACTGCAGACTTGGACATTAAAATTGGGCGACACAAGGTGAAACACCCGGTCATAGTAGTGACTCCAGAGGGCACCCCTTGTTTACTAGGGAATGACCACCTGAGAAGGTTGTCACCTCTAATAGGATGTGTAAACAAGGTCCTCTGGACCCAGACTAAGTGACCAATAAAATTAAAGCAGAGTGTCAACCATGTTAGTTTAAACGGCACCTGCCACATGGTTGAACAAAAATCTGACCAAGTAGAATTTCACTTCAGAACAACCAAATTCCAGACGTGACAGTAATAGCAGTAGGGCAACAGACTGGTGATGGGGGGGTCCTCTCTATTTCTGAAAATCAACCTTCCTTCCAGTTTAAGGTGGTATTCCACACTGGAAGGAAACACTCTGAAATTCTTTACCAATCCACAATCAGACACTCCCACTCCTATAGTCCAGAAAGATGTGAAATCAGCTCAGAGCCTGGCTGATATTCAGCAAATTGGAGAGCAGTTGTTCATCCCTGTTCAGTTAAATGATGGGAAGGACTCTGTTCTCGCTCAAATGTGTGTGAACAACGGTAAGAGCTTCATCAGCGAAGCCATGTGCCGCCAACTCCCAAAAGATCCAGCCATTCCCACATTCAAACTGATAGACAAATGGGAAATGGATCTGGAAACACCCAATTCGAAACATCTCATGCCAAGCAGGTCTATGCTCAAAATCTCCATTGGCAACAAGAGCATAGTCCATAATTGTTGGGTCGTGTGAGACGTCACTGCCGCCTTTTACTTAGGCAGTGACATTCTCAATCGCTTTGCCATTAGTTTGGACCTAATAAACTTCAAAGCTTGGTCCCGATTAGCGGATAATCCCATGGGCTTTGATGATCCAGAAAAAGCATTTAGGTCAGCTCAATTGCTACCTTATGCAGTTGAAATTCAGATTAAAGAGGAAGTCACCATCCCAGAAAGGACCCGACAATTCTCCCTGGGAGTGAAAGTTAAAAGAGGACAAAAATTGAAAAACCCTGATGCTTATATTCATCTAAATGCTTCTCTTCAACAGCAAGGGTTAGAGGTAAACCCAACACCATTAGTCAACATAGAACATGACACCATTCCAATAGAGGTGGATAACAGCGACTGAAAGAGTGTTACTCTAGCCGCAGGCACCATTATTGGAATGGCGGTTGATGACTGACATTTCTCCATTGATTTAGGAAATTAACTGTTAGGACCAATCCCCAAGGATTGTTTTGACAGTGATGACAATACAACACCAGACAGGATCTTTACCCGGCATGGGGGGAACTTCCTGGTGTACACTTCTTGCCCTTATGGTAAGGAAGACGTGACTTGTGACTTTAGAAGGGATGAGGTGATTTTACAGGTCCATGAGGGCTGCCTTTCCCACCTGAAGCCTCCAGTCCAAATCAGCACTCTGACCAGGGACTTCTCCACCCAGCTGGAGGAGGCCGCTGAGATAGCGAAAACAGAAGTCTTTCCAGGCTTCAGGCAGATGGTGGAAGAGAGAGTCAACCTAGCTGATGCCTGTGTGACTCTGGAACAGAAGCAAAAGTTGAAACAAGTTTTCTTGGATTTCCAAGATCTCTTTGCTGTAGACTCATATGACTGTGGTTGCACCGACATCCACACAACAACAATTCCCACGGACCCTGGCATGACTCCAGTGTTTGCGAAGCAATATCGCTTGCCTCTCGCATCCATGGAGTCCTTTACTGAAATAATCAAGAACCTTGAGTCCCAGGGAATAATCCGTCCAGTACACAGCACCTTCAATAATCCGGTGCTGGGAATATTGAAGCCAAACGGCCAGTAGAGACTCTGTGCCGACCTTAGGGAGCTCAACAAACGGGTCCATACTTCCCGATGGCCTCTGCCCTACATTGACCAAGGGCTGGCCCAGATTCAGGGGTCACAGGTATTCACTGCAATAGACCTGACCAATGGATACTGGACCGTGCCTGTCAGTAGGGAGGACCAATACAAACTGGCTTTCACCTTTGGGGGCCAGCAGTACACATGGACCCGAACTCCCTTCGGATAGCTCAACTCCGGCAATGAATTCAACATTTTCCTACATAAGGCCATGCCCGACATGGGTGCGAGGGGTAACCTGGTTTATGTAGATGATGTCCTCATCAAAAGTTCATCTGTGGAAGAACACATAACGGAGATCCGTTATGTTCTGACACAGTTGAGGGCCGCCGGAGCAAAACTTTCCTTTCAGAAAGCACAGTAGTGTA